>NW_026947484.1:82918814-84209647 GCF_034190915.1 Cavia porcellus
ACTTCTAAAGTGATACTGGGGACAGGAGAGCTTCAGGGAGGGCAGGAAGACTGAGAACTCCAAGTACCAGACATGAAAACCCCCAAGGGGAGATGGAAATGCTTATTTCTGCTGCAGAAGACAGTGTGAAAGAGGTGGATGGTCTCCTACTTTGCTCCTAGCCTCCATCACTGTGTGGTTCAATGAGTTGGGTTTGTGCAGGAAAGGAGGAGAAAGAAACTAAAAAGTTTGAGCATTATTATCTTCCACAGAGAGGGGCATATAAACTGACTCTTACGGGATTTCAGAGGGTAGAATAACACTAACCAACCAAAGACTGGAGTATTTACGCTCTCTCATCATTACATAATTACACATAAAAGAAATGATCTGACCAAGAGGGAACTTGAAGATAGCTGGGAAGAGAAAGGTCTGGAGACTTTGACCCAAATGATCTGGATAAAGAGGCTAATCTTTATCAGGTTCCAAGACAGCTGCATATCCTGTGACCCAGAGCATCAGGCCATCATCTAGGATAGCATTAGTATTAACAGGCCAAGCTACCAGAGGAAGGAGGTAGCATGAATTTTACAGTCAGAAGAATCAGTTCCAATTTCAACTCTTTTTAATAGCTTTGTGGCTATGAGAACTCTGTAATTTCTGTGGGCCTTAGTTTCCCCATGTGTAAATTATTGCTTACAATTGTTGCTATAATTAAATGGGAATTTATTCACCTCAGTCATTTGGCAGGTCTTATTTAAGCATCAGGTTTTTTGGCACTTATCATGTGTCAGGTGCTATGCTATGGATGTAATTAAATAACTTGGCACTACAGAGCAGTTAACAAATGTTGGTCTCTCCTCTGATGATTTTAGGTCTTTCAGTGTTCAATAGTGCTAGTCAGAGCCTCATGAATTTGGAGCCTCTGTGTGGGGGTTGAGGGCTGGCTGTTTTGGAAGCAAGAGAAAGTCATTCACTCTGGTGTTAAGAATGTTCTGGCAATATTTCCATCACAGCTGCCTGTGTAGGTTTAACAGTTCTGAACTCTGAAGCCTTCTTTCAAGCAACAACCATTTCTGCCCAGCCGTCCCAGCTCTGTACCTCTAACCAGACCTCAGATCTATCTTGAAGACACTGTTTATGGTGGCAAGAGGCCCTTTTGTGTCATGGCCTTTGCACTGTGGACAACTGGAGCTGAGGTCACTCGTTCTCTGTGGATGCAGAAATGGCCTGATGAGGTGCTTTGGGTCATGGGATACACAGCCGTCTTCTTAGAACTTGACAGGAAGCAGTTGAGTAAGGATGACTAGCCACTTAATGGATGTTAATTACTGCTCACAGCATCCCTGTAGGTCAGAGGACAGAAGGATTCTGATGTCAGGTCTGACACACTGTGGCTGGCAGCAAGCTGGCGTGTACATTTGATTAGAGTTGTGGTTAGTTTAGCACAGCCAGAGGGACCCAGATGGATAGTTCGAGATTTGCCTAACTTGTGGAAAGATGGTTCATCCTTTTTGTTCAATGATTTTTTTAGCTTTGGCCTTTGCTTCTCCCATCCCCACACCAATAGATTTAAACCAGGACTCTAAAGAAGCACAGCATCTAATTTCTAAGCTCCAGTTTTTTTGATGGAGCTAAGATCAGTAAGTCTGGGGAGTGTGGGTTTATACAAAATTACCATTCATTAAATCCCAGTAATGGATAATGTCATGTGCTTCTGCTGAAGTGTAGAGGTAGGCTAAAAAAACCACAAGAGTAATTAATATTATTACAAACTGGAGAAGCAAATGGCAGTTTTCTTAATGCTAATCTGTGGTTCTTGCAGTAAAACAGAGATTTGTAGAAGCTCGCTTGCAGTGTGTCATTTTAAAACATCATCTCCTAAGCACTCATTAGTAGATTTTAGCTGAGGTGGCATATGGAAGGTGTCAGCTGTGAATATTTATGGGGGTTGGAATGCACTTTTAAGAGAATGCTAAGGGGAAGCGTCTTGCGATATCAGTAGAGCCTACAAGTGTCAGCCAGAGGAGGACAAGGACTGGCCTTTCCCTCTACAGGAGCTGGGTAATGGTTCCCCCTGGAGGTGTCACACAACAGTGTGGATTACAGCAGCTCTGGGTACGTGGACTTCACATACTTGAATTCAAGTGCATTTGGACAAAGTTATTTGGCAGAGAATATGAGGCAGGTTTTCTTTCTTTAAGCAAGAGGTTCAACATTGCAAACATAGCCTTCAGCTTTAGCAGTGCCAGTGAGACACGCTTGGCCTCTTTCCATTTTGGTCATAAATCCATCAAGACAAAAGGGCAAAGAGAGGACTTGAGAGGTGAAGATAGTTGAGGCAAAGGAAAACATTTCATTTTAGACTATACAGATCCACGGAAGCAGGCACAGACACTGCTGGTGCTTTGGATGCTCAGGTTTAAAGAAGATGAAAAGACAGAAATCCTTGTACACATAACTACAGTGAATTATGTATTAATTCCTGTTTAATTGCATTCTTATTCACAAAGAGTCTCTTGAAAATGCTTTAAAATTGCATGGAAAAATACCATTTTAAGTACTATTTGAAAGTATTTTAAAATTTCATACCAAAAATAGTATTCTAATTGTATTTTATTAAGGTTTAATTTATGTACAGTCAAACTCACCCTAGTATACTGGGCTGCCAGTTTTGACAAATGCATATGGTCATATTACCAGCACTCCACCAAAATATATGATATTCCCATAAGCTTCCCAATTTGTGTGCCTTTTCATATTCAATCCCTCAGACTCTGACAGCTGTTGATCTATTTGCAGTTTCTATAGTTTTTCCTTTTCCAGAGTTCTGTAAATGAAGTTATGTGTAGACTTCTTAGTCTAGCTTCTTTATCTTTACAATGACAGACATTTGAGAGTCACCCATGTTGTTGAATTATCAGTCATTTGTTACTTTTTTTTTGTTGCTAAATATTTTACTCTACAGGTATAACACATTTTACTCTTTGCCTAGTATGGAAATGTTTGGATTTTAAACAATTTGGGGTAGTTATGCATAAAGCCATCTATATATGGCTTTTCAAGTAACCATGAGTTTTTTTATTTTACTTGAGTCAACACAGTGAGAGGTGTGAGTTTTCTGATAAGCACATATTTCACCTTCGAAGAAACAGCCAAACTTCCAAAGTGAGAATACATTTTTATTTCCATCAAACAAGGTTAAGTTTTCAGTGCTTCATACCTTTGATAGCACTCTTAACTCTTATAATGAGAGTTTATTAGTATCTTATCATAGTTTTAATTAGTATTTCTAGAGTAATAGTATTGATTTCTTTTTATGTTTGTATTTTCCATCTGTGTATTTTCTTTCATGGAATGTTTCTTCATCTTTTATGCATTTGAAAAAAGTTGTTAATTTGATAGAAAAATGATATTTTGTTTTATTTTAATATTTTTGTATAGGTTGACATTTTCAACTGTTAGCTTGACCAGCTAAGCCCCTTTCAAAGTTTTAATTATCTGAAAGACATTAAGATTAACATTTAGTGTGGATAGAGTCATACTTTTTCCAAGTCAGACAAAAGAAAACTGTGTATGGGGCATTTTGTGGGGATGTCTTTGGAAATAAAAATGACTGCTTCTATTCTCTCTGGAGAAGACTATGCTATCTAGCAAAATGGAGTCATTAAGTCAAGTTTCTCTTTATAGGAGAAGAAACAACTATAGATGTTTCTCTTAACAGGGTTACTTGTTTGTCTTGGAGCTATAAGACACCAAAGGATTATAGGATTCTGGTTTTTAAAACAGCCTTTGGATTTCCTCAGGGAAAATATTGATTATTTGTGACGATGTCATAAATCAAGAAAGACAACATTCTTCACATGTCACTTTAAAAAATAAGTTGATATACCTGTGAGATGGACATACTTCCTTTAGATATGATACAATAGAGGAAATAGCAATTTGCACTATTTATCAGATTAAAAAAATAAATAAAATTTGGAACGTTTTATTGTTTGGGCAGAGTATTTGTGTGTGGATATCTTTTAGAATTTTTCCTAGCTTGTGCTTTCTTTCTTGAGAACCACCTTTATTTTCCATGTCATTTTCCATTTTTCACCAGAATCAGCATTAGTAGCTTTGTTTATAGAAACTAATTCCCACCCTTTGGCCAAAATGATCTAATCAGAGGTGGGCAACTATCTCACTCTCAGCCAATCAGATCTTCTCAATTGCTGCTCAATCTGACATAATATAAATTTAGGAGGCCTGGCATTTCATGCTCTGTATTCATGAAATTAGAGATACTTATGCTACAAAAGGAAAGAAAAATAAGGCTGATTACTGAGAAGACCAAAATTAGAGACAGAGAGGGGACACTAGCTAGACAAAGGTTTATAATTTTCTGTATGATCTATGTTTCAGTTTCTACAGAAACTGGGTAGGTCTCTATATCTGAAAACCATAAGACACTTTAATAGACTCTCTTTTAATTCCTCCTTAGATCAAAGGTAGCTTGAAGACTTCTAAAACTGCAATAAAGAGAAACTCAACTGGGAGAGTACTAGATGATCTTGGTTAGTGTTATGGCTCATACCTAGATGTTTCCCCAAAGCCTCTGAAGGCTCTGGGGCTTTTCAGAGGTGGCTGGATCTAGAATATGTGATGCTGGGATCAAAGGCGTGTGATCTCTAAATTAGTCCACTGATTGGTTTGGCATATCTTTGGATAGGATTAAGGATACTCCACTCTGGGTGTGAGTGTTCCCACCCTAAGAGCTAGTGACATGGATAAAACATAATGAGCAGAAAGAGAGCCAGCGTCATCATTTATAGATTGCTTCCTGCAGCTCTTCTACCTTCTGCCTTTTGTTCCTGTTGCCGTGATCTATTTCTTCTTTGTGACACCCGTGTGCCCTGGAGGCAGACAACTATGAACCAAAACCCCTATAAACTGTGAGCCAAATAAATCTTTCCTCCTTTAACTTTGGGCTTCAGGTATTTTATGTCATCAACGAGATAAGTTAACTAAGACGGTTAGAAAACTGTTATCCTGCAAAGGTTCTGTGTGGTAATGAATTTAACAGTTCAGCTGTATAATGCCAGATGCATAATTAGAATTTGGAGTGTCACAATCAGTTTAAAAGTAGGCTTCTATGAAGAAATGGCATTATATTACTTACTTGTCTTAAATTCTAGTTAGACTCCTAACATCTTATATTTGGGAAGAACCTTAAGGCTTATATGGTTCATTTTATTTGACCTTTCACACAGAGTGGAATATCTCTTTCCAATCCAGATAGTTGGCCATCTAACTTCTGAATATGTCAGTTGGATCAACTCAGTCTCTACACAGTATTAGGCTAATGTGATTTTGTTTTAAAATTCACAAATTTCCCTCAAATCTGCTTCTACATGTTTCAAGGCAGTTTTGCGTTTAATATTCACTCTGTGGCCATTGCTAGACAGTGCAGATATGTGTGCAGGAACATTCCAATTTGGATTCAGAAACACACATCAACTTTACTTTTGGTTTCCTGGTTGGCCGTTGATGAGTTATGTTCTCAAGCTGCCTTGGCTCATATCTCCACTGCATTACTATGCATGAATAGAAAACGATGAATGTTTGGGACAAATACATTTTTAGCAATATGGAAAAGACTCTCTTATTACTGACTCTGCTCGTATTGAAAGAGTAAGCCCTACTTTTTGGTGACTCACACAGACCAATGGTGGGGAGGAGAAAAAGGTGATTATTATGTTGACTGTACATAATAGAAGACCAGTCTCTGGTGAACTGAGTGGATTCCTGGTGGCCAAGTCAAAGCTACTCCATATAGAGTTTGTTTACATTCTTTCCTCCCAAATCTAATAGAAAGTAGCATCGAAGTTGTGATTAGATTTCCCTCCCCTCACTTCAGAACAGCAGTTTGTGTAGGGTCCAGGAGAACAGTACCATTTTGTATCTAGTTTTAAAGTGTCACAGACCAGCTGAAATTGGAAATTCTTGGAACTCTGAAGGTGTTGGCTGTGTCAGACTGATGAATTATGTAAAACCTGTCTTTTCAGAGTATTATTAATCATCCTCAAAAAATGAAGACATGCTAATTAATTTGTGGTGGTTTTCACCTGAAAATGCCAAAGGAACAAACCAAATTAAATCTTCTTTTCTCTTCAAGAGCCAGAATTCTGTTAAATACCCTGTGACTTTTTCACTTCAATTTGAAAGATGTGGTTCTTTGGAAAATTTGTTTGCCTGAATTCCAAAATCTTGTAAGCTCTTTTGAATGTGTAGACCCCAAAAGTTTACACATAAGGACTTGGAAAGTGACAGATGGAATTTAGTGCTATAACTTACAGAAGCCCCAACACACACCAGCACCTACATGGACAGTTTACCCATGTCATCTCATGGGTAGGTATTACTAAGTGCCAGAGATATTATCATTCTAATTGCACAAAGGAGAACATAGGCTCCTAAGGAGACTTCACATAACTTTCCCGGGCCACACAGTTTATAAGTATGAGGTAAAATGTCAGTCAAGGTCTGTTCAATTCCATAGTCCATGTTCTTGTGCGCTCTTGCCAAGGAGACAACCCACTGTGCATGTGAGCTTTAACCAGTCAGACACTTAAGCACTATGCATTGTAGGTTTTGCACATCTTTAAGAAGCACAATTTCTCATTTTAGTTAATACATTGGAGGAAATTTCAGAGAAAAGAAATTAATGACTTTAATTAGAACAACATCATGGACTATACTACCTCATTCTCACCCTTGATAATTTTGAGCCAGGTCATTTTCCTTTGGTAACAACTAAAATATTGTTACTTAGTTGAGAGATACCTTCCCATTCAGGGCCATGAGTTTGCTGTGTGTGTGTGTGCCATGTTTAATGTGCTCCTGAAAGCAGTTGTCTCTGAGCATCTAGGCAGGCCTCTGGTAAGACTGGGTAAACCTATTAGAGTCTGAATGACCACAGATGATTTGCAAGGGATGGCACTGAACATCATACATCCCTTTAGATCAGGATTTCAGATTCTGTTCCCATCACTGTTGACTATAATAGTGATTTTTATACTTTCATATGATTGTAAAAATTAAGTTGAATGCTGATTGCCGTTACTCTTGTGTCTCTTGGAAATTACATAGCACGTTCACAGAAGTAAAAATGCTCCACACAACTACTTCAGAAGTGAGTCTTCCAACGTCTGTCTTACAGCAATCTCCATCCAGCATGCAGGCATTAGGCCAATATAAACTCTAGAGCTAGTCTGAAGACTCCAGGAATCAGGATTCTGCTGTGTCTTGGATCATTTTGGAGGATTCATAGTTTCCTTTCTTTCATGCATATTGGAGTTAAGAGCACTGGAACTGCTGTTGGAGGAAGTCATTATGCTGGACACTTTGCTGAAGTGAAAGACATGTAAACTGATGCATGTTCTGGTTCTTATTAGGATGATGTATAATTATCATCACTCTTAGTTGCTTACTAATTTGATCCTCCCTAATTACAGAATAGAAGTTCTCTTAATGACAATTTCCAACTTGAGCATTTCTGTTCTTTACTATTTCCAGTAGACAACATTCTTATTTTGTCAAAAAGTCAGTGAGATATAGAAGGAGACATATGTTTGAATCTTGTATCTGTCACTATAACATAGGCCAAATCACATTTTTCTCTAAGGCATTTTTGTTTTTCACATATCAAGTAGAATGATCATACCTACCTTACAAGGATTCTGAATGAATGAAATTTAGCAGGGTCTGGTATACGGAGAGTGCTTTGGTTTGCTTCCTACTAAAATGAAGACCACTTCTTTTTTATTTCTGAAAGTCCCCAGAGCCTCCCCTATCACCCTTTCTACATTATACTATGTGAAAGCATGCATACACATACACAAATACTTACACCCTTTCTGTGTTTTTCCAGTCAAACATTTAAATATTACGTGACAATTCTTTTAAGTTATAGTCAGCATTAACAAAATGAAAATATAACATTTCCTCTCTTTCCATGTTCTCTTTCACAGTGCAGAATATGAGAAGCATGATTAGAATTGTGTGCATATTGTTCAACTCTTCTCTAACTTTTAATTTGAAATTTTTGTATAGACATAGGAACACACATGCACATCCTTTACATTTTATGTTCTTTCCTCTTTGTTTTCATATGGCTTCATTGTACATGTTTTTCATAATGGATGTAGTTCTACTGAAGTCAGAAATAGTAAAAGTGTCCACTCTGACATGGCATAGTAATGCAAGTGTTAGGTGGCATTATCAAATCCTCATGAAAAATGAGAAAAACGTTCCCACCTTCAAGGTCTTGTCAAATGGTAAAGTAGATGAGTTACTGGGGGAGAAGTGACCAAGAGAAAAATATTGCTGCATTCTTTGCCTCATAGGAGGCAAAAAGGGTGTCTTTATTTTCCTTAGAACTGAATTGAGAGTGTTAACTATCTTCGAAAGTAAGTCAAAACAAATCCTTTCAGTTGCACTGTCTCTCATAAAGAAAAAAAGTAGATTAGCTCTCTTTTTGTTGGGCATTCTAGGATTTTTATACCTGATGCAATAATCTTTGCTGAAAACACTTGTAGAATTTCTGCCGGTTGTCTCTTGTTTTTCCTAACCGTCTTCTGAAAGTTCCACTTCCTCCTAAGTATCTGTTGAGGTCAGCTGGATTGCCTGGGTGTGAGTGTGCTGTTCATTGATGACACAAGTGTGGCACACAACCTCTGAGATAGCCCCAGTGTTACCTATCTTATGATGCCACACCCGTGATGTGCTGGGACTTATCTTTGTAGCTGATAGGACATACGGCTGACATGATGGTATATCATGTCTGGTGTTAGATTAAAAGAGATGCTATGGTTTCATCCTGGCCATTTCCTCTGTTGGATTACTTACTCTGGGGGAATCAGCTGCTAATAGCTGAGTTGAGAGGCCTATGTGAAGACCTGATATCTCCAGGCAAGAGCTATGTGAATAAGCCTTCCTGAAAATGGACCTTCTATTCCCCAACAAACCTTTACAGTCCCAGCTAAAAGCTTCCCAGAAATCTCATGAGAGCTCCTGAGCCAGGTAAGCCAATCCCAGATTTCTGACTCTCAGAAGTTCTGAGATAATAAATGGTGTGTATATGTGTGCGTGTGTGTTGTGGTTGTTGTTGTTTGTGTTGTCAAAGATGAGAAGGACCTGAGATTCTACTGTCTTTGCAAACTAATGTATTTCTTTGTTATATATCCAAAGTAGATTTATGGGCTGGGAAGATGGCAGATTGATAGGTAGCAGGGTAGAGAGTCTCTCTGAGAAAAACAACTCAGATGCTAGAATTTAACACCATGGAGAAGACCAGACGAAAGGAGAGGGATTCTCACGACCCAGGAAGAAACTGATGAAAAAGAAAAAGAAAAAAAAAAAAAAAAAAGGAAGGAAAACTGTGGAGGAAAGGCTGAAACCAGATGCACTCTCACTGGAGCCAGATTCACACTGTGCTAGGCACGCCTTGGAGTCAGACAACTCACGGTCGGGCAGGAGTCACAGTAGCACCAAAATTGGGGGTTGGTGAGCCCAAGGCCCTTGGCAGGAGGATGTGGTGCAACAGAGAGTGGAACCAATGTGGAGAGCTTCATTAACCCGTGGCGAGTGCTAGGAATTGGGCCCCGTGGAGGGGGTGACCGGCTGGACGACATATTGGAGTTGGGCAGGACAGGTCTGAACCTGGAACTTCAGTGGCATCAGTTGGCTGCCCCTGGCCCAAAGAGGACTTGGTGGGATCTGCTTGGGCAGGGTCACGCCCCTAGTTGGGACCCAATAGCCAGGGAGGAAACTTTCCCAACCTGTGACGTCTATGCAGCACAGACTAACGTGCTGAAGGCCCTTGCTGGTTGACTGGCTCAGAGGAAAGGAGTCAGCCCACATTGTCCTGCATGCACCTCACAGATCAATAGTAAACTGAGACAGCAGCAATCCCCTAGCCATCACATTTCAGAAAAACTGTAAGCAATACAGAAAGGGTCTGAGACCTCCACCACACACCTGTCTGAAAGAAACCAGAAACATGACAAGAGAAAGCAACAAGTAAAAGCCTTCAGCCACTGGCCCAGGGAAAATAAGTCCAGGAGAGGTAAATACAGAAGAGTTTGAGGGCAGTATAAGTGGACATAAAGAAATACATTTGGGATCTCATAGATAAACTTAAAACTGAAATTCTAATTCAAATGAGGCAAGGAATAAAGAGATTGATAAAAGAAATGCTAAGAATCTCTCAAAAAGACACAAATGGAAGAATGTAGGAACCCAGAAAAAGGAGAGAAAAGGATGAAAAATATAAACAAAATCTAGAATACATGAAACAGATCCAAAGAGATTACCAGGAAATTAAAAACTTCATTGAAAGCTGGAAAAATTCCTTTACAGAAACTAAAGTTAAGACTTTCAAAACTTGAAGATAGATTTGCAATGTGTGATTGTGAAAGGAAAGATCTCTTGAAAATAACAAGGAACCAGGAAGTAACAATACAAAGGCTAAAGACAACAAGAGGATCTATAACTTAAGAATAAAAAACGTGAGCGAAGGAGCAGAAGTAAACACAAAAGAAATACAAAGACTATTCACAGAAATAATAAAGGAAAACTTCCCAAGCATAGGAAAAGGAAATGATATTCAAATATATGAGGCACACAGAACTGTAGCCAGCTACAACCAAAACAGATCTACGCCCAGACATATAATAATCAAGATCACAGAAATTTATCACAAGAACAGAATATTAAAAGCTGTCAGAGAAAAGAAACAGGTCACCTATAAAGGAAAACCCATCAAAACCACGACAGACTTCTCTATACAAACTAACAAATCAAGAAGAGCTTGGATTGAAGTATTTTAAGCTTTGAAAGAAAATAACCTCCAACCCAGATTGATGTACCCTGAAAAGCTGTCTCTCAAAATTAATGGAGAAACAAGATGTTTCCATGACAAAGAGGAACTGTGGGAGTTTTTGACCACCAATCCAACCCTACAAAACATACTGAAGGACATTCTAGTGAGCGAGAAAAAAATCACCAGGATTCCAGCACCAGTGACAGAGAGGTCTCAATGAACAGGGCAGATGGTGGAATGAAGGAGAGAAATAGGCAACCAACAGCAGAAAAATAGCATAGCAGAGATGATGCAGAGAAGATTGACTATAATCTAACACAAATGGCCTTGATACACAGGCAGAGTAATCAGGAGATAGGGCCCATCGAGATGCTCTGAATAGGAAATATAATCTACCTGAAAGAGGGTTAATGAACTGAAAGTCAAAGATGAGAAACAATGCTCCATGTGACAGGGAACCAGAGAAATAGGGACAGCTCGTCTAGCAGCTGCAGATAGGTTTGGAAAGTCATGACACTTTTGTGCAGTGGAGAGCTACTCAGGTATAAGGAAAGAAAACCCTGAGGATTTAATAGGTAAAGGAATACAACACAATATCAAGCTCTGGGGTAAAAAGGTTCAGAACCACTTAGTAGATAGTGGGTTGCCCCCCTAATCTAAAAAATAAAGGAGTTAGTGGAGTCCAAAGCACCCTGAGAAAGGGAAAGGAGAGAAATTGTCTAAAAAGGAAGGCAGAGGACATTGTTAATTGTATATCAGGATTTAAAAGCCACATTATTCTTATTGCTCTGTTTAGTTTGATTTTATTCTGTTCCAGTCTGTCTACTCATACTTGACGGCACAGACAGCTATCCCAAAAATAGCAGGATATGCTACGGTAACCTGAAGCCCTGTATTATTTACACTGTTTTACTATGACTGATCTTATTTGAATCTGGTTTGTTAGATCGCTGTTTTGTCTTGACTGATTTTATTCAAATTTGGTATGCTTTATCAAGTCTAAGAGCAGAGACAACTACTCTGAAGATGAAAAGATGCAATGGGATACCCATTCCGGTTTGATTATTAACTGATTTTGAAGTCATATATTGTCTCCAATGTTTTGTTGTTATTAACATTGCTATGTAGTGCTATGTTCAGTTATATTATGCCTGATGATATAGACAATTCTATTGAAAATAACAAGAGACATCATAGTAACTACTGTCGATCACCTAGTATTGTGGTTTTATTTGTCTTTTTTGTTTCATGTTTTTCTAGGAATTTGTTTTGTTGTTTTGTTTTTGTTTGTTTTTCCTTCTAATACAGAAAGGATAGGTATACATGTAGAGATTCATGCATGTGTAGAACTTCTAAACAGTTTATGAAAATGGATTCTATAATGTACGATGTAATGAACAGATACTCTGAAGAAAATGAGACACTAAGATACCCAGTACTAATTTTGTAGTGTCATGATATAAAACCTAGCAATACTATTATTATTTGTCCGGAGTGATATTAGTCTGTTTTGTTTTGTTTAATTTCAACATATGTAAAGATATGGACAGCTATTTTGAAGAGAACGAGAAGTCTTGAATACCTAAAATGCCTTCATCATCCTGTTCTGATCAGTTTAATACTATTTTGTTTGGTATGAATTCACTGTGTATGAAGATATGGGCAACTATTTGGAAGAAACCAAGAGACAATATGATAGACAGTAAAGATCTCCAGTGGTCTTGCTTTGGAATCTGTGTTTCTTAAATTGTTTTCTTATGATCTGTTTTGTTCTGTTTAATTTCACTCTCTTTAAAATAAAAAAGTATATTTATGAATTTTAGTTGACGTCAGAGTACTCTTGAGTCAAGGACTTATTTATAGCATAACATGAGCACGATCTTGTGTTTACATTGGTTTCTTTTGCTCTCCAAATTCTATAGAGTAATGCAGGGGTGGGCATGGTTGCATGCATCATACGCAGTGGAATTACTTCACAGCCAAGGGACCTCCAGCTTAGAAAATCTCAGGTTTTTTTTTTTACAAGAAGACTTAAAGAAAATCTGCTTAAGCATTGCCATGGAGGGAAATTATCTTTATTATATTTAAGGCCAAACAAACCTGCCTTCCTATACAAATACATTATCTCTGTCTTTCAGTTCTTTTTATTATATACATATCCTGGAAAAGTTAGTCTGTATCAAATGCTGTCAGTGCTTCTGCTCACAGGAAGTGCGAGATGTCTGAAGGATACGTATACGCCAACAGTCCATGAGTTCCAGGATAATTTTCTTTTTTTTTTTTTTTTTTAATTTTATTTAAGGAGAAAAGAAAAAAAAGCAGGGAAAGGGTACAAGTTATACAGATTTACAGAAAAAAAATGAACAGTAGGAAATCACTAGTTAATGGATTACATATTGTCATCTTAGAAATAATTGTTCAAGTCACAAAATTAAAGCTTGTAAAGTGGACATTCCATCAATGATACTGCAAACAGTTCTGTTCATTGATTCAATAAAACTCTGTGATATCATTTTCTATCTTATACACTTAAATATACATGCAGTTATATAGTTTGGAGCACTTTCTTTTCCTCTCTTTTGTACCATGACTATTACACATTTTGGGTTTCATTGTTCCCACGGTTCTTATTACTTTTTTGGAAGAGAGTAAAACCAAATGTGACATAACAGAACAGAATCGGTCAAGTCAAAAGGGTGGACATAATAGATAATGTAAAAACATAATACAAGGTGATCAACAATGGTTACCATAATGCCTCCCGCTATCTCTAATAGAATTGCCTATATCATTAGTTATAATACAATTGAACAAAACAGTAAAGAATAAAACCGACAAAACCAAAACATTGGAGACATTGTAGGTCTTCAAAAGTAGATAAAAGTCAACAAGAATGGGCGTCATAATGAATCTCATTATCTTCACAGCTGATGCCTAAACTTTCGAACCTGATACTATCCAGCAAAACAGAATAGGGGAACATCAGTTAAAAACCAGATGGTGAGAGTAATACAGGGCTTTAAATCAAGGTAATGAAAAGTCAAAGTGGGTTACTATAATATATCCTGCTATTTTTTTCCTTTAATTAAAAGGATAAAGATAAAAAAGTAAATAATGGAGTGGAGATTGAGATAAAAGAGGGCATAACAATGAAACAGCGCAGATCAAAACATAACCATTTAAGCAGAATAGTGTTTCACCACCAGATAATCCTAACCTAAAAGTAGTTACCATATTGTTTCTTTCTTTGAAATCCTTGAGTACAACTTCGTATACTGTAACATTAAGTATATCAAAACAATGTAAAACCATTCAAGAGAATGACAGCATTACAGAGTATTTAGAATCGACTAACAGAAAATGAACAATGGTTTCTGTATAATCTCCTTGTCTTTAAAAGGTTTTTGCTTATACTATCGTACATAATAAAATCCAGTAGGATACAGCCTATTTAGACCATTGGAGACAGAAGGACAAAAGCCAGATGAGACTTCAAAACAAGATGATACTAAATCAGTATTACCTATTAAGATGTCATTTTCTCCAAAATAGCTGTTCCTATCATCCAATCTTCTCTGCCTCATTTCTGTTAAGCTCTTTTTCTGTCAGTAGCTGTCAGTTTGTCTTCTTCATTTTGTTCTCTGCTCCATTCGTTGTGGCCTCTCTGCCATTATTTCTGGATTCTTTGTATTTTTCTTTTTTTAGAATATCCTGCAATACTCTCTGTAGAGTTGAATTGGTGGTTGCAAATTCCCCCAGTTCCTCTTTACAGGATAATTTTCTGTGCAACAGTAAATAGTCAACTCAGCAGAGCACAGGTGTCTATGCATCACATATGATTGTACTCAGGGCAAGGATAGTGGACTCTATATTCTGTCTCTGTGCAAAGAATGAACAAAAAAGCCTTAAAGCAAAAGTATGCTCTGCTGGGGGTGGGGGGGGGGGTGATGCAGAAGGAGAAAGGGAAAAGGAGATACAGGAAAGCGGCCAGATTTGAATTGATGACTTTGTTTAGCTTCCTCAAAAAATAGAGGTTTAATCTTGAGAATCAGCAGATTTGAAGCAAGAGAATTCTCTACTTAGCATCCTTCTGTGCCTAAAATCTTTTTGTCTTCACTAGTAAACTGCTTTTTTGGGGGGTAGTGGTGGGGGTATTTCTAGTGATTATTTTTTACACATTTCTCCCTAGTGAAGGAAAATGAGGTGCAGTTAATTCTGAGCCAAATTTAGAAAATTTTCTTTGAAAACATGAAAGAAAGTACTTAAAAGATTCTTTTTGTTTATTTGCTTTTTTGTGTGATCAAATAAAAGATATGTGGGGTTTTCTGCTATTAGGCAATGTGTTCTATGCTCATGAAATCAATTGAAAGAACAAAAAATTGGGAATAATTTTAATTGGGTGTGATATTTGGCCTCGTGTTTCATTCAGATTTAAGAATATTCAATAGCCTTCCCTCTAGTCATTTTCAGAAAAGCAGAATGAATATTGTGAGTTAAAAAATAAAACCAAAAGTATATATGAGGCTCCATTGGCTCATTAAAGAAAGGAGCACATAAGATGCTCATTACTCTTGGCCTCACTTTTCTGTAACTATTGACTGGCCAGGTATAAGGGATGCTTAATTAGTTTTCCAGTATATAATTCCGTAGCTGTTACTGAGGTGTGAAGAAGAGAGACTCTAAAAAATCACTCAAGGAAAGTCAAGCTTTGATTATAGCTTGTGGAGTTTGCAGGTTAAATGTGAGCTCTGTAATTTCACTCTCAATTTCTTGATCTCTTAGTTAGGAACTCTCATCCTTTTCTTAGTACTGTTTTGGGGTTTATCAGTATGCTTGACTTCTAATAAGTAATAAATTAGGTCTTACACTGTTAATGCTCTAAGATACTAGATACCAGGCCTCTTCCCCCTTGCACTGTATTAATGTCATTTCAAATGTAGTGCAGCTCCATTAGATGGCATCTGGCTCCCTGGTGTTCTATTTGATTGTGTTTGATTTGTGGTGCCCCTTTGTGCAGATCTTTCCTTTACACAGTGCGGCGTGTGTACTTCTCTTCCATGGCACACGGTATATTTTCTCAGTAAGTGTTATTTCTTGATCTTGTCATTTGATAGAGTAAAGAAAGAAATTCTACCCCATGACTGAACTTTAGTGAGGACTGGTTATTTTCACAGCACATTGATTTAAGCCTTTTTATAAGCAGGAAGAGTATATAAGAAGAATTTCCTCCAACACCAAATTGCTAACAGATTTTACATGCTCTGTGTCTAAAAGCCAAAGGGAAGCTGAGACAGTACTCTTCCTATAGGTGTAACTAGTAATGTAGAGCCCAGACTCTTTCCTTTCAGGGAGAGTGTTTCATAAGGCTTCTGGTAGTGTATCCAACCTGCATTGCCATGTGGAAAAAATTATCTTCTAGTTCAGGGAGTGAGAAGGATTTTCACACGAGAAGTGCCTCGCAGTATGTGGAGAAGGAGACAAAGTGTGTGAGGTGCTGTCAGGGCTGTGGGTATGTTGCCTGGGCTTCTGTTCCTGGACATGCCTATCCTATGGCTTCTTCCTAGAAGGATCTGTGACTCTTAGCTTTGGTCTTTGTCTGGTTGTGGGCAACTTCGTAGTCCAAATCAAGGGCAGGTTGAAAGTGCACGCACTTATCCTTTGGCACTGAAGGACTTGTTAGGTAAATGCCAAACTCCCTTGCTCTTCAAGTGGGAAAGCTTCAAGTTGCTTTTTAGCCTTCCTTCCAGAATTTTTCACTTGGGACCCTACTTGCCCATTGTAGGGCCAGTAGGCCCTTTGTTGGCTTTTCTATCTCTGTCCTCACTTCCTTATCTCTCAACAAATCTTTCTAGAATATTTCAAAACAAACTACTCTCATCCCTGTTTTAGAATCTTCTTTAGAAGAGTCCAACCTAAAACACAGGGTCTACTCACATTGCCTCCATTCCTCCATGAGCAATAATAAGGTGGCTTATGGATGCTCATATTTCAAAATCTCTCTTCTCTGTATCTCTCCTGTTCTTTATAGGAAGGAGGGGGGAAAAAAGGGAAGACTTAACATTCTAACCACCCCACTATATGGATGATCTTAAATTATTCAACTAATTTATATCTCATTTTAGGATTATGATGGGTCCATTTTACAAATGAAAAAATTGTGGCCAGAAAATTAAGTATTTTGATGGAGATAATGAAGCATCTAATGGAAGACATAAGACTTGATCCTGTGTTTCTTGACTTTTATAAAATATACTGTAGTTTATTCTAGAAGATCAACCCAAGGTGAACTCACCAAGAGAGGGACAATGTTTATCTTTTGATTATGTTATATAACTTTTAAAAATATATAAATCACATGATATCATTTCAGAACATTCATATAACAAATGGAATAAAATTCCAAATCTATCTGTTGGCTTACCTGGTCCAACTCAATCTAGCACCTGCTGAAATCACTGATCCAAGCTTGTGCCCTTGCTATCTTCCTCACTCTATTCCAGTCAAACTGACCTTCTCTGTGTTCCATGCACCAACCTCTTGTTGCCTCATGGTCTTCATTCCTCTGCCTGGAGTACTCTTCTTCCAGTATCAGCAGGGCTACCTCTGCGGTATCTTTCCAGTCTCCCCACAGGAAGTGTCTCTGAATATCCTAGTTAAGGTTCCTTCTTCCTGTTGCCATTTCCTGACCCTGCAGTTTTGAAAATTATAACCAGTATCCTTATTTTCTTTTTTCTTCTTGTCTAATGCCAGTCACATATAAGGTGATAGACAGCAAAGACCTTGCTTCTTTCATTCATTTCTGTACAGTGGACCTAGAACAATGCCTAGCCTGTAGCATTTGTCAAATGAATAAATAAAGAAATGGGTAAGCCAGTAGAGGTGAAGAATTCTAGGCATGTATCTGATTGGGTTTTAAAACATATTTTTTTGTATAACAAAGATTTATTTACCCAACTATTTATAATGAGTAGAATTAATATAACTTGAAAGCAAATGCATCTTGCTGACATTTTAGAACCTGCGTGTGTGCATTAATACCAATCAATTTAAGTATGTGTTTCACAGCATGCCATTCAGATGAGAAATGTTAGAGAGGGAGAAGGTGGACAGCTTTTTAGCTTCTTTTTTTCTGGCACATTTAGCATCATTCCAGTAAGTTTGGTTCTGGGTTTAATTAAAGATTGTTTAGAGTATAAAGACAGGATATGAAGAAAGTCTTAACAATCATTTACATTTTACACTTTTACTTAAAAAAAGATGTTATGGTTAAAGGGACTACAGTTTAAGGTGTTCAAAATCTAGTTTTCAGCTTTTAAAGTCACACTCTGCCTTTAATATACGGTTATCTTCGTTGGTCAGGCATTCTCACATCACCTCTAAGCTGACATATTATTGTCCTTTGAAAGAGAATTTTCAGTTTTGATATATGGACTTTGATTAATTTATTTAGGGAATATGAGAGATAGAAAGATACCTGTGTCATATATTTGTTTTAATAATGTCTCTTTTCCTGATTATGACTTGTGTCTATATTTATTAGAAAACATGGAGAGCAAATCTAAAGGAGATGGTAAAGATTATTAAGAAACCCATTTCTTAACCACAGTTGCTAACATTTTGATGTTTCATTTTAGTTTTTTATAATTGTGGATATAATATGTGAAATAGTTCTTCCATTCTAGGATGTTATATGTTATGAAACACAATATTAGTGTATTATATTTCAAGGGCAACAAATCACTTTTGCCAACCATAGCTGCACAGATCACCCATTATGTGCTGCTTCCCATAATATGTGCTTCATATCTTGAACTCTTTGACATCTTTATCTACAGTGTAATGTCAAAGTATATTAAAAAATAATGAGATTTTATCTGCATTTCCTATTTGGTTAAACTCGTAATTTTTTCTTTTATTGAATTGTATGTCACAAGTTTTTCTTGGAACACAGCCAGCAGCTTTAATTCATAGATTTACTGTGCCCAAATAATGGTCCTTCATAATGCATGAATCAGTCACACCAAAGTGTCCCAGCTTTAAAGATTGTATGATATATTTGGAGTGACTGGGCACTTTTCCCACATGCATTATAAGAAGTGACAACTATGTCACAACTTGATCTATTTGGTAGCTTATATGTTCTTTTTTGATATAAATTATTAAATGTGCCCTAATTTTTTAAAAAGCATTAAAAATGTAAGATAGGATCAAAGATATGTGTAACAATATGCATGCCTTTTTATTTCAGCATGGTAGTTTTCAACTTTACCATATTATAATTATACGAATATTAAGAAAACAATTTATACCAAAACTAGTTTCATAGATTTCCATAAGATCTCAGGAATCAATACTTTTATATAAAAATGAACTTCATAAATATCAATGAATAGTCTCACTTGAGAATTGACATTTTAATAATTAGGCTTAATATACAGGGCTGCTCTTAGGGTAAGAATTGACTTTGAAAAAAATCTTTGGGAGATCGAGAAAAGATGGCAGACAGATAACAGCAGCTACAGAGGCTTTCTGAGATAGCCAGCTTAGATTCCAGGAATAATGCAGTGTGGGGTATCCTAAGCAGAGGGAGATATACCCGACCCAGGAACGAACTAAGCTGAGAGAAACCAATTGGAAATGCAGTTCAGGTGCTACGACTGGAACAGCTAAAGTCTTGGTGCTGCTGCCAGAACTCACTGATTGAACTAGCTGCCACTGCCGGGTCTGAATTGGTTTCAACTCACTGGAGATGCGAACGCTCTGAGAGGGGGAATTGGTGAACCGAATTGAGAGCAGAGCTGGCAGGGAATCCTGCATCAACCTGTGGTGAGTGAGAGGAATAAAGACCTTTCCATTGACAAAGAGGCTCCAACAGAGGACATTCTGGGACCGGGCGGACTGGCCGGAACAGGGCGATGCAGTGACTTCAGTCACATGGTCCCCCCTCAAGCAGGATTGGTGGGGAGTGCTGGACCTGGGTGATGCCATGGACTGAGGCCCAATAGGCTAGCCCAAACCAAGTTCCTGCACCTGGCAGTGCACCCTAATTCAGTGAAGCCTTCAGGAGTTTGACCTGGCGGGGCAGGCTCAGAATAGGCTGCCTGGGTCTGTACTCCTAGTACACTGCAGTGGGCAGGACCACCTAGTCAGCTCACTTCAGATAAACTGAAACCAACAAAGAAAGAAATTGGGCCTCCTATATACTCCTGTATGGAAGGAACAAAAAATATGAGAAGAGGAGGCAATAAAGAAAGGGTCCTCAGTCCCCAATCCTGAGGACACTGATCCAGGAAAGGTAAATGCAAAGGAGAATGAGGACAGAAAACATGCAATATCAGGCATGGCACCAATAGATATAAAGTGATATCTCTGGGACCTCATAGATGAGTTCAAAAGTGAACTATTTAACCAAGTAAAGCAAGAATAGTTAAAGAAATGCTAAGCACCTCCCAAGAAAAAACAGATGGTAGAATGGAAGAACAAAAAAAAGGGGAGAATTGTTTGATGGAGAAAATAGAGAAAACATAGAATACATGAAGCAGGTTCAAAGAGATTACCAGAAAACTAAAAACTCTATTGAAAGCTGGCATAACAGCTTGAAAGAAACTAAGGATAGATTATCTGAACTGGAGGACAGGTTTGTAATGTGGGAACATGAAAGGAAAAACTTCTTAAAAATAACAAGGAAACAAGCAGCAGCAATACAAATGCTAGAAGATGACAAGAGAATCTATAACTTAAGAATAAAGAATGTAAATGAAGAAGAGGGGGTACAAACAAAGGAACTGCAAAGACTATTCACAGAAATAATCAAGGAAAACTTCCCGAACATAGGATGCTCAGATGTATGAGGCATACAGAACTCCAGCCACCTACAATCAAACAGAACTACACCCAGGCATATAATAATCAAGATTCCAGAAATCCAATATAAGAACAAAATATTAAAAGCTGTCAGAGACAAGAAACAGATCACTTACAAGGGAACACCTATCAGAATTACAGCAGATGGCTCAGCACAAACCATCAAATCTCAAAGAGCGTGGGGCAAAATAATCCAAGCTTTGAAAGACAATAACCTCCAGCCAAGATTGATGTATCCTGCACAACTGTCCCTAGAAATTAATGGAGAAACAAGATGCTTCCAAGATAAAGAGGAACTGGGGGAATTCACAACCACCAATCCAACTCTACAGAGAATACTGCAGGATATTCTAAAAAGAGAGGATCCCAGAAACAGTGGCAGAGAGGCCACAATGAATGGAGCAGAAAGCGAAATGAAGAATACAAACAGACTACTAATGACAGAAAAAGAGCTCAACAGAAATGAGGCAAAGAAGGTTGGATATAATTTCTAATATAGATGGTCTAGATACACTAACTTAAGGGAAAAGAGAGAGAATCACAGGCAGAATGGATGAGGTAGGGTGCTCCAAGAGGCTCTTCATAGGAAATATAATTAGCCTGAAGAAGGTTATATGGACCAAAACCAAACATGAGAAAACAGAACTCAATGTGATAGGGAACCAGAGAGTAATAGGGGTAACTAGATCAGTATTTATGGGTAGGTTGAACAAACAGACTTGAATAAATGAAGAAATATAACTAGAAATCCAGCCAAGGAGTGAGAAAGTTCAGAACACTTAGGTAAATAGCAGGTTGCTCCCCCAATACAAAACCATGAGTGCTGGGGAGACCCAAAAATACACAGTTCATTCTGGGAGAGTAAAGGGGAAGAATAGTCTTTAAAAAACAACAGCAGAAGGTATAGCTAATAGTGGATCAGGAATTAAAACCCCTATTTTACTTGCAGCACTCTTCTTGGTTGGAACTTGTTCTGTCCTAGTTTGTATACAAACACTGGATCTGAGGGCACAGACAGATGTCCCGAAGATATCAGAACGTAGCACAGTGATCATCTTTAATTTCCTATTAGCTCAGTCAAGATCCCTGCATGACTTATACTGTTATATGGTGACTGATCTTAGTTAAATCTGACTTGTTTGATTGTTGCTTATTGACAGATTTTATTCAAAACTGTTATGTTGCTGGTATCAAGTTGAGGAGTATAGACAACTATACTGAAAATGACAATGATTGACCATGATATCCATTCTGATTTGATTACTACCTGTTTTTGTAGCTCTACATTATCTACAAAGTTGTATTTCTGTTAATTCTGTTAGGTACTGATGTGTTCAATTATACTTTATCTGATTATATAGCCCATTCTGTTGATGATAACAAGAAACAGCACAGTGACCAGCAGATTTATATGTCATTTTAGTTTTATGTGTCTATAGCAAAAAGTTTAATTCTGTCCTGCTTTGTTTTGTTTCTCTCTCTAATATAGAAAGAATAGAAATACATGTTAAGCTCATGCTTGTGTAAAACCTATCAACAGTTTATGAGAACTGATCTGATGACACATGAAGAAATGAACAAATACTCTGAAGGAAAGAAAGGGGCACTGCAATACCCAGTGCTGATTCTAGAATGTTATGATGTGAAATCCAGCAATATTATTAATCTTTGTTCAGAAGGATTTTAATCTAATAAGTTTTGTTAGGTCTCTACATAAATGAAGATATGGATAAATGCGTACATGTCTAAGTGTATAGGAATGATAGCCGTAATACTTAGTTTTTGTTGGATAGTTGAACAGAACTGTTTGCAGTCTCCCTGGTTGAATTCTCATTTATATGTTCCACTTGTGTATCTTGGACAACTATTTGTGGGGGGACAATATGTATACACATCAACTAGTGATTTATTACTGTTTATTTCTTTTCTTTGAAAGTATGTACTATTTCTGCCCATTTTCTATTTTGTTTTGTCTTCCTTTAAATAAAAGAAGAAAAATATGTTGGGAAGTAGCCTACAATGGAAAGTAAGATCCAGGAAGAACTGTTGTCCAAGGACTTCAGTTTTGCATGGAAACATGAGAGAATTTATATCATTAGTATAAAGGAGGAGACACACACACACAATCAGCATATGTTCTTTTTTGATGTAAATTATTAAATGTGCCATGAAACAACAAGTTGAGCAATCTAATATGCAAATGGGCCACTAGATAATTTCTCTTGTGGTATGGTTAGCAATAAGTTTTTAAAGTGCTGATAGTTACTGGTCAATTTTAACGGTTAGTACCTTGCTACATGAACTTCTCCTTTATCTTCATTCCAAAAACTTGATTTTCTTAATACTTTTGTATGCTTTATGAAAGTTTTTTTCCTTGATAGGAATTGAGAAAGGAACTGAGTCAAACCCCCAACATCTAGATTCATCTTGTAATGCAGGAGAGAAGGGGTCAGATTCTGGAGTACATGTGACCATCAATATACTATATCTCCTGTCAGGAAATCTCAGATAGAGTTTTATTTTTTCTTAAGGTATAGAATAGAATTAGTGGCGTAAGTCAATTTAATTTAACATAAAAATCGGAAGAATGTTCACTTGATATGCAAGTCCACACACACAAACTCACACCTTCGTTTCTGTATTCACGTTTTAAAGTGATTTGGCTCATGCTGACACCCAGTCTTGTGTCCTGATTTCTTCATTCACTGTACTACCACAAATGTTTCCTATATTATTAGTTATTCTTAGAGAACATAAATTTTAATTAATAGTTCACCTTATAATCATACTACGGCTAACTTAAACATTATCTTAGGGAACATAATATAAGATAGCACAAATACTCAGATTCTGAAGTTGGACACTGCCTTCAATATAGTGCTATCTTGCTTGGACAGGCGTTCTCATATTACCTCTCAGCTGACAGTATTGTACTTGGAAAAGCATTTGCAGTTCCAATGGGTAAAAATAGTTTGCAATTATTTAAATTGTAGAGTTTAACTCCATTTCAATAGCTATTAGCATTTTACTAACTCATTCTTCTCATATCAGGATTAGAACATTAATCTATTGGAATGGATATTAGTCTTGTTGCTCTAGTGAACAAGAAAATGTTATCAACCAGTGTGGAAAAAGTGGTTCTGCCTTAAGGAGATGATACTTCATTTGCTTAATCAAACACATTTCATACCTACTTCTTTGAGGGCAAAGATTCAAGTTACCTACCGTGTGTGATTAAGCAATTTGACTATATCCAGATTTAAAAATTCTGAATAGGAATAAGCTAAAGAAATCCTTAAAAAAAAAAAAAAAGAAAAGAAAAGAAAAACAGGGAACCAGTGAACTGCCAGTTTCCAGGGACTTATATTAGGACCTTCTCTGATGTGACTTAGAATAGCTGAGTGTCATCAGCTTCATGGCATTGGTAGTGCTGAGGAAGGCACAGGAGGTACCAGATTTCCAGCCTACCAAGCAATCTGGTCAAGTTCGCTGAGCTATGTTGCATGTGGAAATCATGGAAAACAGCACATACATTTCTTTCAAAATTATCTAAGCAGATCATTTCATTAATAAAGTTTGCATAGCAATAATATCTGATGAATTTTTAAATAGAAGAAGGGAGAAGGAGCTTGTTGTAAAGAAATTATACTCCTTGTTTTACTCTTTAAAGCAAGATGATATTTTTGAATGCTTTGAAAGGCAAATGGCATTCCTGATAACTCACAAAAGTTATCAAACATGACAACTTGTTTACTTTCAGAATCTTGAAGAAGTTGCTGGTCTCCTTAGGGACTGAGCATGGCTGATGTCATGTTTCCTTAGAACTGGGATAGAGCAACAGGGGCAGGAGACGTAAAGACCTCAAGCTCTGTCACTAATCATTACAAACTAGAGGCTGAATGTGTTTAGCAGAAGTCTTGAAAAAACTTTAGTTACTTAATTAAATTAAAATTAATGCATAAAACCAACACAATGAAAATTTACCAAGACTTTTGTCCTCCGGGTTCCTTAAAAAAAAAAAAAAGCTTTCTGAGTGTACCTTCCTTCGATGCACAGGTAGCGACTCTTTGGAACGTGCAACAATGTAAAATAAGTAAGAATAAGTATGGGGACTAAGCAAGCTTCCCCATTTTCTTGTTCTGTGGGATGTAATCAGTCTAAATGAGTTGACTATATCTGAAAGTTAAAGGAAAAGTGGTCTGACTCCAAGTGGTCAGGTGGAGAAAAGAACTTATTGACCTTGGGGATGCTGGAGATCAGTGTCAAAGTCTGAGTCTTTGAAGGCCAAGCCAGGGTCATTTTTAGCCTAGCTTAGTATTGAGGAAGTAAGTGGAGCTATCTTTCTTCGGAGGAGACTAATGACCTAGGGGCTTTGAAATTCCCTTTCTGTGGGCCACTAGCAGGGGGACACCACATGACAGCTTAGAAGCTGGAGACCTGGCAATTTGAAGTGGCATATGTTTATTTGAAGGGCTTAACATTGTGTATAGCTTCTATATTATGTGTATCTATCAGTGCATTGTGTGCATCACTGTATATGTAATATACAATGAGATCCATTATTATTTTATTAATAAGTCATAGATACTGTTATTCATTTATTATAGTTTCAGAAGCCACCTGGTATTGGAAAAAGAAGGTATTAAAATTGAATTTAAGTAAGTTTGAATGATTTTATGTTCAAGGACCATAATCTGAAAAATGTGAGTGATTTTGTATATGCTCAATATTGAAACAGTTCTTTGCTTGGGAAAAGTATTGTACTCAAAACATATTGGCAAATCAAACCCAAGTTTGTAGATGCAAGACTAGAAAAACCATATTCATGCATTTATAACCTTCTTTCACAGAACTGCAGTTTAAAAATAATTTTTCTACTTTTTCTTTTTCAGAAAATATTACATCTTGGGAATGACTCTGTGTCGTATTATAGATACAGATGATCCCAGAGATTATCCACATCCGATTGGACAAGTGTACATGTCTTAATGAGTACATGCACTACAATGTAGTCAATGTTTTTCTGGGGTGCACATATTTAGAGTAAGTTCAACTCTTGCAATTACAAATAAGGCTTCAATGAATAGTCCTGTGAGCATTTAATATGATTGTGGAGATGCATTACACCACTAACTGTGCAGATGTGTTTACTCTGAAAATTTATAAAACAGTACAAGTGTGATAGGTCCAGTTCTGTATATAAATTTTGTACTTGAGTAACTTTTTAATAAAAAGTAATAGGAATAGTTATATTTCAACAATATGTTGAAAAACACACAATGCGTGGTCATGAGTTCGATCCCTAGTACCGGTAAAAAAAAAAACAAAAG
The DNA here is from genome assembly GCF_034190915.1 of Cavia porcellus. NCBI lineage: Eukaryota > Metazoa > Chordata > Mammalia > Rodentia > Caviidae > Cavia > Cavia porcellus. The sequence continues at coordinate 82,944,855 of NW_026947484.1, forward strand.
CCAAAACACACACACACACACACACACACACACACACACACACAACGCACACAGACAGAAAGCAAAAACAAAAGGCAGAATAAATTAAACGCAAATGAAAACCATTGCTAAAGATGCAAATAAGGTATTAAGGTAGAAAAGATAGGGACTGAAGTAAGACTTCTCTGAGTCAAATTTTGATCATTCTGGCCTCTGTTTGCACCCAGTCACCTGAGTTCCCAGAGCGGTTGCTCTTGGACTGCCTGAGCAATCACAAGAACATTCTCAGTCTGACTCTGACATCCTCTTGCTGCCTGCTCTGCCAGGACCCAGTATCCCTGGCCTTCCATAAATATCTAGTTCAGTAAACTTCTGCTGGAGCCTCCTTTGGAGTTACTCTCACAGGTCCTGCTCAGAACCCTAAATTCAGGCTGACTGTTTTTTGCAGGGTCTACATCATTTACCTAACAAACTTTTAATGTGATTTTTGATTTTTAATCCAGAAAATGTTTAAATATTCAAAATATAAATTTAAATTAAAAAGATAAAAGCAGTTAAGCCCTAAAGCTGAAAACAAACAGAAACAACAGGTCCTTAAGTATATTTCAAGTGGATAGAAGATGATGTCAGACTCCAAAAGCATATCACAAACTCTTCAAAACCCGGATTTATGATGCCTGAAAAACAACAATTTAGTAAAGAAGAACAGAAGAAAAGTTCTGGGAATTAAGAAAGGGCAGGCAGGAAAAATATGAATCATAGAGAAACTGGAAAATGTGAAGATAACTCAGGAAAAGAAGGAAGCAGGGTGGAACTCTAACCCTCGCCCGAGCTCCCAGGGAGGGGTCCTGTCTCCACAAATAGATATAAGGCACGACCTCCCCATCTGTATTCAGCAAAGATCTCAGTGGTCTGCCTCGCTGGCAGCACTAGCTCAATCTTATTTTAAACTGTAAATATGAATGGGGTTTTACTCTGAAAGTAATTCCTTCCACATAGCAAGCTAGAGTACAGTTAGAGAAGAAATCTAGTGTAGCACATAGCAAATTTGAGAGTAAACAATCAAAAACTATTTTGAGAATGGGTTAGCTGCTTAGGACTGGGATACTCTGGGAACTAGAAGCACAGAACAACTATACTTTCAGGATTTCTGGTGTCTTCCTACACAGTGACACTTTGGGTGTCAGGTATTTTATCTCAACAATGAGAGAAAAGTAATCAAGACAGCTACCAATTCGCTGAAGAACCTGGTCATAAGAATGGACTCAGTTTTTGTAAACTAGGAACATCTGTACTGCAAGAGTTGGGAATAAAGTGCTCATTCAAATAAATAGAAGAATATTTTGAAATCATTTCTCTTATTTTTTGTTGGTGGGGGAGTTGGGGTTATTTCTTTTCCATTTTTCTTTCTTTTGACCTTTGATTTTCTTTTTATTATTCATTCTTTTAAGGTACTTTTATCTAATTCTATTAATTTTTTCTAAAATTTTTTATTTTAAAGAGAATAAAACATAAAAAAAAACAGAACAAAGCAAATCAGAACAGTGCAATGCAAGCAACACAGGACTTCACAACAAGACAACAGGATATCAACAGTGGCTACCATGTCTCTTTTTTTCTTCAAAATAGTTGACCATACCTTCACACACAATAATATCAAACATAGCAAAAGAGTATAAAACCAGTAAAAAAAATAAAAGCACTACAGGACTTCTAAATCAGATAACAGGAAATGAACAATGGCTACTATAATATCTCATTTTCCTCAAAAAGTTGTCCATACCATCACATGTAATAAAAATCAAATAAAACACAACAGAATAGAATCAATCAAAACAGAAGAACAAAAGCATGATAGGACTTCAAAACAAGATGATAGGAAATCAACAATGGCCACTGTACTGTCTCATTTTCTTCAAAATAGCTGTTCATGTCATCACACATAATAAAATCAAACAAAACAAAACAGAATAAAACCAATTAAATAACCGAATGAAAGCATTATAAGACTTCAAAACAGTATAATAGGAAACCAACCATGATTACCATAATACACTCTGCTGTGTTAAAAATAGCTGCCATCAGACAGAGTAAAATCTAACAAAATAAGACAGAACAAAGCCAAACCTAACAAAATTGTGAAAATAATGTAAGATTTCAAGACAAGCCAGTAAGAAATTAACAGTAGTTACCACCTTTCTCTCCCAGGTGTTTCTTCAATCTTACAATAACTATTTTGCTTTTGAATCCCATCTATTCCTTCTATTTCTTATGCTAGTGTTCATGTGTATGAGTTCAAACTGTTTTGCCAATGAATATCCATTTACCTACAAGAGCTTCAAAGATTATTCTACTTTATAGCTCAGTAGCTTTATACTGCATGAAAATACCATATCTTTCTCATCAATTCTGTGGTTGATGGGCAAAATCTTGCTCTTTTTCTGTTCTCCTTTCACATGGAACAATTGTTTTTTCTCCTTTCATTTTTAGTCTGTGAATTTTTTTCCCAGTTAAATGTGTTTCTTGTATATAGTATATTGATGGATCTTGTTTCTTGATCCACTCCCCCTGTCTGTCTTTTTATTGCTGAATTGAGGCCATCTACATTAATGGTGACAACCAGCATACACTGGTTTGTCTCTGCCATGCTATCCTGTTGTTGGCCTTCCACTTTCCCCTTCATTTAATTGCCTGTCTTATTTGGCGATCCTCCTCTGCTGCTGTTCCTGGAACCACGGTCAGCTTTATCTCTCTCTAGGATATCCTTCAGCAATCTTTGTAGGGTTGGTTTGGCAGTCATGAATTCCTTCCGTTATTCTTTATCATGGAAATATCTTGTTTTTCCATCAATTTTGAAAGATAATTTTCAGGATATATCAATCTGAGTTGGAAGTTGTTTTCTTTCAGGGTTTGAAACACTTCACTCCAAACTCTTCTTGACAATGGTTTGTTTTGATAAGTCTGCTGTGATTCTGATTGGTTTTTTATGTGATCTGTTTCTTTTCTTCAACAAATTTTAATATTTTGTTCTTGTCCTGAATTTCTGGGGTCTTGTTTATTCTATGTCTGGATGTAGATTTACTTTGGTTATGGCTAGTTGGAGTTCTTTATGCCTCATTTATCTGCATGCCAGATCCATTTCCTATGTTGGGAAGTTTTCTGCTATTACTTCTGTAAATAGCCTTTTAGTTTCACTTGTGTTGACCCCTGCTTTTTCACCAACATCAATCACTATTAAATTATGCTTCTTTGCATCATCTGGAAGCTGTTGAATTGTTATTTCCTCATTCTGTGTTATTTATAGGAGAGCTTTTCTTTCATGATCGCTAGCTGAAATCCTATCTTCAAGATTTGAAAGTCTGTCTTCAGTCTCTTTCAAGCAGTTTTGCCAGCTGTTGATTGACTTTTTAATTTCCTGGATTTCTCTTTGAATCTGTTTCATACATTGTAATTACTTTCTATATTGTTCATTCAAGGTTTCCCTCATTTTCCTATGCTTCTCTTTTTTAAATCTATGTCTTCTTTAGACATGCTGAGCATTTCTTTCATTATGTTTGTGATTTCTTCTTTTATCTGAGACATTATTTCTGATTGGGTTGCTTTTATATTCCCATGAAGTTGTTTCTTTACTTCAGTTGCTATCCTCTCAGAGATTTCAGGTGTGTCACTTCCATTTTCTTCCATGACTGTGTCTCCCAGACTTGTTCTGTGTGGGCTGGAGGTCTGAGACTGCCTTTTACTCCTTAATCTTGACAGTCTCCTGGGTTCCTCCCAACAAGCTGGTTACAGAGCCCCAGGGACTTCCCACATTGGTGGCCCCTCCATGGTGTAATGGAATGGGACAGGCATCTTGGTTCGTATGACCCTAGATACACAGGTAGGTAGCAGGGTGTGAGGTGGGCTTCTTCAGACCTGTGCAGCTACACCAAGGCTTCCCCGATGATCAGAGATGCATGTGTGTCTACACTAGGACTCCTGCAATGATGACAGGCACACCGGGGTGTGTTTGTCTGATTCTCCTGATGGGTGATGGCTGCCCAAAGGAACCAAGAGCCTCCAGTGGTGGCCTCCAGGTTCACAAGGCTTACCTGGCTGCGTGTTCTTGCCCCTGCTGGCTGCCCATACGAAGGAGCCTCCCGGTGGCAGCGCCCAGTAAGCAGAGGCAGATCTGTCTAGCTCTCTCTGCCCATGCTTGCTGCCCACAGGAATGGGCCTTTAGGCAGGCAGAGGCAGATCTGCTGGTCCTCTGTGCCTCATGCTGGCTGCCTGCATGAAAGGAACACTATTAATTTTCTTTTGCTCTTTAATTGGATGTTTATCTAACCTTTCTCTCTGTCTTCTCACCTTTCTTTTCTTTAGTTTTCAAAATTTACTTTTCATTTTCACTTTTCCTGTCCCCTCCATTTTTATTAGCACTTTTATTAAGCTTTACTAATTTTAGATACTTAAATCAATGCTATAATTGTTGAATTCTTTTTAATTTTTAATGGTGATATAGTTTTTACATTTATAGATATTTGAATTATGCCAACATGTGGCTTGCCTTTGTGTCTCTGTTTTTTTTGCAGATCTTGTTTCTATTTTTTAGGGTGATAAAATGGTAGCTTTTATTATTTCTCAGGGTATGTCAGTATCCAGTTTGCCCCTGACTCTAAAAGATTGTTGCTGATTTCTTTGTTACTGCCAGTTGTGGTATACCTGTTACTATTATCTGATTTTTACTGCATGCTGTTGGTTTATCTTTTGTCCTCAATATTACCAGAGTCATTATTAGAAAACTGGGTGCTGGGTCAGTTACACTGTGCACTATTGTCCCTAAAGTCATGCCTGGAATGCATCACTGGAAAACAGACACTAATGAAAGCAATCTTCATACAATAAACAAAGCCCTTCCACAACACAAAAACAAAACAAAACAATAGAAATATTAGAAAACAAAGCAACAAAATGCTTCCCAAAACTTTCAACTCTCTCAAAGCTGATTCATAGGGCATCAATAGGGAAGAAATCAAAAGGCAAATAGCTGAACAACATAAGTAATCAAACAAATAAATAAACAAATAAACAACCCCCGCCCCAGATAAATGGAGAGCTCAGTGAGCTCAAAGATGATATAACTAAACAGATAGTGGACTTTATTAACAAAATGATCAATAGGTTTAAGAAGGCACTAATAAAGAGCTAGCTGAACAAGGCAAAACTTGGGTGACTGGTTTGGGAAAGAATAAGAGTCCATGGAAAGATACCAAACAGAAATTCAAGAGATAAAAAAAATTCTTTTTAAATTATGAACAGCAAAGTAATGAATAAACATCCTATAAAACAATAATGAAACCACAGAGAAATAAATTAGGAAAGCAATTTCACAATAGTATCCAGCAACTTAAATACTTAGGAATTAACTTATTTCATGAACGTAAAAGACTTTTACAGTGAAAATTACAGTACTTGGAAAAAATAAATTGAAGAAGACATCAGAAAATGGAAAGTTATGCCCTGTTCCTGGATAGACAGAATCAATATTATCAAAATTGTCATACTTCCAAAGCTGACACATAGTTTTATTGTAATATGAATTAAAATACCAACAGCATTCCTCACAGAACTTGAAAAAAAACCCCTAAAATTTATGTGGAACCAGAAGGCATTCAGAACAGGAAAATCTGTTCCTGGGCAATAAGAACAAAGAAAGAGGTGCCGTAATCCCAGCTCTCAGGTTTTATTTCAGAGCTTCACCAATAAAATAGCATGGTAGTAGCAGAAAAACAGACATGTAGATCAATGGAACAGAATAGAGGATGCAAAAACAATCCCAGGAACATCAAGCCATATGATTTGACCAAGATGCCAAAAATGTATACTAGAGAATAGATAGCCTTTTTAACAAATGGTGCTGGGAAAACTGGCCACATATATGCAAAAGACTGAATCTAGGCTCATATATCTCACAATGTACTAAAACAAAATCATGGATCAAAGACCTCAATGTTGAAACAGGAATGCTTCATTTGCTTTAAGGTAAGATAGCTTGAACTCTTTAAGACATAGTATAGGCAAGGACTTTCTGAACAGAACCTCAACTGTATAAGAAATAACATCAAAATCAAAGAAAGGGTATTACATCAAATTAAAAACTTCTGCAAAGGAAACCACCAACAGAGTGGAAGATAATCCATGAAACAGGAAAAAAATTACCAACTACTCAGACAGAGGACTAATATCTAGAATATATAAAGAACTAAAATAATTACAGCCCCAAAATAAAAGATTCAATCAAAAAACTGGGTAACTGAAACAAATATATTTCAGAGGAAGAACTACAAATGGCCAACAAATACATGAAAAAATATTCCACATCTCTGGTCACTAGAGAAATGCAAATTAAAGCAAATGAGATGCTATTTTACTCCAGAAAGAATGACTATCCTCAAGAAATCAAATAATAACAAATGGTTCCCAGGCTTCAGAGAAAAAGGAAACTTCTGCGTCATTGGTGGAAATATAAACTAGTTCAAACACTGGAAACCAGCATGGAGATGCCTCAAAAATTAAAAATAGAAACTCCATTTGAGCCATCTATTCCCAGGGTAGGTTTCTGCCCAAAGGATATTATATTCTAGTGGATACTTGCATATCCATGTTTATAGCAGCACAACTTGTAATAGCTAAATCTTGGAAGTAGTCTATATGTCCGTCAGCAGATGAATAGATAAAGAAAATGTGCTAATTATAGACAACAGAATACTACTCTGCTACAAAGACGGATAAATCTGAATAACTTGTGGGAAAATGGATGCACCTTGAGAACATTAAGTTAAGTGAAATAAAACTCATGAGCTTAAGTAACACATTGGTTTCTGTTATATGAAAATCTGAAATATAAATAAAGAGCAAATAAAAGATAATGGGGAATAGAGATAGATCTCTTGCAAATGGGAAAGGAAAAAGGGATGAAGACAGAAGAGAGAGGGAGGGCAAGTGGAAGAAAGAATTAAGATGTGTTTGAACATGTACTACCAATTTCTTATGATAAATGTAATCGCTATGGACTTAGACATGTAGTAATATGATTAATGGCAACAAACTGACATTACAAGCATAAAAAATTAATGTCTTTTTAACAGTGTTGTGACAATTCCCTTCATTAGGATATATTATATGGAGATGAAAGGACAACAAAGAAATCTTGAATGACAATATAGTGAGATATTATTGATGTCACATATATTATATGGCAAAAAAATGGAAGCTTCCAGGGGAATGGTTAAATAGTCAAAAAGGAATACTCTGTAGCCAACAAACAGTGCTGTAAAAGAGTTATTATAGAAATATTCTCATGCACTAGGATTTTAAAATATTATGTGAATGTATTTTATTTAAAGAATGTATGTAACTGAAATTGAGGAACCAAAGGGAAAGCTCCATGACCCTCTTTCACCAGGTTACCACCATTCCAAATCCATTTCCCACTTTCAGCTGGGGCTCTTCCTTCCTACTGATGTAATTTTCTCTCTATTTGCTGACGTTCTTTCTTAGGAGAGGAGTGAAGGGAAGAGAGTTCTGGGCCCACGAGGGGAGAGTAGGCCAATCATAGCCAGGTACAGGGGTAGAGAAAAAGGAGAGAAAATACCAAGATAGCCAAAGTATGGCAACAAAAGAATTACGAGAAAAAGAAAAAAGCTTCGGGACAGAACAAAGACGAGGCTGAAAGAGCCGGGTTCCAAAGGTAAGCTGGAGGGAGTGTCTGTTAGGCTTATGTTTGGAATTTTTCTGTAAAAAGTGGAAAATCAATTAAAATATAAAGGAGATGTTTTCAGGGAGAAGATTTATCAGATTTTATGCTGTAACATGAAAGAAGGGGTGGATGGAAAATTTGAATTAATAATAAAGAAGTCTCATAAAGGATGATGTAAGTTTATCTTTTAAGTGACAATGATGCCGATAATGATAATAAAATTAAGGCCCCTATCATTTCTTGGATACGCAATACATGTACGTAATATCCTGCAGCAATCCTGTGCAGTAGGATTATCTCCAGTTTACATGTGAAACTATTAAAGTGGCTTGTGTGAGGTTAAGGCTTCAAACTATCTCTTAACTTCTGAGCCCAACATCTTCCTATTGGCATTGCCTTTATGTCTATGAAAAACAGAAGGCAAAAAAGGGCAATTTCTACCTCATTTAAAGCCAAACTAAGAGTTTACCAAATGTATTTACACAGGTGTAAACTTACTACCAAATATGGTTTTTAAATGTAAAATGTAAAAGCCATTGACATTTTGGTAAGAAAAGTTGCTGAATTTTACCTTTTGACCTGTACACACTGTTCATTTATAGGAAAGGTTTGCAAGCCCCTGTAACATGACATATAAAGATATTTGTATTCATATCAGGTGGTGGCTCCCTCATGCCTAAGATTTTCCTATTCACCTACACCACATCTACAGGAATGCTCTTATGAGAATGGATCACATTTGTTCTGTGAGCCTCAGAATAAGGTGACAGCACAGGTGGGGAAATCGTTGCTAACTTTTAAGTGGGACAGAGCAATGGAGGATGGGAAATTTATGAGCAATTAGAAGTCCCCTCGTCAACTGGTTAGATAACAGAAGTTGAGGGCTGAATGGGTAAAAAAAAGGTTGAATGATCTTCCAGCTAAACAGGAAGGGTGGTGAGCTGAATGGGGAATGTTTTAAAGAGAAGGTAAATGATCTCAGAGTGACCTAGATACCATTTAACTTTGCTAAAGATACACAGAGAACACAGATTATACTGAAAAATAGCAAAGCCAGGCTTTGGCTCAGACAGAGGAAGGAGAAGGGCAATGGCAGAGACCAACAACTGGGTAAACAAATACTTTCTAGGAGATTGAAGGCACAATTACAGAATAAGAATTGAAGTAAAGAGCTGCAGGGGCCAGAAATTTCTGAAACAGAAGAAATGGATGGAAATTGAGATGAGTCAGTAAAACTGCAGCACACAGCAAGAAGCAGGGAGATGGGTGCAGGCATAAAATGCTAGAGTTTAGAAAGCGCCAATCATTTTAATTTTGAAATCTTTCAAACCTACAGGGGAGACTCCCTCTCCATCTTCTGCTGGGTACACACATTCTTTGGAAAAGCCTCCAAAATAAGGCTTCAGATATCACAATTTATCCTTAAATACCTTAGCATGTAACTCTCAAAAACATGCTGTTATAAGTAACCATAGCTGATTATTGCACCTGACAAAGAAATTACTAACTTAATACTATCATCAATGGAACATCTCAACTCAGGTTTCCCCAGTTCACTCCAAAATGTTTCAGGCTGGTTCCCCAGCCCTTTCACAACCCAGAATTTAGTCAAGACTCATGTATAGAATTTGGCAGTTGTGTCTTCTTAGTCCTCCCCAATCTGGAAGAGACCCATTACTGTTCTCTGTGGTTTCTTTTAAACGTAAGGTTTATTGAGGTGTTTTCACTGGATGGAGTGTGAGAGGGTTGCTCCCATAAGTAGATGGGGACCTCAGCTCACACCATCCACAGAGTAGGTTGTGAGTTTACTAGCTTATGTCTTGCAGAAAATAATTTTCACAATGTGTTAGAGAAAGGGATAGGTAGGTTTATTAAGAAGGACGGAAGAAGTACATAGTAGGAGAAAACAGAGTGCTAATCCTTGAGAGAGACACTTTATGGTCTGGAGTTGTAGGTATCTTCAAGATGGATGATCTAGAATATGTATTCCTACTGTGTAATGGGCTATGTTAGAATGCAACCATTTGCCTGTGTTTGGCCTTCAGAGCTGAGCTACCATGAGCTAAGCTACTTACTGATCAACTTGTAATACCCAACTGAACTGAATCTTTATGCCCAGTTGAGGATTGTTGCCAAAAGCATAAAAGCAGTACTGGGGGGGGGTGGGGTGGAGGATGGTACGCTGTTGATTCTTCTGGAGAAGGTTATTGTGATGGTTTTCCTGATAAAAAATCAGCTGTTCTCATAGTCCAAGGACCTTTGGTCCACATTGTCATTGAGGAATGGCTGTAGTTCTTTGCTGAGGAGCTCTAGTCTTTACCCTGAGCATTGCTTCCTGGCTCCAGTGCAGATCCCTCAGCTTGGTGGCACAGATCCTTCATCCCACTAGTATAGATTTTCTAGGTTCTACCAATGACTTTGGGACCTTCCCAGTGCAGATTCTTGATACAGACTTGCACAAGGCATTGTTGTGGGCCATGGGCCTCCAGCTGGACTCTTGGAGGACACTGCCATGGGCTCCAGGTCTTCAGCTGGACTTGTGCAGGGCATTGCCATGGGATCTCGGCCCTCAGCCAGGTCTCTAGTGCACGGACAAATCTATACTGTTCTGCATTTGATTTTTTGGGTGAATATTATAAAATAATCATATAAATTATGTGTCCAATAGTAAATCTATTTCCTTGAAAATTCTGACTACAACAGCTACCCACGTAATAGTGCTGTTTTCCTAAGGATGAAATTTTGTGGGAGAAAAAATGGCAGGCTCAATTTATAGGTGAGAAGTACAGGATCTATTCATAGGTTTATGGCATGTTTAATTTTTTTTTTTTTGAGCTTTAGAACTTTTGTTTTTTGGAGTCAGTTTTCTGGATGAGAAAAAAGCCATTGTAACCTTGGGTGACTTTGATTGTGTCCTGAAGCTGCAGTTGTCTTCAAAGTACAATTTAAAAATTAGTTTTCCTTATCTTCCTTCTATCTTTATTTCTTCTGCCCTATGTCAGTATAATTTGCATATCTATGAAAATATTTTAAAATCCACTCCGGTATACAGTTCTGTGAGTCTGACAAGCACATAAAAATGTGTGAGGTAAGGATTAATACAATGTGGAGGACAGCTCATTCACCTCCAGAATTCCTTGTATTTCTGCCACCAATCTCTCCTCTAACCTCAGTCTTTGATAACCATTTATTTCTTTTCTGTCTCTATAATCTTGCCTTCTCAAAAATATCTTATACATGTAATCACTCATTATGTAGCCTTTTGAGTTGGACTTATTTAATGTAGCATAATGCACTTGGGATCCATCTATGTTGTGGCATGTATTAGTTATTTGTTTGTTTGTTTTTAAATTATTCCACTGCATAAATGTACCATAATTTGTTTATTCACTAGTTGAAAAACATAGAGTGTGAGTTGTTTGCATTCCTAGATGATCAGTTCTAGATGATAAAGGCGCAGTGAACATCTGTGATAAGGTTTTAGATGAGCATATGTTTTCATTTCTCCTAAGTAAATAACTAGAGATTTGCTGTGTGGTATGCGCAACACACATATATATTCATATATAACTGCAAAGCCTTTTTCCAAATTAGTCAGACCATTTTTTAAAAAAAATCAGGAATATTTCCTTTCCAGTTGCTTGACTCCCTTTCTTTCTAGTAACACTGATTCCTTTTGGAGAACATGGCTATGCTCATACACCAGCCCAGTGTTCTGATTCTTGTAGACTGCTGGATTTAGTATTTCTGGCTGCAGCACCACATAGATGAAGCTGCTTAACTCCCACTACCTCACTTCTGGAGCATCACAATGTCCAACTATCCTACTTCTGGAGATGCCGGCCTTACTCATTTAGCTAGATTTGTCACTAACATATCTCTTCATGTCAAAGATGTGTTTTCTTCCTTTGTAATGAATAAGTGACCAGTGAGTAGGAAGTTATTTGTAGTCTATGAATGTTTAGTTCCTCAATAATGTTTTATTCCATTTGTTTAGCATTGGTTGATGACTTTGCTTGAACTTGCTCAGATGTTGGGTTTTGAAGTGATTTTCTGTTCTATCATTCCTTCTGATTTTTTTTTAGTTGGCATTGTAGAGATTTTTTCGTCTTCCGTCTATTTTGTTTCGAGTATAGTGATGAATCCTTTTTTTCCATGTGTTTCAATCCATTACTATCAGTATTCTTTCTAATGCTAAAAATATGATGAGAGGCTGGATCCTCTCCAGATTATAAGTTCATTAAGTTTTAAGCACTTTCTTCCCAGCTCTTGGGAGGCTGAGGCAGGAGGATTGCTGTGAGTTTGAGGCCAGCCTGGGCTACAAAGTGAGTTCAAGGCCAGCCTAAACTATATAATGAAACCCTGTCTTAAAAAAGACCAAACAAGAGTAGCCATTACACCAGAAAGATGGCAGAGGAAGAGCAAAGCAAAAAGATCCCCTTGGTTCCAGAAAATCTCCTGAAAAAGAGGAAGGCTTATAAGCCCTCAGAGCCACCCAGGTGAAGCAGGCACTTTTGGCAAAGAAGAAGAAGGTAAAAAAGATCAGATTTAAGCGACTGGAATCTTTCCAACGTGATTCCTGGCGACAGCAGTGTGACATGGTGCGCGTGAAATGATTAGAAGTGAAGCCTCTCGCTTTGGGCGCACCTGGTAAACACTCCTTGGCCTTAGTTGTCAGCCTCCAAAGTATCAACAGGGTGAGTTTACTAGTACAGAAGCCACAAGACTTCGCCTGAAGAAGTTGTTCAGTGGTGTCTTTGATAAAGTCAACCCCCAAACCCTCAAAATGCTGCGGAGAGTGGAGCCTTATGTGACCTGGGGATTTCTGAGTCTGAAGTCTGATGGGGAACTCATTTGAAATGTGGACAGACCAAGGTCAAGAATAAGACCTTCCCTCTAAGGGACAGCACTGTAATCAGGGAGCACCTGGGCAAGTTTGGTGTCCTTTGCCTGGAAGACTTCATTCACAAAATCGCCTTCCCGGAGGGTGCATTTCTTGGAGATCGCCCACTTCTTGGGCCCTTTCTACCTGTCTGTGGCCCGGCACGCTACCAAGAAGAGGGTGGGCTTCCTCCAGGAGATGGGCTCAGGTGGCTATCGGGGTGAAACCAGCTCATCTGCCAGCTGAACTAGTTCCAGAATATCAAAGCAGTGTCTTGGAAGCACGTGTTTGTTTTGGAACTGTTATTGAGTGTCTTCGGAGAAGATGATTTTCTGCCTGCAGAACTGGAAGAGGTCAGGGAAGCCAAGCTGCTGGTCTTGGTAGGCACCTCTCCCCACTGCACTGTTTCAAGGAAAAGTTCCATTGTTTTCCACATTGTCCCCAGCTGCCACTGAAATCAACACGTCGCTGGAAGAAGACGACCTGTTTTGTTGCATCTTCTGTCACAGAGTTTGGTGCTGGTGAATGAATAACCTAAGCGAGGCTCCCTGTGACTGGTAGCAGTGGACCCAACCGAGAGGCCTGCTTGAGTCTGGAGCTCTAGGGCCTTCTTTTGAAAAGACTTGAAATACAGTTACAAGGATTATGAAAACAAAACAGAACAAAACAAAACAAAACAAAGAACCAAACCAAAACTTCCTTGTTTTTTGGTACAAGATATTCCAGGACCATCTTGTACTTTGCTGGCTCAAGTTTGGACTCATCTGTTTGTCCTAGGAATGCTTGTGTCTTTTATGAATGCTCTTAGTATAAGAACTAAGCATTAATATGTCTCTTTTCTTTTGTTATCCATTTCTTCTCAGACTTCTTCAGTGTACATTAACGATTTTTGTTGTGTTTATTGACACTTCAAATTCAATACCAAGTTGAGCTTTACAAAATTTTTTCGAACTTTTCTTCTTTCCTTCTAGTGAAAACCTTGTTTCCCAACAATATCAATTTTTGTCTAAATACAAAGTGGTTTCAGAATTAAAATACCATTTCATACCAAGAACATCCCTATTACATAAAATTCAAGACTTCATGTGCATCTTTGTCTTTTGGTCGTATATAGAATGATGAATCCTAGGGGATTCAGGTGAACTTCAGTTAAGGTTCCAGATTGTACTGGGCTCAGAAGCAGAATGGGGCTTGAGAGGATATCCAGTTTTCTTAGCTAGATAGAAAGAGATTGTAATTTATCTAATTAGTTACTTATAATTGGTTCATTGAAAAAATGTATTCAATATTCTGTCTGTCCAGTAAAGTGATAGATATAATAATTTGAAATATTATGTGTTTATTGACGCTCCTTGTCTGGTATTGGTATAGCAACTCTAGATATTGTTGGCATCTTTTTACTTTTAACTTTTCTATACATTTCTGTTTAATGTGTCTTCTATTAGTAATGTAAAGCTTTCTAAAATCTAGATTTTTCAGTCTTTTAACTTTAATTTTAAACTTTAATCCCTTTCATTTAATATTGTTATTAATGTATTTGATCTTGAATGTGTCATCTCTTTTGTTGCATCAGTTCCATGTTTCTTTGTGACTATTTCAGTTGTCTGCTTTTTCTCTTTACTTTTTGTTATGTTAGTGTAGCATTGCTCCATTCTCTGTATTCTGGTTCTTTAAACAGAGGAACGGAAGGTTTTATTGCTGGAGTTTTATTCTCTATGTGTCATAGAGTGATATGCTCTAGTGTAGAGCTAAGTAATGGAAAATTTGTATTGTGGAAAATTATAGTCTTTTCTTCTTGTTTTTTCATTTCTAGCAAAAAATTTCCTGCTTTTTATTTTCTTTGCAGAGCTGTTAAGCAGCTATTGTTTGTGCATAAACTGGTCTACCAGTTTACTCCATTGTGCCAGAAGGGAAACTCTGCCTTATCTTAGTATAATTAAATTTCCCTTTTCAAAAAACTAGGAATTGATTCAGAGTCCTTGCATTGAGCTACATTCACAGCCCACTATTTACTTTTTGTTTTGAGAGAGGGTCTTGCTAAGTTCCTAAATTGCCCAAACTGGTGATCTTTCAGTCTCTCAGAGTGGCAGAACTGCATAGTGTGCCACCATGCCTGGTTCCTGAAATGCAGATCAAAAGCCATAATTGATACTTTAAAATCTCAGAGTTAGAATTTTTATGTTTATTAGTATATATTTGCTGTATATGATAATTACACTCATCATGGGGAGTTGCTATATGTACATAAACTATATTAATTCTTTATTCACTTTCCCTTGCCCTCCTTTCTAGATTCCCCTTTAATTTACTGAGAATCTACATCCCTATTATCTAATTTTCTCTTTAGATTACTTACTAACACTTTGGGCTTCTCACATAAGAGAAACCATGTGATATTTAAACTTGTGTGCCTGATTTACTTCACTTAACATGTTCTCAAGGCACGTGTATTCTCTTATAAATGACTCAGATTTATCACTTTTTAATGGCTGAGTAGGACTGTACTGTATACTATGCATTTATTTTATCCATTTATCTATTGATGGACACATAGGCTGCTTCCAAGGTTTAGCTATTATGAATTGTGCTGTTATAAACATAGTATGCATATATATATATATGATGTTATTAACTCCTTTGTGAAGTTACCTAGAAAGGGAATAGCTAGGTTGAATGAAATTTATGTTTTAGGGCCTGGGGATTTAGCTCAGTGGCGTAAGCACCTGCCTTACAAGCAGGCGGTCGTGAGTTCGATCCCTGGTACCGATAAAAACGAAAAAGACAAAAAAAAAAAAAAAAGAAATTTATGTTTTAATGTTTTTTTAAAAGGAATCTTCATATTAATTTCCACAGTGGTTGTACTGGTTTATATTCTCTTCAATAATGTAAAGATTTTTGAAGGTTCCAAGTGTAACTTTGGTAATTATTAATTTGGAAGTGGGTATCTTTTGATACCAAATTCATTTGTCTACTTATCAGTCACTTTTTGAGTGTGTATGGTGTACTATGAATTATACTGTTTATGGGGACAATAGAGATGAATTCCCTAGTGGTATCTAGCTCTTGGCTGAACTGGGTGGCATTTATGTCTTCACTTTCTAGTTTTTATTTCTGTTATTGCTGGGGAAACTAAGAGAGAGGGAAAGAGCAGAAAAAGCTCCCAGAGTCAAGGCCACCATCCTGAAAATGGCCAAATTTTGATAGCTTGAATAAAATCCCACACTATGACAGTCTGAAGTTCTTAGAAAAATTTTCTACTAGGGTCTTGGGGACTTGAGCCACGTGTATGGAAAACTTCCTCTAGACTATTGTTGATAAAGTGAGTGTGAGAGAGTGCTATAAACCACAACATCAGCAAAATTTGATTTGGAAAATACTGTCTAAAAATGGCAGCCCTGAGGGTGATGAAGTTACTGTAATTTGCAAGAAGACAATTTCTTGAAGTTACTTGTCTCTTTCTTTGGCACTGGGTCCTGGGTAAGGTCCTGGGTAACTGTGAGGCTCCCACCGACAGGCTTGTGGACTACTTCAAGAGCTTCAACAGCTGTGAGTTGCAGGCAGTAAATAAACCTTCCTAAGGTGGAGGTAGTCAACTTGGATGAAGTTGATTTCTTTCCATTTGGAGACTTAGGAAATGGCTCTGTAAAGAATGAAGAGAAAGAGAGAGGTAGAGATAGGAGAGTTTAAACCTCTGTGTCAGACCTTTTCCATTATTCATGGAAAATCTATATATTCTGCTATCAGTTTTAAGCAAAGCAGCTTTGTTGTTTCTATTGATTATGTAATTTATTATCTTCATTTAAACTCTTCAAGGAATAAATAAGTAAAAGGCATTTTGAGGGAAAGAAGCTCCTTAGAAGAAAGTAATTTCCCAGGAAAGTAGTTTAATCCTTTTAAAATTAGGCTTACAAACTATTGCATTTGATTATTCTGTTGGATTCCCTTTTTAAAATGATGCTGGTTTTAGGTTTTCTGTTTTAGCTGAATCCTTTTAATTTCTACTTCTGTCTTTATGAAACTGTCTTTCCATTGCACTCATCAATTAACCTAAAAAGAAAAATAAGCAAAAATATACTACAACTACAGATAAGGAGCCTCTTGGAGTTAGTCTTGCTTCTCCATTACTTGCTGGTGAATATAATTTACAAAATCATCAAGCTTTATATCTCTATGAACGTTACACAAGATAGCGATGATGAAAATATTATTGTGTAGTGATTCACTACTTATTAAATTATGTAACATTTTTATTTTCTCTAGGTTTTCTGATACCAAGTTCAGAATATTTTATGTGTATTATTTAAAAACTGGAGCATTGAGCAAGAGGATTTTTAATTTTTAAAAATTTACAATTCAGTGAATTTTATTTCAGTTTTCTATACTGAGTTCTCTTAATGATTACTGTTGTGATTCACTCTGAGTCCTAGGTAAGTGTGTCCTTGGGAGAGTTCCCTTCCTGGACAGTGAACGTGTCGCCATCTTCACACATGCTTGGCCCTCCTCTGCAGGTCTGTTCCCCCTGCTTCTGGGGTCTTTGGTGACTTGTATTTCTGCAGAGCACGTTATTCTTCCTTATCAGACTCATTCCCTGAGATTGAACAGCTTTGCCCAGTGTTCTTGGTTATGTTAATATTCCTCCCCTAGAGTAATAAAACCCCAAAAGTGTAATTGTTAGTGTAAAAAGAGAGGAAAGGAAGGTGGACTAAGGGATATAACTGCAAGTATGTTTGCGTGTGTAGGATGGAAAACCATATTACTAAGCTTTTGTTGGATCATTGTACAGAACTGTCTCCAATATCACTGTATGAATGTCCACTTTAATTTTATAATTTGGTCAAAATGTGCTATGCATAAATTTTATAATTTGGACAACTGTTTCTAGGAAGATAACATGTAACCTATTAACTAGTGATTTCTTACTGTATATTTTTCTCCCTGAAATTCTGTATTACTGGTACCCTTTTACTGCTTTGTTTTTTTATGTCCTTTCTTTTTTCTCTTTAAATAAAAAAATACATATCACTTAAAAAAAAATATTCCTCCCCTGGAGCTGCGGACGTTCTTCTGGTTCACTCTGTGCCTCCTGGCCTCCATGTCAGTGCTAGCTAAGGTGGAGTCTCTCTTCTTGCATTTCCTCTTTCCTTTGCCCTTACTGGATAAATGTCTTCCAGCTTTTTTCAGCAGTGAGAAATTATTGTTTTAGAAACTATGTTTTACTTTAAAAAAGCCAAATTTGTTCATTTCTTAACCAACGTTAGTTTATGTCCCTAAAATAACTGTTAGGGACTTTAATAGGTATCAGTATGAGCATGAGAAGTGAATAGGTGAAATCAAAATATTTTGGGGTGGTGGGGCATGTATGTAATTGAAGTTATGTATTGTACCCTTAGGAATATATGATGCCTCCTCAACACCATCAATATCCTGTAAAAATCCTTTTACCTTATTAATTAATGGTTATCTTTTTTCTGTGTTAACATAGGTACATTTGAGTTTAAAACCCTCCACATGAAAATCCTCATGAAGACTAGTAACAAATGATATTGCTAAAACACAGAGAGACCAGGACACACTGCATATCTCAGTGGCATGGTGTAGTTGCAAGATCATGATTTAGAGTTATGTACACAGGTTTGATCTTGGCTTTGGAAATTGTTTAACTATAATTTGTGTGCTTTAATTTCTTTACTACTAAAATCTGGGCATAATAACAATATCATTGATTTGTCATGACGATCTAAAAAACTTTATCCATGCATGAATCTAAGTTAGACTGATTAATGGAGAACAGGGTCAACTATGACTGACTGAGTTGATAGTGAACAAGGGAATTCACAGGGAGTAGAGAAACAGAGTAAGATGACAAAGAAATTCCAAATCCTCATAGAATTTAACAAAGAAAAACCATGAAGAACAACGTAGAAAGGGGAGCTTTTGGTGACTTTCTATTCTGTGCTCTGGGCCAGTTCACTCAAAGGAACTTTTAAGAATAGTGAGGACAGGGACAAGCGGGAATATGGGGTCACAGTGGAAGAAAGGTAGGACAAATTGGAGCCAGAGGGAAAGAACAATGAGAAAAAGTGAGCAGAGAGCCAAGAGAGGTAAAGGAATTCTTGGTGGCTTCTTCAGTCCAGAAGAGGGAGTTGGAGGCAGAAAATAAGATATTCACTGAACTGAGAAAAACTACTTTACAGCTTTTCAGGAAGAGGCTGCGCAGCACCCAAGGAATGAAAATACAGGATTCAATATTGATGAAATTTGAAGTTTAGGATAAACATCAGTTTAGGGAATGTAGAGTAATTTATATTTAGAATGTTTCATGAGAAAGATTGACTGTTAAGGGAATCCTATAAAAATGTTACTTGGGCCAGCAGCTGAAATAAATTGTACATTCTTGTAAGGGAATTCTTAACAACCTGTTTATTTTCTAGAAGATTAGAGGGTACATGTAGGAGATGATGTGACTTGATAAATGTTCTAATAAACATTGTGCCTAAATTTAGCATTCTTTCCAAGAAATGTGATAAGAGGATTCTGGCAATGGATAGATGAGGTTAATTATCTGCTAAGCGTCTTTCACTTATGCATAGCACATTTTGACCAGTGGAGGAGACAAAGACACTTTACTCTGGTGAACTATGGAATATCTTCTGCATTGTTAGGTGAAGCAACTCTTCTGCAGAATGGACTAGAATAGCCTTAGGGCCTCTGAGGGACAAATGACTCAGATGATCACCAGGAATGCTGCAAAGTGGAATCATAAAATATGGTTTAATTGTTGTGGGCACATGTATTTTTCTTCATTGATAAAAAAGCAATACAGAATACAAAATAAAGACTCTTAAAAATAATTAATGTAGGCCTGGGGATTTAGCTCAGTGGCATAAGCGCCTGCCTTGCAAGCGTGCGGTCATGAATTTGATCCTCGGTACCAACCACAAACAAACACGAAATTAAAATAGAACACCATTGAATTCTATACACATATTTGAGAGAAGTCCATTCTTGTTAAATCCAAGAACTTTTAGGTGTTTTTCAGCACAGTGGGGCCATGGAACCAGAAACTCTGGGCAGATTACCGTAAGTACTAATTTTATCTTTTGCCCTACTCTTTGGCAAGTTCCTTGAATTTCTGGTGGTTGTGGTCAAGACCTTCTGTTGTAAGAAGTTCCATGGAAACCTGGACACACATGAGAACCAACTGTCCCTTTGGACAATGCCCTGATGTGAGACTCTTCCTTCCCCATCTCATCTCTCCTGACAGATTGCACTATTGGTTCTATGGCAGCGAAAAAGCAGACGGAGAAGGGAGGGGGCAGGAATAAGGTTAGTCCTCCAGATTCCACCCCCAGTGGTCTAACCAATTCTAACCAGGTTCCATCACCTAACAACATGTTTAACTACTGAACGCATTAGTGGATGAATCCACTGATAAATATAGTGACCCCACTGTCTAATCACCCTTCAAACACATGAGACTCATGGGGCCACGTTAGGTCTAAACTGTAACACGGATGGATAGCAAGATCCTGGGAAGCTGGGGTGGGATTAAGAGACAGGATGAGATAGATAGATGGATGGATAGATAGATAGAGAGAGAGAGAGACAGAGACAGAGAGACAGAGAGACAGAGAGAGAAAGAGACAGAATAGAGAAACAGAGACATGCTATATGATGTGTATAAAGGGCAGAGTATTCATAATTGGGCAAAGAAGGGGAAATCCAACCTTAGCAGATACCCCACCTCCTGGAGGGATTGAGATGATCACGTTCTTGAGGACTAGGACTCTGAGAGCTCTGCATCCTTACATGGTTTTGAGAATTGCCTGGACCAATCATTTGTTGCTATGTTTATTGCCATGTGGGAAAAAAATACAATTTGAATAAGGAATAATAAAGTTATATTTTCAAAGGGGAAAAGGGCTTAGAATTGGAAATATTTATAAAGGTCTGTAAGGTACTGAATTATTTATGTTAATGTGCTGTGAACTTTAAACCAGCTGATGGATATAAAATATTTAGAGCAGGGCTTATCATGCAGTAGGTGCTCAGTAAATGTTATTATTTGAAATACCAATTATTTCATAAAACTTTATAAATGCGCAGTGTCAAGGATTGAATTTGGGGTCTTGTTTACCTAGGTAAGTACTCTACTATTGAGTTACCCCTGGCCCTGTTAAACTTTTTTCTCATGTAAATAAAACATTTTTCTCCCTTTGTTTTTCTTCTTGTCTCATAGATTTCTATGAATTAAAATTGGCTAGATATTTTTCTTTTTTGTTCAATATTATAAGATAAAAAACCCAGAAGGATTGCAAATTGTTGCATTAGTGAGAGTAGACCTCCATCACAACTTACTGTAATTCAATGTTGAAACCCACTTTGCTAGGGTGCTATGTAGAGTATTAAGAGAATGAACTGCTGCATTAGATGGGTTTGGATTTAAGTGCAGGATCTTCAATTTACTAAATCTATGTTCATGAGGAGTTTGAGTTCTTTAAGTGTAAAGTTCTTTTTATTATAGAGATAAGAATATAATGCTTCTGTTTCTTTCTCCGATAAAAAGTGCTACCTGTTTCAGGGTTGTTCCCCAAACTGGATGAGACTGTCTAATGCTCTTCCCAGCACCACACTCTTTGGTAACAGCCTTTCTAGCATTCTCCGACCATACTCAGAAACTGGGCCAATGGTAGTTTCCAGACTGTTGGTAAAATGAGTCAGTGCAGGTGTGAGCATCTGTGTGGCCCAACTTGGGCCAATCTTAGCACTTCCCCAGGATTTTTCTGAGTGTTAATTGAAAGCATGATGGGAACTGTAAGAAGAAAACAGTGGGACATTTTAGCTATTTCTCATGGTGTGTGGAGGAAGTCCATTTTTGGCAAGAAAGAATAAGACCAACACATGAAAAGAAGTTAAAACAAGAACTAGGGGGACACAGAAACAAAACAATACAAAAACCAAACCACCACAACAACAAAAAAATCAAAAACAAAAAAACAAACAACCCCCCAAAATCAAACAACAACAATAACCACCACAACAAAACCCCTAACACTAGGGGAAGACAGAGAACTCCTAGAGTCATGGTCATTCTGAGGAATTAAACTTGATGTAAGAAGCCACAGATTGAAGATTAAAAATAGTGGCATGAACTCTGGCAGAAAAATAAAGTTTCTTTGGGACCTGAAATCAACACATGTAGAAATAACATTCTTGGTTAAAAAATAAAGAGATCTCCAGGAATAGGAAAGAAAACTAAAAATTACAGAGAAGCTGGAGAAATGGAGCCTAATGCAGAGAAAGAACCAAGCAGTCTGAAAGCTCACCTCAGTTCCAGGAAGGGAAACCTATCTCCACTGACTCGAGAAGTCTGGAGAGAGTTAGCAGCACCAGGGAGAAATGATGGACTGGGCAGGCAGCGCTGGCCCCTAGAAAAGCCCACAGGTATAAATTGCAAAATAGTATGGAGTTTTACTCTGTGATTACTTCTGCAAGGCAGCTAAAGTTGGAGAAAAGTTCAGTGAAGGACCTAGTATGTTTGAGATAGCTTAATGCAGAGCCATTTGGAGTAAGGCTTAAATGTTTAAGACTGAACTACAAAACAACTATACTTCAAGCTTTCTAGTGACACCCTACTGCAGTGACCGGGTGGCAGACAACCACCCTTCACTGCAGTGTGGAGAAGGCATGGGCTAGACATAGACCCCGTTAGAAGTTTAAGCTCAGGTTAGGAAGGACACAAGGGTGCTAACCTCTGTGGTGGGAAGTCAGGTCAATAATGTGTGACTTTCATAGGGAAGTGGCTCTGAAAGTGCTGGAATTAAGTCAGTCTGCTTGAACTCTCATTTTGCTGCTTATATCTGGAACAGTACTCAGTGTTCTGTTACTTTCCCTATCTACCAACATGAGTAAGCATATAGCTTGGCTTGGAGGGTTACCACAGCCCGGGGTGTATGGAGAGAGGTGCATGTCACAAATCCACAGGCTGTAAAGCTATGTGGAGAAATCTACAGCCTGAGTATACAGAGGGATTTGGCATTAGGATGGACACCATTGATCGATCATGTCCAGTAGAAAAGGCAGAGCAGGATTCAGCATTCACAGACAAAAATGTAAATGGGAAGCAAATTAGGGCTTAGCAGTGACTTGATTTATCCCTCCTGTATAGTTCGTGGTTTCCAATACTGCAGCCCTAGAAAGAAATTACTCATTCAGAAATACAGAGGAATTTTTTTTGGGCTCATTTCTTTTCTTTTTGGTTTTACTCTCTGCTTTTTCTTTCTCTTTCTTGTTCATTTCTGTTACTTTGATCTAATTCTACCAATTTTATTACACTCCTTAATAGGATTCTTTATCTCATTTTTCTTTCCACCTTTTCATCTTCCTTTCTTTATTTTTTAAATTTTATTTCTTCCATCATCCAGTTCCCCATTCCCTCCATCTTTAGGTACAACCATTAAGCTTTATTAATCTTTAGCTATTTAGTTAACTATGTTATTATTGTTGAATCTTTTTCTACAGAAAAAAGTTGTACAGTCGTTGGATTTATTAGATATTAACTGCCAATATTTAGTTTGCCTTTGTGTCTATGTTATACATATAAATGTCCTCTATGAATAACAGGTAACTTTTATTGGTTTTTATGGTAAGTCAACATCCAGTTTATCTCTGACTATATTGTTGCTGTTGATTCTGTTGCTGTTACCAGGGTTACATAGTTGTTGCTATTAATTAGTTTCTAATATACATCAATATCTGATTTGTTTTTGTGTTATTAATAAAATTGGCTCATTTCCAAAGAACTGGGTGCTGGTCCAATTACGTGGCAACCTTCCTGCCAAATTAACAAAGGTGATTTGATCTTAGGTAAGAGGCAAAGGCCTATTGTTAGCAGACATGAACTAAAGAGCTTTCTATATTAGCAACAGTGTATTTCCTTTATAATCACCTGCAATCCTCAGTGTGCACATGCACACACACACACACACACACACACAAAACCCAAAAGAAATAAAAACATGCAAAGAGAAGGCAACAAAATGTTACCAAGAAACCTCAACTTCCCCAAAACTTACCGTTGGGGCATCACTGTGGTGGAAATGAAAAGCTAAACACCTGAATTATATGAAATAAAAGGGAGACCAAAAAATCAATATAAGGTGTTTGGTAAGCTCAAAGAAGATATTACCAAACAAATACTTAAGTTAAAGAAAATGATCAGTGAGCTTACAGAATACACTAATAAAAGTAGGTGAATAGAAATAAAAAAACCCAACGGTGTTCTATATATAAGAAACACATATAATCCAAAGAAGTTTCATAGACTAAAAATCAAAGAATGGAAAATGATATTCCATGCAACAGAAGCCTGAAAGTAAGCAGGAAAAGCTGTCTTATTTTCAGATAAAGTGAACATCAAGCCAAAGCTGACCAAAAGAGGCAAAGAACTGTACTGCTACCTCTTAAAGGAGCAATTCTACAGGGAGAGATAACAATTATACATATGCACTGAACAACCAACTTAATGAAGACACTATTGGATGTAAAAGATTAGATAAATATCAACATAATTATAGTGGGAAATCTCAATAACTTAGCTACAAATTGATAGATTAACTAGATGAAAAATCAGCAAAGAAATATTTAGCTGAACCACACCTTTAAACAAGTGGACTCAGTAGACATATACAGAATATTCTACCCAATGAGAACAGAATATTTCTCAGCAGTACATGGAAATTTCTCCAAAATAGACCACATACTAACCCATAAAGTATTCTTAATAAATGCATAAGAATCAGAATTATTTCATTCACTTTATTGGGTCATAGTGCAATGAAACTAGAAATCAATGGCCAAAGAAACCATGCAAACACATGAAAATTATGCAATACCCTCTTGAATAATCAATGAGTCACAGATGAAGTTAAGAAAGAAATTAGTTCCTATAACAAACAATAATGCTAGTATGATATATTGGAACCTATGGGATACAATGAAAGCAGACTTAAGGAAGAAGTTTATAGTTCTGAATACACACAGAAAGACAGATTCTCCCAGAAAGAGTTAAGGATGTCATATTAGAATGTTACATGGATACTCATGTTTATAGTAACACAATTCACAATAGCTAAATCTTGGAAGTAGTCTATGTGACCATTAATGGGTGAGGGGATAGAAAATACATGATATTTATA
This sequence comes from Cavia porcellus, assembly GCF_034190915.1. NCBI lineage: Eukaryota > Metazoa > Chordata > Mammalia > Rodentia > Caviidae > Cavia > Cavia porcellus. The sequence goes on from NW_026947484.1 coordinate 82,969,648, forward strand.
CACAATGGAACAATACTCTGCTATAAAGAAAAGCAAACTTGTGTTAACTATAGGAAAATGGATGCACTTTGAGACCATACTGTTAAGCAAAATAAACCAGATACACAAGCTTAAATATCACATCATTTAATTATATGAGAAATTAAACCTATGAATAAAAAGCAAGAAAAAAGGACAGAATAGGAACTATGGAAATAGATCTTTTTCAAATGGGAAGGAGAACAAGTGATAAAGGGAAGAAGGAGAGAAGGGAGGGGAAGGGAATAAAAACAATTGAAATGCATTATGTATGCACATGAACAGAATTCCCAGATCCCAATGAATAACCTACTTGATATACCTCAAGTTCTCAGAAAAACAAGGACAATCCAAATCCAAAGCTAGTACAAAAAAGGAAATTATACAGATCAGAGCAGAAATTATGAAATTAAGGTAAGAAACAATATAAAAAATTGATGAACTGAGGAACGGTTCCCTCAAGATGAACAAAATAGAAAAACCGTTAGTAATTCTTACCAAAAAAGGGAAAATAAAGACCCAGATCAATGCAGTTAGAATTGAAAAAGGTAAAATCATAATAGGTAAGGCCAAAATCTGAAAGATTATCAATTATTACTTTGAAAATCTTTACGTAAATAAATTACAGAATCAAGAAGAAATGAATGGATTCCTAGATGTATATGAATTACAAAAAACTGAACTAAGATGTAAAAACCCTGAATAATCCAGTAACAGTCATTAAAATTGAAGCGATAACCAAAGAAAACTTACCAACTAAGAAAATCCCAGGAGTTGGTGGATTTACCACTGAATTCTATAAGAACTTCAGGGACAATCTAACACCAATACTTTTAATGAACTTGAAAGGGAATGAGTACTCACGAAGTCGTTCCTGGAAGGTAGCATTACCCTGATTCTAAAATCAGAAAAAAGCTCCACTGAAAAAAAGAATTAAAGCCCTATCTTTTTAATGAACATACAAACAAAAATCAGCAAGATACCAGAAAACACGATGTAAGAAATTTTCAAAAAGATCATGCACCATGACAAAAGCTGGCTTTATTTCACAGATACAGGGATGGTTTAACACATGCAAACAAATAAATGTAATATATTACTCAAATATAAGCATAGACAAAAATTGCATGATTATCTCAATAGATGCATAAAAAGACTGACAAAAATCCAACATCCATTTATGATAAAAACCTTGGAGAAAATAGGTATAGAAGGACTATATCTCAATCTGATAAAAGCCATTGATGATAGTACCATTGCTAACATCTAATTAAATGGGAAAAACTGAAAGCTCTCTTCCTAAAATCAGGAACAAGGATATCCACTATCACTACCCCATTCAGATAGTACTAAAAACATTAGCTAGATCAACTGAGCAAGATAAAGAAATAAAAGGGATATGTATAGGAAAGAAGTCAAATTATCATTATTTACAGATTACATAGTTCTCTACATACAGAATAAAAAATTTCTGTCAAGGGACTCCTATAATGAATAAAAAAATCACCAAAGTAGCAGGATACAAAACACACAAAATTCAGTAGCACTCTTGTATATTAATAATTAACTCATTGAGAAAGAAGTGGGAAAACAATATCATTCACAGTAGCATCAATAAAAATACTTAGAAATTAACCTCACCAGGAAAGTGAAAAACTTCCACAATCAAAAACTACTGTACTTTGAAAAAGGAGATAGAAGAGGACATCAGAAAATGGAAAATTATCACCTGTTCCTGGATAGGGAGAATGAATATTGTCGAAATAGGCTTACTTTCCAAACTGATATATAGATTTAATGTATCACAACAACATTCCTCACAGACCTAGAGGAAAACAATCCTGAAATTCTTATGGATCTACAGAAAGACATTATAGCAAAAGCAATCCTGGGCAACAAGGACAAAGGAGGAGGCATCAGAATCCCAGACTTTAAGTTATATTACAAGGCTACAGTGATAAAAACAGCATGATACTGCCATAAAAATACACATGTGCTTCAATGGAAAAAGACAACAACAGAGGGTGCAGAAACAATTGCAGGCATGTTCAGGTATCTGATATTTCACAAAGGGGCAAAAAATACATGCCGAAAGAAAGACATCCTCTTTGGCAAATGATGCTTGGGTATTACCAGTTGGCTATCTAGATGCAGAAGATTGAATCTAGACTTATACTTGTCACTATGTACTAAACTTAAATCAAAATGTATCAAAGATCTCAATATTAAAACAGACACATCCACTAGAAGAAAAATAGATAAATCTTAAAGACACAGGTATAGGCAAGCACTTTCCAAATACTTTGCATAAGTAATAATGTCAACACACAACAAATGGGATGACATCAAGTCAAAAAGCATTTGCATAGCAAAGCAAACAGAGTCAAGAGACAGCGCATGAAACAGGAAAATTTTTTTTTGCCCATGACTTATCAGATAGAGGACTAATATCTTAAATATAAGTATCTCAAAAATTAGATTTCCCTTTATAAAAGAGTCAGTCAAAAAATGGGCAACTGGAATTAGTAGATGCTTCTCAGAGAAAGAATTACAAATTTTCAATAAATATTTGAAAAATGTTCATCATCTCTGGGCATTGCAGAAATGCAAATTAAAGGAACACTGAAATTCCATCGTACTCCAGGAAGAATGGCTATCATCAAGGAATCAGATAATAAAAAACGTTGACCAGGTTGCTGACCCTTTTACATTGTTGCTGGGAATACAAACTAGCACAACTACTATGCCAGTCAGAATGGTGATTCCTCAAAAAGGATTTCACTCAATCCAGCCATTGTCTTTCTAGGTATCATCCTAAAAGACTTAAAGACATTGTATTACCATTAAGCATGACATCCACTTGTAACAGCACAACTTCTAATAGCTGAATCCTGGAAATTTCCTATGTGTCTATCCATAGATGGATGGATATATGGGGTCTTTATACAAAATGAGGTATTCCTCAGTAAAGGAGAAGGATAAATTTGAATCCCTTGTAGGAAATGGGTGTAGCTTAAAGTCATAAGGTTAAAGAAATGAATTAGATGCACAAGCTTGACTATTGCATGGTTTTCCTTTTATGAGGAGCCCAAAATACAAAGGCAAAATAAAAGACATCTATAATATGACATCTATAATAGGAAAAAAGGAGAGAGATAATTTACTAAAGGAAAGAGAACTAAGAGATTGAGAGAAAGGAGAGAGAGGAGAGGGAAGGCAATGAATGAAGAATTAAGACATGTTATATACACATACCAATTTCTCATAGTGAATATAATCAATCATTTTACTGCAAATGCGAACTGAAAATAAAAATAAAGAATTAGAAAAAGAGAAAGTTAAACAGAAATAAAGGTGTCATAGATTTTCCTCTCTAGTTTGTGGTGCCTGGAGTTCTACAGAACTTTGATCTCACATTGTGATTCTCAATGTGATGCTGCACCTTAAATCAATTCAAACAGTGGCCTTTAATATCAGGGTGGCATTTCACTTCAGGTCTTTGCCCCCAGGCTATTTTACATAGTGAAAGTACAGTACAGTGTTTACAGATGTCAGGCCTGAGTAGTCAGATCTCTCTATAACTTCAATCTTTGTTTCTACTCAGTTTCAGCCCCAGTGCCAATACAGGGTTATCTTTAGACTGGGGTACAAGAGTTTAGTTTGTACAAATCTGAAAGGCTCCAAATGATTGGACATTCAGACCACTGAAAGGGTCTTTGTTTTCTTTCCTGTATGTTTTTATGCCAGGTACCGTACTAGCTTCTTACAGAACCTTACTAAAGGCTGTGAGAAATTGCCTAAATGTGCTGTATTTCTAAAATTTTCTTTTTTGAGGAATTGTTACTGGACCCAAGGCCTTGTGTATGTTAATCGTGTGTTTTATGACTGAGCTACATCTCCAGCCATCTCAAATTTTAAAACACCTTAGTTTTGGTGCATGAGGGAAACTTTTAACCATACATATATTGCAGGATATTAATTTACCTTCTGAAAAAAGGGGAGAGGACTCAATTTCTCCATTCTGCTCCCCTATTCCTCCACCTACCCCCAATCAGCCTATTACACATTTAGGTACAGACTTACCTGAGCTTCCAAATTTAAGTGAAGGTTTTGAAATGCAAGCAATTGAAATAGAGTCTGCTTATTCACAAATAAAAGGAATACATTCAATGGATATTAAACAGCTGGAACAATTGCTTGGAAGGTTAGGGACTAGAATCTAAGCAATGAAATATAGGAAACTATGTAGTATTTCCAGCTTACATTAGAAGCAAGTTCTGTGTTCTTCTGAGACTCATAGGAGTAAAATTTTCCAAATGTAGAATGTGTTCCAGATATTTGGTGGCCACAATGTGGTAAATATCCAATATACACAGTGACTGTGCTAATGAAGTACTTTCCTCTTCTTCCTTATGTTTCTGTTTATTATTTCAACTACTCCTTGTTGTGAGGAAAATATGTGTCTCTTTCTGTGATTTTGAGGGTCAGATCTGCTAGGTTACATATATCACAGATGAGTAAAGTATATTACAGGAAAACAGGAAGACTAAATTTGTGAAGTGAACTGTAATAAGATCAACATGGTACTGGCAAAAAACAGACCAGAGGATCAGTAGAATATATTAGAAGATTCTGACACAACTACAAACACGCTTAGCCACATTATCTTTGACAAAGGGCCAAACATGTTCCCTGGAACAAAGTTAGCCTCTTTAATAAATCATGTTGGATAAACTAGCTTTCCATATGCTAAAGATTCAAACTAGACCCATATCTATCACCACGTACAAAACTAAAATGAAAGTGAATCAAAGAGCTAAAGATTAAAACAGAAACACTACATGTTTAGAAGAAAAAATAAGTAGAAATCTCAAAGACATAGGGGTAGGCAGAGAGTTCATAACAAAAACCAAACTGCATAAGAAATATTTCAAAGAATCAGCAAATGTGATCTCATCTTATTAAAAACTTTTTGTACATCAAAAGAAATCACCAACAAAGTGAAAAGAAAACCCATGACCTGGAAAAAAGTTTTATCCAACTGTCCCTCAGACAAAGGATTTCTATCTAGAATACATAAAGAATTAAAAGAAAACCAGGCTCCCCAAATTCAAAGACCCAGTCCAAAAATGTGCAGCTGAGATGAACACTTGCTTCTCAGATGTAGAAATACAAACGGTAAAAAAAATATGAATATTTCAATATCACTGGTCATTTGAGAAATGCAAATTAAAACGCCACTGTGATTCAGGTCTCACACCAGAAAGAATGGCTGTCATCAAGAAATGAACCAGTAACAAATGCTGGTGAGGTTGTGGAAAAAAAAGAATCCTTTTCCTCTGTTCCTTGAGGTGCAACCCCTGTGGAAACCAGTGTGGACATCCTTCAAAAAACAAGAAATAGCAGTCCCATTTGACCCAGCTATTCCCTTCTGGGTATCTTCCCAAAAGAATTGAAAACATCATACCACAGTGATATATGTGTGCCCATGTTCATAGCAGCACAATTTTTAATAGAAAGATCTTGGAAACAACTCAAATGCCCATCAACTGGGGAGCAGATACAAAAAGATGTATTTTTATACAATGGAGTACTACTCAGCTATAAAGTAAGATGAACTCAAGGCTTTTATAGGTAAATGGATATAACTAGAGACCATACTCATAAGCAATACAAATCAGACTTGCATGTGTAAATGTCATATTTTTTCCCTAGTGTAAGAAACTGAAAAAGCAAGTAAAATCCAAAATATATAATATATACTGTGAAAGGGGAAGAAGCTGCTCAAAAGGAAAGAACTGGGATAGAGGAAAGGAGAAAAAAAGAATGGGGAATATAGATATGATAGCTAAGATAATTGTACTACTAATTCTAGTAAGTGAAAAGAATAGATAGTGCTTATATTGTTTTGTCAATTTTGCATGCCTATATCTGGCAATCCGAGCAACTGCTTTGAAAAGACTAATATGCAATATAATAACCATCGTTAGTTTCCTCCCATCCTGTTTTGAAATCCCATATCATTTTTGTTGTTGTTGTTTTTACTGTTAAAAAATAAAACACACATGCAAAAAATACATTGTGAAGCATGATTTGGAGACTTTTAATTTTTATCAGACATTGATAAAGTGGGGCTAGTAGTCTGTCAAAATAGTTCTAGATAAAAACATTCTGTCATTCTCTACCAGAAAACTTCGGAGACCTACTCACACTGTGTTTGACAACGCTTTGTACTAATATATAAAAATGTTCTTCAAATATGAGATTTTAAAATAGAAAGTACTGAAATATAGACAAACCAATAAAAGAATCATAATTTCTCTTAAATTCTTAAAATAACTGCTTAATTTCCTTCAATTCAGAGGCAACCATTTCCAATGCCACTTATTATTTTGGTTTAATATTTTACATCATTATGTATAATAGAAATATTATTATTATAATCGTTTAGGCATTAGATATTGACTATAGTATAAAGATTTAGCTTCCTTTCAGTTTCCTTCTGTCGTACTTCCTCTTACCTCCCTAACACGTATTTTGACCATATAATTCATTTGGTGTCCTATGATTTTTCCTTTCTTGTGCATCTCTTCTTTCTCCCGAAGCTAATAGATTGTAGTTTTTATTTTCTAAAATTTCTTTATCCTTACCTTTACTTCAAAACTCCTAACCATTTGTCTAAATTTTTACCTAGTATATTCAATTGTATTACTAATTCTATCAATTCTATCTTTTGGAAGAGATTTCTCTTGGAGACTTTAGGTTACTCAATTCTGGCATAAGTTCATTCCTAAGACTTACCTTCTTTATCATACTATGAGTGTTCTTTATCTTTTTCGTATTTGATCCCAGTTTTTTAAATAGCATTTTTTTTCTCTTTTCCGACTTACGTTCTTTTGGTGGCACATGTGGAGTGGAAAATGGCGTTCAGGAGTGTCCTGGAAAATGGTGTCCAGATGGAAAGTTTTTGGAGAATTTACACAACCAAACATCTTTCTGTTGTGAACTTAATAATTTGGAAGGACATAGAGTTCTAGTTGGATACAGTTTTCACTCTAAATTTATTGCTTCACCATCACCTGGCTTTTAGCATTGTTGCTGAGTAACTAATATCACCAAACTAGATTCTGATGATCTATTTTTGTGGCCCATGAGCTAAAATGAATTTTATATATATAAGGATTATGAACGCCCTACCACTACTATTATCCAGCCAAACCAGCAAAAAAGAAGAATATACAATGGATTGTGTCTGGCCTGAGAAGCCTTAAAATACTTACCTACCTGTACCTTTGTAGAGAAAGTGGCTAGAATTATATCCCTACAGTAGACTTCTGCTGTTTTAATTTCTGATCTTGTATATGGTATTCCCTTACTCTCCTTTTCTGGGAATTTGGAGGGTCATCTTTTGAACTTGGTATTCTAAAATTTTTCAGTGATATGTTTTGGTATGGTTATGATTCCACCTATTTTGCTGAACACTGGCTAGACTCTCAAGTCCTTCTGTACTAGGCAATTTCTCAGAGGTATTCATTTGATAACTTTGATTATCCTTTTCTGTGCACCTCCAAGGATTCTTCTTATTTGGCTATTGTACATTCTTGACTGATAATCTAGTTTTCTTATCTCTTTTCTTTAATTTTAAATTTCACACTTTTCTATTAAATTTTACAATTATTTTCCTTTTAATTTCAATAATAATTGTTCTCCAAAATGTCTTCTTATCAGCCAGCTTTGAATTACTACAGTGAAATCTCTGAGACAATTAACTTACTAAGGTAGAAGACTTCTTTTGGGCTGATGGCTTTGGGAGTTCTAGTCTAAGATGAATGACTCCATTTCTTCGGGCCTCTGGTGAGGCAGCAGTTCATGGCAGAAATTCATGGAAGAGCAAGGTAATCACTTCATGAACCTGGAAGGAATGAATAAAGAGAATGACACCAGGACCTCACAGTCCCCCTCAAAGGCACAGCCCCAAGGACCTAAGGACCCTAAAACTCCATAGCACCGTATAATACTGCTGCACTTTTTGAGGAACGTTCAACATCCAAACTATAGCAGTCTCTTTAGGGCATTTTCTGTTCTTTGTAAAAATGCATTCGTTACGTCCTATTTCTCTGAGAATGAAGCTTATGTATTTCTGGTAAAGTTTTTCTTTTCTTGTATACAGCCTGTTTCTTCAGTCTCCTTTTCTCTGCTTGTTTGCTTGATCTCTGTCTTTCAGATGGGGGCTTCTCTCAGATGTCTGGTGTCCTGGAGTTAGCTGCTTGTCTGTGTTTTGAAGGAGGGGACTGTGGGCCGGTGGGACATCTCCGAGCACCCAAGTGGAGCCTCTGGGTCTGAAATGCATGCGAGTGCCTGGATCTAGTTCGTTTTGGTGGGGAACACCATAGTGCGATGATCTTGACTTTTTGCTGGGATTGTCAAATTTTCTAGAGAAGATTCTGTCGTCTTTTCTCTGGAGGTAAGGCTTCCTGCCACCACCGCTCTAGGAACCTCGTGAAAGAAGAGGACTGTGGCTTTCACAATCCATGTGGGAAGGTTCTCTCAGCCCTGATTTTAATAAGCTTCCAGTTGTGCTCTCCTAGATGAGAGACACTCTGTGTTACTTTTTTCAATGATTTAACTTCTGTTCTCAAGTAAAGCAAGGTGGAACACTACCAATATACTCAGGGGGCCAGAGATCTGGGATCTAATTGCTTTTTAAACAGACTTCCAACCTATCCATCTATTTCAGCCTGCTGTCACCTGTGCTCCAAGTACTCTGAATTGCCTATTTCTGAACTTTTAAGGGGGCCTGCAGAGAAAATCGAGCTGTTTTTCTGCTTTTGCACTGTCAGCACGGGGTTCCCTTTTCTCAATTCTTTGAAGTCATGAAATCCCATTTGCTTTCTAGCCACTAAAATTTGTTTCTGTTATTTTCTTTCCCATTCTCTCTTTCCTTTTATATTTATGCCTTAAACATACACTTATTATCATTTTAGTGGGATTTGAGAGGGGCTGAAAGTAAATGTGTGTTCTTAATCTGCCATCACTAGTTTAAACACATTTTAGCATTTTGCCTTATTTGCTTAAGATTTTTATTTTCTGGGGAGTAAAACACATAATCAGTTCAAACTTTTTGACCTTTTTCAATTTCATTTCTCTATTTTCTTTCAGTAAGGTAACCTCCATCTTGAAGTCAGTTTATGTCCTTCTCTTTCACAGTGGTCTCCCTTTATTTCATATGGCCTTTTCCAATAAAATGCATACTGCTGCACCACATGCCTTCAGTTTTAGAAAAGTGGCTTTTATATGTAGCTTTCTGCAACATTAACTATCTAAGATCCATACAGGGTGATAGATTTAGCTCTACGTCATTTTTTTTTTTTACTTCATAAGGATATTATGTTGGATGAATACTGCAAAATCATTTACTACTTTTAGTAATTTATATGCCACACTAGCCAGATGAAAGCTCCCATTTTTCTGTGTCTTCTTCAATACTTAGTATTGTAACACATTCTTCAAATGTTCAATGATGATAAAAACGGGTTGTGTTACCTGTGCGACTATATATGTTAGAATATAATATAGAACTCTCTCTTTTTCTAAATCTCACAGACTAAGACAGAAGGTTATGTCGAGTCTGGAAACACATTGGCCTCACCTCTTTCCTAGTTTCTCAGAATTCTCTTTGATTTTCACCACCACTATTCATGATAATTTATGCTTTTCTTTAAATAAAAAAAATTGGGGAAGCAATAATTTTGGAATCTTGGTTCATAATGTTGTAGAGGGTAAAAGTAGATCTCAGACAGATGGTGATGCTGATTCTAGGAGTTCTACTCTCCGATTATCCTCAACTTTCAGTTTCTGATGCCAGGCATTTATTAATCAGTGAAACATGGCTCACTATTTGACTTACGTTTCCTGGCATGATCATGTTTCTAAGAGACAACACAATCTGGTTTCTGGGTTAGCAAAGATTGCACAGAACCTTGTGAACACAATCAGCTTACCATTGCTGTGGGTGAAAAGTCTCATAAGAGACTTTTCCTCACTTTCTTCCTCTTTGGCCAGGTTTTGCTAACAGACTTTATCAGAAAGTTTTAATATGGTCCACCATGTTTCATCCCTTTCCTTGCTAACAGAGATATAGTCTCAAGGCCTCTGGATATTTTGTAAATTTATGTTTGCGTTTTCAAAGAACACTGGAAGATGTTTTTCAAATGTAATTTATACTTGAAAACATGCAAGAGAGTGAAATATATGAAAGTCAAATCTCATTTATAAACAGAAAAAATATTTTAAGCATCCTAATTACATCCTGGCTTCTCTGTATGTCACCCTAAGGATTATATTTTTAGCATGAGTTTGATCATTGTTCTGATATTTTCTCTTGTAACTGAGCACATAGTTGGCTTGTGAACAACAAGAATTCAATATAGATAAATAATTTCCTATCATTGGCCTATCTGATGAATTCCCTGTTGGTCTCAATCAAATCAAGTATATTAGACCTATGTATTTTATTGCTAGTGTCAGTCATTTAATATTTTTTGTTTATCATTTATTTGTAAAATAATGGAAAAAAGCACAAAGTATTTAAATAATAGCATAAGTACTGTGCTGCTCACAAATATGTTGAAACTACTGAAGGGAAGCCATTGGCTAAAAGGTGACTTGAAGAAGGCATTTGTCACCCGAGATATGAATGTTCAAGTTTGTTGTGGAAATACATAAGGATTACATGAATACATTTGAAAACTGAATGCATGGGTACTGACCATATTCTGACTTGTCTCTTGTTCTTATATTATTCCCTTTTGATCATCTTTAACCTGGAATTTTAAAGCTTCCCCCTTTCAATCACTGGCATAGCACTTCTACTCATTATATTTCCATAACAGAATTTATTTTTATCTCTGATATTACAGATGCCGCTTATGCAGAAGGCCATTTGATTATCCTACCTGTGCCACTGTGCCAGGTTCTTGTGACTGACAGACAGAACTGGAGAGATTCACAAAGAAGGATGTGAGATCATCAGAGCATGTTGTATCTCACAGGCTTGTGACAGATGGTTGAATTTGCTTTGACTCTTGCTATAGAGTATCAAGAACAGAAAGTGCAAGAAGTGAAACAGTGAGGGTCCAAAATGTTCGAAGTAGCAAAAATGGATAGCATTTTAAGTTTATATAAATATCATAAGAGACCCTCTGAAAATCTGGAAGTAAAATAAGCTTTCTGTCTGAGAGCTAAACATTTCAAACATGCATGTCATGACTTTGCTGTATAAGCAAGACAGTTTTTTCTATAAAACCAGATGGAAAACTTACTGAAACTGTTAAGATATCAAAAGCCCATGTCCATCAGAAGATGTGTTGCTGTGCAAAGTAAGTCTAGGAGGAGCAGGGTACAGGTGGAGATGGATAAAACCACTCTGGGTGAGCAGAGGAGAACGCACCTGCCTAGGGACTTGACATAGCTGGTCTATTGATCTTCTTGTTGTAGAGAAGAACACAGTAGATTGTGTAATTTTAGCCTGGTGCTGTTAAAAATCCAACTCATAAAATGAATTCTCTTTGTTTTGATTTCAGGTTCACCAAATTTCTTTCTCATTACAACTTGGTTCCCCAGGTAGTAATTTTAGGAATTACTTTGAGGAGAAGGAGTTCAGATCAGTGGTCTGTATGTGTGAGCCTCTTGGCATTTTATTCCACTGTGGAGAAACAGGTTGGTATTATGATTTTGCATAGTAGATTCAGAATTCAATAGGAAGCCACCCAATATGAGGCCAATGGAGTCTATGTAATTCACTAAGTAAGTGGCACTCTGTGAGGTCAACTTTGAAATAACCTGTGACACACTTTCCCCCACCTCAGATCATGGCATTAGCTGGGCCTGTACACTGAAGGACCATAAGACCTTAGCTCTTAGGGAGTGAAATGCACAAAGGAAATGCATTATAAATATTAGATATTTGTAATAATCTAAGCTTTAGCTTTTTTTTCCCACAGGGCCAGGATGTGGCTGTGCCATATAAACCTAATTTTGTCAACAAACCTCTGCTATTCATTTTCCTTTCATGCTTTTTCTGCTCACATTTGGTTACTTCAGTCATAGACAGTTTATGTATAAGTGACCCCTAGTCCCATTGAATTTTTTCTTCCCCTCACGCAGTAATTGGTGCAACCACCAATTTCCGCAGGAGGACTGTGTTCAGAGGGTAAATGTCATCATCGGGGATTTTCAGTTTCTCTGTTTCAGGCATTAGCACAGCATGTGAGTGGAGGAGAACGCTGATTTTCTTTCTGAAGACAGATTGTGAAGGTCCTGGTAAAGGGCAAACTTCTTCAACTGAGGTGCTTCTCTAGCAGAAAAGGGAAGGCAAGGAGCAGCAAGCTCTCTGACCAGCTCCAGGCAGCAGCTGGTCCCTTCCAGCCTTTCCTTGTGGAAAAATCCACCTCTAATGAGCCAGATCAGTGAGGACTTCTTAAGACAAATGAATATCTACTAATTTCTTTCTAACTGGATTGCAACATTATTAGTATCCATATGAATATTTTTAGCATTCTAACAAAAACCAAACCGAAAAGAAACTAAAGTTCCTAGGATAAGAAATAAATTAATTAAGCATGCCAGAAGATACAGTCTTCCCCAAATAACTAAGGAAAATTAGTTCCAGGTAAAAACATGCCAGGCATTAAAATTAGGCAATTCTTCCTGCAGATATTTTAAAATAATAAGTTTTCACAGGCTTTGCATCTGTCACAATTTGCTTATGGTATATACAGGTAAGATAATACTTCTGTAAAAAAGGGCAAACTGGGGGCCATGTCATAAATAAAGTGTTAATGATATGGGTTGGATCTCCAGTGCAGGTGTGATGCCAGTTTTGGGGTAAATTGCTGGCCATTGGCTTTGGAGACTCTATTTCAGGCACACATTATATTCACTCCAGTTTTCATTGGGAAGATCTCAGGAGTTTTAGTAATGAAACAAAAGCTCATGCAGCTTGGTTCATAAGTAGAGAGGTCGATCTTACAAATGTCATCTTTCATTCAAAGGATATGTGCTAAGAGAGAGGGTAAAGTCTTCCCAGTTTGAAGGTCTTATTCCACTGGAAGCAGCTGCCTCTTTTTAGCAGTCACTCAATATATGGTCATTTACTTGTGTCCCAAGCTTTCTACCTCTGATGTATGAGCTGATAGTTGGAAAAGTGGCTTAGATTTTAGAGTGAGGGTGTTCAGGAGATGGACTTGAGGGATAGAATACCCTACCTCTGAATCACTCTCTTGTTCTTAAGAACCATGTTCCCCTGTCTCACTATATCCATATGTGAGGTCCTGAGTATCACCTCTTTATAAATGGCCCAACTTCCCTTACTTCCCCACAGAGGGCATTTGACTAGGTTACACCATCTGAGTCTTTTCCCTAATAACAGGGAAATTTGGACACAGAGAAGTAAGTGTTGGCCAAACCCTATTATGAGGGCAAGAAAAAGAAAAGCCTGTCTGAAGAAAGATGGGAGGGAAGCAGCTGTGCAGACGGAGGCAGAGGCGAGAAACGTAGCATTTCTTAAGAATCTTATGTTTTAGTTTCTAGGTTTTGTTCCTATTAAGACTGCTTATGTTTTTTGCCTTTATGTTTTGGAAGGCACTTCTTATAGTCTTTCAATAAAATCCACCTTTGGTTTAATGCTTCAAAATGATTACTCATAATTCTGAGTCTTAATTACTAGCAAATAACAAAGAGAAAATGAAAAATGATCAGTATTTCAGTCTTCTTCAAAGAGTGCCTTTTTAGTATGGGTGGATATTTCCAAGTAATTTACCCGGATCTGTAATTTAACTTTTTGCTCTACCTACACATATTCATAGAGTTAGTAAAATTGTATTAGAATAAACAAAATACCCAGTATAAAATTTCAAATAAATCAATCTCTAAATTGAGGGATGAATGTAGTACTAATGATCATATGATGATCACATGAATATTTCATCTTTAGGAAATTGAAGTATGTCATAAAAAGGAGCATGTTCATTTGGTAAACTTTTCCTGAAAATGTTTTCTCTGAGCAGCTGCTACTAAACAGAACACCGAATAATCAGTGACATCTCAGGACTAAGGAGATAATGCATACAAATGTAACACATTGTATGTCCTCTCTTCATATTACTGTTTCTGGATTTCCAGATTCTCAGACTGTAAGAAAAGTCTGACCTACTTAAAAACTCCTCCCAAAATGACTGTGTTTGTGGAATGGTAGGTTTTATTTCCACAAGACTCTGTAGTTGACTTGAATAAGTTTTCCTGTGTTATTTTCTTCTTGCATAGTAAAGGCAAAAAAGGGGAAATACCTGGTTAGGGGTGCTGCACCCTCACTGCTGAGAACCTGCTACCTTCCTGGACATCTGTTGGGGTCTCCTTCTTAGTGAGTCCCTTCTCATGTAAGAGACCTAAACTTTTCACTTTTGCCTGGCTTTTGGGCAGTGAAACAAACAGAAGCTTTTTGACTCTTTAAGTCTGCCATTTCCCTCAAAATTAAAAAAAGAAAAAAATCAAATATGATATTATTTAACAACAGCAACAACAATCTTTTGACTCCAAATGGTTAGGGCCTTCAATAGATAACACTCATCTTTGATTACACAGAATTGCCTCTTAGGATAGTTTGCAATTTAAATACATAAAACCACTAGGATGAGTAATAGGAAAATCAGTCTTTATTCTTTTAGATTAAATAAACTTGCTTATGAAAAATATCTTCTGTGGATATTGAAATGGGTCTAGACCTGATATCTTGGGGGTCACTAGACAACAGTCAGTAAATCTTGTGGAGGAGGCAATTTCTGTCTTTCTTTTGGTGGGAAAGATGGGCATCAGGAAACTGGAAATTCTTGAGCCTTGGTCCACTGTGCATTCCAGAGTGTCCCAAGAACAAAATGGTGATTTTGGGAAAAGAAGGGCATTTCCTGGCTTTAGCACTATCTATTATGACATGTTTTCTGCAGGTTTTTCAGGTGTGGAATGGAGTCACATGACTTATGTTTCACAAGGATCATATTAAATTAGAGAAGGATGTGAAGTAACCAGCTTGGGTCACTGATCTGTGCAGGGCTGACACTTCGTAGGTGACTCTGTCATCTTCATTGTCATCATCAGGACTGTATTCCCTCCAGAGAATTCCCTTGGGCACTGAATCTTCTGGACCATCCTATCCATATGAAATGCATGTCAGTCTTTCAACAATTACTTTTCACCTAAATAATTGATAAAAGAGAAGCTGTAAATGTTAAGTAGTGTTTCTGTTCTTAGCTGCAGACTGCACAATCTTTTGCGAGTTTATGCAGAAATAAATGTGTTTAGAAATACTAGAAAGTACAGATCACAAGAATGCTGAAGCAACAATGTCTTGTCTTAGCTTTCATTTCAGGACAACACTGTAGATCTAGAGCCAGGCTTTCTGCTTTTATCAGTGTGCTTTTATCATTCCTCATTCCAGACCACGGATCTTCTGCCATGATCAGGAGGCTTCTAGAACCACCAAAACCCCAAGGAAGTTACCATCAGTATTAACAAGATAGATGCATTATTTCTCAGTCCTCCTGGAATCAGTCTCCTATGGGTCATATGGGTGCATCTGAAGGGTGACACCTAAACCACACGTTATTGCCTAAGTAGCAAAGAGGACAAGGAAATAGCTTATGTTGTTGTCTTGATTCCATGTTGAGAAGGTGGAATTCACAGTGCAGAGTCATCAAAAGATTTTGGCAGGCTCAGGTGACAGATATCCATTATAATGTCTTGGCTGTGATAGGAGGATCTTAATCCCATCTCATCAAATTGTCAGGGCATGAAGGCAATCCTTGCAATCAAAATGATGAACAAAAATTGTCAAGGTTTCCAGGGTCTATTTTCATCACATTGTTGCCCTAGTTACTAAGAGGCAAATTGTCATGTTTTGCACATTTTATAATTTACACAGGTCTGTTCACATTATTGCAGATTTTCCTCACCAAATTGTGGAACACAGTTATCATTAATTCCATTTACATAACGAAAATTGGCAATCAGAGAAAATGTGTTTTATCAAAGGTCATCTAGCTAATAATTGCTAGCTGTAAGGGTACAATATAGGTTGCATTCAAATTGATTGTTTCTGACTCAAAATCCACAAATGATTAACAGAACATTTTTGAGTCAAGCAGATGTACCCTCAGAATGAGCTTTGCCATTTTTTAGTGTGCCACTTAACCTCCTTGAGCTTGTTTTCTCATTTGTAATGTGAGAATGATGGAAATACTCACTTTGTAAGGTTACATTGAAGATTAAATAAGATAAATGCATCACGGAGTACTCTGTAGCAGCAGGCAGTCAATGAATCATGTGTGATATCATTACTGTTACCACGAGGATTATCATATGTATTATATCACATCCCCTCAAAAGATGGGGGACACATATACCTCATCCTCATGTGGATGTGTATCAAGTAGCCTTAGGTCATAGAAGACTTCTACAGCCTACCCAGGCAGATGGGGACATAGGTCTATTTACTAACCCTTTAATAAAATTACCATTAAATTTATTGACTTTTTTTTTCTTCTGGAGGAGAACATGTATTCACACTTAGACTACTTCACTTTCTTCTGGGAAAGATCACCAAGTGATTCCATTAAGGTGCTTAGATAGCTGGTAAAACTCCAGTTGTCTTAGTTACTTATTAAAGGAACTTAGTTACAAATTAAAGGAAGAAAAGTTTATTTCCACTCATGATTTTTAGAGGTTTCAGTCCATTGTTGGCTTGTTCCCAGGTAGGGTGGCCTGGCAGAGGTAGGCTACAGAGGAGAAACTGTCAGTGGTAGAGTGGGTGGAAGGTAGCAGCAGCCAGCTGCAAAGCAGCAGCAGGAGACCTCTTTCCTTTTTTACCCATCCAGACTACCTACCTTTTGGATGGTGCCACATACACCCAGGGAGGGCTTTCCCATCATCCACACCCAGAACTATGCTAAACCAATCAGTGGACTAATTTAGTAGAACACGCCTTTAGTCACAGTTTCACATACCCTAGATCCAGCCAGGTCTGAAAAGCCTCACCTATGAGTACATGGAGCCTGTGTGGGGACATCTAGCTACAAACTACATGTCTTCCCCAAATTTATGAGGTGCCTAAAGAACTTTTGAAGTTCCAAAAACTGGAATAAAGATAGCTCCTTGCTCCCAAATAAGAGAGTGGGGAATTCCTGAGAATACATGCTATGGAAAATAGAAACTCTGGAAACAAATCCCCCTAACAGAGGGAGAAGTGTGAATGAGTTAAACCAAAGCAGCACAGGGCCAAGGTGTTGGTATATAAACTGCTTCAGGGTGCAGTGCCTGGTTGATGCTAGGATCTCTAATCTAGGATGTAGTCAGCCTTGGGGGAAGAAGTGGGTGAGTTGAAAGAACTAAGAACTAACAAATGGAATTCCATGTTAGGTTGGGGTGGGGCCATCGGGGTTGAACCTCACTTGGAAATTCAAGGTACCACTATAGCAAATGACACTATATTGGCCTTGAGTACCTCCTTGGTGTGGGTGGTGACACAGTACCCCTCAACAGCAGCAACAGTGGTCAGAAATACACTTTGCTTCTGAATCCCAGATTTTTCTAGTGCCTGTTCCAGCCAATGAAGCTTTTTGCTTTCTAGGGGCTCCATCCTGATTTGGTAATAGTGTCAACAATATTGGCAGAGGCTAAGGCATTTCTTTGGGTTACTTAGGCTATTTAGCTTCATTCGTAAGGTAAGAGAGTCTTACCTGTTGGCTGAATAAGCATATTTGAGAGTTTTGACGCTACCGAAAGGGAGTTTCTTTGTGTGAAGGTGGAATGCCTAGATTTTCTTCCAATTTGGTTAAGTGGAGATTGGATGGCATTGTAATTTGCATATAAAGGAAATGCAACCTTAGGGTTTAAGCCCACAGTTGTAGGGTATGGGATAGGTCTATAAATAATTCCTGAGAATGCATGCTATGGAAAAGATCGAGTGCCACTGAAGGTCGTGGCTTGTGCAATGCCAAGGAAAAGTTACAAACTGCCACATCAGTAAACGACGAAAATGACGATTTTTCAGCACACTCAACATACATACTTTCTGATATTTTGGCTTTAGAAAGTGGCTAAAATATCTTTTTAAAGTTTAGCTTCCTACAGGCAAGGGCCAAAGAGAGAAAGAACCACATGGCCCACTCTTTCTGCATTCTTAGGGGAGCTTGGAGCTCTCGTGCTCCCTTGGAAAGAATATGGACATCAAGCACCTGGAATTAAGCTTTACAGAGCTGCTATGGCCATGGTGTTGTTACAGGACCTCCAAATAAGATGAAAGAGGTATGTTTATCTCCCCACCTGTTAGATGTCTTATACACCAAGTTCGTGTTCTCTCAAAATGAATTGTAGGCACAACAGAGGTTAAGAGTAGGAAATACTCATTGAGGCACAGAAAGATTCTGTCAGAGAAACAGGAGAGGTCCTGAATGAATAGCTGAGGATCTCTCTTTACAGGGAAGTTTTATAGGGCAACACCCATGTAGGTACAATGTGGGTTACAACTATGATTAACCAATGAGGACACAAGTATAGTTGCTTAGGTAATAGTGATCCAATGAGGAAACAAGTTATATAACAAGGTGCATGGAAAGGACAAAGACTTTTTCTAGAAAACAAAGGGTCCAGAGATCTTGGTTACTCACTGAGGTGATCAGTATCTATGTAGGCTTCATTAGGCCTGGTGTTTGTCCTTTGAGGAAGTATACAGGCCTGGTCATCTTATTTTTGTCTTGAGACCTCATCTCTAACAGATATATCTAGGGGCACAGTTGTGCTTCACCTTAGTCCTCGTTAGTTTGAGCGCCTAGCCCAATCTGATTGCTTACAATGTTTCTGTCTAGCTTTTCTGTCTATAACAGTGTGATGCAGCATAGGAAGGGACTCTGGAATGTGGATTTCCTTCATCTTTTCCCCTTTTTTGTGTTCAATGGTTGTGAAAGAAAAGCACAAGACCAATGGGAAATGAGATGTTTCTTAAATCCAAAATATCTTTCTGGTGATGATTTGATAATTTCATTCTAAAATAACATTTAGCCTTTTAGAGGCTTTATGGTTTGAAAATAACCAGTGAAATTTCGATGTTTCAAACTTTGCTTTTTTGGTTTGTTATAAGACTGGGGCTAGTGACATTACAGGCTCTATTTCCATGTAGGTAATTTTCTTCCCACAAACCCAAAACTAGGCAATTGTTTGCTTTTTCAACCTTGGCAACTGTGATTCTGGGGTAAGGAATTCACCAGGTGGGGGCATTTGGGTTAAATTGCATTTACCTTGAAGGGGAGACCTCAGGAGGGAAGAGAGACCTGGTGAGCCAGGACAGATCCTCTAGTCTGCCATGATCTGCCAATTCAGAATGGAGGCGGTTTCCCCCAGCTCCACTTTATAAAAGAAAAAGGTAAAGTTCAGAGTAGTAAATGGCCTGTTGAAGAAAGTGAGCAGCAGAAATAGATGTAATTCTATGGCTTCAGATCTAGAGAGCTTATCTGCTAGGTAAGAGCCCAAAGCCACACCTTCCTTTTTTCACGTTAAGGCAGACTCTTTCACTAGCTAAATTGGCCCTGGTTTTTTAGACTTGCACCAAAATTAATAAAGGCCTCCTTTCCTAATTGCACAATCAAAATAAATTATGTCCACAAATTAGGAGGCAAGGAAATTGCATGTGCATTTTGGGTGCCCTGATAAAGTCCTGCAGTAAATTGTTTTCATATAAATTGCATGCCTAATTAATTGCTTTCAAAAATGCCCATGTATTTCCCTGCAAATACATCTCTGCCTGCAGTCCATAAAATGCAAAAACAAATTAAGTTGCCAATCGCTATGTATAAGTGTTGCCCTTAGTGTATCCTAGCTATGCTCAATCATTCTGTCCTTTCAGAGAACAATAAATTGGAGGAGCTTCTGCCTTTCTGAGATGCCTCTGGGTATCTGATTCAACAGATTTGAGGCCTCTCTTAAATCATAGCCAGACAAGGCAATAAAGCTAGTCTGGGCACCACAACAGGTGGTACTGAAAATCTGGCTGGCTCATGTAACTTTTGAGACTCCTCTTGGACTGAAAGGAAACTTGAGCCAGTGAGTTTTGGGAAAGTATGCTGCACTAAAAATAAAAATAAATGAAACATACCCCTAAATCCAAAATAAAAAATTTACTCCTACCAAAATTTTTATTTTTGTTCTATTTTGATTAGAGAAAAGTATGAAGAAATTTGCCTTCCATAATCTCAATACCTAGATACAATCGCAGATAAGCATACTCTCTTTGAACAGACTGTTAAATGTTAGAAAATTAAAATGATCACTGGCCTACTTAGGTGACTTGTTAAGAAAGTTATTTTAATTTTAAGGATGAGTTTGAGTTTGCACAATTTTCATTAGTTGGGAGAATGTCTTCTATTTCAAGCTCCCACGTCCAGTATGCCTCAGTAGGCAAAAATTAAAACAACCCTGGTGTGGCCTGCTTTCTGCAAACCCTTCTGCTCTGATTTCTAGAACAGAACTGTGATAACAGAAAGTGATGCGAATGCTTTGCTAGATAGCAGAATTTATTTATCTACAAAAATTCAATGTCTAAATATTTTGTGTTAAAAAAAGATTTTAACAGACACGTAGGATTCAGAAACTCTGCCTCTAGCTTTCTGCTTAACACAAGGCAGAAAAGTCACCCTGCAACTTCTTGCTCAAGCCAGGGTTATCTGAGTGAGAAGGGGCCCAGCAGAGCAGAGCAGAGCAGAGCTCATCACTCAGCACAGCTTGGCTTTAGCTGATAATCCTTGCAGCTGGAGCTGAAGGGCTTGCTTTCTGAAAACAAAGAAAACACAAGACAAAGGCACTGTGTTGCTCTAATTTTTGATGTGTCCGGGCTGCATGCAGAGCAGTGTGGACTTTGGGTTAAGTTAAACTGTAGCGGAAGAATCAAAGTGAGGGTTAAAAATCTACTGAAGTTATTTCCAGTGATAATGCCTAACAAAAGTGAACACAAACTGTCTGTGCTCCACTGGTTCATGGTTGTAGATTCTGTGAGCTTGGCCTTGCTTTTTGGCCTCAGGGCTAATTCCAAGTGCATTCTGGGAAATTCAGCTTTAGCAAGATTCCTTTTCTCCCTCAGATGGCAGCATCTGAGACATTGCTTAGGGTTAAGAAGCCACTACTTTCCTACCAAGCTTATGATTGTACTGGGAACTTTCTGACTGACTCAAGTAACTTTGAAGGTAGAGGTCCTCTTTTATACAAAAGCCTGAAAAAGAAGTTATTTGTAAGCAAATTCTGACAGGAGCCCTAAAAATATAGTAAAAGGAGGGAGAAAATATCCACAGGGAAACACTGACACCAAATAGCATATAACTAATTTCTTCTTGTTCTTGCAGAGCAAAAATTTTTCAAGAATGAGAAACTAAACATTATCTTTTATCTCAATAAAATATGCTACTATGAAATATGCCACCATGATTCAATGATGAGTGTAAATATTTATTTATTGAGATATATACACGTGCATTAGTCTAAAAGCATGACCCCACACAAACACGTCCATGTATACACACATACTTACCCACTTGAATGTATTGTTGATTCCTGACAAGGGTACCGATCTGGTGAAATTAGTATTTGGTATCAACTAAACCATTTTGGTTGCTATTCTTTTTATTTCTAGGGTTAGTATGTCCCCACCTCTCCTGTTTCCCTCTTTCCATGATGAATTTTTCTTTGAGAAGAGAGGCAAACCCTACCCTTAAAGTCTTCTTGTTGGAATTTTGACCTTGAATGTCCCTGAAGGATCATGGGTTTAGGACAAGGTCCTCAGAATGGTAAGGTCCACCTTACCACAGGGTGGTGGGACCTTTAAGAGCTGGGGTGCAGAGAAGTCTTTAGGTCACTGGGGGTGCACCCGTGAAGGGGAAGCTTGAACCCTGGTCCTTTCCTCAGGTTTTTTTGCTTCCCGGTCACAAGGTGAGCAGTTTCGCTCTGCTATACCCTCCCACCATGATGCCATGATGTGCTACCCTACCACAGGCCTAAGAGATAGGGCCAACCAGTCATGGACTGGAAGTTCCAAACTGTAAGCTAAAAGGAACCTTTTATTGTTATAAACTGATGATAAAAGATATTTGTTGCAGTAATGTGAAGCCAATACATTCCTTGAAAATATGATAGGCTTGACAATAGGACTGACTTCTGCTTTTATAATGACAAATTTGGGCCTTCTGATGTTTGGAATTATAAATACACATATTCTACATTTTCTCTCCCAAGGTAGGCACACAGGTACCTGTGTTTATTTCTCAAAGAAGTCAGTTTTTATTGTTTTCTCTTTCACTTTACTGTATAACTTTTTGTTTCATTTGACTAGAACTTTTGTACTATCCTATATGTATGTAAATCTGATAATGTCTAACCTTTAATAATAATGCCTATTTTCTTTTCTACTTTGGTGTGAACAAGTTTTCTGTTGGCAAGATTATTTTATTTTCCCAATTGCCTATAGATGCTAAGCATGTCTGTACTTGTTGGCTCTTGGATACTTCTTTGAAAAAGAGATATTTGAATCCAGAAAGAATAATATTAGATGAATTAGACAGTGATATGGCTGGAAATATATCTCTGTGGTTACCAGTGACTCCTTCCATTTTGAAGGGAAAGAAGATACTTGATATGTGTGTACTGTATAATAAGAAACGGTGCCTTAGAAAGTTGACATTCAATTATTTTTGGTACAAAATGTTGTGCAGTAAATATTTGTTGAATGAATGAATGTTTGGAAAGTCTGGACATTGGTTTGCTAGAACCTGACCTTCTGAGGACTGGGGAACGTCTTGGGGAAAGGGTGATGGTTAGATGAGCTTGACTTGCTTGTTATCAAGGCTTGGTTTTCAGAAAGAAAGCACATTCTAGGTACAGCTTGAAGGCCACCATTCGCATCTCTTTCTGGCCTATCCATAGGAATTCATTTGCTGTTTATGGAGCTAAAAGATGTGAATAAAATACTACATGCTGTAATTATAGTACTAAAAACTCTGGAAAGCAAACGGGAAGAAGCCATACACGCTTGTATGTTTGCTGAAGGTTATATGGATCCTCTGAGAGGGTCTCACATGACAGAAGAGTGAGTGTCACTTTTCCCCCCTCATCTTAGACCATGATTTGTCACTTTGAAAACTCAAGAGTAGTGCTAGAGCTGCCAGGTTGGAGTGGGCTGGTCTTGAGCACCTATAAGGCTTTCCCCTAGGAACCCTGAAATATGTGAAGTATTAGGGGAGTATTCATGGAGAAACTGTTGCACTATAGTAACAGGTGAGGGCAGAGGTTTAGGGCACTTAAGTTTCCATTTGTCACTGCAATTGTTATAATACTCTCAGGTATAAAAGGCCTACATAAATTTATGTCTTGAAAATAACCAGTGTACTTTTACTATTCTATTAGACAGATGACTTCAACACTTGAATCTGGGTCAGCGTAAACATTTAGACTTGTTCGATTCCAAGCCAGTCATCAGCACAATAGGGCAGAGTGCCCAACGCCAACAGAAAGTAATATTCTCTTTGCCGCTTTTCTGAAGCTTTATAATTTTACATCTTTTAAATAGGGACAAAGGAATACAATACCACCGTAATATTCTAAGTCCTGCTTTTAAAACAGTATTTCAAAGGGAGCTAGTTGACAGCTTTTCCCTCTATTTCTCCCACCCCTGTCCCCACCCCACCCATTGTTAAAATCTTTAAGTCTTCTACCAGACACCATAAGAAACTCAGCTCTCAGCATCTGTTTTCTGTCATCTCAGCTGACAGTATATTTTCAGAACTCTGGAATTTCTACCATTGCTTAATCTTATATCCGGGAGCAGAATCTATGAAGCTAGAGCAGGAAGGAAAATCTGTAAACCCTCTGGGATCCTGTCCTAAATTTTGCCTTTTGGGGGAGGTCAGGGGAAGAGGGCAGCTGTCAAGCTTCCATCTGTCAGGCTCTGCGCCAGGCTTCCTGGGCCTTCTCAACACAGCGGCATGACGGTTTCTCAGGCCTGTGAAGGTGGTTGTGAGTGGGGTATGGGTTGAGCTTACAAAGATGCTGCCTGTCTTTGAATGAGTCTCAGTCTTGGGATAGGATGTAGAAAATCAGAACCAGACAATGGTGGAAATACAGGAAGCATGCACGCGTGCAAAATTAATTGCAGGAATTTTAGCTGCTCAGTTAGGTTTTAGCTGTTCAGTTTGTTGATGCCCATAAATTATTGCCCAGAGAATATGGAAAAGAAGAAAGCAAATTATTATCAGGCAGGTGCATAGCTTTTCAGACATGTAATCAATTTAAATTGGATTTTCTGCTCAACATACAGTGCTGTACTTCATTCTCCGAGACTGTTTCTCATTGGGAGTTAAAGTGAAGTGTAGGGCAAAAATACAGCACTGCGAGAGCCAGGCTTTTTCATTGTTTGCCCTGTTGGGCGAAAACCTCAACGTCTCATGGCCTTGTTTTTCTGATTTGCGAGATGAAAATGAGAATCATCATATTATATATCTTCTGGGGTTGTCATGAGGGTCAAAGGAGTCTCATTTTGCATACAGCCAAACGGCCAGTCAGGCAGGGGTTGTCTCACTATCGTTGGGACGTTCAGGGAGCCTGGCATATACTCTGACAGGCGCGGCTTGACAGCTGCTCCTTCAGCTCTGAGGGCAGAATTTAAGACAAGATCTCAGGCTGTTCACAGACTTTCTTTACTACTCTAGCCTTATCTGTTTTGTTTATGGGTATAAGATTAAGCAATGGTAGGAAAGGTAATAGGCTGCTCTTAGGCGGGTTGTGTGGCAGGTTGTGACCACAAGGGAGTCCAAACGATCCCTTGGAGCCAGCTGGCCTCTCCCTTTCCCCAGTGGAAGAGATTCCCCTCTTTTGTGCTACCAGCTGCCTCTGGAAATATGTGATACTGCTGATTATTTTGCGTTTTCAGGGCTTTGGTCAAACAAAGAGCAGTTTTGTTGCATATGTCAAGTTGTCCTTGAATAAACTGTCCATGAAGCTGCTGAATGCCCAGAACATTTCGCCTCTCAGAGCTGTTTCTTTATCTGCAAAATAGGCATAGTAATGACCACATGTTAGTTTCATGTGAGCAGTAAAGAAGGTGTCTGGCATATACAGTAGTTACATTGTTTGATTAAAATAAATCTCTACTTAGCGGTTTGTGCTTATATAGTTTAATCAATTATGCATGGGTATATCTTGTAATCTGAGCAACTGCTTTGAAGAAAATAACATGCATTGTCAGTTTCCTATTATCTTGTTTTTGAAATTCTGTGTCTTTGTTTTTATTTTTTTTCTCTTTAAAATAAAAAATAAATCTCTACTTAACTTCCCCCCCCTCAAAATTATGTTTTTGCTTCCCCTAACACAAATTATGCTGTATTTTTCATTGCATATGATGTTATGTAGCTTATTACGTCTATAGGATAGTTCGAAGTTAGATTTCAAGTCAGTTGAGTAAATATGCTCAGCCTAGATGTCCTGCTGTAGCATTGTCCCCACCTTCCCCACATCATTCTGTGCCTTTTACTTTTCTTCTTCATTTTTGTGGTTCTATTGTATATGCCAGGCACGTTAGATTTTTTTTTTTTTTCTGTTGGAAGTCAGTGCAGACTTTCTGGGCCTAATTTTACACAAATATTAAAACGAAAGAAAAATAAAAGAAAGGAAGAAAAGAGAGAGAAAGAGAGAGAAGATGACAGGAGGTAGATTCATTCCATTTTTTGGCTCTCCATGATCTTGATGTCTTTGCCATCAACATCTGTTGAGTGAATGTCTAAACTTTAAATCAGCAGCTGGGTCCCTGCTGCATTTCCTTAGTCCAGGTGTGGAAGTTTCCCTGGACAGTGTGCTGGAAGGACGGCTTTCAGGTCTCAACCACAGCGTTTGCCCTTTCCTCCTGCACAATTGCCGGTCCTTCAACCTGGTCAGCTATTTTTCTGTCACTGTTTTCTGTTCTTTTCCTTCCCAGCAACTCCAAGCTAAGCTTAGCAATCCTTTCTTTTCCTAACTTGTTGCTAATGGATGGGTGGAGAGACTGGTACCAATTTAGACACAGCCTTAAATATGGATTAACATATGCAATGAGGTATTCCTCCTCAGTCCAGGAGTCTGCCTTGTTTTATTCTTAAAGTGGGGTGTCTATTTCCTTGGAGAAGGACAGGAACAACAGATTGGCTTAATTTAAGCCCTTGAACATGAAGAGACCCTTCTAAAACTCAAGACAAGATGAATGTGAAAAGAAAGGTTACTGATATTTTCCTTATATATATATGTAAGAATATATATATATATATATATATATATAGCGAGAGAGAGAGAGAGAGAGAGAGAGAGAGAGAGAGACAGAGCTCTCCTAAAGTTCGTAAATTTTGTAGTGTTTCTATTCAACATATATTTTTAGTGCAAATACTTAACGGATGGACGTTGGAAAGAAGAAGGAACTAAGGAACTAAGGTGTCATATTTTCCTGGCTGTCAGCATCAGGCCTTTTAATGATGGAAAATGAATTGGGAAGAATGAATATCAACACACAAATGCTGAGTCTAATATAGAAAATGGAGCAAGTTGCCCGCGAGCTCTGGGTTGTATACTCTTGGATCAGAGCAGGTGAGCCCTGAGGGGCCTCCTAGAGGAAGAGTCAGAAATAGAAGCAGACATCCTTGCTGTGGAAAGGTGTGGAGCTCTTCGGGGGACGCTGCAAGCAGTGGGATGACCTATTTCCCCCACTTTGCTTTAGGTTTTCTGATTGAGGTCCTGAAGTTCTTGTCCTAAATCCACTTGCTATTTGATTGTAAGAGAGAGGGAATGAGGAGTAAGTGAGTAAGTGCATGCGTATTACAAGAGAGATGTATTTCCCTACTGGCTATATTTCATATTCTTCATTTTGCCTTTAGGACACTGTGTGCTTTGCACATGATACTTCCATTTTCAATGTCCTTTTTTTTTCTGATGGCTATGCTTTTGGGGGGAAGCTGTTAAAGAGGATCTTTGAGTAATTATGGGTTTCTTTTCCACATATGAAATGTGACTGACAAATATGATGAATGTTTAAAATTTAAAAAAACCCTCATAATGAAAGGTACAATGCCTTTGATTCCCTTCAAAATGCTCCCCTCACTCTCAACACATATATCCCATCATATGGACTGTTTCAGAAATAATTCTGGAAGTCTTTTCTTTTTAAATTTTTTTTTATTTTATTCATATGTATTTGCAGTGCATAATCACTAGATTCACCATGGGGGAATTGGTACATGTACATAATACATCTTATTTCTTTTTAAGTCTCCTTTCTTCTCTTGGTTCCCTTCCCATTTGCAGAATTCTATATCTCTGTTTCTATTATCTTTTATTTTGCTCTTTAATTTATTTAGACTTTGGGTTTCTCATATAAAAGAAATCACATGATATTTAAGCTTGTGTGTCTGATTTATTTCATTGAGCATTATGGTCTCAAGGTGCATCTGTTTTCCCACAAATGACTCACATTTATCCTTCTTTAATTCAGAGTAGTATGCCATTATGTATATATAGCACATTTTTCTTACCCATTCATCAGTTGATGGGCATATAGGCCACTCCCAAGATTTAGCTGTTATCGGTCACATGCTAAACATGGTTATGCATGGATTATTGTCCTCTTTCATGATTGCCTTTAGTTGTGCTGTCCTGACTGCCTTGTTGTCCTGAATTGATTTAAGATGTTTACCTTTCGTGGTCGTTTTGACTTTGAGGAAAAGCCAGAAATCACATAGTACCAGGTTCGTGCCATAAGGATGATAAGAACACACAGTAATGTTTTTATGAGCCAGCATTTTTGTTGGATGGCACTTGGCAAAAGCATTCAGTGTATTTTTTATGGCACTTTAGAAAGATACAGAACAGGACTTTCAGAACTACTTCAGAAATTGGTAAGAACGATGGGTGTGATTGAAGCAAGAGAGAATTATTTTGTCCATCAGTTGGGTATTTCTTTTTGTAAAAGGTGCTGCTAAGAAGCCTTCACATTAGCCCTTTCCATGAAAACCATGGTGAAAGCTCCTGCCCATCTAAGAATTAGAATACAGACTCAGCAGGTTGATCTTCTGGGGAAGTGTAGGAGGGAATACCATCTCAGATTTTTCCCAAGACATTTACGGAAGTCAATGCAATATAAAAATGACCTGAACAATATAAAAATGACCTTGAAAAAGGTAAACATAGCTTTTTATGTGAAACTCTCTCAAGTTAAATCATAACTTCAGAGGATGGCATCTAAAGGCTATGACTGTTCAAGGCTTAGGCTACAAAGCAAAAGTATCCAAGCCACCAGCATTGTGTGGGCCCAGACAGCAATTCTGATATGTTGGTGGTATTCCTAAACTCAAAGTACCTAAGAAAGAATACAAAGCAATTTTCTAATGTGGATGAATTGAGGAGCCTTATATACATCTCATATTGAACTCATTTTCCTCTTAAATTTGTTCTTTCATTGTTCTCTTCTGAATATTTTCCCTCCCCTCCCATTCATATGTTGAAATCTAATCCCCAGTGTGAAGGTTTTTGCAGGAGGGTTTGTGGATATTATTAACATCATGAGGGTGGAGCCCTTATGCCTGGGACTAGGACCCTAGAAAAGAGACCCCAGAGAAAGCCCTTGCCCCTCTGACTGGTGAGTTACAAAAAGAGAATGTCTTTATGTGAGCAGAGTTCTTACAATAAAGAAGTTGACTTTAGACTCCTTAGCCTCTAGGATTTTGAGAAACACATTTCTATTGTTTACAAATCACTCAGTTTAGGTTATTGTGCTGTAGCAGCTTGATCAGACTAACACAGCTATATTGTTTTTCTTAGTTAATGGTATCACTCTCTACACAAGAAGTCAAATAGTATAAAATCATCCCTGCCATTTTCCTTTGCTTTCAATATTTCTTCCAAAACCAACGTCAGTTTTACCCCTTCCGTGAAGCTGTCAATTAGTATACTGTAATCATTTTTATACAACTGTTAAGAGATTTATTGGCTACTCTGCTATGTGGGGTTCAGTTTCTGCCTCACTGTTTACTTCCTTCTCTCAGCTTGAGACCCTTTGGGGTTATTGCTTTTTCTTGACTATTGTATTATTCTATAGTCAGGTGCCTCAAACAATGCCTTATACTAGCAAGGATCCTCAGAGTTCTGGAGAGAATTTAATGACTTATTCTTCTCATGTCCTTACCTACATTCCTCCTAGAGTCCTTTTATATTGATGATATTTCTTGATTTAGGGGTCATGGGGTTCCATTCTAGAAACAGGTGCTAAGACAAAATATTTTATGGATGGCCACTATGATGAAAAATAATGTATTACATATTTCAAAGTTATTAAAAGTTTAGAGGTTTAGTAATATCTTCACAAAAAATGTTAAGTTAGTGAGATGATAGATATATTCATTTACTTGCTTTAATATTTCTACAATGAAGGTATTGATTAAAACATTTTTACTCTATAAATAAATATATATATATAATCATTATTTGTCAATTTAGAAAATAATTTTTAAAAGATAATGATATAACTTAAGTTTTTATTACTTACCAGGAGCACTCTCAAATTGTCCTGTTAATCTGCTTTTAACTTGGAACTACTTTCCATGGAGTTTAGCTTGTGGGGTTTCCTAGATGATGCTGTGTTTATGTAGCTACTTAATACATAGGAATCTTACTTCCTTACTGATGACTGTGAAGCTTATAAAGACGGTGAGGAGAGAGACAAGAAGGCTGTGAGTGGTAGTTCTACCAACCATATACTGATTCTCTGAACTATTTGTGGAGCTCCCTACTTTTTGCCTGTTAGAAGACAATGCTCTTTACATGCCATCTTCCTCAATAATCTTTTTGTCATAAAGTTTATAAAGTTCTGGTTTAAAGAAACTTACTATAGATTCTTAAAGATATTTAAACAAGATGCTCTTCTGGACCTTCAAGATCCTATTAAATTGCCCCTTTTGATCTCAGTTCAGCTGGGAAATCTTTTCTTTTGTGCAACTTGAGAAAAATCAATATAAATAGCTGTGAGATAAAAATTAATCCCCACTCACTCTCTCTGTTTCCTTATAGATGTGCCTGGCTTCATGAAATACTTCACAATACTAGCTACAATTGAAATAATTGTTGTTCTATTCTGGAGAAAAGTAAATGATAATTCCTTAGTTTTTCAGATCATGGAGGCACAAACTTAGTTTCTAGAAGGTCCAAAATATTGTGTGGCTTGGATTAAAGGATTACATAGTGGGTATTTGTGGTGATATCTTTCCTCCCTCCGCATAGTGTGAGAAATAAGAGTGAGTGAGTCACAGCCTTCTCACAAAGTAATGAGTCCCTCTATCCCTGACCTCCAACACAGCTCATTGAAAATATCCCTTTTCACAGCGTGTTTACACAATGACTATTTGGCTGTTAAGCAAATACAGTATTTAATAGGCCCAGAGTGATCTGCTTATATGGGAGCCTGTAATAATTAGAAGGAGCCCATGCCAGAATATTAAGAAATTAATACATGGCTTAGACAAGCAATGATCCTTGAAGAAAACAACAGTTTTTGGAAGACAAGACAAATGCCACCTGCCACAATGCCTCCAGGGGAAGATCCAGGCTCCAGCCTTCTCTGGAGCAAATGCAGTTTTCCAGCATCTTGAACAGCCAGCTGAAGTGGAACACTGGGAAAATGAGTCAACTATTTGGTGGTTCCCTGGGTAGTCATCTCCCTCAACACTGGGGAAGGCGCTGTGCAAGTTGTAGCAGCTGGTCTTTTCATGCCCCCAGGCTTATGCTCAGTTTCTGTGGCACCCTGCAGATCTCTGTGGAACCTCAGAGGGACCCCTGTGAGTCACATTTGTCATTTAATATGTACACACTTTGTGCCAAGCCTGGTCTTAAATTATTTTGTTTCCTTAAGTGATAGTATGTCAAATAAATCCCAAGGGGAGGGATATATGTGTTTAACTTCCACGTTATTGAAAAGAAGCTAGTTGCCCCCAAAAAACTATTTGATAATTGAACTGATATTCAAATACTGGATCTCTTTGTCCCAAAGCCATTGAATTAGAACATTCAGTGTACTATGATCAAAGGAAGTTCATAGCATTCTGAACCCAGAAGTTCTGAATCCAGAACTTCATCAGCAGGTCATTGTGGGGGCACAAATGGAACAGCAAGATGGAAGAGCATCAGTTTTGGTCATCTCTGGGGATATCAGCCTGTACAAAGTGACATGGATTTCCCTGACCTTTGCCCCTGCCACAATGTCTACAGAATGGTGGGTGTTTTAGAGAGTGTTTGCTATTTGAGGTGTTTGAATTTGAAACTGACTCTTAGTATGACACAAAAACTGGGGGATTTATCATATGACATCACTAGAAACAATTCTGAGGCTATGAAAACACTAATCTGTAAATATTCACAAGAAAGCTCAAAAAGAGAGTTTGGAGCAGTGACATGGGAAGGCAATCTGGAGCTTGGTGGGACAGAGTGCAGATCTGGGGCAACTGGCATGACCGGCTGATATGGATGGGAAGAGAGAATCCTTCAGATGGTAACTGTGTCATAATAATGTAAGCATTTAAAGAGTTTTTTTTGGGGGGGGGGGCTTTTTCCTTTTTTTTATCAGTACCAGGGATCGAACTCACAACTGCCTGCTTGCAAGCTAGGCACTTATGCCGCTGACCTAAATCCCCAGCCCCCATTTGAAGAGTTTTTAAGGATGTACCTCTCTTAGGGTTTTCCCTGAGGCCTCCAGAATTATTTGGATAATTTAAAAATATTATATACTCAAATGTACAGCATTTTATTGCTTAGAAAACTTTGTTTCACTTAATTCTCCCAATAACAACCTATGGTAGGGAAAAGAGCTGTAATCAAATTCCTTTCAGCAATGAACTGATGGAGGTTTAGAGACTTTTCTGTACCTACACAGTTTATAAGAAGCCAGGCCAGCACCAGAACATAGATCCTGATACCTTTGTCTCTGGGCTCCTCTGAACACTGCCTTTAAAGACACTTGAAGGAAAGAAACATCATATGAGGTTGATCTAATGGCTCACACCACCACATATTTCACTGAAATTGTTTAGATCCAGTGATATTTTGTAAGGAAATGTTCACTCGAATAGTTGGGAATGCATCCAAATGCCCCGAACCCCTCTGCAGCAGCCAGTCAGGGATTGGGCATCTGTAATTTTTCCAAACTCTTCTTGAGCCTATTTACATTTTTTGGCTTGTCCAACTTTTGAGGGATAATAAGTTTCACATGTTTACCACCTGCTGCATGATGGAGCACATCCTTATTTCTTACTGTAAATGACGGCTTCCATACCTAAGTGCTCTCCTACTTCAAACCCCTTCCTGACTGGTTACTGTCCCAAAGATGCAGTGTCTGTCTGGTTTACAGTCCCTGGGCTTTACACTTCTGTTGCTGTGTAGCTGCAATTAATGATGACATCAACAGTTTTGAAGCAAGCAGAAGCTAAAGATTGCTTTTAGGGGCCAAATGCCCATCTCGTAGAATAAAAACTGGAAACGTGTCCTCTCATCAAAATGTCCTGATAGCTTGAGAAAGTGAAGCAAAAGCAAAGATTATATAACTTTTGCCTCTCCTATGACTATGACCTTGTGTAAACCTTCACTGTCCTAAGGAATTCCATGCTAGTCCAAACGAAATAACTACAAAATCATACTTACATGAATGTGCTATTCTGGCTGGAATCCTTTGTAGTGACTGACCTTGCTAATGTGGACATGTTCATATGGTTAAGATTAATGAGTCAATTATTTTTATACAAGCTATCCCTCATGTAGGCTGTTTTCCTTGACTTGACTATGTTAATTAATAAAAAGCATTCAATCCTCCTTCTACTGGAGTTTGTGGTTAATCAGGTGCAATTATCAATAAAGCCATAGCGAATGTCTATGTGCTCAGGCACCTCTAATGAAAATAGGATATATTTGGCTATCAAGAGAAGTACTTAAAGTTCCTCTTCAGTGAGTGCTTCCAGCAGGAAATAAAGGCAATGGATCTTGGAAGGCACAAGCTGGCATTATAAATACAGTTACGTTTTTAATTAAATAAATACTGAAACAAATGTGATTGAATATGAGATAATCCATTCATGTGGATATTATTTCATGTCATGCCTTAAATTAATGCTTCCTAGGCCTCGGCCTGGGTTTTGCTAGTTACAGAGTAGAATGTGCAAGCATATCCTCCATAAATACACAAAGACTTGCACACTCTTGGTCTATCTGCTTGGGTTCTGCAATGAGAGTATTACTTTAGGATAGCCCCAAATAAAAACAATATCACCTATAGTAACATTTAAATAACAAAAGTTTATATTATTGCTTTTTTGTTTTGCTCTATAGAAGGTTGTAAAGAAGCACATGCATACAAAACAGTTTGCTTCATAAGCAGTTTGAATGTTAATCTTCATTATTACCAATGTTCCTTTAAAATGGCCTCTTTTAAGCACTCTTAATGTCTAATTTGATTTTTTTATATCATTTGTCAGAGGTATAGCTCTTGTGTGAAATGAAAGATGCTTTAGGAAAGTTTTATTTGTAGGGTGAGATGGTTAAAACAAGATTTGCAAGACCCTTTTGTGATTAAGCCTTCTGTAAAAGAGAGTAAGTGGAACTGATGACCTTCTGGCCTTGTGGATTTTGGGAAACAACAGACAAATATAGTAAATGGTCACTTTGCTCTTTTTATAGTTAAACTATTTTGGATTTCAAAATATCATAACTTCTTCAGTCTCTGAGGGAATTTCCAAATGTTGAAATGTCATCTTCACTATAGGAGGCTTCGCTCAACATTTTTTCTGGAGCCCACCATCACTAACATGACCTTAGTTAAGAAGCTCAGGCATGGCATAGCTTCTGGAAACAGAGTTCATTCTAAGGTGTAAATGACTGCTACTCGAGTCTCTCGCACTTCTCTCTCATTATGGAGAATGAGAAACAAGAGAGAATCTTGAGAAGCAAAGGAGAACTTCGGGTAGCTGATGACAATCCTCACGACCTAAGTTAGTCTAGTTATCTTTAGAGACTGCAAGAATGTCAAAGAGGATGGCCAGTTTCCTGAGGTTTCATCCACTCAAAAGCATCCATTGAGATCCTACTCTGGGCCAGGATGTGCCAAAGGCTGAAGGTACAATAACAGAGTATTGCTATGCTCCTGCCATCAGGACACAAAGTTTATTGGAGGTGTTGGACAGGATTGGGCATCTAATCGAAAGGGCATAGTAGGTAGAGTTCTGCCCAGCGCAGCAAGGCTCAGCTGAAAGGGTAGCTGTCCACATGGGGCCACAGTGGTATGCTGCAGCCTGTCTGTACCAGCTGTGAGAGCTGATTATGCACATTTGTTCCCAGGTCCATGTTTAGGGATATCATGTTGACAATCAGCCATGGCCAGAGTATTCATACTACAGAAATTGGCAAGCACTGCATGTTTAGGCTTTGTCCCCCAGGGAAGGAGTTGTTAAATATTTGCTAGCATATTACAGCTTATGGGTAGGGAGAGACAATAAGAAAGGATATTACAGAGAAGGGGACTGCTGGGCTAAGTCTTGTAGAACAATTAGAAATACAGCCTTTATTGAATTTTTAGGTGAGAGATTTGAGGTTTTCATCAGGATGTAAGAGTTTTTTTCTGAGATGTGAAAAAGAGGGCCTTTGCACCAGATACGTTTCTGAGGATTATGAACTCTAGCCAGCATTTAATTATCCCCTGCGTTCTGGGGTCATATTCTGGATTCTATCTATTTATTTATTTATTTTTAAAATAAAAAAAATTATTTTGAGGATGATAAAACAGAATAAAACCAATGAAGACAAACCAGTGTAAGAGATACAGGCCTAAAAACATTATGAAATTAACAATCGTTACCATAGTGCCTTTTGATGTCTGCAGACAACTTCGGATGTAGTAAAAGTCAAACAGAAGAGAATAGAATAGAAACAAGAAAAACAAGGCAATGAATGCAATAAAGGACTCAAAACAAATCAATACTAAATCCAAAATTGCTACTATATCTTGCTATCTTTGAAATAGTTTCTCCTGCCAGTAGATTTGACATAATCAAACAAAATAACAGAGAATAAAACCCAATCCAACAAAACACTGGAAACAACACAGGACTTTCAAAACAAGACCATAGAATCAACAACGGCTGCAACCCTCAGAAGGAGATCCCCTGCTAGATGTCACATGGTGTAGCACCATCTTTTGAAACCATGATCGACCACTGGCCCTAGACCTGCAGTGTTAGTGAAACACCAAAGCACCACAGGCATCCAATTGCATTTCACCTCTGTAGCTGTCATCACAGCCTGTGTTTCTCTGGATAAACTGGTCACTTGGTGGTGGTGGAGGAGTTGCAGGATGGTACTTCTTGTTTGCCAGCCTGTGTGCTGGAAGGGGCTGGGATCTGTCTGTTCTATTCCAGCCGGGGTCTGTGCATGGTGCTGGTTTCCAGACTGGGTTTGCTCACTGATGTAACCTTTGTTTTCTCTACCCCTCGTTTGAAAATGGTGCT
Organism: Cavia porcellus; assembly: GCF_034190915.1. Taxonomy (NCBI): domain Eukaryota; kingdom Metazoa; phylum Chordata; class Mammalia; order Rodentia; family Caviidae; genus Cavia; species Cavia porcellus. The sequence continues at coordinate 83,005,299 of NW_026947484.1, forward strand.
GACTCACGAGGAGAGGATAAGGTCTGGCTGTTCCAGTCTGTCAGGAGTCCACACATGGCACAGCTCCCAGGCTGGGTTTGCTCACTGAGGTGGATTCTATTTATTTTTTACATATGGAACCTTGTTTATGACAATAGTGTGTCTTGTATTAATGAATATTGATATTCTTCAAGCCTCTTCAATTGCGTATCTGGATGAAGTCAACCATTTTCACTATATGCCAAGAACTGGGCTGCACATCATGTGTGTGTGTGTATATATATATATATATATATATATATATGCTTTTTTTTAGAAGACAAAAATTAAGACTTGGAGAGGTTAAGGAATTTGCTGATAGTCATAATGTTCATAGCAGTAGAAGAAGCATTCAAGTTTACAGGAAAACCTACAGTTTTCTCACTTTCCAGTATTTTCTTTCACATAAGCAACCTCTTGTTATATATGGAAAGTTCTATAGACAGCAAGTACTGCAGAAGTGAGAGATCATTAGGGGCTGTGGACACAAAGGAGACGATCCTTAGCCTGAGAGTTACGGGTTGGGTGCCAGTGCATTCTCTCTGTCAGACTCCTTTGGTGACATTTACATTAACAACGTGGCTGATCTGTGATAACCTTTTCTGTTGACTCGTGATATGAGATGCAGTTTGACACAACAATACCATAGAAGGCTGACGAATGGGGTTTGCATTTCTTTTCCTATCCCACCCTCAATTCAGTTACTAAATAAGAGGATCTTTTAGATTAAAACACTTTATCTCCCTATCTGCAGAAAAGATGTCAGACCAAAATATTTAGAGGTAATTTTGGTTGCATTTCTGCTGAGTATCACATTTAAAAACCAAGTGTGACAGGTGTAAGGCTTTGGGTTATCTCTAAGGCAAAATGGAACAATGAATTTTGGTATTTCAGCAACTTGCTTTTTACAACCTACCTTAGCACTTATTATGATATCTGAGTGAGAACATGCCTTATATTTATTCCCATTCTCCAGGTTAGGAAATTGACTCCTTATACAAAACTTGAAGTGACAGCCATTCATGTGTACTGCATTCAAAATTCTCACAGTGAGGGAAAGAACACAGACCATTTGGATTTTTCATTTGAGGGATTAGGAACTGTAGAAGGGTTTGTATTTATACATTGCTCTTTGCAAACATCTATAGATGTCAGACTATGCAGGCAATTACTAGATAATCAGGGAAGAGGAGCAATTAGACCTTCTTATGTTACTCTGTTCTGCAAATAGAGTTCTTGGTTAGAACAACTAAAATAGGTTATTCAGGACATTGTAAGGGAAAAAGATTTTGTTAGAAGTTATTGGTCCACTCATGGAATCCAGGAAGGTTGGCTCAGTTCATAATCAAGAAAGGCAAGGCATAAATGAGGACGAGACATGGGAGGACCTTGCTGAGCACACTCCTGTTTCCAGCTGGGGCTCCCTACCACTAGCCCCATGGTCTGGGTAGTCTCATCATACTACTGGGTCCTGCTTCCCTTGGATATTAGTTACATGGATGCTGGATCCCCTAGTGCACCATAACCACTGTGAGAAGTCTCTGCTTGATTCCACATCTGTCCCTCAAAGATGAGTGGTATAAATGGGAAAGAGCATACAATGGGTCAGAATGTCACTAGGCCAACCTAGCTTTCTGGGACAGGGTAAGAAGGACTTTCTTGGGATTCTCCAACAGGAAGTGAACTCTGTCTGCTACCAGCCCTTAATGATGGGTATTTTCTCTATATAATCTAGTTTTAGCATGGAAATATACCTAAAACAAGATAAGGTGGCTTCATGTATAAGGAACATTGTTTAAACGAAGCATGCTGTTTTACTAATGGCAGTGAATCTAATTATGTATCATTTATTTCTCAAAATCCATAGCCCTTTTGAACTCATTGTTTATATACAGAGAATCTGTCCAAGCCCTGGGTTTGTCTGACTCAAGCAAAAATGCTCTCACACAGGCTGACTCCTTTCTCACTGTGTGGCTTTGCAATTCAGAAGATGTAAAGAGGTTTCCCTGGCTTTCAGCCTCCCTATCTATTTTGATCATGGAGGTTAATAATGCTGAAAAGCACTCAGAGTATATAAGGCCGCTGAGGAAATGAGAGTTCTATGTTTTATGGCTGGGATATGACCGGTAATGTATCTGCCAGGAAAGTTGCCATTCAGAATGCAGCAATGAATATTGAACTCCATCAGTTTCTAGGCATTTCTCCCTTCCCCCACCCGACTCGCTCTCTTGCTTCCTACATGGACAAGAACAGAGCCAAGATCTGAGCGTGCTGGTAACTTCTTTCTTCGTGGGCTTTGCCAGTGTTGGACAATGGTTTAACTCTCTGGCTACACATTGGGGTCACTCAGGAGATTTTAAAAAGCCTGATGCCCAGATTATACCCTAAACCAATTAAAACAGAGCCTATGGGGAGGAACACAGGTGGCAGTATTTTTAAAAAGTCCTTAGATGATGCTAGTGTGCATGTAGAATTTAAAAAGTCACTATAGTTAATCCCCCAAATGCTACGTGAACCAGGCTTAAAACAAACACCAGGCAAATTAATGGAGAGCTCTTCTTGAACTTTTTCTCTCTCCCTGTCTCCTTCTTCCTCCCTCCAGTCTTGAAAGAGTCATTAATGAACCTCATATGATGAAGAACAACAAATGAATTTGCGGGCATGAATTCCAGTTACCAGCTGTGGTCCTGGGCAAGTTACTTGAGCACTCTGTCCTTCAGCTTCCTTCCCTGTAGTAATTTCTGCCTCACAGTGTTGTTGGCAGGATTAAATAAGCAATTTAATTTCAATTTCTTAATGCAGCACCTGGGGGCCATAGTGAGGGTTTAATAAATCCTAGCCTGTCTTATTACTGCACAGCCCTTAGAGTTTTAAGAGCATTTTCATGTCTACTCTTTCACTATATTTTAACACAGTCCTGTGTCATAAGCTAGTCTGGAATTTATTTTCCTTGTGTTGAGATGAAGATGCTGAGATCCAGAAAATGTGAATTCTTTCCTGAGTACAGGGAACTTTTTGTGTGTGTACTGGGCCAACAGTGAGGCAAGTTGTGGGGGTAGGGAAATCACTTGTCCTTCTCAATGACTATCTAGGCCAATTTTAGAGGTCCCTGGCCCAGAAGTCAAGCAGCAAGTGTCTGAGGAGGCCAAAGGCACAGCCGAACTGTCAGAAGGGAAAAGTCAATTCAAAGCTCCCTTAATCTCTAGTTTGAGCTCCAATTTTTCTGTTAAAAATCTCCTTCAAGGAAATGAGTTGATGTCAGTTTCTTACACTTTTGGGTGACTTTACATGGAATAAAGTCAGAATCTATCCTGTTACTCTGAAGGTGAGGAGATCCAGGAGCAAAGAGGAAAAGGATTTCCTCCAACTTCATGAAGCTCATGAACGGCAGAGCTGGGTCAAGGGAAATAGTCACTCTGATTCCTTGCATCCAGAGATTCAGAATATCATTTTAAATAAAAGGCAGAGGATCATATTTATTCTAACCCTATCAAATGAATGTTACTTTCCCCCTTATTTCATTAGCTTCATTCATTGTTTCATCTCCAACTGTAGATGGGTGCTTCCCATTAGAAGACATTTCTAAAGATGGCTATATTAGGGAGACTAAGTTTTTTTTTTTAGATTTTAGTGTTTCTGAACCTTTTTAATTTCAAGAGGACACAGATGGTCCACATCCAATACTTGCTGTGGCTATTAATAACCAGTGTTTCCAAACCTATGATTTACCAATAATAATCTATATTTCCCATGAATTTGGGAGTCAAATGGGTTCAGTTGGTAGCTTTCACTTAGGCTCCCTCATATAGCTGCAGCTGGTCAGGGTTGGGGTCATCCTGAAGGCTTCTTATTGCACACATCTGGGCCCCAGATGACTGGGGAAGACTCCCACAGCTGGAAACTGGAGCAGGGTAATCTCCTTAGTCATTCTCCTTTTATTCCCCTGCTGTGGCTCAGGGCAGCTGAAAGATGCCATAGTGACCATCCCTAGAGAAACCATTTCTGCTGAGTGCCCTGTTCTGATCAAGCCTCAGAGTCCAAGTGGCATTTTTCTCTGCAGTCCATTCATTGAGACAGTCATGAGTGCAAAGGAAGGGTCATAGTGGTAGGAGGCATGTCAACAAATCTATAGGCATGTCTTCAACAACCATTTTACCTTCAAAAGGTACAGCCACTGAGCTATAACTCCAGGCCCTCAGTCCTTTTGAGGAGAGCTTAAAAACATCATTGTGAAGAAAGACAGAGGAAGTTATTTACTTCGGTTTTGAGGCCATAACCTGATAGAAGGTTGTCAGGAAGTACAATGAGGCGATTGAGCAGTAATATGTAGGGAAGGTTTTGAACTTAATATATATTGGAGAAAGAACTCCAGCTGCAAATTATTTTTTCAATTTTTTTTTATTTAGACAAAAAAACAGAAAAAAGGGTGGAAATAATACAGAATTTCAAAAAAATTAATAATACTAAGAAATCACTAGTTGATAAATTATGTATTATCGTCTTAGAAATAGTTATTCAAGTTACAAAATCAAAGCATGAAAAGTGGACAATCAAGCAATGTTATTCTTTTTGATGATCCAAAAAAAGCTTAGTAGTACGGTTATCTCTTACACTCTTAAACGTACTTACAGTTGTATCCTTTAGAACATTTTCCTTCCTTTTCATTTTTATAATATCTATTATATATTTGGATCTTATTACTTCTTCAGCTTTTGTTATTTTTTACACTAGAGAGATAATGTAATATTTACAAATATGAGTCTGATTTATTTCACTAATGAGGATGGTCTCAAGTTGTCTCCATTTACCTATAAAAGACTCAAGATCACCCTTTTTATAGCTGAGTAATATTCCATCTTAATAACAGCACAATTCGTAATAACCAAATCTTGGAAACAACCAAAAAGCCCATCAACCACAGAGTGGATGAAAAAGATGTGGTATTTTTATACAATGCAAATAATTTTAAGGTCCCAATTCAACCAAGTGACTTTGACACTTAATGATGGTCTAATAATTTTATTTCTGTCCAATTTTCCAGAGTTGCATGAGAGATTTATCTTTAGCTTTGGGTCTAATATATATAGAGCAAAAGAGTTCTATGGGGAAATTTCTGTATATTTGATTTAGTATTAATGTGTTGAGATTATAAAAATAATAATTGATTTATTCACAAGTGAACAAGTTGTTCATCCACTTGTGCTTCACTGTTGGTGTGCGTTTATAGAATCTGGAGTTGAAGTAGCCAGTAGAGAATAACTTTATGCCACTTTTGGAGGAGGACAGGGATGAGAATGCAATTTAAAAGAGAATGTCATTTTGAAATCTGAATCAGTGACTGTGCATACACAGGATGTCTTATATAAACTTATGAAAAGAGGAAAATACTAAGAAGTTAATAGCAGTTGTCATATAGCAGCTAAAATGTCACTCTTTAGGATCAAAGCTGAATGACCTTATTAGCAGTACCTTGAACAAGTGACCTGATTTGTCTGACAGTCAGTTCCCTCAACTGTGAATTGGGGTAACAGCTCATAACATTTTATAAAGGATTAAATGAAACAAAATAAGTATTTTTCTCAGGACATAGTACATGGTTCTTCTCAAAAAATTCTAGTGTAATCAGTCAACCAGTTAGTCAGTTAAGCAGTCTTTCAACCAGCCAGAAATTGGAGCTCTAAGTCTAGATACCTGGTACTACTCTTCACATAGTTTTCAGATCTCAGTGATGTGAAATAAATCAGTTTCTCCACCAATGTAATGATAAAAATGTTGTAACTGTTTGTACTTTTGCAGCCAAGGAGCCTCTTCTAGCCTTCATTTTAATCCCCTGTAATCCACAGGACATAATGCCTGATTATTGGTTGACTGGTTGATGGCTTGATTGAAGAACATCCCATATACACAGCCTCAACGTCCTGCTTCTGGGGTTCCTAAGAGGAACTGACTTCCTTGCAGGCATAGAGCAATGCTGCTTTGCTGTCCTTTGATGGCATCGTTGAGTCACTTCTGGGAAGTCCAAAGTCATAAAGTGAGGGTTAGGCAATATTGGCAGCGCAGGCAGTGCCAAGCCAGGTGGGAGGCAGCAAGCCCTAGGTGTGGAACCAGGAAGTCCTGTGGCCCTGAAAGCAATTCCTAGGTGTCGCAGATTCTGTGGCTGATTTATGTGAGTAACTCTCAGTTTTGAAGCAGGTATTTCTGGCTCACTGTAGCCAGATGCCTTGCATGAGGGGAGCCTTTTCAAGTAGCATCTGGTTAGCATCATTCAAACCCAGCAAACCCTCCAGGAGAGCCTGAGCAGGCTTTCTCTGCCCAATGTCCGGGCTTTCTCTTCTTTAAAGAACCAGCTGTGTTTCCAAGAAATGTGGACTCTCTGAAAATGCTCCCTCAGGTACACGGTGCTCTTCCAGCCCCTGGAAGAAGTGTCCAGGGAGAGTGAATGGCCTTGCTGGTGCCATGGCCCTGGCCAGCAACTGTGCTTGTCCAAGGATGCCTCTCCATCCTTTTCCGGTGGATCCTGATGAGGGAAGAAGAGCATGTTTTAGAATATTTCTGCTCTGCTGTAAAAACAAGGAATTTATGAGCATGCCGGTGTGAAAAGAGGGCCCGGGGAATCATTACTGAAAGCATAAAAGACTAATTTTCCCCATAAAGTATCAGCAATAAATGTCCTATAAATATGAGCCTCTACTGACTGCTGCTTCAAAAGCATATTTTTACCCCCAATTCAGTAAAGCCTGTTTCATATTTAACAGAGTAAATAACACTCTGTCTGTCCACACACCTGAGGTGAGGCAGCACGTACTCAGGGACAGGAGAGAAAGGAGGGGACCGTCTGCTCCAGGTGCCCTAGTCCAGAAGAGAGGGAGGGAGAAAAGAACAGGAGAGAGGGTAGAAGGAAGAAAAGAAGGAAAGAAGGAAGGGAAAAGAAGAGGAGGATGGTGGCGGAGGAACAGTGTAGAAAATGCTTGGTGGGAACAAGTCCAGAAAAGAAGCAGAGGTGAAGTGGAGGCATTGTCCCCCTAAAACTCTAGGAATCTGGGATGATTTGTCTCTTGGTTATTAGAAGTTACAAAAATAGCCGTCGTAGCATCTATTTATAAAAAATAACCCCAAATTTGGATACAATCTATGTAAGTACTTTCTCTTGCAACCTTCATTTGTGGATGTAAAAAAGCATTTGAAATTGAGAGTTACATTAAAATTTTCACGTAATTATGCATGGTCAGCAGATGACCAAGCAGATGCTTATTTTTTAGGGTATCAGTCAAGAAGATGATTTTTGCTTTCATGAGATGCTGAGAGTTGGTGACAGTCCAGAAACTGGGCCCAGGGAAGGAGATACTGCTCATAGGGTACATCCCTTGCTGAGTGCTGAGGAATAAAGTCTATGCTGGTTTATGTTTAGCAAGGAGGAAGGGGCAACTTGTTCTTTCATTGTCAGTAAGAATTTTTATCAAATAGAGAGAGAGAGGAAGAGAGACAGAAAGAGAGGAAGAGAGAAAAAGATGCAGAGAGAGAGAGAGAGACAGAGAGAGAGAGAGAGAGGTAGAGTGAGAGTGTGTGAGAGAGAGAGAGTTGGGAGCTACATAGATCAGGAAACACTAGTCAGTCATATATTAGTGGATCTGCAACTGCCTCAAACTGTGCTTTGAGTTTTCAGGAAATTAAAATAAAGCATGAGCTATGAAAATGTAAACAGAAAATTCTTTGGCTAAGAGTGAAAACAATTAAGAAAAACAAGTTTCAAATTATCAATCATGTCTAAAAAGAACAGTCACTGAATCTATATTCTAATAAACTGCAGAATCTAGATGAAATGGATAAATTTTTACACAACATGGCCTATCAAAATTGGACCATGAGCACAAAAAAACTTAAACAGAAAATAATGAACAATGAGATTGAAGCAATAATAAAAGTTTCCAACAAATAACAGCCCAGAAAAGCTGAAATTTATAAGACTTTACAGAAGAATTAAGATCAATGCTCTTCAAATAATTCTATAGAACAGACATAGAAACAGTGCTTCCAAACTCATCCTATGAGGTCAACATCAAGCTGGCTAAGAACACACACACACACACACACACACACACACACACACACACACACACTGTAGACCAATATCTTTAATGAACACAGACACAAAAATCCTTAATAAAATATTTGAAAACAACACATTGAAAAGATCAGACATCATGGTCAAGTTGGTTTCATTACAAGGATGCAGGGATGAGTCACACATGCAAATCAATAAAGTGATATACCATGTAAATGGAGTTCATTTAATCGATGCTAAAAAAATAAACCTTTGACAAATTTCAGGATCTCTTTTTGATAAAAGCCAAGAAGAGGTTAGGTATTGAAGGATCATATTTCATATGGTTAAGACCATGAACAACAAACTCATAGCAAACATCATTCCAAAAAAGAAAAATCTGCATTTTCTCTAAAATCAGGAATAAGGCAAAGATGCTGATTCTTATCATTTTCATTTAATACAGTTATCAAAATTTTAGCTGAAGCAATAAGGGAAGAGAAAGAAATAAAGGGATGCAAATAGGAAAATACCAAATTATTTAGCAGACATGATCCTATGCTTAAGAGATCCTAGAAACTTCACCAAAATACTTTTAGAGCTAATATAAATATATTCAGCAAGATACACAATATGAAATCAGCATTAAAAATTACAATTCCACTACCAATAGCTTTTGAAAGTTCTTAGGAGCCAACCTAATAAAGGAAGTAAAAGACTTTTAAAATGATAACTTTAGAACACTGGAGAAAAGAACTGAAGAAGACACTAGAAGACGGAGAGATTGCCCATGTTCATGGATCAGCAACATTGATAATATTATAGTAGCCATCTTATCAAAAGTGACTTACAGATCCAATGCAATTCTCATCAAAATACCAATGACATTCTACATAGAACTAGAAAAATAAACCCTAAAATTCATATGAAAACACAAAAAAGTAGCCAAAGCAATCCTAAACAAAAAACGCAAGACTGAATCATCACAATACTACAAAATGAAAGTGAGAAAAACAGCATGGTACCAACACAAAATAGACACATAGACCATTGGAACAGAATAGAACACACAGAAGTGAATCTGTCTGGTGTCTATAGCTACCTAATCATGGATAAAAGAGCCAAAAACTTGAATTTGTTAAAGATAACCTCTTTAATAAATGATACTGAGAAAACTGGATATCCATTTATGAAATGTTGTAACTAGATCCCTCTAACTCTCCCTGTACAAAAATCAGTTCAAATTGGATCAAGGACTTAAGAATATGATCTGAAACTTTGAAACTACTAAGAGAAAACATATGGGAAACATTTGAAACCTAGGCACAAATGAATCCTTTCTGAGTAGGACTCCAATAGTACAAGAACTAATACCGAGAATCAATGTATAAAACTGCATCAAATGAAAAAGTTTCTGTACAGCAAAGAAAGCAACAAAATGAAGAGACAGCCTACAGAATGGGAGAACATCTGCACCAGCTACACTTCCAACAGAAGATTGCTATCTAGAATACATAAAGGACCCAGGAACCTTAATACCAAAAAATGAAATACCATAGTTCAGGCAAATGAATTAAAAAGTCACTTTTCAAAGGAAGCATAAATAGCCAATAAGTATATGAAAAAATGTTCAATATTGTTAGACATTAAAGAATGCAAATCAAAATTACCTTGAGATTTCGCCTCCCTCACTCATAATAGATATCATTGAGATTACAAAAAACAATAAATACTGGTGAATATATAGGAAAAAGGAACTTTTTACAGAGTAATGGGAATGTAAATTAGTACAGCCACTATAGAAATCAGTATGGAGGTTGTGGAAGGTTATTTATTTTAATTGAAGTAAAGCTGCCATTTGATCTAGCAATGCTACTGTTTTGGTTTATATACCAAGGAACTAAAGTCAGTATTCTATAAAGATACCCACATACTCATGTGTAGCCAAGATATGGAACAAGTTTACATACTCATCAACAGATGAATGGATAAAGAAAATGTGGTATTTATACACAATGACAGCTATGAAGAAGAATGAAATTTTGTCACTGCAGCCAGAGGATGGAACTGAAAATCATCATGTTGGGCAGAATAAGCCAGAATCAGAATGACAAATATTGTATGTCTTCTCTAATATGGGGAATTTAAAAGTGGAAGGAAACTATCATTAGACAAGAAGAAAGGTATGGGGGGTAAGAACATAATAGGCAGTTGGATATGATCAAGATATCTGCATCAAAATCCAGAACTTTGTAAAATTAATAGTCACTAATAATAAAAGGAAAATTAATACCAGGTATAAGAATAAAAGTGATTATGATTGATGTCAGATTTGTAAGTTTACAACATTCCAAAAATTCTAAAATATTTATTTCAGGTTAACTTTCGGAGCTTAGAAAAACATTTGTCAAACTTTTCCATCCTGGAAAGATGCAGGAAACTAGATCTCATAGGGATGTGATCTGTGTGTGTGGAGGACATTACACAAGCAAAGATTAAGAAACCCATATTGCTGCTGATATCATCTCTACATTACCTGGCTAAAACACTCTCTTAAAAGCAAAGTGATAGAATTGTGGGGCAAAGCAACTAAAACCATGGACTGTGAAGGTAGACAGGCTACACTTTAGAAGATTTTAGAAAACAGTGGCTTTAGGGAAGATATTAATTTGTGCCTTGGATCCCTCATTTGTAAAGTAGGAATAATAACAGGTTGGTGTGAGAGTTAATATTTATAAATGACTTACAATAGTGCTTGGCACATAGTAATTTCATGTCATTGAAACTAGCATCATGAATGCGTAGGCTACTCTACAGTGCGTTGTATAAGGATCCCAGTGGATTTTTCTATGCATCACATAAAAGAGAATTTTCTTTTAGCATTAACAGCCTATATTCTTTCCCCACACATGCTTTGGTGGCACTGCTAACAAAATATTGTGTTTATATGTTTGACCAATGAAAAGCACAATTTTTTTTCAGAGAAACCCAGGGGCTGATATATAGCTCTAGGGAATTTGCCTCTCGTCGTGACTATCATACTCTAAGGCAGATTTAACTTGGGATGACTGACAATTAACACGTGGGCCTTCTGGTGTCCATGCTTAAATTCCTAATGCCTGAGTTGTGCTTGCTTCCTGTCTCTATTTTCCTTGTATTCAAACTCTGATCCTTCCTTTTCCTCAGCTGCCTTGATTTCACAATGGACTTTTTCAGCAGCATTACAAACTGTCACCCCTGGATAGGACTCATGTTTCTTCCTTGCACAGCGGGACTCTGTCTTATTCTTCTCACCTTCAGTCACCATCTTTTTCCTCTTATTCCTCTGTGAGCTTCACGTCTCACTCACACTAGGGACATGCTCAGTCTCCCATGGCTCTTGCTGGGAGGAACTGATGACAGTCTTTCTCTGGTGCATCGTGATGAGAGTCATGGATTGCTGTAGTGCCTCGCTGCGGAGGTGCCACATGTGATGGGTGGATGCTGGGGAAATCTATTCCTGTTTCTCGTACTGCTGCATTCATACTTGGATTTGACTGAAGGATGGGAGGGGCAGGGCTGCCACTTTGGAATCCTGGGAAACAGGATGCTGAAGCTGTGTGTCTGGGATGTCCTTCAATCAACCAATCAAGCACTCAACAGATTATCAGGCCTGAGAGTGCCTGAAAATGCCTTATGCCAGCCTGTGGTTTACAGGGGATTAAAACTAAGGCCAGGAGAGGTTCCTGGGCTACAAGCATGCAAACAATTGCAAAATTGCTTTGTTAAAAATAGAAATAGGGAATCAAGTTTAGAATTATCAGTCATGGTTCTATAATAGACATACGAATCATAGCATAATAGAAATGAACAAAGAATGGGTGGTTTACAGTGAAAGTGAGATTTGAAAGATGAAGTAAGGAGGGAATATTCTTGATGGAAACTTTAATGTGGGGTGTTGGGAACATTGGCCATGCTGGCCTGAGGGTTCCAAGTAGAACAAATGGAAATAGTAACTGTGAAAGCCACTTAGAGAAATAAAATACCTCTCTCTTCCAAGTACATTTACGTGCAATAGCTGCTTGGAAATGTAATTAATTAAGTTGGAGATCACAGGACTTGCTGAAAGTGAGATCACGGTTCTTGCTCTGTAACCTGCAATGGAACCAAGTGATAGATTTTTCTAGTGCGTTTACTCTGAACTTATAGATTCTTTACCTACAGAGACCAATTTTAATTGAACTGTTGTTTACTGGCTCTGCGCCTCTGTTTCCCTCTTGTTTGATAACTTAGGCTTCATTGCTCTGTGTCAGCTAACATCTTGTAGCACATATCCAGGCAAAGGATGGCAAAAATTGACTCAATCCTCTTTCACTCGTTTAAAAAGGAAGATAGGTTCATCGGTTTGTAGAGCATTAGAAGTAATTACACTTTTCCTTTACTGAGAAGAAGCGCTTGTTAATACAGTGGAGTCTTTTTTACTTATGAAAACTGAGAATGCATGCAATAGTTTGATTTCATATTTTATTAGTAGCCATCACTTTCAATTTCTCTGAGTGCTGTCTCCCACCCCAAAGGACTTTCATTTGGGCTGATATTGGCACCAGTTCAGATTTCATTAGTGTAAATTTGAGTTTTCCATTGCCTGCTGCTTCCTAATAATCTGCAGTTTTGTCCCCATAGTATCATTAGCACCTTCTTCTTTCAGGTGCTGACGAGGGGCTGCAGAAAGCCCCCAAGCCTATAGCAATTTACACCTATCTACTCTTCTTGCAGATAATTCATCTTCAGGATCTGTCAAATTCTTCACTCAACTCCTTAGTTCTCTAACTACTTGTAAAGAGTTGGCTTGTCCAGTCAATTGATTTTTGAATTTTATGACGTTAGGGAGGTAGGAGACTTTGTAAATCATCCCGTTGGGTTCCCTTCCAGATGAGAAAAGTGAAGGTCAGAGATGTTAAGTGACCTGTCCAAAGTCATAGCTAAGAAGAGGAGGGCTGAGCCCAGATCTGGTATCTCTTAATCCTCATCATACATTCTTTTAATTAATCCAACTATGGCTTAGGGTGATCAGTGGACACTCATACAACTCAGTGGACTCTTGGATGTGTGGTACCTTGTGATGAAACTGTTTGAAAACACAGCACTGAGGGATGATTGGTTTATAGACTGAACAGTCATGTCAACCTAACTGAAAGAAGTTAAAAGGTGAGGTCGTCTCTCCTCCTATCTCTTTGTCTTCTTCTGCCTCTCTTTCTGTCTCCCCTCATCATCCTTCCCAGTTCTCCCCCTCTTCCCTTCCCCTTCCCCTTAGTGTGTGTGTTGCTGGAGCTCAATCCAGAGCCTCACATATGATTGGTGGGAATACTATCCCTGGCTCTGAAAGGTAAGCTTTGTATTTAATCTTTAGATTATTAGGAAGCAGCAGGCAACGGAAAACTCAAATTTCTATAAATCTTAATTCATGTATTGCCCAAGGATATAAAAATTTTTGAATACCAAAGGAAAGGAAGGAGTCAAAATACTGATATTTAGAGAAGTTGTTTTTGAAGGTTAGTTCCTGCACCTTGATCCTGTCAGACTTCTTGTGTTTCTCATTTTATAAATGGTTAAGGGTGGAGCTTAAAATTTGGCTGGTGTTGAAATGCTCTGAATTCAGAATACATGCAAAGGAAAAGGCTGTTCTGTGAGAGAATATGTTCAAAATTATTATATAAAGCTAAAGGCAAATATTTTACATTATTCCTCTCGTATTAAGTGTAATCAAGATAGTTAAAATCTGTTTCTCATATCATGAAATATACTATTTCATAAACAATATGTTTCATAGTCAATTCTTACTGGATTTTATACAACTTTTGACAGTTTCTATATCTTTCTGTCAAAACACAAACCTGTGATGAAAAACCTTGTGTATGTGTGAGAGTATGAAATTTTTTTCTTCTGCTCCAACAAGAAGTCCCTTGAAGTTCCTTGCACCAACTGAATGAGTGCCTTTATGTCATGGTGGATGATGGCATTTCTCTTTGCCTAGGTTTGCTTCCTTGTCTCACTTTTACTTATCTTTCAAGGTGCAGCCTAGGGCAACTTTCTACTGCTTGAAAGAAGGAATAAAATAAAAAATTTTGTTGAATTCTATTGAGTATGGCGTAATGGAAGTCCTTGGATTACAAGCTAGATCTGGAGATAATACTCTTTCCTCAAAATCTTCCTTGAAACTTTTTTCTGTACTTCTCAGATTTTATTTCAATGCACTATTTTCTCTTTTCTATTATGTAAGAACATGGCCCAAATAATTTGTGATTTATATGTGCATTTAATTATATGTAATTTTATAATACATGTATTTATAAAATAACATGATAACATTTCATATTGTAGGCAAATATAATTAAATATATTCCTAATTTTTAAAAATTTTTAACTTTTTTTATTTTAAAGAGAGTAAGATTAAACATAACAAAGATAACAAAGCAGATCATAAGGAAACAATTTTAAGAAACATGGATTTCAAAGCAAGTCCCCTAGAAGTCTTCACTGTTTATCTTATTGTCTCTAGTTTTCTTCCAAACAGCTGTCCCCATCTTCACACACATTGAATATATGCAGAACATTATAGAAATAATCTAATAATAACAGGATGATGAAGGCTTTTTAGGTCTTCAAGACCTGACATTGGGGAAGTCAATAATGACTGCCATAATGTCTCTCATTCTCTTTGAAGTAGCTGTCCTTATCTTTACATATGCTGAAATTGAACATAGGGACTAGACTAATATCAGTCTAAACAGTGAATAATGCATTGCTAGATTTTATATCATAATGCTATAGAATTGGCACTGGGTATCTTAGTGTCTCTTCTTCAGAATATCTGTTCATTACATTGTGCATTATATAATCTGTTCCTGTAAAGTGTTTAGAAATTCTCCCCATGTGTGAATCTCTACATGTATATCTATCTTCTCTCTATTATAGGGAAAAAAAGATAAAAACAAGAAAACAAAACAAATTCCTAGAAAAACATGAAATGAAAAAGACATATAAAACCACAGTATTAGGTGATCTACAGTAGTTGCTATGCTTTCTCTTATTATTTTCGGTAGAATTGTCCACATCATCAGGCTTAATATAGTTAGGCATAGTATTACATAGCTATTTTAATAAAAACACAACTTTGGAGACATTGTAGAACTTCAAAAGCAGTTAATAATCAAACCGGAATGGGTATCTTATTGCATCTTGTCATCTTTAGAGTAGTTGCCTCTACTCTTAGACTTGATACTATCAAGCATACCAAATTCGAATAAAATCAGTCAAGACAAAACAGTGGTGTAACAAACGAGCTTTAAGTAAGATCAGTAATAGTAAGACAATCTAAATAATACAGGGCTTCAGTTTAAGTTGATAGGAAATTAAGGATAGTTACCATGGTATAGCCTGCTATTTTGGGGATAGCTGTCTGTGCCCTCAAATCTAGTATGAGTAGACAGACCAGAACAAAATAAAATCAAACTAAGCAGAGAGATAAGACTACTGTGGCTTTTAAATCCTGATACACTATTGAAAATGCCCTCTGCCTTCCTTTCTTAGGCAATTCCTCATCTTTCCCTTTCTCAGGATGCTTTGTATATTTTGGGTCCCACTAGCTCCTTTAGTTTTCAGAATAGGGGTCAACCCATTATCTGAGTGGTGCTGAACCTTTTTACCCCTGAGCTTGATCTTGAACTGTATTCTTTTACTTACTAAAGCCACAAGATTTTCCTTTCTTCTAGCTGTGTAGCTCTACACTGCACAAAAGTTTCATAACTTTCCAACCTATCTGCAACTGCTGGACGAGTTGTCCCTGTTTCTCTCTGAGAGTTCCCTGTCACATAGAGCATCATTTTCTCATCTTTGACTTTCATTTTATTAACCTTCTTTCAGGTTGAGTATATTTCCTATTGAGAGCATCTCAATGGATCCTGCCTCCTAATCTACCCTGTCTGTGTTTCTTTTTGTTAGTATATCAAGGCTATCTATGTTAGAGATTATAGCCCACTTTCTCTGCCTCATCTCTGCTATTCTATTTTTCTGCTATTATTTGTCCACTTTTCTCCTTCATTCCACTGTCTGCCCCATTCAATTGAGGCTTCTCTGCCACTGTTGCTGGAATCCTGGTATTTTTTCTCTCTCTCTCTCTAGAATGTCCTTCAATATTCTTTGCAGGGTTGGATTGGTGGCCATGAACTCCCACAGTTTCTCCTTGTCTTGGAAACATCTTATTTCTCCATTAAATTTGAGAGAGAGTTTTTCAGGGTACATCATTCTGGGTTGGAGGTTTTTTTCTTTCAGGGCTTTGTCTATTTCCCCCCAAGCTCTTTTTGATTTGATAGTTTGTGTTGAGAAGTCTGTTGTTATTTTGATAATTTTTCCTTTGTAGGTGATCTGCTTCTTTTCTCTGATCACTTTTCATATTCTGTTCTTGTGGTGGGTTTCTGGTATCTTGATTATTATATATCTGGGTGTAGATCTGTTTTGGTTGTAGTTGGTTGTAGTTCTGTATGCCTCATTTATCTGGATATCATTTCTTTTTCCTATGCTTGGGAAATTTTCCTTTAATATATCTGTGAATATTCTTTGTAGTTCATTTTTGGTTACTCCTGCTTTCTTGCTCACTTTGTGCTTTATTCTTAAGTTATGTGTCCTTTTGTCATCTTCTAGCCTTTGGATTGTTACTTCCCGGTTCCTTGTTATTTTTAAGAGGTCTTTTCTTTCAGGATCACACATTGTAAATCTCTTTTCAAGTTTTGAAAGGCTAACTTCAGTTTCTGTCAAGGCATTTTGCCAGCTTTCAATGGAGTTGTACTTTCCTGGTAATCTGTTTGGATCTGTTTCCTGTATTCTAGATTTTGTTTATATTCTTCAGCAAAGGTTTCTCTTCCTTTTCTGGGCTCCTCCATTATTCCATCTGTGTCTTCTTGAGAGGGGCTTAGCATTTCTTTTATTAATCTTTTTATACTTTGCCTCACTTGGATTAGAATTTCAATTTTAAGTTCATCTATGAGGTCACGAAGGTATTTCTTTATATCTGCTGATGTTTTGGCCAATATTGCATGATTACTGCACAGGTTCTCTTCTGTATTTACCTATTCTGGGCTTATTTTCCCTGGACAGCAGCTGGAGGTTTTAAAAAATTTTTTTCTCTTGTCATGTTTCTGGTTTCTTTCAGACAGGTGTGTGGTAGAGGTCTCAGGCCTTCTCTGGGTTGCTTACAGATTTTCTGAAGCATGCTGGCTGGGGCTTGCTGCCCTCTCAAGTTTGCTGTTATCTGAGGTACATGCAAGGACTGTGGGATGGCCCCTGTCTTCTGAGCCAGTCAACTGGCAAGTGCCTTCAGCAATTTAGCCTTTCCTTTGTAGACATTACAGGGTTGGGACAGCTTCATCCCTGGCTATTGGCTCCCGACCAGGGGCGTGACTTAGCCCAAGCTGATCCCACCAGTCTTCTGGCCAGAAGAGAGCAAAAATATGTCACCTCCTTGTGCAGGTTAAAATTCCCCCAGCACAAACTGCTGAACCCCGATGAAGCAGGTTAAAGCATCAAGGACATTTATGTTCTCACATAGCATGAAGTAGAGAGGCAGGGGCTCCAGGGAAGGTTAGGGCAATGGTGCTCTCATTTCAGATCAGCTTCTTCCCATTTTCCCACTATGCTATCCTAACTTTGTACCTACAGCTCTAGGTACCACAAGCAGCCAAGACAACAACCAGAAGGAAAAAGAAAAAAAATTTTCCTTGAATTCATTTTAAGCATCAAAGAACTCTTTGATGACTTAAAGACTTGAAGACTTTAGTGTCATTGGCAAGAATTTTTTCATAGCCTCTTTGCAGAACAAACCAGTGGCAAGAGGAGGTTTAAAGCTCCATGGTAGGCTCAGAACAATTAAGAACCATTCCAAGAATCAGGAGGGTACCAGTCTGCCTTAAAAATCTAAGACCACGCACATGTTACACGCCTGAGTGGAAATAGAAGAAAAGAAAGGGATGTTGAAGAGATAAGCAATAGCATCTTCCAAGCTCCTTCCAAATTAGCTAGTGAATATAAGTGAAATTGGGGAGATTATATAAAGTAAAGATGGTGCAAAAATTGTAGCAAGCATATTTTTTGACTGCTTTCTTTTCTTCTCTTCCTTTCCTCCTCTTTGAGGGATAGGGACTTTGAGCACCTTTTACTGCTTTAGTTTAGTTACCAAATTACAGACTTCCACAAATTCTATCTACTTATATTAGTTTTTCACTTTATCAGCTTAATGTTGCTCTCCCAGATCTTCTCTTTGAGAGAGAATTAATCTCCGTCTCCTGTACATTTCTACGGCGTGTTTGGTTCCTCTTAAAGATTCTTCTGAAAAGCTATTTCTGAAACTGCAGAAAGAAGTCCTGTAGGCATTTGTTTTCCCAATAAATATTTGAGAGTTTAGGGTTTGTGTATCTTACTTCAGTTCCCGAGCATCTATCCAGTGTTTCTAACACAGAAGGTGCTTAATACTTGAGTGTTCCTGTGGAAAAATGACTTGTTTCCATAGCTATGTGCTAATGTGGCCAGGAAGTAAGCTCTTTATTCCCTTTTGAATTAACAACCACAGCATTTGTTCCTTTGTTTCAAGATGGTTTGTCAAAGCTTTTTTTAAAAAAATTAACCTACAGTCCTTCTAATGATTCACACACACACACACACACACACACACACCAACTCTGTGACTCGTAACTTTCTTGGGCCCAAAGGAAACTTCTCTGTGTTCAGGCTTTTCAAATGCTTGGCTTAACCAGATACATGATGGCATTTTATCCCCATAACAGCTCTTTGCAGTGTGCTCCAGCTTTCAGTTTCAGCAAAAGTGTTCCTGGATATGAAAACAATTGTTTTCTTTGGTTTGAAAGTTTCATTGATTTTTTCTCTTTTTTTTTCCCTTTGCACTCACATTTACACTCTATGAGACTGAGCTCCTTCAGGAAGACTATGTACTTTGCATTTTGTGGGAGCTGGTTCTATGCTCAGCAAGTGAAGAATGGCCTGCAGGACTTGGGGATACTTTCACTCCAGAAGAGAGTGGTACATGTCAGTGAAAAAGCTTTATTTCCATTTTAGGTTCTTCTTTCTTCAGAAATGCTCAGCTAGTGACTTGCAAACACCTCATGGAGGAATGTAATTTATAATACTAGTCTGTGATATATTGAATGAGTAGTGGTTTCATAATGGGGGCTAGAGGATCAGAATGGTCCTCTGAATCAGTGTATTCTCTGTTAGACCCAGAATTCCATCCATACCTGTTGAGTGTGACATAGAAAAGAGACATACTTGTTCTTAATAGTACTGAACACTAATATTATCATCTCTCCTATTTTTATTTATTCTTTGCAGTACTAGAGATTGAAGTCAGGGCCTTGGTCATGCTGAGCAAGTGCTCTACCACTGAGTTTCATGCCCAGCACTATCATCCCAATGTTACTGAGAAGAAACATCCCTAGATCACAGTAAGCTGCACATAATGCTAAATAAAATTTATTGAATGAATGGGCAACAAATGGAGATAATATCTCTGTGTAACATAGCATCATAGTGAAACTGGTCTTCTGAGTGTTGGGTAGAGTCTAATCTTTTGTGTCAGTATTTCTCAGCTGACCCACAGAACGACCTGAATGTTAGAGTCAATGAATCAACTGTTTCTTGGGACATAGCCTACATTTTCCCAGAGAGAGACTTCTTAAAGAATCTATGCTTGGTTGATTTGGAACAATGGTCCCCTCTCCCCACCAAATAAAAGTAGTCATGTTTGTTGGAAAAATGCAACTGAAATAATGCAAATTTATAAAAAGTAATCACAGAGTTAACTACCATTTGCAGTTTTTATGTGCATTTGGGTTTTACAGACTCATGTGAATTGAACCTTCTATTTTACATACTCATATACAAGTTATGTTTAGAATAACATAAGTACAATCACCTCCAGGAAGACACACTGGGAGTAGCCTGTGGCTGACATCTCTGGTGTATCATGCATTATGAGTGCATGAATATCCCAGTGTCTTAGTCCACTTACTGCTATGACAAAATACCCATGAATGAATGAATAACTTACACAGTTTTAAGGCATAGATTCCAACATGAAGATAGCAGCAGATTAAGTATCTAGTCAGGACTTGTTTTTTTTTTAATAGATGGCACCTTGTATGTGTCCTTACATGGTGGAAAAGGTGAACAAGTTTCTCAAGCTTCTTCTTGTAAGGGCACTAATCCCATTTAGGATGGCTTTACCCTCATGGCCTGCTAGTTTATAAGGGCCCCCACTTCATAGTACTATTGCAATGGTGACGAAATTTCAGCATGTTAATTTGGGAGAGATACACAAATGATTAGATGATGGTGCCAAGTTAAAGCACAATGGAATCTTATTACTGCTTCTGTTTATTAAGAGCTGCATTTTGAGGACTGGCCTGTCTGAACCATTACAATACTGTATTTATGGGGAGATATATGCTTAGTTATCAATATATGAATGTTTGGAATACTGGCTGCACGTGCCAGTTCAGTTTCAAGCTTCTTGTGAACCAGACTTCATATAGAAACTGTAAAATTCTTCTTTCTCCCATTTCTCCCGTGTCTGGAGATACTGAGAGCCTATGAGTTGCTTGTGCCTTACACTGGTTGTCATGATGTCTCAGGTTCATGGTCTACACTGTCACCCCAAGCAGTGACTCTTTGATCAAACCTCTCTTTGCAATCAGCTGTGGCGATTGCACCCTCAACTGCCCATGAAAGGCTGGAGGAAAACATCCCCACTGAGAGCAGTGAGGGTTACACGCTGTTTTCAGTCATGCCTGTATGATCAGAAAAGAGCGCCTCAGTTCTGAATCAGGAGAGGGTGAAAATGATGCTTTCTCCTTTCATCTTCGCCTCACTTCTACCAGCTTGATCTGGGAGTCAGCTTCTGAGGGTACAACATAAATTTTCTCAGCCTTCCTTCTCTTCCTTCTTCTTTTGAATCTGCATAAAATAGATGGTCTGACTTCCCTGGGGGAGAAAATCAATTTGAAAGTTTGAAAGAGGTGGGGGGAAAAAAAACAAAAGATTCATTCTATGAGAAAGAAACTGAAGAGGTCCCTTCATTCCTGACTCAAGGAAATAAGCACTGATAATGATAGAAGTTTGGATAATCTCCCCGCTTTATTGTTTTCCTGCATATTTCAGGAAATGACCTTTTTGTCTAGCCGGTGCCTCCCTATTGAATTAGACCATCACCCAAGCCTGACTTGGATGATTAAAAGCGGCACATGTACCATGTCAACAATAATATAGCTCTTCTAAAAATATGCATATGTCCACTATTGTGTCATTGTATTGGGAGCCAGGAAAATGAACTCCACTCTCTGGAGAAATAAAAAGGAAAAAGAATCAGCAGCGTGATTATAACTCATTTTCCTTTTAACCCCTTTGGTGTACTTTAGAGTTTCTGGTGAATGTTTTTCCTTCCATGCACTATTTTACTGCTTATTTTCATTAAGGGAAGCTGTTACCTGCTGAATTGTGGCTCTGTGCTCAGAAGCCTGTGGTTCCTCTCATCAGTTCTACTGGAAGCTTTTGAAGTGGGGAGAGCTGAGTTTAAATTAAGATGTCATTGACAAGCATGAAAAAATGTTTAATTAATATAATGACCTTCCATTAATAAGGGAAAATATGACCTGTGGTGCACTGGATAGGGCTGCCTGGATTACTGTGAAATCTAAACAAGCTGGCTCAGAAATTACTTGTCACTGTCCCTGGTGGGACTGGAAGGAGTCAATGAACTAACATTCATCGTGCACCTACTATGTGTGTGGCCCTGGATTTACTATAAAGGCATTTCTAATGTTTAAATTTGCGATGCATGCTGCATTGGAAGCCTTTTTGCCCTTCTTCCAAAGATGCTCAGATTTGTCCAGTGATTTACCATTATTTTGATAGGGCAGAGCTAAAGTTCATACCACTTAAAAAGTCAGTGTTCATTTTAGTGTGATAATAGTAAACATGTATGGCCAAATGTTATATGATGTTATTTAAGGATTCAGAGGAGGCCCCACATCCAAAGTAATTTCTCAATTCAGTCCAAAATTGTTTTCACTAGAGAGTTATTTCTTTGTTTAATTGATATTGGGCAAAGGGAAGAAAATACTCAAATGAGAAATGTAACAAGGGGATGGGAGTAGGATAGAAGTAAAAATCAAGAAAAAAGGAACAGAAGGAAAAATTGGAAACTAAACTTTTGCACCTAAAGAGGGGAAGTGGGGAAGAGAGGGAAGGACAATGGGAGAAAAAGAAGCAAAATATCCCATCAGCAGGCACAGACTCCCTATGATGAATGCTATCCCTATGTGTATCTAAAATGTGTCAAGAAAAGAAGAGAAAAGCAAAGCAAAGCAAAGAAAAATTACATATCAAGGCACTGATCTTTTTAGGAGCTCTTCTAAGACAAGATTACATTTCACACCATTCAAATCTTGAGAAAATTAGCAGCTGCTTTTGGGTGACCAAGGAGGGTTTGAGGACCGGGTGATGAATGAGGACCTTGCTGGCCAGTGACATGATGAGCAGGGGTGTCATGCTTCTTTACCAGAAGTCTCAGTCAATCAAGAAACATGGAAGCAACAGTTCTGTAACTACATGTTAAAAAGTGCCTATGGTTTGGCTGTCAGACCTCCAGGAAGTATCTAAAAGGCTAGAAATAAAGAAGGAGATTATGAGTCCTGCATGTGCTTAGTGTGTGTGCGCACATGTGTGCATGCATGTATGTGGTTAGTGAGGAACTTGTCTTCTCTCCTAGAGCCTCCTTCAGGCCCAGAATCTGTCATTAATTTTGTTTTCTATTTATTGCCTAAAGCACACATGCACACACAAGCATATCCTTCTTTACCACTGATACTTCAGGGTCTCCTAGGATACTGCACAATTAATTGTGAATGGCTTTTTGTTTTTCTCCAATAAATGTTTAGCACTAAAGTGTCTGTAGGTGTCACTCTTAGCTCTGATCACAACTCTCCCAGCAGGAATTTAAGTGGGCCTTGGAGAAAGTATGGCCAATTGGCTTTTGAACTGGGAGCCCCGAGTAGAGCAAACAGAGGATGTCCTATCCATCCATAAGTTTTGCTTCAAATTAACCCATTTGCCCATTCTCCAACTGTCTTACTTACTTTTCTCATCACTGGGACAAAATGCCAAACACTCAAAGTTAAAGGTGGAAAGTTACTCAATTCACAGTTCATAGAAGCTTTAGTCTATCATCAGTTGGCTCCAAAGCAGGGCAGCATAGTAGAAAGGGACTCCAGAAAAGGAACAGTTCATGATGGGCAGAAGGTAGCAAAGCAAGCAAGGGCCAACCATAGCTCTTTCTGTCCCTTATGTCTCATCCAGGCTAGGTAGAGCAGGCTACATAGTACCGATCCTTAATCCTAGTGTCTTTGACCCTATCATTGCCCCACGAAACAATTCCAGTGTCACCCACTCTAGATCTAGCCACCTCTGTAAAAGCCACACCTATGACTGCATAAGACTAGACACAAGTCATAACAGCAATTATCAGAGATTCTCTGTTCACTTGTAGAGGCTCTTCCCTTCCAACTTCTAAATATACAGCAGTTCTGTTTCTGTTGAGGTTTGGTCCTAGGGGTTACTGGTATCAGAATACCGAGTGGTACACCTCAGATGTTTCAAAGCTCTGCACTGTGATTTTAGTTTCCTAAAGAGATTCAATAGCTAGGACATAATTCCATGGATACAGCGCCCCACTTGTGAGAAAAAGCTGAGATGCACAGTTACTATCCCTATACCACTGGCGACTTGGTGGAATTTTGAAACTGAGTTCTGTCTGTCTCTGTCTCTGTCTCTGTCTCTGTCTCTCTCTGTCTCTCTCTCTAAAAGTTTCATTATATAGAGGCTGACTTTGAGTTTACTCTGTAGCTCAGGGTGGTCTTGAACTCAAGGCCATCCTCCTGCCTCAGTTTCCCAAATGCTGGTAGTATAGTCCTGTGCCACCACACCCTCTTTTATTCTCACAAACAAACAGCATCAGAAACATTAGAAAGAAGGGCGATGCTAGCATTCTTTCCATTGTATTTATGGCTCACACTGAAGCAAGGAATGCTAAAAATTCTCTGACAAGAATTGCAGGTATTAGTACATTGACTGACACACACGTGGGAGCTTCCTACAGTACTGGTGTAGAAGAGGTGCCCAAGATTGCCAGTGTCATTAGACACAGGAGCTCTTTTTGTTTTAGTTTTGAGCTCCATGTAAGGGGGAAACATTACTTTCTGCCAAGACAGACTGGTTTTCCTGGTGAAGGCAGTGCTTGTAGTTTGTGGCAAGACCATCCCACCAAAACCCAAACAGGCCTGAGTCTACTGTAAGGTGATGACAATAGATCTGTGTCCTAGGGCAAAGAACACCCAAGAAAGACACGGGAATGGCTATAATACTGTGTTAACAGTGAGCATTCAGAGCCTAGATGTGCGGGAAATGTTTTAAATGCTGAGCTCAAGTTCAAATGGGAAAAAATAGTCATATTTCTTCTACATATCACTTTTTTTGATTTCTTTGTTTCTGTTCATGGCACCAGGATTCTCCTAATGTTAAAAACAAGAATTCCCTGAATCCTCCTTCTTCTTCATCTTTTATGTTCGATCAGCAGTCACATTTGCCAATTTCACTTGCTCTTGTAAATTTTGCTTAACTGTCTTTTTATGAGCACGCACACACACACACACACACACACACACACACACACACACTCAGGTTCCCTATCCTCCCGCTTTCTGTTGTTGGCTCTTTAACTCTGACTTCTATTGAATGGCCTTTCTATCTCAGATCTCTTTCTGCCAGTCGCTGACGTGCACAACCACAAGTCTAACAGTCTGTCAGGTTACTTACTTCCTTAGAAATCTTTAGCAACTCTTCACTGAACAGTGAAGTCCAGATTCTTTATTCAAGGACGATATACCCATTGAAGGAAAAAATCCATTTAATTAATATTTTTCTTCTTTCATAGTGCCCAGGGCTCCAAAGTATTTGCTGATTTGAATTCAAATGAATGAGAATCAGGGCAATAGATGTCGCCTCAGCTCTTGACTAGCTCCTCTCAAAAATGTTAAGTTTTTCAGCCACTAATCAGCTTTTTGAGTGGTGCTTTTGAAACCCTTCTCAACAGGTTTAAGGTAAGGAGCAACTCCCTACCTCTACTGATATGAGGAAGACTCATAACACGTTAAAATCTTTTGTGAAAATAATTTTCCCAAATGCTGTTTCAACTTTGACAATTTGTATCCATGATATAGAAGAAGGGCTTGAGTTGTTTAACAGAATTTTGATATTTGTATCAGCTAGGTTGTGCTGCAATAATAATCTCCATATTTTATTGGTTTATGACAACAAGGTATTTCTCACTAACATCACATGTCCCTTAAGGTCAGCTGTGTTCTGTGTTTCGTTGTCTGCCCTAAGAGTCAGACTGACAGGGTAGCCTTTCTCTGAAATTGTCAGCTATTGCAACAAAGAGTAAAAATGAATAAAAATCTCCATCTGGGCATGATTTTTTTAAAAAATTTCCCCCCATTTCACTGGCCAGAGCAAGCCACATGGAGAGTCTGATGTAAATGAGGCTGCTTATGCCTCTCCTCTAGTGTTACCAGAGAGCTCCTAAAGTGGTTCAGCAAATAGTCATTACCGGGGTTTTGGGCTGCTTGTGTCTCCTTCTGGAGTTAGAGTCCAGGTTCCTCTCATCTCAGAGAAAGAATTCAAAGAAATGAGTAAAAAGCAGTGATAAAGTTTATTTGAAAAAGTAAAAGGGAAGAGTGAAGAAGAAACTGGCTCTGCAGGGGGAACATGGGCCGAGTACAGAGAGAAAAAGGAAGCCACAAGAGCAAGCTTCTTTTGGCATCTGTGTCCTGTTTAATTTCCAGGGAAACCCATGAGAACTACGTGTGGGTCCTGAGAAGCATCCTCAGGCTGACATCAGGTCTGGTCCATCCTAATCCCCCCCAATCTCTCCTGTTCAGGGCTTGAGAACTATTCTGTGCACACATTCCTGGATCTTTGTAATTAACAGGTCAAGGCTACTTCCCCAGCCAGCTTTGCCACATCCAAATCTCCTGTGTCACTAGACTAGATCAACAAATCCTTGTGAACAAGGAAAAAACCTACTGTACCTTTTTGAAAATCAGTCTCTAGTTCTGACACTGTACTTTGGAACATAACAGCTATCAGACTATCAGGCTTCAGTGAGAGTTGCTATTTAATACCCTGTTTTATATGTGTGGCCTCTGTAAGTGACACATTATGGTGTAGTAGAAATAGTTCAGATTCTAAAATCCCAAATTGCCACTTAACTAGTGCAGAGTTTAGAGAAAGCTAATTGTCTTATTTGAAAATGCCACTTACTCATTTGTAAAACAGAATCTACAACAGTGTTTTCCTAATGGTTGTTGTCAGATTTGACATTCAGTGACTGTTAGCTTCATTCTTGTATCTTGGAGTGAAAGAGACAAAACTCTGTAAGAGATGATAATGTTCTGAAAACTTGGGGTAATTTGCAAAGTCATTCCAAGATTGACATTTCTTAAAAACCTCAGATGAGTAATCCTATAAGGTCAGATAATAAAATAAACTCCATATTTTGGTCACAAAATACTATTCGAAGCCTCAGAACTATCAAAAGGAGAAGTGTTAAAATTTATATGGGGTTTTATGGTTAAACCTGGAACCTAATACTATTTTTAAAATAATGACTAGAAGTAGGAAAATATCCTGTCATTTCAAAGGTGTCAGCATTTTTATTTGTTTCTCTGGAGCTAAAGATTTAGAATTTATCTTTTAAGGCTGCTTTCCCATTGTTTTGAGCAAACATCTACAACCAAAACACCAAAGCAGCCCTTTCTGGCCCTACATGGTGCAAATGTAAATCAAAGCTCCTTTTCAGATATGCTGAGGCTGAGGGCAGAGCTCTCCAACAGGAAGCCTGACAAGTCCTAGAAGCATTTGGCTTGATCCATTTATAATGTGTAGAAGCATATAGCTAACAGAGACAAACAACAAGATGATATGTGAGGTACCAGGATTTTTTTTTGAAAACTCAGAACAATCTGTCATGGTCTCATGCTCCCATATGGGAACAATGACTTTGGTCCTAGCGAGGGGTTCTGCCTTTTGGCCAGGGTGTTCCTCTTTATGGCTGCAGGAGCTTCACCAGCCTGCTTTCCTGGCTGATGTTAACTGTGTGGCCTGATATAAGTTGGAATTCTGGTTCTAGACAGGAATCAGCTAAACTCATCTGTGCAAATCATCAAGAATTTATAGATTAGTTTTTCTAAATCACCACTCCAGTCCTGCTAAAGATCCTGTAAATATCTCAAATGCCACAAACCCTATTACAGCTGGATTTTGTGTGTTCCATGATCTCGATACAGTCGGTTTTCCCTCTCCTTTACCCTCCTCTACTGGCCATTCCTTTAAGGTCCCTCCAAGTATCCTGACATCACTTTATTCAGGACTGTCAGTAATTCAGCCAGCTTTACTGGGTGCCACATGGCATGCATATGAATTAGGGATATCACCACCATGTTACAAATGATAAAATTGAGGTAGAAAGAAATAAGATAACTTGTCCAGGTCATATAGTGTAAAGTCGTGGTGCAGAGATTTGAAGTTTGATATGTCTGATACCACAGCTCACTGTATTTTCGAGACATCATATTGCTTCTCTCAGTCCTTTGATAAGATTATCTTTTCTCTGATCAATTACATTCTTGCTAATCTAAGAGTTTTCTAATTCATATCAGACACCAACTCTTCTATTAAATCTTCCTTGACTTCCATCATGTTCTCACTGTCTTCCAACTAACCACCAGTTTGAAAATAGTGTTAAAAAACCTCTTCTTTTTCTTAAATACTCAAGGGAGTTGTTACCATATTTGATCATTTTTTTTTTCTGTTCAGACAATAATATCTATACCCACTTGCCCCTAAAAATTTAGCACTGGGTCTTGTGGTTAGCAAGCCCCAGTATATGCTTGCTTTGAAAATTATCTGAAAGATGATTGTTACTCTCCTCTAATGCCCAGCCAATTTTTGTCTGGCGGCTTTTACAGGCGGCATGGCTTGTCTGATTCAATCCAAGGACGTCAACTGTAAATGACCACCAGTTCTGATATATACCTGTGTTCCAGATTGGACAGCACAGTTTGCCTGGTCCAGTGGACAATAGTTAATGTTACAGAAATTATGGCGACTGACTCTCTTTGTTTCCTATATGAACACTCCAGTGTTCTTTTTGGAAAGAAGCAGATAAAACACCCACCCAGTTCTCTCTGTTCATCTTGAACAAAGCCGTGAAGCAGCTCATTGCTGGTCTTTCTGTGGTGTCCAGGCAGGTGTCAGGTAGGTTTGCATAACCCTGGGCTGGGGAAGATAATAATGACAGCTCATTAATGTTACTCTTAAAAATACTTGGTGTGATTTTGGTGAAGCGAGGCTTGAGATTAGTTATCATGTAACACTTCCTGGTATCCGTTTTTCATGCTGGAATCAATGGAGGCACACAGTATTGCTCCCTCTCAAAAAAACCCAACCTACCAAACAAAAAGCCCCCAAAACAAAACATGAAAACAAAAAGCCATCCAAAGTAACTACATTTTCCTCTTTTTAAATCTTTTATTCTTAACTCCTTTTATAATACTATTTATGCTATGTATGTGAGATGTTTCAGATTTATTGAGTCTCTGTCTATATTATTTATAATGACATCTTCTTTGTGACATCTTCTATGTATGTGTACCTTTTAATGATAGGATTGGTATTGTTCAGCAGATGTCAGAAGCCTATTTGTCCTTCTTTTTTAGATTTCACTTTGGATATTTTCCACTGACCTCCATTCAAGTTCACTGATCCCTCCTCTCCTGTGTGCTACCTGCTCTTTAGTCCTTAGAATTAATTTTTGTTTATGTTATTATACCTTCTCAATTATAGAAATTCCATTTGGTTTTTGAATAATATTCATCTCTTTGCATATTTATGTATGTATATTTTATGTATGTATTTTACATATTTTATTTATGTATAAAAAATGTAAAGATTGAAGTAAGTAAGATTTATCACCAGAGAAGAGCACATTCCTTCTCCTCTTAGATAATTAGCAAGGGATCTCATGTGAAATGTATCAGATCTTTAATATATGATTCCACTTAGTAGTTGTGAAAGGCCTAGAATTATTAGAATTTTTGTTTTCTATTGGTAAGGAATTATTTGAGGACAGGGATAGCAGGTTATGAACTCTGGGTACTTAAGAGATTCTGAAGATTTCTTTCTGCTTTTGAGGATGACCAAGGGTTTGTTGAATTGTGAGGCTTTCTCTGCTTTATTGTCTGAATGTACTACTTTTGGGTTTCTAGAGAGTTCTTGTTACTCTCTCTTTTTGACTTTCTGAACTTTGTTAGGTTTTTCTTTCTTTCTAACCTGTACCTAACAAGTGAAGGCTTGGATCATCTACTGGAGCATCTGAAAGGACTTCTGTCAGTTCTGTTTTCTACAGCTTTTAGATGGGCCCTTCTTGACTTCAAGAACTTACCATGTGCTTCACATGGAATTTTCCTTGGCTCTTCTGTCCTGCCCCCATCTGTCAGTGTATATTAAATCTTTCACTTTGAGGAGGATGGTAGAAAACATTTGATAGATGAATATGGACACATTGTGTGGCTAGCAATCCTAAAGACTAATTTTTCACCACTCTCCACATGCAGCTTTTAAACGTTTAAAAAGTATATCTTGCTTATTGATTCCTATTGTCTGGTTTGAAGTCCTGTAACACTTCCATTGTTTGGTTTTGATTGGTTTTATTATGTTTCATTTTGGTTGATTTTCCTATGGACAGCCACTTTGAAGAAAACAAAAACATGATAGTAGCCGTGGTGATTTCCTATTATCCTATTTTGAAGTCCTGTATTGCTTCCATTGTTCTGTTCTGATTAGCTTTATGCTGTTTTATTTTGTTTGTTTTTTTTCTCTTAAAAAAAGAAATACACCTTTCTCTTCCTTTTGCCTACATAAGATGGCTTTCTCTTCCTCCTACTTTTCTGCCACGGCTGAAAGCAGTTATGTGTCTTTTTATAACAGGCTATTGCCTTCTAGAATTTAGTTCATCTATGTTTTTTACTCTATTTTCAGATATTTGTTAGAGATATTTAAAAAATTGTCATTTTTGTTTACCTTTTTATTCTGTTGGAATGAAAACTATATTCCTTTCATTTTCTATATTTTAATTGATGGTAAAATATGAATATTATTCTGATTTATAAGTATACTATGATTTATTTAACTATTACCTCAGAGTTGGGATTTCAGAATGTTTAAAACTTCCCATAATAGGGCTGGGGATTTGTTTCAGTTGTGTAAGTACCTGCCTGGCAAGTGCAAGGTCCTGAGTTTGACCCCCAGTACTGAAAACAAAACAAATAAACTCTCCACAATAATGAATAACCTTGCAAGAAAAATCTAGGGTTGTAACTCATAGTGACTTTCCCCTATTATTTTCAAAATACCTATTCTTGTAAGAGGTGAGTGGTGTAAGGGAAAAATAACTGAACATGTTAGAAGTCTGCTACACTGAATTTGTGTTCTCCAGAACTGATGAATGAATTCTAAGTAATAAAGGAGGTAAGCAATAGGAAATATTTATTAAAGGAGAGAGACATAATGCCTGAGAGACAAGAGGTCCTGAATGGGTTCTTGAGGATTCCACTTTTTAGGGGAAGTTTTGTAAGGCACAACCATGTGAGTATAATGTGGGTTAAGGCTATGATCAGTCAGTAAGATTGCAAGTATAGCCGCGTAGGTAATATGGATCCAACAGGGAATAAATCAGGTAAGAACATGGAAGGAACAAAGAACTTTGCAAGAAGGGATGAGTCTGAGGGTCTTGGTTGCCTACCATGAAGACTGATATCTATCTAGTCTTTATTAGGCCAGGTGTTATCACTGAAGGTCTGCTCATTTTGTCTTTGAGTCCTGACCTTCAATAGATGCACCTCTGGCCACAGTTGTAATGAGTTTTCATCTTCTGCACTGACTCAGGCACTATCTGGCTGCCTATAACATTTTTACCTAACTTGGCACATTGGTTATATTTTGATTCTTTATCACTAGTGTGCTTATTTTGTGAAAATTTGATGAGCTACGTGCTTACATTTTTTTCTTATTTGTTTGTATATTGAATTTCAATAAAATTTACTTAAAATTTTATTGGGTTATTATGTTTGCACACAGTTTTATTCCTTGTAAGAATGATTTGTTAATGTTTTTGGGCTGATCATTTAAATTAAATAATTTGACTCTCTTATAGTTTATTTGTTCACCTAAAATTTGGACTATAAACTTCATCAAATACATGAATAAAATGAACAAAATCACTTGAAAATATTTTGAAAACCATGGAATCATATACAACTGCAGGAATCATCTTTGTACTTCTGTGAGTTTGATGCACACACAAGTCTGGGTACTGTGCCATAGCCAAGAAAGGCTGAGTACCCAGAGAAGGCACAGTGTGTGAACTTCTGACTTTTGGAATCCTCTTATGGTCATCAAAAACTCTGTATCATTTCAAGTCATTGTTCTTTCTGTTCTCCCTGTTCTTCATCTCTAGGGAGAAGGGTCAGCCAGGAAGAGCATCTTCCCTTACTCTTGGTGGTAAGGTGCCACGATTTGGACCATCATGTGTTTGTTTACTCCCCACAAAATAATGATTTCATCTATTTTATGCACAGAATCAAAATAAGCAAAGACAGCAAAAACTTTGTGGACAAGAAACAAAGAAATAGGTTAATGTTTCTTAGAGAGTATTTTAGTAATCATTTGCATGAATGATGTTAGAATGAAAAAAACCCAGGTGAAAATAACCAGTAGGGTGTCTGGAATACTTTAGGCCTTCAGTCAATGAAATAAATCATACTTTTCTCATTCACTCAGATCATCTTTGCTTTTGTTTCAGTGAAAATGTACTTTTTAAGAGCTCTCTCCCAAGACTCCCTGGCCTAAAATGAATTCCATTTAGTTAACTAACCACAGAGGAGAGGCAAAGCAGAGGGGCCTTGTGATATAACCTCTAGAGAGGACTCTATTCTCGGAGCTGGAAAAGCACTTTTGAGCCCACTCATCAGAATGGGACAATGTTTGGTGTGAGGCATCATTACTGTAAACTCAGGCAAAGTACAGCCTAATCACAGTTTACCAAGGAAAGAGGAAGAAAAAGTTGCAATTCTCTTGTAAAAATCAATAGTGCTTCCCCTGAATGATGCTTCTTCCCTGGGAAGTCTTTTCTTGACTATCCTTTTCAGGGGTTTCCAACAACTTAATCAAACATCACAAAATCTGTACTAGAAAAATTGTCTTGAAAGTTCTCTGAGTCAGTTACCTGAGTACCTATCTATAGTAGAGGAGATGGTACAATCTTTATTTGGTGCCTTGAAAATATTTACCAGCCTTCTAATACTGACAAGGCTTCTCAGAATCATGAGCTGTAAGAATTATGAAGAATCTCTGACATGTTTCTTCTGTACAGTGTCTTTCTCTGGAACTAAAGACTACAGTCTGAATTATTAATCTGAAGCCTCTAACTTAGGTAGGACCCATGATAGAATGATAGAGGAGCATTTTCCAGGACTGGCAAATCAAACTCTATGGCATCACATTAATCTGTTTAGTTGTCATAACAAAATGTCACAGACCGGGTGTCTTAAATAACAAAAATGTATTCTCTATGGTTCTACATGCTATAATTCTAAAACATAGGTGCCATTTGTGTTAGTTTATGAGTAAAGTCTTTGGCTTTTCAGTGTGTCCTTACCTGGCCCTTCCTCTTAAGGGCTCCCTTGTCCCCTTCCTCCTTTATAGTGACATCAGTCCCATGGTTATGACCTCACTTAATTAAACCTCTTAATGCCCATCTCCACACACTATCACTTCAGGAGCTAGAACTTTGATATATGAATTTGAGGCTACATGAATGATGAAACAAGTGGAAACGCTGCTATGCACAGGTGAGAATCTGAATGTCTCATAAATGCTACCAGACACCCTCCAGGCACCCAGTGAGACAGGCCTTGTCTCGCTCATTGTATTTAATCTCTGTGTGACACACCATGCACACTCTCACAGCCTCATCCTACAGTGCTCACTGGTGGGTCCTGCTATTTTGGCTGCCTTTCTCTGCCCACTCAGTCACTTCCCCTAGCTCCTAGTCCATGTTAGTTCCTAAGATGTAGATGCCACTAGGAATTTTCCATTTGGTTTCTTTTTATTTTCCCCTAATCGCTCACTCTCCTGGATGAGCTCCTACTGATTCAATTCTCACTTCTCTCCCAACTCTCACTCCTGAATTCTAACTACCTGCTGGGAGCCTCCATTTAATGCTTTAGAATTTTGAAACTGAACTCATCATCTGTTTTCTCAGGACCTACTACCAACTCCCATTCTTGTCTTCCCAGGTTCTGAGTTATTTTCAACTCTGCTCCTATCTTTCATATACATGTGGTCACTCAGAAAGTCCCACTGTCTCTTCACGTTGCTATTACTATTTATTTTTTCCCCATTGCTTCCATCAAATTTAGAGCATTAGTGAATTTAATTTAGGATGATAAAATAGGAAACTGACTCTCTTCTCACTTGAAAATATCTAAACTAATGCTTGCTTCAGCAGCACACATACTAATACTATCTAAAATATCCAAATATCATTTTCAGATAACCTATGTAATTTTGTGATCATTGTTCCTTATTAAAAACATTTTTCAGTAACACAAATGACTAATGAGTTAATTTCTTCATGCTCCTTGATTGTGTTCACTAAACTTTTCATTGCAACTTTTCATCCATTCTCTGTATAGCTACATATATATATGATTATAGATATATAGATATATGGATATTTAATTGCCCCTCATCCACTTTTTTCTCATAAATTCTATTTAAGAAACATTATTGGTGACTCCCCAACCTTCACTACTGCTATGGTATGGTAACAGGAAAATTAATATACTAGAGGAGAGATGGAATGGGTAATAATTGGTGCAGGGACCAATATCAAGTTTACCTGGGACCCATATTTGTCCAATCAGACATAAAAGAAAGAATGCTCGTCCTTGACTGCTGCACAGGTATTTTTCCACTATGAACAAGGAAGTACTTTGAGGATGTAAGGTTGTTGTCCTAGTATCTGTTGTTTCTAGCTTCCTTATAAGTAAAATTAAAGGATCAGGCTCTAGTGGTTCAGTGCTTGTCTAGTGTGCACAATGTTTTGAGTTCAATCCTTGGTATTACACACAGGGATGGGATAAACTAAACTTAAAGAATTAAAGAATCCAAGCCCCAGGATTTTTAATTTAGTGATATAAGTCAAGATAAGACTGAATGTAGCTGGAGTAAGAAAAAAAAAACCTGTTGAATTTCAAAGTAACTCTTGTTAGAGATTTCTTTTTTAGTAATTGTGATAAGGAATGAAAACACAGAGGGATGTGACAAAGATGTTCCTAGGTCAAGGATGATACTGGAGAGCCTGAAGAGTACAAAACAAAAATATAAGAAAAATACTAACAGGCAAGTTTCCATTAAATTCTTGGAGCTCGAGTAACTGAAGTTGAAAGCTGAGGTTCAGTCATGTGAAATCTGAGGGATAAAATTAGGTAACAAGCAAAGACTCAACCATGGCCATGAGGCTAGTGGATCTGCTTATAGCTAGCAAGGAAAATCCTGCTGTGTTTCAGTGACTTAACCTGAAATGCCAGGTTAGTGAGCCTTTTTTCAGTAGAGCTCTTCAGAAGGAAAAAAAAATTTTTTTATCTCTTTCCTAACAATATATCATGCATCACAAGAAATTCTTGGTACAATTTTGTATAAAGGAACTTTTTCTTCTGACTATTGTGTGTACTAGTTGTACATCCTAGTTCTGCTATGGCATAATTTCCTTTCTCTAATCAAGTTAAAACAGCATTATCAGTATATTGCAAAACTTCTACTGTTGGAGTGGTTGCGATTCTATTTTAATTTCTTTGTATCTAGCTATGATAGAATATAAACTTACTTTCAACTCCTAATCCTTACTGTCAGTTTAGAAACCATTCCACATACTACATCTCATAAATCAAGTTATAAGTGTGATTTTCTAAATTAAAATATAATATACTAAGCCTTTGACTGCTCTGGTTCCTATTAATGTAAGCATTCACAGTGATTCATTTAAAAATTATAATGATCAAATATGATTGCAAATCTTCTCTAAATAAGCCACATTCTTTTGAGAACACTTTCATGTCTCAAAAATTTAAGTTACTGCTTAAAATACTTTTTAACAGTACCAAATTTTTTCAACGGAAATTTCTTTATTGGTTGATATAGTAGATGACAATTTGTTAGTCTAATTAAAAGTTCATATATCTGAATATAGAGCTACAGAATATAAAATTAGTTAACATTTATTGTATGATTGAAAGATATAATAATGCACTGGAATCCTGAACCTATGAATTAGAAGATCAGATCTCATTATTTATTAGATATATGATCTAGAAATTCTCAAAACCTCAGTTTTAGTAAGTGAATATTATTTTTCTGCATTATGGTAAATCTCCAGCCTTGAAGATTGTTTTTTTAAGTATAAAAATGACCCATGAATCCTTGCCTCATTTGATGTGGGAAGCACAGTGACCTCCCTGATATTTCCAAAGAGTCTTCTAGGCGGAAACTGTGAGTGTCTTCGTATCTCTTCTGCTCCTTATGTCTGCTGCCTGCAAACTAATCCTAGCTGCTGACATTTCTCAGTCTCAGTTTGTCCAGTCCATGAAAGGTACATTATCATCATGCCATGACTCAACAAGGATTGACTGTGTGTAACATATTTCTTTCAATGAATGTTTAGAAAATAGAGGGAGATTATCAGACATACTTGGAAACCTCTGTAGATAAGTATCAATTTTCACTGTTTCAGTTGCTTGTCAACTATTCCTCCACACATAAATTGGCTATTAAAAACTGTTCTTTCTTTTTTTTTTTTTTGTATCAGGGATTGAACTCATGCTTGCCAGGAAGGTCTATGCTTCTGAGCTATATCCCTGGCCCTGAAAACTTTCTTTTATGCTGTCTGTTTCCTTGTCCTGGGGTCAATCCCTTTTATGAGTCAAAGGCCCATTCCTGGTTCTTCATTTCTTCAAGTCCTTCACCCACTACCCACCAAGCCAAAACAGACCAGATCTGACCAAAATTAAACAAAAAAAAATCCCTTTACTCTTTCAAGGGGGAAAAATTTGTTACCTTCCTAGGCAGAAAAAGAGAATTTATTTTTTTTGTTCATCATTCATAATCCAGATTAGGCTATGGTCTTACATTTTATAAACAGGTGCAAGGTCATGAGTCCAATTCTTGGTAACAAAAAAAAAAATAGTAAAGGTAATTACAACTTACTTAACATTTACTATAGGTCAGATGTGGTACTAAATGTTATATGTAAATTGTCTCACTGAATCTTCATAACAATTATAAAGGAGGTAGAACCTTTTCCTGATAAAAAAGGAAACAATGACAAGTTATCAGTAAGTAGGAAATTGCACATGTACAAACAAATATACACACAACTTTCACCAAGATTAATGGTAGGTCTGTGGAAAATTTGCAAAATCTAATCTTACTTTGCTTGTAAAATTCTTTCTTAATTCCAGGAAAAGCCTCACAAACTCACCAGTGAATTCCACATGGCCATATGACCTGTATCCCTAGTTAGACTAGTAGTTGTAAGTTATTGAATCATTACAATAAGTGAATAACCTTTCTTGTGGTATGTAGGAGGAAATACTATTATTATTATTATTTTTAATCAGTACCAGGGATCGAACTCATGACCACCTGCTTGCAAGGCAGATGCTTATGCCACTGAGCTAAATCCCCAGCCCCAGAAATAATATTTTTAAAGATGGCTACTGTTTGGATCAGTTTCTCAAGAGAGAAAGAGCTCCTCCTGAAGAAAACTGTCATTCTTTTCTTTGAGAAGTCATGTTTATAAAATGTAAGGCCATAGCCTAAACTGGATTATGAATGATGAATAAAAAAAGAATAAATTCTCTTTTTTGTGGTGCAAGAACAGGCAATAGTGAAATGGAGGACTTTAAAAGTCATACACCAGAAATCTCTGAAAAGATAGCAACTGAAGTAAAGAAAAAAATCCATGAAGTTATAAAAGGACATCAAATTAGAATTAATGTCTTATGTAAAGATGGAAATAACAAATAACAAAATAAAGACAGATTTGCTCAACATAGCTAGGGAAGAAATAGATAAAAAAATACAGGAGCATGGGAAATTGATTGAAACTTTGAATGAACAATGTAGAAAACAAGCAGAATTTCATGAAACAAATTCAAAGAGATATCCAAGAAACAAAAAATTTTATTGAAAGCTGGCAAAACCATTTAAATGAAGCTGAGGTTAGAATTTCAGACCTTGAGGACAGGATTGCACATAGTGACCATGAAAAGATGGAACTTACAAAAACAACAAAGCAGCATGAAATGACAATCCAGCAGCTTCAAGATGATGCCAACAGAAACAGTGTAAGACTAATAGGCATCAGTGAGGATGCAGGAGACAACACAAAGGACATAACTAAGCTGTTCACAGAAGTAACAGCAGAAAATTTCCCAAACATGGTGGATAAATCTGACATACAAATAAGTGAGGCACATAGAATGCCAAATAGTCACAACCAACATAAATCTACACCCAGACATATAATAATTAAAATCCCAGACATATAACATAAAAACAGAATATTAAAAGCTGTTACAGAAAAGACATAACTCACCTATCAAGGAAAGCCCATTAGAATCACAGCAGACTTCTCAGCATAAGCCTTCAGGTTATGATGAATTTGGAGTGCAGTATTTCAAACCCTAAAAGAAAATAACTTTCAACCCAGACTGATGTACCCAGAAAAACTATCTTTCAAATTTAATGGAGAAACATGATACTTCTCTGACAAAGAACAACCGAAGAAATTCATATCTAACCAAGCCTAGAAAGAGTATTGAAACACGTATTAGAAAGAGATAAAAATGACCACAGCTCCAGAACAACAACAGAAAAAACCCACCAGGCTGGACAAGAAATTAAACAAGGGGGGAAAGCGAGAAACCAACAACAGGAACATAATATGGGAAGGTCAAGCAA
The DNA here is from genome assembly GCF_034190915.1 of Cavia porcellus. Classification (NCBI taxonomy): domain Eukaryota; kingdom Metazoa; phylum Chordata; class Mammalia; order Rodentia; family Caviidae; genus Cavia; species Cavia porcellus. Next base: position 83,043,598 of record NW_026947484.1, read on the forward strand.
GTACATATCAGTGATATCCATAGATGCAAATGGGCTCAATTCACCTGTCAAAAGAAGCAAGTTGACAGAATGAATCAAGAAACAGGATCCCACAATATTCTGTATACAAGAAACACATCTGACTTAAAAAAGAAACTCATAGACTAAAAGTCAAAAGATGGAAAACAATATTCCATGCAACAGGAACCCATAAAAAGGCAAGGATAGCTATTATGTTTGCAGACAAAGTAAACTTCAAACCTAAAATGATTAAAAATTATAAAGAAGGTCACTACATACTCATAAGTGGGAAACTATAAGAGGAAGAACTAACAATTATAAATACATATACACCAAATACAGGAGCACTCAACTATGTAAGACAAACACTAATGGACATAAAAAAACCAAATACACAAGAACACAGTTGTAATAGGAGACCTTAACACCCTACTGTCACAAAGACATAGATCAACTAGACAAAAAGCCAGCAAAGAAATAACAGAACTGAATCACACCTGTGAATGAATGGACTTAGTGGATGTTTACAGAGTGTTCCACCCAGCCATCAAAATATATATTCTCAGCTGCACACGGGACATTCTCCAAAATAGACCATACATTAACTCATAAAACATTCTTAAGTAAATGCAAAGGGAGTGACATTATCCCATGCATAATATCTGATCATAGTGCACTAAAATTGGAAATCATTGGCAAAGACCTCTGCAAAACCTGCATACATACATGGGAATTAAATAGCAACCTTCTGAACAACCAGTGGGTTACAGATGAAATTAAGGGAGAAATAAAACACTACCGTGAAAATGCAGGCACAACATACTATAATGTATGGGACGCAATGAAAGCAGTCCTAAGAGGGAAATATATAGCATTAAATAGTCACATCAAGAAAATGGAACAAACACAAATAAATAACCTAATGCTACATCTCAAGCTCCTAGAAAAGGAAGAGCAAATCAAACCCAAAGCTCATAGAAGAAAGGAAATTGTAAAGATTAGAGCAGAAATTAATGCAATTGAAACAAAAAAGCAATACAAAGAATTAACAAATCAAAGAGCTGGTGTTTTTGAGAGGATAAAAAAATTGATAAACTTCTAACCAACTTTATCAAGAAAAAGAAAGAAAAAACTCAAATTCACACAATAAGGACTGAAAAGAAGGAAATTACTACAGATCCCATGGAAATTCAAAAGATCATGAACACCTACTTTGAAAATCTCTACTCACATAGGGTAGAAAATACAGAGGAAATGGATAGATTTCTAGAAACATATGAACTACCAAAGCTCAACCAAGAAGATATAACAATTTTGAATAACTCAATATCAGCTACTGAAATTGAAAATGTGATTAAAAATTTAACAACAACAACAACAACAACAACAACAAAAATGCCCAGGTCCTGATGGATTCATGGCTGAATTTCACCAGGAATTTAAAGAAGACTTAATGCCAACACTCCTTAAACCCTTCAATGAAATTAAAAAGAAAAGCAGTCCTTCCTAAATCATTCTTGAAGGCAAGTATAACTCTCATACTAAAACCAGAGAAAGACCCAAACAAAAAGGAGAACTACAGGCAAATCTCACTAATAACCATTGATGCGAAGAGTCTCAATAAAATACTGACAAACAGAATGCAGCAAATCATCAAGAAGATGCTATACCATGACCAAGTGGGATTTATTCCAGGAGTGCAGGGATGGTTTAACATACGCAAATCAATAAATGCAATACACCTCATCAACAGAGCTAAAAATAAAAATCACACAATCATCTCAATAGACACACAAAAAGCTTTTGATAAAGTCCAACACTTGTTCATGATAAGAACCCTACAGAAACTCGGAATAGATGGTATGTACCCCAGTCTCACAAAGGCCATTTATGACAATCCAACAGCCAACATTATACTAAATGGACAAAAACTGAAAGCCTTCACTCTAAAATCAGGAACAAGACAAGAATGTCTACTATCACCACTCCTATTCAATATAGTTCTAGAAGTATTAGCCAGAGCAATAAGACAAGAGGGAGGAATAATAGGAAAAAAAATAGGACAAAACAAAATTATCATTATTTGCAGACTACATGATACTCTACATAGAAGACCCCAAAAACTCCATTAGAATACTACTAGAGATAATAAACAAATTCAGCAGCACAGCTGGATAAAAAGTCAACACTCAAAAATCAATAGCATTCCTGTACACAACAAAGTCACTGAGAGAGAAACTATGGAAATATCACCTTTCACAATAGCATCAAAAAAATCAGATACTTAGGAATCAACTTAACCAAGAATGTAAAAGATCTATGTGTTGAAAATTATACTACTCTAAAAAAGGAGATTGAAGAAGATAATAGAAAATGGAAGGATATTCCTTGCTTTTGGTTAGGATGCCATACTCCCCAAAGCATTATACAGATTCAATGTAATCTCAATCAAAATACCATCAACATACCTTACAGAGAAAAAATATCACTGAAATTCATTTGGAAACAGAAGAAACCTAGAATTGTAAAGGCAATTCTGGGCAACAAAGGCAAAACAGGAGGCATCTCAATTCCTGACTATACTGAATGTATATTGAAACTATACTTCAAAGCCACAGCAATAAAATCAGCATGGTACTGGCAAAGAAATAGACCTGAGGATCAATGAAACAGATTAGAAGATGCAAACACTATTACACAGATACCAAGCCACCTGATATTTGACAAAGGGGCTAAACATGTTCACTGGAAAGAAGATAGCCTCTTTAATAAATGGTGTTGGGAAAATTGGCATTCCGTATGCTGAAGACTGAAAATAGACCCATGCCTATCACCATACACTAAACTAAAGTAAAAATGGGTCAAAGATCTAAATGTTAAAACATAGACACTAAATCTACTGGAAGACAAAGTAGGTAAAAACCTTGGAGATGGGCTGGGAATTTAGCTCAGCGGCATAAGCGCCTGCCTTGTAAGCAGGCAGTCGTGAGTTCGATCCCTGGTATCGATAAAAATGAAAAAGACCAAAAAGAACAAAACAAAACAAAACAAAACAAAAAAAAAACCTTGGAGACATAGGGGTAAGGAGAGAATTCATGAGTAAAATGCAACCCGCATGGGAAACACTTCAAAGAATCAACAACTGGAATCTCATATTACTAAAAAGTTTTTGCACTTCAAAAGAAATCACCAACAAAGTGAAAAGAAAACCCATAGAGTGATTTTAGCCAACAATTCCTTAGACAAAGGACTTATATCCAGAACATATAAAGAACTGAAAAACATCAAGCCCCCCAAAATCAATGATCCTCTCCAAAAATGAGCATTAGAGGTGAACACACAGTTCTCAAATGAAGATGTACAAATGGCAAATAAATACATGAAGAAATGTTCACCATCACTGGTCATTTGAGAAATGTAAGTTAAACAGTATTGAGATTTCATCTCACTCTAGAAAGAATGGCTGCCATCAAGAAAACAACTGATAACAAATGTTGATGAGGCTATGGGGAAAAAGCAACATTTCTCCACTGTTGATGGGAGTGCAGACTGGTGCAACCACTGTGGAAATCAGTATGGAGATTCCTAAAAAACTAGGATTGGAAGTTCCTTTCAATCCAGCTGGTCTCCTCCTGGGTATTTTCCCAGAAAAATTGAAAAGGTCATGTCACAGAGATATATGTGCACCCATGTTCATAGCAGCACAATTTGTGATAGCCAAATCTTGGAAACAACCAAAATGCCCATCAACTGCAGAGTGGATGAAAAAAATGTGGTATTTTGATATAATGGAATACTACTCAGGTATAAAAAGGATGATTGTGAGGCCATTATAGGTAAATGGAGGCAACTTGAAAATATCCTCATTAGTGAAATAACAAGACTCACATGAATAGTATCACATTGTCTCTCTAGTGTGAAAAACAGTAAAGACTGGCAGAATAATGGGATCCAAAAAGTATAATAGGTATTGTGAAATCAAAAGGGAAGAAAAGTGTTCTAAAGAGTATATTGGTATGTATAGTGTGTAAGATAGATGACCGTATTACTGAATTTCTGTTGGAACACTGAACAGAAGGTTTTGCACTGTCAATGTTTGAGTGTCCACTCAAACCACTATTTATGGTTTGATTTTGTGATTTTGGCAACTATTTTTTAAGACGACTATGAGTAATATATCAACTAGAGATTCTATGATGCTAATTGTTTTTAATTCGGTACTGTTCTACCCTTTTCTGTTTTTCTATTTTCTTTAATATTCTTTCTTTATTTGAAAAAAAGAGAACAATATGCAATATAACAGTCATTGTTAAATTTCTTTCATTCTGTTTTGAAGACTGTATTGTTACTGTTTTGAGTCTGCTGTTGTCGTTTATGCCTTTTGCTTTTTCTTTTCTGACTTTTCTTTATTTTAATTAAAAAAAGAATTCTGTACAATGAATCATGGTGATCAACACACTTTGTATTTAGAATGAATTGGTAATTTTTGCTGGGTCAGGCAGACGCACAAGCACAGCCTGAAACCCAGCTCCCACTCAACCGGCAGATTAACAAAGAAGCTCAGCTCTTCCCCTCTATGGGAAAGAGAAATACTGTTTACTGCACCTGCCTCTTCTACACTTTACAGACACTTTTCTTATTTTGCTTTGAATTTGATTCCGGTTTTTGAGGTAGATTTAAAACAAATATTAGTGTCTTAATTTCTCACATAACAAAAGTGACTCCGGGAGGGCAGGGGAACTGGTCATGCTCACGTGCTGATGAGTTGTGTATGACCATGGAATTCATTCTGTGGCTCATCAGCATAAGTTTTTCCTTATCAGTTCTGGTTTCCAGGAACTTGCCTGTTTTGAACAAAGAAGGGAGAGATCTCACTGGTGTGTTTTTATTTCTCTTTCCCTTTGATGGATCTGAAAATTCAGGTTGAATTTGTAATAGCTGTTGGGGATGGTGAATGAGTATGTCTGAGTGTGTCTGGGATTTACAGACAAGATATGCTACTACTTCCCATAGATGCTAACCGAACCTGTGTGTTTTTTTCTACAATGTAGAGATGATTTTTATGTCGTCAAGCCAAAACTAAACTGTATCTTATGCCATTTAGTCTAGCAGACTCCCTAATCATGATTATTCTCTGATCTTAAACTTTCCTTCTATGTGAAGAAGTCTTCAGTCTTGTGGCTGAGCTGACTCCTCAGTAAGCAGAGTGGAGAGGGGTTGAGTTATATAAGTAGCAATCTTAGAAAAGGAAACAGGAACCTCATAACCCTGACTTTTCCTCTCCAAAAGCAAAACTTCACATTGAAAATATCCATGCCATTCTTTCTCTGAGTAGCTGCCCTTGTAGAAGAATGATCTTAGCAGATTTGAGCGTTTTCAGGATACAGGATATGCAGGTGTAGATGAGGTCAATATCTGGACAATCATCTTTCTAAATGCAGACTTTTTCAACTTTGGAAATAGTACATTGTTGCTAGTTGTAATATAAAAGTCAGTTCTGAATATGCTACAGAATGTCAAGGGGACACTGGATTCAAACTGTAGGTCTCCATGTGCAAAAGGACAGGACTGAAATAGCTGCTCTAGATTTTATTCCGAATTTATGCCTGAGAAGGTAATGTGAGAGGGATACAGTTGGGATTAGCTTGTTTCTACTCAGGTTTAAAGGTGATCACTATTTTGTTCCAAGTTGACTCCAGATTACTTAATTATGAGTGAAGGAAAAATTACTTTGCAATTTGTATTGCTTTTGAAGTTCAGGAATTCTTTATTAAAAGGAAGATAAAAAAATCCACTCTGATACAACACCAAAAATGATTGCTCACAAGAGACTGTAGATACCTGTCAATAGATGGTATTTACATTTAGTGCAGTCCTGGAGTGCCAGAGTCTAGAGCCTCAATGTGTAAATGGAAATTAGTAGGCTTTAAATATAACATATGGAAAAAATGTTTCTCAACATCTTGTGACAGTAGTCAGTGATTTTCAAAGGAAAACTGTGTTTTCCTCTAAGGGAAAAGACAATGCATTTTTCCTCTTAATAAATAGGGAATATAAAGTGTCAAATACATAGTACCAAAATTAATCTCTATGAATTTGAAGTCCAAAAAAATGAATCTCACAGATTATGTATTCTAGACACCTACTGTAGATTAATCAGCATTTTCCCAAGACTAAAACCGGTGAAAAGTGCACTGTAATCAGGAGCACAGGATTTTAGAGGATAACCTGCCTGGACTTTGCATCTTGGTGATGCTAGCTAGTTATTCGCTCTTTGACAAGTCACTTGAGGAGACCAGCTTGTTTTCTAAATATGGCAGGTTCAAGGTCAGTGCATAGTCCAAATAACTGACCTTTAAAACTTTGGACACAATGAAGACTTGGCATTGAATTAAATCTCTTAAATCCTAAAGAAACTGTATCTACTCCGGGAGGAGAATTTGAGTGACTGCTGCCAAAGAACTTAACTCCACCTAAGTCTTGCAAACTCTTCTGATACTTAACTGATCAGAAGGAGAACTTGAGGAGAATTAATTTGGACTTCAGATTCCTGGAACTTTTAATTTATAGAAGCAAAAATTTTAAGACTTTAATTTGTTAGGATTGTGATGTCCCTAGGAATTTAATATTGGAACTCTGGTCATGCTCTAAGAATTTAGTAATAAAGGTTTATACTAAAAGTTGGGACATATTATTTTGGCCTTGTAGTATTATAGTATCATATTCATTTTATTATTGGAATGTTATATTTCTTGGTTCTGGGAAACAGGAAATGGCAAATATTCTTGATGTTCTGGTAAGACATGTGCTTTCTGTTCAGTCAGAAATAAATCATCAAATTCAGGGGCCTGCCACTGGGATAAAGTTTTTGGTGACCCAGGGGTCTAAGTATATATTGTGATGGCCCTTTTTTTCTATCATGTACAACTAAGAAATTGATATATGCTTGATAGGGAAATTTGGAGGCAGCACAGACCACATGTGAGAACATTGTTTCAACTCATTTATCATATTATTCACACAGCTACTGGCTTTCAATGGGGTGCAAAGAAAGATAGATTATTATAGCAGTATCAGTTTTCAGTACAAATTAACCACAGCTGATGGGGCCGTATGACTCAGCAAACTCCAAATTATTAAAGGTATCTATGACAGGGTCTCTGGCAAACCCCAATAGAAGTCATAGCGCAGACTGCTGGAGTAAAGCCATGCCATCTGCAGCAAAAAATATTCATTGTTCAGATGCAGTTCCTGGCATGTTCCTCAGCTTCATTGAGGACATTAAGTAATTATGCCATTGAGTTGCTCATAATGAGTTGAATATTGTTAGATTCATTAAGTAATAAAGTCGGTAGAACACAGTTGTAATCCATTGTATGATGAAAATAGTATACTTAGGCTCAATCATAACTGAGTTCCCAGGTGGCCCAGAATTCTGTGTCTCCTACTGCAGATCAACCAATGGCTTCAGAGAGTTCATTGTGATCAACTGATGGCAGAGGAAAAGTATCTAAGTATAGACTGAAAAAGAGTTGGTTCAGTGTGGACTATTTGTACACTGTCAGCATAATCATGGGTGGCTATGGAAGAGAATGATGAGGGAAATTGTTCCCAGTGGGCAGATTTTTGAGCCATATACTTGATCATTAACTTGGTTGTTGAGAAGTGGTTTGAAGTAAAGATCTACACCTGTATCTGGGAAATTGCATATGAGTTTTCAAATTGGTCAGGAGAAAGCATAGAAGATGGGAGACAAATGGGTATAGATAGAGAAGATCCATGTAGACAGTCTTATAGGAGTGAACTTAAGTGTGCAAATCTTTATTTTTAACATAGATGCCCAACATAAAGTACCTGCATAGAGAATTCCAAATAACTAGGTTGTATAGATGATTGTCTTGTAGAGGTTTTGTCTTTTGATACTACTGTTTGATAGATGAACTCATGATTGAAGTGCCATGGTGGCAGAGGTGGAGTCTAAATATGGGTCAACAGCAAAGCCTCCCTTTGTACGTGGCTCATTCTGTTACCACTTCAGACTGTCCAAAATGTCCGCAGCAGAGGCCAATGCTGAGCTCTTAGATGGTTACATTCTTTGAGGAAGTGAACTAGCCACTTGGTGGCAAGTTGATTAGATTGTGTTCCTTCCACTTGGACAGCGCTAAAATTGATTCTCCTTTGTTTCAGTACATACAAGTTGTGGGCCTGATAGCCTTCTCTGCCTAAAGTAGCTTTGTTCAAACTTTTATTTGAGAACCCAGAGTGGTCATATACTTACTGCTTGAATCATTATCAGACTTTGCTTTATATAATTTTTTAGAAGAGAAGATTTGTGCACATCACTGTCACCAAATCTAGTAGTTTAAAAATGTATCACTCTAATTATGAGGTGCCATTTGGCAGAATTGTTGCAATGACCTCTGATAGACCCAGCTTAGAATTCAGGAATGTTGCGGAGTGGAGTAAGGAATCCTAAGCAAGAGGAGATATGCCCTGCTGACCCAAGAATGAACTGGGCTGAAAGAAACCAACTGGGAATGCAATCCTGGTGCTATAACAGGAACAGAAAAGCCTCAGTGTGGAAGCTGGTGCCCACGCCATTGGAAGCCGCAATTTGGGTTTCCCGCTGCTGCTGCTGTGTCTACGTCGGCTTGGCAGGGAGAGAGACACACGAAAGCTCTGAGAATGGGAATCAGTGAATGGAGTTGAAAGCAGGACGGGCAGGGAGCTGTGCATTGACCTGCGGTGAGTGAGAGAAACTGGGTCTCTTCCACAGTCTAGGAGACTCCAACAGAGGACATTCTGGGACTGGGCAGACTTGCGGGAACAGGGTGCTGTGGGACTTCAGTCACGTATCTCCCTCTCAAGTGGGATTAGTGAGCAGTGCCTAGCCTACGTGACGCTGCTGGCTGAGACCCAGTAGGCTAGCACAACCCAGATCCCATCACCTGAAGGTGACCTGGAGGGGTGGGCCCCACATAGGCTGCCTGGTCTGCAACTTCCTGGTGTGCTATGGTGGGTGGGAACACTTAGCTGGCACAATTCAATCAGACTGTGGCCGACAGGGAAGGAAGCTGGGCCTCCTATATACGCTTGCATATATAAGGAACAAAGAATATGGGAAGAGGCAGCAACAAGAAAGGCTCCTCGGCCCCCAATCCTGAGAAAGAGGCAATAGCAGACACAGCACCAATAGATATAAAGCACTATCTCCAGAGCCTCATAGACAACTTCAGGAATGAAGTTATTAATGACCTGAAGCTAGACATAAGCAGAATAGTTAGAGAAATGCTAAGCACCGCCCAAGAAAAAACAGATGGTGGAATGGAAAAACAGAAAAAGAGGGGAGAATTGTTTGATGGAGAAAATAGAGAAAGCATAGAATATGTGAAGCAGGTTCAAAGAGATTACCAGGAAACTAAAAACTCTATCGAAAACTGGCACAACAGCTTGAAAGAAACTAAGGACAGATTATCTGACCTGGAGGGCAGATTTGTAATATGGGAGCATGTAATGAAAAACTTCTTAAAAATAACAATGAAACAAACAGCAATAATACAAAGACTAGAAGATGACAAGAGGATCTATAACTTAAGAATTAAGAACATAAAAGAAGAAGTAGGGACACAAACAAATAAACTACAAAAGCTACTCACAGAAATAATCCAGGAGAATTTTCCTAATTTAGCAAAAGGTAAAGATACTCAGTTGTATGAAGCATACAGGACCCCAGCCACCTACAACCCAAACAAAGCAACACCCAGGCATATAATAGTTAAAATTCCAGAAATCCAATACAAGAACAGAATATTAAAAGCTGTCAGAGACAAGAAACAGATCACTTACAAGGGAACACCCATCAGAATTACAGCAGACTTCTCAGCACAAACCATCAAATCACGAAGAGCGTGGGGGGAAATAATTCAAGCTTTGAAAGATAATAATCTCCAGCCAAGATTGATATATCCTGCACAACTATCCCCGGAAATTGATGGAAAAACAAGGTGCTTCCAGGATAAAGAGGAACTAGAGGAATATGCAACCACCAATTCAACTCTACAGAGAATACTGCAGGATATTCTAAAAAAGAAAAATACGAAGAATCCAGAAATAGTGGCAGAGAGGCCACAATGAATGGAGCAGAAAACAAAATGAAGAAGACAAACTGACAACTAATGACAGAAAAAGAGCTCAACAGAAATGAGGCAGAGAAGATTGGATGATAGGAACAGCTATTTTGGAGAAAATGATGTCTTAATAGGTAATACTGATTTAGTATCATCTTGTTTTGAAGTCCCATCAAGCTTTTGTTCTTCTGTCTCCATTGGTCTAAACAGGTTGTATCTTATTGGATTTTATTATATATGATAGTATAAGCAAAAACTTTTATAGACAAGGAGATTATACAGAAACCATTGTTCATTTTCTGTTAGTTGATTCTAAATACCCTGTAATACTTTCATTCTCTTAAATGGTTTTACATTGTTTTGATATATTTGATGCTACAGTATATGAAGTTATACTCAAAGAGTTCAAGGAAAGAGACAATATGGTAACTACTTTTATGTCAGGATTATCTTGTGGTGAAACACTATTTTGCTTAAATGGTTATGTTTTGATCTGCGCTGTTTTGCTGTTATGCCTTCTTTTATCTGAATCTCCATTTTATTATTTACTTTTTATTTTTATCCTTTTAATTAAGGGGAAAATAAATTTAAAAATAGCAGGATATATTATAGTAACCCACTTTGACTTTCCATTATCTTGATTTAAAGCACTGTATTGCTCTCACCATCCTATTTTGACTGATGTTCCTCTATTCTGTTTTGCTTGATAGTACCATGTTTGAAAGTTTAGGCAACAGCTGTGAAGATAGTGGGATTCATTATGACGCCCATTCTGGTTGACTATTATCTCCTTTTGAAGACCTGTAATGTCTCCAATGTTTTGGTTTTGTTGGTTTTGTTCTTTACTGTTTTGTTCAATTTTATTATAACTGATGATATAGGCAATTCTATTAGAGATAGCGGAAGGCATTATGGTGACCATTGCTGATCACCTTGTATTATGCTTTTACATTATCTGTTATGTCCACCCTTTTGATTTGACTGACTCTGTTCTGTTATGTCACATTTGGTTCTACTCTCTTCCAAAAAAGTAATAAGAACTGTGGGAGCAACAAAACCCAAAATGTGCAATTGTCATTGTACAAAAGAGAGGAAAAGAAAGTGCTCTAAACGATATAACTGCATGTATATTTAAGTGCATAAGATTGATAATGATATTACTGAGTTTTGTTGGATCATTGAACAGAACTGTTTGCAGTCTCACTGTTGGAATGTCCACTTTATAAGCTTTAATTTTGTAACTTGAACAATTATTTCTAAGATGACAATATGTAATCCATTAACTAGTGATTTCCTACTGTTTATTTTTTTCTGTAAATCTGTATAACTTGTACTCTTTCTCTGCTTTTTTTTCTTTTTCTCCTTAAATTAAAAAAAAAAAAACAGAGAAGGACTCCTCTACTGGAGGACATATTATTGGCTCCATTAACCGTTACACGATGATTTTACTCTAGGTATACAGAACTCCTTATACAGATACACAGGCCAAGAAATGAGATATGCTACACAATTAAAGAGAGTTAATACAGTTTCTGTATGTTAATGGGGAAGGGGAAGAGTATGCCTGGAGCCTAAAGATTTTCTGGGCTGTCTCTTTGTGAAATCAAGTCCAATGTTTATTTACTGGTGAGCACAGTAACCACAGCTTGTCAAGGGCATGTTAAGTAGGAGCTTAGAATTCTAGGGGATAGAAGCAATTTGTACCCCCAAAAGTGCTGTCTAAGAGTGAAGATCTCCTGTGGGTAGTAGAAGGAGAGTTAAAAATGAAGTTTATTAAAGTAGACACCTTAGTTCCTCTTATTATATATCCATTCTGCTAAGTTTTATTTTATTTTGTTGCAGAAATTGTGATACCCCCATCTCACAAATATTTGAGAGTTTTGAGCTCATTTAAAATGTGAGGCATGGCAAGGCACAGAACACAGCAGGTGACTCAGTGTCCTGTCCAGATTTGCTCAAGCTGTACTTTCTGTTGACTTCCAACTATTAACATCTACTGAAGATTTTCTCTGATGAATGGAGGCAAGTTTGCTGGGTTCCAGATGTCCAGCAAGCTAGGAGCCCTGGAAGACTACAAGTGTCTGGAAGTATTCCTCAACCATGGAAGAGCTGGTGAGAGTCGATATGCTCATACCCTCACTTCCCTACCTGTGAGCTCCCATCTTACACTCTTATGCTCTCCTGCAAGCTCCACTTCATTTCCCAACCATGGGAAACATGCTTGAAAATCATGCCCTTGATGGGCTGCTTCCCCCTTAAGGTTTCTGGAGATTCTCTTTTAAATAGGCCTCTTGAAATTGAATCTTTGTTTCATCGTATGTTTCTAGGTGACTCTAAATCCATGCAATACATGAAATGCATAGCAAAATTCTTTCTCAATATTTTGTAAATTGTTTACATCATCATTTGTCTAAGATAGGTGGCTGTTAATTGTGTTTAGAAATGTGATAAAGCTCCATACGCAGAGGGCTATCTAACTGCTTAGATCAGAGGTTAGCATACTTTTTTTTTTTTGAAAATAGCCAGATTGTAAGTATTTATGATTGTGGGCCACAATTCGGGGCCACAGATTAATATCTGTGTTTTCCAATTTTACTTACTTATTTTATAATGCTTTAGAAGAACATTTCTTGCCTTTCATGGAATATAAAACAGAATACTGGTTTGGTTTGGGCCACAGGCCACAGTTTGCTAGATAAAAACAAGTCAAAGTAAGGAGAATCTAGTTTCACAACATGACCTTGACTCTAATGTGAGAAGTTGCATTTCAAACAAGTTCTCATTCTATGCTATGGATTTATACTTATGCAGATAGCCAAGAGTCTTGGCTGTGGGACAGGAGAGCTTTCACTTTTTAATGATCTGAGTTTGAGTAAGACAAAAATATATGGACTAAATTTTCCTTCCAAACCACATGAAGGGAGAATGTGCTTGACACAGCTTTTTCTTGGGGGGAGAGGAGCTATTATTTTAACAAAAACATTTATAAAATAGATCTGGAGACTCAACAAACCAAAAAAGTGATTGACTTTGCCCTTAGGAGTCATTCTGCACCTTAAACTTACACCCCAAGTATGTTGACATTTCAAAGTACAATTTCAGCTTTTATAACCTTCACAATGTGTTCACAGCACTAAATATATAGAGGGAAGAAGGTCCAAATGGGGTGATTTATTTGAGAAATTCCCAGATTGGAGGAAGGTGTCTCTTGAAATGATGGCCTGAGGGAGAGAGTACATTATGATCTATTTAGTAAATTATGTTGAGGGAAACTTCAGAAGGTTTTATAAATTGGGGATTGGGGAGGGAATAGAAAGAGAAAAATATTTTTCTTGGATGAAATGTATGAGCCAAGAAATAGATAGTTTGGGAAGGAATTTTTTTCTTTTGTTCCTTTAACCCTGACAGATTTAAAGCTTTCAGAAAACTGAGGAAGAAAATAATTTCACCTGGTATTCTTACTGTTTCTCCATAGTACATTGCATACTAATACTGTATATTTTCCTGTTTCTATTCCTTGCTCACAAACCAAAATAATAGTAATTTCCAAACTCTGTTGCTAGACAGACAAACAGAGTTTGAAGTCACATCCAGTCCTTTCCATGTTTAGCACTCTCAGTTCTCATGGGAGCTAGTGATAGTTGTCCAGAGCCTAAGTGAAGAGATTGTGTTTCTGCTTAAGAGTCCTACTCCTATGCAGAGGCAGTTATGGATTCAGTGTACTTTATGGACAAGACAGTCAGTTTCTTAGATTTTTAACCATTTTTCTGTGAATCCATCCATAGTATGTCCATATTCCAGAAGCATATGGTATAATACGGTATTATATTCCAGAAGAATATGACAACCACAATTATTAGACAATGTAGATATCACCAATGGGTCTGATAGACCTTCTTTTAGCTCTCATCTCAGTTACTAATGAGTGGCAAAGGGAAGCGTGCTGGAGTTTTGGCCACTGCCTGATTTTCTGATGGAGAAAATATGATTAGATAACAAGACAAAACAAAAATAAACAAATAAAAAAACAAAAACAGAAGAAGGGTCAGCGATATAGCTCAGTAGCACAGTTCTTGCCTGGCAAACATGAGGTCTCAGTTGAAAAAAAAAAAGAATAGGAATAGAAGAAGAAAGAATACTGATTTCACATCATGGAATATGCTACCTGTGAGCAATTGAAGGTTATTTATGTCTGTCTTTGGAAAGGAGATTTCATGGTTTTTAAACGGTCTTTTATTTTTTGACATAATAGCTTTGTTACATCATGGTGCATATAAGTGAATCAAGAATTTGGGACTTTATGGAGAATGTAATAATTTCTACAGATCACCAAGGAGAGCTGTTTAATGATAATACAGCTCCTATCCTTAAGTGTCATAATTTGTCAATAACTTTACAGAGAATGTCTCTGTGTTCAGCCTTGGATAAAGCTCTCTAAATGGAAACAAATTATTTTCCTGGTAGAGTTTCTGACATTCCTGGGCAGAAACAATTTCATGTTTCTGAGCCTTTACAAATGCTGTTCCTTTTGCCTGTCTCTTTCCAGCTGCCTATTTGAGAAATACTCAATTATTCTTTTAGATTGGACCTACCTATTGGTTTCTCTTTGAAGTTTTCTGCAATTTCCCCAGAAATGAGTCTCCTCAGTGCTGTGAAACTCTGGTTACATGGCATAAGTTATCAGCTTATTTTCTTATCAGTTTTTTCTGAACCAGAGGTGGTTTATAGGCAGGAATATTGTATGCACTCCCCTGCCAGTCCAGAGCCTAATGTAGTATAAACCAACAGCTTAGAGTCTAAATACAACCTGGACACATGTTTGGTTTTGCCTGAGCTTATGGGCCTATGTAGCACTTTAAATTATTTTGAACCAATTGCCAACTCAAAACAAAAAATCCTAATCTATGATATCTCTTAGAAAATTGAAAGATATAGTAAGCCTGATTTTACTGGAGATGAGAACTGACTATTTCACATAAAATGGAGCAACTGCTTCTCAGCTTGCCACGATTCCCAAAGTCCTCTAATCAACTTCATGTGTATCACTTTACCCATACCTGGCTGGTCTCTGCAGATATTGAAGTTCCACTCCTGTTTCGTAGGACCTCCAGCACTCACTTCCTTCCCACAGTCATCCAGGTCCCTACTTCCTCATCCATTAAATAATCTTTTTATTTTTTTGAGATCCAAATTTAGTGGTCCATAAAAAAGTTTGATGTGTACATGAGAATCAATTGTGACACTCTTTCAGTATTAGAATATGAAGATAGACATAATTTATAAACATCCCACATAGTCACCATCTTCATTCTAAGAATTGCTAGATTTGATCTTTTACATTGTTTTCCCTAATTTTATAATTAGGCATATAGTTCATCTCCTCTATTACATTTTAAGCACCTACAGGGCTTATCTATCTTTTATGTAGCTAGGTTCATAGACAGGAAACCCTGAGTTGGCAAGACAGATTTTTGTGGTTTCATGAATACAGCAGATTTAACCTTTATCAAAACACTGTTATCCTTGTGTTCAATTCAAAAGGATCAACTGAATCTTGGATTCAACTCCAGTGTACTGCAGTAGTCTGCCAAGAAAGTCTAGTTTTCAAAGGGAATAGTTAAAGCTTTATAAGAATCTTACTCAAAGAAAAATATTCTGTGAAAGTTTCTTCATATTATTGACATTTGACAGCATTTGACATCTGCCCCTGCATCTTTATTGAAATATCTGTCTATACTGATAAAGAAAAACAAATCAGATACTGAATGTCATTGATGGGAAAGGACTCACTGGATATTTTATATGTAGTCTTGTCAATGCTGTTCATAAGACCTTGAGGAGAAGCAGATAAGTAAAACTTACTAGATAATATACTTTAAATCATGTGATTATTGAAGCTTTTTAATGAATTGTGCCTTGTTTCTATTATACTCTAATTATGACTACTGTAAAAGAAAATGAAGTCTTTTCTAATTACCACGAGAGGGAGATATACAAATAGCAGGTTAGGTACTTGGCTTGCTTCTGTTTGGTACTTAAGCTTGATGAGTTCCACATTCTAGACTCCTCCGAGAAAAGGGAGTAAGAGGGAAATTTTATGCTTTGTATTATCCCCTTATTATAGATACCAACTGTCTTTTCTGCTCTGTAATTACTTCATTCTCTCTAATGGATTCTACATTCATAACCTGTTTATAAGCATATTAGCATGAATGGGCCTACAGTGGTATCTTAATTCATAGATTTAATTTGTTTCATGATTCTGGAGAAGATGGATGTGTTTGTGTTTGACACCTGATGGGAAGTTTGCAAATGGAAGTAAAATTTTGCTGAATACTTCTGCATACTAACTGAATAGTTTGTGAACAGAAGTGTTCATAAACTCAGGTGTTATGGTTGGTACACTGTGTCAATTTGAGAAGTTTAGAAGTTTGACTGAGAGCCTTAGTAGGGAGCCAGAATCCTTACTTTGTAAATATTCTCATCATGTGAAAGAGAAGAGCACAGAGATTTTGTGAGTGCTACACCCACCCTGGAGGTGTACCTGTACAATATAAGAGAGGAAAAGAAGCTTGTTCCCTCCATTTGCTCTGGCTGCTGCCTTGAAGTATTGCCCTAGTGCCATGCCACCCTTCCTGGAAACCAGCTGATTATGACTGAAACCTCCACAAACTGTGAGCTAAATAAATCTTTCTTTGCTTCATTTTGGGTGTTGGATGTTTTGTCCCAGCAACTAGGGAAAAGATATCATTTTTTCTGCTCTGTAATTACTTCATTCTCTCTAATGGATTGTACATTCATAACCTGTTTGTAAGCACATTAGCATATATGGGTCTAGAGTGGCACCTCAATTCATGAACTTAATTTATTTCATGATTCTGGGGAAGATGGCTGTATTGTGTTTGACATCTGATGGGCAGTTTGTGAATGGAAGTAAATTTTTGCTGAACACTTCCATATACTAACTGAATTGTTTGTGAACAGAAGCCATTCATATACTCAGGTATTACTATACTTTACTTTATCAGCAAATCTGTTATAAGAAAAATCTGCTTCTGGTCAACAGATTCAGTTTGTCTACATGCATTTACTATATACTTTACACTATAAACTAGAAAGAGGGTAGATGAAAGGAACAAGAAAAATTTTTCACTGTCTAGTGTAGGGGTGTTAACACTACATACAACACGCATAGGTTTAGTAACATTGGAACACTGTACGTCGTTAAAGGAGAGGGAATAGTGTGACTGCTGCTCTCTGGAAATTTTGGAGAAGGCGATATTTAAAGTGAACCATGAAGAATGAGTGAGAGTTTCACAGGTAAACATAAACAGACAAGCTTTCTGGTAATATTGTAAGGAGAAATAGAGGAACTCCACAGTCTTCAGCCTGCTTGGAAGAATGTAAGTCATCGGCATGAGGATGCATAGATGGAATGAGGTAAACTGATGACAGAGGAGACCTGAAAAGTAAGTTGACATTTTGGATACACATGGATATCCAATTATAGCTTCTTTGTTTTGAGCCTTCTACTCAGGGTCTAAAAAACAAAACACAAAACAAAACTTCCCCACCTCTTTTTCAGCAGATAGGCTTCATCAGGTGTTCTTTCATGAGTTTGGAAAGCAGAAGTGAGATGGAGCCTGTCCTCCTGCTAATTTTAACTATGCCTGCTGGCAACCCTGATGGCAAACACTGCATTTCTTTTCTTTTTTTTTTTTTTTTTAATCTTTGAGCATTTGTGGATATGAGAAGCTCTTGTGTTTTCTTGATCCTGAGATTAAAACAACAGCAATATATTTTGAAGTCCAAAGTTTTGCAGTCTCCTAACTCCCTGTGTTCTTGTTTGTAGCCAAGTTTGCAATACCATTGGTGAGAAAATTCTAAAGAATTGGTTTGGAAACTCTACCTGGAGACCTGACCTAGAATTGACTTCTTCAGCCCTTGTAAGTTGTTAAGCACCTAGTGCCTTGATTAGAACTTTTTTTCTGTTTCAAATAGATAGTATGGGTATTTCCTGATACTCTGTGCAATGTTATTGTGAAGACAAGGGAAAGCCAATGAAGGACTTTTAGTAGTTGAAAGACATGCTTGTGTTTCAAGAAGTGTATTGACAGAATAGAATGTAGATTAAATGCAAACAAAATGGGACATGGGGTTATTAGATGTTTGTACATTATGAAAGTGATCAAGGGGATTGGGTGTGATGTCAACAAAGGGGTTAACCCCTAGGAAGGACCAGCTTCACAAATTTGACATAGGCGGCCATGTCTTTATAGGAGGCCCATGCTTGGGGTTTAATATTTCATTATCATTGTCTTGAAACTCTTAGTAATATTTTTCTTTTGCTTTGAGGCTTGTAAGTGAAGACCAATAAGACAATGGCGTGTACCCTGGGAAACTCAAAGCCTGAGCTCAGAATGTGTGTCCTTGCATCTCTGGGAGGGTCTTTGGCCTCCTGGCCTTTTAGCCTTACCTACACTTTGGTTCCCTTTCTGTGCACAAGAGGGGTGATCTGGTACATGTGATGTCATGTTAGTGGGGTGAACCTCTTGGACCCTTATTCAGGTATTGAGTACATCCTGGCACGGATAGCACAACCCTCTGGGAGCTAATCTAACAGTGGGTGAATTAGTTGTATATGGAGTCATGGGACAGGGCAACTGGGAAACTGAGGGTCTACACACACCCAGAAAGTACCACTGTGCCTAAGGGAGCACAATGTTAAATAACAAATGAAAAATACTTGTGTGTGTGTGTGTGTGTGTGTGTGTGTGTGTGTGTGTGTGTGTATGTGTGTGATGTTTGGGGTTGAATCAAGGACCTTTGCAATGATCTATATTCCAACCCTTTTTGTTTTCATTTACTTATTTTTTTAATTTTGAGAGAGCCTTGCTAATTCACTAATTTACCCAGATGAGGCTTGATTTTGGAAATCTGCTTCCAGCCTCCCAGAGTGCTGGGTTTAGAGGTGTATACCACCACACCCACTTTATATGTTGCCTATTTTAATAACACTTTCCATCTGCTTCTTGAATAAGGTACTCATATTTTCATTTTGTGCTGGGCCCCACACATTATGTAACTGACCCTCTCTGCAGATAGAGGGCCCAAACAAAATCAGGACCTTAGCACTGGAGAAAATATCCTTTTTTTCTAAAAGTCTCATAGCTTAGTATGCTAAAAGAACAGGTAGTCCCTCTCCAGATTTGAGTTATACTGTAATATGATCTATTCTATTACCAGAAATTATATAAAAGTAGAAAACAAAAAAGCTTTCTATTTTATTTAAAGGCTGTCTTTCTGGTGGTGGTGGTGGTGGTGGGGTGTGTGTGTGTGTGTGTATTAGTGATGGTGATGGTAAAGGAGCCATTATAGAGAGAAAGAATGTGAGAGATGGGCAAAGGGAGAAAAAACAAGAAGTAGATGGCAAGACGATTGGGGAGTAAAGTGACTGCCACTGGGCCAGGGGCACTAAGGAAAAGCATAGGAATTGATGGAGCGTGCAGGAACAGGTTCCAATCTGGTAAAAACAGCGGTGCTTCTTCAGACAGGGACAGGATGTGAAAATGGATGAAAATAAAACTTTTCAGATATAGCTCGGAGTCTCTATCTTCTATTTTTTCATTCTGATTTCTTGAAAGAGGATATAGTTAAAAATTAATAGGCGGAAGAAAATTCAATGTTTTCCTGTGGCAGTTGGGATGAAAAACAAACTAGAGACCAGTGCAATGATAGAAGAGATGATTTGCTGTTTGAAATAATGCTGTGATTTTGAAAGAAAGGACCATTTGAGGCTTATCACAAAGAAGGAGCACCTTTAATCCATTATAAATGATTTTGTTTCCATAGATTTCATATGGAATCATTTCCTTGAGTGTGTTTATCACTTAAATTCTATTTTTATTTTAAGAGTCTCCTTTTCCACTTAACATGGCTTCAATGGATTCTTAGTTCACTCCCTTGACTTTGTTTTGTGTTTCCCTGGCTTTGCTTCTAGGGAGTGTAGGTTACAACACCTACTAGTATCTCTTTCAGTTCCTGGAGCATGTTGTCAAGGGAAAGTTTCAGTTGATGTAAATGGGAAAAACCTTACTCCGGTCTGGCCATGCTGGGAACCGCATCCTGGAACTGACTTATTTTTCAGTGCTACAGCACTGATCCTTCCTACCAAGGCGGCATTCCTGTGTGACTGCCGTAGTTTGTTTCTGCAACAGAACAGCCTTTATCATGTTCACTGAGGCTCTGTAAGTGTTGCTCTGGAAGAAAGCTTTTATGTTTTGTGTCTACTTAGTGTTGCCCTTGAATTCATAGCTGTATTGTTTTTGAAGCTAAAAGCGAGCATGAGCATGAGCATGAGAGAGAGAGAGAGAGAGGCTGTATTAGGCACAAAGTCTGTTGATATGGGAGTGTATTTGCCAGGTAGAAGATCTAACATCATAGTTTTTAGAAGCCAATGTTTTTATATGGTGATAGACTCCAGTTTGGTTGTTTTTCTTTAGGTTTGAGGTTAATGTGTGGAAATAAAGATACTGTCACAGCTTGTGGCTCTGTATCAGTATTATTTCCTCATAGAGAGTAGCAAAGTACCTCAGTTGGTACCTTGTTTGGAAGCAAATAAACTCCATATTTCTAAGCCAGGAGCAAAAATATTTGTTCATAGCAAGAAAACTAGTAGATTCTGAAGTCTAAGGCAAAACTGAGCATCTGGGTCTTGCCAAGGACAGGATCCAGGAGTGTTCTCTGGAGCAAAATGCCAGGATATAGGGAGAGATAAACTCTTTTTCCAAAAACTGCCTTAATAGTGATTGAATGTCTAACATATTTCATTGTTAGGAGCTCATACATGTTTCAGATTCCCAGGAAGAGAATGTGAGATTGGTCTCATACTGTAAATACACTGGCACCCTTGGTCAGGAAGATGGGATAATTTTAATGGCATTTCTACCATGATTTATCCCCAAGGGAGAAGGATGTTCCTGCCCGAAAATGAGGAACAATTGCATTTATATACTTTTACTTTAATTTCCTTACCTAATCGTTACCACCAACCCACAGCCCCTGGGTGGATATTTGCATCGTTACTTTTCACGAAGAAGCTAGAGTGCTAAGAAGTAAGTGTCTTGCTCATCATGGCAAAGAGTAAGAGGGCTAGTATTAGGACTCAGACCTTAGTGAATGACTGCACATGGGACGAACAACTACGCCCACCTCTTCTCATGTAATCAATCATCGAATCAATGATGATGATTTTAATATTCTCTTCTCTCTTCAATTTGGTTTTTCATAGATTTGTCCTGTCCAAATGTTCCTTGTCCTTCCCAACCAAGTGTACTTACATGCGTCTTTTATTCATAGATGGGGTCTTAGGACCTTTTCTCCAAGTACCCCCCAGTTTTTGAAATTATTCCAGAAGAACTAAATTTTAGCATTATAGATGGATTTAGTGAAATTGACCAATTGGAAGTTGATAGGAGGACTGGGCATGTAGCTCAGTGGTAGAGGTCTTGCCTAGCATGTGTGAAGTCTTGTGTTTAATCCTTAGTAAAACACACACACGCACACTGATAGGAATGACAGTAGCTGAACAGCTGGTTTGGTAGAAAAATTGACACTAGCAGTCATTAGGACTCAAAAGATGCACTAAGGTGGTGTGAAGAATTAAACCAAAATCAAATATTGTACGTATCTCAGTAATCCCATAGATCCTCACTGTATTAAACTCAGGACAATTAGCATTGTTTTAAAAGAAAGTTAAATTGTGCTTAAAGTGCTCCATTGGAAAGACTGGGAGGCAATGTTTCTGTGTTTATTCCCTATCACAATGGAAGTGCCTCAGGATCTACCTAGGGTACTGCTCTGAGTTGAGCTCCCAGCGGATCCTTGGAGTATATAAAGATGATCCTTCTACGAGCTGGATAGAAGAAGAGGGTCCACGGCTAAGCCCATGAGGATGTCCTGTGGTTTCTGTAAACACACAGGGGTTTTAGAACATGTATCTTTCTTCTTTAGTGTTGAAAGCATTCTGCACTCACACTGAATTTGTCTCAATTTTAGTGAAACTAAAGATGAAGATTCAAACCCATTTTCTCTGAACCTCTCAGTTTCTCTATATCCATTTTAATAGCTTCTCCTATCTTTCTGTGAATGCCTTGAGCATATAAATTTGCAATGTTTATTGCATTTCTTCTTAGCTCTAAAGTTACTTGTGGGGAAACAGAATATTTGAGTACCTTTGATTTTCACCATGTGTTTACTGTTTTCCTACGTGTTTCTTTCTTTTTGTTTTCTTTTTTAAAAAGTTGTTTTACTATTTTCATTGCAAATGCTTTTAAATACTATCCAAGGGCTCTGGGGAACAGGATGAAGGGTGTCATTATCATCCAATAGATGTATTCTGCTAGTATTTGAGTGTTGTACAAATATGGGATCAAGCTGATTTTATCAAGGAAGAGACGATGCTTTGGATGGATGAAGGCAGCGCTAAGAATATGCAGAGTGACAGCAGAGAACACTGAGGAAAGAAGACGGTACACTAGGGGATCCTGGAAGGAGCTGTGGCAAAGGTGGAAGGAAAGAACAGAAAGGGAGGATTCCTATTTGAAAAACATCAAAGGAAAAGAAGTTTGGTTGGTGAAGGAAGACACTATGCCCACCGCAATAATGAGAATAGCTGTGAGTGCATAGTAGTGTCCAATCTTGATGACTCGTGGGTTTAACTGTTGTAATGAGCAGGCCCCAAAATGAGTTGGTACAAAGAAGAGGCTTGTGTCTTGCTTAGGTAACAGTCTACCATGGGTGCTTGAGTAGGCACAACGTTTTCCTCCATTTGACCATTCAAAGACTCTACTCCTTCCATTTGGTGGCTTTGCCATTCCCTAGGACTTGGGTCTTGTCTGCAATCACACTGTGAAAAGTGAAAAAGAGAATAGAGAGCCACCTATGTCCTTAGAAACCCCAAAGGGGCACACATGACCCATGCTCATCTTCCTCTGGAGAAAACCCAGCCATTCAGCCTCAGTGTGTAAAGGAGGCAGGGTGCAGACACATTCAGCCATGGGTGCAGATGAAAGGCAAGGATGGTAGTGAACCTTGTTGAACAGTTGGTGGCGTTTGCGACAGAGACTCAGGTAATGACAGTGCAGCCTTAGAGTCCAACAGATTTAGGATCCTCAGCTTGCGAGACTTCTCAGTTACCTAGGCTCTCTGGAGCTAAAACTATCACATACCCCTAAGATTCTTATGAGAATTAAATAAGATAATTAGTGTAAGGCTTTTAGCACAGTGCCTGAAAACCATTCACTAAGTACTCAGTAAATATCTCTTATTATTTTCATAACTATAGATCAAATAAAGAAAAAGCATCTAGTATCTATTATAGTCCCAAATCGATAAGGCAGTTTGTATATTTAACATAATTCTCAAAGCTTTATTTTGAGAAAAGTGCTATCTGCTTTTTATACACAGTTATCTTGTAGCACAGAGAAAGAACACAGTCAGGATTTAGAAAATTAGCGTTGCGTGTACATTTAATTATATTACTCATATTATTTCTACAAGGGGCACCGAAGAGAAAAATAAGTGGAGGCTGGGGTGAAGCAGAGAACTAGAAGAAACAGCAGAATCCAGGACAAGGGAAGGAAATTAGTTCAGCTTAGAATTTACATTAGAGGCAAGGGACCCTAACCTTAATCATTAGTCTCACCCTCCCTTAATCCTGAACCATAATGCAGAGAAGGGAATGATAAGCTAACCAGATGAAGGATTGGTATCATTACAAGTGTAGTTAGAGCTTTATAAAACTGGGACAGAACTGTGTTTCTGTTTGCATTCTGTCCTTGGAGACTCTCAGATACAGATAAAGTTTAGTAGTATGCATGAAATTACTGTGTGTTCCCAATGTTATGGACATACCGAGAGAAGACGCAGTGAAAGAAAGTTGGGATCCAGATGTAAAGTCACTATTGGAAGAAGTTCCTCCGGGAACTCCTGAAGATAAACGGTTGTGTTCCATGTTCATTTTAAAAAATATACTTTCTCAATTCACTTTTAGATACTTGCCCCCTGGAAACAGAATGGTAGTCCTTATAGCACTGTCAGTCTTTTGTCTCTCTGCCTTTTAAAAATTATAGTAGCGTGCAAATACAAGTGACATTATTGTGTAAATCAGTTCGATCCACCAATAATTTAGAAAACAATAAAATTACACTCAAGTTAATACTACTTACAATCACATTATTTGAGGAACACTTCACAATGGACTGTTAAATAGCAAAGTCCTACAGCTTTCAGTTTGAAACCTGTGATAAGGACAGTCACCTTATAGATTTTTCTTTTCATATTCTTACAGATGAGAACCTCAAATGCTTTAGTGCTGAGGTTGATGAAATTTCTTTGTAAAGAGTCTGTTAATAAATATTTTGGCTTTACTGGACACTTGCTTCCCCATCACAACTGCTGTGCTCTACATTTAAGTGAAAAAGCAGCTATAGAACTAATAGGTACAGCTGTGTTCAACAAATCTTTATAAAAATAGACCATAAGCT
This sequence comes from Cavia porcellus, assembly GCF_034190915.1. Taxonomy (NCBI): domain Eukaryota; kingdom Metazoa; phylum Chordata; class Mammalia; order Rodentia; family Caviidae; genus Cavia; species Cavia porcellus. The sequence goes on from NW_026947484.1 coordinate 83,068,271, forward strand.
AAATTTGGCCTCTGGGCTTTTTGTTAATCCCTTATATAATTCACTTTTTTCTTTTCTACCTCATATTGGAAAAAATGATTAATGTTTTAGAGACAAGAAATTTAAAGTACAAGGAGGTTAACTGACTTGTTCATAACCAAGTTGAAGGTGAGATGGGGTTCAACTGCAGCTCTGATTGGCTTCAGAACACGTGGTCATCTCTGTCACACGGTCATATACCATAAATTGGAACTTCTTCTCTATGCATCTTAGAGCAAGTCTATTTTGGAACCAGAAGTCTACTTTGGTGATAAAACCTTGCAAAGATTGAAATTTCATATAATTAAAAATTAAAATGCTAAGTTATGATTCTTTTTTTTGGTCTGGGAGTTATTCTGTCAATTTATTTCTAGGAATAAAAAGGCCATCTTTACCCTCACTTTGGACCTGTTGGAATTGTACTTCTTTATATTTGTCAAATGTTGACGTGGGCTTTACCTTTGAGTCCCAATCTAAGGAAAGCAGGTGTCCTTGGATGCTAACAAGACAACCTTTTTCTTGGATCATTTGTTCTTCAACCTGGGCCACCTCTGAGCCCATTTCTGTCAAAGACATTTTCCCCACAGTCCAACTCCTTTCCTACACACTCTGAAAGGACCTCTGAAGCCAACACTGTTTACCAATTTGTTCTAAAAAATGTCAGAACTGCAATCAGAGGAGGTCAAGCAACAATTCTCACAGCTGTTACAAAACATTGCTAATTGCTCTACAAGCTTAAGAGAAAACACAGTGCTATAGCCTGAAAATGGTAATTATTGTGACTTGAGTTTCTTGCCCTAAATTCCCTGGGTGGATGTACTCTTTCAGCTAAAGGAACGGAGGGAGACAAAGAGGGAGGGGGCAGGAGTTTAGCATCACAACTTTAATAATAATAAAAAAGATAGGATTTCTAGCATGAAGTGGTCTTCTTGACTGAAAAAATTGGGGTCCTTTGTCAAGAAAGCTTTGTAGATGTAAATGAGCAACAAGAAACTCTAGAGACTTGTATTCTTTACATCATGTTAAGAAATATTGATTGCAGCCCACAAGAAGACTTTCACTTAACCACATTTTAAAAAGCTTTCATAAATATTGCAATAAAGTGAAATTCATTGCTAGTTAAACTCTAACACTGGCATGAGCTTATTTATCACCCAGATGACTGAGCTGCTGGTGAGAGAAAACAGAGGGATAGTAGGGAATTTATTTAGCACATCTTGAAATATCTTCCAGCAAGGTAATAAAGGCCATGCTCCACATTTAGATCTCATGGCCAATAAACAATTTTCAGAAAAAGAAAAATAAAGGTGGTAGAAATAGACTGCATTGGGAAATTCTATTTACACTATAGTCAATTATTTCAGTGTTCAGTTTATTATAAACTTTTTTCCCATTAAGCATAGCTTGTCAGAAATCCTATACCAAGGGAATAAAATGTCAAGACTGTGTCCAAATCATCACAGCACACTCCGTGGAACAGATTCTTACTTCTAGAAACTCTAAATGATTTGTGACAGTATTCATGGCATTTGAAAGTAAAATTAGTCAAGTGAAATTTTTTAATGAAGTGTTTGATAAGGAGAATTGTTTAAGTTAAGCCTCCTGACATATATACCTGATTTTTCTGTCATGTTTTCATTCACAAAGTGAAAAGTCCTGTCCAAATCTATGCTTATGTGTGCATCTTTGAATATGACATTACTTTAAGAAAGTATATACAGTAAGCCCCAACCTAAAGAATATTCGAGTTGCAAATTCTCACAGAATGAATGGACCTTGCATGATGAACATTCATAGATGCAAACAAAGCACAGATTAGTTCCCGTGTCTGTCGGACACTGTCGCAGTTGAGCTGCTGTGTGCTTGCTGTACAGCGTGTAGCGTACAGTAGTGCAGTGCCCAGTCAGAGCCCGGGGTGTCTGGAAGCACGAGGAAAAAGCAGAGGTGAAGTGGAGGGGGCTGTCAGGAGGCACAAAGCAATAACCACGAAACCAAAGTGAAAATCACTGGGAGCCTGGACTGAGGTGGAAAGATGATAGATGTCTGTAAGAGTAAAAATGGTTTATTTTTAGTTATATTGTATTGCACCACTATTTTAAGGTAAGTGTAAAAGTAAAAATAGTCCATTTACAGTATTTTTGTGTGCATTTGGTTATTTCATGCTTTATGTTGAATATTTGTGGAAAAAGTATCAGACTCACTCTGTCAAATCTGATTTACCATGTTCTCCCAGAATGGAACTCATTCGTAAGTCAAGGACTTAACTGTTGTCCTGTAGATGTCAAAATAAGACAGTAATTTAAAACAAATAAGATTACGCTTATTGACAGAGATAGACGAGAGTTCTATCCTTTGTAATGCTTTAAAGGTGAAAAGAAATATAGATGGGTCAGATAATCTAGTTACAGAGGAAAAGAGGGTAGAGCAATATATAAAAGGAGGTACTGATATGCAAAATATACATAACACACAGTTATGAGATTTCTAGTTCACATAATGAAAAAGTAAACAGTCACGTGATTCTGGGTCCATAAATGTAATATAAAGCATTGTTCAGGGTAGATGTCAGTGGTTGATATAGAGACTAAATTGTAAGAAATTTCTCTTATGAGTTCTAATAATGAGTCCTGCAAAATAACAAACTATGTTTCTTGAAACTTGATGCCAGGAAAGTATTTCATGAAGCTTTTTCTCTCAGGATCTCTCAGTGTCAGCGAATTCCAAAGTACAACTGAGCCAAAACAACTTGCAACAGGAGGGCAAAGTGTAGCTTGAAATGCAGAGCCTCTGGGTTCTCATTTCTGTTGGTCTTTTGCTCTTTGCTTCTGTCTGTCCCCATTAACTTGTGTCTTACTTTAATAGGTGTTTTCTATATCTCTTTAGTCTCATCAAACAAGACCTGTGTTAGGAAGCATGAGTAAACAGTTCACTTCTATGCTACGACCATGTTGGGACTAACTTAGCTTGAACATTGTCTGTTAGTGAGTCCAACAAATAATTCAGAGGCTTAGAATGAGACAAGTGGGTTTTGTCTTATCTGTCAAAGCACAAAGCCAAAGCAACCCCATTTTGGATTTAAATGACCTGGCCATCTACTCCCTCTGTTGCTATCCTGAGTTTTGAGAAACGGTGACTGTGTATTTTCCCCAGAACACAGCTGTTCCCAAGATAAGAACCAAGGACTTTCCATTCCAAACCACAGAACCCATCTCTCTACCTTCCCTAGCAGCACACTCCTTGCCTCCTACCACTTGAGATAGTCAGCTACAATAGATTGTAAGCCTTGAATTCAGCCAACAAATTTAGAGGATGGCTGTTTCTCCTGTATTAGAATAAAAGGGGCATACCTCATTTGCTACCTCATTGCTGGGTTGTGCTTGTGCCCTTTTGCAAAAGTAAAATCTTGCCTTGTTGAGGTTTCTTGATATCCGAGTGCTTTATTATCTCCCCTGACAAACTGAGTCTGGGGGCTCATTTCCAATCAGAATAAGAGTTTCAACTTCTTTTGGGCTTTGAAACTTCCTTGTATAATTCCAGAACCTACCTTGTATAATTCAGTCCTCCCCTTTCCTTACTGTCTTTGCTCTACATTTGTGGTATGCTCACTTCTGTCTGGTGCCACTCTCTTGACATCTCACTCCCAAAAGGTGAAGAATGTGAGTGTCTTAAATGAATTGATGCTGTTACTAGAGTGACTTGAATAGTCCAACTGCTTCTTACTAATTTAACACTGCCACACTTCCCAGCAGTGGGGGAGGGATTGCCTAAAGCAGGGGTCACAGAACTTTTCCTAAGAAGGACCAGACGGCCAATATTTTAGGCTGTGTAAGCCGTGCCGTCTGTCACAACTTCTCAAATCTGTTATTGCAGTGTGAAAACAGTTAACAATATAAATAACAAGAAAATAGACAACACATAAATAACCAGCATGGATGTACTCCAATAGAACTTTATATACGGATGCTGAAATTTAAATGTTCACATTTTTCACATGTCACAGAGTAATTATTCTTTTGAGTACTCAAAAATGTAACTGCTGCTGGGTGCAATGACACAGGACCTGTAATCCCAGATTCTCTGAAGGCTGAGGCAGGAGGATCATGCATTTGAGGCCAGCCAGTGTAAATTACAGAGAATCCTGAAGCAAAAATAAGTAAATAGCCCTTCTCTCCTCCCTCCTCCACCTCTCCACCTTCCTCTCCTTTTTCTTTTCTATTTCTTGTCTTCTGGATCTTCCTATGTATGCCCAGGCTGACCTTGACCTCATGATCTTTCCGCCTGAGCTCTGGAATGCCAAGATAACAGCATTTCATGGTGGTGCCCTGGGGTCCATGAGAGACACCGTATTTTTCATGACAGTGTACTTCAGTGCCAGTGCAGTCTTTCTCAACCATTACCTTTGAGTGCTCTATCACCCTGGGCTCTGTGGTGAGACTTGCGGCTGGAAGGAAGAAATGAGTTTCTTTCTTGTGAAATCTAAAACAGAGACAGGACCAGCCTCTATGCCCAACCTTCGGCCATCTTCTTCCAAATGAAGTGACGCAGCTGCCAGATACTACAAGGCTCATTTCCTCCTGCCCTCACAAACCTAAGCTTCTACTGGGACACACTCTGTTGCTCCCTTCACTTCCTTCTCTGGTGGCAAAAAATTTCCCAGATGGAAAACTTTGCTATAAATAAAGGTGTAAGAAGTGGTCATGTAAAAACAAACAAACAAACAAACAATCAAATCAAACATACATACATAAAAGCTTGGATGTGGCTCAGTGCTAGAATACCTTTGGGTTTCATAGTCAGTACTGGAAAAAAAAAAAGACACTTTTACCTTGAGGGCTGCACAACACCACATGTGTTATTTGCTGACAATTAAACCCATGTTTTCCCTTCCCTGTTCCTCTCCTTTGACCTTCCTTTTCCCTGAAGGGTCAAAGTGTCAATGAACATTCATATCTGCTATTAAAATTCTAATGCTTGTAATTAATGTGTAAGAAGATTCCACCTAAAATACAAACTAAAACTACACAGAGATGTCACATTAATTTGGGAAAGGTTCGTGAAAGGTTATAATCAGTGCTAATCAGGACATTAAGAGGTGCTCTTTCATGTTGGTAGGAATTGGCACAAGAGCTCTGGAAAGTATATCATTGATTTGTATGTATCAAGGGTATTCTGGGCACACAATTTTGCCCAGAATATTTCAAAAAAGAATCCAGAAATAACCAGGAACAGGAACAAATGATATTTGTTCCCAATAATGAAAGACAGGGAAAATACACTAAAGTGCTTATAATATGAAAAAGCTTAAATGTCCATACTAAGGAAGTGGCTAAGTCTATTTTAGTTTGTCCATATAACATGAAAAGTGATTATCTCTGAGTGTAGCATTGTCAATAAATATTTTTCTTTCTTATACTTTCCATTTTCTTCAGGTTTCTCACATAGAATGCATTAAAAGTATATGAGATTATAAGTAGTTAACAAATAAAAAAGATGAAAAAGATTCCCTATAAAATCAGAATTAAAGTGTGCTTGCCTTCAGTTTGCTTTGCTTATGTTGGTTATGGCCCATGCTGATCTGAAGACTTCCTAAGTTGCTGGATTTATCCCACTTTTCGGGTACACATGTGTACTTCCCAGGTCTTTACAATTACTTTGCTACCTTGGTGTCACTTTTTCATCTTCACAATTTTTCTCTAGCAATTTCCCTTGGTTTATGGGAGGAGGCACATTTTACCCACTAATGATAAAATTCTTCAACTAGAAATAGGTGCACTTTTATTCTGTTTCTTGCAAATTTGGGTTTCAACTTTTAAAATTTCAACTGATTATTTTCTTTCCTATTGTCCCTTCAAATTTCCTGATAGTTGGATAAAGAAAAATGTAAGTGTATACAGAGTTCTGCATTTCAATGATCTTTTCCTTATGCAATCAATCATTCTTCCTCCACAGGGGACAAGCTCTCCAGCTGACTTGTGCTATACAGGGCAGGGTACTTGCCCATCTTGAAACTTCCCCAAGTCAAGCAGGAGCCTTTGCATCTCCTCTTTGTTTGTTTCCCCTTTTTGTTTTATTTTAAATTCTGTTTCCTGCAAGAGATCTGTTAGATTTCCACAAAAATGAAACCCTTAAGAGAAAATCAATTCCTTTACCTGCTTTCTTATTTCCAGCGATGGTTTTATTAAGATATGGAGCAAGCTTTTCTTTGCTAAAAAAAAAAAAGCTTCAGCATCACCTGTGTCCTTGTCATGTGCCCTTCACTTTGGGTTCATTTGTTCCTAGTAGCTATGATGTGTGACTGAGTGTGTTACACTGTGTACGACTTTAGGGGTTCCATTGCACAGAGTACACAGCGCCATCTCCCTAACTAGGTTCTCTGGTTTCACAATGGCTAGTAATGAGGACTTAATTAGAGGACATATGAAGTAGAATAATTATTGATAAATCCAGGAAAGACTTTAAACTAGCATTTTATAATACCAGCATTTTCATATTGTGGCAGATATATAAAATTAAAACACTTTAAAAGTACATGGAATAAACAAATACGGCTGTTTGTGGCTGGAGATGACTGGCCCGGAAGCCTTGCTGTCCAAGACTGCACAGGCAGACCAGGAGGGCTGGGCAGGAGGTTGGCTTATATGTTACTTATTTGAGACACGCCAGTGTCCCATGGCCCAGCAATCGGGAAGCTCAGATCAGTTTAAGATCAGTTACTCTCTTCTGTTCTCACTCCTGCTTTACAGATTAAGAAAACGAGTCTCATTCTTTGACCTCAGTAGCACCCTGAGGCTGAGATTTAGAGCTGGTGAGCTAGGGAAACAGAAGATTTGGGGAATAGAAAGCATTCTATCTCCCTACCTGCTCCCATTCATTTATCCTTCTATTGAGAATTCTCTAATACTTTTTAAAAGTATTTTTCCCCTACTGATGCTAGTCTCATTATAAAGAAAGACTCTAAGCTGCCTTCAAAAGTTAGTGAGGAAAAGTACATCTAACTGAAGCCTTGTTAATCCTATAATGTTCCTCATGCTGGCATTTTTCATAAGGAAAGATTGTTTTGCTTGTTTTCTAATAGATCTGATAGCAAAAAGTACAGATTTGTCCCAATTGTAGTCTCTAAGTACTTTTATATAAAATATAAGTTTTATGTAAAATACTGAAATGAATTTCCTATGTGAAAAACAACACAACATAAAACAAAACTAGGCGATCACTGAGGCATCACTCAAGGTTACCAGGTTTAGAGCATTAGTTAAAAGACATCTCATAGTCAATATGCTTGTTCTCAGGAACATGAGGGAAAGTACCCAAAGTATTTGAGATAAATACAATTGCAATTTTTAAGTGACTATTACATTTTTTCCCCCTGCGTGCTTTGAAAGAAGACAAGGCTAAAGCTCTGATGCTCTTCTCTGGAGATCCAGTCATGGATTCAGGGATTTTAGCTTTTGTGAGCCTCACTCAGTTTTTTTTAAAGCAAAATTCAGATTCCTTGACTTTAAAAATAGACAGATGATAGGGAGAGGAGCCAGGGAGGAGGTGTGAGTCTCAGGCATCACGTGAATGAGATCATTCTACAGCTTTGCATCTCCCAAACTGTAGATGTCACAAGGTGAGAATGAATCCTCAACTTGTTCTGGTTTCCAGGCTACAATCTCTCTGCTTTTTCCCTTGTGCCCTTAGGGAATCTAAGGAGTCTGCTAAACCATTTGACAGACAATTGTTCTTACTGGCAGCAGACACACATAACCTCACTAAAGCTTCTTACCAAAGAGTCGAAAGCTCTTGAGCATAACAGATTCAAGTATAAACATGTGTTTTTGCCATTCATCATTTCCCTCATATGTGATTATACAGTATTCTGGGAGGCAGCACAATCTATAGCAGGTGGCTTCTTTAATTGGCTTGCCTGGGGAGTAGCTGAAGTCAGGTTCAAAAGGTACTGACCTTATGGATTTGGTTAGTAGGAGCTTGCAAGTGGGGTTGTAAAAGCCAAACAGAGAAGTGGACTGCTCCCCCGACCCATAGGGAAACAATGGAAGCCTTGTGACTATTACAGGGGAAGTGATAAAACCAGAGAGTGTGAAGAGGTTGTGATGTGGAACACCAATACTTAGCTGCAGAAATACCCATATTTATCTCTGCAACAATCTACGTGTGGTCTCAGGGGCTCATTCTGGACCTTTACGGTCCTTCATTCATCTTCCTTCCTGTAACAGGTAGGACAGGGTTGACAGTGACAGAGCACGTTGAGGCTCCCAGACATCTACAGAGCTACCAAGGTTAATGGTGGAGCTGGCACATTCCTGCTCTCATATGTTGGTTGATCCTCCTTTGATCAGACTCTAAATCATGAAAAGACAATGTCAGACGAGTGCCTATGCGGCAAAGAAAAGTGGCATTAAGGTGATGGCTGACACATTTTATCAAAACCAAACTGTATGACTCAAATCTAAATTATCCATTTAGTTAACCTATATAAATGAAATTAGTTGGATGATGAATGATTTGCTTTGTATTCTTGAGGAACTAGTTTGTTTTCTGTGAATGATTTTTTAAACACAGGATTCCTAAAAGCTATTAATCTAATTAGTATTTATTGAGTGGCTGCCATATGTAAAGTGATGCAATCAAAGTGATACAACGGACTCAGACCTCTCTTTCAACAGTTTATTGTCTAGAAGGAGAAACACATTTAATAGGTCATCAAAAGTCTCCTTAAGAGTGATTATGGGACAATGTAAAGCAAACACAAAATCTAGTGTTTTTTTATGGTTTATTGATGGTAAGTGTGGCTGCCAGAGAAGCTGTTATAGAGGAATGAATAAGATGACACGTGAAGGACGAATTATGTGTTATTGACAAAGAGAGAAGAAGGAATGTAGCTTTGAAAATCTGTTTAAATTTTTGGGATAACATCCAGAATTTGCTAAGAGTTCAGGTGCATGAGGCAGAGTTAGTAAAAGACTTAATCACAAAGGTCCATTGTCTGGCAGTTTGCTCCTTTGTGCCTTGTCTATCGCATTTGAACCAGACTGTAGCATTTCATTTGAAGTTTGCAGCACATTGTTTCTATAGTGTTTCTAAAATTCTAACTGCTATTACACTAATGCAAGAAGATAGGGCAGTAAGTTTGAGGAAATGGACATCAGTTAACCACTTTTACCAGAAAAGAAAATATGAGTCTGGTAGAGATACCAGAAAAAAAAATGGAAGTTATAACTTACCAATACTGTGTCTACACTGTACTGAGACAGAGTTGGGTAGGGTTCCCGGGATAAAATAGCAGAAAGTTCTAAATTTCTCATAATCAACTGTTGTTGAAAATTTAGCTCAGATCTTATTTTATTAAGTCAAATTTTCAGCTTCTATTGTGGTATTAATTTCTAGAGGGGGGTATTAAGAATAAATTATAAGCTTTCCAGTTGATTACATCTGTAATTGCCTTGAGTTTATGTGTGTGAACCTCATTGTTGCAGGTTTTTTCTGCCTTTGTTAGTACTTTAGGAATAATAGTCATGGCTGGCAGATTTCCTAGATTCTTTCTATATTTTTACAATAACAACAATAATGAAAACACTTGACATTAGTGGAATATAGATTATAATATACAACTATAGACCAAGGTCCTGAACTTTTTCATTTCCATGATTCATGTCACTGTATTTACAGGTGATCAAAATATATGTCTTGGATTAAGTTTCTCTTATGTGTCTATGATGCGAAAAAATTTTTAAACATGAGTTGGACTTGAGACCAAGGTCACCGATTCTGTTTTTTCTCATCTAAAGGCTCTGTTCTCAACCCTCTGCCACAACAAAATGTTGGTGTTCTCTATTACATCTTTGAGAAATCTTCTGTTACCATTTGCAAAACTTCACATTTGCCGAAGAGAAGTGGAAGGAAAAAGAATGTTTGAAATTTCTGGTATCTGGAGCTGTTCTCAAAGCTGTGACTTTTTCACTGTTCTTTACTAGGCCTACTCATGAATCTTGCAACCATCAAAAAGTAGAACTACATCTTAAGCATCTGAGAGAGATTATTTTAATCTTCACAATAAGCCCACAAGTTAGGTTTTGTATTTCCATTTTTAATGAAACACATTCGAAGAGATTAATTGCTGATATCTATACTGCTATTATGATTTGCACGTGTGGTTTCCAAGCCTGCACTGTTTCTACTATGCCATCCTCAACAGTTTCCACACTCCAAGGTGACTTGTTTTGAATCATCCAGAACATCTGATATACTAAAATCTTGTTGGAACCTCTGAACATCAAGTTGAAGGCCGCAGAACTAAAGCAAAGGGAAATGCGAAATTGCTCTATTAAAATGACAAATATTCCAGATGTAGCTAATTAGTATGATAACCTATGCATGAAAGAGAATTGTAAAATTAGTGAGATCAGCCTTGCAATGCCATTAACCACATTATAACTCTTCACAGATTTTCTCTCCATCATGAACTAGACTTGGAAATGCCTGATCACAGTTTGTTTTATCACATGGCACAGCTTATCAGTGCCACATGGCTGTGGATACTGTGGTTTTCACAGTGGGTTATTTTGTATCTCTGCAAATTGGTAAATTAAAATAATTTCATCTAGGGCGATTCTACACCAAAAACACACTGGCGACCTTGAGAGAAGTTCTGCGTTTTTCCCTTCTCATTTTCTTTTTGATAATGTTCATTGCTTGGCTTAGAATCACCTACTATATGATAAAAAAAAAGACCAAGAGTCCAGTTCTGTGTATACTGACCCCTTTCTTTAAATGGCAGACAACTGGGAAAGAGGAGAGTTTTATTTGAAAGGAACTAACCTGCTGTAATTCTTCTGAGAAGAATTGTAGGCTAGCAGTTTGGAAAAGCTGTGGAGAAGATAAGCACAAGTTATATCCACAAATGACATGGTTAGTATTCAATGGTTTCCATGAAGGAAGAGTGGCAACAATCATGGCTGGGGAAGGTGGTGAGGCAGGTGAAGTTTGGTGAGGGAGATGACATCACAGCTAATATGAACTCTGCCTTTCCTTGTTTTCATCTCATCTGAGCATCCCCCACCTTCATATTGTATTTGTCCGCCTTTTCTGACAACTCCTCGTCTCCCAAAATGATTTCAAATTTGAGCCAAAAAGCACATGGAGATGGAGGCGGAAGTCCTGACTTGTGAATTTGAGTCTTGTGAAGTATATGTAGAAAGAGAGATTGATTTATATGAAATACATCGTTGATCCAAAATAGCCCACATTGTTTGCCAACACACTATGTGTTACTTGATTTTCCTTTGAGTTGAATTTGGTTTGTCACTGTTCAAATCTGCACAATGCCTGATTCATAAATGTCTCTGAAATGAGTAAGGAAAAAAATGGGTAAATTGATGCATGCTTGCAATTATGATGTACTGAGAGATGATAGAAGACCTTGTCTTAATAGTAAATAATAAACAAGGAACAAAACATGGTACACAGAAGCTATGAGATTTCATTCCTTTACTCACCAACTTACTGAGCTCATTCATTGATTCATTCTACACATATTACATAGCCTATAAATACCTATTGTATGCTAAGCACTGTGTTAGATTTTGCATATAGAGGGTAAAGTAAACATAAATGGACTCTGTTTATGATACATATACATACACACACACATTCTAGTAGAAGACAAACAGTAATTACCAATATATAAGCTTATATAACAACAGAGTTAGTTTTTTAGTTCATAATTGAATAATATTTAGCAATGTTGTTATTAGGGAAAATCTGTTCAAAGAGACTTAACAGGGAAGAAAGAGAGGCATTCCAGGGTCCGGATGTGGAGAGTTCCATAGGGTGGAGAGTTGGGCAAATAATCCAAGGGATGAAGGAACTTGTGTTCTAGGCTAGAAAGAGGAGCTGTGACCGAGTGGGCTGAGCTAGAGGACTTTTGTCAGTGGGTCACACAACCAATCACACAGGGTCATGTAAAGAAACTTCAAATAATAACAAATTATGTTGCTCAAGCTCATTTGTAAGTTCACTATAGCAAACTAGGAAGATAATTACTCTGATAAAGAATATTATACATGATTGTCAGCTGCCCAATTCCAAAGAATCAGTTTAACCTGTAATATCTCAATATAGTAACCTGACCACCAAAGCTGACAGCTTCAGAAACAGATACACTGGATTATAATTTGTACACCTCCAGAACACTGTCCTTGCCCTCCACTAGCTTGAGTATGGACCTCCTCACTGGTGATTCCAGAGGCAGCTTGGGTTGTTTGATGCACTTTGAATCCTTGCCTAGCTTCTTCCTCTTCCCACAGGAAAAGTAGTGACTAAACAAAAATCTGATTTCTAGGGTTCCCCTCAGTTCTCACCTCTTGATAATTTAAAACGTGTGATTGATCTGAAAGAAAATCAAAAGGATCACATTATAGCACTGGGAGAAATAAGCACAAGTTACATCCAAAAATGTGACAGTTAGTATTCAATCAATGGTTTCCATGAAGAAACAGTGAGAAAAATCATGGTTGGAGAAGGTGATGAGACAGGTGTTTCCTCCACCAAAGAATGACAACAGTCTCAAGCTAGACTTCTTGGATTTTTATTTCCTAGTCAGAAGTAGCTAACTTTCCAATTAATGTTCAAAACAGAGCTGAGAGTTCCTTCCATAGGCAACTCCATCCATATATAGCTTCTAGCTAAGTGAAAGCTGGTAATTTGCATATAAAGACTTCTTTTAATTACTCCCCAAAACCTGCTTGTACAAACTACCTCTGACATAAACTGCTACCCTAGCTACTGTAAATGAATTCCTACAAATCGAAATCTAAGGAAATCAGAATTTTGATCAGGACAAAATCTCCCATATAAACATTATTTATAGCAAATTCCTTTTCTGTTTTTGAGCTGTTTGAAATCTCTTAGATCATTTTTTCTATAACCTAGTAAAGGACTTTTACACCAATAGCAGAGTTCACTAATTATTTGTTGGGTTGGATTAGAGATTTAATTTTATCCTTGTCTAGTTTGATCATAGCCTGTTCAGCTAGGATCTCCCAAACTTGACACTATTGGCATATTGGGTGAGGAAATTTTGTGATGTGTGCAGTAGGATGCTCCACAGTACTCCTGGCCTCCATCTAAAAGATGCCAGTTGTACCCTCTGCGGGACAACCAAAACTGCCTCTACACATTGCCAAGTAACCCCTGGGGAACCTAATCACCTGCAATTGAGAAACGGTATTCCAGTTGGATTCAAGTTAAATAACAGAAATCACTGCAAAGAGAAAGGGGGGGAAAGTCATCTCTTGGTTCATATGTTTGTGTTATGTCCTTAGGGATTTATCGGTCTCTGTGTTCTTTTTTACTGATCACGAATATCCTGGTTTCTGACTGAACAGAGGTGAGAACCAAAAGATATTAGCATGTTTGTTTTTATAGAACAAGGATAACTAAATCCAAAAAGCTGTGTTAGGAAGAATATTACGGAATCTGAAATGGAAACAAGGAATGAATATATTCTCTTAAATTTTCTCTTAATTCACTAACAGGTTTTTTCTGTACCCATGTTTAGAAGATGTAGATTGTGTCCCGATTCGGTTAGCATGAAAATAATTGGGTGAGTAGGTACTAGGTGGTCTAGCTGTCACACAGGTTGCATCAGTTAATCTTAATAATAGACCTTCGGATGAATTCAGTATCTGTATCCCTGTGTCACAGTGAGAATGAGGACTCTCAAAATGATGGGTAAACTATCAAGGGACACCCAGATTGTTAAGTGGCAGTGGTGGGACTCAGATGAAGACCCATGGATTATATTAAAAAAAAACATAAAAATCCAGAATATCAAAAACATAGTTTTCACACTCATTTGACCATGTCCTTTATTGTTGGCAATCTCACACTACAAGAAAAGATTTCTGCTCTTTTGGGGACTTCCATAAGATGGTTTTACAATAGTTAGATCTTCTTTTAATATGCCAGGAGATAATATATGCATTTCCTTGTGTCAGTTACTCCTCCTTTTGTATGGTGATTTTTGAATGCTACTAAGCCTCTGTGCTTGTCTGGTTAAGGACTCTTGACCTACATAATTAAGCTGTTTTCCACAGTCCAGTCTTGCTCATTATTTTCTGCAAATAGGCACCTTCTGCCTTTTGAATAAGTAACACCTAATGAAGATAACTCCCTAAAATTTGCATAGGCATATATGTTTGACTGAGAACATATGTTGAATGAGGTATACCTGGTTACTGCCCAAATGTTTAAACAATGATAATAAAAGAAGCTGCTGTTATGTTACATTACCAAAACTAATGTTTGGAATGTTCATTTCTAATGGGACATAATATAGCCTTGCAAATAAGGTAAGAGCATTTTCTCTCCTCTGCAGTATTATAAAGAAATAATCGTTCTCCTTTCCTTGCTGACATAAAATTTTGAATAGAATTACAGAATCATGAAAGTTTAAAACAGAAAGATGATTGAAAGACCTGGATTAGGTCTAGATTGGTGTAGAGGTACAATATGGAAGCAGTCACTTAACTTTGTGAGCCTTGCTTTCTTATATTAAAGTTGAGATAATTATATGTCTCATAGATCTGTTGGCTTGACTAGTAATTAACTGTATGTAAGAATATATATAAATGTTAAATGTTATATAAATTTTAACTCACTAAAGCAGTAAATCACTTGGCTATGTGCCTAAAGAGAGTAAGAAGAAACCCTAGACTTTAAGGAGTTCATCCCTTTGTGCAAGAGGGATATATATATATATATATATATATATATATATATATATATTCAGTGATACAAATTATATTGCAAACCTTATGAGAGGATAGAAGAAACAACAGAGAGGAAATAGAAGTGTCTGTTGCTGAAATGCTTATAAAGGAAGTGGTACTTAAGCTGGGATATGAACAATTAATAGGCTTTGGATAAGCCAAAAAGGGAAGATGAACAATTCAGTTGAAGAAATTGATAATAGTAAAAAGGTGAGCATACAGGAAGAGGTGGCATGTTTGAAGGCTGTAATTTGTTTAGAAGAGTTACATGAAAACCTCGAGGTGGAGATGAACAGAAGAAAAAGCTTATGTTTTAGAAAGGCTGTTTCAGTGTCAGTGTGAAGAAATAAAGCAAAAGTTTGCACATAGGTTGGCCAGTCTGCTATTGTACTAATGTTGTTGAAAGAAGATAGCAATATTGAAATTTGTTATGCATGTGAATAACTTGGGTAGTTTGGAAAACACATTTGTTTCTGGATTATGTTTCTCTGACTATAAATATACTCTGAAATTGAATGACATAGCCCAGATTCACAAAGGTTATAGGAACTACAAGAGACACAAAAGTATTGGAAGGGAGGTGTAACCCCTCCCTCCATTCGTAATGATGAGACAAGATGAATAGCAGAACAGGGAAAGAACAAGGAATGAGTAATGGGAGATGAGGCTGGAGATGCAGGAAGGGGCAGTGTACATGTGACCTTGCATGCCCAAATGTTGGGGTTAGGGAGGTCATGCCTTTCTATGAGGCAGAGTTCAAACCTCCAGGTCAGAAAATGATGGCTATTTTTTGGATCAAAGACTTTTAGCCTTTAGTAATAACCACTAAATTGGCTAAGAAAAAATCTTCTGATTTCCTAATGACAGTCACTCTGTGGTGCATCACACGATTGTGCAAAACAGGTCACAAGTCTTTATTGGAGATTATTTCACAACTGTCTTCTAATCTCTTCTTCATCTTTCTCACCCACAGCCTGTATCTTCTATGTAATAAAAGAGAGCTGAACCAGCTCCAGACTGCTGCCTTCTTTTCCACCTTTGTGCTTTGCTGTTGTTATTTTCAAAGTGGTGTGTGAGGGCAGGACAGGGTGTCACTCTCTCCTTGGAGCACATACTGAAAATGGAAAATAAGATGCATTGTGACATTTTCACTAAGGGACCTTTCCCTGGCTTTGGGAAAAGCCAGTTGAACGGGCATTCATTGTCACGCAGTTGGAAGAAAACCACAAATGTCACCTTGAAGCCTATTTGCTGTTATATTTTCAGCAAACATTTGATTATTCTTCCCTTTCATTTTTTAAGGATAAGGGCTGAAAGCCACTCTGGTTCACCCTTTTTTCTCATGAAAGCCTTCCCTCGCTTCTTGCAAAAGCCACCTATTCACCAGCAAGATTCACAGTTATTTTTCGTGTTTCTAATTGTATATTTGTAAAATCATATTTACATAAGTGATATAGACTCACTTCAGTTTCACGTATTTGTTTTTTCAGAGAAATTGACCGTAACTACCAAAGAAAATAAGGCAACATTTTTAGACTTCTTAAGTATTTTCCTATAAATACTAACTAGTGGTCCCTTTTCATAATTTTCATTTGCTTTATACATTTCAAGGAGGTAAGATCATTTAAGCTTTGGAAACATGCATATCTGTATTTCTGCTTTGGAATGCTAACTTATAAGCTGCATGCCTTAGGCCAACTTCTATTAAGCTTTGTTTTCTCATTTGTCAAATAATAATCATGGAACTTTCCATGTAGAATTATATTGAGGATTAAGTGAGGTAAGATATTTAAAATATCCACCCTATTGCCAGTAAATATAGCACAATTACCTTCTATCCTAGCCCAGAATGGTCACCATATGTTCAGGAGTTTCTAGAAAGGGCAAGGAGGGCATAAAGAGGCAGAGAAGTGCTTCGTTCTTTGACACCAGTGTAGCCTGAAGAAAACTTTGAGGAGGTATCAGAGTCAGAAGAGCCTAGTCCGTTAGTTCTAGTCCAGGATGCCAGGTTTACAGTGGGGCAACCAGGTCAACATAGTCTTACTTCCCATGTGGACCTATATTCCAATCTTGAGGAATAGCTTTGTGTTAAGACAGTGGAGCAGTACCGAGGTCCGTGGCTGTATTATTTACCAACTCTTCACTCTAGGCCATGTATTTAGCCACTCTCGTCACAGCTGCATCATGTGTAAAATGCCCCACACATCTGCCTAATAGGGTTCTTGGGAGAATAAAACCAGGCAGTGTCAGCTAACATTTGGATAACATTCTGCAAACTGATCATGTATTGCTAGGCATTGTTCTAAGGATTTCATGAACATTAACTCTTTCAATGAAATTGGTGCTGTTTGTGTCCTAATTCGGCAGATGAGGCCAGGAAATAGAAAGAACTGCCCAAGGTTACCCAGATAGTAGGTGAAAGAGTAGAAATCAAATAGCGTACCGGGCTTCTGAGATTGCTCCTCAGTGTCTGCGGTACCGTCCAGACCAATGGCTTTCACAGTGTGAGTAGCAGCAGCAGCTGAGGCATCACCTGGGAAGTTGTGAGAAATGTAAATTCTCTGGCTCACCCCAGACTCTTTGAGTCATTTCAGAATCAGAAACTGGGGAGTGGGACCCAGCAGTCTATGCTTTAACAAGCCCTTCAGGGCATTCTAATATGGGCTCAAATTTGAGATTCACTGCTGGGGACCATAAATTGCCCAACTGCAGAAGCCACTGGTTTTCGTAAATAAGGTTTTGTAGGAATGGAGACTTGCTCATTCATTTAGACAATAGTCTAAGATTGCTTTTGTGCTAAAAAACCAGAGTTGATTAGTTGGGCCAAAAATCATGTAGCTGGCAAAGGGTAAAATATTTATGACCAGCATTTAAGGAAACATTCACAGATCCTCAGTCTCTTCAGTCCAGTGGAAAGCCCTAGCTGAGTGCCAGCACACATTAAGTACTCAACAGACAGCTATAATTATTAAGTGTTTGGTAAGCAAAACCTGCTGATTCAGAGGCCTAAAGTACTTTTATTCCATGAGAAAAGATAGGAAGATGAGTGCCAGACTGGTCCATAATTAATTCTATTGTTTTTAATCATTGTTCAGATTTAGCGAAATAATTTGGTTGGGTCACAAGTTATTACTTGCCAAAGGGAAGTTTTGGGGCTTATTATCTTGCTTTATTTCCTGCTGATGATCATACAGTCCTGGGGTGATTCTCTCCAAGGCATGAGCTTTGGAATCTGGACAATTTGTATGGACTTCTCAACCCTCAGGTTCTATATGACTTTCATTTCCCAGCAAGGATCACCTTTAACTTCCAGGAATCACTGTGGAAGAAGGATTGACCAATGGATTACTTACCATTATTATACATCCCCCTCAAGTGCAACCTGCTTAGGGTTTACGTACAGAGTACTTTTCTAAAATCAAATGTATATTTATTTAACAACTGTTTATTGTATTGTACTGTCATGTACTAAATACTAACATGCGTTTATAAGTCTTTCAGTTGATGAATATACTGTACTTTGAATTTACCAGGGTATAATCCAGCTGAGGGAGCTGAGGCTCAGAGAGAGTGCTTGATTTCTGAGGGCTACAGAGCTGTGTGGTGGTACGAGGGCTTGGGCTGACATCTCTGAGCCCCAGCCCCAGGCCTAAATGTGCTGCGTTCATGGCCTTGATTTCATTTCCTGCCTCAGGAGCAAAATATAAACTGACCCAGTTAGAACATTTGTGCCTTTTTTTCCAAGGCCACCTTTTTTTAGAGAAGAGTGTTGCCATTTCTTAAGAAAGCCAGGTACCCTGGGTAGGGGCTTTTCTCCACATAGGAAGCTATAAAAGTCAGTCTTGAGTCTTGATAGGAAGCAGATGATGCACTTGAACAGGGTACTTACAGAAATTTTTCTAGGGAACAAGGGCAGGTATAGTTTGTAGGACCCAGATCAAAATGAAATTGCCGAGCCTACATTCAAAATTATTAAGAACTATAAGGGTATTAAACCAAGTATTGGCTTGTCAAAGATCAGGGGCTTGTGTGACTACAAAGGTCCCACTCTTGTGAAGCTAACCCTAACAAGACTGTGATCAGGATCCAGGTAAGTCAGTAAGAGATCGCGCAATACTCCAGAAATAGGAGCAGTGGGAAGCGATTATGACTTCTAGATTAAAGAGACAAAAAGAAAAAAGTGACTAGAATCCAGAGAGAGTTCAGGCTTTGAGAATAGGAGGTAATCTTCAGGGATTCTAACAAGAGAGCAATGCTGCATACATACACTAACCTCTCTCTCCTGCTGGGAGCCTGCTGAGGATTCCTGGGTCCACAACAGGGGACAGGGTGGAGAGTGGGTCTGGACTGACCATTAGAAAATGTTTTAGCATCATCCAGGATTCATGTCACCTGGGTGGAATTCAACATCCTCTACCTACACGCTCCTTCCTGCCTTTACAGGTGTTTCATGACATCTCTTACAAACTGCCATTCCCTAAGGTCAGGTGTAGGAATCCCCATAGTGTAACCAGAAAACATTCTTTTTTGTCTTGAAAAGTATTTGACACTTGTATTGCATGCCATAGAGAACTGAGTTTCTTTGGATGAAAACAAAGAAACACCCCAAGAAACAATTCCTGGACTCTGAATTTTTTAAATAAAGGTGTCATCTGTGGACTGAATTCTCAGCTCCCTCTCAAATTTATGTTGAGTCCCTAGCTTAGAATTAAACATAGGGCTTTTTGGAGTTAGATTATAAATGAGGTCTTAAGATGGTGTCTTAATCACAGAGGACTGGCAGCTTAAAGGAAGAGGATGAGCTGTCTCTCTTTGTCTCTGTCTCCCCACCCCCTAGTGTATGCACCAAAAAAGACCTTGTGAAGATGTAGAGAAAATGTGGCTATCAGCAAATCAGGAAAAGAGTCAAACCAGGCACTTTGATCTTGGACTTACAGTCTCCAAAACTGGGACAAAGGGAAGGCCTCAGATTTCTAGTCCTTAGTAACCTGTACACAGAGGATGCTGACCCTGGTGCTTCCTGGTGCTGACCCCCCCTGGTGTTGACCCCCCACCTGGTGTTGACCCCGTACTTGTGCAGACCCCCCCTGCTGTTGATCCCACTCCTACTTTTCACCTTCCTGTTGTTTTTTAACAACCTTTTCTGTCATTTAAGTCATGTCACCATGTCTATGGTATTTTGTCGTAGCAACCTGAGCTGACCAAGTTAGTGATGCTGTAGAAAGATGAGCCTTTCCCTTGCTTTAACAAGACTCTACAGTCTCTGTTGCAGTAGCTGAGGCCTACTTATCCTAGAGTCATTGTTCTTGCCCCTTTCCCTGGGAAATAGAAAGAGGTACCATTTCTGAATTGGGCCAATTTAGCCCCCAGGCTTTCTTCTCCTCCCTTGGGCCATTTATTCTGCTAGTTCTCAGTTTCCTTATCAATTGAGATATTATCTAACTTGTGGAATGGCAATTTACTTAAACAGCTGCCATTGGTTGCATGTGTGAAAGCATTCAACATCACTGCCTAATGTGTGGAACACATCACAGATGCCTGTTTTCCTAGTACTGCATGTGATTCACTCATGCATTCTCTAGCACCTTAGCTTCTCTGCAAAGTTACAAACTTGACTGATATTCTCACTCTTGGGAAAGCTGAAGCAAGTTGGTTTTCCCTTCACAGAAAGTGGCCTCAGGCATTTTTTGTGGCTGTACACTGAAGTTTGACTGGCTGCTGGCTAGAGTTTTAACTCTTGCTTCCCTGGGAAGCACCTACCTCTGAGAACATGTCCTTCATTGAAGCCTTCCGTGGCCCTCAAGAAAACGTTTCTCCACATCCAGAGCTATGGGCTTTCTAGTGTCTCTGCTTCCATCCACTGTTTTTTCTAGCTGTCTAGGAATACTAGTTAACTAAGGGCTTGGCTGCAGATGTCTAGCCAGGGCCTCTGGGAAGGGATGTAGACACCTGACAGGAGTGTCCAGAGAATTCATTGCAGCAGCTGCATGACTGGATTGCTCCAAACCCATTATTCATTCTGCATAATTGTTGACCTTTCCATCTATACTCTCTATGGAGAATTCCAAACCATTTTCCAGAGTAAAGATGAATATCTGAAATGCAAAATAACACAGGAGTCTGTCAGCATCAAAGAATTACAATTCTTTGCAGCAGAGTATATGTGGCAGGGTTAAGAGAGCAAGTGTAGTTCCAGCCATGAGCTCAAGGAGTCAGATGGTTTTAGGTGATTAGGCAAAGGAAGCCCCCTTGTTCTGCCACTTGCGGATATTGTCTACATCTTTCTCTATTTCAGGACTGACAGAGGCATTCTCTGTGTATCGGTTACTAAGGACCAGAAATCTGAGGCCTTTCCTAATTGGTTAAAGGATTCCAGCTTTCCAGGCAAATCTCTGTACTTTGCTCAGTCATACGTGTGAAAGACATGATGGGTTCTTGATGGGTCTCCAGAAAAGGTCAATTTGATCCTTTGCACTTGCTATTTATTCCTTTTAGAATGTTTCTTTTTGACTGCTGAACTTCTTCACTGAAGTCAGTGAAGAAGTTAAGGATCTCTTAACCTCTGTCTCCTGATAGCTCGTTCTACTATTACCGTGTTTCATTTTATCACGTGTGCTTAGAACTCTATCCTGTCCTCTTTGACTGTCAGGATCTGGGTAACATTCATCTTTTTATTCCCAGTGCCTAGTGCACTGTAGTACACACCATGTAGATTCCTAGCAATAAACAGAGAAAATACAGACTGTAAGAGAAAATACAGACTGAATTCTTAGACTTTATATATCTACATTATATTAAGTCTGTATTGTAAGCAAGATAAAGTCTGACAAATTTAAGCACAAAAGAAAGAAAAGAAAAAAGAAAGAAAGAAAGAAAGAAAGAAAGGAAGGAAGAAAGAAAGAAAAAGAGAGTGCCTTGTGTCATGTAACTGAAAAATCTGGAAGTTCTGGCAAGGGAGTGGTTTTATTCAGCATTCAAAAAATATAGCCAACAAATATTTGTCGGTTCAGCTTCCTTTAGGAGTTGCCCTCATCCTCACTCTGATTGCCCTCCTAGTATTGAGGTGGCTGGAGTAACTTTAGAGGCTCCTATTAATGCCAGAAAAGAGAGCATTTCCTTTTCCCAGCAGTTCTAACAGAAGTCTCATTGGCTCTGACCAGAGTGTGCTAATCTCTGATAATCCCTGTGGCCGAGGGGCTGGCTCAGGTCAATCAGGGTTTACCTCTGTCAGTCCTTTTCAAAAACAGCTCTGACAGAATTTGTAGGAAGAGATGAAATTCCACAAAGTGAAATCAAAGTTTTATTTCTTTAGGAATGGACTATGGACGCTGGCCAGAAAAACAGCCAGTTTTCACTCAATATATATCCAGTCCCAAAGGCTTAACGCAAATGACATAGACACAAACAAAACTCTTTCAAAAGGTTTAGCAGACTATATTTTTGTGGACTAAATCCAAACCTTACAGAAAAATGTAGTGAAGTTCTAAACTCAGGAGTTAAAAATTCCTAGAGAAATCTCTACTTTATAAATCATGCATACAGGTATGTCCTTATTGTTAAATATTACTTTTTATTACAGTAAACCTTAGATGTGCAATTCTTTCCGTTGGTCTAGGCATATGTACTTTTGCAATAGTTCACAATTTTATGACTTGGGAAATTGTGGTAAGGTCCATGAGTAAAGAATTACAAGTTTCCAGACACAGATCTGTGCCTCCAAATACTGATGGGAGTTTTTATCTTTTTCTTTTTCTATTGAAAGTATGATAAATTGAGAAGAAAAGTAAATCACAGGTAACATGAAGCTTTTTAAAATTCTTTTTAGCACAAATATGCAAATTTCTTTATAGAGAAAGATCAAAGTTGTCAAAAGAGGCACTGGTAAGCATGCTGCAAGGGTACGGGCAATACCTGCAGTCCTCAGGTCCTTGATGCTGGAAAAAGGAAGGGACTTGATAAAGGGCAGGAGACCTGAAAGAGGAGAAGTTGGTTCCATTTGAATTTTACTTTTGTCTAGTATAAAGCACATGATCAGTGGCATAATGTTCTTTCTCCAAATCACTTATTAAACTCTTTAGTAAAATTAATACTTACCCATTATACTTTGTCACAAGAATTTTTTTAGAGAGAATTCCAAGAGGAATTGATGAGTACTTCTTTAGATAAGAAAATGAGACAAGTAAATTGTTAGTGCAACTATCACAATGCTTTCCCACTTCTTAGAGTATATGTATTCCATAACTATTGTAAGATCTGTAGGTATATTATTGATAATATAATATTAAATTATATTATATAATATATAAGCTTTTAAAATTACCTTGGCATATTTTATCACTCATATGAACAAAATAAATATAAACAAAATAAATTAGTTTATGAATATGTAAGCTTTCTTCATATTCAGAGGTTGGCTCATTTGAATTAATCTGCAACATTTTGTGCTCCAGAATATGGTGATCTGCTATCAAATTTTTGTTACAGTATTATTTATGAGTAGAACAATATTTTCCACAGGATCTTCTAACTATACATTTTGCAAGTTTTATTTCTATTATTCTTTTGATCTTAGCAGAATTTTTCACCAGAAAATTTTTCAAGCTACAAACTTCTGATTCTTGATTCCAGTGGTCTTTACATTGTAATTAACAGATTCCAAGTTAATAGTTTTATATTCCTTTCCCTATAATAGAAATAGATTTGCTATACTAGCTTATTCTGTAATTAGCAAGTTTTTGACCAGTGACAGCTACACAGGGACGACGATTTGACCAACAGCAATTTTAAGATGATCTGTTGAAAAATCATCCTGATTTAAGACATGATAAATTGTTAAGAAATAAACATGATGGTCATGAAATTTCAGTTATCAAGACCTTTAAAGAGCATGTATCACTGGCCACCATTTTGCAGATGAAAGACTGAAAAGCAGATACTGGACTGTCCTGCCTTTTTCGGCCTTAAGAATGGAACTCAGGCTCACATTCCTATCTCCTATTTGTTCTTTCACATGGTTATGCTTTTTATTTATGGGAATTTACATAAATGAAAAGGAACTTTAAAAAAATATTGTTATTAAAATGTAATTCTGATTGTTGGCAAGCTGTAGTTTGGGAGTAGTCTTGACTCCTTAGAATCCTTCACTTTCATTCTACTATAGAGTCTGTGATGACTCTGTCAGTTCAGGATTTTGGACTGCTTTGTTTAAAATTTAAAAAGTTGTAAATTGTCTCTACTGTTGAAATTGTGTGTGTGTGTGTGTGTGTGCATACATGTGTGCGCATCTGTGTATGTATTCTATGGGTAGATATAAAACAAGAAGATGAAGAATTGAACTGTTTTTTTCTAAGTTTTAAAAATTTGTTTTAAAGAAGACAAAACATAATAAAACCAATCAAAACAAAGCAGTTTAAGAGATACAGACCTAAAAATATCACAAAATCAATAATAGTTACAATAACGCTTTTTGATGTCTTCAAAATAGCTTCAAATAATAGTAAAAATAAAACAGAACAGAATAGAATAAAAACAATGAATGCAATAAAGGACCCAAAACAAGTCAATAGTGAATCCAAAATTGCTACCATAATATATCTTGCTGTCTTTGAAATAGCTTCCCCTGCTATTGGATTTGACATACTCAAACAAACCAAAAGAGAATAAAACCCAACCCAACAAAACAATGGAAATGACATAGGACTTCCAAAACAAGACAGTAAAAAATCAACAATGGCTGGAACCCTCAGAAAGAGATCCCCCCTAGATGTCACACTATGTACCACTATCTTTTGAACCCATGACCAGACCACTAGCCCTAAACCTGTAACGTTAGTAGAACACCAAAGCACCACAGGCTCCAATTGTATTTCACCCTCATAGCTGTCATCACAGCCTGTGTTTCTCTGGATAAGTCAGTTGCTTGGGCGGGCTAAGGGAGCAGAGGTTGTAGGATAAGTACTTCTTGTGTGTCAGCCCACACAGTGGAAGGGGCTGTGGTCTGTCTGCTCCAGTCTGGTGGGGGTCCATGCATGGCGCTGGTTCCCAGACTGGGTTTGCTCTCTGATGTGTCCTTTGTTCTCTCTAGCCCCAGTCCCAAAGAAGTGAAATGTGAGTTAGATGTTGAGAGAGTTCCTAGAGAAAAATTATGTGTGAAAGTCAAATGTCAGGGAAGGTGCTTTTTATTAAAAGATAAGGGCAAGTCAGGCATGCTAGCACACAGCTGGAATCAGTGCTCTGGAAGGTTGAGACAGGAGGATGACAGATTCAAGCTCGGTCTGGGCAACTTAGTGGCTAAGTAAGACCTTGTATCAAAATTTAAAGAACGAAAATAAAAAAGAGCTGGGATATAGCTCAATGAGAAGTCCCTGGGTTCAGTCTCTAGAACTGGCAAAAGAAAAAGAGCCAGATAAGACCCCCGCCCCCATAGAGTGTTCCTGGAACTCGTTCTACCAAGTTTGGACACCAATCACGACCATACTCAAAAGGGATGAAAGCCTGAAGCAAGTCTTTACCAGGTATACTATTTAAATTTCAGATAGCTGTAGTTTATAAGTCCAGTAAAACCATTAAGATGTATGTAGTATGTATGTAGTACCACGGAAGAACTGGACACTGACATGGTGGAGCTCCTTTTTCCCCAATGGCAATTGACAACATTAGAAGGATTCTTTACCCTCCTGTTAGGATTTTTTAAAACCTGTTTTCTAGACAGCTAAAAAAAGTAACATTCCAAGTATAGAAGCCACTTCTGCTTTTGTATCTCATTAATCCTTAACAACACAGGGACAAAATTGTTTATTAGTTAAAAAACAAAAACAAATAAGCAAACGTCTTTAATAAGAGCTTTGAAATTCAAATTAAATTCATTGGGCTTATTGACTCTACCAGAGTATTTTGAACAATATCTCCAGATAATTGTACTGTATAAATAGCTCTAACATCTTCTGATTCGCCTGTAATTTAATTCATCTGCAGGTTCCAGAGAAGGCATTGTTGAATGCTGAGTGCTCAGGGCCTGTGGAGTCTTTCCTTTCTCAGGCTGCTGCCAGCAGTGGGTTTTCACGTTCCCACTGGAGGGAATGTACTACCGGGAGACACAGGTGAATTAGCTGCTTCTTGGGTTCACTGTTCATTTACCTGCTTTACTTTCTTTCAACGTCTTCAAGACGTCCCGTCTTTAGTCAGCCTTGCACAGTGTTGTGGGCTTAGAAAACAGCTTTTCTTTGGCTTCACCTCCAGCTGGGGGATGAAGGGTCCTTATGTTTCTGGATTTGGGGATGAACCTTAAATCTTCTCCTGGACCAGTTAAGTTACTTCAAAAGAGAACTGCTCTAGCAGTTTCACTTGTGTTCACAAGGAAGAAATTTCGTTTCATTAAACTGTAGACTTGACTCATGCTTGGCAAGGTCATGGAAAATGTTACTTTCAGCACGACTGCTTAGCTTCACTAATGCCACCAGCCTTTGATTTATGGCATCTGTGCCTCTGTGAATCTTGCAAGGGTCTCGCCGAGGAACTGCTGCTTCCTCTGAAATTAAGGGGCACAGACAAAGAACTGAATGGATGAGTGAGAAACGGAAACCTCTATAACTTGTTTGAGCAGTGATTGATAGTTGAGGCAAAGGAAATTGTTTAAAAGTCCAAGGGAATTTTCGTGGCATTAGTCTCAACTTTGTATGTGGACTCATGCGTACATTATATGTGCATGTAAATCCCAAGCCTGAGTTATTTATTTATTTAATTATTGTCTTTCTAAGACAGGTTATTTTTTTGTACTGGGTATCAAACTCATGACCTCATGCTTGCCAGGCAGATGCTTATGCCACTGAGCTAAATCCCCACTCTTATCTTTTTGAGACTGTCTCACTGTGCAGTTCAGGCTGGCCTTGAACTTACTTTGTAACCCAGGCTGGTCTCAAACTCATAATGATCCTCTTGCCTTAGCCTCCCCAGTGGGCCACCATGCTTGGCTTTGCCTGAGCTTTTTTTTTTTTTTTTTTTTTTTTTAAACAGTAAGCTAATCCTGTTATCTCAGAAAAGTAGTCAAGAAAGAAGGAAGAACATTTGTGGGCTATAGTATATGGTCCCTGGGACTATGGGCCCAGATTTGAAGATTAATTTATGTTTGAGGAGTACATTCTGCCCCTTAGAGCCCAAATTTATTTTGATCAAGGAGTATGCCTATTAGCATTTACATATTCCAAAAAGTTATTAGTTTTTAGCGTTTGGAAATGAGGAATTGAAATTCTTAGGGATTTTTAAGAATGCTCAAAATGATATTCTTAAAATATGGTTTAATAAGATGTTATTCTTACATGTGATTCAGCACTTTTCATATCCTTTACTTATTATTATGGAAATGTAACAGTTTTAAAAATTAGAGATACTTTAGTAGCATTTACCAAAATAATACACTATAACAAATATTCAAACACTATAAATTCCAGCAATATCACTGAATACTATGTGTTCAAATTCTCCAGGCAGCTTCCAGGTTTTGGAATTCCAGGTACTGCATGCATGATTCCTCTTGTTCCATGGCTTCCAGCTTCTTGAATGAGCAGTTACTGGATTCTCTGGCTCTCCACAGCACAGATGTGCATTATAGTCCCTTGCCTCTCCTATACCTATCTATTCTTTAGACAACCCCAACCAGTACAGCATTCATCTTCTAGCTCCTGGAAACCAGGATTCTGAGTGTCAGCCTTTCCAATCTTGCTTTCTATTTGAGATCCGTGGATTTCTTGAATTTGTAATGCCTCCATAGTAATTGTTAAACTTTAATTCTCAGAGGAGAATTATAATATTTTCTCTGACTTTGCTATTACTTAACTGATTTTTCTTCAAATTGGTATTCTAAAGGGATATGTGACATTTGAATTGAGCTGCCCTTAGCACCTTCCAGAAGTATCTATTCTAGCTCCCCCTGTGACAAGAAATTTTAATGATAAGGAATAGTAAATGTTTCTCTTTTTAATGTTTTTATAGTGCACTATATACTTGGTTCATTACTCAAGATAGTTTATATCAAAGACAATTTTGGAGAGGCAGATGAAGGTAGCAAAGTAAAATACTATGCAATCCCTTCCAGTCTAGGAGCAGTAGGTTTCAGTAATGAAAGAAGACAAGAATATGGAGCTGGTCATGCAGCAGCATTCCTTGATGGTTTTTTTACTCCACTGTCATCCTCATCCATGAATGTAAGAGCCTTATGATAGCCTGGGGTTGCTTAGCACACCGAGGACCTTTCTTGATCTCTTGACTACTTTTTCTAGTGAAGTTGTACTGCCTAAGGTGATCCAAACTTTCCAACCACTTGTTGGGTTCAAATGACTTTGAATGCACAATTGGTTTGACAGTTCAGTTCCTGGGCTAATTTCTTGGCTCTTGAATTTATCTTGTGCAATTTACTTGGCCAGTTGTTAACTTTCTTTTTTTATGTTACATATTGTCATCTTAGAAATAGTTGTTCAGGTTACAAAATTAAAGTATGTAAAGTGACATTCAAATAGTGACACTACGAGCAGTTCTGCTCAATGATCCAACAAAAACTTAGTATTATGGTTATCATTCCTACAAACTTGTTTTTTATCTTAAAGAGGGTAAGATTAAACATAACAAAACAGAACAAAATGGTTCAAAAAGAAGCAATATAAAGAAATACAGATTTCAAAGCAAGTCCACTGGAGATCCTCACTGTTTATCTTATTGTCTCTAGTATTCTTCCAAATAGTTGTCCCCATTTTCACACACATTAAATACATACTGCATATTATAGAACTAATCAAATCATTACAGGATGATGAAGGCTTTTTAGGCCTTCAAGATCTGACATTGGGGAAGACAATAATGACTACCATAGTGTCTCTCATTCTCTTCATAGTAGCTGTCCTTATCTTTACGTATGCTGAAATTGAACTTAAGAGACTAGACAAATATCACTCTAAACAGTGAATAATAGTATTGCTAGATTTTATATCAGAATATTACAGAATTAGCATTGGGTTTTAGTGTATCTTCTTCTTCAGAATATCTGTTTATTATATCTTGCATTATATAATCTGCTCCCATAAATAGTTTAAAAAATTCTTTCCATGTGTGAATTTCTACATGTATATCTATCCTCTCTGTATTATAGGGAAAAATAAATCATAACAAGACAGCAAAAAAAATTCCTAGAAAAACATGCAATAAAAAAGACACATAAGACCACATTATTAGGTGATCTACCATAGTTACTATGCTTTCTCTTGTTATTTTCAATAGACTTGTCCACATCATCAGGCTTAATATAGTTAAGCATAGTATTACATGGATATTTTTATAAAAACACAACTCTGAAAACATTGTAGGACTTGAGAGCTGTTAATAATCAAAACTGGTATGGGTATCTTTCATATCTTGTCATCTTCAGAGTAGTTGCCTCTACTTTTATACTTGACACTATCAAGCATACCAAATTCAAACAAAATCAGCCAAGGCAAAACCGTGGTCTAACAAATCAGATTCAAATAAGATCAGTCATAGTAAGACAATGTAAGTAATAAAGGGTTTCAGTTTAAGTTCATAGGAAATTAAGAATAGTTACCATGGTATAACCTGCTATTTTGGGGTCAGATGTCTGTGCCCTAAAATCTGATATGAGTGGACAGACCAGAACAAAATGAATTCAAACTAAGAGCAATAAGACTACTGTGGCTTTTAAATCCTGATACACTATTAACAGTGACTTCTGCCTTTTTTTATAGTGTATCAAAGTTATCTATACTAAAGATTATAGCTTACCATCTCTGCCTCATATCTGCTACTCCACTTGACTGCTATAATTTGTCCACCTTACTCCCTTATTCTACTGTCTGCCCTGTTCATTAAGGGCTCTCTGCAACTGTTGCTAGAATCCTGGTATCCCTTCCTCTCTCTCTCTGGAATGTCCTTCAGCACTCTCTGTAGGTTTGGGTTGGTGGCCATGAACTCCCACAGTTCCTCCTTGTCTTGGAAACATCTTAGTTTTCCATTAATTTTGAGAGAGAGTTTTCCTGGGTATATCAGTCTTGGTTGCAAATTATTTTCTTTCAGGGCTTGGACTATTTCTCCCCAGGACCTTCTTGATTTGAGAGTTTGTGTTGATAAGTCTGTTGCTATTTTGATAATTTTCCCATTGTAGGTAATCTGCTTCTTTTCCCTGGCTGCTTTTAGTATTCTGTCCTTTTGATGGATTTCTGGAATCTTGATTATTATATGTCTGGGTATAGATTTGTTTTGGTTGTAGGTGGCTGGAATTCTGTATGCCTCATTTATCTGGATATCATTACTTTTTCCTATGCTTGGGAAGTTTTCCTTTAATATATCTGTGAATATTTTTTGTGTTTCATTTTTGGTTACTTCTGCTTCCTCACTTGCGTGCTTTATTCTTAAGTTATGTATCATTTTGTTGTCTTCTAGTCTTTGAATTGTTTCTTTCTGGTTCCTTGTTATTTTTAAGAGGTCTTTTCTTTCAGGATCGTATATTATAAACTTCTCTTCAAGTTTCAAAAGGCTAACTTTAGTTTCTGTCAAGGCATTTTGCCAGTTTTCAATGGAGTTTTTAGTTTCCTGGTAATCTCTTTGGATCTGTTTCATGTATTCTAAGTTATGTTTAAATTCTTCATCAGAGGTTTCTCTTTCTTTTATGATTTCCTCCATTCTTCCATCTGTGTTCTCTTGGGAGGAGGTTATCATTTATTTAATTAATCTCTTTATATCTTGCCTCACTTGGATCAGAAGTACAGTTTTAAATTCGTCTATGAGGTCATGAAGGTATTTATTTCAGCTGATGCTGTGTCTAGTATTGGATGGTTACTGTGCTGGGTCTGTTCTGTGTTTACTTCTCCTGGGCTTATTTTCCCAGGTTTGGCAGCTGGAGATTTTTAAAAATTTTTATCTCTTGTCATGCTTCTAGTTTCTTTCAGATTGGTGTGTCCTGGGGGCCTCTGGCCCTCTCTGTATTGCTTAGGGTCTTTCTGAAGCATGCTGACTGGAGTTTTTACTGCCCTCCTCAATTTGCTGTTATCTGAGGTAGGCAGGGATGCAGGGACAGTGCAGGCTAGCCTCCAGCTTCTGTGCCAGTCAGTCCACAAGTTAGACTGTACCTTGTGGACATGACAGAGTCATGACTATTTTGTATCTGCTTATTGGGTCCCAACCAGAGGCATATTTCAGCTTCAGCAGACCCTGCCAGTTCTCTCTGTGCCAGGAACGGCTGACTGATGTCACTATGGTGCAGGGCTCTGCCCAACTCCAAGATGTTCTCCACCAGTCCTCTCTGTGTCACAGATGTTGCCATTGTGCCGGGCTCTGCTCAGTTCCAAGATGTCCTCCAGCTAGTGACAGCAGCCATGGGACCCAGCCCCTAGTACTCACCAGGACTCAATGCAGACCTTTCTCTTGGGTCCACTGCACACTGTGCCACTTGTCTTCACCGTGTTCCCCGTACAGCGCGGATCTGTCAGAAAACTGCGTGGTGTTCGACTTCAGAGCTCTGGAGCTTCTCCCAGTCTCCTCTGGCACAGTCAGGTAGCTTTGGCTGCTTCGCGGAATCCGAGGTCTCAATTTCTAGCAGTCATCAAGAGCCAATACAGCTTTTCCCCTTGGATCCACTACTCACTGTGCTACGTGAAGGGTCCAGGATTTGCAGACTCTCCTTATCTACAGCTGCGGTCTCAGTATGACCTTGTATCCTCCGGGTGCGCCAAGTGCAGCATGGAATGGGGCTCGGTGAGAACATCGAGATTCAGCTCTCCACCCACACTTTTACTTCCTCTTTCTAGTTTTATTTTTCCCTTTGATTACTGCCTTGGTTAATAAGAATCGTTATCCATTCATCTGGCCCTCTCCATGTTGTCATATTCTAGTAATCTAATCTGATTTCTCCGCAGAGACTCTGCACCTAGTTCCCTAGGAAGCCGCCATTTTCAAACTCCCTCAGTTGTTAACTTTCTTTCTTGGCCCTAAGAATTCTCTTCCCTGGCTTACAGATTTCAAATATATAGACTTGGTTTTGGTTTTGAATCCTGCCTTGACCTGCCCTTCACCACAGCCACACTCTAAAGCTGCCTCGTTTCCTTCCTGGGCAGGAGAGTAGGCTTTCCTTGGGTATTATATAGCAAAGGACCTTAAGGAGGCTCAACATGAGATAGGAGACCTCTTAAAGTGGGTGTACTTTAGGGCTACTGACCTTCATTTCTGAATAAGACTTTTATTTTAGCTTCTATATTGGCATTTGACTGAAGATAGAAGGACACAGAGCTGATGTTTTGGTTATGCTGTTTGGTGACTCCATCAACTTTATGAAAGTATGCTAATGCTGACTGTCCAGACCAGCTTGATTTGTTTTTCTAAATTCTACTAGGACTAGATACTTCTGGAGATCTGAGCTACAGAACACTTCTAAATGAGCCCAAATTAAGTAGGAATTCTGCAAATACCCTAACCCAGTAGCCTCTTACTCCACAGGTTGTGACTTCTCCCTCTCTTCGTGATTATGCATTGTCTCTGTGCTATGTTACACTGGAAGCTCCAGCACTCAGGCTATTGACTCAGACTTAGTTAGAGAGAGCTTTAATATTTGGGCTCAATTCAAATGGAATGGTACTGGGGACTTTATAATCCAGGCTTGTTTGTAACATTGTGGAGTACTTTGGCTGAGTAGGCCATGACAAAGAGGAATGATATTTATGGAATGAAATCTTGTGTTTGTATAGAGTTTAAAAAAATTATTTTAAAGAGAAAAACTCCAGAAAATCAAGAAACAAACCTATAAAACAATAACAACAAAAACAAACTGATAACAACAGTAACAAAAAACAATTGCTGTATACATGTTCAAAACAAGATGATGGGAATTTAACAATGGTAAATATATTGCATGTTTTTATCTTCAAAATAGTTGCTCAGGTTGTCAGATACAGGATCCTATCAAACAAAACAGTAAAACAGAAACAAAACACTGGATTTCAAAAACAAAACAGAGGGAAATCCCCCACAGTTGCCACAATGCATTTTACTATCCTCCAAATAGATGCCGAGGCTACCAGCCCCAGACTCGCAAAGTCAATCAACCAATACCAGCATCAGGCTACTCCTTTCAGCTCAGTTGCTATCATCTCACCCTGAGTTCCCCCAAATCAGCCAGTTGCTTCCAGTGGAGGTGGGGAATTCTCTTCTGGTTTCCCAGTCTGCTCCCCAGCTGGCTCACGGGAAGGCATGATTCAGCTTCTTGCACTTGTATGGAGTTCTATAGATTAAAAACTACATTCACTCATATGATTGCAAAAGGGAATGGTGATCCTCAGAAAGCTTAGGTGACTTGTCAGTATACATAGCTGGAAGAAAGAGACCTAGGATTCAGAGTTTGGTCATCTTAATTTCAGTCTCTGCTACATTCTAACTTAGCATACTGTGTATTACAATGGAAAATTTAATCAGTTCTTAATATCAGGTCAGCATTATAAACTGAAGACCAAGGTAATATCCCTCATTTAATGGAATATTCTAATAATGTAGTGCAGGGAATCCTATGAGGTCTACTTATAATTATTTAGAAACTAGCTTATTCTTTCATCTTTGAAACATTTCCATTCTTTTTTCCCATGACTCATAAAATTTTAGAGGCAAAAATGTCTGCTGAGATGTAGATGAGTCACTTCATTTCATTTCATAGATGAAAAGATTGAGGCCCAAGAGACTCCAGCAGCCAGTAAGTGGGAAGGATGATGATTTGACTGATTTTCTGATTTCTGCTCAGCATTTTCTCATACTTTAATTTGTCTAAGAGACAGGAGCTATGTTCACTGCTTCTTCTCGACCTCCCATTCTTGTTCACACAGGAGGCCTAGCATAGTCTTAGAGGACCTGAGGCCTATCTGAGGTTAGTATCCTAGGTAACCCTTTCTAGAAGACACTTAGAAGGGGAAGAGCTGGGTCAAATGGAATTATTATTTTCAGTGTTTTGAGGACTTTCTATAGTGATATTCATAATAGCTTGTACTAGTTTACATTCCCACCAACTATGTAGAAGGGTTTCTTATCTCCTGTAGTCTTTCTAGCATTTTTTATTATTTGATTTATTGATGACAGCCTTTCTTTCTGGAATGAAATGGAATCTCAGTGTTGTTTTAATTTGTACTTCTTTAATGGCCAGCAATCTTGAACAGCTCTTCATATATTTATTAGCCATTTATACTTCTTCTGAGAAGGGTTCATTCATTTTGGTTTCTCATTTTTAATTAAGTATTTTTATGTGAGGCCTAAGTTTTTGAATTCTTTATATATTCTAAATATTAATTAGTTCTTTATCTAAAGAATAGCTGAGAAAAAACTTTCTCATTTCATAGGTTGTTTATTCACTCTAATGGTTGATGTGCAGAAGCTATTTAATTTGCTATGACACCATTTTGACTTTTGATGTTCTTGTACAATGGGAATTGTGTCCAGAAATTCCTTGCCTATACTTATATGTTCAAGAATTTTATCTAATTTTTTTGTTTTGTTTTTGGTACCGGGATTTGAACTCTCAACCTCACCTTTGTCAAGTAGGCACTTGGCCACTGAGCTAAACCTCTGGCAAGAATTTTACCTATTCCATCTTCCAGCATATTGTTTCTGTTTTAACAGTTAGATATTGATCCATTTTGATTTTTTTTTTAGTATACAGGGAGAGATATGGATCTGGATTTGATTTTCTGTATATGGATAGCCAGTCTCCCAGCACCTTCTTTAAAAGATAGTATCATTTCTCCAGTATGTATTTTTAGCTCTTTCAGAGCTGAATGTTCCCAGGGTTGTTTCAGCATCCTCTGTTTGGTTCTATTGATTCATGTGTCTGTTTTTATGTTATAAGTAGAGATAATGATATTGTAATAAGTAGAGATAAAAAATAATGATATTTTTAAATCACTGTAGCTCTTTTTCGTCTTCTTTTTGAGACAGGGTCTCACTATGCAGTTCAGGCTGGACTGGAGCTCACTTTATAGCCCAGGCTGGTCTCAAACTTCTGATCCTCCTGCCTCAGCCTCCCAAGGGCTGGAATTACAGGCATGTGCCACCATGCTCGCTACCACTGTAGCTTTATTAAAATAATTTGAAGTCAGGGATTGTGATAGCTTCTGCTTTGCCCTTGTTGCCCAGGATTGCTTTTGCTACTCTGGGTTGCTTCTGCTTCCATATGAATTGTAGGATTGTTTTTGTTGATCCATGAGGAATGCTATTGGTGCTTTTCTTGGGATTGTGTTAAATCTGTATATCAGTTTTGGAAGTATGGCCATTTTGACCGTATTCATTCTTATGCACTTCGAGCCCTGCACCAAACCACAGCTATTCTTCTACTGAACATGAAGGACTTTCTTATCACAGAAGCCTGTAGATGTCTGTTGCTGGAATGTCACCAACATCCCCACCCCACCACTACCATTCTTACCTTTGTTGGGTGCAAAAGAACTAGGACTGCTTTATTTCAGAGAGGGTCAGATTCCTAGGGAGACAAATGGAGAAATAACATCACAGATGTCATCAGCAAAGGACATGTGTAGAAGTCTTATAAAATCCCAATGTGGGACAGAGTTATGGGGAAGGAAAAAAGGGAAGGCCTTCAGCCACACCACAGGTGCACCTTCCTAGACAGATTATACATAGGCATGAATTAGACACCACCCACACCCACCTTATGTTCACATTCATCTCTACTTAGGTGTCTGAGCAGACTCTCAGATCTGCTCCCTCATCAGTAAGTAGGGTTTCCCTTGTAAACCAGGGAGGCTCTGAACCACGGGGAAGACAGAGTTCACAGAGAGGAAGCAGCAGCTACACCTAACACAGGCCAGAACTGGAGCAGAGCGGAGGAGCATCCCATCACATTTGCAAGCATGAACTGAGGGTCTATATGTGCTAGGATAATTTCCATATGATTTTATTTAATTTGAACATCCCTAAGGGATAGATTGCATTTGGCTAATTTCTTGATTTTGAAGCTCACAGGTGATCCTGTGATGGAACTTATCCAGGGTTGTACTATTTGTTAGCACCATTGAGTTTCAGTTACACCTCTAACATTGTTCACTCCTCAACTCTGGACCTCACTGATGTCACTAGAGAGGTTGTTCTGAAATTTCTAGGGAATAAAATGGCTGCATTTTTCACCAACCATTTGTATAAAATTGAAGGTGCAACAGTGTGGCCCATGGACCCTAAGGAGGTTCATGAGGTTGTCTGTAAAGATTTCTGCTCCTAAAGGGTCCCAATGAACTTTTCTCTTCAGTGTGTGGTTGGAGCCCTTCTTAGATACTTGGTATGACAGGTCTATCCAAGATAAAGGGTGCCCATGGTGGTCAGTGTATCCACTGACTCCTCAAGTTTCTTCTGAGCAACTAGCAGACCATAGCAGCCATTCAAAGTAGTGGTGCTTCAGATGCTGACGCAAGACCAGTGTCTGGAGAAGGAAGACACCAGAAGTGGATAAAGCTTTCATCCGGGGGTCTTTTCCTACCTATT
The DNA here is from genome assembly GCF_034190915.1 of Cavia porcellus. Taxonomy (NCBI): domain Eukaryota; kingdom Metazoa; phylum Chordata; class Mammalia; order Rodentia; family Caviidae; genus Cavia; species Cavia porcellus. The sequence continues at coordinate 83,104,585 of NW_026947484.1, forward strand.
CTTCCTCCTGAGCCCCAGTGATGAGGTCCATGGCAACAATCGGCAAGAGAGCCTGGGTATGACCCCTTGTGCAGCCAACTTCCGTGTCACCAAACCTCACTCCAGATATGGGTATTGTTTGTCATTAGCTCACTCTTGGGGATCTTGAAAAATATGAGAAAAAATGTTCACTTCTTTTTCCTTTCCCCTTTTCCCAGCTTTCTCAACCCTACTTACCATTTATCATCTCTGTTAACAGCGTAGAACTTCTAACTCCTGGTGCTGCAGCCCAACGGGAGGAAAACAAGGGTGAATAAGTTAACTGCAAATGAAAATCAAGTTTATTCGTTCATGTTTTCATTCAATAAAAGTGATTGAGTGTTTCTATGTGCCAAGAATGTAGATGCTGTGGATGCAACTGTGACCAAAGCATCTTTATTATTCTCATGAAGTTTTCACTGTAGTGGGGGCTACAGACATAAGCTATGTTTCAGTTTGGGTTTCTCTAAAAGCTGACAGTAGGACAAGGATCTGGCTGCAGGTCATTTATTTCTGCGTTAGTCTCTTGAAGTTCAGTAAGGGAATAGAGATATGAGGCAGAGCCATGAGAATGTCAGTGAAGGGTGCATTAGTGAGTTGGCTACTAGTATGGACACGTGGGACTGAATTCCACTGCAGGATTTCTGAAAGTCAGCATGGAGAACTGAGACATTTATCCACTCGCATCTTTCCCTTTTTTCCTGTGATGCTAATTTCTTACAGTTTTGGTCTGCTCTTCACACAGGCTGAATATATTTCCATGGCTAAAGAAAATCAGCAGGCATAGAAAGAAGGAGGCTGTAGGGAGGTGTCTCGGTGATTTCTAGATAAGGCCAAAGATGTGGTCAACAGCATTTGTCAAGGGCCTCAATAAACATTGCTGAATTAGGTGAGAGGAAGTACTACAAAGAAGAATAAAGAAGGACATAGATAAATACTTGGGAGTTGAGCTATTGAATGTAAGACTGTCAGGAAAAATCTCTCTGAGGATGTGATATTGGAGTAAAGACCTGGAAGAAGAAGGGGAATGAGTGATGCACTCATTGTGAGGAGGATCCTTCCTCACCAAAAAGGCAGATCTAACAGTATTTGCTAATACAGTGGATATGGTGTATGGGAGAGTAAGAGTTACAAATGATGCCAGGGGCTTGTGGTGGAACACTTGGTAAAACGAAACTTCCATTTATGAAGGTAATAAAGTACAAGGAATATCTTTGGGGTACATTAGAATTGTGATTTCTGACTTTAAAGATAACTTTTAGAAATCCCTAAAAAGATGTTGAGTTAACGATTGTATCAGTTTGTCAGGTAGAATTTAGTTTCAGAAGTACAAATTTAGTTTCAGAAGTACGGATTTGGTAATCACAAATCAGCATGCAGATTGTGTTGAGAATTGCAGAACTAAATGAAATTATGAGACAAAATGTGCAGATGAGAAGAAAAGAGAACTGGAAGTCTAAATCCTGCAGTATTTCAGTCTATAAAGGTCAGGAAGATGAGGAGAAACACCCAAAAGATCTGAAACTCATGCAAAGGAGTTGTACCCAGGATCAGGCAAAGAAAGTGCCTGAAGGAGACAGAGATGGAGTGTATTAAATGCACTGGAAGAGGTGAGCTGAGTGGGAGCTGGCTGATACTACTTTTGGTCATGTGAGTCCAGAATGAAAAGAAATTCTGGGATCTATGAAATTTATGCAGTTGAGGGGTAAAAGGCATTCATGTTTGCAAGTGTGAGATGAAAGAATGTTTCTGGGATGAAGGGGATGGCTAGTCCCCAAGACAAAACTGTAATGGACTGTCCAGGAAGTTGAAAATGAATAAGAGAGTGAAAAGAGAAACTTTGAGGGTGATGTTTTTATCCACTTATTCCAATATCAATATATCTATATCTATCTATCTATCTATATCTATATCTATATCTATATCTATATCTATATCTATATCTATATCTATCTATCTATATCTATATCTATATCTATCTATCTATCTATATATATGTATATATATATATATATATATATATATATATATATATATACTAGTGTTCAGACGATGCTTACCTTAGGAAAGAAACGTATATTTTCATGTATGATTTAGATTTTAAAAAACAATAAACCAAAAATGAATCAAAATCATTTAATTTTTTGGTACAAGAATAAATTTAAATAAAACTACACCTAACAGGGTGAATTTTACTCTATACAAACAATAACTCAATAAATCGGCTTAAATTTTTCTAAACTTCCCTCTAAAGGTGAACCATGCATTACATGTAACCAACTCTCTAAGTGTATTTCCCTAATTAAAAAGAATTTGTTTCCCAATGAGCTTAAAGCAGAAACAAGTTTCTCTTGCTCCTATATTTCCTCACTCCAATGTATTCTGGAGGCTGTTGTCATGCTAATCGAACATGATCCTAGTTAAGAATTGACAATAGTTTCCTAATTCCTATAGCAAATTCCTTTGTTTTGTTTTAAGACTCTCCATAATCTGCCTCTGATCTAACAGTTCAGTTTTTTCTCCAAATTCTAGACTTTTGTTTTAACCTAGTCTATCTTACTGTGTAATAAATGTGACTCATTCATCTTGCCAGATTTTCTGAAATTCTCATTCAAAATATATTTTGGTTTTCTTTTCATCTTTTCAATTCTAGATCATTTACAAGAAATAGAATGGCTTTTTAAAATCAGAGAGCTTTGGTTTGAATTCTGTCTTGGGCTCAGTTGCCTCATTTGTAAGAGGCAATCAATGCTGCCCTCACAGACTTCCTAGGAGTTAATTAACCATGGAAAGATGATATGTTATGGACCTCCTGCAGTTTCACCCTAGAGAGACTCCTAGATGGGACAGAGCTTAAAAAAATTATTTTCTCCTCCTCAAGTCTCCTTCTTTTTCTGTTTGAGTTTATCTAGCACAAAGCTATAGTAATTATTATCTGCACAAATAACTTAATAGACACTTTCCATTTTATTCTGTGTGGTTTCTTATGTCAAGTTATAAAATTCAAATATTAACCTAAACACTGCCAAACTACTATGTACTTGATATGCATTAATTTGCTTAATGAAATCATGGATTTCTTGAAAATAGGAATATATTTTATACTTCTTTTTCTTTCTTAGTTTAGTATATGTCACTAAAATGATAAATTCTGCAGATTTTCAGTGGATGACTAAATATATATTATATAAATGAGTTCTCCTTACTTTTACTGCAAAGATGGTGCAGTTTAGTGTTGATGTGGCATGGCCTGTCCTGAAGATTTCCAATGTATTTGGCTCACATATAATTTATATGTCCTTGTTTCATGATTGTATATAATGGTTTTATGTAACTAAATAAATTGTGACTTATGAGTCCTATAATGAAGGGTTCATTTGTCTTGGTAAACTTAAAGAATTCATTATGGATATAATAAAGCATGGGATTTGGGAAGAGACATGGGTTCAAATTCCAACATAGCCCTTTATAGACTGAGTGACCTTGAGTATATTAGTTAACCTTTCTGGACCTAGTCTTTTCTTGAGTTAAAAGGAAGTAAACATACATATCATTGATTTGTATGTAATGAATTGTGATGATTTGTGAAAATGCTTAGCAAAGCATCTGAAAAGAAATAAGTGTAAAATGCATTTTGATTATTTTTCCCTTCCTATTCCTCCAAACTGTACCTCATGAAGAGTAAAGATCTAAAGCAGGCATCTATATGAAACCACTTTGAAAACTAGAGTTCTGAACACCTGTAAGGCATTAGAATTACTATGGTAAGCAAGGAAGCACTTTACTCCTAGAGGGGCAGTTTCTGTAGGAGGCTATCAGCAAAACTGTAGATCTGTCTTCCCTAGATCAGATCCCTGGGTGTTCATGAGTGGGTGTGACCCATGGCTGACTGCTAACTATCTTTCTCCAGAGAATCCCTAATAAATTACAAATGTCATAGCTATCCTGTTATCCTTCAGTATGCAAGATGATAAAGTCCTTCATTTTCCTCTTTTCCCTTGCTTCTACTCCTATGTCCCCAGTGCCCAGGATTTGATTAGAATTAATGACAAAAATATTGGTAAGTGTTGATTTTCATCTCCAACTCTTGGAGAGGCTGGACAAGCAGGAGGGATTCCAAAGTCAAGATTCTCATTAAATAACCTTGTTATACTTTCTGCTATTGTCTTCTACTTCTTTTTATTTCAAATTGTTATAATTGAGAGTGCCCATTAAATGATTTTTTGTTATATGGATTATGTTTTATAATGGAGCCAAGTTCTATATTCATTATAAATCCTTATACCAGTGCCAACAAAATGTCAGTGCCTCTGCCTCCCTCCTCCTCACCCCCACAGCAGTGAAATGCAGAGGAAGGTCACTTAATGACAGTTTGGGAGGAAACCAGTGTAGCTTCCAGCCAATGGGCTTCTACCCTTGAATGTCAATATGGTGTTCTTTTTCAACCCAGGGTCTCTCGTCTTCATGAAGTGGGGATTAAAAAATGTGCTGGCATCAAAGTGTCTCAGAACAACAAACAGCCAACAAATCTTAAACTAAAGTGATGTTGAATTGATCTACACAGACCTGAAAAATGTACCACTCAGGGGATCATGGAGGATCAAGATATCCATCATCCTCACACTGCGTTCTCATGCTGTGATTACACCTCTGGGTCACTGTGGCCAAGCTCCCTAATGAAAAGGAAATGTTCCCATCGATTGCCCAGATGTTTGGCAGGGGGTAGACTAAACATCTGGTTGATTGACTGGTTTTCTCTCTAGCCAGATGTTTGGTATCAACATAGTACAGCATGTGAATAGACTTTTAAAAGGATCTTTTCCTGAAACTTCCATCACGTCTAGTTTTTAGAGGTTCTTTTATCTTTTATATTAATATAATTTTTGATTCTGCAATGGGCTCCTGCTTGTTTTGCTTACTGTGTATTTTTTTCATATTTGTTTAAACCCACTATCCATCATCAGCTTTTTTTTTTTTTTTCCTACAGAGACATCCCTGGAAGATTTGATGGTAGAAATTGCAGTAGTCCAAAAATGTATGACCATGAATCAGATGTTTATATATATTTTCTTAGAAAAAATATTTCACAAATCTTCTCTGTACTAAATTTTCTGTATAGCACCATTTAGGTAGCATATATACCACTTATTAATGCCACTAGATATATTGTACTCTAGATATGATAGTGCAGATTTTGTGTTAACATATAAATGCCCTTTTATCACTGCCTATTTATCCAGGAATTCTATGTCTGAAAGAAAGTTTCTTAGTAGCACTGAATGAAACACTTGGGATCTGAAATAGTGCAGGCTGGAAATGCCAGTGTGCTGTGGTGGAAAGACCACCAGATTAAGCATCAGAATTTGTGCTTTAGACCCAATTCATTTACCGGCTTTAAATGAGCTAGACTCATTTCTCTAGGCTAGGTTCAACTGTTTAGGTTTCAATATTTCTGATCTAAAATCTGATAAATACAATGCAGGTTTGCAAAGACCTCATCAGCTCTACTAATCTGTAATCTGGGGAAACTAAGAGAGTGATAGATGAACTACAACTCACATCATGACAGTGAATTCACATGGATGCCCAAAGGTAAAATTTTCTATTGGTAAGAAAAAAATTGTATAGCAAATTAGTAGTTCTACTTACTTCCAAGTGTTCCTATGGTGGTGATGTATTAAATGTATTAATATTCCATAGTGAATTTGGGTAGAAGTTTGAATATTGCCAAGAAAAACAAGCATACACTATGTGGCCTGAACGTGGACATAAGGAAGCACTCAAAAGGAAAGGCCGTGATTATCTACTACCATGATAAGAGGATCTGGGTGCAGGTCCTGAATGGAAAGGGGCAAAACATAGGGAAGACAGCATGGAGAGAGGATGGAGAAATAAGGCAAATGATTTTACTAATATCACGACTTTGTCAAGAACAGGATCTTTATCTTCTAAATTCTGCTGAATTGTCAAATCGCAGAATCAGGTGAGTCAAAGTTTATGAAAGATCCAGGCGTTAATTAGGCATTGAATACTTTCAATAAGCCATTGCATCTTAAAAAAAACTGAAGGTGACTCAGTATATTCCCAAAAAGCATATTTCTAAGACTGAGTGTTTTAGAGAAAATAAATAAACCCATAGGTACTGATTTGTAGTGTATTCCAGATAAAGCTTCTGAAATTTCTAGTTTTTTTGTCAATCCTTCTGGAAGCTTTCTCTCTGTCTCTCTGTCTGTTTCTCTCTGTCTCTCTTTCTGATTCTGTCTCTGTCTCTGTCTCTCTCTCTGTATTTTCAGTACTGGTAATCAAACTAAGGAACTTGCACTTGCCAGGCAGGCACTTGTGCTGCTGAGTTACATCCCTGGCCTTGAAAGCATTTTCTAAAAATGTGAATTTTGTGAAATGTTCAGTCATTCAGAATGTGGGTAGCTATTATCAGTTTTAGCTTACTTTTAAATTCACAGAGCAACAAACTAACAACAACAACAGCAAACACCCTAAACTAACCTGTCTGAGTTTCTTTAGTTTGATTCCTAGTACAAACAAACAAAACACACACACACAGACACACAGACACACACACACAGACACACACACACACACACACACACACACACACACACACACACACACACACACAGCTCCCAGAAGGAAGGACTGACAAATCCAGAAAGTTTAGAAACTTTATCTGGAATAGAAGACTATGAGACTAACTTCTGCTGCTTAATAAAAAAGACACTTTGTGAGCATTGACCACATTTTCTTTGTTCAAAAATGTTTGTTTTCGTGTCTGTTTTGCTGCTTCGAGTTTTATCTTCCTTGGGTCTAGAATATCCTACTGAGGTTTTTCACTTTTCTTCATTCATCCTTTTTATTCTTTTCCAAAAGTGATAAAGGTCTGGGAAGAGGAACACAAGTAGAATAAAACTCTTAGTCCTTCATTCAAACCCTTTTTTGTTTTGAAAATAATACCTCATCTAGCAACTCAGACCTTCCATGAGATCTTTCAAGAGTATTTTTGTCAGCCTGGGAAGCCAATGACACCTGAAAAGAAGGGAGGAAAATGTGGATGCCTTTCTTCCTGCCATATCCTTTACAGGCAGGATTAGTTCTCAGATTCCTGACCTGGGCTCAGGGCAGTTGGGGCCAAGGTCACCTCTCAGAGTTTCCCTGGTCCTCTGGTTCCACAGCGGGCCCCTAAGAACTGCTCTAACACAAGTGGCATAAAAGGCCATATGGATTCAATTTCCTTCATTACCCGAACATTACTCTTTTTGCTTTATTTGTGCCCTGACTTGCTTTACTCAAAATTCCTGCTCTGCTGGGCTCCTTCTGCCACAAAGCTAGGGATGGCGTGAGGTTAAAAAAACACTGAAGTGAAAGAGAGCTCAACCAGCTCATTTTGTATAATAAAATCCATTCTACTGTGGCCCTAATTTCATCAAGTAATATGAGTCAACATCGGACATTAATAAGAGAAGGCTTCCAATTAGATACTGTCTGACGCTGGCCCTGCTTCTCAGTCACCTTCAATTGTCAGCGATATAAAAGGACAGTTCAATATGATATGGATCATTCACTCCAAATCTCCACAACTCATTTATGACAAACACAACTAACAGAGCATGGGGAACTACAGAATTGTTTTTCATTATCCTGGTACATTGGCTTCTGACTACAGCTGTAATGATCTTCAGTGGTTTTCCATACTGCACAGCTTTAATGAATAGACTGAGATGTGATGGCAGCCAGGATTCCTACTGCAAACTTCAATAACTCTTTTGTTTTTGGAAGAACAAAAGGGCTTCAAGAAGAGAAGGAGAAAAGAGATTTACTTTAAAAATACAGTTTAGTGCTTATAAGTGGAGTATGTTCTGGTGGGAGATATAACACTGTAGCAGCATTTGGGAAGAGGAAGAGGCTGGGAGGTCCAGGGTCTGGAGCACCAACACAGAGGAATTCAGAGATGACTACACACCCAAATGAATTTGCCTGACGTAACATGAAAGGCTAGCATTTTATGAAGGCTAATGCCAAAGACTACTTAATTCAAATGTGGTGAATATGGTATACTAGATCCTCTGGGAAATAATGTTATTTAAAGGCAGGTATGTGTCAATATTCGAGGCAGGATTCCTCCAGTGGGTGGAGATATGGAGCTGGGAAATGAATTCCAAGATCTGAAAATGCAAAGTCTGGGATGAATCATACTCAGCCAGTCAAGCACACTGAGGTACCTTTAGTGTTTAATAAATGAATACATTCTTTAATTTCAATTTTTATTAATATACAATTGCAGTATGCAATGATTACATTCATTCCAGGAAATTGATACACACACACAATCACTTTTTAATTATTTTTTATTTCCTCCTTCTTCCCTCCATACCCCAACCCCTTTTCCTTCTGTCTCTTTGTCCTCTTACTCTTTGCAAAAAGATTTAATGAATGGGTTTCACTTGTTTATTTGAATATTGAGTACTCACTTTCTGTCAGGTATGAGACTTCCTAGGTACTGAGCTCACCTAGGTGGTGAGCGAGATAGAAAGTGTCCCTGGAAAAGGGAGCCATAGGCAAGCAGCTAGAGTCCGTGCTAAGACCAGGCAGATGGGAACCTCTGAGCTTAGTATGCAGGAGAGATTTAGCTAACTTAACTACGTTTTCTCTTCACTTAGCAATTATATTATCAAATTTAAGTGCTACTATTTTGATTACCACAGTCATTTCCTGAATTGTGTCACAGTATCAAACCACATAGGTATTAGGGCAGGGCAACAGCTGATCAGGGAAACAGGTTCCAGAAAAGCATGGGTGTGGAGAAAAAGAGAGGAAGGCCCAAGGCAGACAAGCATCTCACATACTGGTGGGTATCGCAAAACCATACACTTGTAATTTAGGCCAAAAATTTAGGTTACATATGGGAAATGTATACAAAATACCAGCAACAAGAAGATAAAGATGGGATCCAACCTTCCTTTCATTCGGGGGCTTCCTACATGCTTTTTCATGGTCTAGGAGCTAGTCCTACCCAGTTCTTCACTGGAAACAGGCAGGAGAGGGAAAGCTGGTTGCATATGTCTACCTCTCCAGTGAGGCTGCTATATTTAATTATCTCATTTATTGGAGATAGTTGTATGAATCAGTTTAGATGTCCTCCCATTTAGTTGAATTTATGAACTCATTCTATTGCCTTTGTTTGAGTATAAGAGTCACCCTTCCATGAGCCCACTGTGGTTAGTATATGCAGCGCTACAAAGTCAGGTCTCACTGTCAATGGCCATCAAAACAATGTCATGTGGTTCCAAAATAAAATTGAGAGGTGGGAAAGACCTTCAGGAGCTGTGCTCTAGCACTTCTAAACCATAGAATATGGCTTTCTGTCATTGCCAAGGGGTTTGAGCCAATCAGATATTACATTACACATTACAGACTCTGCCACTGGCCTTGGAAGACAAATCTGGAAAATAATAAATGTCATTTTTACTATTTCTTTATGCCAACTTTTATTTTTCCTCTTTCTTGCTGGGTCAAATTAATCCTAATGGTGTTTTTTTTGTCTCTCTTGCTTTTAAATATTTTTGCATCTTCTATAGTATTTGTACCTTTCAAATATTTATAGACTTCTTTGTCTTTCCTCAGTCATTAGCCAAGTCATACATATTTAGTACTTTTAATATTCTAGACTCTCTTTATAAATCAATACCTACATTCTTGGCATCATTTTTGCCTCTATAACTTTTGGATTCAGAGTGCTCAAAACTATATTCATTTTCCATTGTAAGTGTCATTGTATTGCAAATACCTATGAAAATCTTTTTCATCTAATATTAAAGGCAGTTCTGGGCTCTTCCTGCCACATTAAATAATGAACCTGGGCCTATGAATGATCCTTTACTCTCAAGACCATCTAGGAAGCCACCAAGTATGGAGGAAAAAATATTGATAGCTAGTTTTGGGGTTCAATTGTTTGCTTTGTTAACAGTTAAGTATGTTCTTTTAGAGAAAATCACTTTCCCTCTCTAAGCCTCAGTTTCCTAATCTCTAAAAGAGAGAACTGAAATACATATTTTGAAGGACTCTAAATTAAGTAATTTCAAAGAAGTTATTTTTGCACTTTCACTTCTAATTTTCTTTCCTAAAATGAGGGTTAGAACTCTTGCTTTATTCACCTTGTTTAGTCATTTTGAGGTTTAAATGAAGTCCTGTGTGTGACAGTGCCTTTAAAACTGTACGATGCTATAAAAAAATCTAAAACACTATTATTACTAACATTTTTAGAAGTGTCTCTTCTACTTCTACAATCCCAAATCCTGTGATAATCAGTTCCTAGCTTTTAGGTTGAAAGTTGCTTTTTGTGTTACTAATGATTCTATCCAGGATTCTGATTTGGGGGTTAGCATTACTTGATGTTAATCTCCTCAGGGTGTAGGGTGGTTTGTGACTTCTTTCTTTATTGATGATGGTAGATATGATTTTATTTTTCCTGCCCTTTTGTGTCTCAATTTTATGATCAAATTTATTTCACTTCATCTAATCAGTGGACTTTTAGGTTATTGTTTTCTAGAGAAATACCATGCATTTATTTCTTAAATTAGACTTCTTCCATATATTATTGGAGACACTGCCTTACTTATTTGTTTTTAGTGGTGTTTCTACCACCTCCTAAAAAATGTCAGCTGAAAATTCATTAATGTGTTATTTACCTCTTCTTAAATATCACTGATAGAACTGATTAAAATGTTAGGAAAAAGGAAGTACTCTGATGGTTAAGAATACCAAAAGTACTAGTCTCAAAGAAAGAGCCCTAATAGTGCTTTAAAAAAATTAGAGCATTAACTGAAAAGACAGCATGCTAGAGTGGGAAACCTAAAGTAGGATGAGATGAGAGGGAGGAGAGCAGAGGAGAAGAGGAGGTAAGAAGGATCAAGATGGAGCACGTATATGCGCCAATTCCCCATGATGAATTTATTTATTATGTATCAAACATATACTAATAAAAAAGGAAAGAAGAAAAATAACATCAGACAGATATCTTCCCTAAAAGAAAAAGATGAAAGTTTAGACCTTGTAACTCCAATTCATCATTTATTCTTAATTATGATTCCCACTTGCCTACTTCTATAGCATTACTCTTGTCTTTGATAGCCCTTCTGTAATTGACTATCCCGTGGAATTTTGCATGTAAAAACTAAACTTTATTGGGTCAATTAAGTTTTAACTCAAAAGGAATAATGGTGGACTCTTTGGTATGGCAATAAGTCTGGAGAGTAGCTTCCTTTGTTAGGAGGTTTTCTTTAACCTTTCAAATTATGATTACGAGGCAGTTTTAATTACAACACACATGCTTAAAGTTGGCCCTGCCAGTGGTGATTATTAAAAGAAAGCTTTCCAAACTGTTACCATACCTCAAATTATTAAAAGAAGAGTATAGTCACTAGAAGAGCACTAACACATTTACTAGCATCTCTTTTGTTTATTTTAATGTTTTTGGTGGATTTTGTAAATAAAATCTTACCCCTTTACTTGAATCTCTACTATGAACTAGATTTTGGACAAAGAAAAAAATAGCTTTGTCATGTTAAGCATCTGTTAAAAGATAAACTTGTTAAATAAGAGATAACTTTCTGTTAAATAACGATAAACTTGAGTCCTTTGTGAAAAAATGGAGACACCTTGAGACAACACGTTAAATGAAATAAATTACACACAGAAGTTTAAATAATGCATAGTTTCTCTTATATGAGAAACCCAAAATATAAATGAAGATCAAAATAAAAGATAATAAGAAATAGATACATATTTTGCAAAAGAGAAAGAAATAAGAAAAGGAGTGTGGAGGGAAAGGGGATGAAAAAAGAATTAAATGTGCTACATAAATGTACCAGTTCCCCACAAGGAAGGTAACGTTAGTATCACACACAGATGCTAATACACAATTAAAATGAAAAAAAAACTCCTTGAGTCTTAAAAATTTTATTTTCTCTATTCATTTTCTATGAATAGAGAAAATAATTACTTATGTGAATAATCCATCCGAATGCCCTAAACAATTTTTTCATGGGTAAAATATAATATGGAAGCTGGTCTTGGCTATATAGCACAGTATTATGATTAAGATTAAATGGTATTATTATAAATTTAAAGTTAATATGGATATCTTCACTATAATTTTGCAATCATTATCATTTGTACTTAGTTTTAATCAGTGACTTTGCATGTTGCCAATTACACAAGAAAAGAAATGAAAACAGAACATGGCTTATACACATATTTGAACAATAAAAATAGGAGGAATTTTAATTTGGACAATCAAGAACTCAGCTGAAAAGATAGTTAAAGACAGTAGGAAAGCTATGAACTCCAAACTAATTTTTGTCTAAATACCAGCAAGTTAAGTTCAAGTCATTTGATACTAATTCTGTGTAGCAATGTTACTTCTATACACCAAATGAGAAGGCTAAAAAGCAATGCTAACTCTTAATTTCCAGTTTTAATCCATGAAATCAGGCCTGTAAAGCCAAGTCAAACATTTGTGACATTAGATAAAATTTTTAAAAAATTGTCACTAATGAATCTATTCCAGGAAGTTTGACTCAGATTATGCTTCCATACTAGCTTTGAATGAAAACTGCTTTTTAAAGAGTGATTGGACCAGGCATGGTGGTGCATGCTTGTAATCCCAGCATTTGGGAAGCTAAGGTAAGAGGATCACTGTAGTTTGAGGCCAGCTGGGGCTACAGAATGAGTTCAAGACCAGACTGAACTGCAGAGTGAAACTCTATCTCAAAATGACTAAATAAATAAATAAATATTGATGGGTAATAGTAGAACACAAGGTAGGCAAAGAAGCAGTTGAAGCTCATTAAAATTTATTCATATAGTATATATACTTTCAGTATCACATATACTACTGAAATAATAAGTACATATTAATTTGCATTTTTGATCACTTCATACACTGTGTTAATTGCTTTGCTGCAACAAACTATTTGATCTACACAAATGGTAGAATATAAAATCTATCTTCTATCATGATATCTTGTTTCAAAAGAGAAAAGGAAAGTATAGAGAAGAGAAGTAACACACTCAAGGTCATGATAATAAGTTATAGACCTAAGATTTGTGTCTGTTATGGCTTGCGTCTAGATGTCCCCCAAAAACCATAGGTGCTCATAGGTGGAACTTTTCAGAAGTTGCTGAATGTAGAGTGTGTGATGCTGGGATTATGTGTGTGATGAGGATTAAGGGTATGTGATTATTAAATCAGTCCATTGATTGGTTGAGCATAGTTCTGGGTATGCATACTGGGAAGGTGCACCCTGGGTGTGAATGGTACCACCCTAAAGGTGGGTAGCCTAGAATAGGTAAAAGGTAGAGGCTTCTGCTTTTTTGCTTGCTGCTGCTGCTGCTTTACTGTCTCCTGTGTGCCTGTCATAAACTGTTTCTTCTCTATAATGCCACTCTACCTTGGAGCCAGTCAACTATGAACTGAAACCTCCAAAAACTGAACTATAATAAACCTTTCCTCCTTTAGCTTTGGGCATTAAGCATTTTGCATCAAAAGCAAGAAATGAAAGTAACACTCAAGACAGATACAGCCCACACTTAACTGCTAAACAGCAGTGAATGAATTATGGGCTTTGCACTTTAAGATTATTCAGTTGGAAGAAATTTTTAAGAAAAAATACAAATATTATTAACAAAAAAAATGGAAGGAGTCCTACCAAGGCCTTAGAAACATAAGCTTCATTAGATTCAAAGTAAATATATTCTGTCTCTACTGCATGTAGCATTTTGATCAAGTATTTGACAAATACTGACAACCTTTGCTTTACTGAACCATGAACTTCTTATGTAGATGCTTAATAATTGAGAATCCATGTCAAAATAGTTAATATCTGAGAGTTCATATCATAATTCAAGAGTTACAGCTTGTTCCTAAAGGAAGGAAATAACTTTAAAAGATGTTTTATAGATGACACACTTAAGTAGGAAGATTCATTAGATAGTGGCTTTGGGATGAAAAATATGAGTCCTTTAGAAAAGGCAGTGTAGAAAACTGGTTAGACTGTACATCTGGACTCTATCGGTCTGGATCATGGGGTCGTAGAACCAAAACTCTGATTGTGTGATGTAATGCAATTTATTTGAGTTCTGAAACCCTTAGATTTTTTAAGTTGGTAAAATGGTGACAGTAAATGTTCACTGTAAAAGGAAGTACTGATCAGGCAAGATAATAAATGGAGAATTTTTACTCTAACGACCAGCAAACAACAACAGGAGTGGATGTAGATGTAGTGTGGTGATTAAATTTAGTTTCGTCAGTTTGATTGGCTTGGGAGTCACAGAAGGGATTAGTAAAGCATATTTCTGCATGTGTCTGGGTGGGTCCTGGAGGTAGGACCCGTGGGTACTATACTTAGTCCCTTGCCCTTTCTTTTTGGCACTGTGCTCCTACTCTGTTTTCTCCTGCCACGAATTAAACACTTTTGGTCTTTCACATCCTTCTGCCTTGGAATCAATTGACTATGGGAAGAATCCCCTTAAGTTGTGAGTCAAATTAAATCTTTTCTCTTTTAAATCGTGGGTGTCAGGTATTACATCTCAGAAACTAGAAAGCTAATTAATATAAGTTGTGACAGTTGTTGTACAAATAATTAAATAAAATTGTTAATATGATTTAATCTGATATTATAGGACTTGATTCCTGGTCAAGTAGCTTGTCTAAAACTTTAAATTTTTTTTCTCCTTAAAATGAATGCAATGATAAATGTGACATAATCATAATTTCAGGAAATTCAGGCATCTCCGGGAGTTCCAGAGAGTAAATGGGAACAAAAGGCACTGTCTTTGGGTTCCCCAAGTGAGTAGCTTAACGTTTCAAGAGTAGGCCCATACAACTTAATGAAGTGTTACCTCTACCTATCAAGGCTGTTGGTAAAAATTCATTCCCATATAGCAGAGCATTTCTTGGGAACTGGAAATTATTGGTCCCAAAGGGAGAAATTTTCTCTGTGAAAATTCTGTATTCAGGGCTCTGGATCTCCCTCTGCTTTATTTTCATTCTCAGTATGGAGTGCACATGTTGGCAATGCCTGGTTAGAAAGTGCTTAGTGTATTTCTTAAAGAGTTTTGTTGGAATAGCCTTGCAAGTCTTTGGGTAAGGCGTCATCATCCATTTAACTTTACCATCTATCTGATGGTAACATTATTTGTGTCATTTTTATCTATGATATAGCAAAAGTCAAAAATGTATGACTGCTCTATCATTTTTCTCAGTCACCTAAAAAGATTATATTTTAATAGTGGAACTTTGATACTTAACTTTTTGAGTCTAATTTTCTTCTCTTAAATGGAAAAATGAAGTTTAACTGTATAAGATGTTTTTATCCCTTAACTATGTATCTGACATATAATGGGTTTGAATAAATGCTAATTCTTTTATTTATTTTCCTATTTTACACAGAATAAAACAAACAGAACAGAATGAAGCAGATCTGAGCAAAACAGTACAAGCAACACAGGACTTCAAAACAAGATGACAGGAAATCAACTGTGACTATCATAATGTCTCTTTTTTCTTTAAATACTTGTCCATATCTTTACACACAATGAATTCAAACAAAACAAAATTATGTAAAACTGATCAAAACAAAACAATGAAAATATTAAGGGGCCTCCAAAACCAAACAATAGGAAAATCTATAATGGCTACCATAATGTCTCTTCTCTTCAAAATAACTGTCCATATTTTAACACGTATTGAAATCAAATAATAGGAAACAGACCTAAACCAGTCAAAACACAAAAAAAGCATTATTAGACTTCAAAACAAAGTGATAGAAAATCAACAATTGCTATTATAGTATTTTGTTTTCTTCTAAGTAGCCGTTGATACCATAACACGTACTAAAATCAATTCTTGTAAACTCTTTAGGAGAAGATCTAAGCATGTATAAACCTATACATGTACATCTATCCTTTCTATGCTATAGGGGAAAACAAAACAAAACAAAATACAAGAAAAGCAAGAACCAAAAGAGACAAATAAATAACAATAATGAAGAGCTTTTAGGCTATAGGCTTTCAAAACAATGTGATAGGAACATAACTAAGGTTGTTATTTTGCATAGTTATCTTCAAAAGAGTTACTCAGGTTACCAGATATAAACATGCAGAATTGATCTAATCTTATGAATGTTAAACGTTTTGTTCCAAAAACTAATAGAATTAGTAGTACAATCATCTTAGCTGTCTTAAGTGTATATATATAAATTTATCTTTTTATTTTCTCTTTTGTTTCTCCTTTTCCCCATTTATGTTTTTTTCCCCTTTGAGCAGTTTCTTGCCCTTTCAGGATCAAGAAAACCACCAATAACAAATGCTGAAGAGGCTGCGGGAAAAAGGAACTCTTCTGCAGTGTTGGTGTGAGTGTAGAATGGTGCAACCACTGTGGAAATCAGTCTAGAGGTTCCTCAAAAAGCTGGGATTGGAAGTCCCATTTGACCCAGCTATTCTACTTCTTGGCATATTCCCAGCAGAACTAAAAACATCATATCACAGTGATATATGTACACCCATGTTTATAGCAACACAAGTTGTAATAGCCAAGTCTTGGAAACAACCTAAATGCCCAACAACTGAGGAATGGATAAAAAGAATGTGGTATTTTTATGCAGTGGAGTACCACTCAGCTATAAAGAATGAGCACATTGAGACTTTTATTGGTAAATGGATGTGGCTTGAGACCATACTCATAAGTGAAATAAATCAAACTTACATATGTAAAAACTTGTTATGGGTTAAAAACTGGTGGGCTGATGGTCAACTTAATGCCAGCTGACTTAAATCACCATGGTGCTGAATGTAGATGTTTTACCTGAGGAAAGTTCCCAGCATAGAGATGTGCAGAAGGTTAAGGGAGGTGTTGAGGCATTGTAGATTCTCCTATGTGTTACTGTTTGAGCCATTGGTTCTCCTGGAGAAGCTCTGGTCCTTACAATGGAGCATTGCTTCCTAACTCCAGAGGGGACGACGTGTGCCGCTTAATCTCCAGGATAAACTCACATAGACAAGTACTTGACTATGCTTATTGTCAGAGGAGTTTGGGGCCTCCATGTCACCCAGGATGGCTGTGGTGCTTTTCAGGACTGCCCTAGTCTTTGTTTTAAGCGTGACTTCTCGGTTCCAGCATAGAACCCTCATCCCACCAGCACAGCTCCTTCACCCTGCTGACATAGAGTTTCTAGCTTCCACCGCTGACCTTTGGGCCTTCCCAGCACAGATCCATAAAACAGACTGGTGTGAGTCCTTCTAGTGGGCTCTAGACCTGCAGTTGGACTCGTGAGAGGTATTGTCATGGGTTCTAGATTTTCATCTGGACTCATTTAGGACATCGCTGTGGGATTCAGCCCTTGGCTAAATATTCTATGTCTTTAATGCTGTAGATAGATTTCCTGCATTTTCTTGTGTTGACCCTGGGTGACCATCATAAACAATATTATAAACTCCATGTCCTGATTTTAATTGTTGTCTCACAACCGCTGACTACAATACTGTATTCTCTCCCTAGTGTAAGAAACTGAAAGAGTAAATAAGATACAGAATCTTCAACAAATACTAGTTCTTATTTTTAAGACTTTTTCCTCTTTGTCAACATTTTTGGATTCATAGACATTATATATAATAGAAATATAATGATCAAACTGAATGGTATTTTAGTGTTAGTATTCACTATCTTTAAGAAAAAAGTATCCTATCTTGAGTTTCTGAGACTTTATTGGTGGGAAAAATTTCAACATGAACATACTGGTGTTTTGCATAATATAATTTGGGAAATTCTGTATCCTACCTAGAAAACTCTTTTAAAAAGAAAGGTCTCTGAACACTTAAATTAATGCTCAGACTGTGGAGATTTTTAGCCATTTAATCTGTAATTATAGCCCAAGTGGGCTGTGTAGAAATGAAAGATGAGTTAAAAGAGTATACTTCATGGTCACAATAAGGTTCATTTCTGGAGAAACAGGATTAATCTTACAGGAATATTTCTGTATTATAATTTCCTAAATTAAGAATTCCTGTGTGTGGCAAATTATCTTAACACTAATGTTGAGATTCCCTCTCTTAGTGGGCAGACTTGTCGCCAGGAAGAAACCCCTGTCATCTTGAAAGGACCCCTTTGCTAGCCACTTGCTTTGGGCATGGCATGTGGCTAGTTATTACCCTTAGGGTGGGAACAGACATGATCTGTGCCATTCTGGGCCAAGGTTTCTAAGCAGTAAATGCGCTTCCTCCGGGTTTTCTTCTTCCAACTGGATGACAACGCCACAACTACTATTGATGTTGTCAAAAAGATAGAATTAGGGTCTCAATTTCTCTGTAGAGAAAAATTGTGTGTTGAGCAGTGAAACTGCATTGAATTTTTATACAAATGAGAGATAAATCTCTTCTGTGATAAGACACTTTTTTGAGAGGGGGATATATCTATTATAGCAGCTGGTGTTCACTAATAATGCAGTCTCATCCTCTGTTTCTTTCCAGAAATATTTCTTTTCCTTAAAAGAGTGCTATTAAGCATTTGCTGAGTGTTCAGTCCAGTGTGAGATAGGAAGTTGAGAGAAGGGGAAAATAAAGATCTTAAGATGTAACCATTTTTTGGGGGGGATGCATACAATTGAGTTGCAGAGAGAGTGAATCTCCTTTGGATTATCAGGGCACATGCTCATAGCACTGAGGACGTCCAGAGTCCCTGTAGTGAGTTTTCTCCTCTCCACCCATCTTGGAGGTCGTACTGCCCTGCAGAGCAGCTTCCTAGGAGACACAGTCACCTGGTCTGGCTGTGCTGTAATAGGGAGGATGTAAAACTAGTAATGTGGATGCCAAGATTTGGAACCCTGGTCCATGTGCTGCCTTTCAGGAGCTGAAAAGTTTCTATATAAGTAGTGGCCTCAGTGATTGACTTAGCTTTTTCCTATTTCACAATTTGGGGCGAGATAATTTCTTCTGAAGGTTTCATTTAGTAACTCTGTTCTTTATTCATTGGGTTCATTTATTTATCATGCAGCAAATCTTTGAGCATACACACAAAGCTAAGTGCCAAGGATGAACAAAATTCCAAGTTTTGTTTCACGGAGTTCACAGATAGGGAGAGAAAGATGCTTACAATCTCAGCCAATATGACGAGGAATGTAATTAAGATTGGAAGAACTCAGCTTGATGGACTCAGAAGGAGTGAGAAACTCAGCCATTTAGAGTTGGGGAGGAGTAACACAGAAGGTGTTGCTTGGCAAAGTCCATAAGGAGAAGGACTGCACAGAAAAACGGACGGCAGAAGTATGGTCTGGGACTATAAGACCAGTAAAAGCAGACTTGAGAAAATATATTTTGTTGGAGGAAATCAAGGAGATCAGTGTGGATAACATGTGCAGTAAAATATCTGCAACATCTACAACAATGCCCACCACAAAAGGTTGTATTCAACAAATATTTGTGGAATGCAAAAATAATACACTAAGGAGGTTTGTATTCATCCTCTAAGGAATTAGATACCATCAAAATATTTCAGTTGGAGGATTCAGATGTTTTAAAATGTATAATTGAATTTCCAAAAAGCAAACTATTTGACTTTGAGACAGCCCTTTGGAAAACCGTGGCTGCAATATGGATTGTTTGCTATAGGCAATGGAGATGAGGTTGAGCTTTTGAAATCTAAGTGTGGGTATTATTTGCTACCATTTTGCAATATTAAGGAAAAGAACAGGTCCTAAGGCAAGCATTGAAGATTACAGAAAATAAGACTTGGTTGATGAGTTACTTATTGAGAACATGTGTGAATGGAGGATTCAACATTGAAAACATTCTTATATAAGCTGAAGGTTGTTTATCCCATAGTACAATCAATCCCTATTATGCTAGTATAAATAAAACCCTGAGAGAATCAGAGATGCCAGGGAAGACTTGAAATTTTGTTTGAATTCTCATCCACTGATGATGCTAGGAAAGTAATGGCAATGAAATCATTCTGAGGTTGCAGGAAGGATGGAAAACTCATTGAAATTCAAAGCAAAAGCATCGTTTTGAATTGGAAAGTAACTATATATGCATACAGGCTAATGTATTTTGCAAGCATAGAACTGAAAGTGCCAAGATATCACTTTCTCTTCAGAGCTCTGTTGAACCCAAATCAATATTTAGTAGTAATGAAGATGATGATTGCTATGTCAAAATGGCACCACGACCCTCAATTACATTGGAAGGAAGGATAGAGGCCCATTGGAAGTAGTAAACTTCATGGGTCACCAGGAAAATCGAAGGATACAGTTCAGTAGAATAGTCATGAAAAATATTCTCTGCCAACTATTTTAACTAGAGTAAAAATAGTTTGATGATGCTTAAAATTTTACATTGCAGTTTAGTTAAGAAATAACCCCTTATCTCCATTTTCTTTCTTTATAGTGTTTTGGCAGAATTGTTTCTGAACATAAACAAACAGGGTTAAAGAAAGATAAGTTGAGGGCTAATATCTGTGTTCTTTCCCTGCATAAAAGGTATAGAAAGAGCTCAGAATTCCTCATTTATAGATTTCCCAGCATATCAATCTTATCCAAAGTTCATCTATTTTAATGCCCTCTGGATTTCAAGAGGTGTCTTCCAGGAGCTGTTCCAACTTGATTCAAATTCCAAATGTCTGACAGAGTCCAGGTGGGATGAATCCCATTGACAAGTCAACCACTGCACTCACAAACACATCTATACCAGTAGGCTAAGAAAATATGTTTTTGGGTGCTGGTTCCTGTGCCCTGATGTGCTCTGTTGTGCCCTTTCATATCCTCTTCCCACCTTACTCTCTGTCCTGGAAGACTGATAAATATGGATCACAGCAGTACCTTCACAGTTCGCAGATTCTGCTGTCTCACTGTTCTCTACACAGAACCTCTCTCTCTTGCCCCCGATCTGGATGACTTCTTTCTTTTTATACCCCTTCAAGTGATGGTGATGGTGCCCCACTGCTTTACCCTTGTGATACTGAACTTCTCTCGTGGTATCATAGGCAGAGTCCTTTTGTTAATCTCTCCTTATATTATACCAATTCAAATATTTCACTTACTTTGTACCTTAGCGTCGAGTCTAGTTCTGGCCTCATTCACAACTGCCCTAACACATATCATCTTGGATAATTTGCTTTTATGTCATTGTATCAACTTCCCATCATTTTATAGTTTTCAAAAAGAATTATCTTATGCTTTTTACACATCGTGCAGGAACTAAGATGGAGCTTGGGGGATTGTTTGTGCACTAAACATAGGTTCAGTGAATGACTAAACTGTTAATGGACCATTTTGAGTCTCACATTTTTAGACTAATTAAGAATATTTTGCAGGTAATTAAAAAATTATCCAAACTTCAGGAATGCTGAGAAGAGAGAACAACAAAATATACACTTCTGTATTGAAAGTTATTTTTTCAAATCGTGTAAATGCTATCTATTAACAAATTTGGATGCGTTAGCAATATCTTTTTCATAACTATTCTTACTCAATATTATCAAGAGGAAAAAATTTATCTCTCAGTATCAGGGCTTATCATAGAAGGAATAATTTTCAGGGGTGAGGTTTTAGTGGTTATTGCTTTCTGAGTTCTTCTTGTGTTCTTAATACTACTACTGGGTACTTTGCATGCATTATCTCACTTTATTTAACAAAGGTTTGGTGAGCCCTGTTTGTCAAGTAAGAAACTGAAGCTTAGAGAAAGTAAGATAGAAAACACATGTAGAAAACATAAAATTAATCAAGTTTGAGTTGCATTATGGACTGGAAGAAGCCAATGTCTCCATCTAGCAGACCTGTGGGGGGACCAGGAGTGGGGAGGCATTTTGGAGGCTCATCTCCTATCTGTATGCAGTGCTTTCAGTAGAATCCTGTGGCACTTATCTTCATTTGTTATTAAGACAGCGATTGTTGTAGTCAGAATTTACAAAGGAATACATTTAGTACAGAACACAAAGTTCTGGATTATTTTATAATATTCACCCAAAAAGTTAAATGCAGAAGAGTACAGGTGATCTGCCCTCACACTGGAGATCCAAAGAATTCAGCTGAGGGCTTGGATCCCATGTCAATGTTCTGCACAAATCCACATCTCATGCTAGTCTGCATCAAGGATCTGCACTGGGAAGGCCCAAAGGCCAGTGGTGGAAGCTAGAAAGACTGGGCCTGCAGGATGAAGGATGTGTGCCAGCAGGCTGAGGGATCTGCACTGGAGCCATGTTTAAGATAAGAACCAAGGTAAGAACCCCAGCAAAGAACCACAGCCATCCTAAGTGACAGTGCGGACCCAAGCTCCTCAGACTATGAGAACAGCTAAATTCATGTCAGGAAAGCCAGTATGACAAGCTTCTCCAGGAGAATCCACAGCACACCATTTTCTCCAGTTCTACTTTTAAGCTGGTAGGAACAATCCTCATGCGGCCTTCTGTACCCACAACCATGCTGATGCAGTTCAGATGGACGTTACAAGTGGACCATTAGTTAATCTACCACAGCAGTATTGCTTAACAAACATCTGAAAATTGCAGTGACTTAAAACAGCAATCACTTAGGAATTGTTCACATATCAGCAGTTTTTCTGGGTTCTTATAAATCGGGTCTGGGCTCAGGTAGTGGTTCTACTAATTGTGGGTCTCCAGATTAATGGTGAGGCTCTGCTTCATTCTGTGGTTACTGGTGTGTCTCTTCCCCACATGACTCATTACAGTCTTAGGACTTCAAATAAGATGGAGAATGTTTTTCTAACACCAGTGCCAGGAGCATATGAGGACAAGGGGAAACACAAGGATGAAGGCGACGGGCGTACTGTTATTTCTTCCCCATTCTATTGATCAAAGCAACTTGTATGTCTCAACCCAAAGTCAGTAGCTAGGAAGATACACTCTGCCTCTTTAAGTAGCAACCAGAAAATCAAATGGAAATTGATGTGAATTCTGAAAAGAGAGAAAAATTGTGGAAAATAATGCAATCAATCACAGCTAGACACTGACTTACTTTTCCCTGATTTCAAATAATATTGATCATATTTTGGTTTATTTGTTTAATTTCTGTGGTATTCATTTGTCCAGTTTTCTGCATCATTAATTTGCTATTTCTTTGAATCAGGCAGGGTGTTTGGGGTCAGCTCTGCAATCAAAAAATGGCACGCTGTGACAGTCAACCCACGAGGACCACTGCTAGCCTACACAGTACAACTGTGCAAATTAGGAAAGACAAAGCAGCTGTATTTCTCAGCATTGGGAACTGGTACCCTGTTGGAGGAGGGGAATGATGAACCTTCACTTTTTTTTTTTGTTTGTTTGCCTATCATTTAACCACAGAGATTTTAAATTTTTCTTCTATACCAAATCATGGCGTTATTCTGACTCATTTTGGAATGACAATATTTACACAAATGCGAGAGAACTAGTCACTTCAAATGTGAGCCACAAAGAAAAGTATATTGATAGGAAACTGTATGAGAATAAACTTGAAACTGGAAATAAACTGGCTTAATAGCACTTGCCTAGGATTCGAGGTACAAAGAAATACAAGTATCCCTTATTATTTAACTGCCACAAGAGTCCTCTTGTCTGTCTTTTGTCTTTCCATGTTCATATGGAAGGAGGCGCTCATTAACAAATTATCTTCCAGTGTAACCTGTTCCATATCCACAAGAACTGCCAATGTCATTAAACAAAAGCAGGTGATATCTTAGGCCTTCCCCAGGTTGTGACAAGTGACCTAAGTTTCTCATCTTATTCTTGGTAGAAGCCTTCTGCTTTTCATGCCCTCCATATGTTGTTTACAAGTTGTTATATTCAAAGCAACATGTTTATATGGTTACAGAAAACATGGACCTATTTTCAAGAATAAGAGCAAAGTTTTGAACTGTGATCATCTATTCTTTTTGACCTTCATTTTTTGAGATTTAAATATGATTTAGGTGTAGCAGTTTTGACTTGCAAGATAACATGAGAATTTCTAGCGTGTTTTGATGGAAACAATTGGATAAAATATTTGAAATTGACTTTTTCTAGAACTTTTTCTAGAAAGAAATTTGCTATGAGTCTTGTTCAAAACACTCAACATAATTTTATAATGAGAAGAGAGCCTGGGCGCCTTCCTTTACTCATCTCAAGCCAATTACTTGTGGCATTTTCCTAGGAGTGATAAAAAGTCAGAGAATAAAATGTCACAAAGAAGGCTGGAAAAGAATTAGAAATAACCCTTAAATACTGCATATCACCTATTCTTAGCCTCACCGACTGATGTTGACCTTTGATAGGAATATGTGTGTGCTGGTGCACGCTCATTACTCTGAATGGACTATAAGTTCAAGTTGGAAAGACTGATAACAAAATTATATCTGTCCAATAGAAATGATCTGAAATTCATGCAGCTAGATCAAAAGCCTCCCCCAAGCTCGAAATGAGCAGTAACTGGAATGAATTGCATTATGGAGCCTTCCCAACTGCAGCTTAAATCATTTAAGACTTGTTTAGTATGGCACCTGCTGCTCACTTATTTTTAGGAGAGAAAATATACATTCTTGAGCATAAGGGCCTGAAGATTTTTATACCGAAGAAAAAGCTCAAGTGTGCCAAAAACTTGGAAGATGAATCTTTAGAAGGGCGGCTTAATTTGTTTCTGTCTCATGGATTTCAAGGAGCCCAGATCACAGGGGAAGGGCTTCCATCTCATGACCCCTCAGTGTCCTTCCTATAGGAGTCTCATTGGGAGGTCATTGTGAAGACTGCTGTGAGCTTTTGATCCCTTGAGCTGTAGACTTTATTACAGCAGGCAGAGGGTGTGCTTAGGGAAGAAAGAAAGAAATTGGAATTCCAAATATTTGCTTAGTTTTCAAGGGAGCGTCAAGTCTCAAGATCCTTCTGGGTGACCTTTACATTTCTGAAATGAGAAACTCTGACCTAATTATTTTCTAAGCTCTTTGGTACTGTCATACCTTACGTAGCACTCTGCTGCTTTATAAAAAATAAGGGTTAAAAGACAGTGCCAAACTTTAATTACATATGCCAGGTTAAAGGGGAGAGAAGGAAAAGATCTCAGTCATTCATGCCAACTGTGAAAGAGCTTTGGCATACACCTGTACAGTCCTGTACTGTCCAGTACAGTATGATAGCCAATGGCCACATGTGGCTATTGAGATTGAAGTCAATTCAAATTAAATATAAACTTGCAGTTTCTTAATCACACCAGCCACATTTCACTAGCTATACAGGGCCTCTGCATGAGGCATCATTGTTACTGAATGTTTCAACTGTTGGAGAAGCTCTCTTGACAGCGGTGGATGGTATCTCTTACACAAAGGCATTATATTTAGAAGAAAAAGATTTAGGTAAAGTGTTTAAAGGTTCTCAAGTTAAAGTAATAATAAAGATATTTTTGAAATCAAGTTTTAATCACCTAATTTCTTCTGACCATTGATGTGCATGTAAGTGTTACTGAGGCGCACAGTGCTTCCCATCTACATAGCAAATAAATTCTCTATTTTCCCCATCTGTGAGCTTCTATACAAGGTCTTCCACACACTAATATGAATTGTGTTTATTCTCAGCTCCTCGTCTTTGCATATGCTGGCATTCCCTGTCCAAAAAATGGCCTTCCTTCATATGCTGCTTACCTCAACTTGATCCTTCCAGAAGGGCTCAGTGATCTTTTGTCTCTATTAGAGACTCTTTTCATGGTGGCACAATTATTGGGGCTGCTGCTATGAGTCTCCAGTCTCCTGCCAGGTGTTAGTGTCCTGGCAAGAAGAACGCTCACAAGATGAAATAGAGGTGCAGGTAGGAATCTGGGATGACCAGTTGTTCTCAGGGAACAAAAGGCCATGAGGTACCTTGAACCTTGGTATTTATTCATTATCTCTGTGTCAAGCACAGTGGGTGAAGGCCATTGAGTGTTTCTGGGAACAGTAAAGGTGACTAAGGGGAGCTAATAAGAAGAACAGAGCATCCTTGCAAGGACAAGGGCAAGGAGCGGGGGGGCAATGAGGAAACTGTAGTTTCCCCAGATGCTTTGTCCTTTCCAGGTCTTATTTTTCCCTGTGAGCACCTCCACATTCATTAGCTAGAGCTAGGGCTCCAACTGTGGCCAGAAAAAGTGGAGTGTTTCCATGTTCCAATCTGGCTCAGGGGCAGGGCAAGAAGAAGCTTTGGACATCCCCTAGACTCAATACATAATCTGTGGTCCCCAACACATCTCTTCTATGAAGACTTTTCAGATCATTGGCTCATTTTAATCTCTTCCTGTTTTGATATTTTTCTGCCATGTGTGTATGTCACTTTCTGTTCCAGGGACCTGTCTTTTTTCCTCAATTATGATATAGTGTCCTTGACAACAGAGAACCTGTCTTACATTCTGTTCACTGGAAACAATCTTTAACATCATTCCATATTTCATTAAATTCAGGAAACAACACTTATTACATGATTTCATGTTCCAATTTTGTCAATTTTATAATGTGCCTTTTAAAATAGAAATTTTGGACATCTAGCATATCTATCTATCTATCTATCTATCTATCTATCTATCTATCTATCATCTGTCTAACTACCTACCTATCTATCTATCTGTCCTTGGTCCATGAAGTTAATTCTTTTCACAATTCTGGGCCATTCAGTTTATGACCAGAATCGTGAAAGACTTAAGTTGGGATTGAGGTATAAGGTTTCTCTCATGTTTCCTCATGATTAGAATTAGGTTTTGCCTCTGGGAAAGACTACCTGATAAATGATATTATGCTACTCTCAAGGTATTATGAAGTGGCATCAGTTCTGTTTTCCCCTTCACAGAAATGTTAGCTTTGATCACTGGTGAAGGTAGTGTACAGTTCCTCAGTGTATAGTTAATGTGTTCCTGTCTGCAGTTAATAGATTTCAGAGAGAGACTTTGAAATATTCTCTCTTCCTAGCAAATGTTCTTGTTTCCCGAATTGATAATTCTTATTTAGATCAATTTTTGCTATCATAGCTGCAGAATGAGTTTTAAAATTGTCTTTTCTGTTTTTATGACATTCAATTAAGAAGTTTTTCTTTTATTAATTTATGTATTTGTTTGCTTACTTTTTTATTATAGATTAACAGATTTTATTTTGCTTAGTACACTGTAATCTACTGATGTCCCTATATTTTCCAAGGACCAAATTTTCCAAAGTTGGAGGGTAAGAGCTCCTTTAGGCTGATTCTTGTATTCTTCAAAATAACCTCCGTCCCTTGCTTTTTATAGCATTCCCTTACTTCCTAGCACAACCATATTTTTTAAGGTTAATCTTTACATTTCTTACCTCTACATGGGAACCAGTCATTTCATCAACAAGTCATGGCTCTTTAAGTGGGGAATGGTATTCAGAACTGAAGGTCAGGGCACACATCAGTGCAAATCAATCTTCATATGAGGAGCACAGCAGCCAAAGTGAGCTGTTTCTAAAATCCTGGGAATTAATATTCTGAATGGGGTCTCCCTTCAATTTCTTGATGAGGCTCTTTAGTCAAACCTACTGGGAAACCAGAGGACAAAGAGTCTGGTCTTAATTCTTTCCATATTGCTAGTCAACTTCTTCAAACAAGAGGGGAGTGAAATATGGACAGTTGGCTATAGAAGCCTATGGGGGCAGAAATTTTCCAGCTATGACAGCAATAATATTTCTTGTCTCACATGTTATTGCAGGTCATTGTCACATGTTTATCAAAAGACTAGATTCACATCTCCTTGGATAGGCCATTATGACAGTCCCATATAACAGGATAAGGTGGAAATGAGCTTGCACAACTTCCGAGGCTGAGTTAATAAAAGGCAACATAGCTTGCACCTGGCCCTCTTTCTTTAGATACCTCCTCTGGGAACCTGGCTGCATGCTATAGTGGAATTCAGGGCACATAGAGAGACTACCTGAAGAGAAGCTGAGTCCCTCACCTCCATCCTGGTTGAACTCCCAGGTGTCAGCCTGTGAATGGGGTGTGATGGAGAAGGGTCCTCCACTGGTCAGGGGAGCTGCCCTCATGTACAGTGCCCAGACTTCAGCCCTTCTTCCAAATTTAACGTTAGATATGCCAGTGCATCTTGTTACTTTAACTCTTGTTACCTTAAGGCACACGTGTGAAATGGTTCATTACTCAGCAAATGCTAAGCAGGAGGATGAACGGTGGAAGATGTCCAGTATTCCTGATTGATGTGAGTTTATCTATGTCTATCTGCTATGAGCGGGTCCCTGACTGAAGTGTTTGTATCTGTGATGTTTCCATTTCTTTTATAGCATTCGGCAATACCCGAACATGATATTTAACCTATGGTATTTTAATTAATAATGTACTTGTTTGTTTTTTCTCACTGGATTACATGCTCCATGAAGGCAAGTAATAGGAGGTGGTTATGACTTCAAATCTAGAGCCTAATACGGCCTTGCAAATACAATACAGCTAATATAGAATGGTTAAATAAATGCATGAAAATTTGGACCTCTTTTCCCATAGCTTTAACTTTCTAAGAACTTTCGCAGGTTGTCATTCATAGCCCCAGGGTGGCAGATTAAGAAGCAGTTGTGAGCAGCACCTCAGCATGAGGCTGCAGCTTGAGCAGTTTCCCCCTGTAATATACCAGCTTTCCGAGGGCCTGGTGTGACACCACTATCATTTTTGCAGAGCACCAATAAAAAATGATTTGATGTCGTTAAAACGATTTCTCACATGTGTTTCTTAGTAGAAAAAAAGAAACTGGAAAAAGAAATAAGAAGGTTTAAAAATTATTATTATTATTACTAAGGAAAAAAGTGAAGAGAAAAAAGGGAGGTCAAATAAAACAGGAGAAAAAATGTGACAGCCCTGTTTCTATGTAGCACTTTGCAAATAAGAGAGAGCACAGACTTACTGAATTTGGAGCCTTGGCTGTTTCAGACTGTTGGGCAAGTCTGTCTGAGTATCTTCCTTTAACATAAACACAATAAGGGCTATTATAGAGGATTGAGATACTCTGTGGATAATGTAATACATCATAAATGGTGGATGCTTAATGTATGAGTGCTATGTTATCCTCATCATCACAACCACCATGACTGGCACAGTAGAACTAACCTAATAAGGAAGGGAGTGTGTTCTGACCATTCTGGTGGGCTACTACAGATGTTCAGAATTTGATGATTCCTTCCCTCTCCCGTATAAGATAGATAAAAACTTGTCAGGATATCATTTTCTAGCCATTATCATTGCTACTGAATAGGAAACCCTCCTTTAACTTCTGGAAAAAAGACAAAGGATCAAGACATGAGAGACAGTTAAGGATATAGAAGTCAAAGGGGTAATGTGATCGAGCTCTCTTGGTCATTAATCTATATCTGAAGAAATGAGCTAGAGGTAATCAGAACAAAGATATTCATGAAAAAAGAGAGGGATGGCCTATAGCTCCTTCTTCATTGATACAGGTATTTTAAGCAGAAAATATATTATTGAGTAACCAAAGGTTCCACACAAAACAATCATGTGGCCAATCTCGTTGTGATACAGACTATTTCATCATGCACTTTTTAGATTAGGATTGCTATACATTAAGGAATGAATAAACTGAATAAGTTGTTCAAATTTACTTCATATAACTTTAAAAATATTAAGTTGTTGTGGTTTAAATTGAAGTATAATTAGCTAAAAAATTTATAAATGTTATGCTCTGCTAAGAAAAAGCATGGGTGTAAGAAAGAGGTCAACTTGGACTACACAGGTTGGAGTTATTTCTAAAAAGAAAGATATAAGAGTAACAGAAAATTCTAGGTCCTATTGTTATAGGTGCATGGTGAATGATTGTATGATATTTAACATGTGTATTAACTTTTAAAAACCCATTTTCAATGATAGTGAGCCTCAGTTTCCAAATTTTAAAGGACTAGAAGTCTCAATTGTTTTAGAAGTGCCCTGCCCACAAGTACTTTGGATAAATTCCACTGTCATCCTGCTATTTTGCTAGTTGAACAAGAAGTGATCAGACTCTTTTCCAGAAAATTCCACAGTCATTGCTACCCCTAGATATGAACCTGTCCTAAGGTCCACGAGAAACTCTGCCTAGAGGTGAATGGAGCAAAAAACTCTACTAGTTTCCACTCATTGTTAAAATGCTGATGGATCTGGAGCTCCTGAAGGAGCATAGTTACAGAAGCGAGTATGCTACTGAATTTTCAGTGTCCTGCAACAGCAGACTCACAATGGCTCTCATGTCACAAAAGGGGAAGTGTCCCACTGTCTTTCCCTTAGTTGAATTTGTGCCCACAACAAAGTTGCTTTGTTACATATTACAGTTTCTCAAGATACAGCTTTGGTGCTGGAACTTCCTCTCTGCCATGCTGCAGAGAAAAAATTAAAAAAATATTTAAGTTAAAAATTATTATTATTATGATAAAAGACATATAATGTCTTTCAAAATACTAAACGTTCCCTTGACTTTAAACGCACTTATCCCATTGATCTAGCATATGCTGCTGAGCTACATCTCCGGCCCTAATCCCGTAGATTTTGCCATTTGTGGATGCAGTTCTGGAAACCTTCTTTCCAGAGTAACTTTGGTTGAGCTGTAGCAGCTGCCTTGCTGTCCTGCACTCACTCAAAATATTTAACTTTCGTGTTCATTTTGACTTTGGAAGAAAGACAGAAGTTACATATTGTCAGGTCCAGCAAAAAACGTAGCTATGAACATGCCATAAGGTTTTGTTTAAAATCCAATTTTATTGGTACATTTTAGATCACATTCATCATAGGGAATTTGTACCTGTACATGACTTAACTTGTTTATTCTTTCCCATTCTCCACCTTCCCTTCAACTCCTCTCCCCTTCCTGTTTACAACATCTTTGTTTCCATTTTCCTTCTTTTCTCAGTTTTTTTAAAAAAAATTCCCTTCTTTCTTTTCCCTTTCCTTTGCCCCCCACACCATTTAAACATTTTCTTCCTATTTCACAATGCCTTTTATACATTTTGGTCCTTATTTACGCTTTTAATTTTTCACACCAGAGAAACCATGAGGTATTTGCACATGTATATCTGATTCACTTCACTTTAGAGTATGGTCTCAAGGTGCATCCATTTACCTAGAAACGTCTTGGGGTTCATCCTTCCTTATGGCTTCCTTATCCATTTCTTCTTCATCCATTCACCAATTAATGGGCATTTGTTTCCAAGATTTGGCTGTTACAAGGTGTGCCTCTATAAATATAGGTATACATGTATTGTTCTGGTATGATGCTTTTAATTTTTTCAGGAAAGACACGAGGAAAGGACATAGTTGGTCAAATGGAACCTTCTAGGCCTAGTTTTTTAGGAATCTCCACACTGATTTCCACAGTGTTGGTTCTATGTTCTTCTTGATAGCCACTCTTTCTGGGGTGAAATGTAATCTCAGCATTGTTTTAATTTGCATCTTTTGAAAGATCAGTAGTGTTGAACATTCTCTCATTTGTTTATTTGCTGTTTGTACCTCTTCATCTGAGAGGTAACCATAATATTTTTACAAGCCCATCCTTCCACTGGGTGACACTTGACAACCGCTTTCACCATATTTTTTATCGTACCTCAGGAAGCCACTACAGAAAGAGGATTTCCAGAACAGTTTCAGAAAGTAGCAAGAATGATGGCATGAGAATGCTCAAAGTGAGGGGAGTGTTTTAAGGGCAATTAACAAGAAGATAACTTTTAGTATAATAAAGTTTTTTTTGACAGTTTGTCATGATAAGCTTGTAGATAAGATTTTTATTTTTTTTCTTTTATTTAAAGAGAAAAAACATAAAAAGGGTAGAAATAATACATAATTTCAAAAAATAGAGAGTAAGAAATCACTAGTTGATAAATTATATATTGTCCCCTTAGAAATAGTTTTTCAAGTTACAAAAGTAAAGCATACAAAGTGGACATTCAAACAGTGAGACTGCAAACAGTTCTGGTCAACAATCCAACAAAAACCTAGTAATATGGTTATCAATCCTACACACTTAAACATACATGCAGTTATATCCTTTAGAGAACTTCTCTTTTTTACAATAGCAATTACATATTTTGGGTTTTATTACTCCTACATTTCTTATTAATTTTTACACTAGAGATACCATGTGATATAAATATGATTCTTATTTCACTAATGAAGATAGTCTCAAGTTGTCTCCATTTACCCATGAAGGCCTCAAGATAATCCTTTTTATAGCTGAGTAATATTCCACTGTATAAAAATACCACATCTTTTTCATCCACCCTGCAGTTGATGGGCATTTTGGTTATTTGAATGATTTAGCTATTACAAATTGTGCTGCTATGTACATGGGTGCACATATATCACTGTTATATGACCTTTTAAGTTTTTCTGGGAAAATATCCAGAAAGGGAATAGCTGGATTGAATGGAACTTCCAATCCTAGTCTTCTGAGAACTCTCCATCATGATTTCCATAGTGGGTGCACTAGTCTACACTCCCACCAACAGTGGAGCAGTGTTCCTTTTTCCTCCGCAGCCTTGCCAACAATTTGTTATTAGTTGATAATTTAAGTTCTTCCTTTCTTATCTTTATTCCCCTTTTATAATTGTGTTCTTGTGTATTTGGTTTCTCATGTCCATTAGTATCTGTCTTATATAGTTAGGTGCTCCTGTATTTGGTGTGTATGTATTTATAATTGTTAGTTCTTCCTCTTGAATTTTTCTACTAAAGAGTATGCAGCGACTTTATCTCTTTCAATCATTTTAGGTTTGAAGTTCACATTGTCTGCAATAGAATAGTTACCCCTAGTAGTCTTTTAATGGAGTTTTTTGGGTTTTCTATATGGAGTATCTGCATTTAGTCATCTGCATTTAGTGTCATCTGCATTTAGTGATAATTTAAGTTCTTCCTTTCTTATCTTTATTCCTTTTATTTCTCTCTCATGTCTGATTGCCCTGGCTAGTATTTCCAGAACTATATTGAATAGGAGTAGTGACAGAGGACTCCTTGTCTTGTTCCTTTTAAGGTGAAAGCTTTCAGTTTTTATCCATTTAGTATAATGTTGGCTGTTGGTTTAACACAGATGGCCTTTATAAGATTGAGGTGGACACCATGTATTCTGAGTTTCTGAAGGGTTTTCATCATGAACGTGTTTTTCTGCATCTGTTGAGATGACCATGTGGTTTTTATTTTGGCTCTGTTGATGTTGTTTATTACATTTATTGATTTGTGTATGTTAAGCCATCCCTGCATTCCTGGAATGAATCTTATTTGGTCATGATGTATAATCTTTTTGATGATTTGCTGCATTCTATTTGCCAGTATTTTATTGAGAATTTTTGCATCAATGCTCATTAGTGAGATTGGGCTATAGTTCTTTTTGGGTCTTTCTCTGGTTTTGGTATCAGAGTAATACTTGCCTCTGGGAATGATTTAGGGAGGATTTCTTCCTTTTAAATTTCATTGAATAGTTTAAGGACTATTGGCATCAAATCTTCTCTAAATTTCTTGTAGAATTCAACTGTGAATCCATCAGGACCTGGGGTTTTCTTTGTCGGTAAGTTTTTAATTACATTTTCAATTTCAATAGCTGATTTTGGGTTATTCAAAATTGCTATAACTTATTGGTTGAGCTTTGGTAGTTCATACATTTGTAGAAATCTGTCCATTTCTTCTGTGTGTTCCATTCTATATGAGCAAAGATTTTCAAAGTAGTTATTCATGGTCTTTTGAATTTCCATGGGATCTGTAGTAATTTCCCCCTTTTCAGTCCTTATTGTGTGAATTTGGGTTTTTTTTCTTTCTTTTTCTTGGTAAGGTTAGCTAGAGGTTTCTCAATTTTGTTTATTCTCTCAAAAAACCAGCTTTTGATTCATTAATTCTTTGTATTGTTTTGTTAGTTTCAGTTGCATTAATTTCTGCTCTAATCTTTACAATTTCCTCTCTTTTATAAGCTTTGGGTTTAACTTGCTCTTCTTTTTCTAGAAGTTTGAGATGAAACATTAGGTTGTTTATTTGTGCTTGTTCTGTTTTCTTGATATGACAGTTTATTACTATATATTTCCCTCTTAAGACACTTTCATTTTATCCCATAGATAACAGTATGTTGTTTCTACATTTTTATTGAATTGTAAGTATTGCTTTATTTCTTCTTTAATTTCATATGTAGCCCACTGGTTGTTCAAAAGGTTGTTACTTAATTTCCATGTATTTATGTAGATTTTGTCATTTCTTTTGCCATTAATTTCCAATTTCAGTGTGCTATGGTCCAATAGTATGCATGGGATAATTTCAATCCCTTTGCAGTTCCTTAAGAATGTTTTATGAGTTAGTGTATGGTCTATTTTGGAGACTGTCCCATGTGCAGCTGAGAAGAATGTGTATTCTGATGTGGTTGGGTGGAACATTCTGTAAACATCTACTATGTCTAATTGCTCACAGGTATGATTCAGTTCTATTATTTCTTTGCTGACTTTTTGTCTCATTGATCTATCTCTTTGTGACAATGGGCTCTTAGGGTCCCCTTTTATAATTGTGTTCTTGTGTATTTGGTTTCTCATGTCCATTAGTATCTGTCTTATATAGTTGGGTGCTCCTGTATTTGGTGTGTATGTATTTATAATTGTTAGTTCTTCCTCTTGAATTTTTCTACTAAAGAGTATGCAGTGACTTTATCTCTTTCAATCATTTTAGGTTTGAAGTTCACATTGTCTGCAATAGAATAGTTACCCCTGCTTTTTTCTGGGTTCCTGTTGCATGGAATATTATTTTCCATCCTTTGACTTTTAATTTATGAGTTTCCTTTTGGGTCAGATGTGTTTTTTGTATACAACATATTGTGGGATCATATTTCTTGATCCATTCTGTCAGCATATTTATTTTGATAATTGAATCGAACCCATTTACATTTATGGATATCACTGTTATGTACTGGCTTGACTTTGCCATGTTATATTCTTGTTGTTTGCTTTCTGCTCCCCTCCCCCCATTTAATTGCTTGTTCTACCTGGTGGTTTCTTTCTGTTGTTGTTATGGGGATAGTGGTCTTTTTTTTTTTTTTTTTTTTTTTTTGTCTTTTTCATTTTTTATCGGTACCGAGCATCGAACTCATGACCGCCTGTTTGCAAGGCAGGTGCTTATGCTACTGAGCTAAACCCCCAGCCCCCGATAGTGGTCATTTTTATCTCTATCTAGTATACCTTTCAATATTCTTTCTAGGGTTGGTTTGGTGGATGTGAATTTCTTCAGTTGTTCTTTGTCATGAAAGTATCTTGTTTCTCCATTAGATTTGAATGAAAGCTTTTCTGGGTACATCAGTCTGGGTTGAAAGTTGTTTTCTTTTAGGGCTTGATATACCTCATTCCTATCTCATCTTGACTTGAGTGTTTGTGCTGAAAAGTTTGTTGTGATTGTAATGGGCTTTCCTTAATAGGTAAGTTGTGTCTTTTCTCTAACAGCTTTTAGTATTCTGTTTATATGCTGTATGTCTGGGTGTAGATTTGTTTGTTGTGACTGTTTGGCATTCTATATGCCTCACTTATCTGAATATCAGATTTCCCCCCCCATGTTTGGGAAATTTTCTGCTATTACTTCTGTGAATATTTTAGATATGTCTTTTGATTGACTCCTGCATCTTCACTGATGCCTATTAATCTTACATTGTTTCTCTTGGCATCATCTTGAAGTTGCTGGATTGTCATTTCATGCTGCATTTTTAGTTTTATTCTTTCATGATCACTAATTGTGATCCTATCCTCAAGGTCCAAAATCTATCCTCAACTTCATTTAAATGGTTTTTCCAGATTTGAATTTTTTGCTTTTGGATGTCTCTTTGAGTTTGTTTCATGAATTCTCTTTGTTTTCTATATTGTTCATTCAAGGTTTCAATCAATTTCCCATGCTCCTGTACTTTTTTCTCTATTTCTTCTTTAGCTGTGCTCAGCAACTCCTTTACTAAGGTTTTTATTTCTATCTTTACATGGGAGAGCATTTCTAATTTGATTTCGTCTATAGCCTCATGTAGTTTTTTTAAATTTCACTGATTATCTTTTCAGAGATTTCTGGTGTGTCACTTTTGAAGTCCTCTATTTCAATGTCTCCTGTACTTGCTCCTGGTGGACTAGATGTTTGGGATTGCATTTTGTTTTTTCATTTTGCAATTTTCCCCTTTTGAGTTAATATGTGATCCTTCAGTCCCACTAGTATCAAATGTTGGTAGTATGTATCTTGGGGTCCTAATGTGAGGGTGATGTTTGTCCAATTGTTGGGTCCCTCAATGAATAGGTGGGCCTGTCACCTGACTTCCCACTGCAGGGTTTGTTGGGTGAGTCCTATATTCTTCCTGGGCTGACAGGCCTAGTAGTATTGATGTAGGTCAACATTTTGTTCCTGCTATTATGTTATCTTCAGGTTATTCCAGGTCACCAGATCTCCCTGTCTATAATGTTTATGTTGGCTGAGGCCCTATTGTGTGCTTGTGTGTCTCATAAACACTTTTGATTTTCTCCAAGTTGGGGGATTCCTTATTGGCCCATTCTTCACCCTGCCTGATGTTTTCTGTATGTAGGAAGGAGTCACCCACACTCTTGTCCGACTCACCAAGGTCTTATAGTTAGTTGGAGGGAGTTTTACTACTGGCTCTATTTATCTGCTGTACACCTCTATTTTAGAGGCATACTCACAACACTGACTGGAGCCTGCTGAGATCTGTTTGGGTGAGGCAGTTATTAAATCTCCCTTTAGGCTAGCACAGTTAATCCACTGTAGTCCAAGATTCTGGGAGAAAGGTGGGAGCTGAAGATCAACAGCAGTATTAGGTCCAGGAGGTAGTAAGTGTCCCAGAGGGGCCACTATATATCCTGGCTCTGGACATCCACTGGGTACAGGCCAAGGTCCCAGGGTGGCATTGTGTTCCTCACTGGTGG
Source organism: Cavia porcellus (assembly GCF_034190915.1). Lineage (NCBI taxonomy): Eukaryota > Metazoa > Chordata > Mammalia > Rodentia > Caviidae > Cavia > Cavia porcellus. The sequence goes on from NW_026947484.1 coordinate 83,141,506, forward strand.
CTGGAGTCACGCAGGAAGTGTGTGCCTGTGCAGGCCAAGGTCCAAGGGGAGCACGCATTCCCCAGGGCTAGCATGAGTAGCCCAAAGTTTTTAATTTAAACATTTATTGTATATTTGAAGCATTCTTTGTATAATGCACACACCCCAGAAAATAATCAACCTATCCTGTTGCTAGCACCCTGTAAAAGTTCATTCATTCTCTTCTGCTATGGTATGTGAAAAAGTTTCGGCGCAATAAAAGAATATAAAGTAAAAATAACCTGTACTCCAAGGACGTGGAGAGAACTCCATAACCACTGGCGACCTAGCTTTCTCTGCCAGAACATGGGGTAAGGGATCTATATATAGCCTCTGACCAGGCATGGCGCTTAGGGTGGGCATTAATGAGGCACAAGCAGTTGACTGAAGTTTTCTTGCATGCAAACAGGAAGGGAAGTTGCAATTAAGACTGAGGGAGAAGCAGGAAGTGGTAGGCGGTCCTTCTTTGGTGTTCTGCCACATTAGACCACCTCCATAACTGTACAGTAATTTATTCTAGGGCAAGAACTTTTCAGTATGAATGTGTGTATCCCCCAAATTTATATGTGGAATTCTTAACCTCCAAAGTGATCATATATGAGAAATGAGGGCTCTGTTTCCATGAGAGGTATTAACACCATTCAAAGGAGACCTTGCACCCTTTCCAATATGTGAATGAAGAGTAAGAAGGTACTTCCATGAGCCTGAAAGCAGGCCTTCATTATATGCAAAATCTGTCTAGATCTTTCCAGGTGTTAGACATTTGACAAATAAATTTCTGTTGTTTAAAAGTTTCCCAGTTTATGATATTTTGTGCTAACTGTCCAAAGTAAATAAGACATTTTTCTTTAGCTCTCCTCACTTTTTCTAACTTAGACCCAATTAGAGGATTATAGTCAGAGTGATAAGAGGCTGGAGAGATTTTATTTAAGGACAGATTCCAAAACTGAAAACTATAGCACCATGTTTCAGCACAAGACAGCGGAGTCCTAATGGGAGTATTTTACCACATGTAGTTGACCTCTTTATATGGAGTTGAGAGTTAAACAAGGAGATGACATGATAGTGAAGGAGGAAAGAACTATTTCTTTGCTGGGTTTAGCAAAAAGAAGGGCTCCAAAGTCCCTGCTATTACTCTTTCTTGTACTTGTTCTTGATATTTGATCTTAACAACAAAAATCAGAGTGATCTATGTTAGCAATAGGGAGCTCTCATGTAAGGGCTGTGTGGCTTCCAAGCTTCCAAGCTCAAGTTGATGTCAAAGGACATCAACACATATTTATCCACTAGAATGCAGAGTGTAGCAGCTTGGCTGAGTGTTGAGTGGGAGGAGAGGAGGAGGAAGAGGAGGAAAAGGAAGGAGGAGAAGGAAGAGAGATGTACTTTTTGAAGTTTCCTCTTCTTTTTCTTTTGTGATGCAAGGGTGTTTTGCACATTTGGAAACCAAATGTGTTTCTTTCTTCCTAAAGCAGGAGCCAGAGGGAACTCCAGACTTCCAGTAAAGCATCTTTATTTGTCTTCCAGCCACTGATTTCTAAGTCTCATAACCATTTCCTGCTTCATTCAAGCTACAAAGCTCGAGCTATAAGATTAGCCATTCAGTTGTTTATTTTCTGATTAACTAAGATTTCCTGGAGATTGGACCTGCCAAATACTTGAGACCTTGCATGTAGCCAAGTTGCCAGGCGCAGTGGCCCTGCCCGCTTTCATCAGCTGTAGCTCATCAATTTCCCCATTCCTGCCTTCACAACCACCACCTTCCCCTTTTAAAGAAAATTGAAGAATATTTCCCAAGGGCCCTCAGGGATGCTGTCAAATGGCAAGTTTGTAAGTCACAGAATACCTTCAGCAATTATATATACTCCGCTACATAAATTTGTTGATTGGTTGAAGAGGAAAAAGGAAATGAGTTTTAAAACTTATGTTAAAATCCTGACTCACTTCTCACTTCCAAAGGGGTCTTAGGTAAGTTTCCACACTAGCAAGAAGAAGAAGAAAACATATTTACATTGTAGTATTCCATAGTAACTAATAACAGCTATACAAAGTACCTACTATAAAGTCTGATATATACTAAATATGCAATACACAGTTGTTCAAAAAATATAGGGAAGGTTTAAACTAACAAAAAATTATAGTAAAAGACACATTGCCATTAAGCAATCTCAAAATCCTCTCCTTTGATGCACACACAGGTATCCAGCATCCATGCCCCTTTCTGAAGCAGTTCTGGAAGTTCTCTTTCCTGAGTATCTTTAGTTGCTCTGTTGTAGCTGCTGTGAGATCCTGAATCAACTTAAAAACGCTTACTTTAGGTGGTTGTTTCGACTCTGAGGAAGAGCCAGGAGTCATACAGTGCCAGATCTGGTGCACAAGGTGAATGAGAACCCACTGTAAAGTTTTTACTAGTCAGAAATCACTGTAAACATTTTGAGTAAGTTTAGGACATAAATAAGTTTTAAAAAATGTAAGAATTCCAAAACTCTTTCAGAAAGCAGAAAGAACAAACGATGGGATAAGTGTATTCAAAGGGAGGGGAATGCTTGCAGGGGGATTAATGACAATGTTTCTTTTACTGTAACAATTTAATTTATTTATCATAGTTTTTTATCACAACTTTTACAGGGATGTTGGAACAATTGCTTTTAGGTTTAGGAAAGGCAAGTAGTGTGTGGAGGGGTGTGGAGACAGGGTGTTTGAGAAGGCAGATTGGCAGGGAAGGAAGTTGAGAGTTAAACTGGGGATAGATCCTGAAGGTCTTTGGCTCTGCAAAGTTTGCACTTTGATTACTAAATAGTACATCTACTTTTCAGATTAGATTGAGATACTGTATCAGAACAGGAGTCTGTGCTTTAGGAAAAGAAATTTGCTGTGTAGTACAGGATAAAGAGATAGCACTTAACTAAGAGACAATGGCTTGACCAGCAGTGGAATTGGCTGCAGAGGGATGGTAGAGTGTGGAGAGTCAGGAGCAAGGATGCTGATGCCAACCTGCCTGCACTTTCCTGGCTCTGCCATTTGTGAATTGCATGAGCTTGAGAAAGTTGCTTAGTCTCTTAACAACCCACTTTGCTTCTTTCTAAGGTGAGGATGGTGGTAGTGCCTTATTCATAGTTTTAAAGGTTTTGAGGCAATTCCTGATATATCACGAGCAGTTTATTGACAAAAACATCATTTGTAGTAGAATATCAGTTTTGTTTGACCACAGACTGGGAATGAGAATGCAAGAAGAGGGGAAGACAGATCTAAGGCCCCTTCCTGAGAAGCTGAGTGTGTGTTGCAAACACTGGAACACACCAGGAGGGGGTGGCTTGGGGTTTTCCTTGTAACTCTACAGTTAGGAAGAGCGAGGATGGAGATATGGCTTAGGGAGGGATGGGAGTAAACAGTCTTGCCTACTGAAACTGTAGACAGGAACACCAGTAGAGAATCTTGGGGTATGCCTATTCTTTTCAGGGGAGTTGAGATCTATCATTGGAATTTGGAGGGAAATGAATGACAAGAAAATTAACAAGAGACAGTGGGGTGAGAAAAGCCCCAACTATAGAGCTAAGTCTGGGAAGGTGGTCAGCAAGGTCAAAGACCAAATAATTCTGTGACTTTATCATTGTACAATTTGCTTCCCAATGGGCTATCTTTCTTGTGTTTCCAGTAATAAGATTTGCCTTTTGGTCCCCATGAATTTCCAGCTGCTTTCTATTTTCAGTCATGTAATGAATTCCAGACACATACATATGTCAATTGCGTAGCAGAAAAGTAAAGATTCCTCAATATACCAGCACATGTGCACTCAGTCAAACACGGAAAAACCTAATCTGAGGAAAGAATGAACTTAACCAGAGACATCTTTGTGTCCATACATTGATGCTAATGGTTTTTTGTGCATTAATGAGAGTGATGCCAATCAGTTCCCTTGCTTTTCCCCCAGACCTCTCTGTTTCCCACCAAACCGCAGAGCTTCTTGGATGGGCCTTTCTTTCTTTCTTTCTTTTTTTCTTTCTTTCTTTCTTTCTTTCTTTCTTTCTTTCTTTCTTTCTTCCTTTCTTCCTTTCTTCCTTTCTTCCCTTCTGTTGATCACATAAGTCATCAGAGAGGTACAGCTTTTTTAATTCTGCACTCAGGGTTATTACTTATTTTCTTAAATCTTGAAAGACAGGGTTGCATGGTTGGTTGTTTCCCAACTGACTCCCCATCAATGAGGTGAGTGGAATCTTGAGTTCCTCTGGTGGTAAGGTTAGCCACTGTTCATCAATGTCATCCTTCTGCCTTGGGGAAGGACTCTACCTCAAATGCTTCAAGTAAAGAAATTCCTCTGGCTTTAGAGAATAAAAATGTTGGTTTCCATTAAAAATGAATAGCCGGTTGTCTCATCAACAGTTCCAAGTGTGTGGAACATGGGAGTAGGACACTGAAGCTTGTCTGAAGAAAATATGGGGACATGGCTTGTGAGAGGTAGTTTATTAAGGTATCAGTAGAAAAGGGTAGGGTTAATTGAGACTTAGTATCTGAAAAGGATAAAGTCCAGTGGCAATGGGCTGGACAGGAAATCTGCCAGGAGGCATTCAAAGGGTTCAGTGGCAGCTGGATAGCCTATGTGAATAGGGAAATCAGCAGAGAGAGCTCAAAGTTTCCAGTGATGGCTTTCTTGATTACGTCACTCCAAAGTGCTGCATTCCACCCTGAGGCTTAGTGCTGCTGGCTGGACTATCACACTTCACACCATGATCTGTTCTGTACTCAGGTATTGCAGGGAAGGTTGCTTTTATTTTGGGCAGGAAAAGGTAGATGTTGGAACATGAAATGAGAAATAATGCTGTCAATATGACTTCTTATCAGAGCACTGAAAAAAAGAAAGTTGGATCATTAAGAAATTAACTCAGTATATATTTATTACATGTACGTGAGGAAGTAGATGCTAGGAACACAGCTGGCCTTGTGGGGAATGCCAGGCTCCTGGCAACACTGCCTGGAGGTGCTCCTGTCTTTCCCAGTGAAGAAGGAAGAGGCAGTGAAGAGTTGCAAATGATTCTGTGTTGTTCGCACTCTTACAGAACTCTTTTGAACCTTGACTGTGTGGTTATTTGCTGATGCATCAAGCTCTTTCCTCCTCTCATTTCCACCATTAGTGATGAAAACCAAAAGGGTGAGAATAAATTGTCCATTCCACAAGCCATTTGTAGAGATGTTTAGTTAATGGGTAGAAAATGCACAGTAGTTAAATGTTAATTAATTCCTTTTTTGAGCAGCATATTCATTTTATGCTATTTATGAGGGTTGTCTTGTAAACAGATTCCTATTACTTTGGTTCAGACACTAAATTTCTCTAAGTCTCTTATCCTAAATGTTCATTAATTTCAACCAGCTCTAGAGACTATATTCTTATTGAACATTACCACGAGATGCAACTCAAAAGCAAAGACCGTGTCTGCCTCATGTTGTAAAAAAAATGCCCTCTAAGGAAGGAGAAATGCTTGAGGGAGCTTCAAAGATAAGATTCAATGAAGATAATGATGATGATGATGATAACGATGGGGAAATGGAGATGGCAATTGTGGTGATGACAATGTTGGATCTATTCCCTGTTTTGATGCTGAATGCAGATGAGCCCTATGGCCTGAGTAACTTGTCTTAAGGTGCATTGAAAGGATTTTGTGTTTTTAACAGGTGCACAGAGAAAGACACTCACTGGGGAGACTTTGTAAGACATTCTGGCTTGGAAGGTCAGTTGAAGAGTGAAAGGACCAAATAGATTTATCCATCTGCCAGGAAAGAGAAATAAATCTTTAGCCAGTATAGAGAAAGAATTTAAAGGGAACCCGGCCTAAATGCAATTACAATGTCAGTTACATTATTTTGTGTGATTGTGTACGTTGTTCCCTTTCTTTATCTGTAAATGGGATATAATCTCCTAGTTGGAGTAATCCCTTACCTTGTAGAGATGCTTCTGTCTAGTTTCTAATGTGCAGGTTGACCTCCAAAAATTTTTCTCATCTTTGTAATGATCATCAGTTTCCTCTCATGAACATCAGTTTTTTCACCTATAAAATGGGAAACGAATAGGTATATCAAATGTAATAATGTACATGAGTGTACTTTGTCAGATAGCATCTGTTATAATTTTGCAAGAGTTAATTATAGTCTGGTAAAATATAGGCTTTTAAGAGAGAGTGGATCCTATGGGAAATCATTACAAATCTATGCACTTTTGTAAATTTCTCTGACTCTGAATACAAGTTCAATGTCAATGTCATCCTCCAGTGGAGGCTGTAGCTAGCCTTTTGAACAGTGAGTTGTGGAGAAGATTAAAAGGTGAAAGGAGGATGGGATATAGAATTGTTCATTTGGGACTCAGATGTTATATTCTGGCTGTGGAGGAAATGGCAATTTATCTGTAATCAGTTGAGCATAGAGAGAGACAGACAGACAGAGAGAGAGACAGACAGAGAGACAGAGAGAGAGACAGATAGACAGAGAGACAGAGAGAGACAGAGAGACAGAGAGAGAGACAGAGACAGAGAGAGACAGAGAGAGACAGAGAGAGAGACAGAGAGAGACAGAGAAAGAGACAGAGAAAGAGACAGAGAGAGAGAGAGACAGAGAGAGACAGAGAGAGAGAGAGAGACAGACAGAGAGAGAGAGAGAGAGAGAGAGAGAGAGAGAGAGAGAGAGAGAAAGAAGCTACCAGGAGTTCATGATGCTTTGCAACCTTCATTTGCCTGGTGGTTTCTAGAATGACAAAGCGAACTAGCTGTGGAGAGGTAAACTATTGGGGAATGGTCAGAGACTGGCCCGTGTGATTCCCTCTGAGAATGGTATTGAATTGGTCACTTCTTTAGTGATCTTTCCTGGCCAGTGAAGTATGCCTGCAGCCTGTTTCAGCTGTACTCAGCCTTGACCATGTCTCCTCTGAAGAGAGCTACATTTTGGTCTCTTGCAACCAATGGGGGAAAGAGAGGAATAAGGCTCTTCAGTGTAGCTGAGGATGATCTGTCTGCATTTTGGCTCCCTAACAGCCTGACCAGCATGCAAATAGTTCCCTTTTTTCCCTGCCAAACTTCTTTATTGAAAAATTGGACCATCTTGTCTTTGTTTTAAATTTTAAACAGGCAAATTAACTTTACTGGTTAAAGCGCTCTGGAGGAAGAAGGCTTTTTGCCTTAGATGCCATGACATCATCTCATCTGTCACCTTTTAAAAGCCCTGTGTTGGAATCGAGCCTCTTCACAGTCCTCTGCAATGGGCAGCAACAACTTTAAAATGAGAGAGAAAAAGTTCAGAGGGGAGGCCATAAAATGAACCGATTGTTGAAAATTTAGTGACATGGCTACAAAGAATTGGAGAGAGCCAGAGCTGAGACAGCTGCTCCAGCCTTAAGCGACTGGGTTGCAAAGGCAGTGGTATTCCAACACATTCAGGCTGCAACAGATGCCAACTTGCAGCAGCCATATTAGTGGCTGTAAGTACAGAGATAACATTAAAGACATGTTGGGGTTAGCGTGCTAAGTATTGAGTATTTTCTTCTTCCGTTTGAGTACCAGGAAAGTTGGACACACCCAACCTGGGGAGGGGTGAATTTCTTTGAATGACTCTGCAAATGATTTGTTCTTTCAAGCTTCTGAGGCTCCTGAGCCTTTAAAATTCGGTCAATATACTTCTGTCACCAGTATCCATTATTACCAGGGTGGAGGACATCACTTTCCATTGCAAAGCTCTCATAGGCATCTGACTCGCCTGCTGTTCTTGTTGGAAGTTGCCAGGAAGCAAACGCTGACATGGAGATTTGCATTGTAGGAAGACTTCTGGGAAGTGTGCTGGAGTCCTTACCTGTACAGAAGGGTGAGGGTGACAGCATTGAGAGAAAAGAAAAGTATGTAGTAACAGCGAGGTTTCAGCTGATACCGTAAGCATCACCGAAGCTCAGATAGTCCTTTTGAGTCACCTCAAATGGTAGTGTTTGGAACAGTACTCATCAGTCATTTGGTGTCATCTGTCCCCAGGGAGGGGCATATCCTCTTTCTGGTACTTTCCTTGAGCTACTCTCAGAGACAGATCTGACTTTGAGATGTTAGCATCCAGTAGTTCTGTGGCTGGGAAAAAGCACTTTGTTCTTGAATGGTGAAATTTACATGCAAACCATAGAATCCACCACACGGGCCTCCATCCCTTCAAGCCCCAGCCATCTATTTTCTATGCCATACTCATTCCAAAAATAAATATGCCTCTCCTGCTTATAAATTCATCATTAGCTTCTTATCTCCTCAGCTTCCTTCTTTGCCCCACAAAGATCTGACTCAGTATGACTCTGTCTAAATTCTCAGCCTTGTCCATCTCTATTTGGTTTCTACACTTAAGGCAAGAGACTCTGTATGTGTAGTTCAGTTCTCATGCACTGCAGTGTTTTATGTCCTGTTTGTTGTCATTGTTATTGTTTCCTAGCTTTCTACCCTCTTCCTAGTTTTTGGAACTTTCATTGTATTTGTCCAAAGGAAAGGAATCTCCTGCTTGAATGCTTCACCTAGACTTGTGCTCTAAGGGTTTCTCACACTGGACTCTGCATCTTGAGCTCTTGTTAGTGACTAAAGCTGAAGGGGACTGAGCCTTTACTTATGGCCTCAGTGGCAATAGTGCTCTGCAGCAGTGGCCGTGCACTTTGCAGCAGGCTCAGGAGAATTTCTGAAGCCATCCTACTTTGACTCCTCATCTTTTCTGAGCTTATTCTTTCCTTTATTCTTCCAGTTAATTTGATGCCTCACCCAGTTCCCTCCTCAAGTGGTCCTTACTGATACATGTTTGCATCACTATTTGCACTTTTGAGATCTGCTTATGAGCCAGTTCCTTGGGAAGACCTTAAATGGTGCTTCCTCCTATGAAGGTAGGTCAGATTTTCCTCACATCAAGAAATCGTCTATTTTTTAGCACACTTCTTTTTGCAATTGTATCACAGAGCCTAAAAGTAATGTGCAGGCATACATTATGAATAAATAAAAAATAATGAAAGCCTGTGGTTAGAATGTCTGTCAGATATCTATAATTTTTTAAAAAAAATACAGAGTAGATAAGGACATTGAAGGAGAAAGGTACAGCATATTTTCCTAAAGGACTAAGAAAATGTTGCTTTTGTTAGGCACTACCTTCTTGCCTTTGTCAATGATTTCCTGTTTCATTTCTTCTCTTTCCCCTTTTCCTCTTTCCCCTCTTTCACATGAGTGCCATAATTGATTGCCTCTTTTACTTCCTGATCCTTATCACAGTTTAGAGGACTGAAAATTCCAGCTTCCACTTTTTGGAGCTGAGTTTTCCCACTGTTTAAACACAGCTCTGCTTTACTTTCCTTCACTGGAGCTTTTAATGACTGATGAAATCAATAGGCAACCAATGCAAGGAGCCAGATTTCTTTACAGATACTTTATTAGGTTGCTCCAGGAGACTACAGTGCTGAAGATATCTTTCAGAATGTGAGGCAAGAGAGGCCCCCAGTTGTTCCCTCCTCGATTCTCTACCAAGTTTCACATTGCCAATTCTTGGGCCCAAATTCAATGTCTTTTCAATTCGAGCCTTGCCAAAGAGCTTGGTTTTAGTTTGATCTCAGGAGATCTGGAGCCTAAAGTGAATAGATGCTAGTGATAGCTGTCTAGGACCACAAGTCACCGGGATTTTTGTGGAAAGGATGAATGAGGCTGAGTTTCTCATTCTGGAAGCCTCTTCAGGCACCATGGTCTGGCTTTAGCCCACATCACAGAACATAAGATTACAATGTGCTCTTCTTGCACAGAGCTTCACATTGACTTTAGCTGATAGACCCAAAATCAAACTGGAGAAAGAATCTACTGTCATCTTTGTCAACTCCTAGGGACAAAATATTAATATGCAGAGTTAATTACTATGCTGGCATTAGTCAATAAGGAGATTCCCACAGGGTAAGCTAGTTGCTGCTCAAGAAGACAACTTTCTTTTCCAAGAAACTAATGATCAAAGGGAAAAGAACAGAGGGAGGATCTAAAGAGGTCCAGGGCAGTAGAGACACAGCATCCTCACACACAATCCCTGATAAACAGATAGTCTTATTGCTATTTTATAGATAAGAACATTGAGGCTCAGAAAGGATAGATGAGAAGGACCTAACCATACAACAAGAAAATGGCAGTGCAGTGATTAAAATTGAGGATTGTGACTCAAACTCTAGGTTTTCCCACTCCTCCAAAATGCCTTACTGATGGTGTACAGGAGACAGAGCATTCTTATGCCTGCTAAGAGCTCAGCCTGGTGACTATTGTATTACTGAGCCCTATTATCTGTGGATGTTCCTTGGCACTGGTCTGCTAGCACTGATGCACCCCATATGTCTTGAGATGTTTGTGTTTAGAACCTTTTTCTGGGTATCTTTTTTTGATTGGCATGATAGCTAAAGCAGGCAGAGCAGTAGTATGGAACTTGAAAGGGGAGTTGATTAAAACCTATAAAATTGTAAGATTTAGATCCCAGTCCTGCTATTTAATAGTTGTGTGACTATGCCAATTACTTTCCTTCTATAAGCTGTACTTCCAGTTCTGTTATCATTGTGGCAGGATTAACTTTCTAATTAATATCAGTCTTATTTTCTTTAAATCTGTTTAAATCTGACTCTGACAGTCCTAATATCCAGCTCTTGAAAAAATTTTCTCAGTCAGTATAGGGGTTCCCCTGATAAGACTGTGTAAGACTAATGTATGGGACACTTACCCATGGAGTATAGGATTGCAGGGTGAGGTGAGGATTCTCACACTGGCTATTTATTTATAAAACTACTAGTGTATTTTATGATAACTGTGAGGGAGAGAATGAAAAGAAAGAAAGGTGGAGGAGACAAAGAGTGGTATGAGGAATCATGATGAATAGCAGTATAGGAGTAGAACAGGAAGTGATTAAACTAGACTAGTGGGGAGGTGACATAAAAGAGGACAGTTGGGAAGGATTATTTAAACCAAAGTCAGATTATTTCAAAGTAAATCAGGAATAAGCAAGACTTTCAGGGAACAGCATGTGTAGAAGCCAGGATGTAGCACATTAAAATAATTATGAAAGATCCATGAAGACTCACACTGGGGATTGGGGCTCTAGCTCAGTGTAGAGTGCATTGCTTAGAATGTCCAAGGTCATGGATTCAGTTCCCAGCACTGGAAAAAAAGACTTGCATAGAGAGTAAAAAACAAGAGAGATAGAAGATGAGATAGGACTGGTATTGGGAAGGTAGAAGGGACTAGATAATTTGTTTGGTGTGATATAATCTTGTTAGTAAGACTCATGAATCTTTCCCCTAAAGATTTATATGGGAGCAGCTTTACTTTAAAGGAAATATTTGTAAAACAGGAGGATAAACACAGTAAATGAGATTGATTAGTATAATTTATGTATGCACGTGCTTGTTTCTGTAATGTTTTGAACATTTACTATATGCCAGTCATGTTGCTGCAGGCATCCTCACACTTAAACATCACAGTAACCTAATGAAATCGGCATCATTCATCATCATCATGCCCAGTTTCTGCAGCAGAAAATTAAGGCTTAGTGAGATCAAGTACCATGCCCCACATCACACTGCTTATGAATTACAAGGCCATGATTTTAATCTAGTGTATTCTTATTTAAGAGCCCTTTTTGTTATTTTCAAATTCACAACTGATTGAGTAATATACCTTTTAGTGTAGAATAGCTTTCTAAGACTGTGCACATAGGTTTAATGCATTTTGTTGGTCAGAGGAAGTTGATTTGGGAGAACAATCCTAGAAAGAGAGTAGTGGGTTCCTCTAAAAAGAATCAGTTATGTTACTGAGATTGTGTGTGCATGTGTGTGTATGTGTGTATGTGTGTGTGTGTGTGTGTGTGTGTGTGTGTGTGCATGTGTGTGTGTGTATACATGCAAAGGGGAGGTGAATACTACAGTGTGTTAAAATTCTAAATCTACATTTTTCAACTTACTCTGCAAAATATATCAGTCTGACATCTATTAAGATATGTTTTATGGAAAAGTGGTTTGTAATCAAATATGGTTAGGAAAACTTGGGAAATCAAAATTTCTTTACTGCAGGATCTCTCACATCCCTTTTAATATGCTATGTAAAATGATACCTTTCAAAATATAAGGGACCAGCATTTTTCAAAAGGAAATTATTACCAAGATTTATTCTTACTGTTTTCTTTGAACATTTATTAATATTCTTTGAACATTTATTGTGTAACATAGAATAGGGAACACTTTTAAATAATCTTCATAAATTTTATGATCTTACATTGGAGAAATTGATTATGTTCATTAGTACCATTCTATAAACAGTTTTCAATTAATATCTCCTGGAGGGACACTGCCTTTGAGACACAGGAGTTATTTTGCTGACTTGTTTGTTTTAAGAGGAAATGATTTTTGTTGTCTTAAGACAGACACTCTTTGCACTCCGACGCCAATGTAAGCTTCAGGAAAAAGCCCTTGCCTTTCCAGATACACGTAAGCAGCTGTGGACTGTACTGAGATTTAATAACACTTTCACTCTTTCATTACTATGTATTTGCAGAAGTGAATGAATTTGGCATAGAAGGGCTCCAAATGAGACTTTAAATCCAGGGGCCAGAGCCTCTTTTTCCATAACATAAAATCTTTTGTGGCAGAAAGACTTATCCATGTTGCAAAGATGAATAGAATGAAGAGTGGAGGGAAAATCTGGCTTTTGGAATTAGCAATAGAAAAGAATAGAAATGCAAACAGAACAAGAAAAGACAGAATTTACTGAATTGTAATTTCTTTTTAAAGTCTGTTTGGAGGGCCTTTCCTTTTTACCACTGTATTCATCCATTAAGCCTTTTCTTTTTAACAGCAAGCACTGATTTATGAAAATAATGGCTCCTGCTAGAAGACGAGAATTTCATTTAAAAAACATTCTGTATCTTCTAGATTATGGTATCATTTAAAAAAATCTAAAAGAAGTAATTGCCAACTTACTTTGTAGGTTTTCATTACGATTGTTTTTCAAATTCTTGGACTATTTCCATTGACAGAAACAATTTCAATGCTTATAGTTTAGTGGGAAAAGAACTTTTATCTTTTTTATGCCCAGTAATTCTTTCCTTTAATGTCTCTAATTCAAATTTGTATGAAAATTTGCTAAAGTCTGAGTGTTTAACTCTTCTAAGTTCATCTTTATGAATGATGGCAAGGGGAAATAGTCTTCACATAGTTTCCAAATGGATGAGAAGGAAGAAGGTCTCTTACCACAGGTTACACGCACACCAATTTCCTGTCTTTGAGGTGGGAAGCTGTGGATGTTTGTTTCTAGTGGCTTTTTGTGGCTGTGGTAAAAAAGAGGGGGATACTTTAAAACATACATTGTTCCTTTATCTTGCATGTAAAAGTACCACCAAATTTTTGCTATCTTAAACAGTATCTTATCACAAAATTGTTTCCATCATATAAACTGAAGCAAAGAGACTGACTTACCCAAGTTCACAGAACAGGCAATGCAACTATCATTTAAACTCAGTTGTTGGGATTCTCAAGAGGAATGGAACCAACTGGACACATACATGGAGAGATTTATTGTAAGAAACTGACTCACACAAACTCAAGTGTTCAATCTGTAGTCGGCAGGCTGGAAACTCAGCAGAGCCAATGTGTAGTTTCAGGTTGAGTCTGAAGGTCTGAGACCCAGGAGAGATGATTATGTAAGTTCTAGCCCCAAATCTGGCAAGTTCAAGACTCAGAGCCAATAGAGTCATTGTTTTAGTCCAAATGTGAAGACTCGGAAAGGCCAGGGTCCTACCTTGACTGCCGCACAGGAGGAATTTGCTCTTCCTGAGCCTCCTCTGGTCTCTAGTTGGCTGCATGAGGTTCATCTGCCTTCTGGGACAGCCTGCTCTGCTCAGCATCCTGCTTCAAATGTTAATCTCATGCAGAAACATCACAGACGCGCCCCAAACTCTATTTGGCTATTTTCTTGTGGCCCAACCAAGCTGATGCATAAAATTAACTATTACAGAGTCCATCCGAGTCTAGTTTCCATGATTTGCTTGTTCAGTTGCAACATTAAATCCTCCCAGAAGTGTTTCTGAAGCTGTCATCTAAGCTCTTGTCTATGTCCTTCCTCGTATTCTTCCTCATATTCTTCATGAGACTTCCTTGCATGACTCTGTTAATCAAGCCTTGTCCTGAACAGAGTTTGATGTTCACATTGACTAAAACTAAATAGAACTCAACTGAGTTACTTCTTGTTTTTTTTCAATAGGACTATGGGCTAGTCTGCAAAACATTTTTTCCTGTCACAACTGAAGTTGTGAGGAGTTCTGACATTTAGTTGGTAGAGGTGAGGAATGCTGCTAAACATCCTGCAATGCACAAAGAAGCTTCCCACAACAAAGAATTCTGTAGATGGAGGTGTTAATTATGTCAAGGTTTGGAAATTCTGCTAAAGTGTAAAATTCTTAGGGTCCATTTTGAATTTTATTAGATACATTGGTACAGTATAAGTAAAATTTTTTATGTACTGTACACACATCCTTTTGTTTCTAGAAAGAGAAACCCTTCAGCTAATGACAGAGTTCTGTGCCCTCTGCAGCATCAAGGTTTTCTTGTGCATTACTGCTGGGTGCAGGCTACATGTTTAAGACCTGCATTTGCCAGTCACTTGGTATTACACTAGATATAAATTCAGTTCTTTGAAGTATATGACACATCATCAGATTTGGAGGAAGAAGTGATAAAGGAGCCATGTTTTTTTTTCTGGCAAGAGTATTGGAGATCATGGAGGGTTTTGCTTTATTATCTTGCCAGGGATCCATCCAGAGCTTCAAGGATGGTAAGAAGCAGGCACTGGTAGTGATGGTGAGGGCCGTGGCTTTTTGATCTTGGGTCACTGTTATGATAATATGTTCCTGGAGACCACAGTTCCAGAAGTAGCCCTTTTATTCTCCCCCTCTGCCTCTCATAGAGGCAGAGAAAGTGATTCTCCAAATGGGTCATTATTGAACATTTTTCTAGGAATTAATATGAAGGATTAACTTAGAATCTTGTATCCCAAATCTTTGAGAGATTTAAAAGAATTTGATTGCTCATATTGGATTCCATTCTACCTGTTACTGAGTCAGTTATCTATTTCTTGCAACTGAACTCTGCTGATGAAACTCTGAAAAGTTTAGTACCACTGATTTGCTTGACTGCTAGTCTGATGGAGCTGCTGATTCCTTTTTCATTGTAGAGTACTCATTACCAGGATGGCAGGGCCTCCAAGATATATAAGTTACAGAGCTGTTAAAAATGATTGAACTGGTGCATTTATAAACTTGTGAAGAACAAGAAAACAAATCACAGTTCAGTGTAAAGCAGACCTTACTGGTGTGTTCAGTTTTACTGCATGTGCAAGAAATATTGAAAGTTCAACACTGGCAAGGGCCTTACTGGCCATCTAGACCAGGCCATCCCAAGCAGTGGAAGTTTGTGGAGACTTTTGGATTGTCCAGGTAACTGAAAGTACACTAATTTCTTACACGCAAGAGACAGTCCTACACTATGAGCACTGGCTCCTTCCCTGTTAGTGATAATGCCCATAGTATTCCTGCAAAAAACTTCAGCCTAGTCTTCCGGTTCTATCAAAGAAACAAGTAGAGCACAGAACAATGAAACATTTTTCCTAAAGCCATAGAACTCACACAGCTGCAACTGAAACCCAGGCCCTCTGACTCATAAGGCAGAGGCTTTTCCTCATCATTGTAGAAGAGGCTCTCTGAAGTCGCCAAGGGATCTAGGAAGAGAGGAGATAAGCCTAGAAAATAGAATTAAGGAGAATGGATGGAAGCAGGTCTAGTTTTCAGTCAGTATGCAGGTAAATTTTCAAGTTGTTGTCCTGTTTGTCAGTTCAGTTCTCCTTGCTTGGTGTTCATGCTGTATACACTGTTGAAAGTTTTATATATCACGTCTTAGTTAGAGGAACTTACTGAAGGAAAAGGTAAATGGAAAGTCATTGGCTGGCATTGAACTCTGCTCCCAGCATGGTTACTCCACCTTGAGATGCTTATTCCTCAGTATACACAGGCAATTTTCAACTCTTTTTCTCTCCATTTAAATTGCTGAGCAATTCTAGAAAGACACTTCGCTTGCTGTAGATTTTGGCTCAGCCATGATATTTTCCTTTCTGAGGTGCTATAGATTAAATTGGAAAGTTTTGCAAATGTTTTTTCAGACCTTCAAACTGTCCCCAGACTCCTGATGCAGAACTAATTGTGCAGGGATCAGTGATTAGTTCTTGCATTGGAAAAGGATATTTCTCAGCTGAACAGAAAGTGAATTTAATGAGTATGTTGGGCTTTCCAGTGTAACATTCAACCATAATCACCTTTCTCTAAGAATCGGGCTCCTGAATTTTTTTTTTTGAATTTCATTGTAATTTTCCTGCTTAATTACATGATAAGTTTTAAGATGTGGGTACTTTAAACAGAATAGAGAATTAACCTAGAAATTAGGATACTAAGTTAAATTTTATCTTGTCCCTCTTCTTATGAGAAGTTTTTAATCTACATTCCTGTAACAATGAATTTTTTCTTGGCAAGGACAATGCCTTACATCTTTGGTATCTGCATGAAGTAAGTTTCACTCGTTTTTTCAGAGTATTGACATATTTATCAACTATTTATGATGCATCAAGGACTGTTGAGTACAGGGGATTTATCCAAGGTATTTCATCTCTATGTTCTCTAGCCAAGTGGTCAGTCTATTTGGGGGTGGGATCACTTTATTTTTGGTATTCAACAATGGGCTAGGTCTCTTCATTCTGTTTTCCATTTGCTATAATATCTTGGAGGAGACAGCAACAGTAAAATTTGATGGAATAATTTCTAAACTGATCAAGAAAGTCAAATGGTCTTTGCCTTCAGGGAGCTTATATTTTGGTATGATAATTTTATATTGAATTACCGTATTGGAATATTATAAGGGTTGGTGGGAAAGAAAATAAAACATGCAATATAATCTTGAACTCCAGTAACTATACGATGATGAATGATGTTTACTATGTTCTTGTGGTTACTAGCGAAGTGTTTGACTCTGTGGTTGCCTGTCCACTCTAACTCTGGATACAGCAGCCAGTCCCCTTTTAGAGTTGGACCACTGTCATTTTCACTTCTATGCTCCCATATGAAATGGGAAACTGAATAAAGGAACCCAGAATATTGTCAAATACATAGGACAGAATTATGATACCTCCAAACACTGATTTACAGATTGGGAAACAGTCTTAGATAAATTAGGTAAAATTTTTTTTCTCCTCTGAGGGTATGGAAGTCATAATGTACACCATCTCTTCCTCCTCCTTCTACAACTGGGAGGATTAATTGGGGCCTAGATTACAGATTCATTAGCATGTAGGATGCAAGCTTTCTCAGTGGCTGCTGTGACAGTGAGCTGCTGTCCCAGCAACATCCCATAGGAACAGAACAACAGATAAGTGGTGCCAATTTCATTGGCCCACTTGAAATTCAATAGGAATAAAGGTAGGAAGATTTCATGCATATTGGATAATAAAGTAAAATTATTAAAGTATTTAAGAATCATACTAGAAAGTCAGTAAGAAAGACAAAGGGGCGCTTAGAAGACATCTGCATGAAGTGTGTGACAAACACAGACAACCGTGGGGCAGAGATTTATGGAAAAATAATGGAGAATGATGGCATTGTTGAAAAAAGAGAATAGTCAAGCCCAGGCCATGACTGGCAGACACACAGAGGCTTTGGGCCTCACTCAGTCTCTGAGTTTCAGTGTTCATGTGAGTCCAGCACTAATACTTGTCCTCGGCTTTGGAATTGACTTGAAGATTTCTGAGAATAAAATAGATTAAAAAATGAAAGATCTTTTTAATAAGCTCAATTGTGTCACTTCCTCCCATTCTACCAAATTTGTTTGACAAAGTCCTAACATCCAGAGCAGAATGTGACTACATTTAATATAAGGTCTTGGGAGGGGTAATTAAGTTCAAATGAGGTTATTAATGGGGCAACATTACCCAGCAGGATGTTGTCCTTGAAAGAGAAGGAAGTTTGGACATAGACACACCCTAGGAGAAGACGTTATGAAGATCCAAGAAGAAGATCATGATGAAGGGACAAAGACCTTAGAAAATAATAATCTTGCTGATTCCTTGATTTTAGGCTTTCATCCTTCAGAAATGTGAACAAATAAATTTCTGTTTAGGTTTTGCAGTCTGTGATGTTATGACAACTCTAGCAAATTAGCACAGGTCTTGACAAAATAAAGGCTTTATCTACTTTTTTTGTAGTTTCCTATGTAACACTGAACATGGAATAAATGCTCTATAAGTGGAATGGAGTTATCAACGGCAAAGGTAAGTGTCACCAGGGGAGTAACGGGGAAGCAGCACGATTGCTATGTACCCTACTGAAGAGAATGTGAGTGAAATGATAAAACTAGAATAACTAGCAGATTTATGACTTGCACACCAGGGAAGGGATGGTTCCATTTGCAGAGATAGTAAATCCTTGGTTTTCAAGGAGCAGGATTTGGGAAAATTGCTTACCTCTGTTTGATTTACACTGATAACAGAGTATGCTTATCTCCTAGACTGACTTTAGTACTTCTTTAAATCTATAAACATTTCCTCTATCTTATTTTCTAAGCCAAATCAATAGACTCAGTCAGATTACTCCTCATATGTAATGTTAGGTCCCTGCAAGTAACTGATCTTTGACTTGAGAAACCTTCAGAGGTAGTGCCCTTACACTCTATGTTGTCCAAAATGAAGAGAGGGGAGACCAACAGGCATATAGAAGGTGGCACAGACACATTCCCAAAATGTTTCCTTTTATTTTCAAAGACAAAGCAGAAGCCTGCCACAGATTTCAAGGTTAATGTGTTTGTCTGTGGGTGAGCGGTTGGTGAATTTTACTAAAAATATACTTGGTGAGAGGAAGAAGAGATGACCCTCGCTTCTGTCACTCTTAGTTTATTCATAGCTGTTCCCTTTCCTTTGGTGGAGTGTTCCCATACACACACTGACAGGCGCTTGTCCCGATAACTGCACGTAGGAGATTATGTTCTCAGGGGCCTTGGTGCACTGGTAGGAATGTGCCAAAGGCTTCCACTCACTGAAGTCTGCTCCCAAAGCCATGGGAGGGAAAGTGCTGCAGGCTGGCACTCGGCCCTTGGAGTCTGCCTGTGGGACAGAGGTCACAACTTGTCCAGTGCAGGTGAGTTTGCTATCTTGTTAGGCAAATAGAAATATTCCCACAACTCTCCTATTTGTTTCTAACAGCCACAGAAAGGCTTTTGGTGTCCCTTAGCAATTACTACTTAATCTTCCAGCTGAAACACTTGTCAGCAGCCATTGAGAAGAATCAGCTTGGTTTGGAAGAGACATTTCCATACCCCCTTCTGAGCCCAGGATGTGTGGATCATGAGCTCATTAGCATGCAGAGGCCAGGGGAGACAGCCTTTTATTGCAGATAGCATTTTATAACCCCGAATGACTTCTGTGGATACCAAGGGGCTCTTCAAACCTCTTCCTGAACATAAGCCTTACTCCCTCCCGAGCCCACTCAACCCCAGATGTTGTTTCTGGGTTATTGACTCACTGCTGCTTGGTGGTGGTTACTATTTCAAAAGTACCTAGGTTGCTTTGTTTTACACTCACTGGAACCTTTTGAAGCCAGTGTTCAGATAACTCAGTGCTTCCCTGTGAGATAAAAGGAATGTACCAGAAAGACAGTAAGAATTTACAACATGATTTCTCTTATTTTGCTCATCTTTTCTGCTACATCAAGGACATTACATATGCTTCTCTGAGTTTTTCAGAACAAAGAGGAGATAGAGGAGGATATAGAGTGGGAAGGGGCTGAGCACATGCTCAACCGATCTCTTCCGATGCTCACATTCCAGAGAATGTGTGCGCAGTGTGTGTGCATGCATGCACGCACGCGTGCGCACACACACACACACACACACACACACACACACACACACGTGCGTGCACATAGGAGTCCTTGCTATCCTATGTGAAAAAAGAGCCACTTCAAGGGTGAGGGCTGAAGAGGCCTCTCCAATGGGGAAGGGAAGGTGTTTCCCCGCGCTCTTGTGTTTTCTGTTTGAGCCATTAGCCGTGTTAACTGAGTCGAGCAACTACTAGGCACAGCTGTTTTATTCCAAATACTTGCTGATCTACACAATTTCTGCAGAGCTCTGACAGTTGTTCTCCGCTCATAAAGGACATTTGAATGGATTGCTCTAATTCTGACTGGCACTGGAGTATAGGAATCTGACCTCCCCGGAAACGGCATTTTTCCAAGGGGAAAGATGGTAAATAGAATATTTCCCTCCCCTTCCCTCCCCTTTATGGCCTGCATTGGCTGGGCTGAACTGTTTGGAGACTCGTTTCATACTCCATCTTCCTTTCAAAAAGGCTGCAGCGTTACAACTCAGTTGCCATATGGCAGTAGTTAGGGATGATCTGAATAAATGAAAGCAAATAACATAAATGTACACATCCATGTATTGTAGCTAAGATACTAATATGTTAAAAATATAATCCTGAATTATGGTTCCTTACTATTATCTAGGACAATAAATCATTACACATTTCTTGACACCATTAAAGTTAATCTGAATGAAATCTGGAATAAGTATATTATATTAAAGATATTATTTTTATTACTCCAAAGACAAAGCGCTCTATTCTGTGTACAGTTCATTGTTTTTCAAAGTCATAAAAACATAGTTTCTATAATGGTCAAAATTTTCTTTTTTACATTAGGTCTATAAAACCAAAAACAGATTTTGATTCTGGCTGTCTCTACAGTATGTCTCCTGACAAAGATTTTCTCTTTGACCAAACTTTTGTCAGCCTTCTCTAAGCGCAGTTCTTAACTAGAAATGATCCTATCTCACCCAGTTGTAACAAGAATTTTGCTGAGTTTAACAAGAATTCTCCAGCTTTGACATGTGGTCATCCTTACCACTTCAAGTTCCTCTTCTCCCATTTTAGATGTGTAAGCCCTTGGCCAGCTATAAGCTATTAGGGTAGTTTAGCAAAAAATTTTGCTACCTTTGAGATCTTAGTAATTTTTCACCTAGTAACTCTCTTTCTTGGCTGTAAATCTCTGCTGTCTTTGTTCTATTGAGAGTTGTGCCTATTCTGTCTTCCTTATCACAACAACCTTATTGCAATTGTTTTGGGTGAAGTCTTTATTACCATTTTAACAAGTGTCAAATATATGCATATATATTCCTGGGGATTAAACTCAAGAGCTTTGCACTAAGCTAAGTCCCCAGCATGACTGTCTTGCTTGCTTCTGTCTCTGTGTGTGTCTGTCTCTTTCTCCCTCCTTCTTTCTCTCTCTCCCTCTTTCTCTTGCAAAGTCACTAAGTTGTCCAGTCTGCCCACTAAGTTGCCTGAGTTACTGGGTTCTCCAGCTAAGAAACCAAATTGCCTTTGAATTTATGGCTTACCTGCTTCAGTCACCCAAAGTGTTTGGATTACAGGTGTGGTCCATTGTACTTGGCCTAGAATAATTATTTTTTTTATCACTGGGAAGCCTGCAAGTCTTGGAAAGTGATCTTATGAGAAAATAGGAAAATATCTCACTTTTCTAACTAGATCCTAAGCATCTGGCTTATTATAGAGTTCAGAAAATCTAACACTAAGTTTATTTTGCCCCATGATTAAAATAAATAGGTCATGTACATAAAAATAAGTTTAACAGAGTTAAGAATGATTCATGATTAAGGCAGAACTCATAACCACAAGGGGTTCAGTGAGCTTTGCTCTGTGACATTGGCAGTATTTATAGAAAGGAAAGGAAAGTATGAGACCTACTTCTCTGTTAAAAAACTAAATTTCTGGTTAGATTTTGGTTCATTTATGTACTGTGTTAGTTTGTATTTCATTATTAGGCACACTAAATAAGGGGGCAGCCTCAGGTTCCCATGGTCTCCTGCTTGTTTAATTAATCAGTCAAGACACTAGTTAGTTGTCCCATGAAAATACTGTATTTCAGGACTTAGACTACAGAATAGCATGGTTATGGGGTGACTTTTTAAAATGTAATGTCCCAACCCATCTGTAATCTCAATGTTAAATGTATTAAGGCTTAAAAGTCTTTTAAGTACTAAGTGTAAATAGGCTTTTACATCAGTTATGAAGATGCAACCTCTTCACAAGAAAATGCTTGACTTTCTGAGTCTTTGTGAGGAAGAATAGCAATAATCTACATTAAAAGCATGTGAAATTTGACTTGAAAATTAATCTATACTGTAATGTGTAACAGAAATACACCTCCTACCCCAGCCAGCGCACTTCAGTTTGTCAGCTGCCCAGGTAACAGTTCCTGTTCCAGTTCCAGTTGCTTCTGTCCTTAGAAATGGCTGGTCACTGTGTGCAGAGCTGGTTACTATGATGAACATTGTATAAATCAATCCCCAGTTGACAAGCCCTTTTGTCTCTGTAATTCCTGCTTGCTTATCATATATAAGCCCTAGACCACCAGAGATCAGGGCCTCATATTTTGGGAAATGATCTCAAGCGGTGCCCACTGACATAAATAAATCTGTCCTGGATGTGGTTTCAGTGTTTCTGCTTGTTGTTGTAATCACTAAATAGAAGGTAATTTTCTTGATTCACAGTCTGCTCATATACTTTCTGAACATTTTGTTTTGCTTTTTGGTTGGGAGAAATGCAGGACATCATTTGGTTCTTTTCTAACAAGGAATGATCAAGATATATGGTGAATGTTTAAATTTAAAAAATTGTCATAGTAGAAGCACATTGCCATGAATCCCTCAAAGAAGGGGTCCTGGGAGTCCTTGTGAATGAGTGTTTATGGAGTTGTCATGCCTAATTCTAATACTTCCCCTTCCTTAGAATATACTTAGCAATGGCACTTTCAGAAGCAGTTTTGAAAATCTTATTTTATAACATCTTTACGAGGTATGATTAAAAAATATGGTAAATGTTGTTGACCATATCCAGCAGAAAGGCAGGTTCATAAAAACATTAGGGTATCCTCTTCCACCTTATTCATAGGCTTTGGCACCCTGTGACTTCTGGCTCTTTCCCAAAGTTAAAATAATGATGAAAGGTAACTATCTTGAACTGATTCATGACATTGAGTTAGCAATGACAGCACATGCACATACTCCTGAGACAGTACTTCCAGAGCTGCTTCAGAAAGTAGCAAGAAAGATAACTGGGTTCTAAGTGAGGAGGTGTATCAAGTGGGATTAATGGCTATGCCTTTTACTGCAATGTATTTTGTAAATTATTTTGAATATTCACAGTCGTTTCTTTTTGTCGCACCTTCTATATAAACTATGGCAGGATTTATCATCAGTTTTTATTTTTTAATTATTCCTGTGCTCATGTTGTGAAAAAATCAAGACTGAACTGGATTGAAGACACATAAGCCCTGAGGAGTTGAAAGACAACTTTATTACATTAGTGGGCTGGGGAAACTGAGTTCCAAATCATCAGCCCCACCTTGGGGTTAAACCATCCTCAACCCCTGCTAAGAGAAGTGGCATCTAGGAAGGACTTTTCAGTTGATCTCCTGTTCATCTGGTCCTCTGCATACTATAGTTTCTAATTTTGGATCAAATTGTTTTCAGAACAATACTCAGTTAAACACTTTTTTAACCTTAGCTGCTTTTGCTATTAGTATCTTGAGTTTTCTTTTAATCAAATTCTTTAGTAATTGTATTGCTAAAAAACTGTATTTTTAAAAGCCACATCAAATCTATAACCATATCTTTTGTAGTAATCTTGCTTAGAACATTATTTCCTCTAGATACTTAATGCCTCCTACCTTAATTTTTCACAGAGTAGTTCTAGGAAGTTTTTACACCCCTCCAGAGGTAGATGTGAATCTACTCTTGTGACAGTTAATTTTGCATATTGTCTATATCCTTTTTTTCCTCTTTGGCATTCAGGGTACTCATTCAAGTATAATGCATTTCTCTAAAAACAGCGAAAACACCATTGACTGGACTTTTAATCTTTTGTATTTTAGTATTGATTATCTTCTTTTACTTCTAGCTTAATTTGCTAGAATTGTCTAGTTTATATTTTAAATAATAATACTTCAAATTTATTCAATACTGATCATGTGCTGTGTATAACTACTTAGTAGATATTATTTCATTGGGTCATTACAACAAGGCTATTAGTTTATTATCCATGTTTTACAGATGCAGAATTGAGGCATGGGGTAATTACGTAATTTGTCCAAGATTTGTATCTAGTCATGTTAAAGCTCTCATTTGAACACAAAGAATCCTTAGTCTAAGTCAATATTTTTAGCCTGTTTATCTATGTGACCTATATTGGAATGCATCAATGTAACCCTTATTTTTCAATATAAACAAATAAATCTCAAATACTTTGAGGAGATAGATCCATATATATGTATGTGTTGACCTTTTTTCCTGATCCCAGTTTATATTTAAAATACAAATGCTCTTTAATTCCTTAATACCTCTCTCCTCTGACCTTTTTCAATAAACTTGTTTTGAACACATTATACCTTACAGAGTTTTAGCATAATAGATTCTAAACATTTTCCATCTATATTTAACAGTTGTTTGCATTTATGTTATACTTGTTTTATCATTTTATGTATGTCTACATCATTACAATTACATTTGCAAGTTAGAGACATCATGACTCTTCACTCTTAAATTTATTAGTGTATCTCCAAAGAACAAAGACATTGTCTTCCACTAAGTGATAATTGAATGCATGTAATTTAACATTCACGCAATGCTACGCTATAGTAAACAATCCACTTCCAAATTTTTAATTTCTCTAGTAGCTGTTATTGTAACACTCTTTCTTTTGTTCCTCTCACTCTTTTCTTCTCTTTCTCTTTGTATTCTTTCTTCCTTTCTGCCTTCCTTCTTCCCCTTGTCTAGAAGTCTTCCAGTTTGTCTGCTTCTAGATCCAATCTAGACCCTGTACTGTCCCTCGTCACTCCATCTCTATATGTGTTTTGAGCATGAAATATACCCCAGGAGTTTTTTTGACTGAACTTCTTGTTAAAAATCCCAAGTTTCTTTTCTTTTCTCACCTCCAAGTAATTTTGAACTATTTATGGTGAAGTCGTATATTCCTAAACCTCAGAGCCTGCCTTTTTTGAAGAAGATTTTCATTTTCCCTACTGGTTCTTCAAGTGGCTGCATCCTATTCCTTCCAAGTATTTGAAAATCATCAGAAGATTCATGCATCCATAAGCTGAATTAGTCTTTACTTTTCATTTTTCCACTGGAAAAATTTCTAAGATATTCTAGATCAGATATTGCTTTGACCCAAAAGTATAGGATCAACAATGCCAAAAGCAGAGGAGTGTGATTTGAAGACCAAGTATATTACTGAGTAGGAGTGTTTTAGAGTGTCAGATTCTGAGCATTAATACATCTATCACATCAAAGGGGAATCTTAATAAAAGAAATCAGAAAATCAGCACATCTCTGTGTTAAATATAACTGCATTTGAAACTTTTTTCCCCTAATTTTGAAACATCAGGACAAAAACTAATCTCCCTAAGTGAAAAACACCGTCATTGCAGACAGTTCTTAGAGCACACGCCCCAAACTCCTTCCATGCTCTTGTTCACAATTAACCCCCTAATTAGAGATGTGCATAATGCGACCATCATACAAACAACTTTTCAACCCTCTCCCCCAAGAAACAGCATTTTCAATTCATATGAGATTATTTTGATGCCTGAGAATACATTTTGCATTGTTTCACAATGTAATTTAAGTAGTTTTTATTTTTAAAACTTCCTTCTCCATCAGTTAGTTGAATATTTTAACACTCTAATTTTAAGGCTCTCTCCCTCCACCTCCAATCTTCATGTCAAATACTTAATGATCTATAAATATTTAGAAAGTTCTAATAGAGCATGCTATTAAAAGCAAACCTATAAGAAAGTCTGCTATTATTTGAGTAATCTCCCTAATTTATCTCTTCATAAGTTTGGATACATGAATAATGAATTTTCTTAAATAGAGTCTTCTCCTCATACATTATTTTATATCTCTTCTATCCTCTTACTAACTAAAAAGGGAATAAAAAGACCAATCTTATTACCCTGAAGGTAGACTATTGGACACTGAAGTATTGCCTGAGAGTACTGATAGGGATAAGGGAAGAACAAAGAAAGTCTTTCGTTAAAATAGTATTGTCTAGGAAATTACAAATATGACTGGCAATGATTATGTTTCATCCAATAGGTTGACTTGTTCCATGTTTTTCATATTTGTCTTCCACGTAGGGCTCCAGGAAATTTTCTTGTATTTGTGGAGACAGCGTGGTTCATAGGTGGGGGGCAATGATTTGGGAATTAGGAGATACTACTGTATTCTGCCTGACTTTTGTTACTTAACAACATTTATGATCCTGATTCTGAAGTTTTGCCTATATGAAGCTCAACCTCCTCATCTTCAAATTGGTGGGCTGGATGATTTATCTTTTTCTTTCCAGAACATAATCCTGTGAATTATAAGATTACCAGATGCAACTGTTAATTTGTACCTTTTGATTGATATTTATACTAAAACAGTACCTTTACATTTAATGTTGATTTTAATTTTTTCCAGTGGTTTGTCACTGCTCTCCTGAATATGATTCCAGATAAGATTCTTACAGATAAAACAAAGTAGTACAGTATAGTATAGATATGTAGAATTTTGATGAAATGATTTCACTAAAATTTTGAACTGAAAAAAATTTAATGGGACACATTTACTCAAAAAGCCTTTTCTGTGGATATGATTCTTGTTTCTTTGATATTAATATATGTGTTTCCTGAGAAGAGGTTTATACTTGATCTGGCTGTTGTGTCTAAAATACTGACTGTAAGGTTTAGCAAGAAACAGTGCTTTTTATGGTTAACAATCAGTGATGAGAGTACTCAGTATCTTCCTTTATGCTGTCATGAACTGTTCCTCCTAAACATAGTCGTCTTCTACTTCCTTGCCACTTTGAGTGACATTATTCACCCAGCTGCCTACTCTACAGCCTGAGGAGTCATCCTAGACCCCTTCCTTTTCTTGTCAGCCCATTAACAGATTATCATCCAGCTCCATGCTCCTACTAATTAGCTCATGCCACCATCTTCCTCCAAGCCACCAGCCTGTCTTACCCAAACTTATTGCCTCCCTTGTTCAATAATGTGTTCTCCAACTGGCAGACTGGACGTGTGTTAAAGAACCAACAAATCAGGAGTCTGTTTCTTTTCCTACTCACTTAGATACACAAAGGGAAGTGGAAAAATATAGAAAAGAGGTTATTTAAATATCAGCACTCATGTACATTTGAGTCACTTAAAATACATACTTTATATAACATCACATGTTTGCTTTTATCTTACATTACAGAATGGTATTGTGTGTTTGGTGATGGTGATAGACGTTGTATTTGAGTGGCCACATCCTTTAGGGAACAGTGCCTCAAAAGGACTCATCTACCCATTCTGGGTAGTGTAACAGAATAATCATTTAAAAACAAGATGTGATCTGCCCTTAGGATAAAGCCTAAGATTTTCATTATGGTCATGTGTAGTTTGATCCCTGCCTGCTTCTCCTGTCGCCATATATTCCCTTTCTATTTTTGATCCTGTCAGGTTGATCTGCATTAATTTCTGCAAATGACACGTACAGTGATTTATTCCTCTACCTGGAAAGTGATTCTGCTTTTCTCTCTGTTACCTGTCCTACTATACTACATTCATCTGATGTTGTCAGGCATCTCTTGCTTCCAAACCTATCACAGAGTTTAGATACATAGTTGTGTGATTATATGGCTTCCGTTAGTCTCCTACACTAGACAGAGCAAACTCTTTGATCATGTATGTATGCCCTGGGAACATAACTGGAAAATACTGATGCAATGAGTGAATCTCTCTACGCTCTCATGCAATAGAGGACTCTGGAGTAAAAAGGTAGTAATCTAAAGAAGATAGTCTTGCTCTTAATATTCGCTCTTTGGTCCTGACTCAAATTCAGTAGCTAGAGTTCATGATTATAGCAATTACCTAACAAGTTTTGAAAAGTCCTTGAAACTTTGCATGGCCAAGTTACCCTCTCACATCCCCACTAAACTACAAAGCCTCCTCCCACTGCTCACTCCTTCATGCCTGAGATCCTTACAGCCAAGTACGACTTCTTTTTTTCTCTCTTCTCTGAAATCCAGTCCAGCAGCAAGGCATATTGATTTTATCTTACAAATACACCCAGAATCTCTCCTCCACCCCTTCTCTGCTATCACCTCATTTTTAGTCCTACATATCTCTCACTCATACAACTTTAATAAGCCCTTTACCACTGTCTCTGTTTCCAGTGGTGGTTTCTTTGCTCTGATCTCCAAGCCACAGTCAAAATAATTTAAAAAAAAACACAGATAATATGCTCAAATTTGCTTTTAGCTTCTTGGCTTTGTTTCACATTTAAAATGAAATATAATTCCTTACTGTAGATTTAGCCTTCAAAATAATCTGCCTTTTGCCTGCATTTTCACTCTCCACTCTTACTGATCCTCTTCTGTCTTTTGATAATTTGAGCCACAGTGATGGTCTTCTAAGACTGATTCAATTAAAAAACCTTCAGTGTAACTGTAGAGTGTTAGTGTTTGCTGTGCTCTCTAGCTGAAATTCTGTTCTCTATCTCAGCACATGCTTGCTGCTTCTTTAACTTTCAAGTCGCAACCCAAAGGAAGCACACCTTAGGACTCACTGTCGTTTTCTGTCTCACTACACCCGACTTTATTTTCTCCATCACATTCATCACCATCTAAACTATTTTTAAAACTTGTATTCTGCTTATCATTTTACCGTCTTTCTGCCTCGATATGTAACTTTTTCTCAAGAGAGACAAGGTCTTAGTTGTCTTGTTTCCTGCTTTACTAAGCCCCTGTCAGATGGTAGTTACTCAAAATATAGTTGCTGAATGAGTGGAAATTCACTTCAGAATGGACTGGTGCTGGATCAAGACTAAAAACCAATAAAAATGTTTCTGGAAAATCATTTATAAGGATTTTAGCCTTGTGATTATTTTTGTGATTTCCCCGCCCCAGCCTTCTATACTGTATTGAGTTTGCCCACAGCTTTACCTTGGAGCATAATCAATGTAGTGGTATTTTTAAAGAGTAAAATTTCATGATGGGTTTAATAATTTTAATGACTGTGACTTGTGCTGTTTGAATTTTTAGTAGGGAGAGCATTTTTGTTAAAATAAGTAACTAGTCATTAGTTTTCTTGGCATTCAACTGATCCCTTAAAACACATTGAATAGTTTTGTGTGCTCCTTACTAATATTTTATGTGTATGGGCTACATTTTTATGTGATTGTATAACACAGGAAACTCATTTTCATGGAACTTTGGCTTGCTTGACACTAATGAGGGATCTTGTCATTTACTCATTCTTTGACCTTGGGTAGGCTGCTCCTGGTTGTGACCACTAGGTGGCACACACAGACGGTAAGGCAAAATGCTGGCCCACGGGTTCCTGGCTCTAAATCAGAGTCCTAGGAAAACTGCAATGCATGGATGCACATCCAAGGCTGATGCAGTGCATCAAACTTTCAAAAAGGATTTGCGAGAAATATGAGTCAAGCAAATGTAATATTGAATGACCACTCACATTCCTTACAGTAATCAGTGCAAAATTTTAAAAATTGTTACACAATAATTTAATGAAGTAGAGA
This sequence comes from Cavia porcellus, assembly GCF_034190915.1. NCBI lineage: Eukaryota > Metazoa > Chordata > Mammalia > Rodentia > Caviidae > Cavia > Cavia porcellus. The sequence continues at coordinate 83,171,243 of NW_026947484.1, forward strand.
TTGTCATTCATTTAGTATGTTCTAGACATAAGTTTTATTAACATTTTAATGGAATTGTTTTTATATTTCTATATGTTTCATTGGTACTGAGGAGAAAAAACTCTACTTAAATGAGAGTTACGTTTAGTTGAAGTAAGGTATAGCGAGAAGTTTTTATTTCATTTTATATAGAAGTAATAAATGTATATAGTAAAGTACCAAATAGTATAAAAGAGTTTGCAATAAATAGCACCAATCTTTTCTTACTCCCAGCCATACTCCCCAGCAAGAACCTTTTAAAATACTTTACAAAGTCATTATTTAAGTATCAAAGTTATGAAGCAGTTTTGCCTAGAAAATAGATGTGGTCTTTCTAAGAAGATGAATACAGAATGATTATGTGGTATGTGCATGATTCTATATACTTGTTTCAAACGATTAGTGCCAGTGGGTTCTTTGAAATAAAATCATAGACATCTGTTGAAAATTTTCTTTAAAGTGTGTACAAAAGTGTTATTTTAGGCTTTGGACACGTTTCTTACAAGTAATTTTACAAATGAAAAAGGAAGGCCAAAGAGAGAGAAAGAAAGGGAATGAGTGACAGCAAAGTCAAAGAACAGCACACGATGGGGACACAGAGAAAACTTCTTCATATTTCAGTCTATAGTACTTCTGGTTGGTAAATTTCTTACTGAGACAACCCCAAGACCACCACCAAAACCTGCACAAACTAAACTGTCAAATCTTACAACTCAACCCCTTTTCTGGAAACAAATTCATCCTCAAAGCTTCTGGTGGTTAACCAGCTTGCCGATGAGGTTATGCTAACTAAAGGTAGGCATTGCATTACCTGGAGAACCTGGAATTCTCATTTTCATACTAGTTATAATTGCTACAGTGAAACATGTCTAGGGATTCAGTTTTCCTCATTGGCCACTTATGAGCCCAATTATTTTAGGTGGATAGGGCAGTTGTAATATGTAGAGTCTTGAAATAATCTTTCTGAGAAAGAATATTGATATAACTGCCAAAAGACAATCTCAGTTTCATTCAAATCTCCAAACACCCATTTTATACAATTCATGGCTGGATTAAGGATATAGCATGGGAACCACACCAAGCCCACATCTCCCCAGACTTCGTTGACTGACACTTCTGTTTCTGCAGTTAAGTGGCTCCTCCATGACATATTTATTCTCTGTAATTTCACTCTCATAGATTTTAAGTTCTGGAGTATCTTATATAACCAGTTATAATAATCCATTTCCTCTCATCCAAGCGTTAAAATGAAAATAATTAACGAGAAATTATATTCCCATTAATTTTACAGTGATCATTTGGGCCCTAAGAAATCCTTTGCCTCAGGCTCTTGAGAAACTAGGAAGACTTTCTTCAGAATCCCTCCTCCATGTATGTTGGGGCCTTTCCCATGAATGGCTTTCAGTCAGCAGAAAGCTGGCCAAATCCAAGATGGCAAATGTGCTGGGGCTTCCTGTTCATACTCTGTATCTCTGCCTCTTCCCAGTTCTTCATATGCTGACTGGGCGTGTCTGCATCTCCTTCAGCTTCAGCTGAAAAATTTCCTTTTACCTTGTGCCTCTTTTTTGACCATTCTGATCATGGCAATGGTTTAAGAACAAGCTTTCATCCAGATTGATCAAGAGCTTGGCTGAGGAGATTTTGAGCATATCATCCCACAGCTTTCTATTGACTGATCTCAATGAATAAATGAGGCAGTAACACAACCACATAGGCACAATGTTTCATCAAGGTCTGAATCTACAGTAATGACTGTATTTTATATTGTAACTCAGTAGATAAATGATCAGATATACACAACAGAGATTAACTGAAGCATTTATTAAAAAAACTTAGGTTTCTATTAAAAAGTAAAAACACAGTAGTATGAATTTAACTCTAAGAATTTGTTAACAGAAAATGTCTCCAAAAATATACAAAAGAATAAATGACAAAATATGCACTGTGACCCTGCATTATGATACTCCCATATTTGCATTCGTTTGAAAAGTCCTGATCTTGAACATAGAAAGATTGCTCAGATGGGAAAGGCCTCCTCATCAGAGACTGCCATGTCCTTTGGAAATCCTTTTATTGTTGCTGTGCTTAAGGGCAAATATCTTTTCTACCTGGGAAGAAATGCCTTAAAAATATCTTGATTTCTAAGATCCTCTACAGATTCCCCTAGGTTCTCTCAGTTACTATAGGATTTCATTTAAATAAAGTCACTAATTGTATTTTCCAAAGCCATTAGGATATCAAAGACTTTTGCCATGTTGGACAGTTTTATGATGAGTTAGGAGAGTAATATTGCAAAGCCTCAGAGGAGGTGATCTATACAGCAGAAGGGGAGAAGTTGTGGTGTACAACACTTGGCTTACACAAGTAAGTACTAGTGAAGATTTAGTGACACCAACATTCAGAACATGAAAGAATGTCCAGAGAGCCATAAGATACTCCTGAAGATATTCTTGTTTCACATCGGTCAGCGGCCCACTACAACAGATGCAGAGAGGCTATCCTCCAAAAAGGCAAGGTCTTCTAAATGTAAGTGGGTGTATGAAAAAGTGTCTTTGTTATCCACAGAAAATAAAGATACTTTATCACCAGGATGATGATGCCCAGAGAATCTTTAGAACAGCTCATTATCCTAAATTCCTCCTCTTTCCTAGACATCTACTGTGGGCATTGGCACATCTGTACTTCCAAGGCTCTGGAGACCAGGGTTTATCTGTTTGTGAAGATCAGTGATTTTGGACTGAAAGCACTGTTTCATCATCCTCAACTCTGTGTCAACCTTACCTGTAAACTTATTCCTCAGAGGTGTAATCTAAAAGCTCCTATTCTAATAAGCTCATAGCGTATTAGGAGCTGAGTACCTGAGAGAGAATTTGTAGTTTTTTTACTGGTGGTTTATGTGGCTTCTTTCTGAAGCAAGGCCCCTACATGGAGTTGTTTTGTTTGCCTGTTTTTATTAATTTTAGAAGTCATCTTAATATCTTTAAATAGCATGCTTCTATATGATGATGATAGTAGGTATCATATTTAAGCAATGCCATTTTTGGCCATTTTTGCTTTTTCTAGCTTTTCTGTTTATTCTGTATATTTAAAACCAAAAGATTCCATAACTCTTGCACTCTGCATGCCCCCAGAACCAGTATCATACGGTCAACATCAAGATCTTCCATCAGTCTATGTGGTAGCCAGGCCCCTGGACCATGTCTACAATGGTTTCTGAGTATCTAGATAGATGAATACGGTAAAATATATCCCAGGGGACCAATTACTTCAGGGGTCTTTCCAAAGTAGGGTTCCCAGGACACTTTTATCAAATAAGGTTTATACTTTGCATCCTTGAGACAGCAATGGATTAGGTCTTGCTAATTTCTAAGATATCCTTCAAGGTATCTGTCTTGTTTGGTTTCTTTTTAATGATGTTAATTGCTTAAGTAATCACACTTCCTTTTGGCTACAATTTTACACACAATTCTTTTTGAGTTAAAGTTTATGTTTCTTAAATAATTCTGCTCTATATTTTGTCCCTAATTGTCATTATAAATCTGGCTTATAAGTTTTTAGTAAGTAAATTTTGGTATGAAACCACAAACTGTGTTTAGGGAAAATTGTGTCATTTTAGTTACAGATTTTTATTATTAGTGGTTTTAAATGCTACAAAAATAATGCCACAAGTTCCAAGCCAGGAGTGAGGAGGAAATTATTGAATGAAAAAATGTGTGAAGCAAAAAGAGGTGATGGAGACTCATTATATGGGGCAGTATTTATCAAAGAGGAAAGACAAAGTACTTAAAATAGCCAACAGTACCCATGTCACAGCCTGAGTGTTGGGCTGCCCTGAAATTTCATAGTCCACTGCTCTTAAACTCAGTCTTCTACAAAGTCTCAGAACATGGGCAAAATGTAGATACTTTTTTGGCCAGAATATGACATGCATAGCCTAGTTTATTTCTCAATGGAGTTTTTGTTCCCAAGTGAAACTTTATCAGTCTACTTCCTACTTCTGCATTCTGGTCTTCTGAGCTCTGGCTAAAATTTCCCCATCAAGTTATGATGAAAACCTTTTAGTCTTTCTCCAGTCTAATTCTCCACAATTTTTTTGAAAGTTTCCTTGCAAATCAGTTCTAAAGGCTTCAGAACTATATGGCCAGGTATAGTTGACTCCACATTTACTGTGAATCTGAATTAGTCAGTCTTCCCATTTTTAGTTCAAATTACTTGACACCTATAACATAAGGAAGAGAAACTTATTTGGCATGATTTGAGGGAATTCAGTCCATGGTTGTCTGGCTCCAAGGCAGAATAGTTATGGTGGATAAGAAAGCTGCTTAGTTCATAGTGGCAAGGAAGCAGAGTAGGAGAACAGTGCCAGAAAAGAAAGGAATAAGAGACCAGATATAGACCTCACAATTACACCTTCTGTGACCAACCCAGACATACACCAGAAGTGTGGTTTACTAATTTGTAAGCCAGTAATAATGAGGCTTTTAGAGATCTAGTGCCCAAATGGCACCCTCAAACCAACTTACTTATTGGAAAGTGCCAACACTTCAATTAAACCCAAATATCCAGTGCTCAGCTGTTGAGGCAACTTGATTTATGTGTTGATAGAGTTCTGCATGACCCCTTGTGACATGAGTCCATAAGTTTGCCACCACTGCCCTAGGGAATTCTCAAATTGGCAACTGATTTTAACTCTCACAAGTATGTATTTAATGATCTTGGTTTGAAGAAAGATGTCCTTTTTTTTTGGTACTGGGGATTGAACTTATGACCTCATGCTTGCCTAGTTGGTGCTTGTGCCATTGAGCTAAATCTACAGTCTCCAAAGATGCCTTTTTTTATAATTTATGGATACTTCAAAAATATTTTAGATCCCTTTCTGGGAATTGAAACCTAGAATTACAGTTTTTCAGTAAGTAAATTTTGGTATGAAACAACAAACTGTGTTTAGGGAAAATTGTGTCATTTTAGTTATAGTGGTTTATTATTAGTGGTTTTAAATGCTACAAAAATAATGCCACAAGTTCTGAGCCAGGAGTGAGGAGGAAATTATTGAATGAAAGAATGTGTGAAGCAAAAAGAGGTGATGGAGACTCATTATATGGGGCAGTACTAGTGAAGAGTGAAGTCACATGGCATAATTCACTCCTTGTGATTCTAAATTACTCAGAGCTACAAAGAATTGTCTTTGGCAAGCTTGGTTTGTCCTGTCAAGTCAGGGACACTGCAAACCATTAAACTGCCTTCTCTGATCAGGAAGGGAGTAAGTACGTATCCCCTGGGGAATAAATGATCTCTTAAAAAGCATTTTTATTTTCTCTTTCTTTTTTTCCCTCAAATAAATCACTATATTCTTGACTTTTAAGTCATTCTTCTTATCTGAAAATGATCTGCCTTGAACCATAATATTTAACAATATTTCAGAATGTAAACTTTTATCACATGAAGAATTGTTGTCTGTGGCAACTGACAGTGGATTTTACTCAGGATGCCTTTACTATGGGATTGCCAAAGTTTGCTGTCAATAAAGCCTTATGTAGTTTCTTATTCCTTCCCCTGATTTTGTTTTGAAAACTTAAGGATTCGCAGTGATGCTTAATTTATTCTTCCAGGATTGCTGAAAGTTATAAAACTTAGGCCTGTCTACAACCTCCTCTTTCTGTTGAGGACACTAAAGCCTAATCTGGACAGGAAATACTTGGTGTTTTTTTTTTTTTTCCTGGAAAGTCAGTCACAGGAGCTGGAAAGGAATTCAGGAAGCACCTCTCCAACTAAGCATTCTAGAAAAGGTGATATTTTGCACTGTAAAGCCACAGATCCAATACAGGGATCTTGGATCCACAGTGATCCAGGGGAAAGCTGAATAGGGGGTTTCTGAGATTCTAACTTTGATACACTTTAACCAGAAATAACAATACTGTTTCATCTTCTTGAAGTTATGCTAATAATTCTGTGTAGCTTGGAAAAGAAAGGACTGAATTCTCCAGTAAAAAATTATTATTTACTTTTTATTTATAAATGTGTTTCTTCCATTTGACCTTTTTCTATGACTTCTCTCACAGGTGGATTTTTACTATTTGATGTCCATGCTGTCCATAAATGCATTTATTAGTACTTATTAAATTGTACATTGTGCTTGTCTGTGATCATGATGGTGAATCTCTTAGTAAAAATCCTTATATTCTTCATCTGTGTTAGCTTCTTGTCATGGAATACAATGGCTGAACTGTTAGCAAATGCATAAATAAATGGATGCATGAACTTTATAGCATATACTTGGATTTTCATAAGAAGTTAGTTGTAATCCAAGTTGGAACCAGTTATCTGTGCACTTTGTGGATTATTTTTTATTTAAAGAAAATAACAGAAAACAATAACAATGATACAGAAAATCAAAACAAGATAATAGGAAACTAACAATGGTTATTATATTGCATATTATTACCTTCAAAATAGTTGCTCAGATTACCAAATATAGGCATACAAAGTTGATCAAACAATATAAGCACTAACTGTTCCTTTCAATGAACTAGTACAATTAGCTATGTTGTATATATATATATATATATATATATATATATATATATATTCTTTTCTTGCTTTTCTCCTTACACTCATTTCAGTTGTTCATCAGTTTTCAGCAGTTTCTTCCCCTTTCACAATATCTATTGTACCTTTTGGAACTTATTTACTGTATAAGTTTTTTGCAATAACGAGACAATACAATATTTATACAGGCAAGTCTGATTTATTTCACTTATAAGTATGGTCGCTAGTGGCATCCATTTGCCTATAAAAGTCTCGAGTTTATTTTTCATTATAGTTGGGTAGTATTCCATTGTATAAAATACTACATCATTTTTTTCCAAATTTTGTTGCTTTAAACATGTGTGCATGTATATTGCTGTGCTATGATGCTTTCAATTTTTTTCTGTAAAAACACCCATAAGGGGAATAATTGGGTCAAATAGGACCTCTAATCCTAGTATTTTGAGGAATCTAAACACTGATTTCCACAGTGATTGCACCAGTCTACACTACCACTGCAGTGGGGAAGGGTCCCTTTTATTCCACAGCCCTGCCAGCATTTGTTACTGGCTGATGTTTTGAAAATAGCCCTTCTTTCCGTGTGACATGGACTCTCAGTGTTTTTTAATTTGCATTTCTCAAATGATCAATAATGTCGAACATTTTTCATATATTTATTTATCATTTGCATTTCTTCATCAGAGAAGTGTGTATTCATCTTAGATGTCCAGTTTTAGACTGGGTCTTTGAATTTGGGAGGTTTGATTATTTTAAATTCTTTATATGCTTTAGATATGAGGCCTTCGTCTGAGGGACAGAGAGCTAAAATTTTTCACAACTTGTGTGTTTTCTTTTCACTCTGCTGGTGATTTCTTTTGATGTACAATCACCTTTTAAATAAAATTATATTCCACTTATTGATTCATTGAAGTGTTTCTCATGCAGTTCGGTTTTTGTTCATGAACTCTCTGCCTATCCTGTCTTCAAGGTTGCTACCTAGTTCCTCTTCCAGTTCATTTAGTGTTTCTATTTTATAATTTAGGTCTTTGATCCATTTTGACTTTGGTTTAGTGCATGGTGATAGGCATGGTGTAGTTTTAGTGTGTAGCACATGGAAAGCCAATTTTTAAAGACTCATTAAAGAGGCCATCTTTCCTCCAGTGAACATGCTTGGCCCCTTTGCACGATGAGGTGGCTGAGTGTGTTTATAGCTGGGTCTACATCTTCTATTCTGTTCTACTGATCCTCAGGCCTTTTTTCCCCTAGTACCATGCTGATTTTATTATAATAACTTTGTATTATAATCTCATGTCAGGAATTGTGATGGTTTCTGCGTTGCCTTTGTTGTCCAGGACTGCCTTTGCTATTCTAGGTCTTCTTTGGTTTCAGATGAACTTTAGGAATGTTTTCTTTTGATCTATTAGGTATGCTAATGATATTTTGATTAGCACTGCATTAAATTCACAATGTTGGGTCTTCCTATTCATGAGAAAGGAGTATCTTTCCATTTCCTGAGTTTTTCTTCAATTTATCTTTTCAGACTACTGTAATTCTCAATGTATACATCTTTTACTTCTTTTGTTATATTGATTCCTAAGTAATTCATTTTTTGATGTTATTAAGAAGAGTGTGATTTCCTAATTTACATCCCAGTGAGTTTGTGGTTTTTGTAAAGCATTGCTTTTTGTTTTTGAGTGTTGATTTTGTATCCAATTATGCTAATGAATTTGGTGATTAAATATAGAAGTCTTTTGGAGGAGTTTTTGGGGTCTTCTTTGTAGAGTATCATGTGGTCTCTGAATAGTGATAACTGAACTTCTTCCTTTCCTGTCCTTATTCCTTTTATTTTTCTCTCTTATCTAATTGCTCTGGCTAATGTTTACAGAACTACAGAATAGGAATTGTGAGAGTGGACAACTTTGTCTTATTCCTGATTTTAGGTCGAAAGCTTTAAGTTTTTGTCCTTTAGGATGATTTTGGCTATAGGTTTGTCATAGATAACTTTTATGAGATTGAGGTAAAGATCATATATTGCAATTTTCTGTTGGGTTTTCATCATGAATAAGTGTTTGACTCTACTGAAAGCTTTTTCTATTTAGATTATTATGGAAGTTTTGTTTTGGGATCTGCTGATATTTTGTATTACATTTGCTGCTCGTCTATGTTGAAACCTTCCTGTAATCCTAAGATGAACTCCACTTGGTCCACTTGGTGTATAATCTTCTTCATGATTTTCTGTATTCTGTTTGCCAGAATTTTATTGAGGATTTTTGCATCTATGTTCATTAGGGAGATGGGAATTTGGTTGGGTCTCTGTCTGGTTTTGGTATCAGGGTAAACTTGCCTCTAAGAATGAGTTAGTGAGAATTGCTTCCATTTCAATTTCATTAAAGAGTTTGAGGAGTATTAGTGTTCAGTCTTTTCTAAATAACTTGTGGAATTCAGCTGTGAATTCATCATAACCTGGGCTTTTCTTTATTATTAGGTTTTTAATTCCATTAACTGATACTTGATTATTCAGAATTTTTATATCTTCATGACTTAGTTTTGATAATTCATGTGTTTCTAGTAATCTCTCTTTTTGTTCTGTTTTCATTCAATGAGAGTAGCAATTTTCCAAGTATGTACTGATGATCTTCTGAATTACCACCAGATCTGTAGTGTTTTCACCCTTTTTACTCCTTATTTCATGAATTTGAGTTTTTCTTACCTTTTTTGATAAGATTGGCTAGGGATTTATCGATTTTACTTATTCTTTCCAAGAATCAAGTCTTCATTTCATTGATTCCTTGTAATGTTTTCTTTGTTTCGATTGCATTAGTTTATGCTTTGATCTTTATAATTTCCTCCCTTCTTTGATCTTTGAGCTTACTTTGCTCTTCTGTTTTTAGAAGACTGAGGTGCAGCACTAAGTTATTTGGGCTTGTTCCACTTCTCTGATATGAGAATTCACTGCTATAAATTTCCCTCTTAGGGCTTTTGAGTCCTCCAGATTCCAGTAAATTATATTTACATTTTTATTTGATTGTAGAATTGTTTAATTTCTTTATTTTCATCTATGACCCATTGGTTATTCAGAAGGGTGTTATTTAATTTGCATGTGTGTATGGAGTTTTGTAGTTTCTTTTGTCATTAACTTCCAAATTCATTGCACTATAATCAGATAATATAAATGGCATAAGTTAAATTTCTTTGCATTTACTTAAGCATGTACTATGGGTTAGAATATGATCTATTTTAGATAAGATCCTATGTGCAGCTGAGAAGAATATGTGCTGTAATGTGTTGGATGGAACACTCTGTAAACATCTATTTAGTCCATCTATTCACAAGTTTCCTTCAGTTCTATTTCTTTGCTGACTTTTTGTCTAGTTGATATATCTCTTTGTGACAATGGGGTATTAAGGCCCCCTGTTACAATTGTTTTATTGATTATTTGATTTTTCATATCTATTAGTATTTTTCTTATACAGTTGGGTGCTCCCATATTTGGTGCATATATATTTATGACTTATGTCTTCCTCTTGAAATTTTCCCCTAACAAGTATATAGTGACCTTTATTTCCTTTGATCATTTTGACTTGAAGTTCACATTGTCTGCAAACAGAATAGCCACCCTGCCTTTTTTCTGGGTTCTTGTCCCAAGGAGTATTGTTTTCCATCCTTTAAGTTTCAGTCTGTAAATTTCCTTTTGAGTTAAACATGTTTCTTGTATATAACATATTTTTTGGATTTTGTTTCTTGATCCACTCTGCCAGTCTGTTTCTTTTGATTGTTGAATTGAGGCCATTTACAATAATGGTTATAATTGATATGTGTCGACTTATCTTTGTGTTGTTTTCTTCCCGCTGTTGGTTCCCTACTTTTCCCCTCTGTTTAAGTGCTTACCCTTCTTGGTGGTTTTCTTCTGTTGTTCTTAGAATTATGGTCATTTTTATCTCTTTCTCGAATATCTTTCAGTACTCATTGTAGGGTTAGTCTGGTGGTTATGAATTTCTTCTCTTGTTCTTTGATTTGGAAGTATTTTATTTCTCCATTAAGTTTTTTATTTAGGGAAAAAAAGCAAAACAGATAAAAGGATAGAAATAATACAGAATTTCAAAAAATAACAGTAAGAAATCACTAGTTGATAAATTATATGTTATCTTAGAAGTAGTTGTTCTAGTTACAAAATCAAAACATAAAAAACGAACAGACAGTCAAACAATAACAGCACATACTATTCTGTTTGATGAACTAACAAAATCTTAGTTCTCCACTAATTTTGAAAGATAGTTTTTCAGGATGCATCAATCTGGGTTGGAAGTTGTTTTCTTTCAGGACTTCAAACCCCTCACTCCAATCTCTTCTTGACTTGATGGTCTGTGTTGAGAAGTATTCTGTGATTCTGATAGGCTTTCCTTTATAGGTGATCTGTTTCTTTTCTGGGACAACTTTTAATATTCTGTTCATGTGCTGAATTTATGGGATCTTGATTATTATATGGCTGGGTGTAGATTTATTTTGGTTATGGCTATATGGAGTAGAATATGCCTCAGATATCTGTATGTCAGATTCTCTTCCCTGTTTTGGGAAATTTCTGCTACCTTTTCTGCAAATCTTCTATTTATGTAATTTGCATTGACTTTTTGCTCACACCTGTCCACTTGTAATGTTTTTGTCTGCATCACCTTGCAGGTGTTGACATGTTATTTCATGGTTTCTTGTTATTTTAAAGAGATCTTTCCTTTTGTGGTTGCTAGTTGTAATCCTGTCTTCAAGTCTACCTTCAGTTTCATTCAAGTGGTCTTGCCACCTTTCAATGGAATTTTTAATTTCCTGAATACCACTTTGAATCTTTTTATGCATTCTAATTCTTTCCTATATTGTTCTTTAAAGTTTTTCATCATTATCCTATGCTTCACTTTTTAAAAAATCTGTGTCTTCTTTAGATATGCTCAGCAATTCTTTCATTATTGTCATTTTTTTTAACCTGAGAGATTACTTATGATATGGTTTTCTCTGTAGCCCCATGGAGTTGTTTATTTGGATCAGTTTTGCTATCATTTCAGACATTTCAAGTGTTTGACTTCCAACTTATTCTGTGTCAGTATCTCCTGGACTTGTTCTGGGTGGTCTGCAGGTCTGAGGTGCATTTTGCTCCTTTGTCTTGACATTTCCTATTTCAAAAAAATTTTGTTTTGTTTTCTCTGATGATCTTTGTGAGTTTTGGTGATAGGTAGCAACATCGCTATAATCTAGGCCTCACAAGGAAAAGATTGCTCTTCAGGGATTTCTTTTGTGATTAGAAGATTCCTGGTTTGTGTTTATCCCAAGATCTTACCTTCCCAATTAATTGAGAATGAAATTTTGGTTTTTGTTTGGCTCAGTCTCCAGTCTGTTGGTGTAGGGATGTGGTGAAGTTATTACTGCAGAGCTTCCCAATATTGTCACACAAAGAATGAGTGATTGCAACAGATATGACAGCCTCTAAGTACTTTTTTTATTTTGAAAAGAATAAAACCAAAAGAAATAAAACAATTGAAACAATCAAAAGAAAGCAATGAATGTGATACAAGACTTCAAAACAAGATAAAAGGAAACCAACAATGGCTACCATAATGCCTCTTGCTAGCTTCAAAATAACTTTGTATACACTCAGGCACAATAAAACCAAACAAAACAGAACAGAATAAAGCCAGTCAAAACCAAAATAATGAAAACAATATAGGAGTTCCAAACATGACAATAGGAACACCACAATGGCTACCATAGCGCATCTTGTTATCTTCAAAGTAGCTGCTTATACCATCAGACATAATAAAATCAATCAAAATAAAATAGAATAAAATCAATCAAAAGAAAACAAGTAAAGCAATACAGGGCTTCAAACAAGATAATTAGAAATCAATAATGGCTTCTATAATACATTTTGTTATTTTTGAAATAGTTGTCCATGCCATAAAATATGATAAAATCAAACAAAACAAAACAAAACAATAAAATCAAGCTAAACAGAACACTGAAAACAATACAGGGTGTCAAAACAGGATATAAATTAACAGTGGTCATCGCCTTCCTCCTCTAGAGATCTCCTCTCCTTTTACCTTCATAACACCTGTTGTGCATTTTAGATCCCACTAACTCCTTTAGTTTTTATACTAAGGAGAAAACATGATGATATTCATCATGTGACTCTGAACCATTTCATTCAGCAGCCTGATTTCAAGTTGTATCCCTTTAACCTACAAGCACCTTGAGGATATCTTTCTTTGTGCTGAGTAGCTTTCCATTGTATAGAAATGCCGTATCTGCCTTATCCATTCGGCAGTTGATGGGCAATCCCTACTTATTTTTTTCTGATTCCCTGTCCCATAGCTCATTGTTTTCTCTCCTTTGACTGTGAATTTCCCTTTGAGTTAAATGTGTTTGTTGAATAGATAGACCTCCTGATCTGCCTGTATTTTTTTTATTGGTGAATTGAGGCCATCTACATTAATGGTTATGGCTGACATGCACCGGATCATCTTTGCCATGCTGTTTTCCTGCTGTTGGCAGTCTACTTTTCCCCTCCATTCAGTTGTCTTCTCTGCTTGATGCTCCTCCTCTGCCACTGTAACTGGAACCATGTTCTTTTTTGTTTCTCTCTAGAATGTCCTTCAGTATTCTTTGTAGGGTTGGTTTGATGTTCATGAATTCCTTCAGTTGTTCTTTGTCATGGCAGTATCTTGTTTCTCCATTAATTCTGAAAGATGGTTTTGTGGGGTACATCAATCTGGGTTGAAAGTTGTTTTAAGACTTGAAATACTTCACTCCTGGGTTTTCCTTTGTAGGCAATCTGTTTCTTTTCCCTAACAGATTTTAATATTCTGTTCTTGTGTTGAATTTCTGAAATCCTGATTATTTTTTTTAAATTTTATTTAAGAAGAAAACAGAAAAAGGGTACAAGTTATACAGAATTTCAGAAAAAATAAACAGTAGGAAATCACTAGTTAATAGATTACATATTGTCATCTTAGAAATAGTTGTTCAAGTTACAAAATTAAAGCATATAGAGTGGACATTCAAACAGTTAGAACTATAAACAGTTCTGTTCAATGATCCAACAAAACTCAGATAGATGGTTATCTATCTTATACAGTTAAATATACATGCAGTTATATCCTTTAGAGAACTTTCTTTTCCCCTCTTGTACAATGACAATTACACATGTTGGGTTTTATTACCACAGTTCTTACTACTTTTTTTTTTTGAAGAGAGTAAAACCAAATGTGACATAACAGGACAGAGTCAGTCAAATCAAAAGGATGGACATAATACATAATGTAAAAACAAAATACAAGGTGATCAACAATGGTTACCATAATGCCTCTTGCTATCTTAAAAAGAATTGCCTATATAGTTATAATAAAATTGAACAAAACAGTAAAGAACAAAACCAGTAAAACCAAAACATTGGAGACATTAGAGGACCTCAAAAGAAAATAATAGTCAACCAGAATGGGTATCATAATGAATCTTATTGTCTTCACAGTTGTTGCCTATACTTTCAAACTTGGTACTATCAAGCAGAACAGAATAGAGGAAAATCAGTCAAAACTGATTGGTGAGATCAATACAGGGTTTCAAATCAAGTTAATAAGAAATCAAAGTGGGTTACTATAATATATCCTACTATTTTTAATTTATTTTTCCCTTAATTAAAAGAATAAAAATTAAAAAGTAAATAATAAAAAAAGGATATTGAGATAAAAGAGGGCATAACAACAAAACAGTGCAGGTCAAAACATAACCATTTAAGCAAAATAGTGTTTTCCCACAAGATAATCCTGACATAAAAGTAGTTACCATAGTGTCTCTTTCCTTGAAATCTTTGAGTATAACTTCGTATACTGTAGCATCAAACATATCAAGACAATGTAAAACTGTTCAAGAGAATGACAATATCACAGGGTATTTAGAACCAACTAACAGAAAATGAACAATTGTTTCTGTATAATCTCCTTGTCTATAAAAGTTTTTGTTTATATTATCACATATAATAAAAACCAATAAGACACAACATGTTAAGACCAATGGAGACAGAAGAACAAAAGCTTGATGGGATTTCAAAACAAGATGATATTAAATCATCAGTAGCTGTTATGATGTCTTTTTTTCTCCAAAATAGCTGTTCCTACCATCCAATCTTCTCTGCCTCATTTCTGTTGAGCACTTTTTCTGTCATTAGTTGTGAGTTTGTCTTCTTCATTTTGCTTTCTGCTCCATTCATTGTGGCCTCTCTGCCACTGTTTCTGGAATATTGGTATTTTTCTTTTTTAGAATATCCTGCAATATTTTCTGTAGCATTGAATTGGTGGTTGCAAATTCCCCTAGTTCCTCTTTATCCTGGAAGCACCTTGTTTTTCCATCAATTTCTAGGGACAGTTGTGCAGGATATATCAATCTTGGCTGGAGATTATTATCTTTCAAAGCTTGAATTATTTCCCCCCACACTCTTTGTGATTTGATGGTTTGTGCCAAGAAGTCGTCTGTAATTCTGATGGGTGTTCACTTGTAAGTGATCTGTTTCTTGTCTCTGATGGCTTTTAATATTCTGTTCTTATATTGTATTTCTGGAATTTTGATTATTATATGCCTAGGTGTAGCTCTGGGTTGTAGGTGGCTGGGGTCCTATATACCTCATACATGTGAGTATCTTTACCTTTTGCTAAATTAGGGAAATTATCCTGGATTATTTCTGTGAATAGCTTTTGTAGTCCATTTGTTTGTGTCCCTACTTCTTCATGTTCTTAATTCTTAAGTTATAGATCCTCTTATCATCTTCAAGCCTTTGTATTATTGCTGTTTGTTTTCTTGTTATTTTAAAGAAGTTTTTCATTTCATGCTCCCACCTTACAAATCTGTCCTCCATTTCAGATAATCTATCCTTAGTTTCTTTCAAGCTGTTATGCCAGCTTTTAATAGAGTTTTTAGTTTCCTGGTAATCTCTTTGAATCTGCTTCACATATTTTATGTTTTCTCTATTTTCTCCATCAAACAATTCTCCCCTTTTTTTCTGTTCTTCCATTTCACCATCTGTTTTTTCTTGAGTGGTGCTTAGCATTTATCTAACTATTCTACTTATATCTTGCTTTATTTCATTAAATACTTCACTTTTGAATTCATCTATGAAGCTCCAGAGATATTACTTTATATCTATTGGTGCCATGTCTGATATTGCATGTTTTCTGTCCTCATTCTCCTTTGCGTTTACTTTTCCTGGATCAGTGTTCTCAGGATTGGGGACTGAGGACCCTTTGTTGTTGCTCCCTCTTCCCATACTTTTTGTTCCTTCCATTCAAGCGTATATAGGAGGCCCAGTTTTTTTTCTCTTTGTCTGTTACAGTTTGTTTGAATCCGCTGGCTAGGTGTTCCTGCCCACTGCAGTGTACTAGGGAGACACAGACCTGGGCAGCTCTGCTGGACCCACCCCTCCAGGTCAACCTACTGAAGGCTTAACTACTAGGGTGCACCACCAGGTGCTGGGACCTGGTTTTGGCTAGCCTACTGGGTCTTAGTCCGTGGCATCACCCAGGCCAAGAGCTCCCCACCAGTCCTGCTTAAGAGGGGAATATGTGACTAAAGTCACTGCAGTGTCCTGTTCCAGCTAGTCTGCCTAGTCCCAGAATGTCCTCTGTTGGAGCCTTCTAGTCTATGAAAGGGTCCCTGCTCCTCTCACTCACTGCAGGTCGATGCAGGGCTCCCCACCAGTCCTGCTCTCAACTCCGTTTGGTTCACTGATTCCTGTTCTCAGAGCTTTCATGCATCTCTCTCCCTTCTCTGCTGATTGGGACACAGCAGCGGCAGCAGGAAATTGAAATTGTGGCTTCCAGAGGTGCGGGTTCCAGCTTCTGTGTTGAGATTTTATCTGTTCCTGTTATAGCATTGGGATTGCATTTCTAGTTGGTTTCTCTCAGCTTAGTTCATTGTTGGGTTGGCAGGGTATATCTCCTCTTGCTTAGGACTCCTCACACCACATCCTTCCTGGATTGTAAGCTGGCAATCTCAGAGAGCCTCCATGGCTACTGTTATCTGTCTGCCATGCTCTCCCAGAAGTCTCTACATCACTTCTTATGACTGTGCTCCACAGTCCTTTGTCCGTGCGTAGTGCATTTCTGAAATCTTGATTATTATATGTCTGGGTGTAGATTTATTTTGGTTATGGCTATCTGGATTTCTATATGCCTCACTTATCTGTATATCAGGTCCTTTTCCCATGTGTAGAAAGTTTTATGCTATCACTACTGTAAATAGGACTTTAATGTCATTTGTGTTGACTCCTGCTTTTTCAGTAACACCTATTATTCTTAAGTTATTTTGATTTGCATTATCTTGCAGTCTTTAAATTGATTTTTTTTCCTGATTGCTTCTTATTTTTAAGAGATCTTTCCTTTCATGATTGCAAGCTGCACCCTTGTCTTCAGGGTCTGAAAGTCTATCTTCAGTTTTTTTCAAGCAGTTTTGGCAACTTTCAGTGGAGCTTTTAATTTCCTAGATATCTCTTTGGATCTGTTTAATATATTCTAAATCTCTCTTATATTGTTTATTCCCACTTTCCATCATTTTCTTATGATTCTCTTTTTTTAAATCTATGTCTTCTTTAGAGATGCTTAGCAATTATTTTATTATGTTTTTTATTTCTTATTTTACCTGATATATTATTTCTATTCTAATTTCTTTTATAGCCTCATGAAGTTGTCTCTTTACTTCAGTTGCCATCACTTCAGAAACTTCAGATGTGCAACTCCCAATTTCTTCCATGTTTTCATCTGCTGGACTTGCTCTGCTTGGGCTAGAGGCCTGGGACTGTCTTTTGCTTCTTCTTCTTCTTGATATTTTTTTTTTTTTTGATTCTTCCAAACAAGCAGGTAGTGGAATCCCAGGCACTGTTGGCCACAATTTCTCTGCAGTGTGACTGTTTAGTTCTCCTGGACAGTTATGGCTATGGATATCCAGTGGTGGCTACTGGTGTGCTGGTGCAGTGCCAGGTGCTATTGTTCCCAGCCTGTGCTGGTACCTGGGGTGGAATCCTCTGGAGGGTTGTTGGTGTGTGTGCAGGACAGGGCTGGCTGCTGCTTCACTAAGCTAGTTACCTGCAAACAGTGTTTTCAGATGGCTGCTGGCGTGCATGCAGAGGGCAGGGCCTGCCTCTGCATCTCAACCCAAGCTGGTTACCTGCAGGCAGTGTCTTCTGATATCTGCTGGAGTGCACCCAGTGGCAGAGACTGCCTCCAAACCTGCTAAGTATTTTTTTTTTGGCATACAATTAAGCCACTACTACTGATGACAATGCATATTTTTCCTGAAGTATCTTGGTGCCTAACAGAGGTTGAAAGCAAATCTTCTTAAAAGTGGCTTCTTTTGTCTATCTCAATTTCTCCCATTCCTACAAAGGGATTCCTACAATTGGGATCCATGTAGGGATCCTAATCGCTACATGGGATTCTCACATGGATCTCTTTCTTCATGTTGTGAAATTCATCTTTGTGTGTCCCCAAAGTCATATTTGAAGCCTTAACTTTCAATGTAATATAATTAGGGGGCAAAGTTAGAAGGAATTTTGGGGAAGAAACTGAGTTTAGATATGACTACATCAGGTTGGAGCCTCTGAAAAGCTGTTAGTGGCCTTATAGCAAGAAGAAGACATACTAGAACTTCCTCTATCTACCATGAGAGAACATAGAAAGAAAGCAGTTTCTACAAGCCTTCACCAGAACCCAGCCATGTTGGTATCTTGAGCTTGGATATAAAAGCATCCAGAACTATGAGAAATAATGCCTGTTGTTTAAATCATCCAGTTAGTGAAATTTTGCTATAGTGGACTGTGATATTGTCAGAAATATATTTTTGACCTCTGCCCCTAGTTTGTGACACAGGAATTCTAAACTCCTTGTAATAGATTTATTATAAATGTTTTTTATCCTAATATGTACTCATTGGTTCACGTTTCTGACACAAGAGCTTCAAAAAGTTGGAATTTTGTAAGTGACAGGGGTAAAATGAATACTTTTTAATCATACCTGAGTTCATTCGAGTGAATTGACTTGTAGTGGTTCCCTAGGTCATTGCCAGACAGATCACTCTTCTGATTAGAAAGTTAATATGTTGGTACTGTCAGCTTTATTCCTGACCTCTGGGAAGGAGAGATTGAGTTAGTCACAAATAGCTAATGATTTGATCAATTACTCTTTCATGATGCACCTCTATGAAAACCCTAAACTGCAAGGTTCTGAGAACTGCCAAGTAAGTAAATTTATAGAGCTGCTGGGAAGGTGTCACCCCTTTAACTTCAAGGGAATAGAAACTTCTATGTTCAGGACTTTCTGAATCTTTCTTATGTATCTTCATCTGACTGTTTATCTGTATCCTTTAATGTTCTTTATAATAAACTAGTAATGCTCTATTGTGTTTCCCTTATTTTTGTGAGCCATTATAGTAAATTATTGAACCTGAAGGGATCAAGAGAACCCCTAATTTACAGTCAAGTTAGATAGAAGCTTGGGTAACCCAGGGATCCACTGATTTTGAATGGCGTTTGAAGTGAGGAGCAGTCTCATGGGAATAGATCTTTAAACTATAGAATCTGTGCTACCTCTGGGTGTTTAGTGTCAGAATTGAATTAAATTGTAGGACACTCAGATGGTGTCTGCAGAGAATTAGAGAACTGCTTGGCATGGAAACCCACACATTTCGTGTCAGGAGTTTGGTGAATAGAGGAATAGATTTTCCTTTTATAGCTAGAACTGACTAAGGCATTCTGCTTTAAATAAAAGAAAACCAATGTCTTTTCAATCCACACTTCTGTTTTCCCTATCAGTAGTATGTTAGCTCAGTCAAAACATCAAAATCTTATATACACACACCTTGTTGGATGAAAATCAAATTCTCCTGTCCCCCATGTCTATATGACCCATCATCTTGATCACGTTTGCCTTGAATATGGTCTATTAAGACTTCCTTTTGCTAGCTAACCTCATTTGAGTATGCTACACTATTCTTCCTTGTAATGGTCATACCATTTCTCTCATTCTCCCTGGTTCACCAGGAAACCTTCTAGGCTGATTATGTCTTTATTGTGACACTTGGTAAACCTCTATCTTTAAAGTTCTCCTTGGTTCCCAAAACTTACCCCAGATGCTCTACCCTTCCAATAATCATTCTCAGTTCCCACAAAAAAGATATCTGTGGTTCCTTGAACGTGTATCATTTTTTAATTCTTACGAAGTGTTTTTAGTCTGCCTATTATAAGAATTAATCACTTACTCATTTATAGTTTTATATTTGCAAGGCTTTTGAAGGTAAGACAGGTGATTTTTCTCATTTTTCCATCATTCATAGCAGTATCTTCCTGCCTCACTATTGAGTGAAAGATATTCAACTGATACTTGTACTGCTTTCCATAGTGTGTAGGATGACAATTGTTCCCCTGCATGTACCATCTCTAATAGATCGGTAGTACATATTTTGATCTCCAAACTGAGTAGCATTTGTCGTGAACCAGAAACAGTTTCGAAGCAGTGAGCAATACCTGTTATTAATGAAGGATGGGGCACCCTGGTTGAGTAAGTGTGGTAGCTCATGTTCCATTTACTTGCCAATTTTGCTCTCACTTTGCTCCTTACCTTTGTTTTCACTGTTTATCTCTCACTCTCTTTTTAAAAATTGTTTATTTATTTGCTATGTTTGTTCCTTGAGTTTGTACATTTCTTGTTACAGCTTTCCTCTTATTTTTAATAAATGCTGAAGATACTTTATTTTCCACTGAGTCATAGGATTTCTTTCCTTTACTACCCTTCAAATCTCCCCTTCCCTAGAAAGTATTTTAGTTGCTAATCCTGTGTGAAGTATGTGTCTCATTCTAAAATATCCCTAGTAATTAAAGGGAAATTCTCTTTTTGTTTGAGAACATAAAATGTAAAAATGACAAAATATAAAGAAGAATTGCTGAGAGTAGAGATGGCTATAAGGTTATCCAGTATCATAGTTAAATTATTCAAGCTGGAAAATAATCAACTTCTAAGAGATCATTTATCATTAACTCAAAGCTTAAAACTTACAGTGATTCTGGCAATTGAAATGAATCAATAATGAAAACATGGCCTTTAAAAAACTACATTGTAACCAAGGATCAGTTTTGTAAAAATAGGGAAATGAGAAAAAGGTTATTCTAATCAGGCCAATGGAAAATGATTCATTGGGAAACAGTCTATTAGATAGTCAGTTGACAATTTATATTTGTACTTACCATCATAGAAATTAAAAATTGGAAGATGAATTACACAGCATTTATTCAAACAACCTCATTTACTAATGAAAGTTAAAACCCAGAGCAGGTACTTTAGAGATTTCCCAAGGTTATTCCATTTGAATTAAATCACAGCAAGCAATAAAACCCCATTTTCTTAATATATATATATATATATATATATATATATATGCTTTATTAGACATGCCCTGATTTTGTTGTCAAGCCTTTAAAGATTGACTAATTATGGGGATTTCATGATAGGTCCTACAGAAAGGCCAGCCCTAACTGGATTGTGAGTAAGCAAGAGAGAGAAAAAAATAAGAAAGAAATTGCAAAAGCATCCTTTAATTCGTTCTCATTACACAAATATAACCTTGTCATCTGTATTAACCTGAATTCTGCATGAATATTATTCATATATATGAAAATATACATATGCTGTTATTTAAAACCACAGTATATATTTAAATTAAAACATTATTATAGTAAAAGACACTACCATTAATCTCTTCAAAGTATACCCCTCACTTTGAGCACACATCCCAGCATTCATGCCAAATTCCAAAGTAGTTCTGGAGGTTCTCATTTATGCGAGTCTTTAGCTGTACTGTTGTAGCTGCCTCAATATATCCTAAGTCAATTCACAACATTTATTTTTTGGTTACCATTTTGACTTTGGAGGAAGAATCAGAAGTCACATGGTGCCAGATCCAGTGAATAAGATAAATGAAGTTGCACCGTGTCTTTACAAGCCCATCTTTCTGCTCAGTAGCGGCATTCACCACAATTTCATCAAATGTCATACAGATGCTCATGGAAGAGGACCATGAGGACTGCTTCAGAAAGTGGCAGGAATGATGGAAAAAGTGTATCTGGAGGGGGTGGGAATATTTACAGGGAGATTAATGGCAATTTGTGAGTTAGGTGATATATTTTAAAAATTTTAAGTATTGATCATACGATTTGACCACTCTGTATATACACATATTCATGTATTTATTGACTCTGGCAAGTCCAGATTGCAGGAAGGGTACGCAGGCTGAAGTGAGGCAGTGTTCCAACTCAAAACCATCAAGGAGGAAAAACCTATTGCACATATAGTCTGAAGGCAGTTGATGGGACAATTCTCCGTTACTTGGCAGAAGCTCAGTGAGTATGTGGCCACTCAGATTATAGAGAGAAATCTACTTTGAGTTACCAATTAAAATGTTAATCTCATCCCAAAACTCCTGCAGAAACACCCGCAGCAATGTTTGAACAAATATCAGGGCATTTTATGAACCAAGTCAGGTAATCAGGGAAATGAACCATCACAACATCTTCCAATTCTTGTACAACACATGGGTGGTTCTTCAATTTAAGCACAACACATATTGTCTTGACTTTATCTCCTGAATAGGATTGATGGAAATATGTCACTCATTTATACGGACTTTTCGAAAGTGCGTCTAACCAAAGCTACAACTGGATTTGTCTTCAGTAATTCATATTGTCGCTTAAATTGATTTTGAGCTCCACACAACTGGAGGGTGAAAACTACATCTCCACATCATATACATACTGCACATGTTGAACACTGAATAAACACAGAGACTTGAGCTGGAGCTGCAGCTCCCTAGAGGGAACTTACCCTGAGATGTCAGAGTCATTACCTCTCCGACTTGTTTCATTTGCTTAGAACTGGCTGGAACTGTATCCTTTAGGCTTTAAATTTTCATACTTGATTCCACTCTAAACGTGAGTTTTTGGGTAAGTGTTTGTTGAATGTTGAGAGAAACATCTGCTCAAATGCTTCTGGGCAAATGAAGATGGTGTGGCGGGGAAGCCATCCCTCAGCTTCAAGCTGTAAAATCCATTCAAGACTATTTTTGCACGTGAATAATTTTAATACAGAATGATTTTAAAATTTGAAATGTTCCATGACTCTATTCTTCACAGGGAGAAGCAGTATCATTTATTAAAAATATTTTATAATTGCACATTTAAAGCAGTTTCAAGTGGACAAAAATTGATTTTGTATGTGTAGAGACTAGGTTAGGAGCTATTGCCATTGGTCTTTCTTGATAAATATACAATGGCTCTATTTAATGTTTAACTTGTGAAATTTTGTATCTCCAACTATAAATTTGTTTGAGGTTAGTGACATTATGTCATGGGTAGGCAAGAAAAAAGGAATTGTTTTCTTTATTTTGGTGGCTTTCCCTTGTTATTATTTTTACTTCCATTATAACCTATGGTTTTGTTTCTATGCTTAAGGGAAGTTAATCTTCACTTGTACTCAGGAAAGCTCCATCCTGAGCCCTCCTTGCTACTTGTCCATTGGATTTCTGAGACCCACTGCCCTTACTGTTCTCTATCCCCTTGTTACACATAATGCATCTGCCTCTAACACAAGACTTTAAAATTTAGTTTTACTTGTTAGGTCAAAGATGGTACTTTGTCTCTTCTTAGGTGCTTCAGGCTTAGTATACTTTGGTTTCTCTTTAAATATTGACTAACTGAGTTATAGAAGGCAAGTATTTCCAGACACAGAAAAGCTATGGACCTGCAGACAAGTCTTCAGCCTCCATACTCAATCTGCGTCAGTCATTGTTCTTTAAACATTGATCACTTCTTCATTTGACGAAGAGAAAACATTATCCTGATGCTTACTTTTGCTTCTTTAAGAATTTTCCTTGCTCATAAGAGCATGCAAATCTCTCATACACTTGACAGTTTAGTCTGGATTATAAAAGTAAGCTAATCCAATTTTGCAAATATAGAATGTTATAATACTGACTATCATTTAAAACCTCCACTTGTGATATGCTGATATGAACCTAAAGTGAAGATGTGCTGCATCTTGTAACCACCTATGTCCCCCTTCTTTCTACTCACAAGAATTATGCTTTGAATGCAATCAAGAATAGGGTCTACATAAAAGCTTGCCTTTTGAGTTCTGATTCGTGTGTAACTATCCTTGCAGCCAGAAAGCTCTGCTCTATATCCCTCTGGCTGTATAACTGTGAATATTTAGTTGTGAGATTATTGGTCAATAAGTATTGTATTAACTCATGTAGAGAAATTTAATGAGAAAACTATATGGTCTTCCTTGTCTTTTTCTTAGATTAAAAGATCACTAGTCACTGTTCTTATATGTATATGATTAATAGGCTCTATAATTAATTTTGGTTGGTATTCTACACAGCTTTTATTGTTATTTACTTTTGTGTCTTATTCTTTACATATTGCCTTGAGAGACCTAAAGTGAGGCGTCATCCAGAAACAACTCATTCACTTCCTTTTTAACAAAGCAGAGTAGAGCCTCAGGATTGAATAGTTACCTAGGTCTGAAAAGGGTTGGTAAAGCAGGGCAAAGTCCCACGATGCAGAGAACACCCAATGGACACAATCGGTAGGATCAAAATATGAGCCTAGTCTCTCACCTCCCTGGTGTGTCCTTCTATTGAGTTGTCTGGAGACATCATCAAGTGCACAAGGAGCTGATACAAGGTGAAAACTGCTCGGAAGGGCATCAGACTCTCCAGTAAACAGAAAATGCCCCCAGAATGTTGAGATGAAATGAACTCCTGTAAATGAAATAAAGGAGCAATTAAATATAGCAGAAGAAATTAATGATTTGTTGACATAATCAGTGATGGAGACAGTTTGAGGACATCAAACCTAATGAAGATGTTCAGTAAAAGAATTAGGAAAACCATATTAGTTATTTATCCAATATCCACTGTATTGTGGATAAAGTATTACACACACACACACACACACACGTAGCAATATTTTTCTTTTCCTTTCATAAGAGAAGTCCTACTTTGCTCTGAAAGATGTCATGTTTTGCTTAAAGTGTGCAGCCCCTAGGGGCAGAAACCAGACAAGGTCTTTCTTTTCATCTTCTTGGTTCCACATTTGTTTTCCTCAAAAACTTTATATTTATAGTAATATCACTTCTGGGTACACAGGTTGAGTATCTCTTATCTGAAAATCTGAAATCCTAAATGCTCCAAAAGTCTAAAATGTTTTGAGTCTCAGTGGACACCACAAGCAGAAAATTCCATGTTGCAAAACTTTTTTTAATGAAAAGTTTATTAAAATATTATATAAAATTATTTTCAGACCATATGTATGTAAAACATAAATAAATGTTATATTTAGACTTTGGGATATCTCAGGATATCCCATTATGTATATGCAGGTACTCCAAAATAAGAAAAAATTCAAAATCTAAAATACTTTTGGTTCCCTGAACATTAGATAATTGACATTCAATCTACATATCAAAAATATTTGAAGAATTTCAAAGGGATATTTTAGTATTATTGATTACAGCATTGTTGATAATGGACAAGAGGTAGAAACAACTTAAATGTTCATCAGCAGATGAATGAGTAAGGAACATGTATACTTACAGAGTATTTTCAGCCTAAAAATAGAGGGAAAATGTCATACACTTCAATATGTATGAACCAGGAAGAAACTATACTAAGAGAAATAAACCAATCACAAAAATAAAAACACTGGAAGTCTTCTCTTCTATGTGCTAAATTTAATAATTGGACTCTTAGAAACATTAAAGTAGTATGGATATTGCTAGAGGGTTGAGATGAGGAAAATGGAGTTATTATTCAGTGAATATAGAATTTCAGTGTGGCAAAATGAAAAACACCTAGAGATCTTCTGTACAACAATGTGCCTGTAGTTATATTATTATGCGATAAACTTAAAATGGCTTACGAATTACATTTTGTTACCAGTTTTCAACCACAATTTTAAAAAGATTATATATCTAGGATGCTTAGTATAATACCAAGTGTTGTAGTCAGGGATTGTGCAGAAAATAATTAGAATCAGGATGTGGATTTTATAATATTATTTTTATAATGGTCACCAGGAGTTAAAACAAGAAAATGCAGGAAATATATCTGCAACACCAAAAACATAGAATATTTAGTCAAGGCCTAAATCCCATAGCAATGTCTCACATGAGTCCAGATAAAAATCCAGAGCTCATGACAATGCCTCCCACGAGTCCAACTGAAGGTCCAGAGCTCACAAGAACGACTCACACCAGTCTCTTTTACGGATCCATGCCAGGAAGGCCCGAAGGTCAGCGGTGGAAGCCAGAAAGTCCATACCAGTGGGGTGATGGAGCTGTGCTGGTGAGTTGAGGGTTCTACGCTGGAGTCTAGAAGCCACACTCACAACAAGACCAGAGCTGTCCTGAAAGGCACCACAGCCATCATCAGCGACACTGAGGCCCCGAGCTCCTCCCACAGCAATCAGAGTCTGGTACATGCCAGGAAGCAGCGTGAAGAGTTCATCCTAGAGAACAAGCGGCACACGTTTTCCCCTCTGGAGCCAGGAAGCAATGCTCGATATGAGGACCAGAGCTTCTCCAGGAGAACCAACAGCTCAAACAGCAACTCGTAGGAGAACCCACAATGCCTCAATGCCTCAATGCCTCAACGTAGCAATGTTTTAACACCTTCCTTCTCCTTCTTCACCTCTTTATTTATGCTGGCAACTTTTCTCAGGTGGAGCATCTACACTCAGTGTAATCCAGCTGACATCTGTTCTTAATCTGTAACACCAAGGTAGTAGACTAACAAAAATATGATTACTATAGAACCGATTAGAATTATTTATCAATGAGTAAAGTAATCAACTAAGATTTTTGGAAGTGGAAAGTGAGTTTAAGAATAGGCAAAAAACTTCATTAACTGGAGTGCAGAGAACAGGACTTGAGTCAGCTGCCTCTTCTCTGACTCAGAGGAATGATTTAAGCAGTACAGGTGTTAATAAAAAGGGTTAGAAGTTCTGACAATCTATTCTTTTAACGAAAAATTTATAGTTATTAGGACCTGAGCAAAGATCACCCACAAGTCATAGAAAGCTGAATCTACAAAAGATTCATATCACATAGTATTCTTAAACTTCACAGTCCAGATGATTATCTGGATGGGGTGAAGAGTGTAAAAGCATTGAAAGAAAAATTACAGAAGCATCAACACAGCAGGAGTGTTCTTCACAGGGGCTTTTAATTCACAGATTTTTGGAAAGTCTTTTTTATTTTACCAGTAATCCATAAGGCAGAAACTTCATACTAGGGTGAAGAGTTTGCATGAAAAGCAGCTAATAGCTTTAAGGAAGGACATTTTAATGGACTCTACAGATGCTATTAGGATTTTCTATTTGAGTGAAAAAAGGAAACGAAAATATAAGAAGTGCCTGAAAATATACGACAGAGACAGCCAATTAATTTTGCTCATGGGCTGTGGTTAAAATGCAGTCTTGCTAGTTTCCAAGGCTTTGCTGGCAAGTGAAGTGCACAGTGAGAAACTCCAACCAATTTTTGACTTCCACATCAGTCTCTTCGGGAGTGGAAAGGATGCTCCAAATACCCATCTTCCTTCACACGGCCCGATGCCTCTACATCTTCCTGGAGAGTGCCAAGATTGATCTTAGTTTATCCTTTTTTCTGTTAAGGTGTGTCACCACTAGAAGTCCAGGGCTGCCTGGTGAGGTCTGTTTTCTATTTGTCTCACAGCCATTATCTTTCCCTAACTTCTGCCACGTACATAATTTGTAAACCCTTTTCCTTGCTTTGTTTCTTCTATAGAACTCATCAAGATCCACCTTATTATACATCTTGTATACCTTTTTGGTTTGTTTTCCTCTCACACTAAAAATTTAGGTTTTATGAGATTAATTTAGGGTTTTGAGATTAAAGATTTGTATATATTTTTATTCAGACTGTATTTCTGTTGCCTAATATCATGCAAGGCACATAAACATTTGATAACTATTTGTAAAATAAAAATAAAGAACTTGATAAATATGCTTGAAAAGTGTGCCAGAAATGGTGCTAGAGAGGTGCTGTGGGGCTGTGGGTGGAAGTTAAAGTCAATTGATTCAAGTTTCTGCCCTCAGTGGCTTTGTATCTGAGGTGGAGAGGTTATCACACAAATTCAGTTGGACAGTGGCTTAAAGAAGTATGGTAGAGGCACAATTCACACTTAAATCTGTTTTTTCTCTCCATGAGACCAACTGAAGGATTATAAAACTCCATCCCCTTTGCCTTGGGCAGGGCCAATGTGACACTTGTTCTGACCATTGGGTTGTCAGCAGAAGTGATATGTTACTTTGAGTTTTAAATATTTGCCAATGGAGGACTCCAGCACTCTTTGTTTTACCACTAAAAAGGCAGCATGTTCTAGACAGTGCAGCTAGAGGCTGAAGAAACTTGCACCAGCTTGGGCTAACAAAGGATGGTGTGGCATAACTGCATGAAGAGAGTCACCTGTAAACTTATCTCAGTTTTCAAGCAACTGAGATCTGGTTAGTCTAGATGGTTCTGATTAACACAAAGATTATACATTATGTTACTTTCCCCAAAGATATAGTTAGGGTGCATATCCTGGTATATGCCTTCATATTACAGAAAAGTGTTTAAAAGTAGGAACACTCTCCATGGTTTAGAAAATTGTGAGATATATCTATGGCTTTACAAGTGGAAGAAGGAGCTTTGCATCCATGTACAAATGGGTATTTTGCTAACTTCTTTGTCTTCCTAATGACAAATGAAGCAAAAAAAAAGCAAGAAGATAGACTGAGGAACTACTACTTTTGTGATAGCAATCCAGCTGGAAGATCATACACTGACAAGTGTGTTTGAATGTCTGTTCTACATCCATCACTAGATAGTAGAAGACATGGCTCTCACACTGAAGGAAACTGATCACTACTGCAACTAAGTGCTAAATATGTACCCTGCTACTTATGAGGATTGCGATAATTTAAAGGAAAGGGAGATCTGTGAAGTCTGGAGGAGTCTAGGGAGGATTTACGGAGATGAATGCTTAATTTTGGCCATTATGAGGAGATAGAGTATAATACTATTATTAATAATTTATTGATCTTTCTATTCAGTAGGCACAATGTGAGGTTGTGTCTTGCCCATTTCATTCTTCATCAACTCTGTGAACACTATCTTCTTATTTCGAAGAATTCAGGAGACTGAGTTTCAGAGATGTTAAATGATGTATGCAAGTCAGAGAGCTAGAAATCAAACAAAGGTTGTTTGTTAGCAAGCAGATGCTTTCAATCCTGAACCAACTGTATTACAGAAGAAAGAAGAAGAATAAATCCTTGGGTGGAAAGGATGTTTTGGGAATGATCTCAAATATCACTTGCCTTGTTCTCTGACACAGTCGGGCCTTATCTTTTGAAGGAAGAACTAAGTGATCTTTTGATAATGTCTGAAGAAATGGAGCTGCTCAGCTATTGACTTTCCCAAATAAATTGTCTCTTCATGTATATTTTCTAAATAATAAAATCCATTTTAATTTTTCACCCACAGAGACATGCAAGAAAAGTAAGTGGTGGGTGAACTGGTACTAATTCATTCACATACTTTACTCTGATAAGGATTGTGATAGTCTAATGTGATCTCCAGGGACGTTTGAACAGAAAAAAAATGTCTTAGGACTATGGCAGAGCTCCTGACACATACTATTACCAGTGGTAGGCTTTTGAATGTTGTGGTATTAGTCTGTATCCTGGCAGGAACTACATGGCATGTTCGAAGCATTCACTGAGGAGGATTTAACAAAGAAACTGCATCACGTTAAAGGTATGGGATGAACCATTGGGGAATTGATTCGACAGGAGATAGGGAGCTAGCATCAAGAAGCCATTGCCACGTGTAGGCCCAATAGGCCAAATAAAAAAACAGTGTTACTAGAATTAACTAGAGCTGAACTAATATGCAATAGAAAGAATGATAGTTTTATAGATAATGAACTATGGTATTCCAGTTGGTATTGGAATAATGGAGTGTATTGGTCCCCGAGTTCTCAGAACCTGTGACGACGTTACTTATCTGACAAAAGGGACTTTGCTGAAGTAATTAAGGCTGAAGACCTTAAAATGGGAGAATTATGCTGAATTATCTGGATGAGCCCATTCTAATTATGTAAGTTCTTAAAGACAAAGAGCCTTTCCCTGACATGATTAGAAAGAGATGTGATAAAAAGAGTAAGAGTCAAAGAGACATGATGTTGTGATGATGATGGTGGTTTGAAGATAGAGGAGAGGCTATGGGAAAAGGGCATGTGGGAACACACTAACCTTTGGGACTCAGAGGGAAGTGGAGTCTCCTTTAGTGCCTCCAGGTTGGAATGTAGCTTTGCTAACAATTTGATTTTAGTTCATCAAGAGATACATCTGACTTCTGACCTACAAAACTATCAGACAACACATTTATGTTGCTTGAAGCCTCCACATTTGAATCAGTTTGTTACAGCAGCAATAGAAAATGAAGACATCATATAAGAAAGGCTGCTTGATTGGAGTTGTGAACCTAGATGAAGTACTGCAGCCAATGTCTAACTGTGCTCCAGCAAGGGTGTATAGTGTGGGGGTGGTATTGTCACTTATCTCTCCCCCTGTCCTTTGAGGTCTTGTCAGTGTCTCTCACTGGTTAATCCCATTAAGTAGAAGCTAAAGGACAGAAAGGTCTGAGTGAAATTCCTAACATTTAATCCTCCAGAATTAAGCAGGGTAGAAAATATGGAGAGTGAATCTACAGAGACAAATAAAAGATAACCAGCATAGATGCTGAACTTGAAGGTGGAGATTTTAAATGGTTGTGTGTTTCACTTGCTTTCACTGGTTCTCATAAAAGGAAGGACATAGCAATAAGCATTTCTAAGGTTTTCTTTCAGGCAGGAGATTGGATTAGTTCAATATATTTTTATCTTTCTAGCTATAGAGAAGATATGTAAATGCATTCATTGAACTTAATCAGCCAACTAATCAATCAATCAATCAATCAATCAGTCAATTCAGTTATAGTCTGAAAGACTTGCTATTTATTAGGTACTAAGAAGCAAATGGAGTGCAGTAGGATACAGGATATATAGATAGTCTTTGCTCTGAAGGAACTTAAAACATACAGAGTAGAAGCGGAGTTGAATATGCTAGAGAGACAGACACACTCAGCCATTCACAGCTCATCCATCTGGGCTCTCTTCATGTATCTTTGAAGAGAGTGAATGGTATGGAAGTGAGGATAGTAGGGATGGAGAAGTGTACACATGGACACGGTACTTAAAGTGGACTTGGAAATATGTGTGGGTCATTTCTAATTTGAGGAAGGGAAGGGAAATCTTAAGGCAGACAAGAAAGTATGAGCAGATGAAGTTCAAAAGTCTTGACATTTAGGGAACAGCAAAAAGTTCTGCATTGGAATATAGGGTGCCTGGGGCATGTGGTGCTGCAGGATGAGGAGTTGAGCATGGTATGGTGAGTTAGATTACTGAGGGTGTTGAATACTCTGTACGTGTGCATGCATGCACACACGTGTGTGTGTGTGTGGTTTTAGGACAGAATAAAATATGTGTTTTAGCACAGGAATATAGTCAGTTTGGTCTATAAAAATAATGTACTTATTCTAAATACACTTCTTTAAGAAAATAAAAATAAGAAAAAAGTGTGAAAGAAGTCATTGCTTCCATGATGTAAATATTTCCACCTCTTAAAGTTAATTCTTGATTTATGCCTCCACATCCTCTACTCTGCTCATTTATTTATGGGATTTTATATACCAAAATAAAATTCTCAAAAAAATGCTGAAAGAATCACAAACTCTTCTTTCCCTGAAGGCAAACACATGGCAGACATGGTTTTCCTTTGCCTCAGATGGTTCTTGTCCTTTCTCTTTTCACTTCCTTGTCTCAGAGCACACACACACACACACACACACCCCTCCTCTGACAGTTCTCTCCTGACAGCAGGAAAATGACCACTTTACCAATTCCTCTCTGGAGATACCATGTTGCCTTTGGAACCATTCAAAAAGCTTATGTGTCAGTGATTTTCACCATCCATTTGGCATTGCTCAGAGGCAGCCACTGGGCTCAAACAAATAGGCTTTCTTTTACTAAAGAAAAGCAACACTTATTTTTCAGAGAGTACTTAACAGAAAGAAATGGAACACATTTCTCCCTAAAAATTTGTCAGAACACTTTGCTACACTCTCCTTGAGTGGATCACAGAGCTACATAGGTCTTTTACTGTGGTCAAACCCTTTTTGTAGTGCAAGTGAAGGAGATGGTGGATGAATAATTGGAATTCTACTTAATTACCTGTTAACAGTCTTTCATAATATACTAGGAAACTCTATGATAGGAACATGCTCTTTTTACAAGAACCACAACAGTTAAACAACCACAAGGAATACAATATTAATTAAAGATAAAACTCTAGCCTACAATTCAGAAGCCTTGGGCTCTTGTGAAAGTTGATTTTAACTCCCTGGTCTAAAGTTTTCATCTATAAATGAGAAGCTGAATGAACTATTTCAGAATGACAATTTGAAAAGTGTGATAGTTAAAAACATCTTTTAAAAAAACAGCTTAAATCCAGCTCCAACACTTGCTAGCTCTGGGATGTTGGATGTGTATTATGGTTTTTACCTGGATATCCCCCCAAACCTCATGCAGTCATGGGGGTGGACCTTTCAAAAGTAGTTGAATCTGAAATTTGTGATTGGTTCATTGTCTAGTGTTAGGATTGGCAGTGTGAGTACTGTAAGTGTCCTGGGGTAAATAGCCTGCACACAATATAAGGGAGGGAAAAGGCTTGGTCCTTACTTTTTCCACTTTTGCCCTTGTTGCATTTCTGTATTCTGCCACAGCCACTATGAAGGGATGCCCTTCAGCTATGTCATCCTACCTTGGAGCCAGCTAAGTATGGACTGAAACCTCCACAAACTGTAAGCTAAATAAACCTTTCCATTCTTCATTTTGGGCATTAGGTATTTTTTTCAGCAAAGAGAAAAAATAACAGAATTTTGTAGCAATAGAGTGGGGTCATTGCTGTGACTATACCTGATCATGTGGTTCAAGAACCTTTGTTAATGGCTTGTGGAAAGTTTGGAAAGGTTCTGAAATGTTATCTGAAAGAGTAGTATGGAACACCTTAGACTACTCCATATGGGAGTTTCTGGTCAGAGTTCAGAAGAAGAAAAGGCTGATAGAAATTCCAACAGTAAAATTTAGGGTCTGGAGGTTTCTGTTGGGAAAAACAACTGCATTGGCTGTTGGATTTAAGACCATTGTTTTATGGCTTGGTAAAAAGTTTGTCTGCAATTTTTATGTCCAGAGACTTTGCCTGAGACTAAGATAGATGCTGATGGAATAATTAATCTGGCCAAAGAAATATTAAGGCCGTCAAATGTTGAGGCTGTGACATGGCTATTATTTGGGTCTTTTAGCCAGATTTATGTTGTGAATCTAGAGCAAAGAATCCAGAATACTTACTTAAAATGTTGTGGGTTTGGTCAGAAAGGAAGTCCACTAAAGCTGTGGACTCTAAGATAGAGATGAGATCTCAATTGCTGAGTAGGAACCAAAGACTTTAGAAAAGATGACCTGGGGCATCTTAAGAAGTGGAGTGTTTCTACCCTTTGCAATCTCAAAATTGCAGAAGTGAAAGACTTTTCTTTAAAGAGAAAGCCACAGGACACCATATTCCAGGATGGTGGTGGAGGCCACATGAGGTTCCAAAATGGGAGGGGGCACTGGATTCCTGAATGGTGGCACCCTAGAGAATTTGTTTCTCATAATCAGGTTCAGAGTGCTCAATGGTCCAGGAACTCTACTTCTATGACCAAAAAAGAGTAAACTCTGGTTATTTCTCCAACTGACAGCAGACCTCGGCATCATCCAAGTGACACTGGTTTTAGGTGCATACGGAGCACGATGTTCTGGGACTAACAAAGCTTCTACCCTGATTTCAGAAGGCCTGAGAGTGTGCCCCTGAGAAAGCAGTGTGTGAAGCTGTGCATGTGAAATAAAAGGTGCAGTGGAGAACCCAGAAATTTAGAAAAATCAGGAATGTGATTCATCTAAGGAAACCTGCAAGGAGGGGTAAAGCCAGCCCAAGAAAGAAGCCATAGGAGCTACAACCACCAGAAGTTCTGTGTGTGTGGAGTCACTTAAGCCTTTTTTTTAATTTTAAAGAGGGTAAAATTCAACATAACTAAATAGATCATAAGAAAACAATTTAAGAAAGACAGATTTCAAAGCAAAACCACCAGAGGTCTTCACTATCTATCATATTGTCTCTTATTTTCTTCCAAATAATTTTCCACATCTTCACCCACAGTGAATTCAAATCAAACAAAATAGTACTAAACTAATCAGAACAGGATGATGTAGGCATTTTAAGTCTTCAAGACGAGACAATAGGGAAGTCAATAATGGCTGTCATAATGTCTCTTGATCTCTTCAAAATATCTATCCATATCTTTATGTATGTGGAATTAAACAAAAGAAAACAGACTAATACCACTCTGGACAAAGAATAATAGTATTGCTAGATTTTACATCACGATGCTACAGAATTAGCACTGGATATCGTAGTGTCTCTTTTTCTTCAAAGTATCTGTTCATTACATCATGCATTATATAATCAAAAGGCTGATAGAAATTCCAACAGTAAAATCTCATAAACTGTTTAGAAGTTCTACACATGCATGAATCTCTACATGTATACCTATCCTTTCTGTATTAGAGGGGAAAACAAATCAAAACAAGACAACAAAACAAATTCCTAGAACAACATGAAATGAAAAAGACATATTAAACCACAATACTAAGTAATCTATAGTGGTTACTATGATGTCTCTTGTGATTTTCAATAGAATTGTCTACATCATCAGGCATAATATAATTGAACATAACACTACATAGTAATATTAATAAAAACAAAACATTAGAAACATTATAGGACTTCAAAAGCAGTTAATAATCAAACCAGAATGGGTATCTTATTGCATCTTGTCATCTTCAGAGTAGTTGCCTCTACTCTTACTTAGACTTGATATTATCAAGCATACCAAATTCGAATAAAATCAGTCAAGACAAAACAGTGATCTAACAAACTTGATTCAAATAAGATCAGTCATAGTAAGATAGTATAAGTAATACTGTTGATCTGTGAAGTGTACACAGGGACAATGTGGGCTGATCATAGATCAACAGTAAACTGGAGAGGGCAGCAATCCCCTATCCAGCACACTTCAGAAAAAACATAAGCAGTGTGGATAGGGCCTGAGACCTCCACCACACATCTGGCTGAAAGAAACCAGAAGAGCCAGTCAACCAGCAAGTTCCTTCATCCTGTTAGTCTGTATCATGCAAACTCACAGGTTCGGGACAGCTTTGTCCCTGCCTATAAGGTCCTGACCAGGGGTGTGACCCAGCCCCAGCAGACCCCACCAGTCCTCTTTGGGCCACAGGTGGTTGACTGATACCATTGCAGTTCCAGGTTAAGCCTGCCCTGCCCTACTCCAATAAATTGTCCAGCCAGTCACCCCACTGTGGAACCCAGTTCCTAGCACTCACCATGGGTTAGTGCAGCTCTCCACATTGGTTTTGCTCTCCATTGCACCGCATCCTCCCGCCAAGGGCTTTGGCTCACCAACCCATGATTTCTGTGCTATGGCGACTTCAGCATGACCATGAGTCATCTGAGTCCAAGGTGCGCCCAGCACAGCGCGGACCGGCTCCAGTGAGAGTGCATTGGGGCCCAGCCTTTCGTCCATATTTTTCCTTTTTTTCTTTCTTTCTTTTTCTTTTACCTCAGTTTCTTCCTGGGTCATGAGAATCCCTCTCCTTTCATCTGGTCTTCTCCGTGGTGTTAAATTCCAGCATCTGAGTTATTTTTCTCAGAGAGGCTTTATACCATGCTATCTATCTATCTGCCATCTTCCCAGGATCCACTCCACTCAAGCCTTTTGAAACTCACAACCAGATTGCCTTGGAGCCAGCTGAGTATGGAGTGAAACTTCCACAAACTAAGCTAAATAAACCTTTACTTCCTTCATTTTGGGCATCAGGTATATTGCTCAGAAAAGAGAGAAAAGTAATTAAGATAGTGTGGCATACTGTTTCACTAAATTCTAATTGTAAAAGAGAATAGTGCTTAGCTCATAGGGCTATGGGAAGAGATCCATTAGAAAATATATGTAAAATTCTCAGCATAGTGTGTATTTATGTGCTTATATTTCACAAATACAGAAAGCAAGGATGTAAAGAAGACTGGAGTTCTGCATGGCAGTAAAACAGTACCATTGCAGTCACAGAGAAATCTTTTGTTAGAAAATTTAATACTGTTTTTCAGAAGAGATCAGTGGACCTATGTGACACTGATCTGTGAGACAGGCTTCACATTGTTACATTTAGAAAAAAAAACACCCAAATCCATAGATGATGATTCATCAGAGGAACCAACAGAGTACCCAATAAAAACATTCCCATCGTATAAGCAAATGCTGGCTGGATGCAGAAATGAAAGTTTCTGGTTGGTTATAAAAACTCATTACCACTAACTTGGTTTCACCTTTTATTAATTTTGGAAATCACTGGCAGATGATGTAGCCTGTCATATTTTCCTGATCTCTTTCCTTTGGAATTGAATAACTAGATCAGCTTACCCAACCTCTCATCAAGAGGTTATGAAATAACCACAAACAGACTACAAAGAAAAGAGATTTATTTGGCTTAAGGACTGCAGACCATACTTCTTTGGAATTGTAGGAAATGATTCATAATTATGACCGTGGAATTCTCATAGCCTGAATGGGTGGGAATGGGAAGGAATAATCTATTCAACTGTATGTTGTATTTCTCAAGGGAAGGCTATTGATCATGCCAGGACAATAACTTGTTTCCTGAAAAAAAAATAAAGAATGGTCATTGAGCCAAGAAAAGTTTGGGGGCCTACAGTAAAGTAGATTCTTCTTATAGTGATAAAGAGAAATTTGCAGGAAAAAAAGCTAAAGTAAGAAAGGCACATTATCATTCTTTTTATCTAACAACTCTCTTTTGATCAGAAATTTCAGTTTCTTCTATCCCTGAAATTTAAACTCACTGTGAAGTTGACTATCTGGCTCATGTATGTTTATTAAAATTTGTTATTTCATTTCAAAAGTTATGAAATTAACCTATAAGAATGTTTTTACAGTTCTGAGTTTTATCATTGTCATTACAATGATGACTTTCTTCTCTGTTCATTGTTTAATGTTTATTGAAACTTTTTTTAGTACCTTGATGATCTCTGTCTTTAACCTAACATTATGAAAAATTCCTTTACTTTGCAATGAATGCTGATTATGTTTAAATGTATGGATGAGGCCCAGAACGTGGTTAGACTATCACATATGAAAAAGTACATCTTGGTTTGTGGTCACTGATTCAGTTTCGTAATACTAAAATCATTTGTGGTTTTATATCTGTATATATTTGGGATTATCACAAGGCCTGCTTATATCCAGGTGTCATGTGTCAGCTCAGTCAAGTCATCCTAACTAATGTTTGTTCTATTGCTTCAGTTTCCTTCTTATCCTGGAGCAGATTGAAACGTCCATCTAATGTTTCAGCGCATTCCTCAGTTACCACTGTAATGGAGTGTTCTCGGAAAACTTTCCTTTTTTTTTCCTTCCCAGGTCCTTGGCTGATTTCCAAAAAATGTACCTTTTGAGTTTTTTTCAATAGATCTGGGTTAGGCCTTCCTCATCTCTGTCACCCTGTATGTCTAATGCCTTATGACTCTAACCCAGATGAGGTTATTGGCCACATCTGTCTAAATATTACCAAGATTACATTCAAATAGCACTTTACATATTTCAGAGCACTTTTCATGAAAAGTCTGATACCTAATAGTTTTACCAGCTCTGGCTTAAGACAAGGAAAGGACTAGTGAGTGAATATTTTTTAACTTGAAGCTATATTCTTGAAACAGACTGTGGGGCTGCCTTATTCTGATTGTTTTCAATAATAGCAAAGATGCTGGGCAGACATAGTTTTGGATCTGATTATAGCCAAGAGGAAAGTTTGGATTTTTTTCAGAGCACATATGTTGTGATTTTCATGTGTATCTTGAGGAATTACTCTATTTATTTAAATAAAAAAACAGCCTAGTATAAATTACACATCTTCATTTCTGAGTGGTAGTGTGAGCAGATATTTTGTGTATTGCTGTCCAGTAACCATTCTCACCCCACATTTTTGGAGACCTAAAATATGTCTCATGTTTGTCCTTGCATGCCTCAGAGAATCAGTATCATTATTTGATAAATTGGTAAAATTCATCCTCACTCTGTTAGTCTTGAGTAAAGGTTTTATATTACTACTTTCATAATATTTGCAATAAAAACCAAATATTTATAAAAAATAAGATATTGAACAAAATTCTGTGCTCTTTAAAGAAACATTTGCTTCACAAACACTCAGTATTACTGCATTGTTATTGATCTAAATCAACTGCAGCATTACCCAGGTTACATTTACTGTTTATTCAGAAATCACATTCACTACTTCAGCTAGTCTTGGCTGTGCTTATCATTAAGGTTACAGGATGTACCGAATCAGGTGTAAGCTGAAGATATAAGAATAGGAGTCATAAAAGGTTGTATCCCATATCTAACTGTGATTAACCATGCTTTCTGGGCCATTTTCTCAGTTTTGGAGGAACTCTGAAGATATGGTGGTCTATAAATCTTAAGCAGGCTAATGAAGATCATGCAGCTGACTAGTTGCCAAATTAGGGCTGGCTGGAACAAAATGCCTTAATTCAATCCTGTTTCTATTATCCCATGTGACCACTTACTCAAGCCAGATTTTACAAGTACATGGCAACTGTCCTGTACTGTTAGAAATTGGAAAGATAAATGTAAGACAAATATCCTTCTATCAATGTATTTGACAAAAGGAAGCCACGCAACAGACCTGTTCTGACCACTGAACTTTACTCAGAACTTACAGTAAAATAAAGCATACTCCCCTCATTCTAGAATACCACCTCTTTTCTCTAGAGATTTCATTTCTTTGCAGTTCAAAATCATCCCATATCTGTTGAAATTGTACTTATGAAATATAGGAAGTCCACTGGGACTCACTAGAAAGCAGAAATCACCTTTCCAATACCACTCTTAATACTAAAACTCAATTCTTTATTTTAGGATCTCTATGAAATGTATTCCATTTCTGCAAGACTAAATGTTTGAATTTAAAGTAGATTCTCAAATGTCACCATATCTGTTGAAGATTCTGGTTTAATGTACCTCCTTTGTACACCAGTTTTCTTCTCTAGAGACTTGTTTGAGATAATCTAGTCAATTTTACTTCCTAGAAAATTGGGATTGGTAATAGAGACTCAAATTACCCACTTCTAGACTTTGGAACTGAGAGATAAACCAGCCCAGGCTGGGATAATAATTTCCTATCAATTATACAAAAATAAAAAATATAAGGAGGGAGGGAAGAAAGGAGAGAGAGAGAGAGAGAGAGAGAGAGAGAGAGAGAGAGAGAGAGAGAGAGAGAGAGATTCACTGAACTAAAAGTTGAGAATAATACCTGAGATTATTTTTGACTTAATGCTGGTAACTTAATAGGCAAACAAAGAAATCTCTGCAGTAGAGGGTGTGATCGATCTTATCAAGGAGAAATTAGGTTGCTTCTATATCATAAAGAAAGGAGCAGAATTTCTGAAAAGATTTCCTTAGTTTCTGTTATGCTACATCATACGTTTTTTAAAATTTTATTTAAAGAAAAAAACAAAAAAACCAGTAAAAGGGTACAAGTAATATAGAATTAAAAAAAACAGTAAGAAATCACGTTAATAGATTACATACTGCCATCTTAGAAATAGTTGTTCAAGTTACAAAATTAAGCATACAAAGTGGACATTCAAATAGTGAGACTGCAAACAGTTGTGTTCAATGATCCAACAAAAACTTACTACCAAACTTATGACTACTACTTTACTAATATATTTGAACATTTATATTTAATACATCACGCTCCTCACAGCACTGAGTTGGAATACAGTCTGTGGCACAAATGAGATTAGCCTTGGATATGCACCAAAATAATTGTTATAATGATGGTATTTGGGGTTGGAAATGCATGCACAT
Organism: Cavia porcellus; assembly: GCF_034190915.1. NCBI lineage: Eukaryota > Metazoa > Chordata > Mammalia > Rodentia > Caviidae > Cavia > Cavia porcellus. The sequence continues at coordinate 83,211,031 of NW_026947484.1, forward strand.
GGTACAGACTAGGGCCCAGTGTTTGGAAGGGGAGTCATGCAGACACACCCTGCCCATCAAAGGAAGCTTTAGGTTGCTGATAAGGGACCATTTCAGAAATGATGGCAAAATAAAATCAAGTTGAAGTCATATTCATTATTGTGCATTCTCCACTCCTGGACTCCTAGTGATAGGTTTATACTCCAAGGCTGTGCTGCTATGTGTGTAACTATTCTTAATGTTAATGACTGCTGAGCATGTGTAGGTAGCATGCTGGGAGGGAGTCAGATGAGCCCAACTTAGCTGGCAGTGCACCACCAGGAAGAGTCAGTTGAAGCCTGAGCCCTTCTGTATGTCATATTAAAATCAAACCTCCCATTGCTGAAAATCACAGTGCATCTGATCTCACATTATCAAGTAATCTGCCAGAAAATAACATCTTAGATATTTATTTAACAGGAAGCAGGGGTGTTGATAGAACTGTCTAGCTTTGAAAATTTCTGCAAGAAGGCAGAGCTGAACAGACAAATGACAAAACTACAATAGCAGCACCAGAGAGATAGAAGCTCAAAGTATAGCAGAAATACAGTATGTAGGGATCTTTGAAATGTGTTTCCTTTTAAGAGGAACCAGAAGCATTGACTCTAGACCCCTAATTATTTTCTAGAGTCCATGCTTACAAACAAACACCAAGCAAAAAGCAAAGCGTCTTCAGCATAAGAAAAGGGAAAAGAATAATTATGGAAAAGCACAGAAAGATTCTAGAAATTATCCTGACTGCACTTGTCCTAAGCGCCAATGTCCATGCATGGCTCTTGGGATACAAAGATGACTGATGTGAAACTTGCCCTCTAAAAGCCAAGAGACATTAATCATGGTATTATTCTGTCCATGAGTCTTGACACTTATGGTTTCCCTCTTCACTCCCACTGTCATTATTCTGGGCCTGATCCCATCATCTTATACATAAGTTACTGAAAGCGCTTCAGGGGTCATCTTCTCTTCCTTCACATTGCACATTTCCCTACTGCTAGCACTTCCTAGTAGCATATTTATCAATGCATTTTCCTGCCCCAGAGCACTCAGAGATAACCCTGCTGCAGACTGAATGGAATCTAAACCTAATAGAGCACCTTCCAACACACCCATGTATCCAACCTCATCTTCTCTCTGTACCCGTAGAGGTCTCCCTGCTTCACTGACGGAGCTCTTTTAATAGATCAATCTAAATAATCTCTTTTCAGAATAAGTAAGGCATTGACCTTCACATTTTGTAACATATACTAATGTATTTCCATCCTTTCTTTGATTAAATCTCTTTCCTACTCTTCTCAGCCTGGTGAGCCTCTATTTATAAAAACATCTTGGTGGAAGAACAGCTACTTATTAGAAAGAAAGGTGGCAAATATCGATATGATTTAAAGTTACTGGATATTGATACTACTTCTGATTCTATGTGCCTTTTGCATTACTTCCACTATTTTATATGTAATATTCATCATGCTTAAATATCCCTTACATTTTTCTGGCTATCCATCTTAATTCTGCAAATTAACTGTTAATCAGTTGGTTAATATGTATTTGTAAAATGGATTTACTTAGGCCAGATAGCCCAAAATTTGAGATTAGATCACTTTGACAGTAACTATATGTGCCATGGTGTTTGATATCATCAGTTATTTCAGAGTTTCCAGCAACCTGGAAATCTTCTAAAACTATCTTCTTTTAGTTAATTTTTGCATTTATAAGAAAATGCCATGACCTAGATAGCACTAAACTGTGGCTCTGGAGGCTAGGAAGGTGCCAGGAGAGTCCGTGTTTGCTGAGAGGCTCTTACCTTCTCATTGTGTTCTCAGAGTGGTGGAAGGGACTGGTTAACTTTTTGGAGTCTCTTTTGTAAGGGCTCTATTCATTTTCATGGTGACTCAGTCCACGCAACCTGATCACAGTCCCAAAACTCCTAGTTGCCCAAATCATCACATGAAGAATTGAATTCTCACGTATGAATTTTGGGGAGAACATGAACATTCAGATGGTGTCCACTGCTTCCAACAGCAAATTTTGTCAGTTACATTCCCCCTCCTCTTGCTTTGGACCATCTGAGTTACATGCTGCCATATCCTCCAGTTACCACAACCCCTTCTGAAAACCTGTGCTCTGCCATCCGTGCTGCTCCTCTAGGTTCTCTTCTGCTCTAGTCAGTGCACCTTCTTTCTCTGGACTCCATTCTCCCACTAGAGCTTCACTGGGGACTGAAGGTACCAGGTCCATGAACTGTCTTAAGGCACAGATAGAGGAAACACCTTACTAATACTCATCATTTTGTTATCTTCTCTTAAAAGAGTATCAAAGTTCTATGTTTTTTTCCCCCAAAGTCTTTCTGGTGAACTGACTGCCATCAGACTGAGACACAAGCCTTAGGAATGTGTAGAGTTGGTAAATTTCAGTACATAATCACACCATCACACCAGACAAGTTCTCTTTGTCTTTGCTCCTTTTTCTCATAGAGTAAGTAGGTGCTGTACAAGGAAATTTCAAGTTCTTGAGAATGATATTCTTGTGGCCTATTCTAAAAGATCTCTTTTTAATCAGACAAGTGATAATCCTTGTATTGGTTAGATTTTGCTAGAGGAATATTATATGAATATTATATATGAATTTACAAGCTAGCTTTAGTTTATGACCACAGCAGAATTAAACTGGAAAGCAATAATATTGAGATACCCAGGAAAATATTTGGAGATTAAACAATGTTTTTTTAAAATTATTGGGTCAAGAAGATGCTATTGGAGAAATTAAAAATACTTTGCATTAAATATTAAAGAGAACACCACAATAAAAATTTGTTAGATGGAGCTAATCAGTACTTAAAGTAAATTTGGAATTTCAGATGTTTAGGTCTTTCAGTAACGACTTAAAATTTTACTCAAAAATAAAAGATAAATAAATAAATAAAGCACAGATTGAATCCAAAGGAAATGGGAAGAACTGAAATCAGCGAAGCAGAAATCAGAAAAATATTAGATAAAAATCAGTGAATCAAAAAAGGTTTCATTTGAACAAATAAATAAAACTGACTTTAAAATGGACTTATTTCTAATCAGATTGCTGAAGACAAAAATAACTGACACAGAATTTGAAAATTTAAATATCAAAAGATCATTATAGATCCTTCAGTTATTGTAAGGATACTAATAAAATTTAAAAATAAAATTTTCAATGCTAAATAGCAGAAAAAAACAAATATAAAACTGACCCAAGAAGAAATAGAAACTTGAATGATGTTTATATCAGTTAAAGAAAATGACTTGTAGTTGAAAAAAATGTCTGTCCTAGATAGCATCACTGGTAAATAATAGAAAACGTATGGTAAATAATACAAAACACAAAAGATTCAAAATATTACCAACCCTGTAAAAATTTCTTTTGTAAAATAGAAGAACTTACCAACTCATCTTGTGAGCACAGTAATACTCTTTTATAAACCAGATAAAGGCATCAAAAAAGAATCAGAGTTAAGGGCTAACAGTTCTCATGAAAATAGAAGTAAAGTATTTGCAGATCTAACTGAAAAACACAAGTTTTGCATAGTCACAGTATCGTAGCCATGAGGTTTTTCCAAGGTATGATTAATTCTAATTGAAAACTTCTAATTGACCAATATATTTAAAAGATAATACATAAATAACAGTTATAGCTGATCGTGAAATACAACCTTGATTTAATATATGAAAATCAATCATTGTAATTCCACTATAGTAGAACAAAGAAGTAAAACTATTTCAGTTTTTCAATAGATGCAAAAATAATAGAAGTTTAAAAGGATTAAATAATTTTAATGTCCCTGTACAATAGAAACTTTTGGCAAAGTTGTAATGAAGGAAAATTCTGTCTGATTTATGGTACTTGTAAAGTCTATACTCAACATCATACTCATTTGTGAAAGTTTCAATGCGTTCTACCAAAGATCAAGAACATTACTTTTTATTAAACTTAGTATTAGAGATTCTTGTTTAATAATATAAGTAAAAGAAAAAGAAACAGATACACAATATGGAAAGTGAGAAGTGAAACCATCTTTATTTGCAAATAACATGATGATTCATGTAGAAATATGCAGAAAATCCACAAAAAACCCTACTAGAATCAAAATTAATGCCAAGATTTGAGATCAAGATACAAAGTTAGTGTGATGGCACATGCCAGTAATCTCAGCATTGAAGCAGAGGTATAAGGATTGTGAGTTTGAGTTTGACCTATATAGTGAGATCAAGGCCGATCTGGAGTGCATAGAAAGACCTTGTCTCAGAAAAGCAAGAAAAACAAAACAAAATAAAACAGAAAATGAACAGTGGACAAAAATAATTTGGAAATTTAAAGTCCACTCAGAATAACACTGAAATACAGAAGAAACTTAACAAAAACAACTTGTAAAACCTAAATACTGAAAACTACAAACATTGAAAAGGGAAACATAAGAGTAACTTAAACATGGGCATGTAGCTGGGTGTAGTGATACATGCCTATAGTTACAGGTACTCTAGAGCCCGAGGCAGAAAGATTGAAAAATCAAGGCCAGTTTAGGCATGTAAACATGAACTTATTTCAAAATAAAATACAAAAACTAAAATACAAAATAAAATACAAATACAAGGACTGGAAATGTAGCTCAGTGCTAAAATGCCCCTGGGTTCAATACTCAGAACTGTCAAAGACAGTAAAAATGAATGTACACACCATTGCTCGTGAACTGAAAGACTCCACTAGCTCTCTGTTGACTTGGATATTTAATGCAATCCCAAAGCCTCTTTAAAAGACATGTATTATCAAATTACTTTTAAGATTTATACATAATGACAAAGGACTGGTTTATTTTAATGCCTTTGATAAAAATTGAGTAATTTACATTAACAGATTTGGTAACTTAATGGTCTTTCTTCCATTTGTATCTGTCCATTTACTTACACTGCATACTACTTAATAACATCTAAAGAAATCAGAACACTGTGACATTGATATAAGAATTGAGAGCAATGGAAAGTAGAGTCTAAAAATATATCCACATTTACATGGCCAATTGGTTTTCAACAAATGTGCCAAGAAAACTTAAGACGCTTAAGTAACTATATATTTTAGCCAAAGTATGTAAAGTTACAATAACAATTGAATTTCCAATGCCAGTGGGGTGAGTAACAATTATTCTCATGCAGCACAGGTGTTTAGGTTTTAGAGTAACTCTCCAAGGAGAAATTCTGGGACTCAACCTGATGGAGGCTTTGATAGTTTCAACACATGGTAGTGTAGTTATGGTTACTGTATCAAGGGGAAAGATTATATATGTGAAGGTACAAATCTCTCTTACACCAGATCTATGCTTTGGTTACATGATCATCCCCAGTCCCAGTGGATGCCAGGATATATAGTTTAGCTGTATGATGAGGAAGAACAGGAAATACATTTTAGCTAACAGCAAATAGTCTTTGTCAGAATGGGGAGGGGCATGAAATACCAGTAAATTTACAGGTTCAAATGGAATAAAGTTATACATAATAAATAATATGTATATTAATAATTGCAAAAGTCTTCACTGGACGTGTGCCAATATAATTCTAGAGACACTGCTACCAGGGAGACCATTACAAACCTACTGAAGTTGATAATGATGAGACAAAATGTTACCCAATGAATCTGTATCTAATGCCACATTTCCTTTGTTTTATTCTTTAGATTTCCCTAAATCTAGGGAGCGTAGATCATATGGATCACATATGGGTAGTCTAACTGATTATGAAGTTATCACCATGGTACCTTCATGAGTATTGTCAAGTTACACTTCTATAAGTTATATAATCGATCCTTAAATAAAAGCAGACATGGATGACTTGTGTACGGAAAGCCTTATTTTGGCCCTTTCCCATGCATACTGAGGTACTGATTTGAAGGCACAGTTGACCTTCAGTCAACTGTGTTTGTACATAGTGTTTGACCTTAGTGTTTGTACATAAATGACTCAAACAGGTATTGCTGTTAGTACTCTTGCTTCTCCCAAATTAGAAAACTGGGAAAATTTTCCTTCTACATGAGGAGAAAAAAGATTCTATTTTACCTCTTCTATTTTTTAGAAGAAAAAGAACAAAGTTACAAAGATCTCCAAAATATTAGGGAAATAATTATAAAGGAAAAATAAAACCTCAAGACCTGGTAATAATTAATGATGTCATGTCTCTAATAAGTGTGTGTGTGTGTGTGTGTGTGTGTGTCCATATGTTTGTATCAGATGGCTATGTGAGAAAGAAAAATTCCAGGTTATGTCAAGGGAGATATGAGATCATATGTTCTTATTGTTCCAAAATGATATCACCCATTATTCAATGGAAAATTTTTTTAAAAGAAAAAGGAATTGGAGAAAATTTAATGCCTGACTTCTCTTCAAATTTCAGGTATAATACTTGGAAGAAATCTTGAAGAGTCTGCAAAAATCTAAAGAAGCACTCCCTGAGTAGTTTTAACTTATAAATGACATGGATAGGATAAAACAGTATTTTACAAAATCTGCACAGAGACAAGGATGTAAAGAATACAGTATTAGAATATGCTATTAAAAAAGAAATTTGTTGTTTGTCAAGTTCCAGGACATACACTTGCTGCTTTATATGCATTTTCACATAAAGACATCACAACAACCATACAAGTCAGATATTCCCTCCTACTTAATTCAAGAATTGAGGCTTAGACAAGGATATATGAATTCCATTTATGGATCTGTTTCCAAATATTAGTTTCTTGAATCAAAATCTCAATATGATGAGACTGTACATACTTCCTTCCACTTCCAAGGTAAAGAGTAGTAGGACCGTCTTCTCTTCATTTTGACTAGATGCAACTAGAGCCAAAGGTCTCCCTGCCCCTAGCTAGCTTTTCTTTAACTTTTATTTACTTTTGATAATCTTGGCTCCTTTTATGCAAGGCTTGTCTCCTCATGAAAATTAACAGGAGTTGAATAGAGTTGACTATAGCTTCCCTCTTTGGATATGGCAGAAGCTTTTTATATATATGCCAAAGACCTCAGTCTTCCTGTTACATCTCAGGTGTGTAGCCCAGTGCCCATGGCCCTTCAGCTCACTTCCCCACTGCTTCTTTTATAGAACAAGAGGTATTTCTTATAGTTCAGGGAGGAGAGATCTGAGATATCTGTTGATCCATGTGTTCATCCAAAGTGAGAAATGAAATATAGAATGAAGGAGTCATGTGTTCCATTCCCTTGCCCGCACTTATTTTTGTTATCTGCCTGCCCAAAAGGCATTCAAGTTTTTAATTATTTGGATTAAAACATTTTGTGAGCTTTTCATGGTGATGAGTAGTTATCTGATAAACTGCTGTCTATTAATGTGGTGAGTTTAGAAACCCTCTGTCTTATTGGTTTCAGTGAATTCTTTCTTTTTTTTTTTACATTTCATGTTGCTTTCTAAATCAGTAAGGTCCAATGTTTAATCAGCTGAAGACTGATTTCCCCATGGACTTCTGAAAAACTGTTAAAAATGAAGATTCTCTAAGTACTGGCTTAAGGTACAGTGTGGGAAAACATCATTCTCCACAGGTGTGGCAGAAGGTTGCCATATTTAGGAACAAAAGACAAAAAGAAAACACTATGTGATAGGATGTTTCAGAACAGGTAGAAGACTGGTGGAGCAAAATGTTTAGGACAGAGAAGGTATTATATTGCCCAAATGAATTTCAGTGACTTAGACTTAGATCTGTTGCATGAGCCCTAATAATAATTTTTATATAATGATCCTATTATTGGGCTACCCTAACTTCCTGTTCCACACACACCTGAGTCTAGATGGGGCTGTGTTCCTATAAACCTTAGAAAAAAATTTGAGAAGGCAGTTTCCAAAAGCATTTATGTTACAAACAGGGAATCGGTTAGGTCTTAAGAATATAACATTTTCTCTCTTTTACTATCTTTATTAATAGATCAGTTGGCTATAATTGTAAAGGCTTTAGATGTTGAATGAATTCACATCATTGCATACTTTCTGACATTTTTGCTTTTATTCTTCATTTGCAGTTGGCCTTTATTGGAAGTTGAATTTTAGATATGTAAATCCTTGTACTATATTAGATTAGAAATATTAACAGTAAATAAAATATAACAGACTACAATGAAAATATTAAAAATTCTTAGTTAATTTTGTATACTTAACATTTTTACATTCCCCCAATTTATGTTATAGATGTCTGAAAACACAGAACGTGTGTTTGAGCTTTCATTACATAGCTGACTCCAGAAGCAATAATAAAAAAACAAATTATTCTCTGGGGAAGAGATTTAGCTGAGAATGGGTTGGAAAAGTTAAGCACTGGGTGTTAAATTTCACCCTACATGCTTGAGTGACATGTAGGACATCTGAACCAGTGACAGACTGGAACATAGAATTTCATTTGCTACTTGAAGGTGTTGGTGATTTTGAGCCGACCTGGACATATCTTGGTGATAAAAGTACAATAGTCCAAAAGGGTGAAGGTTTTAAGCCCCCATTTTCAGAATCCTCTATTCCATTTTGGTCTGAAGAATAGCTTTCTTTTGTCTTTGGCACAGAAACGAAAAGAAAGGCAACGAAACCAGGTCTTCGCCAGACTGTCTCAAAAAGGCAGTTATTTAACCTCACTTTCCAGTCCTGGGTCATGGCTTTCCTGGCTTTCCTCTTGTCCTATTGTTTCTCTTGTCTTACAAAATGACTGATCACAGAGTGCCTTTCTTATTTATCACATAGGAAAGACGAGAACAAAGACATGATTTATGTTATGCTAAAAGTCTTCTATATTAGAAGTTTTTCTTCTGGTTTGCAAAAATTCATCCACTTAAAATAATTTGAGCCTCAGAATTTACCTATGGAATGGTTTTACTTATTTTGTTATATATGTCTCTTTCATCAACTTCTGATGCAGTTTTAAATTGCTGTAATTCACTATACCACCAGATTTTCTAAAATGTCCTTAGCCAGTAAATACTCAGGGAATTCTATTATGAAACCCCCCAAAATGAACTTGAAGGAGATGATAAAGCAGAATTTCATAGTCATATGGGATACCAAGTGTCTAAGAAATATGAGGAAATTTGTTGCAGGTCAAATGTGGGCCACAGGTAAAAATGTGCTTAGCTCATACAGAGAGCTGTAGCTATCATCCTGTGATGGGTGCCTTGAGAATAAACACAAACGGGCAGGTGTGCATGGGAATACACACAAACTATGCAGATGTGCATAGCTTCAGACAGGAATTCTGTGTTTGCACCAGGGATATTTCCTGAACTATTCCAAGACACAGGAGTGTTGACAGGAAGCTCTGGGTGAAGTATAGCGTGAAATACCACTGGGATGTTTGCTGTCACCACAAGCAAATGATTTCATCTGCAGCAGAGCAGAGTCCGCACCTTCAGACAGAAGCAGTGATTGTCCTCTCCAGCCCATTGTTTTCTTCTCTGCTATCACTGGTGCATGTTCAGGAAAGGCTACATATACACAGGTGAATACTTCAAAGGCATAGGTCTTAATGCAACAGCATTCTAGGAAGTCATAGTTAGGTAACTAGAAAACTTTATTCTTTAGCATTTACACGTTAGATGTGAACACTGGAAGACTTGTGTTAATAAATTAAAATTCTCAGTTATTCCAATATTCATTATCACTCTAATGCTAAGGTAGTCATTGCAAGAGTAGTTTCCCAAAGAAAGGAGATTTTTCTGTCTCATTTCCAAGAAGAAGCTTACTTGTGTTCCCTTACAATTAAACAGCCACACTGATACATGTAAAGCATGAAAGGCCTCCAAAGTCAATAATTACCCTAGCTCATCACTTTGCCCTTCACTTAAATTTCCTTTTGTGTTCATTATTTAGTGATACGTTATCCATCCTATTTTTTCCACATTAATTCAACCCATCAGGATTTTGGCATCGGCTCCAAGATAGATTTGTGAACAATTCCATTCAATTTCATTACCCAGCATCTCCAATTACTTTTTTTCTCTACCGACCTTTGAGTTAAGGACTCAGATTTTATTTTCCTAAGGGGTCTCCAGAGATGTTTTAAACATTCGTTAGATGATCAACAACATTTACTGGGCATCTGTGTGGTATGTGGGAACTGGTTAGCTGAAGTTGTAAAGCATAGATTCCAAATGCCTTCTTTAACATCTTGCATTCTCATAAAACCTTTTTATTCCATTAACAGTTTGCAAGCATGTGATTATTAAGACTAAAGCCTTCGGGAGAAGCTAAATAAAAGCACCTGTTTCAGAACTGCATGTGAATGGAGAGATATAAAAAATATGTCTTTATTCATCATAAGAACAACTCAACCACATAGCCATCGGTATTCATTAGCCTCGTTTTTGCATTGTGTTTGGATTTTTCTCCATAGTAGCAATGCTGTGTTTAATTTGTTCATCCAAGCTAGCTGACCTTGTCCCTTTTATGGCAGTCATTTTTCAGATAATGTAGCCATAGAAAGGGTACTAAAATGAAGGTTGGATTTAAGGACCATGTTTCATATGCATTGTTCTCATAGTCATTTGGGGGTACAAAAAAGATATCCAAAATGTGTTCAAACTTAGATGATGAATGTAATAGGATGATGAGAGATACTTGCTGAGCTTTTCTTTCTCAATAGAACACCAAGAGGTAAAGAGATTACAGAAGTGGTACTATGTTATTAAACTCTCCTAGCGTGAGTTAAGAAGAATGCCTCATTCCCGAGACTCCCGTATTCCTAGTGTTAACTGAACTACTTTGATGATCTCGAACAGTGGGGCCAAGTAGTAGGGGGTGAGAATCATGGAGAAATAGTTTCCGTGTAGAGAGAAAGAGGAAGAAACACTCCATTTGTCTCATTCTGCAGTCAAATAGAGTTGGAATTGGCGAGCAAGAGAAAATATTCAGAAAGTTTGTGGGTATGTGCTATCAGGGGTGATTGCCATTCATTCTTCTGCTTGGCTATTAAAAGATCAGTCTTGCTGATGTGTCATGATGTCACAGAGTGGGGACAAGTATGGAGATACTAATGGCAAGACCTCATAGATTTTTTTGTTTGAACTACTTTGTCTATGGCACTTTGGTATAGTAGCTCAAGCCAACTAAGAGGACTATCTTTGTCATCTCATGCTTTCATACATGTTATTTTATACGTTCTATATCCAGTATATTTAATGAGACTTCTCTCTTTATTCATTATATGCTACAAAAATATTAAAATGATCCTTATATTGATAGAGTTATTCATCTGTTGTGAAAGAGAATAGATTATTCCACATCTCTGAATGTATGGTAGTTTTTCCTGATGTAAAATAAAGGACATTCCAAAAGCACTGCAGTGCAGGAGTGAGGATGTACAGTCTCCAAGGGTGAGTAGTCAAATATGTAGGCTGGTTTTCAGAGAGATAGTCTTGGTTGCTTTTCTTTGCTTCATCATAAAATTGTTTCACTCTCAGAGTTCAGACCAATTTCCTAGAATTCCTGTGTCTTATGGGATCAAGGAGAAGATACAGCTCACAAAGATTTTAAATAAGGACCAGCCATTCAAAGTTTTGAAAAGTGCTTTCAGTCATTCAATTGTAATCGGTTATCTCAAATGGAGTGCATGAGATGTGAGTAGAGTGAATTATCCATTTTGCAAACTGGATGGGTTATGCATGCCATCCATAGGGATTGTGTGGCAATAAAAAAAAGTTTATCCCTGCCCCCATCTCCCTTGCTCTTCAGTCACCTACAATGGATGGAGGACCAATACTTCCCGAGCTCAGGATCATGGATGGCTGCTTGCCTGACACAGGAAAATGTTTCACCATGTAGCATCCCTGGTACTGACTGCCTGCCTGTCACAACCCTCAGCTTTTCCCTCCTGAGATTATTGGGTTCAGTCTATTGTCCATGCATCAAACCTTCTGACACCTATTAATATAAATGACCCCACTTTTCTGAAGCTATTCATCATTACCATAGATGGAATAGTTCTTCGTCTTACAGCATATATTTCCTTCCTGTTCTTACTTAGAATGGGAAATGGATAGTTCTTAATAACTGTAGCTACGTGGCATGGATTTATGACATGTGGAGATTTACTTTTTCAAAATAAGATAGGATTTACTGAAAGAGTTTAATTACCATCAAGAATTTCATTTCAAAACAACCTGCCAAACACAGGTATGACAGTAGTAGCAGTAACAGTAGTCAAAGAGTTCAGGTGACATTCTAGTCCTCAAATTTCTTCCTGCCTCACTAGAAAGGTGCATCTAGGGGATGTTGCCTATACTTTGGTGTGGGCAGGGTTGATTAACATGAAGTTATTCTGTAAATTAGATTTGTCTTTCATAAGTATCTCCTAAGTATTTATTCTTAAATTGTCCCAACTTAAGCAAAGTGCTATTATTTACTGCAGTGTAAATGTGTATAGGCAAACAGCTTAGTATGTGCCCGTTAACTTCAGAACCATTGTGCTGCACAATTCTAATGGCACAGATATATTCAATATTCTGCAAAAATTGTGTACCCTGCCATTGCATAATGGTTTGGCCTATCTTCATTTTCATAGGACATTTAGTACTGATTGGATTTTTGTGGAATTCCTGTTTAAGGGCTTCTTTGCCATACTAGAAATGCGTCTAACATCTGCTAGCTAGGATATTAGCTACAACTGTACTTCTGCAGTCTTATCTCTTTCCTAGTGTTTATTACTATGTCTTGCTGCCTTTGCAAACAGCGTGTTGGTCCACTCTGCTTCCTTTTAGCAACTGTTTGGATATTTTGTATAATGCTGATGTAAGAGGGGGATTTTCTAATTAAGTCACAGATGTTTCCACGATTAACTTAATGTTCACAAGCTTCCCAGCCTCAGTTTCTCCATCTATACAAAGGGACTAATAACACCTTCCTCCAAGAATTCTGATGAGACTGAAGAGTATTTCATTGTGACTCCTTAAAGCATTAGTTTAGTTAGGCTAAAGTAGCATTTGTTTTGAATGGAAGGGAAGTAACAGTCATTGTAAAGCTCAAGTACATTGCTGCCTATTTGTGAATTCACCTCATTGAAGAACTCTGCAGTTGTTCTCCATTTTCTGGTCCTTCTTTAATTTCTCAGATCCTAAGGCAAGTTGAATGCTTAGCTCTGCGACAAAGAGCTCGAACATATGCAGGACACTCATACTATTAAGATCAGAGGCAACAGCTACTAGCAGGTTCTTGTGAGTGTGCCTTTTGGCTGATCTATTTTATTCCTCAGTTTACAAGTGTCTTTTATTTCCCCTGTCTGATCTTCAATCTTCTTCATCTTACTTGAAGACAATACTTTGAAAGGACTAGTTCACATAACTGGATATGTCAATTTTTAAGTAATCAATCCTTTATTAAGTAAACCCAAAGAGAGTTGTATCTTTTACTGGTTTGGTTTCCCTAATTGAGTCTTAGCTAAAATAGATATACTGCAGCATTCAATAATGAGAATCACTCAAGCATGGATGGATGGATGCATGGATGGATACACGGATGGGTAGATGACACAGACCTATTTGTTTTAGTGAGGATCAAGACAGTAAAGAGGTAGGAAGAAATTTAAAATTACTGAGCACTTGCTTGTATCAGAACATGTGCTACATGCCCAATAAACGACTGGGTAAGTGAGACCCAATCCTATTTTGTGGTAATTTCAATTCAGTGGCTTTAAAAAAGTAATCTGTGTTGATAGCTCACTAAACATTCTGCTGTTCTTTGTTTAAAGGCCTTTTAGCATACGGGTCATGTTGAAATTATCAAAGAAGGCAAATAATTTCTACATTCTGCTGTTGTTATCTCTACGGCACCCCCCTCACAAAAAAAGCTCATGCCCTCATAAGAGAGGCCTTTGGGAGGTGACAAGATCATGGATGTGTGGCACTGGACTTGTCCACTGATTGGTTTAGTAAAGATGTGGGTGTGGATTATGGACTTACTGAAGAGGAAAGGCCCACCCTGGTTGTAGGTGGCACCAAATGATAGGTTTGGAATAACTGATGGAATAAAAAGGGAAAGGGAAAGGGTGATGCTTCCTGCCTTTCTTATTGCGAGCTCTTTATTTTTTCCCTTGCTATTCTGCCATGTCTCCTTACCTAAGAGTCAGCTGAATAGGCACTGAAACATTACAAACCCTGAGCTGAAATAAACCTTTCCTCCTTTAACTTGGTTAGTGTCAGATATTTTTTTCAACAAGAAAGTAAATAAAGCACATTGTTTCCTCTTTTCCCCTGCATCTTGGCATCACATCTAACCCATAGTATAAGCTCAGCAAGTGTTTAATGAAGGAAGGAAACCTAGGATGGGTCAGATTCCGGGAATGACGGAACAGGACACCCACTCTGTAGGGAAATACTGGGTGTTTGTGAGAAGCAGACAAACTACACTGACCAGATTTTCTGTTCTTAATCTTTATTAATCTTTTTTACAAGAAATATTTAGACCATATAAGAAATGCTACACAAAGGTCAGCTCTGATTTTGATATAATCTTTAGACATATCGACCAGTTCTCAGGCTTAAACCAGGTTGTGGTCTTGGGTTGTTCAGAGCTATCACTTCATTAAAGGACATCGACAGGTGGAAAATAGCATGAGCAATAAGTTATCTAACCAGGTATGAGAGTGCTAGAAAGTTCCCAATCCTTAAGGTTCTGGGTTCCAGACTGATTCAGGAGGAGAGGAGCAGGATGCTTGGTTGTTCCTTTAGAAAAATAAAAGGAGTTTAATTAGAGACACTTAATTAGTGACTGATATAAATGAATTAATGCTCCCCAGTTAAATATTAGCTCTGTGCTCATTTGATTTTTCCCACTCCAGGCTATAATTCCAACTCTCTCCAAAATAATTACTTAAAGTCTATTTTTATAGCAGCTACCTGAGGGTTATAACTTAAGACTATGAAGCCAACCCAAGATTTGTTGAGAATTTTTGGTTCCACACTGAGTATTATATGTTAACAAAACAAAGTTCTAGTCTATTTCAGGCATTTTACCAAAAGAATAGTCTATCCTTTGGTTCAAGTTTCTTCTTTTTGGGTTTGGAATACTTTTATATGTTCTATTATTGTAACATATCAATAATATCACATGTTTGATTGTTTTCTATCTGTATCTCAGACTCTCTCTCTGTCTCTCTCTCTGTCTCTCTCTCTTCATCCTCTCTTCTCTCTCACACACCCTCTCTCATATATACACATATATGTCCATGTGTTTGTGCATACAGGCGAACACACACACACACACACACACACACACGCACGCACACACAAAGACAAACATTTTCAATCTTATGTAAACTCCTGGAATTATTTAGCTTGCAGCTCCTGAGATAAACCATTCTCCTACTGATGTGGAGTTTCAGCATTTATATGCATGTCCTAGTGTTGTCCACAGATCAAGGGTGTTCTAATACAGGTTTCTGAAGTTCTTTTCCTGTATGTCTCTGTCCTCTTTAGGACTATTCCTACGAATTCAATCCCTTTGTCCTTCACCTACGTTGCTTTTTCTTGCCTCAATGTCCTGGGATAGCTGTACTATGCTTGGGTTGTTTCTTCCTCTTAGGTTTGTGTTGGAAAATGCTTCCAGGCAGATGTTCAAAGTATTCCAAGGACAGCCCTTATTTATTCTCTCTCAGAAATACATTGCTATATTGTAGATCATCTACTGCCTGAAAACTATTGTTTCATGTATTTTGCTCTGGTTTCTAGTTGTTTCTGTTGGGGTGGTGGATCAAGTCTGGTGCTAGTAGGTAGTGCACTACAAAGCAGAATCTTTCTTTTCCTTTCTGATGGGAAATAACACTATGATCTTCCATATTGCTCTTTTCTTAATCTGGTCTCAGGGATGTGCACAAATTGCTTCCCAACATAGTATGGTAAAGGACAGGAAACTGAAACTCTCTTTGGAGGAAAGAATCACTTCCTAATTGAAGTCCATATTAAAAATTGTTTGCCACTTTGGGAAAAATATAATTGCTGTGATACTTCTGATTTCATGTGGATAAAAATATTAATAACCTCATTTTTCCTTACTTTGGCATCCCAGAATGCAGGGATGTTCCGTTTTTAACATTTTCGTGCCCAATGTCATGAAAGCTACATATCTTTCCATGTGTGTTCCATTCAGAACATAGTGATAAACATGGAAATCCTTCTATCTAACGAAATGCATTTCTCAAAGGCCTCTCTTGCTTGCTTGAAAGAAGAATAACACTATTGACTAATATTTGTGTATTACTTCACAGATCATAATCCCTTTCACATTAATATTTCATTGAGTCCCCTGAAGTACTCTGTGAAACAACCAGGACAAGTAATATTTTCCAATTTCACAGGAAAGGAAACGGAAAGACCCTAAAATCTTTTCAAAGATGGTTTCTGAGCTTTATTCTGGCTCCTTATGATATAATTTCTCAGAAGTATACCTTAAATAAGTGCTTACTATAATAGTTAATATGAGATAATAGACATCAAATTTTATTGTTTCAATTCTTAATATTTTAAGAAATAGTCTAGGTTAATTTAAAATGTGTGGCAAATGTGTTCTATTCTTTATGAGTCAGTTAATTGGGTCTATGGGGAGGTAGGCTTTTCAGATTTTAAGGTTATAAATCAAGCGTCACCAGGTGGCAGTTTAAACAATTTGCCAGTTTAGCTACTTGATGAAAAGAAAGAAATTCCAGCACGTCACAATTAGAAGTCTTAAATCATGATGGTTCAAAGATCTGAATATTAAAATAGAAACATTTAACTTATTGGAAGATAAGATAGGTAAAACTCTTGAAGTCAAAGGGATCGTATAAGACTCTTTGAACCAAAACTTTTTTTTTTATTTAAAGAAAAGGAAACAAAAGAATACATGGAGATAAAAAAGGGTAGAAATAATACAAACTTACAGAAAAACAAACGGTAAGAAATTGCTGGTTGATAAGTTACACATTGTCATCTTAGAAATAGTTGTTCATGTTATAGAATTAAAGTATTTAGAATGACATTCATAAAGTGACACTACAAACCCTTCTGCTCTATGATCGAACAAGAGCTCAGTAATATGGTTATCAGTCCTACACATTTGTTTTACATTTCAAAGAGGGTAAGATTAAACATATCAAAACAGAACAAAGCAGTTAAAAAACAATTTAAAGAAATACAGATTTCGCAGCAAGCCCAGGAGATCTTCATTGTCTATCTAATTGTCTCTAGTTTCTTACAAATAGTTGTCCCCATCTTCACCCACCTTATATACTTATTGTATATTATACAACTAATCAAATCATTGGAGGCTTTTTAGGTCCTCAAGTTCCAAATTAGGGAAGACAATAGTAACTACTATCGCATCTCTCATTCTCTTTGTGATAGCTGTCCCCATCTCTACATATGCTGAAATTGAACTCAAGAAACCAGTCCAATGTCATTCTAGTCAGCGAACAATAGTATTGCTAGAATTTCTATCATAATGCTACAAAATTAGCCTCGGGTTTCTTAACGTCTCTTCCTCAGAGTATCTGTTCATTACATCTTGCATTATATAATCTGTTCCCGTAAATAATTAAAAAGAAGAAGAAAAAAAAAGCCCATGTGTGAATTTCTACATATATATTTATCCTCTCTGTATTATAGGGAATACCAAGTCATAGCAAGACAGCAAAACAATTTCCTAGCAAAACATGCAATGGATAAGACATATAAGACCACAATATAGATGATCTTCCGTAGTTACTATGTTTTCTCTTGTTATTTTCAATAGATTTGACCACCACACTGGCTTATTATAGTTAAATATAATATCACCTATTTTTTTAAAAACTTAACTTTGACAGCATTGTAGGATTTGAGAGCTGTTACTAATTAATACCAGTATGGATATCCTTTACATCTTGTCATCCTCAGAGTAGTTGCCTCTACTTTTAGGGTTGATACTAACAAGCATACCAATTTCAAATAAAATCAGCCATGACCAACCCATAGTCTTATGATTCAGATTCAATTAAGATCAGTCACAGTAAGACAATGTAAGTATTGTAGGATTTCAGTTTAAGTTAATAGGAAAGTAAGGATAGTTACCATGGTATAACCATGGTATATTTTTGGGTCAAGATGTCTGTGCCCTCAAATCTGACATGAGTGGACAGACCAGTATATATTAAATTCAAACTAAATATGTCAATAAGACTACTATGTCTTTTAGATCTTTATACACCATTAACAATGACCTCTGCCTTTTTCTTTTTTTATAGAGTTTCAGAGCTGTCTATACTAAAGACTATAGCTTACCGTCTCTGCCTCATGTCTGCTACTCCACTTTTCTGCTATAATTTGTCCACCTTATTCCCTCATTCCACTGTCTGCCCCGTTCACTGAGGCCTCTCTGCCACTGTTGCTGGAATCCTGGTATCTCTTCCTCTCTTTCTCTGTAATGTCCTTCAGCACTCTCTGTAGGGTTGGATTGGTGGCCATGAACTCCCACAGTTCCTCCTTGTCTTGAAAATATCTTATTTCTCCATTAATTTTGAGAGAGAGTTTTGACGGGTATATGAGCTTCGGTTGCATATCATTTTCTTTCAGGACTTGGAATATTTCTCCCCACTCCCTTCTTGACTTAAGAGTTTGTGTTGATAAGTCTGCTGTTATTTTGATAGTTTTCCCATTGTAGGTAATCTGCATCTTTTCTTTGGCTGCTTTTAATATTCTGTTCTTTTGGTGGATTTCTGGAATCTTTATTATTATATGTCTAGGCATAGATCTGTTTTGGTTGTAGGTAGCTGGTGTTCTGTATGCCTCTTTTATCTGGATATCATTTCTTTTTGCTAAATATGGTAAATTTTGCTTTAATATATCTGTGAATATTCTTTGTATTTCATTATTGGTTGCTCCTGCTTCCTCACTCACATTTTTTATTCTTAAGTTATGTATCTTTTTGTCATCTTCTAGTTTTTGAATTGCTTCTTTCTGGTTCCTTGTTATTTTTAAGAGGCTTTTTATTTCACGATCATATGCCAAAAATCTCTCTTCAAGTTTCAGAAGGCTGTCTTTAGTTTCTGTCAAGGCATTTTGCCAGTGTTCAATGGAGTTTTTAGTTTCCTGGTATTCTCTTTGGATCTGTTTCATGCATTCTAAGTTATGTTTAAATTCTTCTTCAGAAGTTTCTCTTTCTTTTCTGATTTCCTCAGTTCTTCCATCTGTGTTCTCTTGGGTGGGGCTTGTCATTTCTTTAATTAATCTCTTTATATCTTGTCTCACTTGAATCAGGAGTACAGCTTTAAATTCTTCTATGAGATCATGAAGGTACTTTTTAATTTCGGGTGATGCTGTGTCGAGCAATGGATGGTTACTGTGCTTGTTCTCTTTGGTGTTTACTTCTCCTGGGCTTATTTTCTCATGTTGGGCAGCTGGAGATTTTTAAAAATTTTTATCTCTTGTCATGTTTCTGGTTTCTTTCAGACTGTTCTGGGGTTCTATGGCCCTCTCCGAATTGCTTAGGGCCTTTCAGAAGCATGCTGACTTGAGTTTTTGCTGTCTTCCCCAATTTGCTGTTATCTGGGGTAGGCTGGGATGCAGGGGCAGTACAGGCTAGTCTCCAGCTTCTGCACCAGTCAATCCACAAATTAGGCTGTACTTTCTGGATGTCACTGAGTTGTGACTATTTTGTATCTGCTTGTTGGGCCCCAAGCAGAGGCTTGGTTTAGCCCCAGTAGCTCCTGCTGGTTCTCTTTGTACCAGAAGCAGCTGACTAATGTCACTATGGCACAGGGTCCTGCCCAAATCCCAGCTGTTCTCTTCCAGACCTCTCTGTGACAGGAGCACCAGAACAGCAGAACTGCCCAAATTCAAGATGTCTCCCACTAGTTCTCTGTATGACGCTGAAGCCAACATGTACTAGGCTCTGCCCAATTTCAAGATGCCTTCCACCAGCCCTCCCTACAGGGGGACTCAGTGATGCCACCGAGCTGTAGGTTCTGCCCAACTGTAAGATGGCTGCCACCAGACTCTGTGATATTGATGTCCCTGTGGTGGCAGGCACTGCCCAGTTCCAAGACGTTCTCTGGCCAACTCCAGCAGCCGCGGGGTCCCCAGTACTCACCAGGGTCCACGACGCCTACCTTTCCCGCGCTCCCGGCACGGTGCGGAATGGTCAGAGATCCGCGCAGCGTGCACTCCCGGCACAGCGCGGAACGGTCAGAAATGTGCTCATTTTTTGGCTTTGGAGCTTGAGAGCCTTTCACGGTCTCCTGCAGTCCTGGCTGCTTCTCGGGATCTCAGGTCTCAGTTTCCAGCAGTTTCCAAAAGCCAACACAGCTTTTCCTGTTGGGTCCATGGGTCAAATTGTTGATTTAAAGGTGCTGGATTTGCAGCTTCCCGTTTTCAGCCTTCACAGTCTCAGCACGACTTTAAATCCTCCAGCTGCACTGTCTTGGTTAATAAGAATTGTTACCATTTGTCTGGCCCTCTCCATGTTGTCATATTCTAGCTTCTAATATGATTTCTCCAGAGAGACTCTCCGCCCGATCCCCTACCAAGCTGCCATTTTCTGGTCTCCCTCAAAAGCTTAACTGCAGAATAAATAACATCTAGAACAAACAAATGGAATTATATGAAATTAAAATGCTTCTACACAGCAAAGGAAATAATCAACAAAGTGAAGAGACAACCTCTAGAATGGGAAAAGTTTTTATCAGCTGCATCTTGGACAGAGGATTAATATCTAGAACATACAAAGGATTAAAAAAAATAAGAAACCCCCAATAAAAGACTCAGACAAAAAGGCAACTAAAATGAATAAACACTTCTCAGAGGAAGAAATACAAATGGCCAACAAGTATATGAAAAAATGTTCAGTACCTCTGATTGTTAGAGAAATGCAAATTATCACAACACTAAGGTTCTATCTTATTCTAGAAAAATGGTTATCATCAAGAAATCAAATAATGACAAATGCTGGTGAAGTTGTGGGGAAAAAGGAACCCTTCTACAATGTTGGTGGGTATGTGAACTAGTACATTGGGAAAATTAGTATAGAGATTCCTTTAAAAATTTAAAATAGATATTCCATTTGACCCAGGTGGTCTCCTTCTTTTCCCAAAACAAGAGAATACATAATATTACAACAATATATGAATATCAACACTCATAGCAGCACAACTCATAATAGCTAAATCTTAAAAACACTCTATCAACAGATGAATGGATAAATAAGATACAATATTTAGGCACAATGGAATACAGTACTACCACACCATAAAGAAGTATAAACTTGAGTTATTTACTACAGGAAAATGGGTGCATCTTGAGACCTACATGTTAAGTAAAATAAATGAGACACATAAGCTTAAAAATTAAGTACTTTTTCTTATATGAGAAACCCACAATATAAACGAATTAAAGAGAAAAATAAAAGACAGACCGTAGAAAATACGGAGATAGACTTTTGGCAATGAAAGGGCACTAAGAGATGGAGAGGGATGGGGAAGAAATAAAATACATCACAACAAATGTAACGCAAGAAAGTACAAAAAAAGCTTTGACTGTTGTTACATATGATCAACCTTGTCATACACATGGAAAAATTAGGAATGGATGAATATTTCAGGAGACTGTGTACAACAACGAAATAGACATTATTCGAGGTCTACCTAGTATTCAAAGCCTTTACTTATGAATTATCCCCTAAATTCTTGGTTTAGAGCAGTGACTGTCTTGGAAACAAAGAAAGATAATCAAATCAACATATATCGAGTACATATTCTGTGTCAAGTCTTATGCCACTTCTTGTAGATATAAGATGAAAAAGTAGATCTTAGAGGACAGAGGTAATTTAACACATAATTAAATCAAGTTACAGCAGAATACAAGAGAAAAAATCTTATTCTATGACTCTGCTGCTGAGTGAACATTTGTCACTTAGTGATGGCTGAGCTTTTAGCAAAGGCATCATCTTAGTGTTCCTGTGCCCTTGGACAGCTGTGTGACTGTCAGTCCTGATGGTTGACTTGATTGAATTGAGATGTCTAGAGGTGATTGGACTGTGAGGGGGTCAGCTTCATCAATGGGTTAACGCAATGATGAGTTCACGGTTGAATGAGCGATTGGGAGGTGGGGTCTAGTGGGAGGAGGTATGTCACCGGGGATATGCTTTTTGAAGGACATATCTTTGTCCAGCGCTCCTCTTGCTCTCATCTTCCTGGTTTCCATATGATGAGCAAATTTACTTTGCCATCTGCTCTGGAACCAGCTAACTATAAGCTGAAAGCTGTGAAACCATGAGCCAAAAAATCTCCCCTCCTTTAGATTGTTTTTCTCAGGTACTTGATCACTGTAATTTTGATCTGTAATTTTAGAGACTATGGACAGAGATAATGAGGAGTCTTCTTGTCAATTCCATTTATGCAAAGCAAGAGCTTTGGGTACCTAAGTGACTGGTAGAGAATATGGGCTAAAGGACCACCTCATACTAGATCATCTTCTCTTATCAGTGGAAAGGATACAGATCAATAGCATAAAATAAGAATCTCCAATGTGAATAGAGGACCTGGTTTAATAATAACAATAGCATTAATACTACTACCAAATGATAGGAGACCTTCAGAAGCCTAATATTGTGTTACTTATACTATGTACATAAAAAGCTATTATATTCCAATAGTAATTATTAGAATTCTGGCTCTGAAAAGTCTTATTATTTTCCCTAGGTCACAGAACCGGTGGTTATTAGAGTTGAATTTTATCTTAAACTTACATGATGCAAAGTTTTTACACTGAAATTCAGTTGATAATATTAAATAATAAGAAGTGACTATGTGCTTGCTCAATGCAATATTTTAACTGATTCTACTGTGCTACATTTACTGATTTTTCTTCCTTCCTTCCTTGTAAAGTGGGGAGTTAGTAGAGGTGTGAAACACTTTTTGGAGTAGAAACTTCTCACTCTTTCCTAGGTGAAGAACATCTGGCAAAAAAGGGACCAGCCTAGGGTTTTTTTTTTTTTCATCAAAAGCATTGGTATGGAAGACAAATGAGCAAATGTTAGTTTTTAGTAAAAAAAGAATAGAAGGAAGAGGTGCAAGGTAAAAGATGGAAGTGGCAGAAAAAGTAGTTATTAGACTATTTAATCTTCTTCCCTGGCCTCCCTTTGCTGTCTGTCTGCTCCTGGGCCTGAATAAGTAGCTGCAGGCTCTGGTTGGTATCTTGCCTTTCTCAGTAAATGCGTTCAACGGGCAGGGGAAATGATTATTTTCCATTATACTGTTATTAGAAATTGAAGTCCCCATATAATAGAAGCAATTTTTCGGTTCTGTTGCTACTTTGAGAAAAATAAATGTTGTGCAAAATGTGTGCCCTGAGAATGACAAAGTCAAGCTTTAAATTGTCAAAGAAATTCCATATTGTTTCCTATTTAAGGAGATGTTATCTTCTCTCTCTCTCTCTCTCTCTCTTTCTCTCACTCTCTCTGTGTTTGTGTGTGTGTGTGTAAAGAATTTGAAAGAATTAGGAATTTAAGAAAGTGAAAAACTAGAGTAAGCAGACTTGCTAATTTCCTTATTTTAACTTGGGTAATATTCATGTCCATGCACACACTTGTGTTCATGCACACACATGTGCGCGTGCACATGCATGCGCACACACACACACACACACACACACACACACACACAGCTCTTGTTAGACTTTTTCCAGTCAGGATAATGGAAGGAGGCTGATCCTATTGCTTCAGGGAAATTTTAGGAAATATTTTATTAGACTCCTCTAGTTCCCAACTGTTTGCAGCTTTCTTTCTCTCTCAGATCTTGCCTTACTCACTTACGGCTCAGCAGTGATACATCTGAGGGCATCAGGCCGCAGGGACTTGAGAAAGTACAGCACCAGTTCTAGCCTTGTATTCTCAATTCCTGTTAAGATTCCTATTTGTCCATAGGCTGATTTTATTTAGGCCCCAGGCCTCCAAGCCTGTGCTCATTTTTGTGACAGTGATAGCATTTCCCTTCAAGCAGAATCTAACCTGAAGGGATCTCATTGTGGCAAAATTCTAAGTTGGTACAGGGAAAGTGGCCTGAGGAGCAAGTGTCAAAGAAAGGAATTGATGTTCACCTGGCCCAGGGGTAAGTCATGTTTAATTTATTCTCACCGATGTTCAGCAAATGTTTAAGATTCAGAGATATGGCAGTAAATTAGATATACTCACCACCTTCAAGAAGATGGCAGTCTAATAATGAGGATGGACTTGCAAAAGAGCCATTTAGGTATCATAACATGATTGTCTTAATGTGAAAATAGACAAAATTAATTAAAGCGTATGTAGAAGTATTACTGGGTTTTAGGGTGCTGAAATCTGCTTTGAGAGTAGGTTTCTAGGTTCATTCTATCCTAAGCAAAGAATTGGTCAAGACAAGTGCAAAAAGTGGCAAGGTTTTACATTTATTTTAGATAGGGTGAAGTCAACGCAAAGAAAATAGCACACTCTGCATCATGAGAGTAGACTGCTGTGAAAGAACACGGTAACAGAGAGCTCAGTGGCTACTGTCGCTTTTGGATCACTTACACTTCAGGCTTATGCCAGGTCTAGACCATCCTACGAAAACCTTGGTTGAGTTCTCATGAGAAGAACTGAAGACAGCACTTTCTGACTGATTCCATGTGCAAGGCTTTGGGAAATGTCTACAAACTTTGCTTTGGGGAAGGAACTGTCCTGGGGCTTTCCTTTTTTTAAAAAAAAATCTTTTTCAGACAGAGTGTTGCTGTGCGGTTTAGGTTGGCCTTGGATTCACTTTTGTAGCCCAGGCTGGTCTCGAATTTTCAGCGATTCTCCTGCCTCAGCCTCCCGAGTGCTGAGATTACAAGACTGTTCTACCATGTCATGCCAAGCTTTTTTTTTTGTCTTGAGATTTTACTATTCACAAGTCATGCCAAATTTTCCACCAACATTGAAAGGTGATATCTGGTCTCCCTCTTGCCAAAACACTAGAGAGTCACACCAATGAATGTTTTTTTTTTTTCCTTCTCATCTGTGTTTAATGAAATCCTGTCATTCCTAACCCTTACTGTTACATTCTTTCCACTCTTTCAAATGTTGTGACAAGAGAGGCCTCTTTCATAAGATCCTTAACTTCATTAATGAGGAAGTGGCCTTTATAGTCTAATCACTTCTTACAGTCCATATATCTTAGTACTATCACGCTGGCAACCATTCGGTTTGAGAGGGGACACATTTCAAACAATAGTACTCACCCTGGTGATTAGCTCTTTATATATGAACTTTGGAAAGAAACAAACTTTCATATCATAACAGTACTCTATTTGCCATCTATTAACTCTGTGTTAGTTTATTGCCATTTATTAGTTTTTGTTTTATTTTTGTTTTGAAATAGGACCTCACTATGTAATTCAGCCTGGTCCTGAACTGACTACTCAGCCAGGCTTGCCTTGAACTTGCAGCAATCCTTCTGCCTCAGTCTCCCATGTGCTGGGATTATAAGTGTGCACCCCCACACCCAGCTTTACCATTTATTAGCTGAGAAACCTTGAACAAATTCTTCAGCTTCCTGAAACCTGGTTTCTTCATCTGCAAAAACAAGGTAAAATAACAACTAGAGTTTATTGTGTAGATTAAATTAAAGACATAGGAAAATCATTTTATTCAATGCATGGCATATAATAAATAAATATTCAACAAATATGTGAGATATTATTATTTTCCTTTCTGAAATCTGAGGGGTAGTGTTGCATAGAGCCAGAGACAATCAAATGTGTGAAAAACATTTTAATAATCACAAGATTTGACTGTATATATTTCTTTTTTTGTCTTTTTCATTTTTATCGGTACCAGGGATCGAACTCTTGACCACACACTTGCAAGGCAGATGCTTATGCCACTAAGCTAAATCCCCAGCCCCAACTGTATGTATGTCTATCTGTAGCTCTTTGATTCATTTATCTCTTTTTCTCCCATAGTCCTAAACTTTAAGATTCTTCATTTTGGGATAAAACATATCAAAAAGCAAGAATCCAAAGTTAGAAAAAGTCATCTCAGGAAGAGAGAGAAAAAAAACAAAAACAGTCCTTCAAAGAAAGTAGTTCCTCACAGAGCGAGTGTGCTGAACAGAGGATCATTAGCTGAGATGTTCTTAGAGAAGCCTAGGCCAGGTGTGGGCTGACAAACCAGCCCTGCTATGCAAATGACCAGGGCAAAAAGTCACAACTTGCAGAGCATGAGTCTTTTTCTCAAGAAAGATATGTGAAAAATGTTGACTCCGTGAACAGAAAAAGCATGCTATTTGGTTTGAAATATGTGTATATATGCATATATTTACTCCTCTTGGGTCTTATCAAAAACTCTATATTTTAAAAAGGTTTAACATTGTCCCAGTCCAAATTGGGACCATGTTTGATTTAGTGATGCCCAGGGAAAGATGTGTGTCTGATCCCCCTTCTGAAAGTGCCCTCCAGAGACTCCCTTCAGAAGCTCCTGCCTGACATCAGAGCAACAGACAGATCTGCTTGAGATTGTTCGAGCCAAAGGAAACGTATTTTATTTACAACCTTACTAATAAATTTTTCCTACTACACTCTAAGTGCCCTTTCTGTAAATAGGCTCTGCAAAATCTCATAAGGAAGCATGTGGCATCACTGACATGTCTATCTAGGAGACACACTACAGAGCGCACAGAGACAGAGATGCCTAAGTGAACACAGAGGATTCCTGGCCCAGTTACACCTGGCTGGCTTCCCGCTTTAGGCCATTTAAAAAAAATTGCATTTACATAAAGACACATGAAATTCTTATCATCTTACCCTTTATATCTGAGTAAGAACGCTTGTTTTCCTATTATTTTACCCATTTGTTAACAAATATTATACTTTTCAATTGTCATGGATGCTCTGGGTGATACTTCTTAACAAATATCTCCACAAGTCCAACCATTGTCTCAGCCATGGAGAGAAGTGAAGGAAACCATGCCATTCTTCAAGAAGGAATAGTTCCAAAGAAAAATAAATGTTTACAGTGACATAAAATAATGGTTAAAAAAAACTGTGGAGGGATGCCAAGGAAGGGAGGTATCAGAGGAGACTTTATGGAAGAGTTGACTTTGTAAACTGAGTTCTAAAGCATGAGTGAAAGCTGGTGGAGAAGGAGAACAAGAGATTGATAGAGGCAGAGATGGTGAGATCGGCTTTGCTCAAGGGACATTAGGAATTGGAATAGAGCTGGGAAGATTTTAGTTTTGAGTCTCAAGGAAAGCAAAAGTTTAGCATAATTTTTATAGACAAATGTCTATGTTGTGTTAGATATTTGTTTTAAATACTAATAAGAACAGAAGAGAGAATACATATTTAGGCAAATGATGAATTTGAATATTTTAAGATTTCTATGAGTTTTAAAATCATATGCCTCTATAAAATGAGAAATCCAATAAAACGAACAAAACCAAAGACCTAGAAAATATAGAAGAGATGATTTTTTTCCCTTGGCATTAATACTGAATATTTCCTGACCAAAGAGAAATTCTAAAAGTAAGAGAAAGTATTATGAATGGCTCCAGTTTACTAGGAGGGATGAACACATATATTTATCATTACTTTCTCCTGAAGTCTTTCAAAATGACTGTAACTGAATAAAAAATAAAAACAAAGAAAAAAGCAGCAGAGGGGATAAAGGTAGAAAACTGACAGCAGTAAAGTTTCAGAGATGGGAGGTAGATGAGACAGTAGCAACAGAGTAGAGAAAGCAGAAACCAAAATCTGCAGAGTAGAAGGGAAGAAAAAGAAGTCAGTGTGTGCCCACAGAACTCTGGAAATACAAAGAAGCATCAGAAACCTCTGAATGATAGTGTGAGCCATCAAGTTACAGTTTGTTTAAGGAGCCATCAGCTCCCCAATGCACTTTTCTGTTCTTAGTAGTGGGAATCAGACAGCAGAATAAGGCTTAATTTGAGAAGTAACTGACGCTGAGAAGTTTGACCCTAAGCACAGCTGGAGACAAAACTTACTGTAAAGAAAACCAGAGGGATGTATATGAATGACAGGGCCCCTTCCTTCCTGCATCTTCTCCTGAGCTCCTTGCTCAGTGCTGAATGCTGAAACCCAGGCTCCCTGTCCCTCCCTCTTCTGCTCTTATATAACTTTGGCCCTTTGACTCATGTATTCAGGAACATGAATGTGTACAGGCTCATGTGTCCAGAATCTCTATCTATGAAAATCAATTGATCTAAAAGAAAAGACACAGATACTGAAAACTAAAGAATTCTTCTCACTAACACAGCCTGTTTTGGTGAAGTCCAGCAGACATTTGCTAAAATTGTCAGTGCTTCTTTCTTCAATATGAGCAGGAAGAGATTATTGTTAGACTTTTGAAGACAACTAACATGAAAAATGTAGTCCTATATCTATCTATCTGTCTGTCTATCTATCTGTTGTTCCTTCTACCTATAATATGCAAAATATTTTGAAGGGCGCATAGACAAATGAAAGAAAGAAAAATGCCCTTAACTTCTAATTAATACATTTAGGAAGAGGAAATATGTTTTTCAATAAATAAGAAAAAGATATCATTAAAAGGAATATCAAAAAGTATTCAGTCATAGTGAACTGTTAAAAGACAAATATTGTAGGTCTAGAGCAGTCAAATCCATAGAGCTACTGAAAAGTGTCAAGTCCGTGTAGACTGAAAGGGGAATGGGGCTCCCTGGAAGTGATGAAAGGAGGGATGGGAATTCTTATTTAATAGGTACACTGTTTCAGTGTGGGGTTTGAATAGTTTTAGATGTTGATGGTTGTGGGATGATTACACAACAATGTGAATGTAGTTAATGCCATAAAATTGTACACTTAAGATAGCAAAGATGAGAAATTTTGTTATTTTGCTATAATAAAATAAATACTGGATGAATCTGAAAAAAAGTACTGTATGTGTTACAGAAAAAAATAGCAAAGTATAAAGTCAGTGAAACTTATGTTAATTATCTATTTTTTTTTTTCTTTTTGTACTGCGAATTGAACTTAGGATCTTCCGGAAGCATGCACGGCAGGCAGGTGTTTGTGCCACTGAGCTGTATCCCTGGCTCCACAATTATTACTTATCAAGATGTGGAGCTTAATTTCCTCAGCATTGTAGAAAAAAGACATTAGGAATCTTTTATATATTTTTAGTATGTCATTTGAGGTAGCTTATGAGCTCAATCTTTTTCTAACGTAATGTTGGAGAGATTTCTTTCATAAATGATCAAGGCTATGTGCAGGAAGTAGAGCAACAAGACTTGGTCCAGTTTTCATTTTATATCCTATTTGTCCAAAATAATTCCAACAGAAGATTAGGGAAAATCCAAAAATAGGTTCTTAAAGTGTTGTTTCTGGACCCAGTGGGAACTACTTGGAAACTAGACCAAAAGATATTCCAACTTTTACTTGAATTGGATTCAAGTAACATTTATTAAGTACTTAAGCATTTTCTACATACCAGTCCAAGTGCTAGGTTCTTCAAATACATCATTTTCTTTAATCTAATAACATTTTTCTAGTTCTGGTATTTGGATACATATGTTTTTCCTCATCCTGTAATGGGGAGGCAGGTTCACAGGAAGATAAGTGGCTTGGTTGTATGAAATAGATAAATCGTGAAGCTAGGGATTAAATCCAGTAACTCGACTTTGAGTGTTGTGTTCTTTCTAAGTGTCTATGTTCCTTATGTGGAAATTTCAAAAAAAAAAAATGAAAACTTTCATCTAGGTTTCATCTAGCTTGTTAATAAATGGACACTATAGAAATTTACTGTTTCATTAGGTGATTACAAGCAACATTACTATCGTATCATGTGTAAATTAAACTACATTTATGTAGGACACTATGAATATTAGTTTTCAACTAGAGGACCTGGTCATTAAGAGAACGATGAGAAAATTATCACAGTACCCTAGACTATGAGAAAAAGTTGGCTTAGGGAAATGGAATGAAAATAAGAAGAAAGTACAAAGCAAGAAGCACACTGACCTGAGCTCTGTGACCTCTAAGATCGGGAACATGAGTGTGTGTGTGTACACATGAGCTGTGTGAGTGTGTGTGAGGTGTGTATGTGTGTGCCTATTGAAAAATTTGAACATACGTAAAATTTATAAAATAAACTATGGTAATCTTACCAAAGGATTAATTACATAATTCCCACTATGGTTTAAATATTGCTTCATTTATATCTGAAAATATATAAAATAAAATAAAATAAAATTCTGGAAGCACACTCATTCTGTAAAGCAGCAAGTACTTGTCCTATAGTGCTGTAAAACTACAGCTCTATTTAAATTTCTGGAACCGCAGACTTTTTTCATTTATTTTCTTATTGAGATTTTTTATATTTTATAGATCATAACATCTTTGGGAATTTGATGAAAGCCAAGAAGTTTCTTCTGAAAAGAGATATGTGCATAAATGCAAACAATTAAGCATTTTATGCCTCAAATTTATGAACTTCTTGGCACCACGCCATGATCTCTTAGGGTTTAGAATCAGTTGACACCAATTCTGCTGCACAGTGAGATTTGTAGTTATTTTATTATTCTCTTTACTCTATGAAAATGAGATAAAAGGCACACAGTGGGAGTCAGAACTATTGCTCCTCAGAACAGCCCCATCTCCTGATTTACTGCAACTGAAACCCATCTAAACTCTCCTCACCTACTGACAGAGGAGGGGTCACAACCTGTTGAAAAACGGTCAGTCAATCTTTTTAAATGAGAATCATTTTGACAAATTTACTCTAGCTTGAAAATTTTGAATTAGAGATAAATAATAAAATTTAAACAACAAATAATATGAAATGAGTATTTTCATTCTGCCTATTATTGACATTGAATCACTGATCCCCACTTATGGAAAATGGATCAAGATGGAAGACAGAAGTTCAGGTATAAGGCATAAAACAATTAGAGGCAATATGTATCTATGATATATATATATATATATATATATATATATGATGAAAATGAAAGATTTTACATTTTGAAGAGACTATTGTGTTTCAGTTTAAGTCACACATGACAGTAGTGATGATACAGAAAATCTGATTTATTAGATGCTGCCAAGAATATCTCTAGGTTCACTGGCTTACAGAATAACCTGTTGCAATGTCTGATTCCAGGTTGAAGACTTGAACTGGCACTGTGGTAAAATTTACTTTGTCAATAAAAAAATCTTGAGGCAAATTCTAGTTTGGGCACATTGGATCAAGTTAATGAATAGACTTTTGTATACTAACACATTAATTTTTATAACAGACATTATTGTTTCACGGATACACTATTTCCCTATTCTAAGCACAAGAGAGGATCGTACTCCACCACCTTGAAGTTGATCAAATTCATTTGATTTTCTTTGGTCAACAAAATGTGTGTAAAATAAAATTTAACATGGAAAATTCTTCATCCCTTCCTTTACATCTGTCTCACTGAATTATGAATCCTAAAGGATACGATCTGGGTTCTTTATCCGTTAATGAGACCAATATGCAGTATACATATAGCAGGAGTCAGAACACCTTGGTAGTTTGATGAGACCAATATTTAGCATTATTTGTTATGGTAACATAACCTAGTCTGTTATAGCTACTGTGGACGTATACTAAACTTATATAACATTTATTTAAACAATGTAAACAGATTAATGTACCAGTGAACAATCAGTGCCTTACTTTTAATAGTCATCCCACTGCTCTGTAGGAATATCTCAGCAAGTTGTTCTGAGAATCTTGGCTACTCCACAAAGCAAATGAATGTGTGAACGTATCCACAGCAATGGTGCCTGAGAGAAGTAAGAATGGCTGGCCTGGCCCAGTGGCCCAGACAAATAAACACCATTTGAAACTTTTTCCTCTCATTTTTTCAGAGAGCTGGAAAGGAAACAAGTCATACAGCTTCCCCCACTGGGACAGTGGTGACAATAATCCTGCTGTTCCCCTGAGGCACTATGTCATGGTTAAGTCACTTGAAACTGTTTAATAATCTGTGCAGGTTTTGCTGGGTCAGAAAGTCCTAAAGCAACTTCCTCATGCATTATCTTTCACCTCCATCATTCCCCCCCCCTATAAACAGACAAATCTCTCAGGATCCTTGTACTGTGCATGTATTCCAGACTCAACAACAGGGGAGAGAGGCTGGGAAAGTACTTTTACAGTTAGCAGACACAAATTGAACAAATTTCAATAGGTGACAGCAACAAGTGATAATGAGCTAATTCCTAGATTCTAAAACTGCCAGTGTTACTTTCTAATTTCACAGAATATAATATGCCTACAGAGAGGCAAATCTTGTCATGAGTAGGGTACAAGATCTGAAATGTATAAAGATCTTGTCACAAAAGCAGTCTTTACTCTTTGCCAACATTGTGGTTTTTCAATTCCTTTTTGATCCACATTTAGGGTTCTTCACCAACACAAAAAATCAGTACCTGTCACTCATAGTGCATTGAGGTTGTACCTCACAAAAGGCTCTCAGTTTAGACTTATTTCATTTTCTTTCTCTCCTGCTTATTGGGAAACGTTATTGTGATTTACACGTCTAGACTTCTTCAGTCTTTTTAGTTGAGAGATGATGAGTCTTTTTTTTTTAATGCTCTGCTATCAAAATGTGAAGCTCCCATCCTACCTAAACTAAGAAGTGCAGCCTTTTCTCCAATTTTGTTGCTTAGGTTTTCCTTAAGGAATGAGAACATATTTCATAAATGTCTTCTGGCTATCCATGGTATCTTAGCCAGCTATTTGGTAATGAACTGCTAACTCTGCAATTAATCCTTGCTGTCCTATAAATGTTTTCCTCAAGCCCTGCCTTCCCCCAAATTTTTCTGTAGGACTTTCCTTTTATTTGCTCAAGAAACAAAGACCAGTCTCTGACAAAACTATCTAGAAGGCCTCAAGAAAACAGAAAAATACTTCAGTGTGGGTATGGGTGGTGTAGTGGGTGAAGAAGAACCAACGTGCTCACATTCTCACAGTCCTCAGACTCATGCTCTCCATAGGCCAAGCATTTCAGATAGTGCAGGAGTGTCACCTGGCATTGTCATGAGGATGGATTTCTTTTTCAGAGACAGACCTAGCGATCCAGAGTCTCTGAGGGTGGAGACCTCAGAATGCATATTTTAACAAGTATCCTATGATTACTTCTGAAGTAGGTTCTCTGCTGGAACACTGGACAGGAAATGTTTAGGAACTTGGCACCAAAGCCTTGCAGCAGGAAACTGCTCATCTCATCTATAAATCAAAAGGTGATCTTATAATATTTCACTCACCTGGACTTTGGGCCTTAAGTTCCCAGGACTAAAAGAAAGAAAGAGAAAAAAATAAATAATTACAACAGCAGTAGTATTAATATCAAAAAATTCTTTAAAATCTGTACCTGGAGCAAACATCCTTCTATACCTATCCAATAGCCCCCTCTCCTTTTTTTGCTTTGCTAATTTTGTTGAACAATGATGTGCCTAGGATTTAGAGATAAATGAAGATTTGTCCAAGTCAGTCTTTACTATGCGGTCATCTCTCAGACTCTCTTGCAGCTATGGCTATCTCATGACCCAGTGGACAACAGAATGTAAAAGGAGATTTCCAAAGTGGGTCTCTAGAGCAAAACTGCTTTCTACTTTGAATGTAGATGTTGTATTTTGACAAATGGCAATCATCTTCTGATCATGAAGGAAAGAAAAAGAGAACAAAAGAAATAGCACTTGGTTACCTAAACTACAATCAATAGTTGCCTCCTCGCAGTCACGTGGAGAAAAATGAGTCCTTATCTGTCAACCACAGTGGATGCTTTTTTTTATGTATTTGTTTCGTATAGATGAAAAAGCATTCTTGGTCTCACATTATCCACCTTATAAGAATAATATCACTTCAAAATTAGCAATACTAATACCCTTGTAGATTACACAGGTCTATTAGCTTCTTCTTGTTGTCAGAAAAAAAAAAAACCGGCTTTATAAAAACTTTCACTTTTTTTCCTTCACATTGACAAAGAAATACATCCTCAGGTTCTCTCTGAAAATTGCTTGTCCTCTACCTCTGGAGAAAGTGAAAAAGTGCTGTTAACTTTGTGGAAAGCCTTTCCTCCTTATTATCTCTTCTCATCTTTCTCACCTAGTACTCGCACACCCCCTTTCACGATTTCTGAAATTACTGGGGCCTGTCTTGGATCCAAGACCTTCCACACAACTATGTAGCATATAAAAATCTTCACTGGCATTGCCTAAAATCTCCTAGGATATTTTCTGACCCCCCACCTGCATACTCATTATCTTTTCTTCTTTACATTAGGAAGTTAAGAGGTCCTGCAAATGCATGGAAAAGCAGCCTACTTCTGGCCCTTTGAGCGCAAGCAAAAAGGACCACCTGGCATTTCAGAAACAAATCCTTTTAGATGAGATCCAAGACAGTACCAATCCATAATGAATTACCTTAAAGAAGTTATTTCAGCTCTCTTCTGGGGAATGTGATTTCCATAAGTTCTTTTTTATGGGGTGAGGGGGGGTGATGTTTCTATAGTAAATATTAAGAGAAATACTGAAGATCACCTCTCATTTTTAGATTTTTTTCCACAGGCATTTTCACATGTTGTTCTATTGCCTATCTCTTTCCATTTTCTCCTCAATCTGAACTCATCTTCAAGTGTTGGTGGCATTACAGAGGATGATGTTCTCTCTGATCCTCCCAAAGCAGATTCAAACCTCCTCTTGTGCATACTTTATACTATTGGATACCTGTTCCAAGCAGGCTGAGTACAATTTTATGCTTTATTTGTATGTTTTATGTAATAAAATCTACCTTTTCCTCTAGATTGTAAACTCTTAAAGAAGAGTCAAGTACCATGCCTGGTTTTGCTCAACAGAGTACTTTTAGTGTCTAATGCATGATACTTATGCATTATACTTAATAAATAGCTGTCTAAGCTATTTCAAAGATAACAAAATATATTATGATAGCCATTTTTGATTTCCTGTTATCTTGTTTTGAAGCCCTCTATTGCTTTTATTGTTTTGTTTCAAATGATTTTATTCTTTTTTTATTGTATCATATCTGTATAGGAACTACTTTGAAGACAACAAGAGGCATTATGGTACCCACTGTGGTTTTACTATTATCTTGCTTTGAAGTCCTGTGCTGCTTCCATTGTTTTGTTTTTATTGGCTTTACTCTGTACTATTTTGTTTGATGTTATTACACTCGACCGTATAGTCAGTTCTTCTGAAGATAACAATAAGTATTACGGTAGCCATTAAAAAAACATAGTTGTCTATGGACTAAATGACCACCAGAAATATATATATACTAATGTTTCAGAAATATCTTGCAGTAAGAATTCTGATGAAGTTTGCTTATGTCTACATTTCTCATGTTTGTTTGAACCACAGAACTATTTTTCATGTAATTTTCATTAATATCCTACAAAATAAGGGCTTCTAAAATAAATGGATAAACTTTTTCTAAAGAAAATTGGCCAATTATTTTTAATGTTTTAATTGAGTCTTATTATGTATCTAGTTTAACCTGTTTATTTGGAAGAGAAATAAAACAACTCATAGCAATTGTGTTTATAATAACACAGTTTGTTATTCACAGAACAAATATTGAGGTCAGTTCTTCTAATGTCTACTTCAATCGTCTCTCAAGGCCTTGTGCTAATTCCACAAACCCAGAATTATATGAAATTCAGTTAAAAACAGAGTACAAAAAGGAATCACAATTTGTTAGGAGTTTCATTTAGAGACATTCTAGTGTGTCTTTATTAAAGTATTTATTGACTTAGTCATATAAAGCATGTTTAGACTTAGTCGCTTAACACTAATGACTCAAATGTTAAAACCTAAAGCAAAGCTATCACATTTAAGCCTTAGAGAAGTTATTCTTCAGTACTGAGATATCTCAGCTTTCATCTTCCAGTGTAAATCTTCTTCTGATCTATTCTACCCTTAATAGCTGTGCTATGATCCATAGAAGACAGTACATTCTTGGATTTGTTCATAACACTTTCCCCAAGAAATTTTTATATTATCAAGATTTTTAGATTGGATTTGCTGGGCCCTGATGAGTTCCTGACAATTGGTACTGAGTACTGAGCAGTCCATCAACAGCACCCTGGTACTTCATGAGAGCCAAATGTTAGTGCCTCACTAGCTAAACTTGGATGTGGTAAGGGACAGTAAATTCACCAACACTCTGGTACTAAGATTTATTTCAGAGATTGACATCAAATCCTTTGTTTGATAGAACCTTATTTTGGAGAAAAGGAAAAAGACCCAAATACAACTTCTATTACATTTTTTATAGTGAAGATTGATTAGAATAGATAACTCACCAAGACAAGGAACAAGGCAAAGATAAGCAATGGTGCTGCAAAAGGGTAGGAAGTGAAAAGGCAAAAAAGGTGATGGGAAGTTGATGAAAAGCTGCTTATCCCAAATCATAGACAATATTACAGTAATATGTGAGTCTGCTGATACAGGATCTTTTTCTCCCTTGCAGATCTGGGCCTATCATAGATGATTAGATAGAGTCTGGCTCTACCCTCGTATTTCCTAACTAGTACAAAGATTCATTCACCTCTCCCTCCCCACTCTGGTACCCACTCGGTACCCACATTTATACATATGCCTGCTTTCTGCGTATTGGGAAGCAGGCTTAGTAAATGGTAAAAAATAAATCTCTCAAGTTTTAACATCCAATATTTACTTGTAAATTCATGATTCTTGACTTTCTTCACACTATAACTTAATTGCAAACTACCCACTAGAATGGTGGAATATAAAAAATATTACTTTTCCATTGATCAGATATAATTTAGAGCTAAATATATCTAGTTCAACAAAATGTTACATAGAGTCACCACTCTCAGTGATAACAACTGCAAATCAGAACCGTCAGGAGAATGTCTGGGGGGGTGGTTATAGTCTGAAAAAGAAATGAGATAAAATGCATATTCAGTGGCATCTTTTATGCTTTGGGCTCTGAACTAGTTCATTGCTTCCGTCAAATTGGGCAGTAGCATTTCTTGGATAGTACCTAGCTGTTTATTGGCATTTGTAAATATTTAATAAATGAAGGTGTGAATATATAGTCACATGAAGAATGCAAACACTCAGAGGCATCATGTGATTGCTGCAAGTTAAATAGCACTTAATATAAAAAAATTGCACAGCTGTTTATAGAGTTCCCTTATGACCTGAAAGCAATAGAACCTCTATCCATACAGCAGTTAGGTGTGTGGAGTTTGGTGCTAAGTAAACAGAGGTTTATATTTCCCCAACCAGAGTTACAAATATGGGAACATAAAACCAAGTGGCCTTGTATCACCTATCCTTTTTCCTCATATATAAAATCCAGGTGACAGCGCCTATCTTTCAGGAATTTTGTGAGGATTAAATGAAATAATATTTGAAAGTGCTTATTATACTACACAGAGTACTACATAAGTGAC
The DNA here is from genome assembly GCF_034190915.1 of Cavia porcellus. Classification (NCBI taxonomy): domain Eukaryota; kingdom Metazoa; phylum Chordata; class Mammalia; order Rodentia; family Caviidae; genus Cavia; species Cavia porcellus. Next base: position 83,248,480 of record NW_026947484.1, read on the forward strand.
AAAACTAAAAATTGAAGCCCAATTGTGGTATGACAAGTACCGATCCCTCAAATTTGCCGTGTCCTAATCCCCAGAACTTGTGACCATGTGAACCATGTGAACCTTACATGACAAGAGAGGCTTTCAGATGCAATTAAGCTAGAGGTCTTCAGATAGGGAGATTATCTTGAGCATCAGAGTGGGTGTGAGGTAATGACAAAAATCCTTGAAGAGGGAAAAGTGGGTCAGACTCAGAAGAGATGTGATAGAAGAAGGCAAGGCTAAATCATTGTGGCCATGGGAAAAAAAATAAGACAGTCTCTAAAAGCTAGGACAGATCCTTTGCTAGGACATTCAGAAAGATTATAGCTTTACCAGTTCATCATGCTTTCCCCACTGAGACCAATTTTGGATTTCTGATCTCCAGAATTTTAAGATAAACTTCTGAGTTGCTTTAAGCCACTAAGTTTGTGGTAATTTGTTATAGCAGCCATAGAAAACTAGCGTACCTGCATATGTTTTCTCCTTTCTACCTTGATGCTTACAAGTCTAGAATTAATAATAAAGAAATATAATGTTGACAGAATTGTACTGTTTTTGTAAATACCAATTCTGCTTCCTCTGCTGTATTTTTTTTTCCTCCTGTGTCTTTCCTCCTGGGCAATGATTTGGCAGGAATGTCTCTTCTGTCTGATTGCCTCTTCTGTGGCTGTTACTTTGGAAATACACGAAAAGGAAGAGCAAGTTATGGAAGAGAGGAATCACTGGCAGAAATAAGAACTCTTTTGACAAAAGGAAGATCCCTTGTATCTGCAGGCAATGAATGTGATTCTCAGTTAGAAAACGTATGCCTCTCTTGAGAGATCTGTGTTTTTCTTCACTCTTTTCCAAACACACTTCTCCACTCCTCTCCTTTCCCTGCAGTCACAAAAGGAGAATATTTTGGAGACTTTGAGATACTTGCTTAAAGGAAGCAGAAGGTCTAACTTTAATTCCCTTAAGTAGATTTTTACATTTTTTTCTTATAAAATTCTTCCTCCAAAAGTGAGTAATGCTGCTAATATGAAAGCATAGCTCTAATTTTTATTTGAAGATGTTCATTTATTAATTTAAGAAATACAATTTCAGAATCTAGTGTGTACCATTTTCATGAAGAATGTAATGCTGAGTTAAACCCCAATGAATAAACACATTTAATACAAGTCAGTATACTTAAAATGTATGTCATAATAATTGCAAATTGTGCTAAATATTACTAAGGAAATCAATTGTGAATTCCTGTGGGAAGAGGTTAAGGACAGGGCTGCTTTACATAGAATAAGTAAGAAGGGGTCTCTGATATTGAAACCAAGATTATTTTAAAAAATGAGTAGGAGGACATGTACCAAGAACAAGGATATTATAGAGAGCATCCTTGGAAAAGGCCTCATGCAAAAATTCTAAGATGAAATAAAGTTTAGAATTGCTAGTAATTGAAAAAAGATAGTGCAGTTAGAATACAGCAATTGTAAGGCATATTTGGAGCTGTCTAATCTATGGACAATCTTGGAGGCAATGGTAGGAAATTTGATCTGATTTTGTACTATTTGATCTGATTTCTATGAAAAGCAATTAGAAATTTTAGGAAGGAAATAACATAACCAGTTGCATATTTATATGGACATGCTTAGGGTTATTAGACAAAATGGGTTTGAAAAGAGCAAGACTAGTTTTCATGCTACTAAATGGCTCAGGTGAAAGATGATGGAGGCTTGGATCAAGGTGACACAAGTAAACCATATTTGGAAATATAACTGAGAGATTCTATAAATAGATTCGATATGGAAGGCTCCCTGGCTTGAGAGCTAGTGTTGATGAGTTATCATTCCAACTAAGAGAGAGAAGTTAGAAGTGAGAAGGAAATAATTTTGACACAGGAATGGGATGCTACATTTTGTGTATGAAAGTTTCAAATGTTTGGGAATTATCCAAGCAGAGCTGTCAAATTAGAATTTGAATGTGTTTTAAGCCTGGGTTTTAAAACACAGGCCTGGGCCAGAGAAAGTCATTAAAATATGTATGATACTTAAAGCCCAATGATTCTTGACACACCTGAAAAAGGTGTGTGGAGCTAGAAGATAGCTCAAGATGAAGCCATCAGTATCTGCCATACTGAGATATCAGACAGAAGAGAAGCAGAAGACACAGGAACAGAACAAGTGGTCAGTGAAGAAGAAAGACAACCGGTGTGCAGGGTAGGCTGAAGTCCAGACAGCAGGCTGCCAGAAGATGAGGGTGATGGCAACTATGTCAGATGATACAGAGGATTCCAGTGTGACAGGACAGAGGAGTATGACTTGGTTAGTTAGGAGATTAACCAGTGTTCTCACTGGTAAACTTGATATGATGAAAATACAAAGAGATCACACAGCAGATTGAAATGGTTAAGGACTGACTATAATATAAAGAAGTACAGACAGCAGTTGAATGCATACAACTTTCTCGAGAGATTTGATTATTATGAGAGGGCAGACAAGTGATACAGAAGCTGGTAACAGCTCTGTGGATAATGGGCGTATGGTGTGTGTATTTAAGATGAGAGTTGCCAAAAATGTTTGTGTGCTGAAGAGAATAAGTAAGCAAATGGAAAAAGATTGATTAAATAACAAAAAGAGCAGTTAAATGTAAGAGTAAAATTCTTGAGGTGATGAGAAAGGATATGAACTATTAGAGACTGGAAACAAGGAAAGCAAGTGTTATTATTCAGACGATGATGTCATTCCCATCTGATGGCTGGTATCCATTGATGATTTCTAGAGAAATTTATCAGCTGATTACATCGGTGAAATAGTGTTAATGGGAAATTTGAGGAAAGAAATGAAATTTCTGTTTCAGAAAAAATACAGTGAGACTATTAAAATATCATAAAATTTCCAGAGTATTGACGACAAATTTCAGGTGTGAGAGCTTGTATGTGAAGTGAGACTAGATTTTATCCCAGCAATGTGAAAGTTTTACGCTTGCACTCAGGACCTGTGGTGGGATACGGGAAATTGTCCAAAGTTTTAGTTTTGCTAGGAAAGTAAAAATGTGGAGAGAAAGAAAAGATTGTAGAATGTTTTGACAAACTAATGATAAAAATGAAGAATCAGGGATAAAAGGTAGGAATCAAAGAGAAGGATACTTGGATTTGGGATTTTAGATATAGGGCAATTGAAGAGAATAAAAGGCATGTGAAGGAAATAAGTGTTTGCACCACAGGCAAAAGAAATCTGTTGGAGTCTAGGACTCCAAAGAGGCCCAGATGTTGAATAATTTGTCCTTGAATATGTCAGAGTTATGGGGAAATATGAAGAGGCAGAAGCTGAGAGGAAATCTATTAGCCAGAAGCAGCACTTTAATGGAGCATGCGTTGGTAGATAATGGTGGTAGAAGAAATTATAAGTAGTACCTTGAAAGCATATGCTGTGATTTGGATTCTGAGAGTCCACTAAAGACACATTTAGGGAGTTAGGTCTCAGCATAGCACGGTCAGTGAGGTAAAGTGGGAGTTCTTTGGGCCACTGTGGATTTTTCTTTGAAGAAAATTGTGGGACCCTGGTCTTTCGTTTGTATTCTGTCATAGATTCTCACCACACCAAACATCACCCTTGCACAAATTCTCTTCAACAAGAATCACACTCCGGCCACAGTGGGTGACCTATTTGCATTCCATGGGGGAGAAGTCACCTAAAATCTTTAGAGTCTGGGGCCAGTAAACATTTGAAGTATATGATTAACTTCCCTTTAGATGATTCCAGGCTCACCAAACAAACATATTATGATAACTAGGTTTCCTATAGGGCTTGCCAATATAGCATGGAAGGAAGAGGTTTCCAAGTATCATTCTAGAAGAAGTATAAATTCTTTTAGTACACTTTTTGGTAAGCTTGTCTAGTAAGTTCAGATCTACTGGACTTTATTTGAAATATGCCACATTTATAGTTTGTGAATGGTTCCCTTGTAAAAATCCTTGTCTTCTCCTGAAGCTTTGTTTTAAATCTCTGTAAAGAATATACTACTTACCATCATTAGAGATAAGTAAAACCATTCATTCAGGCCTTCAATGGCTTATGTGCATTCTACCTCTTACATAAGTGGAGATCATCAATTAACAGTCTCATTGAATTATAATTTTATGCCCCCAAGTGGTTTCAACCTTTGCATTATATTGGCAAGTTTTCCCATGTTCAATTCTTATAGATATAAAATGAATAAACAAGTAATACATAGAAAGAAGGCAGATCGTGGATTGGCCTGGGATAAAATAGACTTAGTGCCACTATTAAAAGCCTCAGATATTTCCCTTGATGATTTAAAATATGTTAGCTGATGACTTCATATCTACTGGAGAAACAGAAGAGGGGTACAAAGACTGGCAGGTTATTATAACATTTAACTTTAGGTCATAAAAGTTCTTGGTGGCCCAAGGGCTGATCTATCATCTTTCCCATTATGAAGAAGCTTTTGGTTTCTAAAACCTGAGGAAATGTCCCCTTTCAGTATTTTCAAACAAACTGTCCAGAGAAAGACAGTATAGATGTCTCTTTCTCAGGTATGATTCTTCTGACATTCTTTTATGTGTCTTCTCTTAATGCATCATTATGAAATTATTTTTATATATGTCTTTATTGTCAAAATTCATAAAATATAATTGTGCATGCTAGATCAATAAAGCCTTAAATTTCACAGTATAGCAGTTGTGGTGTGTGTGTGTGTGTGTGTGTGTGTAAGAGAAAGGAAGAGAAAGGAAAGGAATAAAAATTTCTGTTGTTGTAAGTATCTTGCAAAATGGAGCTTCAAAAAGTCATCAGATAACAAAAATAGGACACGTACCTTAATCCAAAAGTATTTCTTGAGTATCTAATGTGAAAAATACCGCACAGAGTATAGTATTGAACTACACAGTAAACAAACCAGACACTGGGAAATCCTACCCTCTTGGAAACTTACATTATAGTGGGAACACCTGACTCTCTACCCTATCTCAAAGGTGGTGTATAGTATCCAACCTTTGCTTGAACTTCCCAATGCAGTACTGTGAGACCCAAGGGAGTTTAAAGTTTTTTGGGTCAAACATCCTGTGGTGGGTTACTTTGTCTTTCTGTTGACTTAGGTGAAACAAGAAGTCACTTTCAGGTTTATAGAATAACAGTTATGTTCAGTGAGCAGCAGGGGATGATGGTTTTATTTACTGTAAGAAAGGAAGAAAATTTTACAATAGTGTGGGAAACAGCTACCAAATATGATTCGGTAATAACGTTGTCTTCTTTGTTATTTGAAACTCTCTTTTCATTTTCTGAGGAAACAAATATTTTCCCCTTGTGGCAGGCAAAGTCTCAAACACACGTGGGCAATCTCTGCATGTATGTGTCTCTGTTCTTGCGTGTCTCTATCAACACACACACACACACACACACACAGCTATACTCCCTTCTTGTCTTAAGACAGCCATTTCAGTAATTCACCTCAAAGCTGTTATTTGAAAACAAAACCCAAATTTCCCCCATTTCAATCACCTTACATTTTTCTTTGAAGTAAAACTAGAAATTTCACTGGAGTCATTTTTCTGGTTGCTGAAAATACTGTCACTGCATTTTAACACCAGGGTTCGCAAGCTGCCAGGCTTGCTGCTGAGGTAACATGGGGCCTGTCTTTTTCCTCTTTGCTCACATGAAGAAAGAAACACATTAGACAATAATGGAGCACACTACATCCACACTTGTCTCATCGGCATCATTTATAGACTCTGCATCAACACACAAGATCTTCCTGATAATGAAGAGAGTAATTAGTCTATAATTAGAAGTTAATCACAAATCTATAAAAGAAATTTCAGAATATTGACAAAGGCTTTTCTTGAAGTGACATCTATGAATAGTTAATTAATTGCTGATCTCAAATTGGGTCACTGGAAATGTGTTCTTACATCTAGTAATTTCTCATCTAGAAACAGTTCTAAAAGTTTCAATTACATATGTAGGTACCTCCTGTGCAGCTGGCTGAGCTATAATGCGGTGGAAGGAAAGACATACAGAGCACAGTGACTATGGTTTCTAACAAATGCACCTGGTGCACTGATGAAGCACAGAGCTCTGCACCACTGGAGTCTCCTTTCTGAGTGGCATCTCATCTTTTCTCAAAAGTATCAACACAAATCCTTTGGAAATCCAATGAACACAGAACTACACAAATTTCACTGCATGAATGTTAGTTGTGATATGTAACATGCAAGACTAATAAGGAGAAACAAAAACAGGAACAAAACCAGATCTTTTTTCTTTTTGCTAAACATGCTCACAGAAATAAATAATACTATATCATCATCATCATCATTATCATCATCATCATCATTATCATAATCAAAGATGATGCCTGAGAATCCAATGGAGTCTTTACATAATAGAATTTTAAGATTGCCGTGGAACTACAATGGTGTTATACTCACTAACACCAAATGTATTAGTTATGATTAATATTATAATTACTGGCTCAACAGGGTTGCTCACATCTCCTACAACCTAAACAGATTTCAGAGGAACTTTCTATCAAGAAGGAATGAAAAGTGAAATTCTTCCTAAGGCCTAAGTAGAAAGATAATGGTGTCAGAGATTGTGAATTAAGCTTGAAGCAATTTCATTTCCTGTGTTATGTTTCAGTTCAAATGGCAAAGCTGTGGGCAAGTAGGTAAGATGATTTTATTCAGTATCCTGAACATTTGATAAAGAAGGGTCACCCACATAGTTAGACTGGATGTCAGCTCCTGATTCTGACAGATTCACTTATTTGTAAGGTGTCAGATCCTTCTGACAAAAATGGGAAACCATTTGGACACTACAGTCATGGTTCTCATGCTCTTAAACAACAGTCTAGAAATCGCCTCTGCCCTAGCTCTAGGTTGATACTCCAGAACTGAACCACTGTGTGGGTGCTAACATTTGGCACTCGTGTCCCTAAACCTATAGTCCTTTGATGTCCGGAACAGAAAGACAATTTGGTTTTCTGACTCTTACATGACCTGAGAACTCGAAGTTTCTGACATTGTATGATACCATTGTCTACCAGTCTTAAGTTTGAGGAACCTGATGCTTGCAAAGCTATTGTAAACTATTGTTATGGCGTGTCCAGATGTCCCTCCAAAGCCTCATGCAGTCATGTGGGGATGACTTTTCAGAAGTGTCTGGATCTAGAGTGTGTGGTGCTGGGATTGAAGTTGTGTGGTTCCAAAATCAGTTTACTAATTAGTTTGGCATAGTTCTAGCTACAATGAAGGGTATGAGTACTATACCTGTGCAAGGGTGGGTACTTCATAAAATATAAAGGACAAAAAGAGGGCTAATGGGCTCTTGTTTGCCTCCTCTTTGATGTCCAAACCTCTGTAAACTGTGAGCCAAATAAATTGTTCCTCCTTTAACTTTGGATGTTTTGAGTATTTTGTCTGAGTAATGAGAAAAGTAACTAAGGCAGCCATAATGACAGCAAATGACAAAGTTGGAAGTCAAATGTAGCCTGATTTTAATATCCTCATGATTACTTCTGCTACCTTATGTTTTCTTCTGTTTTCCTGAAACTGTGACTTGGACTACCAGGTCAATTACACATCTCAAACCTCAAGTATCTTACTACAAATATAGGATCCTGAACATTTTCCTCACATTTTAAATCAAGGATAAAGCCCTAAAGTCTGATATATTTTTAAATTCTTCTAGGTGATTACGATGGACACTCAATTTCAGGAACTACTGGTCTTGATCAAATCCTTTCCCATCCTCATTGTGGTCTAGGAAATTTATATTTGTAATCCCATGGAAAGGTTATTGGAATTATAGTGAGTTAACTCCAATCTATCACTTCCAGTGCAACCCATGACAAGAATAAAGACACTAACACATATTTATAATTATGAGGATCCCAGTGGTCCTAAGTTGGGCCAGGATGAAGGCTTAAGGGAACAAAGACCTCAATCCAGGGTCTAACCTGGATTTTATTAATTCATGAAGAAGGGAGTGGCTTAAGAATAAGTGACTGTGAGAATAGTGGGAGATATATGAGTATTGTGATCTGAGTTGTGTAGGGGACCTGAAAGCATCTCTGTAATATGCAGAGAAAGATATGCAGACAGGTCAATCTGCATAACACAATTGAGGTAGCATTTAATATATAAAGGTACTTCAGCTGGTGCTTCAGCTCTGACACGCAAACTTTTCTACTCTGGAAAGTTGTAGCCTCTTATCTCAAGGTTCAAACCCAGTTGACAGCCCTGGAGTGGTAACTGTGCATCCCACCTGGCTCAACCATGTTTTGGGACTCACAAAGATTTGGAAGTAGCAAGTGTCATCCAGGTTCAAAGATTATCATCAGCACCTGAGCTGATTGCTTAAAGTCATTTAAGAGGAAAAGGAAATGGCCTAGTAAGTTCTGTACATATCAGTATGTGGAGATAGGGCCAGGTTTAGGCAAAGTGGAGGTAGTTGCTTTTTGTTCAAGGAGAATCATCCAGCTGGTCTTACACACAAGGTGAGGCTTTCTCATTGCTTCTCTGGTTGTTTTTATATACCAGGTACGATTATAGGTTCCTGGGCCATAGTAGGAAATAACATAAATTTTTCTTTCATGAAACTTATACTCTAGTTGTAGGAACCATACAATGAATAGATATTTACTTAAATAGATATAAATATATATGCAAATGTATACATTACACTGAGTGTTGAAAAGCTATGTAGAAGAATTAAGCATGGGAGATAAAGGGTGATAAGACTGTGGGACTGGGATCCCAGGAGGCTTCTAAGACGGGTGCGTTTAACAAAAACCTATATAAAGTCAGAGAGCAACTCACAGGGTATCCAGATAGATGTCCAGAGAGAACCTAAAGGGTGACAGTCCTGGTGGGAGCATCCTCTGTACCTCTAGATGATACTAACACTGTGGCTGTATAGTAAAGTGAGCAAGACGAGGGCTAAAGTGTTAAGAGGTGATCTGGAGAAAGAAAGAACTCTTGTCTGATGGAAGAAGTCAGCAGACTCATGGATAGGTTCCAACGTGGTTACTCTAAAAACAGTTCTGGAAATGAAGCAAGGCTGCTTTAACTATTTTTCTCCAGCTCTAGGGGGTAATGATAAGGTGACAACACAATCTGTCCTTATTTTGGAAATAGTATTCTTGAATGTGGAATTCAAGACCCACAGACTCATCCCTTCCTGTTCAGTCAGCAAGAAAATTATCTCAGCACTGGCTACAAGGAATAATCTTTTGATTCCAAAAGTATTGGAAATATCATTTGGTTCTAGATATGATAGCGGTAAAAATCCTTGAGGATTCTTGACAGCAATAAAATAATATTAACACATTAACTCATTAATAAAACCTGGGACACCCATCCTTCCTGTGCTAAGGCCAGTACACAAATATACCCAGTCAGCATCTTGTGTAAGCTGTGATTCACCAAATGTAAGTTCAACATTTCTAGATGGAGTCTCCTAGATGAAATGTAAGTGGACAACATTCTTTCCTGGGCTAAATTGCAATTTAAAAAAAAAGTAATGCTATTGCTCTCTACAAGATGAAAGAGGAAGTATGGTAGCTAAAAGTGATATTTCAAGGAAACCAAAGGAAGTGAAGATGGAAAGGAATATTAAGTCTTTGTGTCACTAACCTTATCCAGAGAAGAATAGTCTTTCTAGGTAATGTAAGTTTCCTATTAAATTTTACCTGTTTACAATAAAAATGTATATGACCACTCTTCAAATTTTGAAAAGATTTAAAAATCATCCAGCTCTGTCACTCTGGCTCTAATCCAAGAATGCAAAGATCTCACGAGATTTGGTTATTTATATAGAAGGGAATATATAGAGGAGTTATTTCAGATTTCTTGAGAGGTTTTCCTCAGCTGTTGGATTTTTAATTCTCATTGTGAATCAATTAGCATGAGTTAATTTCAAGAGCCCTAAAAGTGTGACTGATAATCTTGAGCTCCTGTACACTAAAGGAATGATTCTGTCAAAGAAACACCTATTTCTTTAACATATTTCCTCCAAGCTTAACCTAGCTTGAGAGACACAGTCTATCCCAATGCAATTTTAAACTCAATTGAAGATAATAGATACATACACATAGACAAGAAAAGATATGGATATAGATGGATAGAGGTGATGTGTTTAAAATAGTGACCTAAATAAAAAGTCACCCTTAATCTAGAATCTGAAGGAATCTCTGATATAGTCAGTTTAAAATCAAATAACTGATTTCTTGATCATATTAGCCAAGGCAATAGTACACACAATACACACAGAACATTATTTAGAAGGCAGAAATATTTTTGAAATATTTTTCTTGTATATAATTACAAACAATAGACATTTTATTAGAAGAGTCCTTAAAAAATCTGTCCCAGCTCTAGCTTAGAAGTAGAAGTAAGACTCAAGTCATGTTGAGCTGTAATAATTTTTAAGATTGATGCTTAATATGATTTTATCAGGAGGAAATCAAGATCTTTAGTGATGAGTGACTCTTATTTCAGGACAATTAGCCAGTGGCAAATTTGGTATTAGATTCCAATTTTCTAATCATCTTGTTAAATATTCTTTCCATTACTACTACCATCCTATAGTGCAGAATTATTTTTCCCCAAATTTTGTTGATGTCTAAGTACTTGAGTTATTTTAATAAGTAAGTAAGACGTCTCAGTAAAAAGGTCTTAAAAGTAGAGCCCGAAATGGTCATTATGATGTATATTTCTTTGATAAGTTATTAATATTCACTGAGAAAACTGTAAAGTTTGTTTGGTATATGCCATCATTAATCTACTATAGATAATAAAATGATTTAGATAGAAATAACCAATACATGGAAGACACAGACAGTTACCCCACAAGATACTGACAACAGCAATGTGTCGAGTACTCAAAGATAAAAACCTACACTTAATGAATAAGAATAAAGATACAGGAAATTACTTTGAAAACGTGGAGTGATGGTGAAAGTATTATTGATTGTGTTAACCCATGTAAATACTGAATGAATCAAAGCAAAGAAGATGTTTAGCCATAAATCTTCAGGAAGTGGAGGACCCAAACACATGAAGAAGAGGAAGGCAGATTTCCTCTATGAGAAGGTGCTACATGTGATAATGTCTTGATGTCTTCAAAAATTACCAAATGATATAGAATTCTACTGATTTCTTCCTCTCTAAAACGAAAAGTATGAACTTCTTAAAGATGAAATATAAGATCATAATATAAGAACCTATGTTAATATAAGACCTTCACAACATGAGTCTATACTAAAATTAGAATAAAATCACACGATCTAAATAATAAGACAATAGGTAAGTCAGACTTTTTCCGTAAGTTAGCTGTGTATCTTATGTTGTCATTTTTACTATTAAACTGTATACCTGTATTAGTATAACTCAATATTTATCTTGAAAACACTCAATTTTTTAGTAAAATATATTTAGATAGAAAAAAAATACCAACACCATACATGTAGTTTTTATAAATATAAAACTATAGAATTACAGAAACTATAAACTGTAAAATTAAATAAATATAAAACTATAGAATTGAATATCAAAATGTTTACCTTTCGCTCACCAGGGTGCTGTTTGTAATGGAGTGAAATGATTCTGGAACTCTCCTTGCTATGTGAGGCATAGCTCTGGAACCAGATCAATATCATCTGAAAGCCTGTTCCAGAGATATTGAATCAGAATGTGCATTTTAACAAAATTCTAATGTTATTGACCATAATTGTATCAATAATCGCCTTTCCTACTCCTCTCCACATTAATCTCTTCAAATGTCACCATTACTTTTTTCCTTGATACTTGTTATGTAATTGTCTTTCAATTTTCATGATTTTTACCGATAGAAATATTGTATTTGTAACTCAAGTAAAAAGTTATTCAGATTCTAACATGAGTTAATTATGTCTCCCACAATTACCTTGCACACCACAAATAACGTATGCATTACTTTTGGAAAAACAGTAATGAAGTGCCTTTCTTCTGTGTCTTGTTTACCATATGTCCTGTCATTTATAGATCCTTGGAATCAGTCACACATAATTAAGACCAGAAATATAATGTCTGCTATGGTTTGTATCTAGCTGTCCCCCCAAAGCTCTATGCAGTCAAAAGTACGTCTTTTTTAGAGTGGCTATATCTAGACAGTGGGTGATTCTGGGATTGATTCATGATGTAAAACTAGCCTCAGGGGCACTAGAATTAAGAGTGTTGAGTGTTACCTACCCTAATTAGCCTGAATAAGAGATCAAGGACAGATAGACATGATTCTCCCTTGTTCGTTTGTTACCTTTTGTCCACCATGAACTCTTTTTCCTCTGTGAGGTCTGTCTGCCATACCACCCTGCTTTGGAGCCAGCCAATTATGGAATGAAACCTCTACAAACTGTGAGCCAAATGAATTTTCCTCCTTTAGTTTTGGATGTTGGATATTTTGTCTCAGTACCAAGAGTAACTAATACAAAGTCTGTAAGTGCTAAGAAACATTTACTATATTCCCATTGGCAAGGCTACTCCTCTGCTAGAAGAATTTCTCAAGACTTTATTGGTTAATAACCACTTTATGCTTACTCCTTTATTATTGTTCTTTACTCAGAAAACAACCTTAACTGCTAATTTGTCAGGAAATAATGTACCAGTCATGCTATAATGCATGGCCAGGATGTATAAATCCCTGTAAGTTTATGAAAATAATCAGATTTACACAGAAGTCTCTGGAATCCTCATTAATATTTACCTAGATATACCCAAGGTTTATAATCAGGTCACACCTTCAGCATACAATAGTAAGGTTTCACCATGGACCATAATAAATGAACCAGGAAAATTCCATTTGTTAAGACCAGCATTAGAAAGATTGGCAGCTAACATCTCCTGATGCCACCCCGACCTCAAATTTGCTTTTCTTATAAACACCAAATGAAACTGGTTCTGAGATTTGCTTACTGAAAATAATAAATAATTCATCAGCTCAGAGTCTCATATTCAAGTATTAGCCTGCTTAAATTTTCAGTTTCTAGGCAGCCATAAGGTGCTTTGAGGGTTTAATTCACCAAGGGTAAGTCAGAGCATCTGAAAAACTCTTACTAGTTCATCTCAGTTTAGGCCTTTTAAATCTGTAGGACATCGTTGATTCCTGGGTCCTAAACCAGCTTTCTCTTAGGAAGCTGAAAGATCTTAGAAATCCATCTGGACTGCACTTGTGATAGAAAGACTTGAAGATTGTAAATTTGGGTAGAAAAAGAGTTTTGTTTTTGTCCTTATTTTTAGAAAAAGATCTCACTATGTAGTTCAGGATGGCCTTGAATTCACTATGTAACCTAGGCTGGCCTGGAACTCACAGAAATATTTCTGCTTCTGTCTCCCATTCATTGGATTACAGGTCTTTTCTAAAAGACTGATGTCAAGGATCAGGGAATCAAAAGACTAGAGAACTGGGAAGTACTCTAGAGATCAGACAGTCTGACCTCTTAGAACCCTGACTGAGATCCAGAGAGACAAAAACATTGACCAAAGTCATAGAACTGGTAATTAAGCAGCAATGGTGGCCTTAAAATCAGGCCCAATGACACCCCTTTTAATACAGTATATTCTTCATCACAGAAGTACTTTAGATTGATTACTATTAGACAAAGTAAGAGTGATGGAGAATCAAAACAATAAAGAGAAGATGGTTTGGACTTAACTTTCCCATAAAAATTTTTTAGAGATTGTTCTCATATTGATAATGTATTCGTCTAGCAGTCCTTGCAGCCTCTATTTCTCTTTCCAAGGTGCATGCGGTTCAGCTAACGGTTTTGGGGCTTTTCTATCTTAACTGTGGGACTATTCCCAAACATTATTCTGCATTCCCTTTCATCTGTCAAATAGGTCCAGCACATATTTTCTGTTTTGAGACTTACTGAACTCTTCATTAGTGTTTGACTTTGCTTGTCACCTCTCTTTACCATGTCTGACCACACAATTCTAGTGTCTCTTGGGCCTTGCTGACTAGTCAGCTGGATTTATATTTCCCATGCCACGGCATTGCTATCCCAGTCCCTCGTAGGGTATGACTGAGGGATCATTCTAGAAGACAGGAAATAAATGAGAAAATAAAACTCTTTGGATCTGACATCAAAATTAGAATTTTCTGCAGGGTTTTTGTCTTGTATAGTTTTGTCTTGTATAGGAGTAGTTTATGTTTTCTATTCATTGTTTTTAGAACATGACCAAATAGTAAGTCTTTGTAAGGCTTAGCTGTATAGATATGAAATATCAAAACTTAGTTTATATTGGATACTAGTTATCTTAAGTTCAGTTCTGTATAAGAAAGTAGAACTACGTGGTGGGTTAATTAATGCTCAGTTTAAGTGGGACTGCCCCGCTGACTGGAGCCCAGATGGTTCTGAGTGTGGGAGACCCACATGAGGATTGTTGCCAAGGGCGAATTGGAGGGGGAGATTGTACACTGCTGATTTCCCAGGGGCAGCTTTGCTGTGGCTAGTTTTCCTGACACAAACTCAATTCCTCTAGTTGTAGGAGGGCTTGTGTTCTTGCTGTCTGAAAGAGTTTTGGCCCAGACAGGACACTAGTAGCTGGTAAAACCTCAGGTGGAACCAAGGAGCTCCACCTCCCCTACCTCTAGGAGTTTACCTGTGACTCTATCTTCCCCACCCCTAGGAATTTACCTCTGGTGCCAAACGAATACCTGTGCATCCCTAATGCCCCCTCAGGCTCCACCCCAACCCTAAGCTACACGTAGCCCCTACTCCACGTGTCCCACGGAGAGATCGCTGGCCCGGGGAGATGCTAGACCCCAGGGGACCAGGGTCTCTCCCCGCATTCTTAAAATAAAGGTCACTTATATTTCATACTTTTTATCTTTTCAGCCGTCGCTCCACAATTCTATCACTGTCAAGGCTGCTGTTCTTTTCTGGACAGCTCTAGCTTTTGCTTCCTGGTTCCAGTGCAGATCTCTCAGCCTCTGGCACAGATCCTCTACCCATTGGCATAGACCTTCTAGCTTCCACCACTGGCTTTTGGGCTATCCACAAGGAAAATCTTGACACAAACATGAAACATTTCATAAGACATTGCTGTTGGCTTTAGGCCTGTGGCTGGACTCACGTACGACATTATGATGGGATCCAGGTCCTTGGCCTCATTCTTCAAGTCTCTTGTGGTTGGACAGATCTTCTTGCATTTTTCTATCTTTGGCTTTTGGGTAAATGTTATGAAATAATCCTATAAATTATGTATCCTGTATTAAATCTATTCCCTTAAAACACTGACTGCAACAAACAAGAATAAATTTTTTAAAAGCCTATAGAATTTAAATTTTTCTTCTTTTCAAAGGGTTTAATATTCTGAGGTCTGTTTCTAAATGTTACATACAGTGTTCAATGTAATGAAGAAAATATTCAACTTTTTACACTTAGAGTGTCCAACCTCAAGTGACTCCCGGTTTGGGAATTGAGTCTCAAATGAAATAGATAAAGCCAACCCTCTGAATGGGTTCTATTCTGCAAGACTCTTAAATTATTCTTCATCAACCCAAAATAGATGATTTATTATTTCCAAAATGAAAAAGACATTTAGGGTCTTGGAAGAAAAAACAATCAATGTGTTATCTCTTATAAGGATCTAACCCCAGTAGTTAACTCAATACATTAATAGGAAATCTATGTCTGGAATATTGCATATGGATCATTTTGGTCATGAACTCTCAAAAGAGATGTACTGGCCTTAAACTGTTTAGAGAATGGCAAAGGAAATATTTGTAGTGAAGAAAAAGAAGAAGAGGGAGGAAAACGGGAATAAAACGAAGATAAAAGAGAAGAAGGAAAACAAGAAAGGGAAGGAGGAGGGGAAGGAAGAAGCTAAACTAAACTAAAATAAAATAAAATGAAAACAAATCAATATTTCTCCATATAAAAATAAAAACAGATGTACTTGAAGTAGGAAATACTATTAATATACACACCACAAATTTTCATATGATCAAATGTCTTATACTCTATATGTCTTGTCAGTGTAAAGCTTTGTACTGAGTGCTTTGGAAGAAACGGATGAGTAGGACAAGGTTCATGTTATGGAATCATTTAAATTTAGCTCCATAAATTTTGCTATAAAATTGGTATATACTTCCTTTTATATAAATATGTGACCATTTAGAATTACATAAATAAAGTTATGCAAGGTGATTTATTAGGTAGGCTTACAGGATGAGAGGTAGGAGGGGCCATGGTAGCTGGCTGTGTGCTGGAGAGTCAGGATCCAGTAGCTGCTCAGATCGAGAAGCTGGAAGTCACCGCACAAGGATAAGGATCCAAGTGTAGCAGATCATGCTTTTAATCTCTGCACTCTGAGAGGCTGAGATAGGAGGATCACAGGTCCAAGAAGAGCCTGAGAAGGTTAATAAGAACCTATTACAGAATAAAAACAAGAAAAAGATCTGGGCATATAGTTTGCTATAGGCAGCTGAGTTAGATAGAATTATTGTAGACAGGCAGACAGGGCTGGACCCTCAAAGAAGCCAGTGCAAAAGACCAGATATCTTGTAATCTTGGGGGAGACCGACACCTCTCTCCCTGTGAGCTGGACCTCAAGAAAAAAGGTAAAACAAATGCACACCCTGAGGATAAACATCGGGGATTGATAATCTAAATAGGTATCATCTTGATACCTTGATCACCTTGAGGAAGCAAGGAGGAAACACTAATACTACCCCCCAAAGGCGAAGGCCCTGTAGTCCTGCTTGCCATGTGACTCCCTTACCCGTTAATCTTAGCTGAGCACTCACACTCATAATCGTCTTGGCTGACAGTAATCATGCTGCATGCCCACCCTGTGAGTTGTCTTTTTTTCTCCAACCTTGGACTTACCTCACTTCATGGTTTGGCTCCATAAAAGTCCCTAGAAGAGATAGTTTTTGGTAACCCACTTGGGACCTCCTCTGTCTCTTTTGGACAGAAAGTTTCTTTCTCTTGGTAAATATATTCTGCTCTTAACTTCTGTTATTCCTAAAATTCATTTTTTGATTTTAGAGAACACAAACTCATACCAGACATCTAAAAGGTTGGTTGGGAGTTTCTTTCCCCTTTATCAATCTCAGTGGGGAAGCTCAGGGTTCAATCCCCAGTACTGGGGGTGGGAAGATAAATATAGAAGGGGAAAAGGGCATGTGCACAGGGAGATTTAAAAAATAAAAGCTAAAAATAAGGGATAATCTTGCTGTATGGTAACTTTCTTCTATGTCAACTAATCGAGTTCCATGTAAGTGAGAACTCACCCCTAAAAGATGACATTGATCTATTCAGGGGAGTTCCACCACCAGGACCCACTTTTCACTATGCTCAACCTCCTAGCACTGCCACATTAAAGGATTAAACCTCACCATGAGTTTTGATGGGTATAATCCATGTTCAAACCACAGTGGTGACCTGATTTGTCCACATTCATGGACATTTGTATGAAGAAGTACTTCAATAGAAGTAAAGGATGCAAGATGAGAAACAGAATGGGAGATGAGAAATCAGAGGATGGGAGATGAGATGCTTGAGACAAAGCTAAAAAAGTGGGTTGAGAACAGTTTTATATTGGATTGATTGATTGGTTCTTTCATTTCTCTCAAATAAAATGTTTAACCCCAGCTGTATGCCAGGCACTATACTAGACATTGAGGGTTCAATGTGGAATAGGCGTAGTGAAGAAGACACCATGAGTGGGTACAGTCAGAACTCTAACAGAAGTTTGAGAAGAGTGCCATAAAAATACAGAGACAGGTAGTAACTCTGCTCAAGAAATGCAAGATTGGAACTCAGTCAAAATGAGACTCTATTTGAGGAGGATGGGCACTCTACATTCAGTACAAAAGAACACTCTACATTCAGGAAATTTCACAAAGAATGGCACAGGTATTTAAAAGAGTGTGGTAAAGTCACAAAGTTTAAGGGAATGTAGATCTTTTTCATAAGATCAAACCTTACTAGAAATTAGGCCAAGCCTGAAAGCTTAAAGGTAATTCAGAACAAAACAGAAAACAAGAAATATTTTGTGTCATGTGGATTATAAACTTACAAAATTTTTCACTTTTTTAGTAGTGACAGATGTTGGTGATACATGCATGCACATGTACACATGTACACATATACACATACACACACAAATATTCCTTACCCCCAATGAGGTTAAGAGACAAAATCAAGGCCAACCCATTCACTATGTCATTCAGGGAAAGAAGAAGACTTAGAGGTACATCTTGGGTCTTGAAATTAGTGATTTGCTCACAAGATATTGTTTGGGGTTAGTGTTAAAGACATGTCCATTAGGATCAGATACTCTTGGACTTGAATCCTAAGTGTAACCCTTACTAGTTGTGTGGGTGACCTTGGGAAATTTAATTGCCCTGTCTATATATATATATATATATATATATATATATATGATAGGGTCTCACTGTACAGTTCAGGCTGGCCTTGAGCCCACTTGGTAGCCCAGGTTGGTCTCAAAATCACAATGATCCTCCTGCCTCAGCCTCCTGGGTGCTGGGATTGTAGACATGTACCACCATACCTGGTTAGTTGTCCTGTCTTTAAAATGGAGGAAGTGGGTTGTACAGTGAATATTAGAAATGCCAATGTATCCCATGGCTTTTGGAATATTAACTTGTGACCTGAAGATACATGATTGAAAAATACAATGAATGTTTAAAGAATTTTATTCTAATAAAAGGGGGATCACAATTAGTACCCCTAAAATACTCACCTTCACTTCAAACACACTTATACCATCATTCTTCACACTTTCTGGCACAGTTCTGGAAGTCTTCTTTCATGAGTGTCTTCACAAGTTGTGATTCTAGAGAATTATAGTGACTACTACAACTGAGTGCTATGAGAAGGAAAGGTAGGCTCATAAAAACAGTGTGGTATATAATCACCTTATTCATGAAGTGTGGTATATATGGCTACTGGCTCTTCCTCAAAACAATGACCATGAAAGGTAAATATTTTTCAATCAGTTCAGAACACCAAGACAGCAAAAACAGCACAACTAAAGATGCTCACAGAAAAGGACTTCCAAAACTGCTCAGAAAGGGGCAAGAATCATGATGTGTGTTGAAAGTGAGGGGTATTTTAAAGGAGAATTATTGAAAATGTGTAACGTAGTCACTTTTTAAATTTAAACATACACCTCTATTTGTGTCACATTAAGAGCTAACAATTTGACTTGGTCTCAGCTCAGCAGTTTCCCTTCTGGCTTCATCTGAACTAATCCATGTTGCTAAAAACAGTTGGGTGGTTGATTGGATAGTAGTTGGTCTATGATTCCCACATATGTGATGATCTATGTTATTTGGCATGGGTTGGTGGTTATAGTCATAGAGATGAATGCACAACATGTATCTAGTGGATTAGTTTGGTTTTACTCACAATGCCAATCTCAATATTCTAAAGATGATGATAGGGAAAATCTCAGAGTGCTTTATAATCTTTTGTTTGTGTCACATTACTGTCCTTCACTAGACATATGTCAACACTAGACATAATGTTTCATTGGTCAAGACCAGAGTTAGTGTGAGAGTTGACTACTCAACAGGGTGGATACAGGCAGACAGCAAATTGGGGCTACAATCTACTGCATCAATCATAGATCTGTTATGCAGATT
The DNA here is from genome assembly GCF_034190915.1 of Cavia porcellus. Taxonomy (NCBI): domain Eukaryota; kingdom Metazoa; phylum Chordata; class Mammalia; order Rodentia; family Caviidae; genus Cavia; species Cavia porcellus. The sequence continues at coordinate 83,268,153 of NW_026947484.1, forward strand.
AAGTAACAAGTATACAATGAGTAGGATGTTTATCAAATTTACTGACATGAAATAAATACTAAATAAATGAGAATAATGAAGAATAGGATACATGGACCACTGCCATTGGGATATATGTAATTTTCACTTATAGTTGAGGATAATATGATCAGGAGTACAGATCTGAAATCTGGTGTAATTTTGTTTCTATGTGACTTAAGCTCAGTGGGTGATTTGGGGATTAGGTTTCACTATATAAATTCTGGAGAGAGAATACACATTCAAACCATAGCACGACCACCCCACTGTAATTAGCCTACCATCACTCCAGACCTCACATTACATCCTTTCCTTCTATACTCTCTGTCAGTACCCTTCCCTTGTCTAACTAATAATAATCATCCTTTTCTTCTCGCCAACATCACCACTGCACACAGGAAGAAAATACAGACTCTATCAGGTGTGTCCGATTTTCTGAGAACTGTTCTCATCTGAATTTGTGAAGACATTTGTTAGAGTGCTTATAGATACCTGTACTAATCAATTAGCATAGCTTAAACATCGAGGGATTATTGTCTAAAACAAAAACTTCCCTTTTGAGAGTATTCTTGAGTTCACTGATTGATCGACGATGGATTCAGAGGTTTAGTAAATGATGTCAAGACCCAGAAGTGGCTTGTTTGAGATTCCCTGGTTTTCCCTTAGTGTGACTGAGGATCGCAGTTGCATTTCCAAGCCTCTCGCTCTCACATGGCAACATCTGAAGATAAGAGAGAAGAGGCATCTTCTGTTTCCCACTGTTGGCCACCAACTTCCTTTCATTTAGTAATTAGAGAAGTGAGCTTCTTTGAGGACCTCTTTCTTTCCTTCTTATGGATCAGAATGTGACTACAGGAAGCAAAAAGAGAATAAGGTTATTATGGTTGTATTAGAATACTAATTGTTTATCTCCTAGAATTAGAAAGGTATACATAGTCTTTTGGTGCACTGCATTCTTAAAGGATACACTCTTAAATGATACATTCTTAAAGGATAATTATTTTGTAAAAATTTAACCATGATATAAAATAAACACCTTTCAAAGATTTTATTTGACAATTAATGAGGAAAGTAAAAAAGAAGATACAAGCAATTCCAAAGGGCACCAAAAAACCCCCACAAATATATAAAATCATGATTACAGGAATGAATTTAATCATTGCAAAATTTGCTTCTTTCACTATGAGGAAAGAAAGTTTGTTTTTTGTTTTTTTTTTAAATTTTAAAGAAAAAAAAACACAGAAAAGGAAAACAAAGAAACAAACAAAAACAACAACTACAAGAACCACAGAAGACCCAAAACAATAACAATATAGGCTTTCAAAACAAGATGATATTTAACAATGGTTGTTACTTTGCATATTATTATCTTCAAACGTGTTACTTAGATTGCCAGATATGGACATGCAAAAATGATCAAATTGTAAGAGCATTAACTGTTCTTTTCCAAGAAGTAATAGAATTAGCAGTATAATCATCTTAGCTATCTTACGGATGTAGGTATATATATATATATATATATATATATATATATATATATATAAATTTGTATCTTTTCCCTTTCCCTTTTCTCTTTTCTTCTTTCTCCATCCCAGTTATTTTCCCCCATCCCAGTTATTTTCTCCCATCCCAGTTATTTTTCCCCTTTTGAGCAGATTCTTATCCTTTAACAATATCAATTGTAGATTTTGAATCTTATTTACTTATTCAGCTTCTTGCACTAGAGGGACAATATAATATTCACACATCTGAGTTTGATTTATCTCACTTATAAGTATGGTCTCAAGCCACATCCATTTACTTTAAAAAGCCTGGATGCAATCTTTCTTTATAGTTCAGTAGTGCTCAATTGTATAAAAATACCACATATTTTATATCCATTCCTTGGATAATGGGCATTTGGGTTGTTTCCAAGATTTGGGTATTATAAGTTGTGCTGCTAGATACATGGGCACACATATATCACTGTGGTATGAAGTTTTCAGTTTTTCTGAGAAAATGCCCAGAAGTGGGATAGCTAGGTCAAATGGCACTTCTAATCCTAGCTTTCTGAGAAACCTCCACACTGATTTCCACAGTGATTGTACTAGTCTACACTCCCACTAACAGTAGGGAAGAGTTCTTTTTTCCCTCCAACATTTATTATCAGTTGATTTCTTGATCTTGGCTATTCTTTCTGCATTTTTCTAATGGCCAATGATGCTGAACATTTTTTTCATTATATTTATATGTCATTTGTATTTATTCATCTAAGAAGTGTGTATTTATCTAAGATATTCATTTTTGGGTTAGGCCTTTGAATTTTGGGGGACTTACTTTTTCAAATTCTTTATATGTTCTAGATAGAAGTCCTTTGTCTGAGGGACAGTTGGCTAAGATTTTCATCAAATAGAATTTACTTTCATATTTTAAATAAGAAATATTTAGTATAAATTTTCTGTAAGTTAACTTCTATTTCTACAGGGTTCGGGGCTGGGGATTTAGCTCAGCGGCTTAAGTGCCTGCCTTGCAAGCAGGCAGTCGCGAGTTCGATCCCCGGTACCAATAAGAAAAAACAAAAACAAAACAAACCAAAAACACCTCAAAGACAATGAAAAGCACAAATAACATAAAGTCAGGTATTCTATAAGAAAAAGTTCTAAATACAGTTTTCAAATGAAGACATCACATAATCTTTCGGTCCATTTAAATAGTCTTCTTCATAACATGAACAAGATTATACTTTCTTAGCAAGGAATAAAGGAAAAATGACTGTTGAATAGGCAGCCCACAGTGCCTACCACAATCATATTGTTGGGAATTAGGAGAGAAATAAACATGTCCTAATTTGCAGCAAGATTTTCACAGCTCTTTATAGAGATCACTTTGGAGACAAGTGGTAAATCAAGCAGTACTCCTTAAGGAAAAAAAAAAAAAAAAAGGCCTGGTGATTTGTCTGAGTTTAAGCTTGGGGGCGGGTGGAACAAGAATTTAGTAAGACATACTTTCACCACAGAGGAACAGACTTGAGTGATTCTCTGTCATAAGTTGAAGAGTTTAATATTCTGAGTGTGCATGGCCAATCTCACTGTCACCCCCTTCCTTGGCTCTTTCTACATTTAGTATAAATTGAATTACCAGAGAATTATACCAAGGATCACATACTATTCTTTGCTGTCTGTTGACAGCCAATTTTTCTGTAGTACCCTGCTGGGGGATTTGATAGCAAGAGGAGGTGGTGTGAAAATGAGATATCTGATATTCTTACAACTGTTGTACCCAGCCTGGTGTTTATGGGCTGCTTTATTCCTCTGTTTTATACAGTTGAGGATACTATATTTTTATACTGTAATTAGTTTAAATATTAATAAGTGAAATTATTTTCTCTAAAGGTCCATACCAAATTGTGTACTTGCATTGCTTCTAGTTTGGCAAGCTTGTCACATGAAAAGAATCTATACTGGCTTTTAATAAATGCTACATTTCACAAGTATCTGATTTTGTCTGTAAATTGTTCTTTGAGAAAGAATTGCAAGTTTATTAGGTCAGTGAAAATTCTTTGAATCTGTTACACTGTAGCTAAATGTATGTCCATTCACCATGTCTAAGGATAAGTTCAGACAGGGTTACTTTTGAAAACACTACTTTAAGCAGTGAGCTCTCTACACTTGAGCATGTGTCACAATCCCACAAGGACCAACACCAGAGCTTATGACTATGTAGGCCTAGATGGACCTAATGATTGGTATTTCTAACAAGTTCCAAGCTGAGGCTGATTCTGGTGGTTTGGTGATCCATAATTTAAGAGTCACTGATCTGGGTCATGTAGCATTAAGTCTGGAAAGATTCTCTCTGCCCAGGTGATATGCACATATCTACCTGTAAAAGTAAAAGGAAAAGAGTTTATTATCACTAGGAAATGTTTTCTTGCTCTGACAGAGAAGCCTATTTGTCTTTATATTATCTGCAACCAATGAAAAAATATTGATATGAATAGTTCAAAGTGGTGGATCATTAAAATATCTCTTTTGAAATCACTCTTTTGACTGTTGATACATGATATACAGACAAGAAAGACTGTCAACTGAAGAAGAGCAGATTTAAAAACCTGAGCACTAGTTTCAGCATGTATGTGCCGCACTACTTTGACCTGTATCTAGTTGTCTCTGTAACTCCAATCTATAGACAGAGATTGTCAACTGGGTAGCTTGCTATGGTCCCTGAGAGCCTCAGTCTTCCATGAATCTGATTCTAGTTGGAGGTTCAAATAGTATCTAGGCCCATTTGCTGCTATGAACATCTAGAGCAAAGTATTCCTGCAGGATGAGGCGCGGTACATGCCCAGAGCCCAGAGCCATGGTTCAGCTAAGCGTACTGTCACAGAGTAAAAACAGTAACAAGTTTCAAGGGACTGATGACTGTGTAACCACAATAGGATTAATCAGACTAGCAGGGTATTAACCCTGTCTCTTGATAGTGCCACTATGGAGTTGCTAATGATCTCCAGCTGTCATACACTGTTTCATGTTCTTTCACACCTGTGCCTTATTTCAGCATCAAAATTCCTCACCTGCGGGAAAAATGTTATCTCCATCTTCTTGAAGAAAACTCTGGGACTTTCCTACTGGGCAGCTGAAAAGTCTGTCTCTGCTTAACTGCAGGCACCTTAGAGGGTCACAGAAGAAAGATGGCGTAGTTTTGGATTCACCTTGGAGTCTGAAGTCCCATGCAAAGCGAGTGAAAGAGTGGAGACCAATTGAAGTGGAATCTGCTGCTTCCTCTCATGCTCAGTTGTACATGCGTTTACTTTGCAAGGCAACAGGCCTAGGCTTAGAGCTACTCTGTTTCCATCTTTGTCTGTCATCAGAGTTTGTCTTCACTTTATCTGTACAATGCCATACTCCTTGCTCCTTTTTTCCTCTCTTCCTTCCTTTTAGATCATTTTAGATAGAACCTGCCACATAAAAGTTACTTCAGAAAAGCACCGTTAGAAAAGTTCTCAGGATGGAAAAATACAGCAGCTGACAGAATGCTGTTCTGTGTCAAAGATAATATGAGGCTTATGCTTTTGGTTTGTCTTTCTCAAAAATTTCTCCAGAGTCAATAAAGTTATCAATCAGTTAGTACATAAATGATTTTTAAAATGAAAACAAAAATTATTTCGGAGGCTCAGAAACCCCGTTGTCTGGGCACAGACTTGCACCACCTCGTTGGAGCACTCTGGCCTGGCCAGGGAGCAGTCTCCGGAGATGGTGAAGAAGCCTGCCAAGTTGCTTGCAGTGCCCAGCTGCCCACAATGTTGTCCATTGGTCTGCTTATTTCTGATGCAGGTTTCTAATAAACAACTTAATGATGCATCTCAAATACATAGGAAAGAAAAAAACAAGAAATTAGTAGAGGGAAAGAAATAATAAAGATTACAGCAGAAATTAGTAACATGGATATTAAATATATGGCAAGCCTATAGCCAATACCATGCTGAAGGCAGAATTAGAAACAGTTTCTCTAAAATCTGGAACAAGCTAGGATAGTCCCTCAAACTACTCTTACTCAGCATGGAGTATAAATTTTAGTCAGAGCAATTAGAGAAGAGAGAGATATATAATGATACAAATAGAAAGGTCTAAAGTCAAACTGTCCTTGATTATGGATGATATAATTATATACACAGAAATATTAAATTACTATTAAGAATGGATAAATTCAGTAAAAATTGTAGGATACAAAATCAACATTCACAAATAAGCTGCATTTTTATACAGAAAGGTGATAGTTAATGTTCACTGGCTGTGAGTTGGCTAGAAGCTAGTAAAGTATACTTCTGAGAATGCCTGCATTGGTCATGAGTGTGTCAGTGTGGGGGCCAGATCTGGTCTTTGACCTTTCTTCTGTGTCTGTTTCCTAGAAGCTGGGAGTGACCAGCTTTCTGCTGGCATGGTTTTTCCAGGACCCAACTGGCCATGGACTAAAACCAACTGAAAATAAACTTTTCTCCTTTAATTTACGCATGTTGGATATTTTGGTCCAGTCATAAAATGCTCACCAACACGACCAATACTTGAACTTGCTGAGAAACAAATCAGGTAAGCAACTGTGTTTACAATGGTTGGCAAAGAATTGCCTATAAATAAATTTAACTAAAGAAGTGAAAGATCTACAGTAATGAAAGAAACTAAAGAAGATACACTAATAAAAGAAAAGATGTTCCATATCCATGGGTTGAAATACTTGATACAGTTACCATGTATGTATTAGACAAAGTGATTACATACTCCATGTAATCCCCATAAAAATATTAATGACATTCTTCACAGAACCAGGAAAAAGATCTTAAAATTTGCACAGAAACACAAAAGTTGCTTAAGGAGTCAAAGAAATCTTGAACTAAAAAAATGTGAGAGGTAACATGATACTTGATTTCAAGGTATTCCACAGAGCCATAGTAGCCAAAACGGCATGGTACTGGCATAAAACAGACACCTAGACCAGTGGGACAGAATAGCGGTCCTAGAAATAAACACACACATATGTAACCCACTAACTTTAAAAATGCACATTAGAGAGAGAGAACCTCTTCTTTAAACAGTTTTAGAAAATTAGATATCTAGGAATTTAACACTTGACTTTCACTCTGAACAAAAATAAGCTCAAAATAGATCAGTGACCAAACATAAGACTAAAAATTCTAAAACTGCTAGAAAAAAACATGGAAACCACTTCACAATAATGTATGCCAAGTAATGATTTTTTATTGTTTAATCTTGAAATCACAGGAAACAGATGTGAAAATGGACTAAGAGAATTACACTAAACTAAGAAACTTCTGTACAATAAAGAAAACTATCAACAGGAATGAAGAAAATGGGAGAAATTTCTACCAATTATGCATTTGACAAAGAATTAATGCCAAGACTATATATAAAGAATTCAAAAAATTAGAAACAAAAAATAAACAATCCAATTAAAAATGGACAAATGAGTTAGTCACGTCTCAAAAAGAAATATAATGCATGATGAAATGAGCAGCTACTTTGAAGAAAAAGAGACACTGTGGTATCCAGTGCTGATTCTGCAGCATCATGCTTTGAAAGCCAGCAATACTATTATTCTTTGTTCAGAGTGATTTTAGTCTGTTTTGTATTGTTTAATTTCAACATAAATGAAGGTATGGATAGCTATTTTAAAGAGAATGAGAGACATTATGGCAGCCATTGTTGATTTTCCTATTGTCTAGTTTTGAAGGCCTATAATTTCTTCATCATTCTATTCTGATCAGTTTAATACTATTTTGTTGTGTATGAATTCATTGTGTGTGAAGATATGGACAACTATTTAGAAGAAAACAAGAGACAATATGATAGCCAGTGATGATCTCCTGTTGCCTTGCTTTGAAATCTGTGTTACTTATATTATTTTCTTCTGATCTGCTTTTTCTGTCTTGTTCTATTTAGTTGTACTCTCTTTAAAATAAAATACAAAAATAAAAGTGAGCAATAAATACATGTAAAAATGTTTGATACTATTAACTATTAGAAATACATGCCAAATATACAATTAGCATCTCATCCCAGTTTGAAAGGCAATTGTAAAAAAATGAGAAATAGTAGTGAAGATATAGGGAAAAAAGGGCTCACATACTGTTGACAGGAATCTAAATTAGTACAGTTATTTTATAAACAATATGAAGGTGCCTCGAAGACTAAAAATTGATCTATAGTATGGCCCAGCTATCACACTTCTGGCTACATTCTCAAGAGAAATTAGGCAAGCACACTGAAGAGATCTATAGTCTTATGATTATTATGAAGTTATTTACTATAGCTAAGATTTGGAATCAATCTCTGCCCCCCTAAGTTGATAAAGTGCATTAATATATATACAACAGAATATTATTCATCCATAAAGAAGAATTAAATTCTGCTATTTGCAGCGAAATAGATGGAAGCAGGGGATATTATGTAAATGAAATAAGCCAGACACAGAAAAACAAATGCCCTAAGTTCTCTAACATGCATGGAACTTATGAAAGCATGAAACATAAATGCAAATTAGTTATTTTTACAGGTTTGGAAAATTGAATGATGAGAGTAGATAAAAGGAGATTGTATAAGAGATATCAAAATAGAGCGAGGGGGAGATTGCACAAGAGGTATCAAAACAGAGTGAGAAGGAAGGAATAGGTTCTGGTGTTCAGCAGACACAGAGGGTGACAACAGCTCACACGAGCTGATCATCTATTTTCTGAATGTCTGGAAGAGCAGTGCTTAAAGGTTCCAAGCTGAAAGAAATGGTAAGGAGAGGAAAATACTAACCCTGATTTGAGTAGTACATACTCTATTCATATTTTAAAATATTTCACAGAACCCTTTTGATATGTAAAATTAATACATATTAATCCAAAAAAGAAAAAAGCTTCTTAATAAACAGTCATTGAATAGATGACTGAACAATTTATTCTATTGAAAGTTTCAGTAAAAACAGGGCTGTTTTGTGGCTTGCGACACCAACATGTGAATTTTAAAGTTCCTATAGACTTTCAGTGAAGACCAAATTTACATAGGCAATAAAAAATTAAATGAGTACAGCTTTACTCAGTCTTTAAGTAGTGAATCATAGATAGTTTTATTCATCTTTATTGCTCATTAATAATAATAACAATAATTATAATAATAATAAACCTTGGGTGGGCTCTAAAACTCAGAGCCTGTACAAATTTTATTTCTTTTTCATTTACTATTTAACATAAATCTGAGACGTAGTTGCAATAGTTGTCCTTGAAAGACTGAATAGTTTTCAGCATTCTCTGGAGAAAGGTGGGGATGGGATTTATGCCAAGGAATTTTAACATTCCAGAGGCGGTGAGGATCATGAACCTCAGAAAATTGCTTCGCGGAGGCTAAATAATGGCTCCCTGAAGATGTCTACGTTCTGATCCCTGAAATCTCAGTGTATATGACCTTACATTACAAAAGGGACTTAGCAATTGTGATTAATCTAAGGTTCCTAAAATGCAAAGATTGTCTCAGACTATCCCTGTGGGCCTAATGCAATGGCAAGAGTCCTTCCAAACAGGGAGAGGATGAAACTCAGAAGAGGGAAGCAGAGTTTGACCCATGAAGAGCCTGAGGTACGAAATGTGAGCAGGGTGTAGAAGATGAAAAGGCAGGGAAATAGGTTCTCCCTAGAGCTTCCAAAATGAATGCTATCTGGTAGACCTAACTTCGAACTTCTGATCTCCAGAACTAAATGGTAAGAAAGTTGTGGTATTTTAAGGCCTTTGCTAGTAATTTACCGCATATCTTTATTTTTGTGAATTCATTTCAGCAGGTATACGGAGCTAAACAGACTGCTGATGTGATCCAGTAGTGAACACGTTCTGCCTTGGTATCAAACCGCCAGCACAGGGCCCCAAATCTGTGACAGTGGCTTTATAGACCTCTAAAGAGAAATACCCCGGTGGCTATGAGGCTCCCCAGATTTGCCTGCTGTTTTGTTTATCAGTACATAAATATGTGCCATTTCAGAAAGTAGTTGCCATTCCCCAGAATATTCACAGCAATCAAAATAGCAAACAGATTGAAAATTGCCACAATAGTGTTTATTCTTGTCCTCACTTTGACTTATAAAATGACATGTTCACAGATTTGTAAAACATCTTTGTTTCTCTTTGCTCTCTTGCTTTCTTCTAGATTTTTCTTTTCTCTTTGTGCTAAGAAATTAAGCCCCTTAGCAGGTTTCCTTTCACTGATATCTAGTGTGAATGTAATGTTTTTCTTTCTAATTGGGTATATTTTTCCTTTTAAATTATTTTTATGATATGTGTTGGGTTAGGAACAAAAAACATTGAAATGGCAAACACAGGCACATGGCATGCAATCTATCTTCTAATTTGAGGGGTAGTGTTTGGGTCTCACTTGAGTATATCAAAACTACACAATAAAGGAAGTAAGACTGGCCGAACTTTTAAAAAGATGAGAGAGAAATGACTGTCTTTTGAATATCTATTATGTCCCATGTCTTATGCATACTAAGTGCTATTCCCATTTTTTGATGAAGAAGATGAAACAGGGAAAATCATGGTATCATGTTTTCCAGACATTTTGCCTGCACTGACCTCAATGTACCTAAAACCAAAATGGCAGCCTGCTGTAGATAAGAAGCAGTTCGGTGGACATGTAGGTCCTCAACACACTAGCTCTTCCCCTTCTGTCCTGACAAAATCCCCTGATTCATTTTCTGTGTTTTTCTGAGCTCCAAAAGCCTGAATCTACAGACTACTTCATCCTGGCTCTTGAACTCAAATTCCCACTGGGTTTAGCAAGGGAAAGTCACCAGCATGGGTTTCAGGGGGGAAGGACAGAGAAGTTGCAGCATTTTTTCTTGCTCCATTTTTGTTCCATGCTATGGTTCTGGTGATGCTTGTGTCCTAGCATTAGAGATATCGGCCCTTCCTCCATGCCTCCAACTCAGTGCTTCAGGAAGACCTATTTCCCTTACCCTTCATGTGATGGAAGACTAATTGCTTTCTACTACTGCTGGTCTCCTGATAGCTCATCTTTCTTCCTGGGCCTCTCTAATTTACCCACTCTTAATGCAAATAGTCCCTTCAATGAAGTCAACTCAACCATTCATATAGAATTGCTTCCTTTTTTTTTTTTTTTTTTGGTACCGGGGATTGAACTCATGACCTTATGCTTGCCAAGCAGGTGCTTACGCCACTGAGCTAAATCCCCAGCCCTAGAATTGATTCTTGTTGACACCCAAACTGAAGTCCATGAATTCCCCTTTCTCAGACTGCCCAGAAATGCTTGGTGAGTAAGTTTTCCACAGTCTTAATTGCTTTATTTTCAGTTTCGCCTTAGTATCAGAACTGGTTATATTTTTAAATTTCAAGCTTGTTTGTTTATTTTCTATCATTTCTCTTTCCTTTGTAGATGAGAAAATGATATCATCTGTTTCACAGGGAAAAATTAAGATGAAGTAGCTGAAATGTCATATTGAGGGTCAAATGGAAACAATCTCCTGTGCCTATCCACGGTCTTGCTGTATGGAATGTCACCTTAGGGTGAAACCTGTACTACCTGGGTTTCCCTTGCCATGTATCACTGGAGTGGCAATAGAGTTCCACTGTGCTTGTGTTAGTCCCTGTAATGTCACCTTCACGGCTTCACAAAACCTGTGTCCCTAAATGTCCCAGACATTTTCTGAGAATTTAGCATAGACATTTGCAATAAAATGTCGTAAAGAATTGGAATCTCACCTCAACCAGGCCAAAAAGTCTGATTAAAAACATCTTGTGCTGGCTCTGAAGATCAGTATTTATGGCACCATATTATTTATAAATAATCTGAAAATTATTATAGCAATAAAAGTTGATGTTCCAAAGAATGGGCATATTAAGGATGGCTAAGTTATGGTGACATCGAGATCATAGGTCACATTCAAAGCTTCACTGCAAACTAGTGTATCAACTTGACTGCAAGGAAAAATCTGAAAGACATTAATAACATGAAAATTATTTTCGTTTCAGTTTTTGTTTTTTATTAGTATATGCTTGCAGCACATAATGATTACATTCCTCGTGTGGAGTTGGTATATGTATCTAACATCTCTCAACTGTTTTTCATCCTTTTCCTCTCCTACCTTTCCATTCCTTTGGTTTCTTGGTCTCCCTTTTTGGGAAGATCTCTCTCTCCATTTCCCATCTACCTTTTGTTTTGCTCTTCATTTGTAACTTGGCTTTCTCATATAAGATAAACCATGTGATATTTAAGCTTGTGTGTCTCATTTATTTCACTTTACATTATGGTCTTAAGGTGCATCTATTTTCCTACCAAGCTTATCCTCCATGGCAGAAAACTATTTCATTGCCTACAAATACCGAAGATTCTTTATTGATTCATCTGTTGATGGATATGTAGCTTGCTTCTAAGATTTAATTATTATAAGTTGTGCTGATATAAACATAGATATACATGTTATATGTTATATTTAACTCTTTTGAGAAGATACCAGAAGAGATTATCTGGGTAAAATGATTTTTCTATTTTTTTTTAATTTTTGAGGACTCTCTATATTGATTCTATGATAGTTGTACTAGCTTATATTCCTCTTTTTCCTGTAGCATTTATTGTTATTTGATTTCTTGATAGCTATTTTTCCTGTAGTGTAACTAAATCTTTGGGCAATTTTAATTTCATTTCTCTAAGGTCGCAGATGGTGAATAGTTTTACATGTATTTATTGGCCAACTAAGAGGTATCTGTGCATTTTAGATGCCATTTTTTCATTGACTCTTTTACTTTGGGGAGTCTAATTTATTTTAGTTCTTTATTTATTCTAGATATTAGTCCTTTATCCAAGGAATATTTGGCAAAAAATTTTCCTACTCTGTAAATTGTGTCTTCACTATTGTGGTTGTTTCCTTGGCTGTACAAAAGCTTTTTAATTTGATGTGACCCCATTTAGTGATTTATGGAATTATTTCTTGTACAATTGGAGTTCTATTAAGAAAGTTTTTGCCTATGCTTATGTCTTTAACAGTTTTCTCTATTTTATCTTCCAGCAGATTGTTTCTCTTTCAACATTTCCTAATGATTTTAATTTAGTACATGGGTGAGATATACAAGTTTAGATTCAATCTTCTGTATTTAGATAGCCAGTTTTCTCAGCACCATTTATTAAAGAAGCTATCTCTCCTCTGGTATATGTTTTGTACACCTTTGTTAAGGATCAAGTATCATAATGTGCCTAGGGTTGTTTCTGAATCCTCTGTTCTGTTTCATTGGACCACATGTATGTTTCTGTATCAGTACCATGATACTTTTATCACTGTGACTTGTACTATACCTCTAAAATCAGGATTGTAATGTCTCCTGCTTTGCTCTTGTTGTCCAGCACTGCTTTTGCTATTCTGGGTCCCTTCTGATTCCATATGAAATTTAAGATTATTTTCTCTTAAAGAACATGGAAATTCTAAGCACTTAAGAAAGAAATGAAAAGGGCTACACTGATCCAAACGTCAAGGTGAATTCCATTTACAAACTTGAAACTCTTGGGCTCCTTTTTCAGTCCCAAGACTGGAAAAACACTTTAGTGTTTTTCCAAACTGGAGGAAAGTTTTACTTCCGTTAAATTCTATAACTTGAAATACAAAGACACAGTTGAAGAATTCCCTACCAAAGAATGAGATAGGGCACTGTGTGACCTATCTTAAAAAAAAAAAAAAAGAAAAAAATGCAAATTAGATTATAGCTCCTTGGTACCCCATTCATATCACTGCATGGCCAAGGCTCAGACATATTTAAAGGAGTGATATGGCAAATTCTGGTTTTTTTCAAGGAACATTATAAGACCACAGAGTTGTTACAACACTTTCAGGTACTATCCTTGTGAAGTAACGTGTATTTATTTACAAGAGGACACAATCTAATACTATTTAATGATTTTTAAAAGAAAATTCACTTTGAAAGACTGCACTCTGTCTTATGTCTCTACCACAACTCTTCTTCGATTTAAAAGTCTCAAATCCAAGGGCTAGTCATCATGCTTGGCAAGCACTCTACCTCAGCTATTCAACAGTCCCATCAGCAGGTGTTTATTACTTTAGGACTTACACTAAATTTGGAAAGTTCAATGTTCCTTCTGACCGATTATGAAACTGATGAGATGAGACAGAACCTCCAAAATGATCTTCATAATGAGTCTTCTAATGATACTATTTCTGTCTATGCACAATACATTGATTTAGTTTAGAAACATTATTCTTTCAGCATTCATGATATAGCAACCACCAGGAGAATTTCACTGTGCTGGAAGATATGCTGTCCAAAGTGTATCAGAGATGCAAGTGGACTTCCAAGTTGTTGTGGGAAGTAAATTAAACCTAATCCTTTGATAAGCTATCTCACTATTGGGCTTTTCCTGTTTTGATACTCTGAATGATTATCTGTTTTTCTTACAATTCAACTAAAATTTCTATAAATATTATTTTTTTCCAAGGAAAGTATTTTCATATAATAGGTCTTACAAGAAAGATCTTAGAAAGACTATTAAGGTTATTAAGTAGATTTAAAATTACTATTTATTTAGAGATTACACTGGGAAGAAGATTGATTCAAGTCAAGGATGATTACCTGGAAAGCATTAATAATAATGTACTTGTTAAAGAATAGTTTGCAAAATGTACAACCATTTCTTATATGTGTATTTAGAGAAAGAATGAGAAACCAAATATTTATTATTTATTATTCCTTCACATTTATAAATATATACATATATTTATAAATACATATACATATATAAATATATACATATAATGTTTCATAAGAATAAAATACTCTTTACTAGATTTTGTCTTCCTTAAAATTAAAGTTAAATTGGTCCATATTTGGAATTTACAGAATACCATTGTGGAGAAGCAGAAGCAAAACCAGTATTGAGTGACTGAAAGGAAAGGGTTCATCTTGTATAACTATTATCTATGCTGCTATATTATTTTTTCAGTTGTCCCACACTTTTTTGCACTTGCTGATTCTGCAGTTGTTTTGTTTTGTTTTTATTTATTTTGTTGGTTTCATTTTCATTTTAAAGAAAATTTAAAAAATAAAAATCATACAGAATTTCAAAGCGAGACAATAGGAAATAAACAATGGTTATTATACTGCATATTGTTATACTCAAAAGAGTTGCTCAGATTACCAAATATAATCATGCAATATAAGCACTAATTTTTCCTTTCAATTAACAAGTAGAATTAGTAGAAAAATTATCTTAGTTAATTTGTGTGTATTATATACACAATCCTTTTCATTCTTCCATTTCCCCTTTCCCTCATTCCAGCTGTTCCTTGCTTTTGAGCAGTTTTTTTTTTGTTTTTTGTTTTTTTTTTTACATTTCACAATATCTATTGTACTTTTTGGATCTTATTTATTCTTTCAGTTTCTCACAGTAGGCAGAAAATATGACATTTACACATGTGAGTCTGATTTATTTAACTTACGATTATGGTCTCTAGTTGCATCAAATTACCTATAAAAGTCTTGAGTTTACCATTCTTTACAGCTAAGTCATACTCCATTATATAAAAATACCACATCATTTTATTTATTCCTCAGTTGGTGGGTATTTGGGTTGTTTCCAAGATTTAGCTATTACAAATTATGCTGTTATAAATATGAATGTACATGTATTGCTGTGGTATGATGTTTTCAATTCTTCTATAAAAATACACAGAAGGGGAATAATTTGTTCAAATGAGACCTCCAATCCTGGTTTTTTGAGGAATCTCCACCCTGATTTCTACAGTGGTTGTACCAGTCTGCAATCTCTCCAAAAATAGAGAAGCGTTCCTTTTTCCCTGCAGCCCAGCCAGTATTTGTTATTGGTTAAATTTTGATGATAGCCATTCTTTCTGGTGTGAGATGCAATCTCAGTGTTTTAATTTGCAATAATTGAATGACCAATAATGTTGAATATTTTGTTCATGTATTTATTTGCTATTTCTTCTGAGAAATGTGTATTCACATTGCCATTTCTTCTTCTGAGAAATGTGTATTCACCTCAGATACCTAATTTTGGATTAGGTCTTTGTATTTGGAGTGTTTGAGTTTTTAAAATCTTTTATACGTTTTAGATAGAAGTCCTTTGTCTGAGGGATAGTTGGCTAAAATTTTTCCCAATTCATGGGTTTTCTTTTCAGTCTGTTGGTGGTTCCTCTTGAGATGCAACAAATTTTTAATATGATGAGATCCCAGTTGTTGATTCTTTGAAGTATATCTTATGCAGTACAGTGTGTCTGTATGTCTTCATGACCTGTGTGTCTTCATACCTGTATGTCTTCAAGGTTTTTACCTACTTTTTTCCAGTAGATTTAGGATTTATATTTAATATTAAAATATTGATCTTTGATCCATTTGGACTTTAGTTCATGGTGACAGACATGGGTCTAGTTTTAGTGTTCAGAATGTGGAAAACCAGTTTTTCTATCTCCATTTCTTCAAGAGGTTATCTTTCTGCCAGTGAACATGTTTGGTCCTTTTGTCAAAGATAAACTGGTTGAGTGTATTTGTAATTGTGTCTGTATCTTCTATTCTACTGATCCTCGGGTCTGCTTTTTGCCAATACCATGGTAATTTTATTACAGTAGTTTAGTAGTATAATTTTAAGTCAGTAATTGTGATACCTTCGGCCTTGCCTTTGTTGCCAAAGGTTGCCTTTGCTACTTTAGGTCTCTGCTGATTCCACGTGAATTGTGTGAATGTTTTCTCTAGATCTGTGAGGTATGTTAATGATATTTTGATTGACATCACATTAAATCTGTGTAACAGTTTTGAGAGTGTGACCATTTTCACAATATTAGTTCTTCTTACTCATGACAAAGGTATATCTCTCCATTTTCTGAAATACTCTTGGATTTCTTTTTGCAGCACACTGTAAATTTTCAATGTATAAATCTTTTATATCATCTGTAGATTGATTTCCTAAATATTTCACTTTTTATGCTATTGTGAAGTGTATGGTTTCCATAATTTCTCTCTCAGTGAGTTTTTTGTTTGTGTTCAGGAATGCTGTTGATTTTTGAGTGTTGACTTTGTATCCAGCTGTGCTACTGAATTTAGTGGTTAAATCTAGATGTTTAGAGTTTTTGCAGTCTTCTATGTAGAGTACACTGTGGTCTGAGAATAATGATAATTTCATTTCTTCATTTTCTGTCCTTAGTTTTTTTTTTTTATTTCTCTCTCTTGTCTTATTGCTCTGGCTAATGTTTCCAGAACTATATTGAATAGGAGTGGTGACAGTAAATATCCTTGTCTTGTTCCTGATTTTAGATTTTAAACTGTCATTTAGGATGATGTTGGCTGTTGGTTTATCATTGATAGCTTTTATCAGAACATTTATTCTCATTTTCTGTAGGATTTTTGTCATAAATGACTGTTGAACTTTGTTAAACCTTTTTCTGCATCTAATGAGATGACATGTGACTTTTTTTCTTTGGCCCTGTAGATATGGTTCATTACATTTATTGATTTGTGTATGTTGAACCACCCCTGCATTACTGGGATGAACCTATTTTTGTTTTGGTGTAAAATCTACTTGATGATTTTCTATATTCTGTTTGCTAGTATTTTATTGAGGATTTTTGCATCTGTGTTCACTAGTGAGATTTAGCGATTAGTCTGTAGTTCTCTTTTTTGGTTGGGTCTTTCTCTGGTTTTGGTATCCATGTAATACTTTCCTTCAGGAGTGAGTTATGGAGAATTTCTTCCTTTTCAATTTCACTAAAGAGTTTGAGGAGTATTAGAATTAAATCTTCTCTAAATTTCTTGCAGAATTCAACTGCGAATCCATCAGGATCTGGGCTTTTCTTTCTTGGTAAGTTTTTAATTACATTTTCAATTTCATTAATTGTTATTGTATTTTTCAGAATTTGTATATTGTCTTACTCCAGCTTTGGTAATTCAAATGTTTCTAGGAATCTCCGTTTCTTCTGTTTCCCATCCTATGATAGTAAAGATTTTCAAAGAAGGCATTAATCATCTGAATTTCCACAGAATCTGTATATTGATTTCACTCTTTTCACTCCTTATTGCATGAATTTAAGTTTCCCCTTCCTTCTTTGATATGGTTGGCTAGGAGTTTATCAGTTTTGTTTATTTTTTCAGAGAATCAACTGTCCAATTCATTAACTTTTTGTATTGCTTTCTTACTATCCGATGTATTAATTTCTGCTCTGATCTTTATAATTTCTTCCTATCTTTGAGCTTGAGGCTTGACTTACTTTTCTTCTTCTAGAAGCTTGAGATGTAGCATTAGGTTGTTTACTTGTGCTTGTTTCATTTTCCTGATGTGAGAATTCACCGCTCTAGATTTCGCCCTGAGGATTGTTCCCATTGCATGCCACAGGATTCGTTAAGTTGTATTTACATTTTTATTTGATTATAGATATTGTTTAACTTCTTCTTTAGTTTCATCTGTGACTCATGATTGTTCCGGGCACTGTTATTTAATTTCTGTGTGTTTAAGGAGTTTTTGAAGTTTCTTTTCTCATTAACTTTCAATTTCATTTTCCTATGATCAGATAAGATGCATGGAAGAGTTTCAATTATTTAGCATTTATAGAAGCATGTTCTATATGATAGTATATGGTCTTTTTTAGAGAACATTCTGTGTGTAACTGAGAAGAATGTTTATTCTGATGTTGTTGGGTGGAACACTCTGTAAATCCATTAAGTCCATTTGTTTACAAGTCTTGTTCAGTTCTGTTTATTTGCTGATATTTTTTGTCTAGTTGCTCTCTTTGTGACAATGGGGTGTTGAGATCCCTGTATCATTGTGTTATTGGTTAACTGATTTTTTAATGTTTATTAATATTTGTCTTACATAGTTGGGAGATCCCATATTTTGTACGTATATATTAATGAATGTTATCTGTTCCTTTTGAAATTGTCCCTTAACAAGTATGTAGTGGCCTTATCTCCTTTGATCATTTTGTTTTAAAGTTCACATTGTCTGCAAACAGAATTATCACCCTGGCTTTTTTCTGAGTTTCTGTTGCATGGAGTATTATTTTCCATCATTTGAGTTTCAGTCTATGAATTTCATTTTGAGTTAAATGTTTTTCTTGTATACAGCATATTGTTGGATTTTGTTTCTTGACCTACTCTGTCAGCCTGTTTCTTTTGATTGGTGAATTGACCATTTGCATTAATGGTTATAACTGATATGTGTTAATTATCTTTGTCATGTTCTTTGGGCTGTTGATTCCCTATTCTTCCCCTCTGTTTTTAATGCTTGCCATTTTTTTTTCTTTATGTTGCTTTTCTTGGAATTGTGTTCACTTTGTCTCTTTCTAGAATATCTTTTAGTACTTGTATAGGGTTGCTTTGATGGTCATAAATGTCTTCAGTTGTTCTTTGGTGTGGAAGTATCGTATTCTTCATTCATTTTAAAAGATAGTTTTGCAACATCAATCTGAGTTGAAAGTTTTCTTTCAGAACTTGAAATACTTCACTCCAAGTTCATCTTGAGCTGATAGTTTGTGTTTCAAGTTTTCTGTGATGCTGATGGGCTTTCCTTTATAGAGGATCTGTTTCTTTTCTGTGACAGCTTGTAATATTCTGTTATTGTGATGAATTTCTGGGATACTGATTATTTTATGACTGGGTATAGATTTATTTTGGTAATGAATGTTTGGAGAGTCATATGTGCCTCATTTATCTGCATGTTAAATTCTTTTCCCATGCTTGGAAATTTTTTGATATTACTTCTGCAAATAATCTTTTATGTCATTTGTGTTGATTCCTGCTTTTTTGTTGACACTACTCAATCTTTTATTATTTTTCTTTGCATCATCTTTCAGCTATTCATTTGTTATTTCCTGGTTCCTTGTGATTTTTAAGAGATCT
Organism: Cavia porcellus; assembly: GCF_034190915.1. NCBI lineage: Eukaryota > Metazoa > Chordata > Mammalia > Rodentia > Caviidae > Cavia > Cavia porcellus. The sequence continues at coordinate 83,287,555 of NW_026947484.1, forward strand.
TTCCTTTTGGGATTGATAACTGCATTCCTGTCTTCTAGTTGTGAAAAATCTATCTTCAGTTTTATTCAAGCAGTTTTCCCAACTTTCAATGGAATTTTTATTTTGCAGGTTATCTCTGAATCTTTTTCATGCATTCTAATTCCTTTGTGTATTGTTCATTCAATATTTCTAACATTTTCTTACATTCATCTGTTTTTATTATCTATGCCTTTAGATAAACTCAGCAATTCTTTCATTATGGTTGTCTTTTTATTTTTTTTTACCTGTGAGATTATTTGTGATCTGATTTCCTCTTCAGTCTCATGGAATTATTTCTTTATTTCAATTGCTATCATTTCAGAGATTTCAGGTGTTTGACTTCCAACTTTTGTGTCAGTGTCTCCTGGACTTGTTCTGGGTGGGCTGATGATCTGGGATTGCATTTTGCTCCTTTGCCTTGACATTTATTTCAAAAAATGTTTATTTTGTTTTCTGTGATGATCCTTGTGAGTTTTGGTGATAGGTAACAATGCCACCAAAGTACCAAGGCTTCTCCAGGAAAAAAGTCTCTTCTCCAAGGATGTCTTCTTTGCATAGGATGTTCTTGGTATGTATCTATTCCAAGATTCTACTTTCCCAAATAATTGAGAGTGGAATTTTGGTATCTTTTTGGCTCAATGCCCAGTCTTTTGTTGTAGAGCTTGATAGTTTATTACTCCAGTTCATTGCAATATTGTTACACAAGGGAAAGCAACTGATTAGAACAGATATTACAGCCTCTCTACAGAAGTGTAATTAGTAAGAGTGATAATATCAAGCACAGTTTACGAATTGCCAAAATGTGGTATCTGTTTATTTTGTACTTTAGACCCTAGGAGCAAAGTCTATAGTTTTATAACAGAACCAACCATAAATAAGGGTTTGTATGGAAAGTATTTCTCCTTGTTAGAGTGGATTTACACTGGGTTCATTTGGACGAGCCAGTTCCTGAGTCCTGAGTGCTTTTTGCACTGGCCAACTGTCTTCTGATGTAGGAGAATGGTCTAGGCCCCTGGATTCCACCAAACCAAGATTCCTGGGGTGACAGAGAGGCAATGGGTGAGGTGCTTTCCTTCTTCATGTCTCACTGAGGTTCCCTTGATGTTGGAGAGTCAGTGGGCAGGGTTTCTCTCTGCTTTTGTTTTTCTTTTTTCTTTCTTTTTTTTTTTTTTTTTTTTTTTCTGGTACCAGGGATCGAACTCACGACCACCTGCTTGCAAGGCAGGTGCTTATGCCGCTGAGCTAAATCCCCAGCCCCTTCTGCTTTTGTTTTTCAACATGAAGTTTCACTTCATAGTGCAGACTGGCCTTGAACTTACTATGTATTCTGGGCTGGCCTTGAACTTGCAATGATCTTTCTACCTCAGCCTCCCAAGTCCTGGGATTACAGGCATATCCCACTATACGTCACTACAATTTTGCACTTTAGAAGTGCTAAAAATTCTCATTTCTGAAATTCAGGAGTTAATGTTTCATTGTTTGTTTGTTCACTATACACTTTTCTATGGTTTCAAGTTCATCCTATCTTAAATTATGGTGGATTAGAAAATACTGAGGAAAGATATTAAAAATTATTATTTTATTCAGTTTTTTCCCACAGTGGAATATAAGAACTCCAAGGTATTTCAAAAAGAAAGTCAATACATTCTCTTGAGACAAACAAAATTTTTATGGATATATCAATCTTAAGAAATCTAAATAGTTTATCCTATCTTGCTCAAATAAGGAATGTATAATCCATCCTGTATTATTCTTCTATAAGTCATCTATTTGATCTTGAAAGCCTACATTATTTCTCCAAGCATATCATGTGTTTTAAGTCACATCAACTATATCTTTCACAACTTTCGCCTTCATCACAATGCTGTGCCCATAAACAAAACTAGTATAAACTATTGAAACCAATTATAACTCTTGAAATAATTCACAACATCATCAGTCAAGGTAGCCTAGCAATAAATGACTTGAAAGTGTCAACAGCTGCCTCAAAGATACATTCCTTTCTTGTGCTGCACATGCATTGTGGTAGTAAGCTAGAGTTCACTTGATTTTACCCTAGGGTTCAAGCTGATGGAGAAGTCTCCACTAGTATGTAGAATATTGTTTATATTGGAATAAAAGAAAATGAGATATTCAACCATGTGTTAGTTCTTATCATTTCTTCTAAAGATACATCATTTCTGCTCATATCTCAGTCTAATTTCTACAGACGTTCCTAATTTCTACAGGATAAAGATGTATAATCCTCTTGCAGAAATAAAATACGAGGAAAACTATAATATCTTCCACAGGAGATGAAAGTTGGGAGAGAGAAATACTGGCAGAGAGCTGAAGCTGTATATATCCTTTGAGTCCTAGACCAGGCACTTAGCAGCCGTTATTCACCACTTCTATGTCTCTACTAACCTTGGATGTGATTAAATTAATTGGTTAAGGAAAGCTGGGATGTATTTCATGTGATTAATGCTTTGGAAAACAATTGCACTAGATTGCATTGATTTGTTTCATTTTACATACTTGAAATTAGAGGCTTATGAAGTCTACATGCAAATTTATGCAAAATGGATGCAAATTCATATTGTGAGCCATGAGTCCAGGCACCCCCCATTCCCCCCAGAAAAAGAACTGCATCATTGAATATGCATGTGCTGCATATGGTACTGCTCTTTTCAAATAGAAACTCAGAACTGGCAACCAAATAAATCCCAATGACATCCACTGTGCAACAAAAAAAGTTTAAAGCCATTTAAGAACAAAAACTGAGCTCCAAAAGCTGAGTATTTTCAAGGTCATCATCTTCCAGCAGGATTTGTGTTAATAAATTCATTATCCCCAAAACTTTATGCTGTGTTATAGACAAGGCTGGGACATCTATTGAACAAAGGAAGTACTGGCAGAACTCACCCTGGAATTTCATTCTCTTGATTACTTGCTTCGAGTGATCACTTGGCTGGCTGGATCAAATAAATCTTCATTGCCACAAGCCAGTGCCCATGTGCGCTGACATATTTCTCCCTCATTTGTACCCATCAGTGTAGGATTCTGGTTCCAAGATTCAGATGGGGAGTAATTATTACAATGGTCTTAAAGACAGGAACAAATTTTGCACCTGAGTGCTTGCAAGTCAGACATAGGGGAAAAATTAACCACTTGTAGGAATACTAATTAGAAGCAATAATCTCTTGATTGGCCTGCAGATACTCAGATGATTTGCTGAACACATTCTGCTTTTGTGAAATTCCGGTGTTGCTTTGAATCTAAGTACTGTATATGTAAAATATGTTTGGCAAATGATTATAAATAAACAGATTTGGGTGCAGTCTCATGAGGATTTTTCCAAGTTTATGCTAATTACTTCAGCATTTAATCGTTCAGTTATTCATCCATTTATCAAATATTTCTTGATTACTGTCAAAGTATAGGTAGGTATCTAGAAAAGCAAAATGAGTGCTATGCATTCCCTGAACTTAGGAGTATCAACCTACCAACTAACTGAAGCTTTTCATTGTGTCTGTGGCCACATCTCTTGATGATGTTTCTATGTAATCTCTTATGAAGTACATCGAGAATTGTATCAGGTGAAAAGAGGAAGCAAGAGTGTTTCATGTGATGCTTATGGAACTTCTATTTTAGTTACTGCATTCATAAAAATGTATTTAGGAAAATATTTTTCAGCCACAGCTTAGGTTGCAAATAACATTCAGCATAACAAAATTTTAGCACAGAACAGAGCGTATTTCAAATGTCTCCTGAAGTTTACCATAATGGGATTTGATCCATGAATAGTTAAAGTATGCCTAATGGTTTGTAGATATTTTATTTATGAAACTTTCCTGGGAGAAAGGGGAAAATGAAACAGAGAAACTGTTATAGAGCCATAAAATGGCTTGAGGGTTAAGGGACCTATGTCTTTTCCAACCCTCGAGCTGGGGCTTTAAGTTAATCAAAATTAGCATGCCAGTTACGATGTTTTAGTGTTCTGTCTAGGTCAATGTAAAAGATGACAGTCAAGTTACCATAGAAGCCAAAAGGCAGTCTAATGAAAGTAGCAATCATCCAAAGATGGCTACTTTTATACAAAGTAATAATTATAGTTAGTATTGTGGTGCTAAATTATGTTTATTGAGTGCTCAGATTTTTCAGACTCCAAATTCTAAGACTTGCACCAGTGGTCCCCAGTTTCCTTTGTCTTTGGCTTTGCAATGACATCATTAGGTCCACTGACTTTCAGATTTAGATTGAACCGTGCTATCATCTTTCTCAGTTCTCCAGTTTGCAGACAGCATATCATGGGACTTCTCATCTTCCTTAATCACATAAGTCAATCCTATAGTAAATCTCCTCACTTACTTATCCCTCTGTGTTCTGTTGGTTGTTCTTCTCTGCAGGACTCTGACTAATATAGCAATTTTTCCATTTGTGCCAGAATCAGTTTTTAAAAATCTGTGTTCATATAGGCTCCACATTTCAAAGTTTTCAAGTGTCCTCCCAATATAAAACACCCACAGTGTTGGACTCTAGATCACATTAAAAGGCTTTCGCTTACTCCCTCTATTGCTTTCTCCCACTTCTCTAGCACCCTTGGGACGAATATTTATAAGTACTGTCATTCCTTATCCATTGAATTCAGCCCACAGGACAGTTCAGTCAGTGTACTCTGACTGTGAGCTTCATTTTTCCTCTTCATTTTTTTTGCATGCTCCAATTCTGCTGATTTTTCTACCATCTTCATTCCTTCTTCCTCTGAAGTTCATAATTTCTCTTCCTGGTACTCACAAATGCCATCTCTTCAGAGTCTTTTCCAGTTGCACTATCTTGGCAAATCCTTCCATGCTCGGTACTCCTATAATTGCTTCCTCTGTTAACAATAAACATTCATTGAGTTCTCCCCATGCACCAGGCACTGTGTAGAGTGTAATATGATCCACATTCCACCCTAACAGCAAACTTACATATTAATTTTATTGAAAAGAAAGTGGACCTTTGAACCAGTCTCACTTAAGGCTTGCAACTAAGAAATGGTAGAGTTCAGGCTGTAGAAATCTAATGTCTGTGTTCTTTACCTCTATTCAAAGTCACCTTGGTTAGATTACTTAATCTTGAGTTAGAGTGATGTGGTTTTTCTTTTTATTGTCTCATAGAATCCACTAGAGTTTGGCCTCCTTGAGAGTAAGGTTTGCACCTAACTCTTCTTTGTTTTATATGCAGGTCTTAGTACTACAGGGAAGACTAGATTAGGGGATAAGATGTGTGCATTTGAGCATAATGCTTTGAAAAACAGAATAGCTTTAATCAGTTGCATCATCTCTGTAAATATCTCTATGGGCCACTCTTACTGTAAGGTCCAATAAGTACGATACCTTAGAGTATATACATTAGGAAGCAACATATATTGGTATACTGGTTTGAATATTTCTTTTCTCAAAGTCATGCTTTGGATACTTAATCCCCAAAGTCATATGTTAGTGATATTTAACTGTAATATTTTGGGATTAGATAAAGCTTTCAGAACATGATGATTTGATGGTAGCATGACTTGATAAGAAAAGAAAGAGATGCTCAAGCTACTAGAGATATTCTATCTCTCCACATGACATCTCCCACCATGTTTTGATGAAGCACAGAAGGCATCATTAGATGCTGTAGCAATGCTTTTAGATTTCCTAGCTTCCAAAATCATAATCCAAATAAGTTTATTTCCTTATAAATTACCCAGCCTAGGCAGTCAGTTATAACAAAAGAAAATAGCCTGAGACAATAGGTTTAACTAACACTAATTAAAAGCAAGTCAAGCAGTGGCTGTAACCGTAACACAAGTGAGAGAGTACAGCTGATGTGTGCAATGCTCATTTGATATATTTTTTTTGTCTAGTAACATGATCTGAAGCTTTACTTAAACACTGTAAGGAAAAACCACTTAAAACAGGGACAAATTATTTGCTAAAGGCAAAGCCGGCTGTTTTTTTCTATTGCTACTTTAAATCAAATGAATTTTCTATTTTTATCATCTTATTTTAATAAAATCAATGTTCAGCATATGATGTAAGACATCATTTAAATAGATCTTAAAAGGGCATTTCAAAAACAAAGGCAGGATATTTGAATATCATAATTTTAAAAAGGACATCAAAAGCAAAAAGGTTTCACAGCTCTTTAACCATCAAAACATTTGGTGTCTCTTTTTGTCTTAGGTCCCAAACAGTTATAAAATCCTCACTCTGTTTTATGTTCAGTTCTATAGCTAAATATGGTATTATGGAGACACCACAGATTATACAGTAATCATGGGTTTACGGTAAAGCCAATTTAATTTCTATAGTATTACTGATTTAAAGTTGTCAAACAATATTGTTTACAAGTCAGTATCATAGCTCTCAATATGAATGCTCGCTACAGATAATAAGGAATATATAGCTTTCAGAACTAAGCCTAAAAAGCCATAGTGATAGATATGACAATTAACATTCTTTAACCAAGTACCTGCTGAACACCTATGCTGCAGATTCCAAACAATAAAATCAAAGATACTATAAGAACCAATATAATTTTATTATAAAATTCAAGAATGAACCCTGTAATGTATCATTTTGATTTTCCTATTCTAGATATATCCCATAGTTAGGATTTCAATGTTTAATTAGTAACCAAAGCATTTATTCTCGGACTGTGAAGCTCTAGAAGACTGTGGCAGTTATGCTTATTTGTATCAAGTTACTGGGTGTGGGAGCTGTCTAGATGGTCAGTAAATCACAGTTTTCAGTACGTCTGTGGTGTGTAGAGGCGGGACACTGGGCCTATATCTGATCCCTCATGCCTTCTTCCATGGCACTGTTCCTTGCTCTGCTTTCTAGCTGCCGTGAACTAAGTGGCTTTACACCATTTCACCACGATGCTTCTGCCTTTGAGCCAGATAATCATGGACTGAATTCTCTGAACCTATGAATCAAATTAACCTCTCCTCCTTTAAATTGTGACAGTTGTGCATCATGTGATAGTAAAGCTAATACACAGATCTTCAAAACTTAAATGTTCCTCACTGAATCTATTATGCTTTAAACTTCTCTTCTTACATTTTTTTCTTGTGACTAAACAGGCTTAAGATTTACATGTGGCAATGTAAATTAACAAACAAATAGTTCCAAGTTTATGTGTGAATTACATACATGTCTTTTGGAAACAAGTGCCCAGTCAAACCTTTCATTCATCAGGTGAGCATATGTGTGGAAATCAACATCAACAGTTCTACTAGGTACTAGGTAGCTAAATCAATTCTAAAACAAAAGTTTCTGAGGTCCATTAAAGAATAAAACAAATTTAATTTAGAGGTGCTGATTGGTTTTATTTTAAAATTTTAGAAGCAGGTAACACTATATTTCATAAAATAGGATGAGTATTCCAATGAGCAGAGAAAAGGCATTGGGTTTTCCAGACAGCAAAGAGTTGAAGAAAGCAGAAAAGAAAGAGTAAAGAGCTGATTGATCATTTTAAAGTTACCTTCCTTGCAAGAGACGGGACAAGGAAACTAAACAATCATTGGTTAATGTCTGGTTAATTCACTTTATGTTTTGGGGGTAAAGATTAAAACAGGGGAGTTCATTATCATGCAGACTTAAACCAGCTTGCTTGGGAAATTTGGTTCTCTTTCTCTGTCCTGATTTATTTTTTTTTTCTTTTGAAAGTAGTAAAATACAACAGAACAAGACAGAATAAAGCCAACTGAGACCATGTAGTGTAATTGGTACAGAACTTCACAGCAGGTTACCAGGATAACAGTAATAGGTATCACAGTATATTTTGTTATCTTTACAATAGTTGTTCTTTCAATCACGTATATCAAAATAAAATGAAATACAGAACATTATAAAACTTATCAAAAGGGGCTGGGGATTTAGCTCAGCGGCATAAGCGCCTGCCTTGCAAGCAGGCAGTTGTGAATTCCATCCCCGGTACCGATAAAAAAAGAAAAAAAAAAGACAAAAACTTATCAAAACAGAATATTGAATAGAGCAGTACCATTAATCAGAATAAAGCAAAACAGTAATAAAAATATTTGCCTTCAAAGAGATGATAGAAGGAAATCCCTCTTATTTGCTATGGTCAACCTCCCAAGAGATGCTCAGATTTCTGGTCCCCATTTGCTAATGGGGGGACAGGGGAACGGGGGTAAGGGAAGTGGGATGTTTGACTCTAGCCCGTGCACCAGTAGGTTCACTATTGCTTAGCTGGGAGGCAGGCTGGTTGCTTGGTTTCCCAGCACCCTAAGTTCCAACATGGAGTGGATCTCAGGAGACATTGGTGGTTCTCCCCCTGGAAGGGCTACAGTCTGCCACACTGCCACTGCTTACCAGACTGTCCTGATTTCTTGAAAGGTTTGGAACTTTGGTATAAGTAATTTCATTGATACTGTTAGCCTGGTTTGTTGGTACTTAGTATAGGAGTTTAACCCAGAGCAATAGCCTCTAAATATTTACTTAACAGATACAGATATTCACATGTGTTTAGTTTTTTCATCTGTTTTCTCAACCAGTTTTTATTATGACAGGTATTGAGCTACATGCAGGGAATATAAAACTGAAAAGATAAAATGGACCCCTAAATCCCATTTGTACAACCTCATGAAGAAGACAGATAGGCAACAAGCTATATCAAAGAATATGATAAAAGTTTTAGTCATAATTCCTTTGGATATAAGAGGTAAAAAATGCCCTCAAATTAACTGAATGAAAGAATGACTGACTTACAGATTAAAAGGGCCCAAGGTTTTGGTCATTGCTAAAACACTGGAACTCAGAATTTTCTGACTTTGTCTCATTCTTATCATTTTGCTTCTGAAACAGTGCCATATGCTGCCAGAACCCTGGGCCAGAGACAGCCTAACTTCAGGGAGTCTCAAAGAGCCAGCTTCGACCACTCATCCTAAAAGAAAATGGGGGAGAGGAGGAGTAATGGTAAAGTAGGAAAGAAATGTTAAGGTTCAGTGTCACTGTACTGGGAAGATGTGGCCCTACCATCCTCAACCCTATCTTTGGGACACTGACATGAGCTTCGGGCTTGGATAGGTGAAAAGGTGGGGGGAAAGGGGTAAAACAGGTGTAATTAATCAGTCTTATATCAGTTTTGGCTCTGGGAGTCTTCTGAGAAGGCTTAAGGCTTGAGGAGGTGATTTGGTGCCCAGCATGTGATCACTACTCCTGCTCAGGAGTTCAGTCTCCTCAAGGAGGGGATCTGTCTCTGAGGCTTGCTCTCCCTGGTAGGTTTAGAGCATTGATGGGAGACTTCTAGGTATTGGTATAGGCATGTGGAACTGGACATTGTGAAAGCTGAAGATGATAATCTGCTGATTGTGATATTCCTTAAATCTTGAAAATGCCTTAGTTACTTGTATCTTAGCCTTAAAGAGGGATGATTCTCAGTTTTAAAGGAACACACAGTAAATGATTACCATGTTTATCTCCAGAGCTGACCCACAGTTTAGGGTAATAAAAGAGGAAGACAGCTGGGTGTGGTGGCACATGCTTGTAATCCCAGCACTTGAGAGGCTGAGGCAGGAGGATGGCGATGAGCTGGAGACCAACCTGGGCTGCAGAGTGAGTCAAAGCATCCTGAACTACAAAAGCAACACTTTGTCTTCAAAAAAATAAATAAAAATAAATAAATAAAGAGTAAAGACACAAAATGAAGGCAGAAATGCCAAGTTTTGTCCCACTTTTATTTACACATCAGACATCTTCAGGCCTACATGAGGAGCCAATGACTTTAGAAAACAGCTAAGTCCCTGTTGTATATACTTATGCACATTTCTCCTGAATGTCATAAGAAGACTTCCAGCAGCACCAACATTGGTTTGTATTTTCCTAGTGCCTTCATAGAGAGAGAATTTATTCTCCACATCAGTTCTAAAGTGTTTTGGGCCTAATTTGTATCCCTCAGAACTGGGTCATATTTGTTTAAACTACACTTCCATACACTCTGTTGGCAGGGTGTGGTTAACACCAGTGAAATCACGGAAAGCAGGAAAGGGAATGATGTTGTCCTACACTATCAATGAGCTAAATTAAAAAGAAGTGAGGAAAACAATATCATTCAGAATAACAGGATGAATGAAGTAGCTTGACACTAACCCACCCAAGGAAGCAAAAGACTTCTACAACAAAGACTGCGTTACTCTGAAAAAAGAGATAGAAGAGGACATTAGAAAATGGAAATATGCACCCTGTACCAGATAGGCAGAATGATAGCTTCAAAGTAACCATTCTGCCAAAATCTATATACAGGCTCAATGGAGTCTTAATCAAAAGTCCCACAGTATTCTTCACAGAACTGGAGAAAATAATGCTGAAATTCCTATTGAGCCCACAGAGACCAGAAAAGCAAAAGCAATCTTTAGTAACAAAAGCAAAACAGGAGACAACACAATGTCTGACTTCAAGTTAACCTCAAAGCAATAGTGATAAAAACAGCATGGTACTGGCACAGAAACAGACACATGGATAAATGGAACAAAATAGAGGATACAGAAAGTCCCCAGACATATTCAGCTATTTGATCTTTCACAAATGGCCAAATCATGTTGGAAAAATGATAGCCTAATTAACAAATGGTTCTGGGAAAACTGGCTATTTACAGAAGATGGAAGGTAAACCCATATTTGTCACTATGTGCTCCACTAAAATCAAAATGGATCAAAGCTCTACACATTAAAACAGAAGCAATGAACCAACTGAAAGATAAAATAAGCAAAGCACTTGAAATCATAGATGCAGTTAAAAACTTACTGAATGTAGCTCTAATTGCGCACAAAAGGATCAGCAAGTGGGATTATATCAAGTTAAAATCTTCACAGCAAAGGAAACAATCAGTACAGTGAAGAAACAACCTACAGGGAAATGTTTCACCAGACATTCCTCAGGAAGAGAACTCATATATAGATCATATACAGAACTCAAAAAATTAGATCCTCCCAATGAAAGACCAAATCAAAAATGATGGGAAATGAGTACACACCACTCCGCAGGAGTAGAAATAGCTAATGAACACATGAAAAAATGTTCAATATCTGTGGTCATCAGAGAAATTAAAATTAAAACAACACAAAGATTTTATCTTACATGAAAAACAATGGCACTCAGTAGGAAATTAAATAATAATAAATGTTATGATGGCTTTAAGGGAAAAGGTACTCTCCTACACTGTGGATAATATGTACATTAATACAATCATTATGGAAATTAGAATGGAGAATTTCCAAAGGAAAACATTAGAAATTCCGTTTGACCTAGTGATTCCCTATCTAGGTATCTTCCCAAAAGAGCTAACATCATCTTATTACAGAAACACATGCATCCCAATGTTTGTAGTAGCACAATTCATAATAGCGAAATCCTGGAACATCCAGCAGAGCTACTGACAGACAAATGGATAAACCAAATGTGGTATCTATGCATAATGAAATACTACTCAAGTATAAAGAAAGATAAATTTGAGAGATCTATAGAAAAATGAACACACCTGGGAAGTACCACGTTAAGTGAAGTAATTCAGACACACAGGCTTAAATACTGTATAGCATCCTTCATTTGAGTTAAACAAAGCACAAACAAAGGACAAATTAGAGAAACAATATGAGGAAAGGGGAAGCCAGTTTTTGTTTTATTTTTAAATGGTAAAGGGCCCAGGAACCAAGAGTAAAAGGAGGGAAAATAAAAAAAATTTAAGATATGTCATGTAAATATACCAAATACTCACAAAGAACGTAACATTATGTGTCATTAAACACCAACTAAAAATAAAAGCTATAATGAAAATGAGGAAAAGGGATTTAGAGTCTGAGAGAGAGGGACAGGTGGATATGGAAGGAAAGGGGAATAAAACTGAATTGAGATATACTATGTATATGAACTTACGCCTGAAAATCAATGTAAACTTTATATACTGCAAACATGTACAAATAAAATAAAGTTAAATTAAATTTCAAAAATTTAAAGAAAAAAACTTGGAAATATTACCACGAGGAGTAAAAATGTTCCAGGTAGACAAAAATTACAAATACCATTTTTTGGCAGCGATGTATTTGACAGGTGGGTTTGTAATTGTGTTCTCACAGAAATCACAGAACAGAAAGAGGAAGCTGGTGTGTGTGTGTGTGTGTGTGTGATAAGAGCATTAATCCCATCATGACCTAATTACCATCCAAGGCTCCATCTCCCCACACTTTGAGATAAGTATTGCATCCTAAATTGGGGAAGGGATTTATTTAGTTCATAGTGGTTACTTACTGAAAATCTGACAATGTGAAGTTATTTTCCAAACTTCAGTTTGTTCATCAATGCCAAAATGTTGAGATTAACTTGAGAATTAAGTAAAACAATACAAGTCAAAGGTCTAATGCAAGTCTTGTCTCTTTCTAGAAAAACCGGAAAACTTGGATTTGAGGGTTGTGTGAAGTCTAAAATCTAGTTCTCTCTTAATAATCTTGGAATCTAGAGCTTGGTCTTTTTGTTTGTTTGCCTGCTTTTTTGTTTTTGTTTTTACTTGAACATGCCTGAATTTTTTTAACTTGGAAAGGGGATATTACGTGTATGATTTGAGTTGTCATTATCTATAATAAATGCAGTGAGTAAGTAATCATTCTTACTATTAAGGATCTTTATACTCTTTATTAGACTATTTCTAATTACTATAATTTCTATGATTTTTTACTTTCTTTTCCTTTTTTTCTTTCTCTTTCCAATTTTCTTATTGTACTCCACAAAATAGTAGGTCATAAATAAGCACATAGGCTTCCACTTATAAATTACTTTATAATAGTTATTCTGACTTTTAACATCTGGGAAGTCTTTGAAATTGTCTATTCCTTTCTTATACTTCAGACCAACTGGGTAGATGTCAAACATCATAGTTTTAAATATTTCCCGAGATAATTCTGCTTTTCAGCCAAGGTTTAAAATGTCTGTTTTATGTAGATGCCCTCCATTCCTATCAACCACTTATAAAGCTGTAATGCTTTCATTATTCAAGAACTAAACCTGAACCAGGGTTAGTCCATGATTAAAACAGATAAATAAATGAATTAAGACATACCTGGTAAGTAATCTAAGCAAAAGATTACAACGTGTGCTTCTTGTGTACAATCATGCCAAACGCCCAAGGATTAGGCGGACAATCTGGAACAAGAAAGAAAGCCACTCTGAGGCTTGGCTGAGCTTGAATCCTTACCATCCAGATTTCTCTACAACTTTGTATTTCTTTATCTATAATACTTTTCCATGAGTAAAGATTCCACTTTTAAGATGTTCATCTAAATTAACAACACCAACAATAAAAAACTATTAGCAAAAATTTTTTGATTTGATTAAGATGAGCTAGTGAGAGGAACAAAAAGTTATCATGTACAAGGTAAGGCCACCCAGAGCCCAAGGTCCTGAACTCTGTTGCTGCAGAAGCCAGCCCACCACCCTAGTGGGCACTAGGGTAGGACTTCCGACATGATGGGTACAGAAGGTAAAGAATGGAGCCAGAGAGAAATATTCTCAAACCTTAAGAATTTAAGGAGCTTATTTTATTAGGTTTTGTACTTGGATTTTGTCATACCTTCCTTCTTTCCTGTTTCTCTCTTTTTTAATGTGCTTGTTCCACTATTGTATTGGGAAACGCATAACTTGTTTGGCTTCAGCTGGAAAGAAATGTTTCCTCTGGATACAATGTACTTTGAGCCTCATCCATATATGATTTAGATGATAGTTGAATGAGATTTTGGACTTCATATTTCACAAGTGATGTTGGAATAGACTAAGACTTTTCGTGTTGAGATGAAATGAAATTATTTTTAATGCAAGAAAAAGATTTTTTTGAGGATCACAAGTAGAATGTTATGGGCTACATCCCCTCCTCCCAAACACCCTGAAACTTTCAAATCTAATCCACCAATGCAATGGCTTTAGAAGTAGGATTTGGGGGACACAATGAGGTCTTGAGGATAGGACTCTCATGAATAGAACTGTTATATGAAGAAGTTGCTGATTCTGTCTTTTTCTCTACCATGAGAAGAAATAACAAAAGAAAGACATTCTGTAAAGAAGGAAGAGAGCACGCAGTAGGTACCAGATAGGCCGCCACCTTTAGCTTGACCTTTCAGCCTTTAAACGTGTGAGACACAGATTTTTGTTGCTCAATCCAAAAAGAAAAATCATAATCTGAGATATTAGGAACTTCATAGAGGGAAGCTCATGGGTGGATTTGGAAAGCCTGCAGATAAAATTTTAGTTTCTACTACTACTCACCATTTTCTTTTTACTAATTAATTATTTTATCTTTTTGAGATGGGGTTTTGCTATGCAGGTTAGGCTGACCTTGAACCCACTTTGTAGCCCAAGCTGGCCTCCAACTCACAGTGCTCCTCTTGCCAAAGTTTCCTGAGTGCTGGGATCACAGGCATGTATTGACATGCCTGGCTCCATTATTTTCTTTCAGGTAATCTTCATGGTTTAAATTTATAATATGAATTTACATGTACTTGTCCCTTCTTGCTGTAAACATTAGGTATTTAGTGTCTTCTTGCACAGTGCAAGGTACTAAATATATATTGAATGAGAAAGAGAGTGAAAGAATGTCCAGATGAGACTAAGAAGATGGAAAGTGTCCAAATCAGAAGACTCATTTGTCTTCTGTCTAGAGTCCTCTTACTTCTGAGAATGTGAAGGGAGATGCAGCCCATGCTTCTCTAGAACAGGTGAGGAGTTGCTTCCTTCAAATTCTCTATGCATCAGCTATTCTTTGTGACTGGGGAGCAATTCTCTTCAAGCTAAAAAAAAATCTTAATGGCTAATCATTTATAAGGCATTGTTATACATGATAGAACAATAAAACAATGAGCAATTCAGAATAGCTGCTCATACTCTTTAAAACATTTTCTAAGATTCAAGAGAGAAACTTAAATAGCTTGAACCTAATGGCTTATGAAAAAGTTGCTTGTGATGTTCTTTGGGAACATGGAAGAGGTATTAAAAATGCCTTTGAGACATTGCTTGAGTTTTCATAATTAATCAGAGCACTTTAAATTCTTACTTCTGAGTAAGAGTTTAACTTACACTGATTCATATAGTGACATCCCAGCCTGAATCAGGTGATTTTGTATGTCCTCTCAGTGTTTCTGCGATCAAAGCAAAACATGGAAATATATAAGTTCTTATTTTTCTCCCTTACCACTCAATGTGGCATATTATACACATTCTGTGCCTATTGTTGCTTATACTTAGACTAATAGAGATCTTGGCATTTCACTACACATTTGGAACTTTAGTTTGCTTTCAAGCTGTCTCTCATAAGAAAAAGATTCTTACTTAAAATGTAGGAAATAGTCATTTTAGAAGAGCAACCTAAAAAGTTAGGAAAAGAGAACTTGTCCTGTTGGTGTGGAGATAAAATTGAACAGAAGTCACTTGAGAGACTCCTCACTGGTAGGAACACTCCACAAGTGCTGCAACACCCCAGAAGGACAGCATAAAGTAAACAAGGAAGTGATCGATGGATTCCTCTAGGAAGATCAGTCCACGCCAAAGTCACAGTGGATGCCAAACGGCCAGAAGACAGAGACCAGAGACAGAAAGATCACCTAGGAGCAAAATAATCTAAATCTAAACCAGACATGACAATAAAGAAGATGGAGTAGAAAAGCTGTAAATATAAGAAACATTGTGGAGTTTTATTCTAAAGCAGCAGTTCCTTACCCTTCCTATTCAGCTGTGATATACGATACTTAGTAAATTAAAGCTCATCTGTCCTACTCAGTCCTGTGGATATATTTAGTAATATGTTCAAGTTTCACCTTGTTAACCTCATTTTCATCCTTTCCCCTAGCAGTATCCAAAAAAATTAGAATTAGTATCAGTGAGCATGATGAATTACAGAGTTAATTTCGGCTCCCATTATTTTATGTACTTTTTAAAAAGTAAATCATTTATAATGTTGGCATTTTATTATTAGCAATAGTGAATTATTTTGCAACTGAATGATAGAACAGTCTTATGTGCCAACTTGGAGCCACAGATTTCCAGAACTTGATAACTAATTCTAAGAATTTGAAGCAGGACCACAGGGAAGAAAGAAGTCGATGCAAATATAAGTACCCAGATACATGGGATACAATTAACAGAGATGGTAAATAAAATAGGAACGTTATTTGGTAATGGTGACGGCAGATAATAGCAAGAAGAATCAGCTGTGTTCTTTGACTGCACTGAGACATGCAAAAGAAATCCGTTGGCAGTAAGAGATTCTCTTTTCCCCAGTCCAGCTTCACCAGCTAACCTAGGCTCTGCCTCAGTGCTGCTTGTGCCCAGCATCTTACATAGTTTTCAAAGACTCTTTCCGCTGCTAACCTTTATTCCTCCTTTCCCCATCTCAGCTGAAACAAACAACTGGTTAGACAAATCCCAGTCTCCCAGGAAAGACAGGTATCATTACCCACTTTCTTCTGCACCATCTCTCTCCTTCAGTGCTCTTTGAAAAAGTCAACCAACAAATCAGTTCTCCTTTCTACAGATACTTGAACAGGATGGACCCTTAAGTCTCAGCTGAAATGTGCGCGTGCTTCTCAGTGAAAGTTCAGCTAGAAACCCTTATTAATGTGTAAAACTTGCGTTTGAAATAATATGTGTGCTCATGGATTAGTTTTGTTATTCATCCCTAAAGCCGAGACTAATTTCTGGCTTACACTTAGCAGAGGCTCAGAAAACAATTGCTTTTTAGGAGAGGTCTCTAGATGGCTTCAGGCCTTCCAAAGGAATATTATTATCTTGTGTTTGGCATTTTGATTCCATACAAATCAGTCTTGTAGACAACAACAAAGCCATAATTCTGAGACAACAGCCACACTGGCCCAAGAGAAATGGGCCACATATTTGGGTAGGCCTGTTGGGACAGGCGAAAAAGTGTGTGCAATGCTTGTCCTTGAGGTTTCTTTTGGGTTCTACTTTTTCCAGAAAGCCTGCACTGATCCCAAGTAAGTTAGGTGCCCTCCACAGCAGCCTCACTGCACTCCTTACTTGTCTCCTTCATAGCATTAACAGTTTCCTGATGCAATTGTCTGATACTGCATAATCCTCCAGTACATTGCGACCCTTTGTGGGCAGGTAGGGGGTACATTTGCCTCTGTAGACCCAGAGTCTAATGTGAGACCTGATGCTTGAGGAGACTTCAATTGCTATTAAAAAATAAAAATAAAAACTGGAGGCAAATGGGTTGCAAATTTCCCATCTCCTTACCTGTTTGCTCTGTAGTTTCATGCCCTTCTTTACTGACTTTATAAAGTTCAGGATGTCAGCTTCTCTCAGATCCTTAAATGTGCTGTGATCTGTCCTACCAAAGGGAGTTTTCCCATATTGGTCTCCAAATATGTTAGATCTCAGCTCATATTTCACTTACTGAAGAAAACCTTTTCTGATTCTACCTGACTCCAATTCATACAGTGCTGTTACCTTTCACCTTCCGTTCCTGTCACAGACTGGATTTCTTGTGATAAAAGTTCTAGAACCACGTTCTGTTACATCCTAGCACTCATTTTGTAACTTCGCATTCATTTCTGAACTTATCTGACAACTCTTCCCTCTCCCATCATTCAATGTTAATCTCACCCTCCCAAAACAAGAGGGAATTTCACAGTACTGTTTATTCCAAATGATCAGCACCATGCCGGGCATACAGAATGTACTTAATAATATTGTGGAATAAATGATGAATATGAATGAAGGAATTAATAAATTCAGATGAAGTATGTCAAGCCTCTGAAGGCAAAGAGAAAACTGTTAAAGCTAAAAAAATACAGGAGGTTTTATTGTGCTACACTGCCAAATGCAGGAAAGTGACCTTTGGATGAGCATCAACAGCAAATTTGTTGAAGTTATCTGGTACACCATGAAAACATTTGTGAAATATATTTTCAAGGATAAGAAATTAAACCGAGGTTAAGTTTTAAATTGGTAACATGTTTAAATTAAGGACCTAATGTAGTTATTATCAATATATGAATGTATTCAAATAATATACAAGTGGAATTAGTGGTGTGTTTATGATTTTCAGATACTTCCCACTGATTCTTGCAGATAATATGAAAGAAC
This sequence comes from Cavia porcellus, assembly GCF_034190915.1. Lineage (NCBI taxonomy): Eukaryota > Metazoa > Chordata > Mammalia > Rodentia > Caviidae > Cavia > Cavia porcellus. Next base: position 83,305,686 of record NW_026947484.1, read on the forward strand.
ATTTAATTGAATGTACCTAAACTAGTAAGATACTTAAACTAATGATACTTTAAGAACAAAATCACCAAAGTACAAAAGAATTTACATCTTAGTGATTATATTGGCAGAGCTAATATTTCATGATTAAGATAGGATACTTGTGTTTCACACAACAAAACCTATATTATCCTTGGGAAAGTTATGATTTCTCAGACAGAACATAGACTTCAGTGTTCAAACTCAGGCTTGAATTCCAGTTCCATTAATCTTTGGCTACATGAATTTGACTCCATTTCTTTTCCTTGAAATTCACAAGATCCTTCCTGCTTCAAAGATTTTTGTCTTTGTTTTTTTTCTCATCCTTTACATTGCAAATCTGATTTTTTTTCCCTCCAAGGAAAAGCTGTTTTCAGGTATGATCCCTGGGCAGCAGATTCTGGTATGCCACTGTGTTCATAGAAAGTTGATAGGGAAACATTCATGGGAATTATATCCATGAAAGATAAAAGAAGCAGGTTTGGACAGAGCAAGGAGCTGAGCTGCAGTGCAAATACAACACAGGCTCAGCCCATCATACAGAAAGCCTGGAGCTGGGATGGGTCTTCACAATTGTTGGATTGAGGCAAGGGGACCTACATCCAAAGTCATATAATTAGAGCAAGGCAACTCCCTTCAGCCAAGAACCATTCCAGAGTGACTGAGCCATGAGCTCATCTCAGGAGCTAGGGGAATGGGATTGTCTAGACCCTAAAGGGGATCAGCAGGGTACATTCAGCATCTAGTAGAGGCCTTATCCAACAATGCTGTATTAGGTGGCAGACACAACCTCATCCCCTGCACCCCAACTTGTTTCATTTCTGTTTTGCTACAACACTTAAGTTAATTTGTCCATTTATTCATTATTTGCTTCCTCGACTCAAAAAGTACATGCAACTGCTGTGGATTAAACCATTGTCATAGAATGATGAGCAATTAGTAGTTAGTAGAAACCAGAAGGATGGAAGTCTGTAGAATTTAGAAAGCATATTAATACATCATTCTCACTTTGAAAGTGGGAAGAGAATATGATCTTAAATTGTGGTATCAATATGTCCTATAATTTCCAAGGAAGCTTTCCAAAACAAAGTTCGACATTTTTTATTCTAATTTATAATGTATTTTATTGTGGAAGATACAGATTATAGAAAAGTTATAACTAAGAAAATAAAACTCATCCATTAGCAAAATACAGAGAATGATGACTACTATCAGCATAGTCAAGTTTGTTCATTCTCAGTTTTGTCCATTCATATTTTCTATGTGATTGAGATTTTACTAGTTCTGTAATTTTGTATTGGGGGGTGGGGGTGTAACTCAGTGGTTGAGAGGTTAACTAGCATATTCAGAGCCTTGGTTTCAACCCACAATACTACAAAATTATTATATTTAGCTTTTTTCCCTTCAATATCGTATAAATTTTTGAGGTCATTGAAATCCATTAGGAACTTTATTTTGAAAGGAATCACTCTTACAGTTACAACATTATTATTAAACCATACTATCATGATTAGATAATTAGATTGTTTCTAATTTTGTGTGATTATAAACAATTCTGAGTAAATGTTTTATAATAAGATTTATTAATGATTATCCCTTTAAATGCTCAGATGATCTAATTTGTTAATCATATGCCTCATTTGTCAGTTAGATCAAATCACTCCCTTTCATTAAGGTCTTTTATCAGAAATAATAGGGTAGAACCAATCACTAAGCTATAAGTGAAAAATCCTAAGTTTATTCTTATTGGGCAACTTAGTAGTAATGTAGCCTTGGAAAAGTAATGTACTTTTTTACCTAGTGACTCACTTTTTTTGTTTAGCAAATTAAATGTTTAGTCTAGATAACCTTTCAAATCCCTATCAGCTCTAATACCCTATATATTATTTTAACTGTTTCTTACATTTCTTCAGCAGACAGCTTTCTTGGGATCAATGTTAGTCCTCTTTGACATTTTGAGTTACCTACAAATCTTTTCTGATTTCCTGTATTTCTGATTTAATTTCCTTTTCTTTATCCAAATTTGGCTATTCCTTAATCTTCTTATCTAGGTCTTACTTTTGTTCCTTCTTTCATTGCCATCCGTTAAGCTGAGATGAACCCTCTCTTCTTGATCTTTTACCCACTCAATACCTGATTCTCCTTTAAATCTTTTCTTAATACTTAGGGGTTTTTTTTTCTGTAAAACCTTTTGATGTTTAGTACTTACAGACTGCTTAGCCCCATACTTTCTCTTTTCCTGAAAAATTAAGTGAAAGTAAAATATTGGGTAAAAGATAGAATTAATCCAAATACAGAGATACAGTGTACAGCTGGTATTTTAATATATTTCCTGTATATGTGGTAAGGGGGTTGGGATTGGGGGTGTGAAGGAGTCATATTGCTGAAGACTGGCTGAGAGGCCAGAAATATTTCAGTCATTCATCAAGGTTAATAGAGGCCCGTATTTCATATTACTTAATCTCATAATAAAAATGGTTATAATAAAGTAATTGGTAACATTTTAAATTGCTTTTCATAAGTCAGATGTTATATAAAGTGCATTAACAAGCAATGTCTTCCTTAAATCCTCTGAAATCCCTGTGAAGTAGGATTCATTAATAACCTCAATTTGTAGGAGAAACAAATATTGAAATTATCTTGCCATATTATAACATGTTTACATTGAAGATATCAAATCACAGGAGGATATTAGTGTAATCTCAGGTTCAGTTTATATTATGTATCAGGATGTTTCAGGGCTTGTCCAAAATCAGACTGAGGCAAAGACTTATCAAGAACCTCTCAGTAGAGTTGTTGACAGAGAAGGAAAAAAGTGCCAAAAAGGAGGAGAGGGAGCCAAAGAAGAGCTTTGTCACTGAGACCACCATTGTAGGCTTGAGGGAGTAGTCTGCTTTGATCTCACAAGATGTGCCCTACCATGATCGTGGAAATGAATATTCACTTTTTTTTATTATGTTTGAAGATGTGTTTACAGAAATAAAAATTTAAATGCATATAATAGGCAAAGTATGCCAGTATGTTTTCTGTTGCTGTAACTGAATACCACAGATAGAGTAATTCGTATAGCATTAAAGTTTATTTGCTCACAATTCTGGAGGCTCAAGGTACAGGGGCCATGAATGGTATGGATACCATTGTTGTTGGTATGGCTACTGCAGAGTCCTGAGACAGTGTAGGACATCATATGTAGACAGAGTATGTGTGTTTGCAAAATTCTCTTCCTTTTCTTATAACGTCACTCATACCATCATGGGTGACAGGCCCTCATGACTTCATCTAACCCTAATTATCTCCAAGAAGTCTGTTGTGATTTATTTAAATGTTCCCCCAAACCCTCATTCAGTCTTGGAGGTGACTAAATCTAGCATTTGTGATTGGTTTGTTGTTTAGTGCTTCAACTGGTAGTATGAGTATTTCACCCACTCAGAGGTGGAGCCAGAGTAATTTCTCTTTTGTTTTGGCTTTTGCTGTTTGCAGCAGCCATTCATGGCTGCCAGGCCAGGCCACGCTACTTTGGAGCCAACTGAGTATGGACTGAAACCTCCAATAACTGTAAGAAATAAACCTTTTCTTCCCTAATTTTGGCCATCAGGTATTTTATCTCCGCAATGAGTAAAAACTAAGTAAAACAAAGTCCCACCTACCATTAGTGTATAATTTGTAGGGTTATATTTCCAACACAGGAATTCTGGGATATACTCCTAAACTAAAACCATTTGGTTTTGTACATCTAAGAAAAGAGCGGTTCAATCAAATTAAACTTGAAAAAAACTACAAAGAAAATAGCAGAAATTCAAATATATGTTACCCTCAGAGATGCTAAAACAATCTATTAGAAATATGATTAGTTTTGTTCAAATCACTGTTTAAGTTTTTTTTAAAGGCAAAACAGAAAGAAAGGATAGAAATGATACAGACTTTTCAAAAAATTTGGGAAATTAACACTAGTTAATGTATTGTGTATTGTTATCTTAGAAGTAGTTGCTCAATTTACAAGATTTGGGCACAAAAATAATCAAACAATGACAGTGCAAACTGTTCTTTTTGATGAACAGAAATTGATAGTATAGTTATCTATCTTGCATATAAATACATACACAGATTTATGTATGTTTACCAACATACATATAATCTTTTCCTTCCTTCTTTTTCTTCTTTCTCCTATTCCAGTTGTTCTATCCTTTTTATCACTTTCTCTCCCTTTCTTTATTACCATGTTTTATTTATGAACAGGCTAAAGTCAGGAAACCAGCTCAGAAAATACTCCAGGAAGCCATCAATAGCCACCATTGAAAGAAAAAGAATCACTGCAATAGTAAGAAGCTTATAGACTGGTTCAAAAGGCAATTAAATTTCACAGGGCAAGAGAGAAAGTCTGCCGAGGAACTGAGACAATAACCCTATAACAAATGTAGGCTCATGCAAGTTTCAGGAATGGTGGGCCAGGACCAGGGAGTATAGGAAACATGGAGCAGAGTGTTTCCCTCTGTAAGGTCTGACTTAGTTTGCTGTCACGTCTTTATTACCTACATTCTGTGTTACCTACATTGTGTAGGCCAAGAGTGAATTGTAGAGAAGCATCTGAATGGCTCTCTTTGAAAGAAGGGCATTTGGCCCTACTTCTGTATCTTGATATGTACAGAGCTGCCTAGGATATTTCTTTTGTTGTTGCTATTTTTTTGGTACTGGGGACTGAACTCATGACCTTGCACTTACCAGGCAAGTGATTGAGCCACTGAGCTAAATCCCCAGCTGCTAGGATATTTCTTTATCTCCTCAATTGGCTTTAAGCAATGAAGATGGGTCTAGCTGAGGTGCCAGTGTATAGTCTTTGTTTTTGTTCTTGTTTTTTTTGTTTTTTTTTTTTTTTTTTTTGTCTTTTTTCGTTTTTATTGGTACCAGGGATTGAACTCACGACTGCCTGCTTGCAAGGCAGGCGCTTATGCCGCTGAGCTAAATCCCCAGCCCCTTAGTCTTTGAAGCAATGTGCCAGGTCAGTCATGCCCCATCTGCAGCTCCCACATAGTATGCGTCAGTTGGCCCTATGACTCCAGGCTGTCAACTGAGACTGAACTTCGAGAAAGAGGCAGTGACATCTCAGTGAATGACATTACATATCAAAACTGAAGCATCAACCCCAAACACTAGATACTGCCCCAATCTGTGATACACAGGTTACTCTTTCTGCATCTCTGTCTCTGTATTATTGCAGAGGTGATTTCAGACCTCCTACCTAGCCCCCCTCACAGTAATCACATACTTCCAAGCTTTCTCTCAGTCACTTGTTGCTGAGCCACTCCTCTCCTCAAAGTCAAAAAAAAAAAAAACCCAAAAAAAAAATGGATTCATTCCTGAGTCAAGACCTTTATTCCAGTTAGCCACTGTTCTGACTGGATTTAGGACCCCTTTGGCTCCCCACAGGTATAAATAGGCCTTGTTGTCTTTATTCTCAACATGGTTTGCACTGGAAGTGGTAGAATGGAATGAACTTACTGGAATTTCAATAACTTTTCCATGAAATTACAATTACACACTTCACTAAACGGTGACAAGGTCCAGGAAAGGCTCACTATATGAATGCATGACAATAAATGGTTGAGGCCAAGATGTAGCCATCCCCATGTCAGTGAGCATAGTAGAGGACAGTGGTCTAAGTTTATGTCCAAGGTAACACCCTTTAGGTCTTTACTGGAAAGATCTCTTGTGTCACCCAGTCACAGGGTCAGCCAGGATGTTCTCCTGGAAAATCAACAGGTAGCTCAAAATTCTAGGGTTGGATAAGAGATAGAACAGGTAGAAATGAGATTCAAAACTCAGAACTCTAAGAACCAGGAGCAGCGTGGAAGCTCAGATCCTCAGCCTTGAAGGATTTCTTGCCATAGAGAAGTGTCATGAATCAGGCAGTTAGCAAGATCCACAAGTTATACCTTCTAATAGTAACTGTAGCCTGGGTGTGGGTACTTGACTCAAAATATCTTGAAACTCCAGAGTTTCATAGAAATAGCAAAAAGAATGGGATCACTACGAGGGATGGAGGTGTAGCATAAGGAGAGTCAGTGGGCAGCATGAAAGCATAAAATGTCAAGTTTCAAGTAAAAAGGAAGAAGGAAACAAGCACTGTTTCATTGTAGTCTCTGCATCAGGTTCTTTCCTGTCACTGTCCTATGTGACCCCATCATAGTGATAGGAACTGCCTGTCATTCTCATTGCATAGATGCTGAAATATGTGTCTAAAAAAAAGCAATCAGAATAGGATCCTATACATAATGTAAATTTTAGTCTAATTTCTATTGATAATAACACAATATAACTAATTGAGTAAATTACAAAGAAAGAGGTTTTATTTGGTCTCATGTTTCTGGTTTAAGGTCAAGGGGTCCCATCTGGTAACAGCCTTCTTGCTGGCAGAGTACTCAAGGGGCATAGGGATCACATGACAAGAAACAAGGAACACCCAAGAGACTCATCCAAACTGGCTTTTAGAGCAGAGACACTCATGAGATCTCATTAACCCCACAAGTGGATTAATCTACATATAATGGCAAAGCCCTAATCACTTCTTAGGGCCCCACCTGGTCCCAACTCTTAATGTCTCATATTGGGAATTACAATTCAACATGGGTTTCTGAGGTTACAAGTCATATTCTAAATCATAAAAGTGTATGCACAGGTTGGAATTTGAATGCTGTCTGATTTTAGTACCAGTATTTGTTTTGAGTACCTGTAGTCCACAGGAGTTATTGTCCAACATCATTGTGGGGGATCATTTCTTCCTCCTTTCATGCTATCCATTATCTGATGTCTGGTGAGACTAGGAAACATAATTTGTTAAAGATTTACCTTGCCAAGTGACTTTTTGGCTTTCACTGGAGCTAAGAAGTGTCTATAATAGATGTTAAAACCACAAGCAACATTTGATTTGTGGAACTTATCCCAAGTCTAGAAAGTGTTCCCAAGCTACTGCCACTGTTGTCCTGTGCTGGTTGTCCCCACCTGTGGCTCTCTTGTTCCTGGGCCAGTCGTTCATTATATTCCACTCCCTGCCACATTAGCATTTTAAAAGTGCTTCTCCTAAAGGAAAAGAAGTCGTGAATAAATTAGGAAAAAATATATCATATTTGTTTTAAACTATCCCCCATCTTAAAATTTTAATTGATTCATTTCATTCACCAATGAAGAAAACCCTGGGGTTGTCTAGTTGCTACTCTGATGTCCTATAAATAGCACTTTAGGCCATCATTTCAATTTTTTTTGCAACCAAAATTTGAACTCAGTTTAATAATCAGAAACTTCAAAATAAACTTCAATTTGACTTTCTTCTTCTCTGAGAGAGTGTGCTTCAGAGGAAGGTGGATATGATTTCAAGTTGCAGATTTGTTTTTGACCAGTTGCTTGAATTTGGGTAAGCTAATTTGGTTCTCTGTTTGCTCATTACAAGGTGGGTATAATGAGCATCTTTCCCTGATAGGCTTTCTTTCTTAAGATGACAGAAACGACGCATAAAGCATTTAGCAAATCTTTTATCATCAACTGATAAACAAACATTAGCTTCACTTCTATTCCAATCCCTGCCCACTTGTCCTGGAGAGAGTCTAGAAAATAGGCAACAGACATAAAATGTTATGTGTTGTTAAACAGTAACCATCAACAGTTCTAGATTTTTACTGTTGTAAAGTTTTGGGAGCACAGTTAGCATGCAATTCCTAGATCAGACTAAACAACTGCAGTGAAGAAAAATCCAACTCAGACACTCAGATCCTGTTTGCTTCTGGGAAAGAATTGTGTGTGTTATTAAATACTAACTACTGTGCTATTCTCTTCAGAAATGATTGGTTGAATTAGGTGGCCAGGGAGTAACAATTGCACAGAGCCAGAAAAACAGCTGTGTCTGGATGTAAGCAGCACGCTTCCAGCTCTTGTTGATTCATTTCTCCAACAGTTTTTACTTAAGAGAACCATCCATAATGCATGGCTGCAGGACTATATAGAAGGCAAATCACCCAAACTGGGAGCATTACAAGCTTTTCACATTGCCTTTTCCAATTCTGGGAAACTGCATGATGAGCCACCTATAATTTTTGTAGAAGGAACATGAAAAGAAAAGAAATGCAGCTACTCAAACAAACATAAAATATGCTTTCCTGTGCTTCTGGGACATCTTCACCATCCTTCCAATATGAATTAATTATTATTGACTTGGTCTGCCAACATCTGATGAACATCTACTATGTGTTAGGCACAGGGCTAAGTAACTAATGAATACTGGGTATAGAAAGAAGTTAGATTCCTTCACTCATGGAACTTGCAGCCTAGTCAATTCAATAAAATTGTCTTTACAGAAAGAAACATGAATTTCCAATGTAACAAAAATGCTGTGAGGGTAAGAAACAGTAGACTTGCTTTGAGGTCCCAGCACAGATTTTGCTTACATTTAAGTTGAAACTACAAGAGGAGTAACAGGGGACCATATAAAAATCTAAGATCAGGGGACACTGGTCAGCAGTATATGCAAAGCCTTGGAAAAGGGAAAACTTATTCTGGGAACTCAAAGAAAGCTCATGTGGTTACTACAAAGTGAGCCAGGACAAGTGGTGCAAATAAGAACATGGGGAAGAAAATGGGCCAGTATGTCATGTACCAATGGTGGCTTTTATTCTAGGGTTAATATAAAACTATTTACTGGTTTAATTAAGGGGGAAAGCACAATCAGATTTGTAATTTAGAAAGATCACCTTGGTTGCTTGGTGGAAAGAAGTCTGTATAGAGAGGACAAATAATGATCCACAAAAAATTAGTATTTTAATATTCAATGCATAGAGCCCTGATGTGGTGTGGAGGCAGGAAATTCATGTCAGCAATGATAATGCAAATGTAGAGAAAGAGAACAATGAGATAGAATTGGTATGAGCAATGTCAGAGTGGCTAGAGGTGTAATTCAGATCACTGTCAGGTTTTAATCGGATGCATGTATGCTGATGCCATTTATTGGGATGGGAAAGTTTGGAGAAACAGAGAACAATCAAGATTTCCCCTGTGCTTCCCAAGGTGTGCACATATCTTGCACATATCTTTATTATGGAATGAACCACACTATACTGTTTTATTTGTCTGTCTGTTTGTCTATCTGGCTGCCTTCTCTGATAGTTTTTAAGCCCCTTTGGGCAAGAAGTACAAAGCTTGATAGCAACACCTTTCAAATTGAAGAGCACAGGGTTAAATCTGTATGTCACCAATTGTGTGACACTGAGCAGATTACTTATCCTTATAGAACTTGGATTTCCACTTTACAGATAGTACCTATTTAAAAGATTACTGGAGTAAAATAAATCATATAACATGCCCTGTTCTTAGTATGTTACTAATGAACTTTAGCTGTTGTTGTTTTTAGAGTCTTCCATATTCTTATTTCAAAATAGATGTTTCGTATTTATAGATTATAGGTTTGAATTCATTGGAATCTTTTTAGGTTTTCTCTGGACAAATGGATAAATCAAGCATATGTTCAGATATAAAATATACTGTTGACCAACTGATTACTATTGGTTTTAACTTCACTGGTTTAAACTCAGACTCATTTTCCTCATTTTTAAGCTATAGCAGAGGTGTGCAAAGGAAGGATAGCAGTGTTTTAGACTTCATGGTTTCTTATGGAGCTTCTAAATTTAAACTTGCAATAATACTCCAGTTCTTCTTAAAATACACCCATTTGAGCAATTATTAAAAGATACTTATTAATTCAGTAGCTGCTTATCTTCTTTCTCAATTGAGTAACACTGAACTGAGGCTGAGTAACATAATTTTTGGTTTATGGGTGAGGAAATCGAGGCTAAATTGTACATTTGTGGTTAATGCTTGAATTCAGAAATTATACATACACAATAAGCTTTTTGCCACTGCACCACATAGCTTCTCAGATTAGGTGATAAGATAAAGAATAGGCAAAGACAATTCATTTTTAAAAACCACATTGAAGCTAAACACAAATTTTGGATCACTGTAGTCCTGATATCTATTTTAGAAAAATAATTATGATGTTTACTTATTTAGATCTTCTTATCTCTATTATGCTTGACAGTGTAAATATGTGAACCCACATGTTATTTTAAATTTTCAATTAGCCATATCAAAAGTTGAAGAAAATAATTTAATTTTATTTTTTGTTTAATTCCACATATCCAAAATGTTATAATTTCAATATGAAACCAATTTCAACAATACTGATATGTTTTATAGTCTTTCCTTTCCCATTCTAGGTCTTCAAAATCCAAGGTGTAATTTTCATGTATAGAACATTTCAGTTCAGCCTGGTTACATGTGGCTATTGATTATCATATTTTACAGGACAGGATATGAGATATATATATATATATATATATATATATATATATATATATATATCATTGTTACATTTCCCTGAGGATTATAGATTGCTACCATAGCATTACAGAATATTTAAGATGTATGGTGCATCAGTTAATATGGCTATATTTTTAAAGAATCCATTCTGTGATATTTTACTTAAGATGGAAAGTGCTAGATGAAAAAGATCTTCATTAAGGAAATCTTCAAAGCATTAGGAACAAACTACTGTACATAGTAATTATTACATAGCATATATCTGAAAGAATTTCCAAGAAACTGGCTTTAGCAGCTGACTTTGGAAAATAGTGAGCTATCATAGCTTTTTATTTTATATGCTTTTTCACTAAAGTTTTTATTAGAATTATTAACAGAAAGTTATAAAATAATAAAAGGTTTTTAAAAATAAAGTATTATGATATAATCAAGCTATACATTTAATAAAAGTAACTATCAAACAGAAAGGGAAACATGCACCAAAGAGGAAGATATTTCTGTAGGGTGTCTCACTTTTCACTTTTCTCAGTACAGCCCTCTCTTCTGTGAGAAAGTTAGAAATTGTAGAGGCATGTTATCCAAGGTTACAATCAACGTACAAACCCAAGAAGGGTTCAACCATATCACTGTGGCATAGGAGACAGACACAGTCTGTTGAAAAGTTTCTGTGGGTTTTATGGGATTTGTAGCCCTACATCACCCATGAACTCAGGCTGTCAAGCAACCAGAGAAAAATCAATACAGACTCCTTACTTTCTGGACTCAGAATTACCAAGCATGCTTGATGTGTTAACCACCACCTGGCCTGAACCATATTCTGGCAGATTGTGATCATGTCATTGTACTGGTTCTAGATCGATCAAATCCTTTCTTTTTGGAAGCAGTATAGTTTAGTGCATTATTTATTTCCAAAAGTGAATTCACTGCACACCAATTCCAAGAGGCACTCTTTTTAACAATGAATTAACATTCTGCACATTCTATTATCATCTTAGACAATGGCAAACAACATCATCAGATTAACTACTCAGACAAGCCCCATGTAAAGAAACCTTCTTGTGTTATTTAGTCCTTTATTCTCCAAGTTCATGTGATCACACAACTTTTAGATTTGGAGAATGTAAAAACCATAACTGGCCCCCAGAGCACACTTTCGAAAGCTCTAGTTTGATTCAAATGTACTTGCCTTTACTACTTAACATTTATGTGATCTAGCAAACTGACTTAACTTTCTTTAGGCTTATCCATTAGGAGAAAATACTTGCTTCTGAAATGAAGACTAAATTAGGTTAGTGAGTGAATACATAAAAAACTTCAGTGATGACATAATGAGGTGCATATTGGGTCATAACAAAAAATTTCATACAAGACAAAATAATAAAGAAATTACAAAATACAAAGAACAATAAGTGCATCTTCACTTATCTTCAAAAATCTTTCTGGCTGATGTGAAGGAGACAAGAGAGATGGGTTATTACGTAGGCTGACTTCATTATTGCTGTTGGAAACACTGCTAGTTATTGAGTCAATGGAATCTTTTTCTTTTCATGAAACTTTAACCAGGAAATTAACCAAAGACACTTACTCTTCCCTCCTTTTGAAGATTTCATGAAAGTGTGACATTGCATTTTCATTAAACAGATCATTGCTGACATGGCTACAGCCTTTTTTAGGTGGTGCTTTTCTACAAAATGTTGCATTGTTTCCTGGACTTTACATATCTCCCTAATCTCATTTGTTTTTGTTTTGTTTTGCTTTTTCTTTTTTGGTACTGGGGATCAAACTCAGGCAGGCGTTTATGCGGCTGAGCTAAATCCTTAGCCCCCTAATCTCATTTGAAGTGAGGAATTACTCCACGTTTTTCTCCTCTTCTGCACAGGAGATTTCCTCCATAATCTCTTACTGTTGAAAGAGGATCACTCATAATTCCACAGTAAGAGACAGAGAATAACCATTGGCTTAGTTGTGATCATGTGATATTCAGCATCACATACTACTCACTGCAACACACTTGTTTATCAAGTTAAAATTTATCAAAAATATTTGCTTCTCTTGCTGAACACTCACAGAACACATTACTATCAACCCAAGATTTTACTGTATTTGTATTTACATGCACATTTAATAATTGCATCTATTTATTTTTTAAAAATAAGATTTGATACCAGGTGGGGGTCTCTGTACCCTAGGATTTAAGGAAGATTTTTTCTAACTCTTCTGGTAGAAGATCCAGGGTTGTCAGCAAATGTTTTATGAATCCCTTGGCCTTCCAAGACCACTGACAGCATCAAGTTCTGCTTCACTCGATACTGTTCAGTTATACATTTTTCTGTCATTCCAAACACGCTATCTCCAAGATAACTACCCAGACATGGAACTTAGTCTCTTTACTTATGTTCAAAAACAAACAAAAAAAGCAAAACAAAACATAGTTGTCTCTTAGTCAATTGAAAATAAAAGTTTATGCTAACATCAGTTAGAGAATTTTTCTGCCCATATCTTGTACTTTGAGTAACCACTTTAAAGGTAACAATACACAATGTATTAACTATTATTATTATTATCTCCTATTATTTTGTTATGGAATTTTGTTTTTTTTCCCATAAAATAAAAAAATTTTTAAAAAGAGCAGATAAACATCAACACACACAAAAACAAAGCACTGATTAAAAGGAATTTGTGGGTATAGAAGAAAATGTAGAGAAAAAGAAATTCATGGTACTGAAAGATATCAGTATAAACATTTTTTAAATTAGTACTGCTTTTTTAATGTTGCTTGACCATTTCTGCAAAATCTAGCTTCAGGATCCTTCTGTGTGGCTAAACTCTTGATTTGCAATGTTTTAGTTTTCCATTTTCTACTGCTTTTCTCTCAGAAACACAGGAGAAAAAAGCTCAATGACCTTAAAATAACCTACTCAAATCTACTCAATATGATATCCTTATTGTTCAGAATGGTCAATAAATCTCCACTGCCATTTTCCCTATAGCACTGGCTTAAAAGGGCCCATATGTGAAGTTGCTCCAAGTAGAAACCAAACACTGTCATTATAGCATCTGCTAAAGATTTTTATTTTCATCCTGCATTTCTGTTTGAACCCATTCTCACAGATGGAGCTCAATATGGAAGTTCTGTTTATACCAAGGGACAATGCATATATGCAGGTAACTGCCTATTTATTTAACTTTTTCACTTTTCTCTTCACATTGATTTTTTTTTTAACTTTTAAGGTGAGTAAAAAAACAATAAAAATGATACAGAATTTCAAAACAAGATGAAAGGAAATTAACAATGGTTAATATATTGTGTATTGTTGTCTTCAAAATGGTTGCTCAGATTACCAGATAAAGTTTGTAAAGTTGACCAAACAATATAAACATGAACTGTTCCTTTCAATGAACCAACAGAATGAATAGTACAATTACATTAGCTATCTTGTAGGTATGTGTATATATATATTTCTTTTTCTTCCTTTTTTTTCCTTTCCTCTATCTCAGTTCTTTCTTTTTGAGCAGTTTCTTTCTCTTTCACAATATATATTGTATTTTTGGATCTTATTTACTCTTTCAGTTTCTTACACTAGGGAGACAATATAATGTTTATGTAAGCAAGTCTGATTTATTTCATTTATGAATATGGTCGCTAGTTGCATCTATTTACCTATAAAAACCTTGAGTTTATCTTTCTCTATAGCTGAGTAGTATTCCATTATATGAGTACATTTTTTATTCCTTGGTTAATAGGCATTTGAGTTGGTTCCAAGATTTAGCTATTATAAACTCTGCATTTATAAACATAGGTGCACATGTATTGCTGTGGTATGGTGTTTACAGTTCTTCTATAAAAATACCCAGAAGGGGAATAATTGGGTCAAACGGGACTGCTATATTTATTGATTTCTCAAAACTCTGCCAGCATTTGTTATTTGATGATTTCTTGATGATAGCCATTCTTTCTGAGGTAAGACAGTATCTCCCTGTTGTTTTAATTTGCATTCTTTGAATAACCAATGAAGCTAAAGATTTTTTCATATATTTCTTATTTTATTTCATCATCTGAGAAGTGTGTATTCATCTCAGATGCCCATTTTTAGATTAGGTCTTTGAATTTGAGGGGCTTGATATTTTAAAAATTCTTTATATGTCCTAGATATAAGTCCTTTGTCTGAGGGACAGTTGGCTAAAATTGTTTCTCAGTTCCTGGGTTTTCTTTTTACTCTGTTGTTGACTTTTTTTGAGGTATAAAAAGGTTCTGATAAGATGAAATCCCAGTTGTTGATTCTTTGAAGCATTTCCCCAGAAGCTTGGTTTTTGTTCATGAACTCTCTACCTATCCCATGTCTTCCAGATTTCTACTTACTTTATCTTCCAGTAGATTTAGTGTTTTGGTTTTAATATTTAGATTTTTGACCCATTTTGACTTTAGTTTAGTGCATGGTGATAGAGCTGGGTCTAGTGTAAGTTTTTGGTGTGTGGAAAGCCAGTTTTTTCCACGCCATTTATTAATGAGACTGTCTTTCTTCTAGTGAAGATGTTTGGACCCTTTGTCAAACATAAAGTGGCTGAGTGTGTTTGTAATTGTGTCTGCATCTTCTATCCTGTTCTACTGATCTTCAGGTCTGCTTTTTGCCAGTACCATGCTGACTTTATTACAGCAATTTTATAGTTTATAATTTCAGTAATTTTTATAGTTTATAATTTCAAGTCAGAGGTTGTGATACCTTCTGCCTTGACTTTGTTGTCCAGGATTGCCTTTAGTATTCTAGGTCTCCCCTGGTTCCACGTGAATTGTATGAATGTTTTTGCTAGATCTGTGAGTTATGTTAATGGTATTTTGAGTGATTGCACTAAATCTATAAAACAGTTTTGGGAATATGTTCATTCTCACAATGTTGGTTCTTCCTATTCATAAGCAAGGAATATTTTTCCATTGTCTGAAATTCTCTTTGATTTCTTTTTTCAGAGTACTGTAATTTTCAATGTATAAGTGTTTTACATCCTTTGTCAGATTGAAGTGTTCCACTTTTTTGAATGTTATTGTGAAGGGTGTGGTTTTCCTAATTTCCCTCTCAGGGAATTTGTTGTTTGTGTACAGAAATGCTATTGATTTTTGAGTGCTAATTTTACATCTAGCTAGGCTACTAAATTTGGATATTAAATCTAGGAAAATTTCGGTGGAGTTTTTGGGGTCTTCTACGTAGTCTCATGTCACCTATCAAGTGTAATTTTACTTCTTCCTTTCCTATTCTTATTTATTTTACTTTTCTTTCCTGTCTAAGTGCTCTGGCTAATGTTGAAATTATATTAAATAGGTGTGGTGATAGCAGACATTCTTGTCTTGCTCCTACTTGTTCCTCTTTCAGTTTTTTTTTTCTGTTTAATATGATGTTGGCTTTTTGTTTTTCATAGATGACTTTTATCATATTGATACAAGATTATCTATTTTGATTTTCTGTAGGTTTTTTTTTATCATGAATGAGTGTTGAACTTTATCAAAATCTTTTTCTGCATTTAGTGAGATGATCAGGTGATATTTATTTTTCACTCTTGGTATGGCATACTATATTTATTGATTTGCATATGTTAAACCATACCTGCATTCCTGGGATTAATCCCACATGGTCATGGTATACAATCTTCTTGATTTACTATTTTCTGTTTGCTGTGTTTTTACTAAGGATTTTTGCATATATGTTCATTAAAGAAGTTGACCTATAATGCTCCTATTTGGTTGAATCTTTATCTGCTTTTGGTATCAGAGTAATACTTGCTTCAAAGAATGAGTTAGGGAGAAGTTCTTCTCTTTCAATTTCAATTAAAGAATTTGAGAAGTATTGGTGTTAAAACTTCTCTAAGTTTCTTGCAGGAATCATCCATGAATCCACAAGGACCTGGGTTTTACTTTGTTGTTTTGTAATTACATTTTCAATTTCATTAAACTGTATTGGGTTTTTCAGAATTTTTATATCTTCTTGATCCAGCTTTGGTAACTTAAATGTTTTTAGGAGTCTATTCACTTCTTCTGTGTTTTCCAGCTTATGAGAGCAAAGATTTTGAAGTAGGTACTGATGATCATCCAAAATTCCATAGGATCTCTAATGATTTCACCTTTTTCATTCCTTATTGCATGAATTTGAGTTTATTCTCCTTTTTTTGATAAGATTGGTGAAGGACTTATCAGTTTTATTTATTCTTTCAAAGAATCAACTCTTTGATTTGTTAATTCTTTGTATTGTTTTATTGATCTCAATTGTGCTAATTTCTGATTTTTATAATTACCTCCTTTCTTCTGGCTTTTGGCTTGACCTACTTTTCTTTTTCTAGAAGCTTGACATGCAGCATTAGGTTGTTTTTGTGCTTTCTCCACTTTCCTAAAGTGAGAATTCACCACTACGAATTTCCCTTTGAGGACTGTTTTCATTGCATCCTACAGGATCCTGTAACTTCTATTTGCATTTTTTTTGATAATAGATATTGTTTTCTTCTTTAATTTTATCTGTGACCATTGGTTGACCTGGAGGATGTTATTTAATCTCCATATGTTTATTGAGTTTTTGCAGTTTCTTTTCTCATTAATTTTCAATTTCATTTCATTATGGTCATATAATATGCATGGAAAAATTTCAATTTTTTTTCAGTTTACTTAGCATGTTCTATGGGTTTGTATATGGTCTATTTTAGAGAATGTCTTGTGTTTAGCTGAGAAGAATGATTATTCTGATGTTGGGTGGAACACTCTGTAAATCTCTATTTCATCCATTTGTTCACAAGTTTGGTTCACTTCTGCTATTTCTTACCTGACATTTTATCTAGTTGCCCTATCTGTTTGTCACAATATAGTGTTAAGTTCCTCCATCCAATTGTGTTATCATGTATTTGATTTTTCACATGAATTAATATTTGTCTTATATAGCTGGTGCTCCCATATTTGGTGCATATGTATGGTTATGATTGTCATCTCTTTCTCTTGAAATTTTCCTCTAAGATGTATATAGTGACCTGATTTGTCTGCTTTGATCATTCTTCAAGTTCACATTGCCTGCAAACAGAATAGTTACCCCTGCTTTTTTTCTGGGTTTCTGTTGCATGGAATTTTGTTTTCCATCCTTTGAGTTTCAGTATGAATTTCTTCTTGAGTTAAATGTGTGTCTTGTATACAGCATATGGTTGGATTTTGTTTCTTGATTCACTCTGCCAGTCTGTTTCTTTTTATTGATGAAATGAGGTTATTTATATTAATGGTTAAAACTGATAAATATTGGCTTATTTTGGTCATGTTATCTTCCTCTTGTTGGGTCCCTACTTTTCTCCCCTGTTCAAGTGCTTGCCCTTCTTTGTGGTTTCTTTCTATTTTTGTTATTGGAATTGTGATCATTTTTATCTCCTTCCATAATACCTTTTACAACTTTTTGTAGTGTGGGTTTCATGGTCATGAATTTTTTCAGTTGTTCTTTGTTTTGGAAGTATCTTATTTCTCTACTATTTTGGAAAGATAGTTTTTCAGAGTACATCAATCTGGGCTGGAAGTTTATTTCTTTTAGGACTTGAAATATTTCACTCCAAATTCTTCTTGACTTTGTGGTTTGTGTTGAGAAGTCTGCCCGTAATTCTGATGTGCTTTCTTTTATAGGTAATGTTTCTTTTCTGTGACAGCTTTTAATATTCTGTTACTGATCTGAATTTCTGGGATCTTGATTATTATATGACTGGGTGTAGATTTATTTTGTTAGGATGTTTGGAGTTCTTTATGCTCACTTATTTATATATCAGATCCTCTTCCAATGGTTGAGAAATTGTTTGCTATTACTTCCATAGATAGTCTTTGTATGTCATTTGTGCTGACTCCTTCTTTTTTGTTGATACCTATCAATCTTATTTTGTTCGTATTTGCATCATCTTGCACATATTGAATTATTATTTCCTGGTTCTTTGTGATTTTTAGGAGATCTTTCCTTGTGCAATTGCTACACGTGATTGTGTCATTCAGTTTGAAAAATCTTTGGTTTTGTTCAAGTAGTTTTGCCAATTTTAAATGGAATTTTTAATTTCCTCTACATCTGTTTGAATCTGTTTTATGAAATCTAATTCATTCTGTCATTGTTCATTGAAGGTTTCCATCATTTTCCTGTGTTCCTCTATTTTATTTAATCTATGTTTTCTGTAGATATACTCAGAAATTCTTTCATTGTGTTTACCTTTTCTTTGTTTTTTATCTGAGGGATTATTTGTGATCTGGTTTTCTCTACAGCTTCATAGAGTTGTTTCTTTATTTTAGTTGCTATCATTTCAGAAATTTGAGATGTGTGACTTCTAATTTTTCTGTCAATGTCTTCTGGGATTTTTTTAGGTGGGCTGGAATTCTGAAATCTCATTTTCCTCCTTTTTCTTGATATTTTTTATTTCAAAATGTGTTCATTTTGTTTTCTGTGATGATCTTTGTGAGTTTTGGTGGTAGGTAGCATCACCACAAGTATCAAGGGCTCTCTGGGAAAAATCAGTTCTTCACAGATATCTTCTGTGTACAGGAGATTCTTGGTTTGTGTGTAGTCAGTGATCCTACCTTGAAAATTAATGGAGTGCTGAATGTTGGTTTCTTTTTGACTCAATCCCCAATCTTTTGATGTAGGCTGTGATAAGATTATTAACCCATACTTTCTGAATATTGTTACACAAGAGAGAACAACTGATTACAACAGATATGACATTATAGATACATTAGTACATTAGGAATAGTGATAGCATCAAGCACAACTTAGAAATTGATAACCTGTGTTAACTACTTACTTTGTACTTGAGTCCATAAGAACACAGTGTATAAAAAAAAAAAGAACAAAGTGTATAGCCATATAACAGAACCAGTCATATATTAGAGGTTTATATGCAAAGTGTTTCCCCTTATTAGAGTGAATTTATCCTAAGTTTATCTGGACAAACCAGTTGTTGAGTCCTGGGCACTTCTGTCACTGGATATCTGTCCTATGGTGTAGGCAAATACAGTGTGCCAGGTGCCTGGGTTCCTCTGGGTGGAGGTTCCCATATGGTAGAGAGTTCCACACTAAATTTTATGTGAGCCACATAGTGTACACACAATAATTCCAATTCCACAATAATTAGAATTTATTCTTCAAACTTAGTGAAAGTTTACCCAATTATTTTCAAAGGATATTTATATGATTGCAATCCACACACACACACACACACACACACACACACACACAGTTCCTGCAGATCTGAGGAACATGTCATTTTAGTGATGCTTTTTCATTGTGTCATTTTGCGTTTCTTTCTTTTGGTGCAAGTTTATCTGGTAGGATAATGGAATGGGTTATTTTATAAGCAAATATTAACATTCTTATCATAAATGAAAAAAAGGTTTATTAAGCACATGAATAAGTATTTTTTAAAAAGTTTTTTAATTAGATATTTATCTCTGTGTGTGTCTTTTAATACAATGTATTATTTAATACAATGTATATATTTCTTTTTTAAAAGTCCACTTAAGGTACGGTTGCATACAAAGGGTTGCACATATTTAATGTACATATGTAGTGTTATAGTCAGGGATTGCAAGGAGAACAGGACAATACAGGACATATAATTTATAATATTACTTATAATGGACACCTAAGAGTTAAATACAAGAAGTCCAAGAAATCTTTCCATGCACTAAGACTTATGGAATTTAACTGAGGGCCTTGGTCCCACAGCAATGCCCTGCATTAACTGAGTTGAAGACCTACAGCCCATGACAGTGCTCCCTCACAGTTGGACAGTGAGTCCAACTGGAGGCCTAGAACACACAATAATGACTCAATGCATCTGTGCTAGGAAGGACCAAAAGTCAGCAGTGGAAGCCACAGGGTTTATGCCAGTGGAATGAAGGATCTATGCCAGCAAGTTGAGTGTTCACTGGAGCCACAAAACAACACTTAAAATAAAAACCAGAGCGGCCCTAAAAAGTACCACAGTCTTCTTCAGTGACAGTGAGGTCCGGAGCTCTGCCAAATGGTAAGAATAGCTGAGCCCGTATCAGGAAGCCAGCATGACAAACTTCTCCTGGAGACTGAACAGCACACATCCTCCTCTTTGGAGACAAGAAACACTGTCAAAGTAAGAACCATAGCTCCCCATAATGAACCAAAGCTAGTCTCAGCAACAAGGTCCTGAGCTCCTTTGATGATAACAGCTGAATTCATATCAGGGAAGCCTGAATGACAAGCTCTTCCAGAAGAACCAACAGCTCCAAAAAAAAAACCCAAGAGCTTCAAACAACATCACTTAGGAGAATTCACAACACTACTCTTCCTCTCCAGGTCTCTTTTTTTATGCTGGCAACAATTTTCAGGTGGATCATTTTTACTCAGCACCACATTGATTCATTGCAGCTCTTAATTAAGTTGAGCACCAGTTTTTAATCTACCACAAGCCAAAAAGACCATCACACTGTTGTCAGGGATGATTGACCCAGAGTACCAAGGTGAAAATTAGATTACTACTCCACAGTGAAGGAAAGGAAGAATAAATGTGGTGTTCAGGAGATCCCATAGGGCATCTTTTATCACGACCTGTTACTATGACCTAATAAGAGGAGGATGACAAATTGTCCAGAGCATTCAGGAATGAAGATGTGGGTCACTTCACCAGGAAAAGAACCAAGACCAGTTGAGGTGCTTGCTGAAGGCCAAGGTAATACAGAATGATTAGAGGAAGAAGGTAGTTCTAAATACCAACTCCTACCCATGATCAGCTATGGAAAACAGGATTGTAATTACTATTTCTCCCCAAATATGGTTCTAATGTAATATGATGTTGATAGACTTAATGCTGATTCTTGAGGATTGTTAACCTGTGTTATAATGTTCAAGTTATGAAATGATAAGAGGAAACATCAACCAAAGAAAACATACATTCTGTTCTGGTGAGGGAATTAGTGCATTTCCACTTGTATGCAGGATAGTTATAACATGTTATATGTGATTATATGCATGTCTTTGTATCTGGAGATTGGTTTAAAGAAATGTGTCTGGTTGTTAAGTTGACAAGGGGTGGATTGTAGTGGTTGGTTTTTTGCATCAACTTTAGACATTTAGAAGCTTAATTTTGGTGAGCATGAAGAAAGAAAATCAGACTTGTACATTGTTGGTAACAACGTAAACTAGGTAAATTAAATACATAGAGTTTGGAAAATGGTATGGAAAATCCTCAAAAATTTAAAAATAAAGCTACCATGCCATGTGAGCCAAATGTCCCTTTAATATTTCTCTAAAGGAACTGAAATCAGGATTTTTCAGAGATAATCTGCACTCTTGCCCTTATCACTATTGACAGTAGTCAAGACATAGACAGAAACTAAATATACATTGAAGGAAGAATAGATAAAAAATTTGTGTGTAGGTATAAAGGAGTATTTAATCAGCCTTCAGATAAAACAAAAGCCTGGCATTTGTAACAATATGGTTGGACATTGAAGACATTATGATAAGTAAAATAATCCAGACAGAGAAGAACAAATAATACCTAATACTGTGTGTTAAGAATCTAATTAAATTCATAGAAGTAGAGAGTAGAATAGTGGTCACCAGGTGCTGAGGGAGAAGGAAACAGCAGGTGTTAACCAAAGCATACAAAGGCTTAATTATGCAAGATCAGTAAGCCCTAGAGATCTACTGTATAGTACAGCATTTATAGTTATTATTACATTGTTAGTATTTTTCTATATACATAAAATATATTTCACACTGAAGGTCACAGTAAAAAACTTTACACAGGAAGCAATCAGAATGTAAGTTGGGAATTGTTATGCAAGGAAAACTCCTTTTTGTACTTGCAAGTATAAAGAACAGATTCTATAAAAAGGTGATCCCATTCACTCTGTAGTGGTGCTGAGGAGTAGCAAAAAGAGGAATGAGTTGATTTAACAGAACTGTCCTCAAATTCATGAAAATATAACTGGACAGCAGATGCTGGATCATAAACAATACACAGTGGCACACAAATATACCCAAGTCTTCATTCTTATTGCAGTGCAGGGTGGCTGTTGTTGGTGTGGTATATGCAAAGAACATCCAGGACTTGTAGGTTGGAGGATGCCTTTGGGGGCACATTTTGCTGTAGCACTTGTTATGCAAAAATCTAGTAAGTGCAATGATAGAGAATAGAAAAGTACAATGTACACATATACATTTACAAAGCTACATCTGTTGTAAATAGACAACCACATATACGTATTTTTGTCCCTCATTTTAAAATTATGCCATTTTTCTAGTACCTTAGAAAGAATTTATATAAAACTCTTTAATACTTTAAATCTTACTAAATATTACTATATATGAGGCACTTTGCTTCTACATCAAAATGTTGTTAATTCTATAAAAAGTCACTATATATATCACAGGACAAAAAGGCATTCGCTATAGCAATATATTTGTTTATCTGCAACATATGATGTTTATAACTACAAAAGTGAAGTATTAATGTTTGTCATCTACTGCCCCAGATTTTGTGGGACAGAGACCACATAAGCTGTGATTTCTGCTGGAAGGTATGGAATCATTTAAGAATGACCTTTATTTTCTTCTTCTTGAATAGGTACAGTATGCATCTAACAATTTTCAGGTTTAATCTAAGTCTTTTCATGTATTTTCTGTGTTATATTTAGTTCATTTTCTAGCTTATTTTTCATTCATAAAATGGAATAAATCAACTGTATTAGCTCACTGTTGCTGTCTAATAAATTTTCCAGAATGTAGTCCTTAGAAGGAAAAGCAAACAAAATAACACTGAAATAGTTATCTCTTATGTTTTGGTAGGTTAAGTATTTAGGATCAGTTTAATTTTATGCTATTGATTCACACAGGATATTGTGATGGTTTGAGTCTGGTTGTCCCCCCAAAACTTCAGGTGGTCATGGTGGTGGTGGGTGGTTGCCCCAGTGGATGAATCTAGAGTTTGTGATTGATTCATTCTCTAGTTCTGGGATTGGGGATGTGACTGCTTCACCTGCTTTAGGGCAGGTAGCCCTCATAAAACATAAAGGAGGAAAGGAGGCTTGCTCCTTCCCTTTTTGTTCTTGTTGCTTTTGCTGTCTTTTGCCAACTATAAACTGTTAATGCTTTGCCCTAACATCTTGCCTTGGAGCTAACTGATTATATACTGAAAACTCCACAAAATGTGAGCTAAATAAATCTTTCCTTCCTTTACTTTGGTCATCAGGTATTTTGTCTTAGCAATGAGAGAAATATAACTAAAACAGATATTGTTGGCTGGGTCTCAGATGCCTAAAGCTTCACTTGGGCTAGGTGACTTGATGATTCACACTGGTAACAGTCAGTGTTGCTTGTTGGCAGGAGGCTTCAGTTCTTTACCAGGTAGAATTTTCTAAAGGCTGCATGAGTAGCCATATAACATAGCAACTTGCATCCTCCTTAGTAAGTAATCCAAGAGAAACAAACAGAGACTCTTCTACATATTTTATAATTTGGCCTTAGGAATATCACATCAGGGTCTGGGATTTAGCTCAGAGGCACAGCATCTGCTTGGCAAGCATGAGTTCCTGAGTTTGATTACTAGTACAAAAAAAAAGGGGGAAAAGAAAAGAAAGGAAATTACACATCATCATTTAACTATGTTCTATTGATTTCATAGCTCAGCCTTATTTATTGTGGGTGAGAACTATACACAAGTGTAAAAACCAGGAGAGAAGGATTGCTGGAGTCCATTTTGATGGATGGCTTTTGGATTATTGTAAAGGTAATTTCATACAAGGCACAAAGCATTTAGTCTGGCATGTATTGAACACATTCAAAGTCACAAATCTCAAAATTAAAGGTTAATTGTAATTAATTCATTGAAAGCAATGTAAAAGTTAAAGTATTGTGAAAAATTTTGCTACATCTCAAAAGACTAATAGCTACAATATACAAAAACTCAAAATAATCACAGCACCAAAATAGAAGACCCAATCAAAATATGGACAACTGAAATTAATGTACATTTCTCAAAAGAAGTGTAAAGAACCAATAAAAATAGGAAAAAAATGTTCAACATTATTGGAAACTAGAGAAATGCAATTTAAAACAACATTGAGATTCCATCTTACTCCAGAAAGAATTGGTATCATCAAGAAATCAAATAAGTTTTATCAGGCTACAGAGAAAAGGGAGATTTCTACTTTTTTTATGAGAGTGTAAGCTAGTACTATCACTGTGGAAATCAGTGTGGAGAGTCCTTAAAAAGCTAAAAATAGAAATTGCATTTCTAGGTATTCCTGTTCGCAATATCTGCCCCTAGGTGTTAAAGATGTCATATCTCTGATATATGTATGCCATGTTTATAGCAGCACAATTAATTAGAGCTAAATCTTGCAAGCAGCCTGTGTATCCATTGACAGGTGAACAGAGAAAGAAAATGTAGTATTTATATACTGAATACTACTGTGCTGTATAGAAGGATAAATTCAAGATATTTATAGGAAAATAGATATATCTTGAAACCATAATGTTAGGTGAAATGAATCAAGCACACAAGCTTAAATATTGCATTGTTTCTCTCATACTGAAAAAGCCAAAGTATAAACAAATTAAAGAGCAAAATCACAGATGGAAAAGAGGCAAAAGGAAGGTAGGTCTTTGTATAAGGAATGGAGATCCAGAGGTAGAAGGAGGAGGTGGGAGAAGGGAAAGGGATGTAAAAATAATTAGGATGTGCTATATATATGTGCCAACTACCTACAAAGAATGCAATTACAATGTATCACAATGTGTACTAATAAAAATTTTTAGAAAAGATTAAAAATGTTGGTGCATAATTTCTGTACAAAATTTTGAAAACATAGAGAAGAAATTTTAAACAGAAAAACCCGTTTTTACTTATTTCCATTTCTCTTACTTAAAATGGTACACATAGCACAGAACATGAAATGACATTTATCAAAATAAAATATTATAACCCTTGTAACTATTCCTTTATATAACTATTTGAAAGTTTTATTAACTAAAAATTTTTAGTATTCTATAGTAAAATCTCATATCTAGATTACATGCTTCTTCTAAGAATGGTTAAGAGGAAAAGTTCTTTAATGCTGTATGATTTCATAAATTCCACATGACAGAATTGGCGTGGTGGTGCATACCTACAATCCCAGAACTTGGAAGGCTGGGACAGGAGAATAGCCATGAGTCTGAGACCATTCTGCGCTACATAATGAGTTCAAGGCCAGCCTGAACTACAGCGCAAGCCCTTGTCTCATAAAATCAAAACAAATAAAAAATGAATTCCTTTTGTTATTCTGAATGCAGATACTGTTTTGAGTTTTAAAAATAATTTTTTATGTGTGGTAGAATTAAGTTCAGTTTATTTTAAGAGGAAAAGGAACATGGTGGCTCATATCTAGGTAAGGCAGAGGTAAATGAGTGTGTGATACAGACAAATCGAAAGTTCAAATATCTTCAGGTCATTCCCCATCTTATCTCTTGCATGTTTCTCATTATTTCAGTCTGCAGGCAAGCTTTCTCCATAAGCAACATGGTCACTAACACCCCCGAATCCCCACATTTATAGAGCATCAAGTACAGTGAGAATAAGAACTTTCTATCCTAGCACCCAGCTATCAACCCCAGGTCATTCTCATGCCTGAGCCAATACACCAATTAGAGGGATGAATACTCTAATTGACTATCCTGATATGCTTGCCTCGGGATGATGATGATGATGATGATCATGATGATGATTGTAGTGATGAAATGTTGTAGGTGCAGAAAAGTGTAAGGGGGTGCCATGATTTTTTATTTTCACCAGCTTGCCAAGGAAAGTATTTGAAATCTATTAGGAAAAGGTACAGGGAAAAGAAATTTTAAACTACTGTAGCCTGTTATAAGTAACTAGATGTTATGATAGAAACAATTTAGAAGACAAATTAAAAGGTTTAGAACAATTATGTTTCTCTTATATGTATTTTGTATATATACTTCATACACACACACTTTATTTATGTAGTACTGACTATTGAACCTGGGTCATAGCATTGAACTACATCTCCAACCTTTTTTGGTATTTATTTATTTACTTATTTTTAAGATATGATCTTGCTAGAAACCAGGGATCCTACTGCCTCAGCCTCCTAGAGTACTGGGATTATAGGCATGCACCACCATGCCTGGCTTAATTTTAGGTTTCAAAAAGAAAGAAAATGTAGGGTAGTCACACACTATGGCTAGAAATTCAGAATTAATGTCACTTGTGAAGAAAATAGCTTCTGTTTATCACTAAAAGATGAAATATAAAAGGTATTTTTAAACAACACTTGCTATTAAAGTGTAAAGTGCAAAAGTGTTGTAAGATGCCTAACAAACTTGTGAAGATTCTGTAGACCAATGGCTTTAAGCTAGGTTCAAAGGAATTGGTTCAGGAGCCTTTTATACTTGAAAGATGATAAAGGAAAAGGAAGTGTCCAATGTCTTGTCAGTCAAATTTGCCTTTATCTCTCTTATCTGTATAAATTCTCCTTTAAAGGGAAAGTTCTGTTGCTAAACATCACTTTGAAAACCAGTACTCATGAAACACTATATATATGCATATGTATTTATATATATATATTTTTTTCCATATAGTCATTCTGTTGTGAAATGAACATTTGTTCATTGCTTACTGGTCGGATAAACACATATTGAATACATTTTTATGCCATTTTAGATAAAAGAAGTTAGGGTATATTTGTCATTTTCTAAGAATTATTATAAATTCAGGCAAGAAGCTGACCCCAATCCATTCATATTGGGCAGATAATTAGCAAGATCCTACTCTGCACAAGGTAAGGAGTTAAATGCTGTCACATGTGGGCACTGATATTCAAAGATGAATAGCAAACTCTGCTCTCAGAAAATCACAAATGAGTACTTTGCTTCTTGGTCTCAAGGATGGAAGATTTTAGACTTTTGCTTCCACGTGCAGTGAGGGAGGAAATATGAAGTGAGA
Organism: Cavia porcellus; assembly: GCF_034190915.1. Classification (NCBI taxonomy): domain Eukaryota; kingdom Metazoa; phylum Chordata; class Mammalia; order Rodentia; family Caviidae; genus Cavia; species Cavia porcellus. The sequence goes on from NW_026947484.1 coordinate 83,333,031, forward strand.
ACCGACTCCCATATTTCTTAGTATGCTCCCCCTTCCTCAACTATAACGAAAAATTCCTTTCATAAGGTTTAAGGAACTTCTATGAAGAAAAATGACAGCAATAGAATAGCTCTTGGGTGGCTAAATCACAACTCATGAACTATTTGCAGATCCCAAGAGAACTATTGAGTATCAACCTCATTCCTAACAGTGGAACAATATTTCAAATGCAAAGCTTTCTTGGAGGAGAAAGCTACATGTTTTTATTTATAACATCTGCACTTTAGTACAGAATTTTTAGAGCAGACTTTTTAAAAATGTAGTTGGTGGGTGAGCTATATACAGTTGCCTGGGGAATTTGTCAAGAATGCAAATTGTGGGTCCCACCTCTGAGACCTTCATGACAAGAATCTGTAGACTCCAGAAATTAGCAACTTTAACAAGGGCCCTAGGTGAGTCTTGACCTATTAATTGTGCTGGTCATCTGTCTGTTTTGGCAAAAATACCTGATAAATCAATTTAGGGGAGAAGGGATTCTATTTGGGTTATGGTTTTAGTGACCAAAACCATGGATTCCATCCATGGTCAGGTGGCTCTATTGCTCTTGGGTCTGTGACAAAGCAGAAATATCATGGCAGAAGGGTGTGCAAGAGAAAAAGTGGTCACTGGTCATTGTGTGGCATCCAGAATGGGAAGAGGGGACTGGAGGCAAGATACAGTCCCCAAGGGCATGCCCCTATGCCCTAATCCCTTCAAGGAAACCCCACATTTGAATATTGAGCACAAATTTTCAACATACAAGCCTTGGGGGGTGGCATCCCAGATCCAAATCATAGCACTCATATTTCAAAGACATTATTTCAGTCTTGTTTTATGAGATTTCAAAAGGAAAGCAACCTTACCATGATGTGTAGTCATTCATGATGCTAAGAATAAGCAACATTAATGAATTCCATTTAAGAAAATGAAAATGAACAACAACATATCATTAGAAATTATTAGTGGCTTACTAACTTACTAGGGAGTTTCTCCCCACACACCAGTATTCTATTGTAACCAGAATCAAACTGCTCATTTAATAAAAAAATTCTTGTTTTCCCCTCTCACAATAACAGGATTCAATAAAGTTAACAGAAGAATGTTCCCTGGTTGGACACCCTAAAAATCCACCCTCGGAATCCTCCAAGGCATCAAGGAAGTCTCCAGAGCATACCTGTGGTATGTCTTTGTGTGGTCTCGATGCAGCTTCATCTCCTTCAGGTTTACAATGGAAATTTTGTTACATGTCTCATGGAAACAGCTCTACACAGGCTATGCTTTTCTCCTTGTGATTTACCAAATGCAGGGGCTCAATTTGGTTCAGCTCTTAGGCTTCAAGATGCCACAGCCTACCTTGCCAGTGAGGAATTGCTTATTTAGCTAGAATTGTGCTGTCATACACATTCAGTACATTCAGTGCTTTGAAAGAAAGAAAGAAAGAAAGAAAGAAAGAAAGAAGCCTAACTTTTACTTTCAATGTCTTCTTGCCAGAGAGGGGAATGAGGTCCTCATTGGATACCTCTTCTTCTCACAGAGATTCTTTATACCTTTCATGATAGAGTTGAGGAGGTTAGGCAAGGGTCTGATGAAACTCTGATTATTTTTTCTTACAAAGGTTCCTCAACCTCACATGAACCCTATTGACCTCAACATTTTCCGTGGTAGGCTGAAGTTGTTTTTTCGACAGGGGGTTTGGTAGAAGGCCTTCATTAGGCTTACAGCATCACCAGGAAATGGGACTTTTCTGTCTTACTGATTTATTATCATAATGGTTCTTCCCATAGTCCTGGGATGGCTGCAACAGTGCCAAGTGTCAGCCACAGACCCAACAACCAAGAACAGAAGATGAACTGTCTCTTCCTGTGTGTCTCTTTTAATACCGAAGAAAGATCTCCCAAGCCCGTTGGGCAGAATAACCCATCTCCTGCACTAGAACTGGCCCACATACTCAGTGCTAAAGCAATTCATAGCAAAGTGAACAGTTTATTCTTTTTTGTTTGGTTGGAATAGTGAGTATTCATGTCCTCCATAAGGGCTAAACACACGAATAAGTTGGAGGGTTATTTGGTAGAAGGAAAAAAGTTATTTGGTAGAGGTTTGGGGCAAGGAAATAAGAATTGCTAAAGATTGACTACCATCCCTTTATGATGAAAAAGTGAGTGGATCATATTGAAATCTCTGGCATGTTTACAATCTCTTGATTCCCATTCTGAAATTCCAGAAAAGCCAGAATGAATCTCTAATTGTGACTTGTAAAAATGAGTTTATTGAATTTTCAATATTTACTCAAAATCTAAGCATGTGTTTTCTCAGCTTCAAACATTCCTTGATATTTTTTGTAAAAATAAAATAAAATTATAAACTTTTGACAACTTTTCAGGTAGATATATGTAATATAAAGAGTTAGTAATGAAACAATTGAGATTAAAATAAACACTGGTGCTTGGTGTGTTCTAATGTTTGTGACTCATTTAGGTCTGCTAACCAGAAATCCTTTAGCTTTCACAAACAAATCAAGTGTTCAATGGTGTAAGTGACATGACCACAGACCGCATCCTCACTTCCAAAGAAAGAAAAGGGAGGGCAGAAAAAGAACAACTGCAACCAGCCATTAAAGTTAATTAGAACAAAGTGTCAGAAACAGAAATTTAAAAATCTCCTGAATGTGTGCTCTAAAACCCACTTTACCAAAGCTTCCATGTGCTTCTTTATTTGGTTTTATTTCTAGGACTTGTGTTCACAGCAGCAGATGTGGGGGCAAAAATGAAATCAGAAGGACTTTGGTATTCTGGAGTAAATTGCTCTCTACTACATTAGCAAGAGAGAACAGATTGTAGCTAGGATAAGAGCAGTGTAAATAATTTTAAGTGTGCAATAGCACACAGCATCGATTTGAATGACCTGGTAACTTGGCACCATCCCAGGCAATTATTTCCTAAGCAGGATTTATATCCTGGGTTGTCAAAAAGCAGTCTAAACCTTGGATACAGATATATGTTAGAGATACGTGTAGAAGTTGCTCTTCTCAATTGGAAAAGACAATTGGATTACTCTGTTATAAAAAGCAGGAAGGGCCAATTTCTTTAAATTTAATAACTCTCAGTGGTATTAGGAAATAATTTACTTTTGACTGGTCATTTAAATGGTCATTTAAATCATTTTGAAGATTTATTTGAAAGTATCTAAAAAGTATGATACACATATATCACTACAAATATATGAATGAAACAAAAAAATCCTGTTTTTATTTTTGAAGATATCCTTCATATATCTCTAAAATTATTTCAGGGGTTTAAGTGAAATTGCAGAAGAAATTGAAATGTTTTAGTTTTTCCCCCTCCCATTTCTTTTTGCAGAAGTAGTAAGGCTTAGATTCAGATAAAGAACCACATGCTAATGTCATAGCCTTCGATTGTCTGGATAAATGCCAAGAAGCACATCAGAGTTAGTAATGAACCTTCCATTGACAATTCATTCAGCCTTTTGACTCTACATTTTATGGCTCTCCACTCTGCTTGACATATATTTCAGAATTACAGTTGGGATGATGAGCACAATGTTTTGCACATTCTAATCTCAAATGTGTTGGTGGATTTTCTTTTTCCATTTTTAGCAACATGTCTCATAAACCTGAAGTTTAAACTTGGCTTTCATGTGGGCAACAAATGTGTCAGTCAGGGGTTAACCTAACCCTTTCATTTATGGCCCACTTTTCTCACTTTATAATTTGCCAAAGCAGGTATCTGGGACATCCTATACACATGTTGTAGGTTATATTATGAGAAAGTTATGCAAAGTAGATATTTATTTTGACACCATAAAACTCTTCTGTTGTCTTATCAACATTCCATTTGCAAGATCCTAAGTACTAACCTCTCAAAATTAAATTGTGCCAGAGACTTGAGAAGATGGAGAAATTCTGAGGAGAGAAATGCAGAGGCGCCAAATAGATTATGACCCTAGAGAGGCCTGGAATGTCTAGTGACTATGAAGAAGGAAGTGTGTCAAAGGTGTGATGTGAGAAGTCACGCTAAAACTCCAGACCCTATAAATACTGACTGGATGGAAGTTGTATTTCAGCTTCAGAGAACAACTTGCCTATTCTCTGTATACTATGTGAGTACTGGACTCACACAGGACAGAGATGTTTAGAAATGAATTGCACCATTTCTTTTGTCCATTAGTAAAATGGAAATACTGTAAATTGACTCTAAGCTTCTTCACGGTAAGAAGTAGCCAAGTAAGGCTGGCTTCAATGAACATTTTGAAAAAGCTCTCTCGCAACTCTCTTCATCCCCACCTTAAACACAGTAGTCCAACTTTACAACATTTTTTATTAACTCAATCATTTCACTCTATGAAGTTCAAACAATTCATGATATGTGTACAAGTAATGTTAGATCAAGTAATCAAAACCAGAATCATCTGTATAACTCCAATACACGGCCTGGGCAATATCTACAAATTAGGACTTCAAACAGAACAATGTTGCAGAGGTCCTTGCCTACATGGTTACATGTGCAAAGCTCCCTGTAAGTGCAAAGAACAAACCTGGGTCTCCAGCTCTGTCCCGTATCTTGGTTTGTCCAATTTTATAAATCCAGGTTGCCTGTATCTATGACACTAATTCTTGTAGTTAACTTTATGTATTACATAAAGCATATGGAATGAGCAGTTTAATCAGAAGAAAACTGGAGATCAGCCCTTAAATGTTAGGGTAGGTGTTTGTTCCAACTCACTGTCTCTTATGATAATTCTTTCTGCCACATTGTTTTTCTATGCATAATAAAGCAAGATGATAAACACAAATCTAAAGTAAGAAGTCAGAGGTTTTTATTAAAGTTCATGAAGATTTTACAAATCATCTGGTTGAGACCTATATTGTACAGGAAAAGAAGCCCAGACCTGCATGCCTTCATTTACTGATAATTATTTATTGAAGTCCGACTGAACACATGACTCTATTCTAGGTATTAGGAGTAAAGTTGAGAAAAAAATAAATCAAGAGTCTGTCTTCCTAACAGATTTAATTGAGGAGAGAAGAGTGTCTGTATATGTTTGAGCATAATGTCAAGGAGTACAATAAAGAAACAGTAACAGAACAGGAAATGAAAGCTCTTCTGTATATGATGGAACACCTTCTAAGGGAGTCTTAGCAGATATCTCACTTATGTGAGGCGAAAAGTACCTTCACAAATTCTGGGGAGGAGTCCCACGCAGAAGATGCAGCAGGTCAGAGACTCCAAATGAGAAGATGTCGCGTATGTTTCAGAGACATCAAGAAGTATAGATGGATCTGGACAACATCATGTTGAGCGAAAGTAAGCTCAACATGCCAAATATCAGAGAGACAAATATCACATGTTCTCCCTAACACATGGACTCTAAGATGATAAGAAATAAGATGGAAGGGTGGGGATAAGTGGAGGAAATGAAGGGGCTGGATATGAGCAAAATATGTGCATTATTTCCCCAATGCATTTTTCCCAAAATAAAACAAGGGGGAAGGAATGGAGCAAGGGGGTAAGGGGGTGGGGTTGGAAATGATCAAAGTATGTTATGTGCATGTATGAATCTTCAAAATGCAACACAAACTGTTGGGGTGAGAGGCAAGAAAAGCAGAAAGATCGGGGAGAATAACTGGCCTTTTAATCTGAGCCCCTTGGAGGATGAGGACGGACCTGTCATGTCTTAAAATGGGAACAAAGAAACAATATATTTGGGCATCATAAAGAGAAACTAACAGTTCAGTTTTGGCTAGGTGTGGTGGTACATGCCTGCATTCCCAGTTACTCAGGAGGCACACACATGTATGTATATAGCTTAGTGGTAGAACTCTATGTTTGAGGTCCTGAATTCAATCCCCAACTCCCCACAAAAAGAGTTCATTTTTGGACATCTTAAATGCAAGACTCCCAACCAGGGATGTCAGGGGGAAGTTGGATAAGACTCTAGTAGTCAAGCAGAGTTGGGTTCTAGAAATGTAAATTTGAGAACCATTATCACTGGCATATCCAAATTCATCCTTCCCAGACCTGAGACACCTAAACTTTGGCCTCATTTTGGTCCCTATTTGGCTATACCCAAATGATTAATAAAAATAAAACAGTTTTGGCAGAAATTTCCATGTGGATTGCATATTATTGTCAGTGTGTGTGTGTGTGTGTGTGTGTGTGTGTGTGTGTGAAAGTTAAATGTTAATTCAGTAGAGGTGAAATGATTATAAGAGATCTAACAATGAAATGAAAAAATCAGTTACTGTTTCATAGCAGATTTTTACCCTAAGAGAGAAGTGAACTACAGGACTAGCATCAGTGTTAACTAATGTCAAGATCACACATAGTTTTACAGAGCAATGTCACCCAAGTGTGCCTAGAATATATTGTAACCTGCCACATGCAGCGTGGGTATTTCATTTGACTCCAGTTAAGAGAAGGAGCTGCTGGCTGTAGCACTGAAGCACTAGCACTCTGGGTAGAATCATCATGGAAAAAACTCCTGTTACAAGACAAAGATCACAGGAAAGAGAAGAGCCATAGAACAGTATAGTACATAAAGTGCTGGGAAGAAGGAAAAAGCAGAATTTAACTTCTGACTCAGGAGTTCAAAATTGAAAGTTTTATTGAATGAGGTTGCTTATTAGAAAGCAAGTTCCAAGAGATCATGATATTTTTTAGCAATCTGTGCCATGGTAGTATTTTCAGAAACTGAACTGATTTCAAGGAAGAAACAATGTCTAATAATGCATAGAAAAACATGGTTTTATATTACCTAATGGTGCCACTAGGTATGTAACTCTATTTTATAAGTTACACTGCATACTTTTAAAAAAAGTATAGCTGGATGAGACTAGGTAAGGTATTATGAATGGCTTCAAAGATTTATATACCTACCTATCTGTGAGACAGACAAGACAGGTAAGATCATTCCTGTTTTCCAGATGATGAAGTAGCTACTTAATAAAGGATGGAGGCAGTATTCAATGTAGGGGCTTAATTTAGACAGCATGCTAAGAGAAAGCATGTCAGTCCCGCAATCAACTGGGAGAAATAAGCATCAAAGCATCAAAGCATCACAGGAAGCCAAAACTGCTGTCAGTTTCCCTCCTCCCCCTCAGCCATAGATATATTTAAACCAAGTAATAATAAAACAAACTGGCAGCTGGCATGTTCATAGTGCCAACTATGGAGCCCTTCACAAGAAAAGTTTTTCTAGATAGAGTTTTTCTCATCTTTTTGTTTTCATTTTCTGTTTACTTTCAAGTTACATTTCTAAGGACAGAAAGCATTCTGAAGTATAAAATGAGGACGAAATGAACCAAATTGCAAACAAATATGACTTGAGCAATATGCAGGTTTTAAATTTTTTTAAAAAATTCTGCTGTGATACATGATGTGACCTACACGTCCATGTGTCAGCCTCCTCCCATATCCAAACCTTGAGTCCAATTAAGAAAAGGAGCTGCTGGCTGTGTCACTGAAGCACTAGGGCACTGGGTAGAATGCTCATGGGAAGCATTTCCCTGTTATAAGACAACTGCTCTGTTACCAATCAGCTGGTAAGAGGACAAGGAATACATTATTTATACCGCTAAAGTGAAGACTACTCATTAACTATATACTGCATCACACCGTTACTAAATTTACATGAGTCCTCCACAAAAACTGGTAGGGACAACTATTCACATTTAGCTGAGGCTGAGAAAAGGTAACTTGGTTGGGAACAAACAGCTTCCAACCAGCTAGTTGCAACAGCACACGTTTTGCCTGCACTGTTCCAGTTTCTCTGAATCTCCATCAACAGTCAAAGAGCTTCCTTATGAGGGAGACAAATTGGATTTCTGTTGCTTTCGAAAAAGCGAGACCTAACCTGCTTCCTGCCTAGATGTCTGGATAGAAAACACATATCCTCTTGACAGATGGTGTGGAAAGGGCATCTCATGATGGTACTCCGTGTCTGAGCTCGTGAGATCAGATATGCTACTGAATGTGGCAGTCCCTGAACCAACTGAAATTAACCTTTTTTCTTCTTTGTACAATGAGCGCTGTGAAAATGCCCTGCCTCCTTTCCTGAATTACTGTAAAGTCAGGCATATGAATGAACAAATGTACCTCAGTGATTTAGTCTCTCTGCAAATAAGGTTAGTATGATCTAAAAAAGAATGTTGGCAAAAATTTCATCACCCACATATCCAGCCATGGTGTAAACTACTAGAAACCCTTACTTGCCTCTGCTCACTTTTTAAAAAAACTACACTGGAAAAGAAGAAATGGGTTTGTGCGGCAGCATCACAAAAAAGGATCATACTTTGACTCAGTTATGAGGAGGAATTGAATTTGCTGGTGCTGCCAACATGTGCCAAATGTGTCTCTCAGCTTGCTCCATCAGTTAACAGGTGTTCAGTGGCTGGCGAGAAAGGAGAGAGAGCCTCCCTCCAATTTGCCTGTCTTTCACTTGTCATGGGTTTTGACAGGCGTTTTGCAGTTCTCTGTGACACATTCTAAGCACGGCTGCACAGCATGCTGCTTACAGCAGCCCAAGTCAAGGAACTCTGAAAATGCTGTCTGTGAGTCTCTGCTTGGTGACGTGCCCAGAGTGCTGGTAGTCCATCCTCTTGTATGTCTACATCATTCATCCTCTTCATGGGTGGGCACACTGCTCAAAAGTTTGTACCACTTGTGAATAGGCTCTTTTCTGGGTTAAATGTTTTGACTTTTGTCACTGTTTAATGGTTGCAACATTTCTTTGAGATATTCTTTGTCTATATGCGTATCTATATTATAATTATTGTCTGACTTCTCAACTCCTTGAAGTAGGATCCCAACAATAACCTAACACACACAGAAGAGGGTCTAGTGTTGAATGGTGAATTTTGACACATTAAATTTTTAAAGAGTTTATTTGAGCAGTGATTCATAAATCTGGCAGTGCAAACCACTGGTGGCTTGGGCCCCACAGAAGGGCTAAGAAGACCAAACTTTATAAGGTGTTTAGGGAGGCAAGACAAAGAAATATTTGACTGAAGGGAAAAGTCCCTTTTGGAGGTTAGTTGGCAGTTTCTGATTGTTTCAGTTTCACTTGTCTGGGATATGACAACCGTTTATGTAGGAACCCAACATGATGAACTGTCTTACCCTAATGGCCTCTAATTAACTATGTTAACACTGGCAGTTAGCAAGGGCTAATAAATTTGTATTGAACTGAGTCCTAATATAATGTATCTAAGTACCTGAAAATGCAGTTTCCTTGAAGAAAGTAAGGGTAGCTTTCTCCCACTCATTGAAATCTTCTTGGTGATAACATGGTCAGAATATGGACTTCAGCCTAAAGGCTGTACTGTGTTCTTTCGCCTTTGCATATAAGTACATAGTATTTTAATATAATATCAAGGAGCTGGGTACAGTGCAGGGTTCAAATGCTTGCCTAGGATGTGTGAGGTCCTGGATTTGATATCCAGCACCACACACACATAATCAAATAATTTCAGGCATTGAACAGAATGTGCATTTTTACTGGTGTGCTTTGCCCACTCACTGATACATCATTTCTTTGCTGAATCTTTTTGTTATTCTAGACCCAGCCTGCATGACATAAAGTGTTTAATTCAATCCATGTTACAGAACCAGTATTATGCAGGGTGACTTTTAAATTTTTGTTTTAAAGAGAATAAAACCAAGTAAAATAAAACAGAATAAAGCAGAGTCAATCAAAACAAAACAGTGTAAGTTAACAGGATTTCAAAATAAGGTAATAGGAAATCAACAATGGTTATCATAATGCTTCTTCTTGTCTTCAAAGCATCCCATAACTTCACACATAGTAAAATCAAACAAAACAGAAACAGTAGAACCAATAAAAACAAAACAGTTAATGCAACACAGGACTTCAAAACAAGTTAATAGTAAATCCAAGATGGCTACTATACTTTGTTATCTTCAAAATAGCTGCCCATGCCATCAGATAACACAAAATTAAACAAGATAAAATAGAATAAAATCCAAGCCTCCCCCCCCAAAGAAAACAATGAGAATGACAGAAGATTTAGAAACAAGATAATAAGGAAACAATGGCCACCACCTTCAGAAGGAGATCCCCAACATATGCAACATTGTGTACTGTTATCTTCTGAATAGATGATCAGACTCTTGGCTTTAGATCTGCAAAATCAGTGAAACACTAAACCTACATGCATTAAATTGCATCTTACCTCATTACCTATCATCACAGCCTGTGCTTCTCCAGATCAGCGGGTCACTTATAGGGGTCATGGGGAGGAACATTGGCTCTTCTTGTCTACCTGCCTGTGCACTGGAAGGGGCTGGTGTCTGGCTCTGCTCTGGTCAGCCTGCCCATGGTTCTGACTCACAGAAGGTCTTGGCTCTGGTTGACTTCTTGTTCTCCTCCCCCATAGTCCATGAATTACAGGGTGAAACTTAAAGATTTTCCTATTTGAGTTCTTTGGAAACACAAAGAGACACCCTCCCTGTACGTGCACATGCGCACACACGCGCGCACGCTCGCGCGCGCGCGCGCAGACACACACACACACACACACACACAAACATATGCATGTACACAAGTAAAATCCCCACCAGCACCAATTCCTTTCCTTCAGTTTCCCATACTTCTGAATGCCTGGCCATCTAGTCATGCAGCTTAGGAAAGGATTATCATATTTCATGCTTTAGGGTTTGATCTGATCACCAAAGGATCAAGGAAGATCTCCTTCCTCTCCTATAGAATTGTTTGTTTAACCAAGTGCACTAATTGGGGTGAGAGGTTGCTAAATTCTTGTGATGCACCAGGTACTTGCAGCTGCAGTATGCTAGGGTATCGACCTGTAGAGCAATGGTCAGATATTCTGTGGGAGCTTTAAATGGTTATTGTGGAAAGTGCTCTTTCTCTTTCTTTTTCCTTCCTTCCTTCCTACCTTCCTTCCTTCCTTCCTTCCTTTCCTCTGTCTCTGTCTCTCTCCTCTCTGTTCCCCATTTCTCTATCATTTGGAATGAAGACAGCATATTTCTGTTAAACAAAGATGGGGATTGAGTGGGGGATTGAGTGATGGGGATTCCCTTAGTGCTGAAGGGAAATTTAGAAATAATCTGGTCTGATCATCTTACTTTACAGAGGATAAAAGGTATGTTTCAAAATGTGAAGTGGCTTGTCCAAGAAAACATTAGCAGCCAGGGGCAGTACTGAGATTAGAATCTGGGTCTCAGGGTTTCAATCATGTTCTTTCCATTACATTACACTAATAATTGAGATATGCTGACTAAAGGTCAGTCAGGTTCAGTCACATGTGAGGGTCATTAAACTTAGTGTTAGCCTAGGAGAGTTTAAAACACAGATAGGTAAGCTCTACCCTCAGGGCTTCTGATTCTGTAGAAAAAGCATCTGGAAGGAACTAAAAACTTGCATTCCAAATGAGTTCTCAAGGGATATCTACTAAGAGTAGGTTTGATCTAGAGATCAAATCTGGAGACCTAAGACATAAAGTTACTAAGCCCAAGAAATATTTCTCTTTCTTCTATTATTTATTCAGGCTTTTATCACTCATTCATCAAATGTTGATTGAACACTACACTGATGAGTCCATGTGTATCAGTAAGCAATTACTAAGCAGTCTTTAAAATGCAGTGACAGAATCAGTACAGTTAATGAGTGCAGTTCTAAAGGTAACCAAAGAGGAGACTTCCAGGAAGCCTTCACAAGAGAGGCAATATTTGGGCAGGGACATGAAGGAAAAATGGGATTTCTCCAGATGAAGTAGGAAGGAAAGGATAGCCTGGCTTAAACAGCATGTACAAAGGCATGCAAAATGATATTTTAGAGAGAAATGGCAAGACAGACAGGAACATGAGGTGTGAAACAGAAGTCAGAGAGTAGAAAATGAAGATATAAAGGCACTGAGGTAAACTACGGAAAGGCATCATACAGCCTGCCAGAGAATCTCGGGTTTTTTCTGTGTGTAGCAAGTTTAACATTAATTCTGGCAATAGTGGAGGAGACAAGAGGAGTTCCTTGGAAGCTAGAGAAATTAACAATCTGTTTTAGCAATGTGTATGAAAAATAGTATCTAGACCAAGACAATAGTGGTGGAAATGAGGAGGAAAGAACATTAAGGGCTTAAAATAATCAGGACTTGTTAATAGATTATAAGAATGAGTAAGCAGAGAGTCAGGTAATTCCAGCATTTTTAAGTTGGTCAGCTGATGAGATGGAAATGCTAAGAGAGACAGAAAATAGAGAAATAGGTTGGAGGGAGGCAATAGGTTCACTGGGGACTTTTGGGGACTCTGGTGTCTGAAGACATGTAGGGCTATTTTTCTCTGATTGGTAGAGATGCTTTGGTCTGAGTATGAACTGAATGAGTATGAATTTGAGATTCAGAAGAATGGTTAAAGGAAAGGATGGATTTTGAAGTAAAGTCATGGAAGGACTCACAGTTGAGATGAATTACTTGTCTTAGATTAATACATGAATTGCTATCAAGTGATAAGTGAGACCACCTGTTATAAAGAGTAAGAAACCAATAACTTAATTATACTTATTTGAAGGATAACCAAGAAAAAGTGAAAATCTGAATTTAAAATTTCTATTTCTGATGCCTACTTGAGAAAAGGTTTGAGTCCACGACTGATTGGGCTGGTTGCTTTGGACCTGTAGAGGAAGTCCATTCACCTCATGGAAAGCTTGAAAGTCAGAGAGGTACAAAAACCCCGTAGCCCGCTTTGATGGAATGCTCACAATGACTTAAAATCTGCCTCTAGGATGTCCCAATAGTACCAAATAGGGGATTAAGCCTTCATCACATGGATCTTTTGGGGACATTAAGATCTAAACTACAGCAGACACTGAGAAGAAACACTTGTATCAACACATTTGCAGTTAGTGCTCTTGGCCAAGCCACTACTGATTCATCACTTGAAAATTTCCTTGGACAAAGTATTTACTGCTCCAGGCCTCAGTTACCTAACCAGTAAAACTGATTGCTGAGGTTAAATAAAACAATTCATGTAAAGGATGTAGCATAATGCTTAGCATACTGTTATGCCTTATCTCTCAATGTCCCTCAAAGCCTCGTGTGCTCCCAGGTAAGGCTTTTGGGAAGTGGTTGGATTATGGTGTGTGACACTGAATTAAGGGTTTGTGATAACTGGGTAAGTCCACTTACTGGTTCAACATAGTTCTGCATAGGGACAATGGGAAGTCCCACTCAGGGCGTTGGTGGCACAACCAATAGACTTGTAGCCTAGACAGAATAGAGGAGGGCTCATCGCTTGCTGACTGTCATGCTACAGACTGTTTCTCTTCTGCTATGCCCCTCTGCCTAGGATCCAGAAGTCTATTGCCTGAAGTCTCTACAAACTGTGAGCTAAAATAACTCATTTGTATCTTAGTTACTTTTTACTTGTTGCTGAGACAAAATACCTGAAGCCCAAAGCTGGGAAAGAAAAGGTTTATTTCTTACAGTTTTTGGAGGTTTCAGTCCACACTCAATTGGCTCCAAAGCAGGCGGGCATGGCTGGGCTGCAGTTAATGGTGGCTGCAAACAGCAAGCAGGAACCAGCAAAGAGCAAGACACACCTTCTTCCTGCCATTACATCACATTCTGGCTCCACCCCTATGTGGGTGTAGCACTGACACTATCAATCCAAGCACTAGACAATGAACCAATCATAAATGCACAATGCAAACTCATGAGGCCTGGGGGCCACAGACATAAATCATGACAATTTGTATTCAGCATTTTGTCCCAGCAATGAAAAAGTAACTAAAACACACATTTTAAAAGGGTACTAAAATATTTTTAAATACTGTATTTAGCAGTGGAACAATTTAGAGAAACCACTAATCAAACAAATGGCCTCCTCTTGGTACTTCAATATCTATTATAGTAACGTGTATTTAGTGTAACATGCCTACTGTAACTAAGAAATCACAAATACTCCTGGTTCTTTGTGTTAAGTTTTCTATTGCTATGCAACAAACTACCAGAAACTCAGCAAACTCACATAAACTTATCACTTTATCATTTCAGTTTCATAGCATAACCAGAAACTCTGCATAGCATTTTACCAGGCTGAAATCAATGTGATGGCTGTGACTTTAGCTTCTCATAGAGCCCTCTTCTAAATTCACAAGTTCACAAAAATCTCATTGCTGGCAGTTGAAGAATCAAGGTCCTCATTTCCCTTCCAGCCGTCATCTGAGCTCTACACTCAGCAATTTCAGGCTGTCTACAGTTTCCTACTCTGGAGTCCCCACTGGAAGTTCATACGTATGTCTGCTTTCTTCCCAGTCAACGAAGAACTCCTGGGGCATTGAATCACCCTCATGCTTTTAATTTCTGGCTTACTTGGCTGACCTCGAAAGCAAGTTTTAATGGGGTCATATCATCTGGCACCTTAATTACATCTGCAAAATCTTTTCACAGCAGCATCCAGAATGGTGTCTGAATAACTGAGGTATGTGTACATGAGGGGGTTGGTTGGGAACCTTAGGGACCATAAGATCCTGCCTAACACATTCCTAAGCATAGGCAAACTCAGTCACAAGACTGAGCAGTGATTTTTAGTGGCTCTGCTGCATTTAACACTTGACCCATTGTTATTTCTCTACTCAATTTATATTTGAATGACAATCTGTTGAGTATCTGAAAGGTCAAGAGACATGAGTTTTAGAAAAGTGGCATATTTTTGCCCTGTGCTCTTAGAATACCTCTGAATGATGTGTGCAATTATGTGTCTTTCACCTCTGACTCTGTACCCCAACACCTATATAATCACTGGATCAAGGCAAGGATTTAATCTGTCACTTTAAAAAACAACTGTTTCCACTCAGAATTGCTTATTATTCCTTTCTTCAAGATTTGAGTGATGTCAGGTTGATCAATGTAGTCTTGGTGATAAATCAGTTGAAGCCAGGTCTGGTGTGAGGGAATACTTGAAAATGTACTTGCCCTGAACATATATTTAAGAGAATTATATTTTATGTTGTTAAGTCAACTGGTTTTAATTGAGGAAATTCCTACTTTGGACACTGTGAGGCTGAGAAACCAGCAATAAAAAGGAGCAATGAGCCAATATTAATGCAGGGTGGAGGTGAAGGGCAAATCAGGATTGAGATGTTCAGTTTCCAGGGTTACCAGAAACCAATGTCTCTAGAAAAACTCAGCCAGCTTTCATCTGAGAACTTCTGAGATTGGCTTGCATTTGGAACCCAGTAGGGCTGCCAGCAAAACAGTTCAGCAATTCATCTAGGAAAAAAGAAATCTCTTATCCCACTCTATCAAGATCCCTGGGGTGAGGAGCGTCAATTTATTTGGGTCCTTTAATAGTCACATATACTGCTAGCTCTATGTGTGATGCAAGATTAATCAATGTAATACACAAGGGGAGTAAGAGATGGTATGTTATCTTCAAATGCCAGTTTATATGCACAGTGTAAAGCTTAAGCAAACAGATACCTTGAAAACTGATAGAAATGCCAGTGTTTACGTGTGTATTCACACTTTGGTTTCTGGTTCCCAAGGAAAACTGTAAGAATATTTTTGTACTTTTTCTCTCTTCTTCCTACTACGGGAATTATAAACCTTCAGAGACTCATTTCCATGCAGTAAAAGGATTTTAAAGTTCGTAAGTCATAATTAAGTTGGCATCCTTACACTACTGATTTTTGAGTCTTTTTTCTGTTCACCTCATGTCATCCACAATATAAAGGAAGAAAATGAGGAAAATATATGTACTTTCTATATTGTAGGATTAAAGAGATGTCTTTTCCCCGAAACCTTTCAGTGAAGATCAGATTCATCCCTAAAACTCACTAGGATTTTTGTTTTAGCAAAGATAGAAATCAAATTTTGGAGCATATTAAAAAAAAAAAAAAGAAAAAGAAAAACAACCTATTTGATTAGAAATTCTAACCTTTTTTATTTTGCTTTTTCCTACTTAACAGCCTACAGACATGACAGAATGATATTTTGGTCATACCCAGTTGAAGCACTCCTCCAAATTGGGGAAAACCAAATACAACCGGTGAGCAAGAAAATATATTTAGAAAAAGCTCATATTACGTATTTACACATAAAATTTAAGAAAAACATCAAAGGAATGTTGTAATTATGGCACATCTCATTTTATTTCATTTTACTACACTTTACAGAGACTGCATTTTTTAATAAATTGAGTTTGTAGCAACCCTAACATGATCAAGTCTATCAGTGTCTTTCTCCAACATCATGATCTCAGTGTCTGAGTCATGTTAAGGTAAATCTCACAATATCTCATACTTTTTCATTATTGCATCTGTTATGGTGATACGTGATCAGCAGTGATCTTTGATGTTAATGTGTAATTGCTCTGAGGTACCACTAATCATACCTATATAAGATGGTAAACTAAATTAAAAAACCTGTTTTTACTGTTTCAAAAACTAGCTATTCCCCAACTTTCTTCCTCTCCTAGGGGCTTGATATTAATTAGTAACCAAAGACACTGAAGTGAAGTCACATATTTCTCACTTTCTATCAAGTCAGAAATTACTAAGCTTTATAAGGAAGCTAATGTTGACAACTAGGTCAGGCAGAAAGCTAGGTCATCTTGTACCAAGCTTTTAGCGAAACTATGAATGTAAGGAAAAAGTCTTGAAAGAAATTTGAAAAGGATACATCAGTGAACATAATGAGAAGATAGAATAGCCTTCCTGACAGGAAGTTTTGACTGGATAGGTTGGCCTATGCCTATAATATTCCTATAACCTCAGCACTCTTGGAGGTTGAGGCAAGAGAATCACAACTTTAAGCCCAACCAACCAATTCAGTAACTTAGTACAATCATGTCTGAAAACATTTAAAAGTACTTGGACATAGCTCAAATGGCCATATTTTCATAAGTCATAACTCAATCTATAGTAAAGCTGTCCTCTCAATTCTGTGAGCTGTAGAACATAACATTGAAACTAGCAGAGATTTACTGAGGGGTTGTAAGGAAGCTATTTCTATAATGTACAAGTGCAACTTGAAGGAGCCAGTGCTGACACAGAAATTACAGCAAGTTATTTAGATCTCAGATCACTGATGAAGGTAGTTATAGTAAACAAGGTATTTTCAGTGTAAACAAGAATAACCTTATATTGGGAAAAGATGCATCTGGGACTTTCATAGACGAAGAGAAGTCAACCGCAGCTCAAAGCTTCAAAGGACAGGCTGAGTCTTTTGTTAGGGGTTAACGTAGCCGGTGACTTGAAGCCAACTTACTTACAATTCTGAGTCTTCTGGGAATTTTGAGAATTACACTAAATCTATTCTATGCTCTATAAGTGCAACACATGGATGATAGTACATCTACTTACAAGGTGTTTCAGTGAATATTTTAAGTTTACTTTTGAGACCTACTGCTCAGGAAAAAACGATACTATTCAAATTATGGCTTATTCATAGTGCCTTTGGTAACTCAAGAGCTCTGATGGAGACACATAAGACTGTTTTCATGTCTGCTAACAATGTACATTAGCCCATACATCAATAATTCTGATCTTCAAGTTTTATTAACACATTTCATAAGGCTATAATTTGCCATAGTGATTCTTCTAATGGATCTGGGCAAGGTAAATTGAAAAGTTTCTGGAAAAGATTCATAATTCTAGATGCCACTAACATCATTTGTTATTCATGAAAGGAGGCCAAAAGATCAACAATATGTAAGAGGTTAATTCCAACCCTTACAACTTGGAAGGGTTCAAGACTTCAGTACTGCAGATGTGGTAGAAATAGCGAGAGAACTAGAATTAGATATAGAGCCTGTAAATGTGACTGAATTGCTACAATCTATCACACAATTTTAACAATAAGGAATTGCTTCTGATGGATGAGCAAAGAAAGCGCTTCTCTATAATGATGCTACAAACACTGCTGAAATGACAACGGATCTGCTACATTACACATTCTTAATTGATAAAACGGTGGCATAGTAGAAGAGGACTGCCTCCATTTTGAAGAAGCTCTGATGTGAGAAAGAGAAATATACACTGCATGCTATAGAATAAGCTTTTTGTGAAAGAAACAAATGATGTGTAGTTCATTAGTGTTTTATTTTTAAGAACTGTTACAGCCACCCCAATTTTCAGCAATTACCATCTCAATCAGTCAACAACTATTAATAAGGCAAGATCATTCACCAGCAAAAAGATTACAACTTACAAAAGGCCAAGATGACTTTAAGCATTTTTTAGTAATATATTTAATGCTTTTAGACACACTATTGCCCTTGTGAACCAGCAATACAGTGTATATGTAACTTGTGGATGCTATGGAAACCAAAGAATTCACACATCACTTTATCACAGTGGTCTAAACCCAACCCACAGCACCAGGGCTGCTATATATAAGTTTAAGAAGAATTAACATTAAGTTAGGCTTTGGTGATTTTGGCTTAACCTAAGAAAACAATCAGATTACAACTGTCCATTACCAGAATGGTTTGCTTTCTAAAATTTGGACAACTTGTCTTCATCTGTATCGTATGGAATGGCCATGTGTGACCAGATTTGGTCTATGATCCCTACCAATTTAAAATTTACACATTCATTAAAGGGTTAAGCACTTCTACATACTACAACAAAGTTAATAGCCTTAAAGGTGCTACTTGCTCAACATGACATTCTAAACTTAATTTTGACAGCTAAACTTGAGTTCATCTTCCTTTTAAAAAATACCTACCTATACTTTTATAGATAACTCAGTTACTGAGAAAAAAAAAAAACAAAAACACTAGTATCAAGCACTGACTTTCCTTAGAAACGAATTCTGAGTCTATATCTTAAAAGCCTCTTAATTTCATCATAGAAATATTCTGGTACTTGAGAAAATAGAACAAAAGTCTTTTGTTTTTACTAGATTCTGAACTCAACTACTTTGGCAGTTAAGTCTTTATTGTATGCTGGAACTTGTAACTGAATCATAAAAAGTTAATTCTTGCTTTCTTGGAGTCATCCTAGTTCTGAAAGACTAGAATAAGCAAACAAGCAAGTCCTAGCTTCAACACTGACTTGAATGAAATCACTTGGACTCTTGCATTTTAAGGTTTATTACTGAAATAATGAATCGGTCTAGTTGTGACGCTCTCATGAGGTGATGGTCTGACAATGCCTTGGAAAGTATGAACAGTATTCAAATTTAGTTCTGCATGCAGTCCTAGGGTTAGACCCAATTATAGGAGAATCAAAAAGAACTACTTATAATAGCTCACTCCCCATTGGTTTATAAATTCTATTTTATAAAACATTATAATTTAAATTATATTTAAGAATAATCTAAACTATACTTTGTCCAGGAAACAGGGCCATTTTCCTAGGATTTATTGGTTCCCATGTAACTTGAGAAAAAAGCCACACATACTCACAGGCAAAGAATGACAACCAATGTTTTTAATGTCCTTTCAGTCTTGTAGCATCCGAAATAGTGAAGTCTATCCATATTTGTGTATGTCCAGAAAATTCATAAACCTCATGCTTGATCTATGTCAGTGGGCCAGGGACAGAACAGGACTTCACTGATGGTACTTCAAGCAACGCGGTAGCCCTTCCCCTTCGGGTCTGTCAGGATAATTATACCCCAACAGCCAATGCCTAGGAAAAAACAACAGTGTCCCATATTTAGTTTACTAGGTGCTTCATACAAATCATCTTATTTAACCCTCAAACTTCTGGAAACTGTACTACCACTACATCTTGCTTAGAGGAGCTTAGAGAAAAGAAAAGTTCAGAAAGCCAAAAGAGCAGCCCATTCCCCTCTCCCCCACGCACACACATCAATTAACGAAAGTAACCGACTTAGACAACCTAGTTAATTAAGAAATTGGAAAACTGAAAATTTTACATACTCTAACAAATTGGAAAAGCTACAAGAATCACGCCTTCTTATTGGAAGGTATCCTGACAATCACTTAATGATCTATCAATCAGAAATGTGTGCATCAGAGTGGTACATTAAGTATGAGGCTTTGAACTCACATCTAAAACAGGGTCTCAAAGCTTAGTTTCTTAAATCAAGGTAAAGTGCTCGTGCTCTGGCTTTCTCCAGGATCTGGAGAAAAACCACCGACTTTGGGGCAGGGCAGTATGAAAAGCCAAATCTGTCACTTCCTAACTAACTGATCTCTCTGCTTCAGTTTGGTCATTAGAAAAACGTTTTCTGTTGTTTTTTTTTCAGGCGCTCCAACAACTTCTGCCCGCGTCTGCACTTCACGCGAGGTGCCCCCGCCACGTGACACTCCCGCGCGCCTCAACCCTACCCACGTGGCTGCTTCTTTCCCTCCTCTCCCCACCGCCCAGACCCAGTGGCTGCCCGGCTCTCACAGATGCCGATGGTCATTTTTGCAATAGTCCCGGGACCCGGGGCGTATCCCAGCTTCAAGGGCCTCCGCGCCACTAAGTACACGTAAGCGCCCGCCCCTATCAGCCCAAACCCGGACAGGAGGCGACAGCTCCAGCAGCTTTTAAGCAACAACGGGGTTTGCACCGGAGAGAGCGGCACTTCCGAAGCATCGGGTGCCGCAGGGTTGGTAGAGCGGGAGCCTTCACGAGGGACAGGGAGCTTCGAAGGATCTAAAGAGTCAAGTGGCCGGGTAAGCGAAGAACCCATATTCCGGATCCCGGCCCCGCCGTAAGAGCCTTCGCTGAGATCTAACGTAAAAGCAGCCGGAAAGCAGAGCGCCGGAGCGTTGCGCCAGAAGGAGCCCCGGGCCTGCAGGGAAATGTAGTTCTAATCTACGTCGAAAGAGACCAGGGAGGCGGAGCTATTGTACACTTCTGCTACAGCAACCAATTGGGTGGCAGAGACTGAACCAGTCCCAAACCCTTATTGTTTTAAGGGTATTGTCTTCGTTTGCTTTCTAAATGTCTCAACCTAAAGCCGCCTTTGAAAAGAAATGTGAGTCTCTTAAGATTTGTGCCTAATGCAGACTGTTAGGTACGGGCATATTGCTTCGCCTGCCTTAGGCCTGTGAATTAAAAAGTTGTTTTATATATTCTTAACTAGATTATATCCTAGATACTTTGCTAACCAGTTATCTGCATGATGCCATTTCTTAACTCAGTGCGGCAGTTTTCTGCGTACATAGCTAATCTGGTTAAATGATATAGACATAGTTAAAACAATTTCTGTGGAGTCAAATCTCTTGAACTGTACAGCACATATTGTGAAAAGAAATATGCAAATGTGATTAAGGTATTAAAAATTGATTTGAATTACCTGGCTAAATACTTTCGATATCTTGATCTTTATTTTTAAAGACATGCTATCAATTTGATCATATACATAGTATTTTTTCTTTGAGACCCCTGTAGAAAGTTCAATTCAAAATCAGATTCATAGATTTGAGGAGTTAAAGTTAAGACTTATTCTTGCAAGTTTAAATCTTATCATCCAATACAATGACCTTTCATCCTGATTGCATCTTTGCAAGTCAACTTCTGTATCATACATGACCAACTCATTTCACCTTTCATTTTCTTTGGATAAAGCCCGGGGTGAATCTTGTGCCTGGCTGGCCTCAGGGGATTACTGGTAAGAAAGACATTTAGACTTTAAAGATTGTTTCTGTTAGAAGAAATGGATAAAACAGAACTACAATTCCCAACTTTTTCTCCTTTAGATTAGCTTAAAGATTAACATGATGAAAGGAAATACACTATGCCAAGTTGTAAAACAGGATATAACGTTTGAGAAGGCTGAAAAGGGCAAAAATAAAGGCATGAAGAGACAGATAAAAATAAAATAGAACACTGGGTTGGCCTACTACTTATTTTCAAAGATGCCTGTCCATATATATATATATATATATATATATATAGAGAGAGAGAGAGAGAGAGAGGTGATATAGCTATACTTACCTCTGAATATCTATGTGTATATTTTCTGTAAATATTTAGCCATAGTTTTATATATATATATATATATATATATATATATATATATAAATATATATCCATATGTTACGTTTCAGAAAAACAAACGTTTGGGAAATTTGGCTTTATCACTGTGAGCCAACCATGGAACACAGATAATATTAGCCTTTCTGATCCTCAGTTACCTCCTGTATAAAGTGAGACTTGGACTAGGTGGTTTCTTGCTGATTTAAAAATGTTATTATTAAGAACATCTCTTCCATTAACACTGTGCTCTGGCTTTCTTCAGGATCTGGGAAAAAACTACTGACTTTGTAGCAAGACATATTATACAAATTCAATAGTATTTCACTTAGAAATTCATAGTTTGTGGCTTCTCGCTATATCTGATATAACATTCTATTCTGTATGTAATTTCTTCTTTATATGTAGAAAATCACCATTTGACAGTGTTTACCAAACACTGAGATCACATACCCCTATAGATTTAAAAAAAGGTTAAGATCATACTAGCATTTATTCCATATAAACATTTGACATGGTTTGATTATTTTGACAAAACAGTTCCAAACCCTTTCTTTCTAGGTTTGTGTTAATTAAAATTTTGAGTTAATTTAGGAAAAATTGACATCTTTCTAATGTTGTCTCATCTAAGGACATGGAATGCCTTTTCTCTTGTTCGCATACTCTTTTGGATTTCTGTGTAACATTCTTTCAGACACTTTATCCTTTAGGTTGCTCTTGAAAGTAAGGGATTGTTTTCCTATTGTACCTTGTTATTGTTAAGTATAAGAAGGCTCCTTATTTCCATAAATCCTAATATTGAATAATCAATGCAGTGTTGATTAAGCTTAACTGTCAACTTGATTGGCCTTGAGATGCCTAAAGGAATAATAAAGCACACTTGTGATGTATCTGGTGGGTCATGGAGGTGTGGGCGTGGAGTCTCCATCTGGTCCCTGGCCCCTTCCTTTGTGTTACTTTTCTTCTGTGCTCTGTTGCCTGGTCACCATGCACTCAACAGGTTTGCTGCACCACACTCTTCTGCCATGATATATCTGCCTTTGTAGGTGGAAACACATCCTGCTTTCAGATATAGGTGTCAGCTAAGGGAAAGCTGGCTAATATAAGAGCATTTTGGTAACCCTCTGAAATATTGCCAACAGTTCTGTTTTTTATTCAATCCTTGGTGACTTGGAGGTTTATTCATTACATACCTTTTTCAGAAAAACAATTTGGAAACATGTTTTCTTTTTTGTACTCTGAGTCAATTTAAATACAAAATTGTAATTTACTTTTTAAAAAAATGTTTTGCACAACTACCCTGTGAAATTGTCAGTTCATGCTTTTTTTTGGGGGGGGAGAAAAGAAATTTCTTTGACACTTTGCAGTTTTGAAAACTGAATTTTCTGTTGGCAATAGTTTTGGTAAATTATGAGTTTCTGAATGCTGTCTATTTAATACTAATTTTCAAGTTAGTTTGCACTGAATTCAGAAAAAAAATTGCATGGAATTCCTTTATTTATTTATTCAGAGGCAGTATCTTTCTATATAGCCCAGGCTGGCCTCAGTCTCCCAAGTGCTAGGATCATAGGTGTGTACCACCACACCTGGACCATTTTTTATTCTTCATTATATATTTTTTTACTTCTCTTTATTTTCTTAATAAGAATCTGTGAAATAAAAAATCATGCAGGCCCTACACACCTGGATCTGGCCCTGTGCAAGTCTGCAGGGACTGGATCTTAACTTGTGTGTGTCCTCTCTGGCTGGACAGCAGTGCCCAGTGCGTGTACGCTGAGAAGGAGGTGTCACCTCTATTTCTGGCCTGTTCAGCACCTCAAATGCTCCATGTGGAGTCAGGTGCCAAAGGATGTCAGATAGGCTGAATTCGTGTTTCCCAAAGTCGAGAATGAATTCTAAGGAGGTTAAGAGAAGAAAAATTGGGGGGGGGGGGATAGGAATAGCACCTGAGAGACAGGAGGGGCTCTAAATACATTGCCCTCCTTTTATTAATCTGTTATATACCTTATTTGGGAAAAGAAACTTTTCATGCAATTAAATTAAGGATAGTGAGATCAATTATGATCAATTATTGGGTAAGGTCCTATATTTAATCCCAAGTATCCTTATGAAAGACAAGCAGAGAGTGAATATATACAGAAGAGAAGGCATTGTGACTGCGGAAGCAGAGATGGGGTCACATACATACAAGTCAAGGATGTTGGCAGCCGCCCTACGCTGGGAGAGGTGAGGAACAAATTACCCCCAAAAAACCTCCCGAGGGGACTTGACCCAAGTGACACCTTGATTTTGGATTCTGGCTTCTAGAATTATAATAGAATAAATTTTTGTTATTTTAAGCCATTAAGTTTGTGAAAAATTGGTACAATAGCTATAGAAAACTAATACATGCACTTCATTAAACTTTTCTGTGCTCTGCATTGATGAGCCCTAGCTAAGACAGCAAAGTATCACTTCTTGGTATATTCTTTCCTCTGTCTTTCTGTCTTTCTGTCTTTTTCTTTCTTTCTTTCTTTCTTTCTTTCTTTCTTTCTTTCTTTCTTTCTTCCTAGGTTTTTGAGTTACTCCATTCCATTGTTTTATGACCCTGACTATTGCTGTAGAGGATTCTGAAACCAGAGCAACTCATTTTTAATGTATGTGACAAGATATTTTTGCCTGAGTGTCCAAATCATTTTCTTTCCTCCTCCCTTCTTATATTTAAGGAACTCCACCTTAAATACGTAATTTTTGTCTGCTCATTTGTAAGTGGAGATCTTTGAAAACATCATTTCTAGTGTATGATTCTCCTGACTTATTCTTCCTACTGAAATAAAAAATGGATCCTTTAAAACATTCCCCTAAGTTTCTATGGTGAGCCTCAATTTCTAAGAAAGAAAGAGACTTGAGCTTGTGATTTCCACAGCAGAGGGATGAGGGCTACATCTTTCTCCAAAGTCTGTTGGACTTCGTTTGCATATGATTTTTGCCACCCCTCCAGAAAGTGCAGTCGCTGCTCCATATGAGGATCCTTTTATCATTCCAATGATAAATGGGCTTGTCTGTACCATGTCAGCTCATAGGTTCAGAAAGATATATGATCACCCTTCTGTGACAAGAAATAGCCTCTACATGTTTCCCTGAAACAAATAGTCTGTTTTTCTTCTTTGTTGATGAGTGTGTTTGAGAGAATCTTCATTTTTCCTAAGGGTATTAGGGTGGACAGTGGCTGCAGTGGTGGGCTGTGGATCAGGAACATGGAGGAGGAATATCAAGAGAATGTGCCATGCTGTGGCTCCTTCCTTATGCCCTGGGAGCCTAAAGTGGCCACCCCACTTCTTCTTCTTGTGCTATTGCCCATATTGGCCTGTCCTTTTGATATTTGCTCTATCCCCATTTTCTTGAGAAATTCCAAAAGTATATACTACTATATATGCTTTACTTTTTCATTAATTCTTTTCATATTTATTGCTTGATACATTTATGGAAATGCCTTTTCTCTTTCATAGTCCTGTTTCTATCCTTGTAACGTAATGTAATGGTCTCATTTTTTTCCTCTAAGGCTTTTATTAAGCTCTGACAACTTGTATTTTATCTTCTCCTGCTATCTCATTCCTGAGATCTTTTATTTGTGCTTTGAACTCTTGCTTCATAGATTTGATTAATCCCTAATGGGTTTAAAATTTGAGAAGAAATTTTGATCATGATTCTTATGTGATCTATGTTCGTATTTTTCTGCAATGATTTGTCATGCATCCACCATTTATTTTTCTTTTTTCCTATTACTTCCCTATTTTTTCTACATCTTTGACTGTCCTACTTTCGTTCTTTTAAAATTAAACATGTTCTAAAGGGCGAATTTTTCTCTAGCTACCAGGAAGGGATTTGATTAGACAGCTGAAACTGAGTTTCAGGCCAGCTGAGTCAAGGAGTGGTCAGGGGGTGGTGTGTGTGTTCACTTGGTCTCCTTGTCCAACAATGGAACGGCAGTTTTCAAAGTCTTTGCTTCTACACTGCCAAAGAGACCATGTGCTTCCCTTATATATGGCTTCTTGATGGGTTTTCTCTTCACTGTTGTCTTTTTTATTTTCCTTTCCTGGGTCAGAGCTGAGTCTATGAAATCTAGGCATTTAGGTTTTGCAACTTGAAGTACACTCTTCACCTCCAAGAATTATATAGTAGTAGTTCTGTAATCTGCAGCTTCAGTGCCTTTTCTCTGATATTTCCTTTCTTCAGCACATGCTTGCATAATCACCATGGCTATAGTGAGTTCAGGTGTACATACTGCAACGGAGCGTAATTAGAATTAGCAGATACTACTCTTAACCTACAGATGTGCATATTGCACTAGAGGCTCAACTGCCTCCATCTCTTGTAATTCGAGTGAGCAAACACTACTCATGACCTGTGTTAGTTATACAGAGTTAGAAATAAAACTTTAGTATATTTGGTAATGTAAAGCTGCTTGTTACTTTAACAAATTTCCCCTATTTTTGAGACAGAAGAGAAACACCTGCCTCTCCTACTTTTCCCATGCTGGTTGGAAGGGACATGACTTAGCCTGAAGCAGCTATGGCTCCTCTACCCTTCACTTCCCTTGCCTGTCCTCTTACCAGCAATGTACTGGAGGACTTGCTGAAGTGTCCTGCCAGCTTATTTAGAATACATTCTACTGTGGGCTGTTCCAATCAAAATGAATGCAGCTTGGCTCTCCTCTGCTCCTGTCACTGCAGATGTTGCTGCTGCCTCATTGAAGAAGGTTGTGGTGGGTGGTGGTAGTGGTGGTGGTGGCGTGTCTTAATGTAGCTAATATCAGGGAGGGAGATATATGGGTCCATTATTTACATTTCCAACCTCCTAAAAAGCCATGTAGCTGTGATAAATGCAGTTAGTCTTCATGAGAATTTTCTGGTTATAGCCCTATCATTTTCCTCAGGGACCCAAAGGTTTGTGAAATAGCTCACGTACTCCCACTCCTCCATCATGACAGCTGTGCTTGTCCTGGAGCCCTGCATCCTCTTGGACTAATCACAGTTCTGTACTTAGACCAGTCAGCAAGCTTATATTTCAACCAATTGCAGGCCTGCACTTGGACCAATCACAGGCCTGCAGCTGCTATATAAGCAGTACTCTCTCTATATTTCTTGGGTCAGTCCGAAGGGTTCCCTTCAGTGTACTGACCCCTTCCCTGTCCCATGCTGCGTCACAGACCTGTTAAAATAATGACTGGTTTGGTAATCTTATTAATTTGCTTGCCAAAAGTTCTGTAAATCTACTCAGGACTTTTATTAAGAGTAGTGTGGACTGTGTAGACCTGTCAAAAGAAAAAGCAATAAACATGGGCTGTTTGCCCTGAAGAGCTCCAGAGAACAGTATCCAGTGAAGAAGAGCAGCAGACATCAGCATCCAGCAGAGTCGACCTATGTATGGTGCCAGCAGTGGTGGGCACTGGCTGGCATCTATATTCACCACAGCCAGTGGGTCAACTGTTGGTATCCAGCACTATCCAGGTGTCATCTGGTGTCATCAGGGCTACCAGCAGAGCTATACTTTGCCAGTTCATGGTTTTCATCTGAATCCAGCAGAAGAACCTTCAACAAACAGGCAGCATTTTGACTCATACTGTTGCTCACAACTGGAATTTCTACCCTCAAGAGCATTTTGAAATCCGGGAAACATTTTTGGTTACCTCAGTGGCAGTGTACAGGGGCCAAGGGTACTAAATCTGTAGTAATGCTTACAACAGACCTACTCAATAAAGACTGCTTTGCCGGAAATGTCGATAGTATCCTCTATGAAAAATTCATTAATTAACTTTACAAGTATAGCCATGTTACTTTCCTGAAATTAATGCCTGCTTCTAAATCCTTCCCCCAAACAGATATTTTTAGTGTCACTTACTGTCTTCTATTTTAGGTAATTCACATAAGTAATATATATATATATATATATATATATATATATATCCATAATATATTTCTAAATATACTATCTAGGCATAATTTCTCTATATATAAATATCATATATTGCTAAATATAATATCTATGAATGGACTATTAGAGTACATTCATTTTTGAAACATTCTCATATTGTCCAGAAAGGTACCTTAGATCAAACTGGTACTCAGTAAATGCCTATGTATTTCATTAGACCGATACGTTATCGAGAGTCCATGGTTGATGAAGTGCTTTCTGTATCCTGAGTGCACATTAGTAAATTCAGGGTTCCCCTTTTGTTTTCTGTAGTTTGAACTGACAAGAAACTTGAAAAATAAACAATTGAAAAAGACATTCCCTAAAGGTAACCATCAAGTGTAATAAGGCTCAAATCAAATGGCCCAGCTGTCACAGTAAAATACAGCCTATTGACTTCCTTCTCACTAGGGAAAAGCACTGTGTGCCACTTACTACAGACAGCATGGAGAGAAAGTATTACCCTGAGAACTGCAGGAGGGACTGCCCTGTGCGGCAGAGAGAAAGGAGCAAAATAAATCTGGCTTGTAGAAGATAACCACATGTTTTTATATAAAAAGTGAGAGGGTCATAATTATCCAACTTTAAGGGTCAGAAATAATAGCACCACAGTTAAAATCTAACTGAGGTAATCAACAGTTTTTTTTTTTTTTTAAATCACTAAACCTGAAATCATTAACCACCAACTAGGTACAAAATCCTCATGGAGAAGAGTCGAGAAGGGGTGACTTTTACAAAATGAGCAGGATAGAATCTGTCTTCAGACTTTCAGAGTCTTATCTGGAAACTAAGCCAATACAATAAAGAAATTCAGTATCTACAGACAAATGTTTTAAAGGAGGTGGTAAGAAAATTTAGTGTGATGTAGGAAAAAAAAGATTATTTTTAATTAGATGGATAAATGAGTTGAATTTAGAAGTAAGGAAGCTGTAACTTGACTCTTAAAAGAAGCTAATGTGAGTCACTATGTAAATAATGCTGAATCCCTTACCCCAAGCCAAGGTTAAGAGGTTCAATGATTAACACTAATAAATGGTTTGCAGTTAAGCAATACTGTTGTATACATTATTCATATTGCTGTATTACTATGAATTGGTGGTGTATGTGTTTAAATTCTGAAAAGTTGCAAGTGCTAATGCTTTAAAAATTGGGTTCCTGCAATAATTTCTCACTGATTCTTAACTTACAAGAGTGTGTATGCCTAGGATGTTTATGTCAAACAAAATGTATCTTCTGGATATTATTTCAGTCCAATGACACTGACCCTTTGCAATATCTTGTTACAGATAAAAACATAATTTAAAAACTTTTTGAATAAACTATGTTATAAATATGATGAAAAAAGTCATGCAGTCTAATACTAATATTTTTATTTTTTGAATTAAAAGAGTTCTCTGTGGCCTTTAAGCAGTATATTTCTTTTGGCTGTACAGTGTATAAATGCAGTTAAAAAGGAGGATAAGCTGTTGAAGTCTATGTCAATGAGCACAGCACTTAAGAATTCTGAGCCAAAAATAGTTCAATTATTTCAGTTCTTTCCATAACACTTACTCACTTCAGCAAGATACTTCTCTGCTCCCTTGCCCCTTATTACTGTCTTGAGGAAGGAACTCATATTGATCCTGCTTATAATCTCTTTAGGCCTGTTGGGTATTGTATGGGTGAACATCTGGGAATGTTGTTCTTTGCTGTCCAGCAAATCAACAGAAGAGATGGATCCCAGGTGTCTTGCAGCCCACCTAATCTTAAGCATTGCTGATACTAATTCACATAGCATCATACTGTCAAGTTAGATGACCCTGGGGAAGCTGCTGATGTGAAGCATAGATAGCCCAGGAGAGATAACTGCTCTTGGTGATAAAATACTATTTTCTTGGAATTTTAATTTATTCCAGAATTTCCTACCAGAGCATGCTTGGTCACTTACTGGGATTTGTGTAAAGCAGAAAGTACAAAAAAGGAAATTTGGTGAAAACATAAACTAACCTGTCTGTAGTGTTTTCCAGTTCATACATCATCTAGTAGTAGACTAGTACTAGTATAATGACATTAGGAATTCTTATCCTCATTTTAAAGATAGTAAATTGAGGTCCAGAAAGCTTAGGTATGTTGCTAAGTATTTAGTAGTGGGTAGAGATGTTGAAAACAAAACTAACCAAAAAACAAAAATCAACAAACTAACATTGTGCCAGAAATTGCATATATTCTACATATTGTGTAAGTTTAATTTTCATAACAACTTCTGACGATCTAACAGTAGTCCTATTTTTAATAAACAAATGAGGAACTAGGTCATAGAGACTGCTTAATTTAAGGCATAAATCCTATATTTCAACCTCCATTTGTAGGCTCTAGAACCTATTGAGATATCTGTCCACATATAATGCCAAAATAATGACTACAAAGTGCTTTTCACACTGTCTGGCACATCTGAAGCATTTAATAAAATGAGAGCTACTAGTAACTCATGAATTGCAATAATGCATTTCCTGCTATTTTATTATAAAGATTTCAGAAGGTTTGATACCTATGGTAGGAGTCATGGAACGCTAGATTCCATCGTGCTTTTCTTGATATGAGGCATCTTGTCAGATTGTAGATAAACTGAGGTTCACTGACAAAGTGTGACTTTTCTAAATTGACAAGGGGCAAGTAAGTCTGACAAGGTGTAGCAGAAAATTCCTATTGTGCTTGACTATGTGGCATCTTTTTACCTACCAAGCAACCTATGAGCTCACATTTTAAAAAGCTTTGCAATTTAACAAATGATTTCAAATACATTCTTTTAGTTATGCCTGTCAACAGATAAGGCTATTATTGCCCTTGTTTTATTAAAAAGAAAACCAAGATCCAAAATCACCCAACCAGGAGCCAAAACTAAGAGCAGATTCTCTGACTGGAGTTCAGTGCTTTTTGTCCTAAACATTGCTGCCTCGTATTTGCATTAAGATTTCCATCCTTTGATGAAC
Source organism: Cavia porcellus (assembly GCF_034190915.1). Taxonomy (NCBI): domain Eukaryota; kingdom Metazoa; phylum Chordata; class Mammalia; order Rodentia; family Caviidae; genus Cavia; species Cavia porcellus. The sequence goes on from NW_026947484.1 coordinate 83,363,900, forward strand.
CACCAGAGTCTGAAAATGTGAATGCAATGAAACATCACAGTGGGTAACTTTATGAAATGCATGAACAAAAAGAGAACTTTGGGGAGTTTAATACTGAAATCTTAAAAACTTCCTTCAATGAATACTCATCCAATACATATTTAGTTAGTTCCTGCATTGTGCATGATATTGTATTAAATTATTTTAGGTTTATAGTAAAGCAGGAACTAGAAATGTTGGGAAAAGCTTTCATCTCAAGATCACACATTGTTAGATGTAAACCATTTTATAAAAATCATGTCTGTATAATTTTTTATCTTATTTTACCAATTATGCTACAGTCAAATTTGTAAATGCAGCTGTGTCTTATTTGTTTTACATTTCATGTAATCCCTGGCCCTGCATTTTACCTTTTGAATGAATTAGTGGGATATAGAGTTGGGAACTCAGCTCTCCAGGAGCGTATGTACTATACTGAGAAATAAGATATGGAAATCAATGTAATAAAACATGAAATTAATACATGATTATTTCTAGTTGGGATGATAAGCAAAGCTTCATAGAAGAACATTTGTTTAATGACAGGTAAGTAATGAAGGTTTCTTGTTGTTTTACAGAGCAAGATGAATAAAGTAGTCTCATTAAAATAAGAAGCAGGAGATTTAAATCTTCCAGTATCTTGTAGAAGGGCTAAGGAGTCATTGAAAACAATTTTGATAAATGAATAAGTGGTTGAATCTTTCCAACAAAATGTTTAATATACTACACTTTAAACATGAAATGTTGTGCAGAAATACTGGTATTACTTGGAATCAGAGTAGAAATGTCAAAACACTCTGATCAAAGATCTTGCCATTTTCTGTTTTATTCTTCTAGAACAAAGAATCACAGAAATATCTTGGAGAGTATTTTATTCTTGTAGAGATTTAACAAGGCTGTATAATTCAGAGAAGCACTTTGAATGTATAATCAAACAGTAATATAAACATCCTTGAAAGATTGCATCATTCTTTGAAAGAGAGAACACCAAGCCAACAATCTTTGGTCATGTCCTCATTCCTAACTTACTCTTGGCAGTCTGGCTGTAAAAACAAGAATATGGGGTTTCCTGCTTCACCCTGAGTCTAGGTTACACTTCAGCCTGTGCATTAATCATTTGCTTTTATTTCCTTGCACAGAAAACTACTCACAGTGCCTCCTAGGTTATTCTCCGAGTGACGACTTTTATACCAACAATAAAAGGAGGCATTATTTACCATTAGGCATTTTCCATTGGATAGCCAATGACTCACAGAGCTTTTCTTTGCTTGAGAGTAAAATAATAATGCTTCTACCTGAAGTGTTTTTTATGTTTACTACATTTTACTCTGAATTCTAATTACTTTTAAAAAAACAAACATGAAGCATTAATTATGGAGGTGGGATTTCAGTTAGCTTTTAATTATAGCTATAAATAATAAACATGTTCAGTGGATTTTCCAAATATTATACTTTCACGGGATTTCTGTTAGAAATATTTTTTTTAAAAAATGATACAGAGAACAATATCAACAATGTTAACATGGCTAATATAAATTATTTAATAATTTTGATGATCCCATTTGAAACCCAGTAGATTCTCCCATTTGGAAGAATACCACACTTTGACTGGATGAGTACATAATTCAGTAATGTTGAAGTAATTTGAAACTTTGATATATAAAATAATGAATACTTATCAAATTATTTTCTAAATTAGCTAGTTAGTACTCTGAAGTGAATCCTGTCTCTTGAAAACAAACAGTACATTTTTGGAAGCTTTGTATATGGAAATAGCTAAATTCATTTTGTATAAAAATATACAAGATTTTTAAAAACTTGTCAGAAATTTGTCAAGTTCTGAGAATCATTATTACCATATGTTCTTATAACTATACATTATGTTTCTATATATTTCAATGGTTATTGTATGGCTATCCTTATTTGCAATTCAAAAAGTAAAAAATTATGGGAAAAGTTGAACATACATTGTAAACCATGGAGAAGGAGCATTAATACATTTAGAGGCAAAAAGATGTGTTTTCATGGTTAGATTTACCAAAGTGGGATATAAATAAAAATAAAGTTCCTAAACAAAGGCAGTAGTTTTCAAAATTCACTGAATAGGAGTAATCACTTGGCCGGGGTCTGTTAAAAGTAGCATTTCTGAGTACTCTTCCTGAAGATTCGCTAGAAAGTATAGCATACTTTCAAACAAACATGGAGTTAAACTCTTGATCACATTTTGAGAAACACTAAGAAATGAGTCATACACTAATCAATAACAAGGCAGACTTTCCCCAAAAGGGACAATGCTTCTACAGGAAAGAAAGAATTCTGGGACAGCTAAAGAGCATGTAGTTTGGAAAAGGTGAACCATTGATTCTGATATATGCATTCCCCTCTTTACTCTCCCTGTTTACTTGTTCTAAAGATTAATATTCTGAGAATATAATTAGGAAAGGTTACAGTGGAATAAAATTCATCCTTAGAAATTCACACAAGACCTCTCTGATAATTTTATACATTTACAGCATGCAAACAAAAGAGAAAAGTACATATAACCGATGATAATATGAATGTGTAAAGTGTCAAAAATATATGTATTGGTCAGGGTTTTACTAGAGAGAACAGATATAACCCGGAATATACAGAAACAACAAGATTGGCTTACGAATAGTCAGTCTCAGAGTCTGATGAGGAAGCGTGCAGAGGGTGTCTATGCACTGGAGGCCGAAGGGTTCAATCCAAGATCTCTGGAGTTCACCCTAGTGTCTTGTGCAAGTCCACACCATCAGGCTGATGGGTCCGCGACAGAAGGCCGAAGGCTCTGTGATGAAAAGCTGAAGAGTCTACGCTGGGAAGCTGAAGAGTCTGTACTGGAAGCCAGGAGGCGAGGTCCAAACTAAAGGCGAAGACTGGAGCTTCTCCCAAGAATGGCATTGATTTGTCCTTCCTCCTCTCCTTTTATACCTTGAGGTGATAACCCTAGGGTGGGTCTTCTTCTACATCCTTGGGTGTAGAATTGTTAAACCCATTTAGTTAGCTTCTAACTGTCTCAAGTTGACACAATCAATCAACCACTAGAATATATGATAGTGTGTGTGTGTGTGTGTGTGTTATAATTGGATCTTATATATCACCTAAGTACCTATGTGTTAAATAAAGTTTTATTCTTCAACTTAGCATGACTGTGAAGTGGTAGAAGTTTGAAAACTAGGGCCTAATGGGTGGTCTTCAAGTCATTGGAAGATGAGAGGCACGTTCTTGAAAGGAATAGTGGAAGCCCAGCTCTCTCCCTTCTCTCCTTCCCTGCCCCTGAGTTGAATGATTCCACTGTATCATACCCTCCTGCTGTTATGCGTTGCCTCCTCACTTGCTCATCACATCTAAAAACAATAGGTCTTCTCCAGTTCGCAGAAAATAGAACACAGAAAAGGAAACTGGAGATAGCCTAGGAATCTTAATAAATTGAGGAATCAAATCAGAGAGCCCAAGACAACTACAGTATAAAAGGCAGAACACTAAAGACCATATTGCTGCACAAAGAGGACTAGATCTAGTCCCACCAAAAAAAAAAAAAACCTTAAAAATGAAAAGAAGGAATTAAATTGGTTTTATGCCTTAGAACAAACCTCAAGAATAATATAGAAGAGTGCAAAAATATATGGTACCTGAGAAAGTAATATTTCCAATGTTTGGCACCTATTAATAATCAGGTAAGCAAAAGAAAATAAAGGAAAATGAAATCCACAACAAGGCCTATAAATTAATGAAAACTGAACCATAATTGACAGACACTAGGATTAGCAGACAAGGATATTGCTATGGCTTTTATCTAGAAGTCTTCTCAATGCCTCATGTGCTCATTGGTAGAGCTTGTGGAGGTGGAGGATATAAAGCGTGTGAATGTGGATTAAGGGTGTGTGATAATTAAATCAGTCCACAGATTGGTTTAGCATAGTTTTGGGTGTGGATAATAGAAAGTCCCACCCTGGATGTGGCACCATCCAATAGACTTGTAGTTGGATAGAATTAAATAGGAAGGCAGGCTTGCTGCTGCTGCTTTGCAACATCCTGCTCGTCTTGCCATGGATTGTGTCTCCTCTGTGATGCTGCCTGTTTTGGAGCCAGCAATCTATAGGCTTAATCCTCTACAAACTGTGAGCTAAAACAAACCATTCCTCTTTTAAATTGTAGCTGTTGGGTATTTTGTTCCAGCAACAACAAAAGTAACTGAGACAAATATTAACGCAGTTATATCTAGGTTGATATTGAGAAGACTCAACATTTTGGAAAAAGTGCTAGAAAATATAAAGAGATCCAAATTGAAATAATCTGCTAAGTGATATGTATTAAACATTTCACCAACCATTGCAAAATATATTGTTTTTATGCCTTCACAGAACATTCAGGATCATATCTTGGTCCATGAAACACATTTCAAATTTAGAAGAATTCCCAGTGTAGAAAGATTATGTTTTGAGAACTATGAAATTAAATTATAAATTTATTAAAGAAATCTACTGAGAAAATCCACAAATACTTGGAAACAAAGAAATATGCTTAAATTACCCAAAGTTCACAGAGAAATCAAATGGTAAATAGATTAAGAAAAACTCCTAGAATAAGTGAAACAAATTAGCGTATCTATTAAAATATTTTTGAAATAATATAGGTAATTTGAAGAACTATCCTAACTTCTCATTTTATATTCATCTGTCTTTCCTTTTCCTCCTTATTTGCATATATGTTATATGTATATATATTTTGTTTCCTATATAAAAGAAACCTTGGGATATTTAAACTTACATGTTTGACTTACTTCACCCAACGTTATGTTCTCAAGGTACATCCATTAACCTATGAATGCCTCAAGTTTATCTTTTTATGGCACAGTAGTACTCCATTGGGTACAAATAGTGCATTTTCATTATCCATTCATCCATTGAATGTTGTTTCCAAGATCTAGTTATTATAAATTGTATTTATATAAACATTTGTATACTTGTATCCCTGTAAAATGACAATTTTAATTTTTTTGGAAGATACTTAAAAGGGAGATAACTGGATTAAATGAGAATTTCTATTTTTTGGTTTCTTGAGCAAAGGCTACATTGATTTCCATAGTGATTGTACTAATTTACCTTTCTACCAACAATGTAAAAGAGCTTCTTTTCCCCAGAATTTATCTTTCCCTGCATTTATTTTTATTGGATTTTTTATGATAGTCATTCTTTCTGGGGGTAAGATGACATCTCAAAGTAATTTTAATTTGCATTTCTCTAATGATTAGTTATTTGAAAATTTTTCACATTTGTGTTAATATCTGTTTCTTCTATGTACGAGAGAATCTTTTTTGTCTATGTCTTGTACTCTAACTACTTTGAAGATAATAATACATAGTACATTAACTATTGTCACTCTTGTTAATTTATTATGAAACTTTGTTTTATTTTTTCATAGAATAAAAAAGAAACAAGGAGGAAAAGGGTAGATTGGAAACTAATTTTCACTAAAAGTGAAAAACAACATGTAAAGTTATATGAGAATCAGCCGGAAAAAGCTTAAAAAGAAAAATTTATTTCACTAAAATATCTCTACTGGGAAAGAATAAAAGGCTTTTAGCTTCTACCTTAAGAAATCAGGAAAGCAAAGGCAAATGAGTCACTAAGTAAAAAGAAAAAAAGAATCAATAAAGATCACAACAGAATCAATGAAATAGGGGGAAAAACACAATAGAGAAAATTGGTAAAATCAATACAAGTCCTATGAGATCACCAAAATAGATACATTTTCTTATGAAATGAACTATGTCCTCTCAAAATTCATATACTGATTTCCTAATGCATCATACTATAGAATGTGCTATATTTGGAGACTGTAGTTAACGATCAAATGAGCCTGTTAAGAATGGCCATAATCAAATGTGACTGTTCCTTTATGAGAAGGAAATCAGAAAACAAGAGTATCCCATCATGTGATACCCAAAGTGCACAGAGAAAGACCACATGAGGACCTAGCATGGCACTCACTACCGCCCACGGACAGAGGACCTCATAAGGAAATCAACCTTCTGATTCCAGACTTCTAGTCTCCAGGATGGTGCGAAGTAAATTTTTGTTGTTTAATCTGCCCAGCCTGTGGTATGTTGCCTTGGCAGCTCCCAGAAAACTAATACAAACCTCTAGGAAGACTGATTAGCAAAAAAGGAAAGAAATAAATGGGCAGTATAGGCAAGGAGAGAGGTGATATCAGTACATACAGATTTTTACTCGTTAAGTTTAATAATTAAAGAACAAGCTCCTTGAAAGGCACAAACCAGCACAAATCACTTCCTGAGCAAAAAGGACTCAAGATGAAAGCAAAATTTTGAATTATACACAAAAGTATTGCAAAACCTAAAATAGTTATTCAAAACATTCCAGAAGCAATCACTGGTTCATCAGGCTTTGCTTGAAAATTCTACCAAATATGTAAGGAAGAAATTGTATCAATGTAAACACATTTTTACAGAAAACTAATACAGAAGAAATACTTCTTAACTCATTTTATGAGGTCATCATTACTCTTGATACCCAAACTAAAAAAAAAAAAAAAGTTGTATAAAAAAATTTAGAGGTGAGGTCAAAAGGGACCATAGGAGAAGAGAAGCAGAGACTTTCCCTGCCCTCTGACTTGAGTTCTAGAAATTCTTGTTTGATTTTGGAGTTCTTTCTGAACCTGCCACATCATGAGGGAAGTATATACTTATGTAGTATGTACAGTTAAAAATAGCAGAAACAGTAGGCTTCAGACAGCTTCTATTTTTGTGGATTTAAAGATCTAGAGAGAAGAGCAACTTCCTCTCTCTCTGAGGGACAATTCCCTGTAGGTCTACAGCAGTGTGAAGAGTGAAGTCTTTACCTTGGACTTTTGTATTCTTCTAGTGACTGTGACACTACAAAGAAGCCACACTCTACTTCAAATACCCAAGTGGTTTCTTTTTCTACATTTTAATAGATACATTATATAGAGAATGTTTAGCAAAATTAAGTGAAGTTGCACAGATTTCTCATACACCTGTGCTCCACATGTGCCTAAACTACACATACCCCAGATATTGTTATGAACAGTTGATGAACCTATATTGACTCACTACTGATTGAGTGATTTGTACTCAATCTAGAGCAGCTCAGAATATTAAAGAGAGGAGGCAAGTAGATAAGAAAATAGTTTAATGAAGAGTTTAATGAAGAGAAGGCTGTGGTGGCTCTCCTGCAGACAAAGGGCAGGTTATGATATAGGTTCTGATGGGGGTAGGGCTCTGGGGACTGACGTAAGCTGATTTATTTTATGAGGCTTCAGGGAATTGGGTAAATCTTTAGATGCCTGATCTTTGGCACAAGCTTTTGGGAGGAAAAGCCATAGGGGCTTTTGGGAAGAAGGAGATATGCATTCTCAGGGCACAGCTTTGAACCATTGCCATGATAATGTGCTGTCTCTCAGATGTGGGGGGGGGAGGGTCCTAACAATTGCTATCAACCAAAGTCCACAGTTTACATTATGGTATAATTTTGGTGTTGTACACTTTATGGGTATGGACCAAAGTATAATGACATGTACATATCATTATAGTAGCATATACTGTCCTATGTGTGTGCTACCCATTTATCCTTCTCTCCCCCTGATGCCTGACAATCATTCACTTTTTATTGTTACCATAATTTTTCCTTTTCTAGAATGTCATGCAGCTGAAATCACCTAGTACATAGTTTCAGATTGCTTCTTTCACTTAATAATATGCATTTAAATTTCCCCCATGTCTTTTTTGCAACTGAATAGCACATTTCCTTTTAGCACTGCATAGTATTCCATGTCTCAATGTATCAATATCTATTTATTTAGCTACTGATGGATGCCTTTACTGCTTCCAAGTTTGAGAATTCTGAGTAAAAGTATTTTAAACATCTGTATGAAGGTTTTTGGGTGCATCTGTTTAAAAGTCCTCCAGACAGGATACAGTTACTAAAAAGTCAAAGGGTAAAAATTACTAGGGTGACTGTGGTGAAAAAGGCACACTTCTACATTGTTTGTGGTAATGCAAAGTAAGACATCCAGTTTGGAAATCAGTATGGAGCCTTCCCAAAGAACAAAAACTAGAGACTCCATATAACCCAGAGGTTTCCCTTCCAGATATCTTCCTCAAAGAACTAGAAACATCATATGACAGAGATATATGCATACCAATGTTTATATCAGCACCACCCATAATATTTCTCTCCTAGCAGCAGCTATTTAACTAAATAATTGAATGGATGAAGAAAATGTGGAGAAGCAGCAAAGTTAAATGCCTCTCTGAGAGAAACAGCTCAGATGCTGGAATATAGCATCCTGGAGAAGACCAGATGGAAGGAGATGGATTCTGTCAACTTGGGAAGAAACTAATAAAAAAAAAAAAGAAAACAAAAACATGGACACAAGGCTGTAGCCAGATGTGCTGTCCTCAGAGCTGGTCCCACAGTGTGTGAAGCATCGCTGGAATCCAAGGATACGTGGTCATGATGAAGTTGGGGGTTGGCAAGCCTGAGGGTCTCAGCGGGAGGACTTGATCATGGCGGGGAGTGATAGACCAGAGATCTGCACTAGTTCATGGTAAGTGCAGGGAACTCAGTGCTCCCATGGGAGAGGGCAATTGGCCAGGCAACATTTTGGAGTCAGGAAGAATAAATCTGGAACCAGAACTGCAGCCAGATTCTTTCAGCCACTCCTAGCACAGAACAGGTTGGTGACAATTGCTTGTACTGAGTCCCACCCCAGTGTGTGCTCTAATAGCTAAGTACAAGGTTTTCTTGAAGCTATCCCTAACAAGCCCAATCCCAGCACACACCAATGTAGTGAAGATTCCCAGAGGTTGCCAAGCTTAGAAGGGAGTGGCCAGCCTGCCCTGTCCTTGCTTGTACTCCAGTGGTAACCAGCAGACTGAGGAGGGCAGCAATTCCTAGCCATCATACTTCAGAGTAGTTGTAACCAATACAGGAAATGCCAGGAACCCCCACTATCCACTTGTCTGGAAGAAACCAGAAACATGACAAGAGGAAGAAACAAAAGGAAGTCTCCAGTCTGCAGCCCAAACAGTGCTGGCCAGGGAGAGGTGGACATAGAAGAGATTGGAGGTTGCATGCCTGCAGTTTCTGAAGAGGCAGCATCAGATATAAAGAAATATCTTCATTAAGTTATTAAAGAACTTAAAACAGAAATACTAATACAAGTAAAGGAAGATGTAAGAAAAATAATAAGCTGAGCATCTCCCAAGAGGACACAGATGGAACAATGGAGGACCATAGAAATAGAAGGAAACTTTTCATGAAGAATATAAAATAACCTAGAATACATGAAACAGATTCAAACAGGTTACCAGGAAATTTAAAACTCCACTGAAAGCTGGTAAAACTGCTTGAAAGAAACTAAAGATGTACTATCAAACCTTGAAGACAAGTTTGCAACTTGTGATAGTAAAAGGAAAGAGCTCTTAAAAATAACAAGGAACCAGGATGTAACAGAACAAAGGCTGGAAGATGACAAGAGGATCTAAAATGTAAGAATTAAAAATGTGATCATGGTGTCTCCCCTGCCAGGTATTTAGCTCAGCGGCATAAGTGTCTGCCTTGTAAACAGGCAGTCGTGAGTTCGATCCCCGGTACCAATGAAAAGGAAAAAGACAAAAAACAAACAAACAAACAAAAATGTAAGTGAAGAAGCAGGGGTAAACACAAATGAAATACAAAGGCTATTTACAGAAATAATTGAAGAAAACTTCCCAAGCATAGGAATAGGAAATGATATGCAGATATATGAGGCATACAGCCAGCCAGCTATAACAAAAATAGATCTACACCCAGACATATAGTAATCAAGATCCCAGAAATTCAGTGCAAGAATAGAATATTAAAAGCTTACATAGAAAAGAAACAGATCACCTATAAAGGAAAAACCATCAGACTCATGACAGACTTCTCGACACAAATTATCAAATCAAGAAGAGCCTAGAGTGAAATATTCCAAACCCAGAAAGAAAATAACCTCCAACCCACCTGATGTACCCTGAAAACTGTTTCTCAAAATTAATGTAGAAACAAGATGCTTCCATGACAAAGAGGAACCGGGAGAGTTCATGACCACTAATTAAACCCTACCAAAAATAATGAAGAACATTCTAGAGAGAGAGAAAAAAGACCATGGCTTCAGGAATGGTGGCAGAGGAGGCTCACTGAATGAGTCAGACATTGGAATGAAAAGGAAAAGTAGACAAACAACAACAGAAAAATAGCATAGCAGAGATGAGGCAGAGAAGGTGGACCAAAATTGCTAACATGGATGGCCTTGTTACACTAATAAAAAGAAACACAGGCAGAGTGGATCAGGAGATAGGGTCCATCAAGATGCTCTATATTAGAAGTATAATTAACCTGAAAGAGGGCTTATGTACTGAAAGTCAAAGGTGAGAAAATAATGTTCTATGTGACAGGGAAATAGAAAAAATTTGGAGCAGCCCACCGTTCAGCTGCAGATTGGCTGGAAAGACACAACACTTTTATACAGTGGAGAACTACTCAGAAGGAAAACCTTGAGGCTCTTGTAGGTAAATGGATAAAACTTGAGACCAAGCTCAAGGATAAAAAGGTTCAGAACCACTTAAGTAAATGGCGGGTTGCCTTCCTAATCTAAAAACTAAAGGATTAATGGGATACAAAATGTTCAATGTACTCTATGAAAGTAAAATGGGGAGGAACTGTCTAAATAGGGAAGGCAGAGGATATTGTTCATATTGTATCATGTTTTGAAGCTCATATTGTTTTCACTGCTCTGTTTAGTTTGGTTATACTCTGTTCCACTTTGTCTACTTGTACTAGATTGAGATAATGGACAGCTATTCCAAAGACAGCAGGATATACTGTGGTAACCATTTTTAATTTCCTATTAACTTAATCTGAAACCCTATATTGATTTCACAGTCTTGTTTTGACTGATTTTATTTTGTCTTGACTGATCTTATCTGAATCTGTTATGGTTGATAGTATCAAGTCCGAGTGTATAGGCTACTACTCTGAAGACAATAATATTCGCTATGATACTCATTATTGTTTGACTATTATCTTCTTTTGAAGTTCAATGTCTCCAATGTTATGTTTTTATTGATTTTGTTCTGTACTGCTATGTTCAATTCTATTGAGCCTGATGATATGGGCAATTCTATTGGAGATAACAAGAGACATCATGGTAACCATTGTTGGTCACCTTGTATTTTGGGTTTAAGTCATGTACTATGCCCATCCTTTTATTTTGACTGACTCAATTTTGTTTTTATTTGGTTTTATTCTCTTCTAAATAAAAATAAAAAAGAAAATGTGATATCTGTACATGATGTAATACTACTCAGCTGTAAAGAAGAATAAATTCAAAACACTTGTAGGAAAATGATGCATCTGGAAATTATACCATTGAGGGAGAGAGGAGAATATGGTGGATAGATAACAGCAGCTACAGTGGCCCACTGAGATAGCTAGCTTAGATTCCAGGAATGGTGCAGTGTGGGGAGTCCTAAGCAGGGGGAGATATACCCTGACCACCCAGGAACAAACTAAGCTGAGAGAAACCAATTGGAAATGCAATCCTGGTGCTAAGACTGAAACAGCTAAAGTCTCAGTACTGCCGCTGGAACCCACAGCTTGAATTCCCTGCCACTGCTGCATCTGAATTGGCACAGCAGGGATAGAGACGCGAAAGCTCTGAGAGTGGGAATTGGTGAACTGAATTGAGAGTAGAGATGGCAGAAAGTCCTGCATCGACCTGCAGTGAGTGAGAGGACCCTTCCATAGACTAGGAGGCTCCAACAGAGGACATTCTGGGACCGGACAGACTGGCCGGAAGAGGGTGCTGCAGTGACTTCAGTCATATATTCCCTTCTCAAGTGGGATCGGTGGGGAGTGCTTGACCTGGGTGATCCGTGGACTAAGACCTAGTAGGCTAGCCCAAACCATGTCCTTGCACCTGGAAGTGCACCCTAACACAGTGAAGCCTTTAGCAGGTTGACTGACCTGGAGGGGCGGGCCCAGCATAGGCTGCCCCGGTCTATGTCTCCCTAGTACACTGCAGTGGGTGGGAACACCTAGCCAGAGCAATTCAAACAAACTGTAACTGACAAAGAAAGAAACTGGACCTCCTATCTACGCTTGTATGGAAGGAACAAAAAATATGAGAAGAGGAGGCAATAAAGAAAGGGTCCTTCATCCCCAATCCTGAGAACACTGATTCAGGAAAGGTAAATGCAAAGGAGAATGAGGACAGAAAACATGCAATATCAGGCACGGCATCAATAGACATAAAGCGATATCTCTGGGACCTCATAGGTGAGCTCAAAAGTGAAGTATTTAACCAAGTAAAGCAAAATATAAGTAGAATAGTTAAAAAAATGCTAAACACCTCCCAAGAAAAAACAGATGGTGGAAGGGAAGAACAGAAAAAAAGGGGAGAATTGTTTGACGGAGAAAATAGAGTAAACGTAGAATACATGAAGCAAGTTTAAAGAGATTACCAGGAAACTAAAACTCTATTGAAAGCTGGCATAACAGCTTGAAAGAAGCTAAGGATAGATTATTTGAACTGGAGGACAGATTGGTAATGTGGGAGCATGAAAAGAAAAACTTCTTAAAACTAACAAGGAAACAAGCAGTAACAATGCAAAGGCTAGAAGATGATAAGAGGATCTATAACTTAAGAATTAAGAATGTAAAGGGAGAAGCAGGAATCCAAACAAATGAACTGCAAAGGCTATTCACAGAAATAATCATGGAGAGCTTCCCAAATATAGGAAAAGGTAAAGATGCTCAGATGTTTGAGGCATACAGAACTCCAGCCACCTACAATTCAAACAGAACTACACCCAGGCATATAATAATCAAAACTCCAGAAATCCAATACAAGAACAGAATATTAAAAGCTGTCAGAGACAAGAAACAGATCACTTACAAGGGAAAACCCATCAGAATTACAGCAGACTTCTCGGCACAAACCATTAAATCATGAAGAGCGTGGGGTGAAATAATTCAAGCTTTGAAAGACAATAACCTCCAGCCAAGATTGATATATCCTGCACCACTGTCCCTAGAAATTAATGGAGAAATGAGGTGCTTCCAGGATAAAGAAGACCTAGAGGAATTTTAAACCACCAATTCAACTCTACAGAGAATACTACAGGACATTCTAAAAGAGAAAAGTACCAAGATTCCAGAAACAGTGGCAGAGAGGTCACAATGAATGGAGCAGAAAGCGAAATGAAGAAGACAAACTGACAACTAATGATAGAAAAAGAGCTCAACAGAAATGAGGCAGAGAAGGTTGAATATAATTTCTAATTTAGATGGCCTAGATACACTAAGTTAAGGGAAAAAAGAGAGAATGGCAGGCAGAGTGGATCAAGAGATAGGGTCCACTGAGAGGCTCTTTATAGGAAATATTATTAGCCTGAAAAAGGTTATATGGACCAAAATCAAACATGAGAAAATGGAGCTTGATGTGATAGAGAATCAGAGAGTAATAGGGGTAACTAGACCAGTATTTATGGATAGGTTGAACAGACAGGCTTTAATAAATGAAAAAATATAACTAAAAATCCAGCCCAGGAGTGAGAAAGTTCGGAAACACTTAGGTAAATAGCAGATTGCCCCCACCCCAGTACAAAACTGTGAGTGTTGGGGAGACACAGTCATTCTGCAGGAGTACAGAGGAGGAATAGTCTTCAAACAAAACACAGAAGATATAGCTAATAGTATATCAGGAATTAAAACCCCTATTACTCACACCACTCTGCTTGGTTGGAACTTCTTCCATCCTAATTTGTATAGAAGCAGTGGATATGAGGGGCACAGACAGCTGTCCATAGCACAGTGGACATCTTTAATTTCCTATTAACTCAATCAGGATCCATGAATGACTTATACTGTTGTATCATGACTGATCTTAGTTAAATCTGACTTGTTTGATTGCTGCTTATTATTGACATATTTTATTCAAAACTGTAAGATTGATGGTATCAAGTTGAGGAGTACAGACAACTATACTGAAATGACAATGATTCACAATGATATGCACTCTGATTTGATTACTACCTGTTTTTGTAGCTCTACACTATCTACAAAGTTGTATTTTTGTTAATCCTGTTATGTACTGATATGTTCAATTATACTTTATCTGATGATATAGTCATTTCTGTTGATGATACTAAGAAACAGCACAGTGGTAGAACTCCTTATACAGCAGATTTATATGTCTTTTTTAGTTTTATATGTCTATAGGAAAAAGTTTAGTTCTGTCCTGCTTTATTATGTTTCTCCCTATAATATAGAAAGGGTAGAAATACTTGTTAAGACTCATGCTTACGTAAAACCTATGAACAGTTTATGAGAACTGATCTGATGACACATGATGAAATGATTAAAAACTTTGAAAGAAAGAAAGTGACACTGCAGTATCCAATCCTGATTCCAGAGTGTTTGGTGTGAAATCCAGCAATATTATTAATCTTTGTTCAGAATGATTTTAATCTAGTAAGTAGTATGAGGTCTCAACATAAATGAAGATATGGATAAATGCATACATGTCTAAGTATATAGGATTGATAGCCATAATATTTAGTTTTTGTTGGATAGTTGAACAGAACTGTTCGTAGTCTCCCTGGTTGAATTCCTATTTATACATTCCACTTGTGTACCTTGAACAACTATTTATAGGGGGACAATATGTATACATCAGCTAGTGATTTATTACGGTCTATTTCTTTCAAAGTATGTATTATTTCTACCCATTTTCTAATTTGTTTTGTTTTTCTTTAAATAACAAAAAAGAAAATGTACTGTTGAGTACTTAATCAACTAGTCACACAAGCTCAAATACCATATGATGTCTCTTATTTGAGTATGAACAAAAGAGTAATAAAGGGTGAATAGGACAAACAAAAAGAATAACAAAAAAAGAGTAACAAAAGGCAAAGTACCAACAAAAAGTAAAGTACAAACAAAAGAATAATAATAAAGAATGAATAGAAGAAAATAGAAGAGCCAGGAGACCAAGCATGAGAAGGGAGTCGGAGAAGAGAAAATATGTCTCGGAGAAGGAGAAAATATGTCAGGAACCTAATAACCTAAATTAATGTAACATTATGCATCATAGAGATGAGCTAATGAAAATAGCAATAAGGGTGAAATTGAGGTATGGAATTTAGAGGCAGAAGGAGGGAGGTGGGTAGGAAGGGACAGGGGACTGAGAAAAGAAACAAGTTGCATTACATATGTCACCCACTCCCCAAAATGAATGCAAACATCATTTCCTACAAACATGTACTAATTGGAGAAAAAAGAACAAAACAAACAAAAAACCCAAATATACTCTAGATTAATGCCAGCAGGATTATTAATATATATTATATATATTTATTTGTACATAAAAATATATTCAGTTTTATCAGAAGCTGCTTAACTGTCTTACAAAGTGGTTATACCAGTTTGCATTTCCAGACACAAAGAGCGAGAATTCCTGTAATTGCATACCCTTCCCATCATTTAGTGTTGTCTGTGTTATGGATTTTTAAGCATTCTAATACATACATAATGATATTTTAGAGTTGTTATAATTTGCATTTCACTGATTGAATATGTTGCGAAAGATATTTTCACAGAAATAGCTTCCATCTGTCTATCCTATTAGGTGAGATGTCTGTTAATGTCTGGCTCATTCTTTATTGGGATGTTCATTTTCTTATTGTGGAATTTTAAGTGTTCTTTCCATATTTTGGATAAGTCCTCTATTAGACACATCATTAGAAGGAAATTTCTTACAGTCTATGGATTAATTTTTCATTCTTTCAACAGTGTCTTTTTATCAATTATTTCATTAATAAATCATGGCTTTTAGATCATATCTAAGATTACCAAATCCAAGATCATCCAAGTTTTTTTCAGTGCTATCTTTTGAGTGTGCTTCATAGATTTGCCAATTGAGGCAATTTTTATGGAAGAGCATGTGATCTGTGTCTAGAATACAAAGTGAGTTTTTATATAGGGATGTGCAGTTGTTCCAGCATTTTGTTAAAAAGAATCAGTTGACTATATTTATGTGGGTCTATTTCTGAATTTCTTACTCTGTTCCATTTTTTATTTATTCCTTTGCAAATACTACAGTCGTGGATATTGTAGCTGTAGAATGAACTTTGAGGGTTGCTAGTGTCATTCTTCCAGTGTTATCTTTCCTTTCTCTTTGTATTATATTAGGTATTATGGTTCTTTTGCTTCTCTATGAAACTTTAGAATTAGTTCAGAGCTAGGAGGCAAAACACAAAGACAGACTTCCAAGATCACCTTTGATGACTGGGTCTCCCTGGAGTTTCCAACTCCCTTACTTGTCCACTCTAAGCCTCCAGCAATTTTTCAATTAAAATTTAGGTTTCTTAGCTTGGCATTGGTTCCCAAGGACATTTATGCTTGTGTATGTTTGCTCAGGTAAGTTGTAATTCTCTGTGTGAGCCTGTTTTTCTAATTATGGCACAGAATTTTGCACTGTATCCTTATATTCCTATGCATTCAGGAAGAGGGATTTTTTCCCCATTTGTTCAGCTTTTTACCTGGTTGGTTATTAGACCGAATGGCAACTACCAAATTCCTTGCATAGTAGGCCAGGACACACTTCAGTTTTGATGGCAGTGGTGTGAGATTGGGATAACTAAATTATGTAGAATTGGAAATCCTTGAGGATTTTTACAAAAGAGTCTCTTAGATTTCTATGTAGCTGACCATAGATGGTGAGGAAAATGATTGATTCCTAGGCTTTGTGACTGTTCTTTGGTTTGCCTAACAACTGCTTGGGAATTAAAAGCTTAGGATAAGAGAATTGACTTGGCCAAAATTGAATGGTAAGTTGGAGTCACTTGAATGGTAAAAGATCGATTCAATAGCATAACCACATGTGGCTGTACCTCATATATATAGATTCAGTGAAGAATTTCCTTAATGAAAGCAGAAAGTACATTTGCTGAGTATAAACATAAAGGAACACTCCTGTAGTTATTCTTGCTTCCTCACATAAATGGAGAAGTTGAATCAGTATTATTTGTGAGATTTTCCTGAAACACACACACCCTGTGACTAATTGATATAAGTAACAAAGAAAACCCCAGTCCTCAAGTATCTAATTTCTCCATTTTTCTCTCTACTAACCACAGTTAACTTTTGTTTCTCTGCTTTAACTTTTGTTTCTCTGCTTTCATTTTAGCTGCAGAACTTTATTTCTAGAAAGCATAGAGCCACAGTTAAAGAGAATTTGAAGTGCAGGTAAGATTTGACATGGGAGAGTACCTGGTTACTGCATGTTAGTATATTTTTTCAGTTGTAAAAACTTCATGTAGTGCTGGGGATTTAGCTCAGCCAGGCAAGTGCAAGATTGTGTTCAATACCCTGTACAAAACAAAACAAACAAAAAAGAAAAAAAACCCCAAAAAACAAAAACAAAAAAATCCTAAAATGATTTTGCAGATTAAAAATACAAAATTATTACAGTCTTGCTTAAATTTTAACATATAACACTTTTTATAAAAAGAACAGAAGATATTTTGTAAGTTCATCCCATCAGATAACACAGAAGAAACAATGTACTATGCTGTGCTGTGTTCCATTTATAAACCACTGAGCTCAATAAATTGGCCCTTTTCAGTTCTTAAGTAAATCTACCCACATGCCTGGACTCGGTGACTATTGTAGATTTGGAGTAGCAGAGATCTGAGTAGCTCTTTAAAGGACGTAAGTGAGCATTGGAGATGTTAGCTAAAGATAGCCTGAAGAAAAACACTGACTGAAAATAATTTAATAAGGGTTTTTATATGGTAGAGAGGTTGTGGATGAGTTATACTTAATCTCCCTAAATCTAATCCTTAAGAAAGAGGTTAAACTTTGAATGGAGCTAGCAAGAGAGTAAATATTAGCTGCCATTGGAATGTGTATATATTAAATATGTTTGAAAAGAGATAACGTTTGTCATTATATTCTATCTTAAGTTCTACATCTGTGAGGGAGATAATTTCTTTGATTTTCATGGACCAATTTTTAAAAACTTTTCCTACATCTCTAATTTCTTTAGAGCCAATATCAGGTAGATTATCCCATAGTTAATTTCTACTAAACAATATACAGAGATAAGGTTAAGATTACATTATGTATAATATATGAGTCTATATTGAAGTAATTGAATTACCATCTTCTTGTGTTCATCTAAGGAAGGCTTTTTAGTCCTGAGAGCTCATTTAGAATTTGTAAAGGAGAAAGGAAAATCCAGCTATAATTTTGGAATTTTAGATATACATCTGGTAACAGTAAATCAAGGCTATACTAAAGAATTCAAGATAGTAAGAGGAGAGAGATAAAATGAAATTGTATATTGGGGTCCAATATATGGGGATCATAGAATGGGAGAAAGTATGGTTTGAGAAAATCACATAGCTTATAAGATAGATCCTTATGTCACACATGTATAGAGGACCTAGATAAGTTATAAAATCATGAAAACAAATAACTTGATTTTAAAAGAAAGTCAACAGAGATGAATAGACATTTATGCAAAGAAGATATACAAATGACCAATAAATGCACATAAAAAGTGGCCAACATCTTTAATCTTCAGGGAAATATAAATGAAAGTGATGCTAGATACCATTTCAACATATCAAGATCATTGCAATAAAAGTGTCAGAAAATAGCAAATACTGGAAAGGAAGAGCAGAAATAACAACTTCAAGCACTATGGATAGGAATGTAAATTGTTGCAGTCTGTCTAAAAAATCTGTATGCAGTGCTTCACAAAGTAAAATATAGAGACATTATTTGAACCAGCAATTTCATTCCTAGGTTTATTCACAAGAGAAATAAAAACATACGTTTACATAAAAACCTAAACATTAAAGTTTGTAACAAGTCTATTCATAATAGCTCAATTGTGGGAACATCCCAAATACTCACAAATACGGTATATCCATTGTTGGGAGCCATTGAAGCTGAAATTTGAACACACCCGCAGAGCTGCAGCAAGGCTGGGGCATAGCTGACCTGAGAACAAAGAGATGCCTCTAAGGGCAAGATAAGGCCACAGCTGAGGACACCTGGCCTGACCCCAATTAACAAGTTGCAGATTATAGCTACAGGCATTTCACTCCTGCACTGAAACTCAAACTGGAGACTCTCTCCTAAGATACTACTCCTGAATTAACATATGATATTTCTCCTAAATTAACGTAATCTGTTACTTGGAAAAGTGCTTGAACCATTGCCAAGATCCTGCTCAGTTTTCTGTGTTTTCCACTCTAACCCCTTCCTTGTTTGAAAAACTAAATAAATACCGGCTACCCAGAGACATTCTTTGTCATAACCCTCACAGTTTCAAATTCTGCTAGAGCGTTTTGATATTCCTGAAGCCCTAAAATCCTATCACCTCTCTCATTTATTTTAAGCCTTTTCTGTATACTCATTTGGGAGACTGGGAGTCTTAGCCAGGTCTCTGATAATCCATGCTATGGTTTGTAACTAGATGTCACTCCCAAACCTCATGTGGTCATAAGTGAGGTTTTTCAGGGGTGCCTGCATCTAGGGTGTGTGATACTGGGATAAAGTGTGTGATGCTGTGGTTAAAGGTGTCCCGTCCTAGGTGTGAGTGCTACGCACCCTAAAGGTGGGTAACCTGGATGGAATGCAGTGTAAGGGAGAGATGGAGGGCTCCTGCAGTCACTTACTGTGGCCTCGCTGCTTTGCTGCATTCTGCCTTCTGTTTTCCCTCTGCATGGTTCTACCACATCATCCTGCCTCGCAGCCTGCAGAGTACGGACTGAAACCTCTGCAAACTGTGAGCCATATAAACCTTTCCTCCCTTAACTTTGGGTGTTGTTGAGTAACTTGTCTCGGCAAGAAAAGTAACTAAGACAATCTATGTTATGGAATATTACTCAAATATAAAAACAAATGACATACTGACACATAGTTCAACATTGATGAAACAGAACTATGATATTAAGAAGTCAGATATAAAATGTCACATGCTGAATCTCTTCCATTTATATGAAATTTTCAGAATACATAAATCTATAAAGACAAATGTAGAACATTTGATGGAGAAATGCAAAGGTAGAGACTGGAGGAAAAGAATACAGGGATTTTTTTTTCCAATGATGAAATGTCCTAAAATTGATTGAGCTAATGGTGTACAACTCTGCAAAAATGAAAAACACAATTGAATTTGCACACTTATCAATAAATTTTAATAGTATAAGAACTACATCTTAGTCATACTGGTATTAAAAACAACTGTCTGTATACCTGTATTTTAACTGGAATTATCTGTATGCATTAGTGATATAGTTTATCTTTAAATTTTTTCTTAACTCTACAAAAATATATAAGATAAATGATCAATATTGTCTGCTTTGTTACTTTCTTTGTTGCTGAAACACCATATATAATACCCACATTTTAAAAGAGAAATTTATTTAACTCAGTCATAGAAGTTTCAGTCCTTGCCTAGTCATCAGACAGAATCTGCATGATGGGAAAGACTGGGACAAGCAAAGCTGTTCATATCACTGTAGCCAGGAGACAGAGAAAGAGGCCAGAAGATTGGCAGGTTGACACAGCCCTCCAAGTCATGCTTCTGTTACTCCTGTTTTCAACCCGACCCAACCTTCTAATAGCAAGTCATCTATAGCACCCTCATGATTCTATCACCTCCTTACGTATGAGTGCATGAGGACTTTTGGGAACACTCTCAATCTAAACCATGATTAATATAAAAGCATGTTCTACCATTACTACCCAAATTGTGGTTTCTACCACCACTGTGAAAAGAAACTTGTATGTCTTAGAAAAATAAATGATGCTTGGAATACGGAAAAGTGAAATATACTAAATGGGCATGAAATATCCTTTTATATTAAAAAGCAAATGATTATCAAAGATAATTTGGGTCCTGCCAAATTAAATCAGGAGGCAAATGGGAGTTCCCATTAGTCAAATATGGGATGAAATAATTTCAGTCTCAGTTAAGACAGCTACTGAGATGGGTTGAATTACATCAAATGTTTAAATTCATGGGCACATTATACTACCAAAATAACTCATTGGTGGCTTTTGTTGATTTATTTCAAAGTTCTAAAGAGAAAGAATGGAGCCTTTGTTCTCTGTTAATACATGACTGTACCTTGAGATACCAAAATCATAAAAAGAAATGTCCCAGTATAAAGGAATTCTAGCTAATAAATGAAAAATGACAAATACAAACACAAATATGCAATCCCTTAATGCAATGATGGACCTAATTTATTATCATCAGTAGTTGATAACATAAAAACAGAGATAACTATATGGATTCTGATGAAAGAATATAATATTATCTGTGAAAGAAATTTGCCCAGCCTCAAAAAAAAAAAAAATGTGAATCTGATCAAGCACCCTGACTTATCTATTCATTTATAAGAAATGTAAGTGAAAAAAACCTCAACAAATGGCATCACAGGAATGTAATTAACAAAATAAACATTAGAAAACTCTACAGGATAATGTGAACTAGTTTCTTTAGCAACAACAAAGAGAAACCAAAATGGAGGCAGGAGGTGTTAATGGGCAGATCCAACCTACCTCCAAGTATGGACCTTATTTGTATCCTTATTAAAATGATTGGTCTGTTTAAAAAATGTATACACCTTCTACATAGTGAACACTTTTCATCCAGGTTCAACTGGTTCATTACATGCAGTATAGATGAGAAGAATAAGGAACTATCTGCATATACACAGATATGCTGGTTAAGTGTGGTACTCAGAGGAAATACTGAGCACCTCCCATCCCCCACTCTTTCAAACTTTGTCTCATGCATTTGGTTGTTATAGTATTAGTAAACTGGTTAATGCATGTTAAAATGTATAAGATAACCAGAGATATCAAAACTATCAATTTTTGATGACATTAAAGAATAATAGATTTGCTAAGTGTAATTATATAATTATGGCTTCTAAAAATAATTTTAGTTTTTAGAGTTATATGCTGAACTATCTCAATTCTGTGAAATAGATAATTTATTTTTTAAAATAAATAGAGTAGGGAAAAGTGTACAGGTGAAAGAATACAGATAAAATAATTGGTCATGTGTTAATAGTTGCTGAAGTTGGATAATGGAACAGATATCTCAAAACGATAATAGCGTTGCCATAACTGTTAAAGTTCAAAAATACAAATGATAACACTTTAAAATGAGATAAAAACAGGTAAAGAATAGTGACTTTTTAAGCCGCATAATCAATAATGTACGATTTGAGGGCAAGGATTAAGAAAACAGCACTTAGCAGCTCCAGTGCTTTCTTCATGGAACCATCACAACATTTATGCTGTACAGTGGACGAAAGGTTCAATCACTGGGCTCAACCTCGATGAGAATGTGGCAGAAGTGTGGAATTCTCAGTCCAAGCTAAGTTGTTTACGCTAACTTGAAATGTTCACTTGTTTTCCATGGGTGGCAAATAGTTTGCCTGTAGGTAAGAGCAAGTTGTAGGTTTTTTAGCATCAGTGAAATTTATTAAAAAAATTAACCAGAAAGAAGAAGGGCTGACTTTTATTAAAAACCAAGGAGAGGAGAACGAGAGAACAGATTTAATGGGATGTGAAAGAGTATAAAAAAAGAAAAAATGCTTCATTATCAATTCTAAAAGAATGTGAGCTGCCTGAGAAAAGGGCAGAATAGTCATTGGTATAGGAAAAGCCTATATATTTAGAAATGAGTAAGTTGTTTGATCTTTAGGTAACCCTTTTCATGGTGAATACTTATAAACACTGAGTATTACTTATTTCCCCATGTCTGTGGTGGAACATAACTCTGGCATGCATAAGGCTGGTCCCGAATACCCAGCATCATCATCAGCAACAACAACAATAACAAAGCAAAGCAAAGCAAAAGACTGGCTTTTAGTATTCTGATTTTTCAATATAAAGAGTTTTTAAAATAACTAAATCCTGCCATCTATATTGATGTAATGTCATTGTTTTGTGCCTTGAAAAATCTGAAATCTTAACATTTATGTCTAAACGATGCACTGAAGATTATCATTTGAAGATTGTTGTGTCAGACCAACAAAATGTCTTCCAACTTTTCTGAACATATTCTTCATTTGTTTAAAATCTTTCCAAGGTAAAATGCTATATTGTTGTCGCTCTTTTTTCAGACAGTTGAGCATCCTTTTTTCATGGCTACGAGACATGTGTTTTATGTGAATATATTTTATCAGTTACTTTGAGCTTTATCTGCTGTAGTTCTGGGACAGGCAGTACACTAAGGTGGGCCTCTATGATTCCTACACTACAGAGCTCCTCATTTGTACAATCCTCTTCCCTTTCGTGTGAGTGAGGACCATGAAAAAGATGGGACAGTTACACCCTGGGGTTGCATGGTGTGCAAGGGTATTCCGATAATCACTGTTGTCATCTTCTGTTAGACATATTGCTTTCATAGCAAGCTGTAGAGAGATTCTTATATTGACTCTGAAGGCAAGAGATGCCAAGTTGTAAAAGATTCATATAGCTGTAAACTGAGGGCGGCTTGTAAGAACTAAGAGTAAACCCTGGCCAGTAGCCAGCATGAGGACAAGACCCCAACACTACACTCACAAGAACTATATTCTGCCAACAGTTCTGCCTGAATGGAAGAAGATGCCAGGACCATCATGAGAAAAATGCCCCAAATTATATTTTGATTTCAGCCCTGTGAGACCTTGAGTATAGCAAGCAGTTATGGCCAGGTTTGTGATATGCATAAAACTGTAAAATGACATTTAGGTAATGTTTTCAATGTGGTATTTGTAGTAATCAGACGTAATACAATTAGTGTCCTTTTAGAATGAATGGAGCGATGTTGGTGGTAAGACATTGTAGAACACAGGAAGATGGTGCTGGGTTCAGTGAAATGGAGAGGGGCAGGGAGTTTATAGGCCCAAATCCTGCTGCTCTTAGAGAGCATCTGTCTTCATTATACCCAGATTCTCTCCATTTTATTCCTCTGATTTTCCTTCAGGAAAAGCCTTTACAATAACAACTATTTTTTATTTTAGAAGATTCAAATAAATTCTTAGACCTCAGTTTTTTTTTTTTTTTTTTTTTTTTTTTTTTTTTTTCCCTCTGTGGCCTTGGGGTCTGCTTTTCATTTACATAGGAACAGCAACCGAGACCTAGGTTGTAAATAAAACATAGCACTGTTATGTAACTTTTATTTAGCTATTTGGTTGAATAAATCTGTTAAATATTTGGAAGTATCTTTTTATTCAACATCTGCACAAATGTGGTTTAGATATAATATAACAGGAAAAATCCTTAGTGCTGTCTTTTTTGGCTTTAATATTGAAAACCTCACAGATAATCTACTAGCATACCTTCTTACTTATAGGGAAAAAGGAATTTTTATTACAATTATTTAGTACTTCTTGTGCTACTTTAGACACACTGGAGGAACATAAAAATGAATAAAATATAGAATCTTGTAAGTACAGTAACTAGTAACTGGAAAGAAAGTAACTACAATGACATCTTAAATTTTACCAAGTATAGCTTGTGCTCTGGTTCATTACCTGACTTCTCTGGACTTTAGTTTCTTCTATATAATGATGCGTAAGTAGATGATCTTACAGTATCTATCATCAATGTAGTGATGGGTCAAATTGGCTGGGGCAACAGCTGGAGACTCATATTAAAATTAAGGTGAGCTCCACGGCAAGGTGGAATTAAAACTATACCACTGAGTTTCATTAATGTTTGATGGGCTCTAAGTTCAAAGAAGGTTTTTTATGCCTAAGATTGTAAAACAAGAAAAAATTCCCTAGATACATTATTTATTGGAAAAAAACAACTTACCGAAGTATTATTCCATTTCTCTAAAGAAACTAAATAGGTACCTTCATAATTATATATGCAATTAGATAGATGACTGTATGTAGTAGAGTCTAGAAGGGCGCACACTAAGTTAATAGTAATCACCCCCACAGAGTAGAATAGGATTGGGAAGGCACAATTCCAATTTCAAAAAAATATGTGCTGTGTGAAAGATTTCCAAGAAGTATATGTATATATATATACATATGTATAATATTTACATGTATTATCACAAAAATCATACATACAATTTTTTATTTAAAGAGAAAAAAAGAAAGGACATAAAAAACAAAGCAGGAAAAGGGTACAAATAATACATTATTTCAAGAAAAAAAATACATTAAGAAATCACCAGTTAATAGGTTACATATTATCTTCCCAGAAACAGTTGTCCAAATTACAAAATTAAAGCATATAAAGTGGACATTCATACAGTGAAACTGGAGACAGTTCCGTTCAATGATCCAACAAAAGCTCAGTAATATGGTTTTCCATCCTACACACTCGAACGTACCTGCGGTTAACACGGTCCACCTTCCTTTCCTCTCTTTTTTACAATAACAGTTAGACTTTTTGGGTTTTATTACTCCCGCAGTTCTTATTACTTTTTTAAAGGAGAATAAAACCAAATGTGACTAAGCAAAACAGAGTCAGTTAGAACAGAAAGGTGGGCATAGCATGTGATGCAAAAATAGAATACCAGGTGATCAAAAGTGGTTACCATTATGTCTCTTGCTATTTTTTTCATTTTTATCAGTACCAGCGATTGAACTCATGACTGCCTGCTTGCAAGGCAGGTACTTATGCCGCTGAGCTAAATCCCCAGCCCCGCCTCCTGCTATTTTTAAATTGAGTTGTCTATATCATCAGGCATAACAGAATTGATCAAAACAGTACAGAACAAGACCAATAATACCTACACTGAAGACCTTGCAGGACTTCAAAAAAAGGATAATGGTCAAACCATAATGGGCATCATGGTATATCTTATTGCCGTCAAAGTGGTTGCCTGTACCCTTATACTTGATACTATCAAACAAAATAGAATATAGAATAATCAGACAGATCAAGATGGGGAGAGTAATACTGGGGTTCAAATCAGGTTAATAGGAAAACCAAGAAAGTTACTATCATATGTCCCGCTATTTTTAATTTAGTTTTCCCTTAATTAAAAAAAATGAGAGAAAAATAGATTAATTTTAAAAAGGGGGGAGGGGAGATTGAGATAAGAGAGGACATTGTAACAGAACAACGCAGGGCAAAACTGAACAATTCAAGCGTCATTGTGTTTCACCACCAGATAATCTAACATAATAGTAGTCGCCATAGTGCCTCTTTCCTTGTATTATTTGAGTGTAACTTCATATGCTAAAACATCAAGCATATCAAGACGGTGTGAAGCCGTTCAAGAGAATGCAAGAATTACAGGGTATTTAGAACCAGCTAATAGAAAATGAACAACAGTTTCTTTATTATCTCTTTGCCTATAAAGAATTTTGTTTATACTATAGTATATAGTGAAAGATACAACAAGTATATAGTAAGATACAACATGCTAAAACCAGTGGAAACAGATGTACCACAGCTTGATGGGACTTCAAAACAAGATGATATTAAATCAGCACTAGCTTTTATGATGTGTTGCTTTCTTCAGAATAGCTATTCGTACTATCACTGATACTAAAATCAAACAACCCAAGTTAAAACCATTGCGGTTAATGAGTGAAAACATTATATGGCTTCAAACAAATATGATTGGGAATCATGATTACCACATACTTTTATGTATTCTTATCATTTCTTACACTAGGGAAACTATTCGGTATTTATACATGTGAGTTTGATTTATTTCACTTATGAGTATGGTCTCAAGCTGCGCCCATTTATTTATAAATGTCTCAATGTGATCATTCTTTATAGCTGAGTAGTTCTCCAATGTATAAATATACCACAACTTTTTTATCCATTCTTCAGTTGATGGACACTTGGGTTGTTTCTAAGATCTGGCTATTACAAATGGTGCTGCTATAAATATGGGTGCACATATATCACTGTGGTATGATGTTTTCAGTTCCTCTGGGAATATGCCTACAAGTGGTATAGCTGGGTCAAATGGGGCTTCCAGTCCCAGTTTTCTGAGAAATCTCCAGACTGACCTCCACGATGGTTGCACTAGTCTACACTCCCACCAACAGTGCAGGAGAGTTCCTTTTTCTCAACAGCCTCTCCAGCATTTGTTGTTGGTGGTCTTGATCTTGGACATTCTTTCAGGAGTGAGATGAAATCTCAGTGTGGTTTTAGTTTTCATTTCTTTAATGACTAATGATGATGAACATTTTTTCATATATTTATTTGCCATTTGTATTGCTTCATCAGAGAATTGTTTATTCATCTCAGATGCGACTTTTGGATTGGGTCTTTGAATTTTGGGGGTCTGATTTTTTTAATTCTTTATATGTTTTAGACAGAAGTCCTTTGTCTGAGGGACAGTTCACTAAGATTTTTTTTCCCGGTTTGTGGGTTTTCTTTTCACTATGCTGGAGATTTCTTTTGACGTGCAGAAACTTTTTAATAAGAGGTGATCCCAATTATTGGTTCTGGGGAAGTATTTCCCGTGAGGTTTGAATCCTATTCATGAATTCTCTACCTACTCCTATATCTTTAAGGTTTTTACCCAATTTGTCTTCCAATAGATTTAGGGTTTCTGTTTTAATATTTAGATCTTTGATCCATTTAGATTCTATTTTAGTACATGGTGATAGGCATGGGTCTAGTTTTAATTTTTGGCATATGGAGAGCCAGTTTTTCCAGCACCATTTATTAAAGAGACTGTCATTCTCTCAGTGAATATGTTTGGCCCTTTGTCAAAGATAAGGTGGTTGAGTGTGTTTGTAGTTGTGGTTGTATCTTCTAATCTATTCCACTGATCTTCAGCTCTGTTTTGGTTCCAGTACCATGTTGATTTTACTACGGTTGCTTTGTAGTATACCTTCAAGTAAGGGATTGTGATACCTCCGGCCTTGCCTTTGCTGCTTAGAACTGTCCTTGCTATTCTAGGTCTCTTCTCGCTCCAGATGAATTTTAGGAGTGATTTCTCAAGTTCTGTGAGGTATGTAGATGGTACTTTTATCAGGATTGCATTGAATCTGTATAAAAGTTTTGGGAGAATGGCCATTTTCACAATATTTGTTCTTCCTATCCATGAGCAAGAGATGTCTTTACATTTTCTGAGATCATCTTCAATTTCATTTTTCAGTGTAATATAATTTTCCCTGTACAGGTCTTTCACTTCTTTCTTGAGAGTAATTCCTAGATATTTCATTTTTTTGGTTGCTAGTGTGAAGGGTGTGGCTTCTCTTATTTCTCTTTCTGTCACTTTGTTGTTAGTGTATAGGACTTCTATTGATTTTTGAGTATTGATTTTATAGCCAGCTACATTACTAAATTTATTTATTATATATAGCAGTCTTTCAATGGAGTTTTGGGGGTCTTCTATATAGAGTATCATGTCATCTGCAAATAATGATAGCTTAACTTCTTCTTTTCCTATCTTTATGCCTTTTATTTCTCTCTCTTGTCTAATTGCTCTGGCTAGTATTCCCAGTACTATATTAAATAGGAGCGGTGATAAGGGACATCCTTGTCTTGTGCCTGATTTTAAAGTAAAGACTTTCAATTTTGGGCCATTTAATATGATATTGGCTGTTGGTTTGTCATAGACGGCCTTTATTATATTGAGGTAAAGACTATCTATTCCAATTTTCTGCAAGGTTCTTATCATGAATGAATGTCAGACCTTATCAAAAGCTTTTTATGCATCTGTAGAAATGATCATGTGGTTACTTTTAGCTTTATTGATATGGTGGATTACATTTATTGATTTATGTATATTGAACCATCCCTGCATGCCTGGGATGAATTCCACTTGGTCATGGTGTATGATCTTCTTTATGATTTGCTGCATCCTATTTGCCAATATTTTATTGAGGATTTTTGCATCTGTGTTCATTAGGGAGATTGGTCTGTAGTTCTCTTTTTCAGTTGGGTCCTTTTCAGGTTTTGGTACTAGAGTAATATTTGCTTCTAGGAATGATTTAGGAAGGATTGCTTCCCTTTCAATTTCATTGAAGAGTTTGAGGAGTGTTGGCATTAGGTCTTCTTTGTATTTCTTGTAGAATTCTGCAGTGAATCTGTCTGGGCCTGGGCTCTTCTTTGTAGGTAAGGATTTAATTACATTTTCAATTTCATTAATAGAAATTGGGTTATTCAGTAGTTTTACATCTTCATGACATAGCTTTGGTACTTCATATGCTTCTAGGAATCTGTCCATTTCCTTTGTGTTACCAAACCTTTGAAAGTAGAGGTTTTCGAAATAGGTGTTGATGATTTTCTGTATTTCTATAGGGTCTGTAGTGATTTCTCCTCTTTCATTTCTTATTGCGTGAATTTGAGCTTTTTCTTCCCTTTTTAAAATAAGGTTGGCTAGGGGCTTATAATCTTATTTATTCTTTCAAAGAACCAACTTTTTGATTCGTTGATTCTTTGGATTGTTTTCTTAATCTCTATTGTATTGACTTCTGCTCTGATTTTTATAATTTCTTCTCTTCTTTTGGCTTTGGGCTTGACTTGCTCTTCTTTTTCTAGATGTTTGAGGTGTAACATCAGGTTATTTATTTATATTCGTTCTGTTTTCCTGATGTGTGAACTCAGTGCTATAAATTTTCCTCTGAGGAAAGCTTTCATTGAGTCTCACTGATTCTGGTAAGTTGTATTTGTGTTTTCATTTTCTTGTAGGTAGTGTTTAATTTCTTCTTTAATTTCCTCTGTGACCCACTGATTACTCAAGAGTGTGTTATTCAGTTTCCATGTGTTTGTGGGAATTTTTAGTATCTTTTGTCATTAATTTCTAATTTCATAGCGCTATGGTCCGAAAGCATGCAAGGGATGATTTCAACCCTTTTGCACTTACTTAGATATGTTTTGTGAATTAATATATGGTCATTTTTAGAAAATGACCCATGCACTGCTGAGAAGAATGTGTATTCTGTTGTCGTTGGGTGGAAAACTCTGTATGTCTATTAAGTCTATTTGTTCACAGGTGCGATTCAGTTCTTTTATTTCTTTGCTGATTTTCTGTCTGGTTGATTGGTCCATTGGTGTCAATGGTGTGTTAAGATCTCCTGTTAAAATTGTGTCACTGTTTACTTGGTTTTACATTTCTGTTAGTACTTGTTTTATATAACTGGGTGCTCTGGAATTTGGTGCATATATATTTAAGATAGTTATCTCTTCCTCCAGGAGTTTTCCCCTAACCAGTATGTAGTGACTTTCTTTATCCCTTCTGATCATTATTGGCTTGAAGTTCGCATTGTCTGCAAACAGAATAGCCAGCCCCCGCTTGTTTTGGGGTTCCTGTTGCATGAAGTATTGTTTTCCATCCTTTGACTTTCAGTCTGTGGGTATTCTTTTTGGTTAGATGTGTTACTTGTAGACAACATATGGTTGGATCTTGTTTCTTGATCCATTCTGCCAGTCTGTTTCTTTTAATTGGTGCATTGAGACCATTTACATTGATGGTTTTAACTGTTATATATTGGTTTATTGTTGACATGTTATCTTTCTGGTGTTCCATCTTTATCTTTCAATTCTGTTTAATTGTCTGTTTTGTTTAGTGGTTTTTTTCCTAAATGTATCTAGGCTGTCTTTCAGTATTCTTTGCAGGGTTGGCTTGGTGATCATGTAGTTTTTCATCTCCATCCATTTCGAAGGACAGTTTTGCAGGGTATATCAGTCTAGGTTGGAAATCATTTTCCTTTAGGATTTGAAATACTTCGCTCCATGCTCTTCTTGACTTTATTGTTTGTGCTGAGAAGTCTTCTGTGATTCTGATAGGTTTTCCTTTATAGGTGACCTGTCTTTTCTCTCTGACAGCTTTTAATGTTCTATTCTTTTGTTCGATTTCTGGGATGGCCATTATTATGTGTCTGGGTGTAGTTTTATTTTGGCTATGGCTATGTGGAGTTCTATATGCTTCATTGATCTTGGTATCAGTTTCCAATCTCATGTTTGGGAAATTTTCAGCTATTACTTCTCTAAATATCCTCTTGACATCCTTTATGTTGTTCCCTTCTTTTTCATTTATCCCTATTAACCTTATGTTGTTTCTCTTTGCGTCATCTTGCAGGTGTTGAATTGTTATTTCCTGATTTCTTATTTTTAAAAGATCTTTCCTTTCCTGTTCACTGGCTGCAATCTTGTCTTTGAGGTCTGAAATTCTATCTTCGCATTCATTGAGGCGGTTTTTACAGCTTTCGATGGAGTTTTTGATTTCCTGTATATCTCTTTGCATCTTCTTTATATATTGTTTGTTTCTTATATTGTTCATTCAGGGAGTCTTTTTGTTTATCTCCTCCAATTTTTGAACTGTGTCTTCTTTAGATATGCTCAGCATCTCCTTCATTTCTTTTATCATTTCTTCTTTTACCTGAGAGATTATTTCTAGTTTGAATTCCTTTAAGGCTTCCCAGAGTTGCTTCTTTATTTCAGTTACTATTATTTTAGGTATTTCAGTCATGTGGCATGTATTTTCTTCTATGCACATGGCTCCTAGGCTTTCTTGGGATGGGCTGGATGCTTGAGACTGCATTTTGGTCTTTCATTTTGTCATTTTTTCCTATATTTTAGAGCTTCAAGTGTTGTTCCAAGTGAGGGAGAGAGGTCAGCCAGGCTGGGACGGAATTCTCTGCCCCCTCCTTACTCATTGATCTGAGCAGGAAGTCTGGGCCTGATCCCTAGGTGAAGAAGAGAGTTCTGCCGGGCTGGGGCGGGGTTCCCTGCCTCCGCTGGACTCATCAGACAAGGAGCCGGAGCCTGGCCCCCAGGCAAAGAAGAGTTCAGGGCCTCTGCTGGACTTGCTCAACCAACAGGAACCATATATACAATTTTTAAATAGAGACATATAAAAGAGAAGTAAACCTTAGTCACAGGGATAAACAGGCTGGAGTTTTGATGTAAACACCTGATATAATGCAGAGACTAGAACAAGGTTTAGGGCACTTGGGAAGCAACTGCGTTATTGACAAGGTGGCTGATAAGAGATCTTGCATTTTTAAGAACATGAAACGTGTTTAAAGGAATGTGACTGATAGAGGAAAAATATTCAATATAATGAGAATGAATGAGAAAAATAGGTCCACATGGATTTATTAAGGTTTAGAGGCAAATAGACAAGCATAAAACTTTTCTTGGGGATTTTGTTGTTTTACTGAACACAGATCTAAGGTGGATATTATCTTTTTTTTTTTTCTACTACAAGTCCTCTTGATCATTCTCAACTTTTGCCTCAGGAAACAAAACTGACTTCAGAGACCAGTAAACACCTCTCCCTGAGTCAGAAATTATCCCAAATAAAATTTGTTCATGAAATGTATAGAAGTGAGATACTACACGGTATGTTTGTGGGAAAGCAAGTGGAAGTTTGCATGTGGCTATAACATAGTCTAAAATATCAGGAGTAAGTTTGTATTGACTCTTAATTATTTATATTTACTGAAACAAGCAGTGGACCAATCGTCAGAAAATCTTGCTGGTCTCGTGCCCTTGAACTGTTACTTGTATTAGTTTTGTGGCCTCAGGTGACATATAATTTCTTAAGTTCCAATAAAATAGAACTTATTTCAGAAGGTTATTATGGTTGGATTTTTCTTGGCATGTAGTACATGCTCACAAATGATGATTGACATTAATCTTCAAATAGCTATAATGTAACAGTCTTAGTTACTTTCCTATTAGTGGAGAAAGACATGAAACATCCGTAATTTAAAGGAGTAAGATTTATTATTAGTCCGTGGTTAGCAGATACCAGGCAGAAATAACATGGTGGAAGGACCTGGCAGAGGAAAGCTGTTTAACCCATGGCAGCCAGGAAGCAGGGGTGGTGGGGAGAGGGAGAGAGAGAGAGATCTCCAAGTAGGCCCCATCTTCCAACAGCAAATCAGGTATTTAAACCCCATGATTCAATCACCTTCCAAATACATGAGACATGTGCGGGACACTTTCAATCTCATCCATTAACAACATTGTCTTGTTAAACCCTCAAAAAACATTTAAAATTACCATTATATTTTACAGATGATGAAATTGACGCTTAAACTTTCTCCAGAGTAGTTGAGAGCCAGCCTCTGGCGTTAAAATTATTGTGTTGCACTATTTGTTTCTGCCTAAAGTTTTCATGTTAGAAAGCAGTAGCATTTCAAACAGCGGCCACCAGAGTGTGAACAGTGAGAGATAATGAACAGAAGCAGCAGGAAAGTGAATTATTCATTCTTAAAACATGGTGATCTAAGTGAAACTGTTTATCTGAGGCATATCTCTATCAGTGTGAAAAAAGACACTGTCATACTACTTCTCAATATTTTTTACAGAATATGGGGCATCTTTGATTCCATCTAAAACATCTGTTTATACATGTTTTGAAAAATAATGTTTTATACACCTGCCTAGTTTTTTTTTAAGGAAGGAACATTGTAGAATCTGCAAAATTTTATACCCTCTGCTTTTTCTTGAGAGTGTGAGGAGGAGGATTGGAGAAGCTATTTCAAATATATTTCTTCATTTTCTTGGAAAATGAGTTTTTAAAGTGTGCCAAATACAATAGTTATGCCCAAGCTATGCTTGCACAGAGGGAATTTTTATTTCCTTTAAAAAATCTTGAGAGAGGAAAAGTTTCCAATTTCATTCTAACTATAAATCTTTTCCCACAGAGATTTGTTCTCACTTGCTGCCCCCTTTTAGAAAATGACACCACTTTCTGTTGGTGAGAACCACTGTTGCCTCTTCTGAGCATCTGTCATTTAAATTTACCCATTAGCAATGGGGAGAAAAGGGTGCTGAAGGGAAGAGCTACAGGAAGATGGAAAGCTGAGATCATCTTTCTTGGGAAAGTTGCAGAAAACCACATTAGTGTTGGAAGCCGTGGTACTCTTATCTTCTCTGTGATAGAATGGTATGCCAAGATTTGAGTCGTGGAAAACATGTCATATTTTTGGTTAGAATAGTTTAGTGTAGGTCTATATTTTCCTTAAAACATAGGCAAAGACATTTGGAGAAATGCCTAATTATGGGAGAACTGTTTGCTGGGGCATTCTGACATTTGGGTTTACTGCAATTGCCTCGCTCCATCTTTCAACTCCAGGCTGTTCTTAGTGCTGCAGCCACCATGAGAAACCAAGGGTAGTTGATTGGTGATGCCAAAATTGTCATGGTGGCTGAATCTGCAGTTGGACAAAAGTATTTTATAGCATGGTCCATAAATAAGAGCTTGATGGAATATTTACCATGACAAAAAGGACAACTGTTATCTTAAGGACTCAGCTTGGCTGTTTCAAATACCCTATTTCAACTCATTTGTTAAGCATTTATCTTTTACTAGTATTTGAAACTTCAAAGATGAGTAAGACATGATCTTTGCCTCAGAAGCATAGAGCGAAATGAGAAAAAGACATTTACTTGGATAATGATCTTTGATAATTACTATAGTAGTATTTCTAACAGAAATACATAAATGAAGGGAAGATAAAAGCATCTGGCAGAAGAAATGAGATTAAATTAGTAGACAAAAACTATAGAAATGAGGTTAAAGTTAATAGAGTCTAAAGATCTGATGATACTACCCTACGGGGCAACCTAACAAGCTATCCCACTACAATTTCCCATATTCAAACAAAAAACACAAGATTCCTAGATCAGAATCAAAGAACTTTATTGCTCTTGTCATTCTGAGCTAAGCTTCAAGTTTCCTTTAGTTTCCATTGTTTTTTTCTGCTCAAGTCCCAGAGGATATTCTATAGGTCCTAGGATTTGTGTCACTGCTGAGTAGCTCCAACTTTAGGAATACCACATTTTTTAAAATAATTGACTGCAAACAGATCTTCCCAACTTTAGTCTGAGGAAGTGATGGTATACGATGTTATATGGACAGTAAGTAAACCTCACCTCTGCTCCAGAAGAATAAATTATCTCTATCTTTGAAGGCTCTTTGCAATATAGATATTTTTGAAAAGATAGTTTGGAATAAAATTTGTAGTACAATGCTTTTAAAATGATTAGACATGAGAGAGATCTGTGAAGAACTGTCATCTAACAATATCTACTCTGTTTCTATACTATTTTGTCACTTTAATTAATATCTTACCACAAATGATAAGACCAAATGCTTTTAATTTGTCTCCTACAACATTTACCACAAGCTCTCAGACTCCAAGCAGTTAGATGAAGACAACTGTCAGGATTGCCCTTTTCCTGGCCTTAGAGTGGCCCAGGCATTGAAGAGGACATTCATCTACCAATAGGGTGACAGAGCACCCTTTGTGGGCACAAAGATGGACTAAACACCTGGATTGGCATTTTGCATGGAAATTGCATAAGCTGGGCCATCTCTACTTTTCTGGTACTATAAATTTCATGAAAAGAGTAAGAACAGCAATCCAATTTTTGTCAAAATTGTTTGGTGGAGAGCCATTACTCCAGTCAAATTGAAGTCATATGTTTATTTTATGTAAACTCCCCAGAATGGAGTGCAGGTACCTAGATAGGACACACAAAAACAAAAGTTGTTGTTATGGCTAAAAATAAGTGTGCACCATCTAAGTGATAAGGAAAAGCCTTTGTATTTTGTGTGAAGAAATATGGAATAAGAAATACCAATCACTTATTCTGAGTGACTACATTTCTTGCACTGATGACTTCTGATTTCTCGAAGGAAAGCCACTTGCTAAGCAATGTTTTTCCTGCCACCTCAACTGGAGAGCATACTCAATAAGAAAGACCAGGACTGTGCACTTATGGGCCAAGACACAATGAAACAGTGTCGTGTTCAACAAAGATGACCAAAGTAGTGAAGCCCATTGCTCAGGACGCAGCTGTGCATTTGGAGTGGGAGGTGTGATGGGTTACTTTGCCTGGATTGCACAGCTACTGCACTTTCTGTTGTTTGTTAGAATTTTTTAAATGGTAAATGGCTAAGTGTCAAGCCTCCTGCCCCCTGTCAGGCAATAGCATCCCCGCCTCGCTCAGCGAGATGGCAGGGCTGCTGGTGCTCTTCCACTGAAAGGTATTTTGGACAGGCTCTAGGTTGATGTTATGCTCCTTCTAGTTCTGAATGTAAGCTGCCTTGCAGATGCTGCCCCAAGCAGAAAGCAATGAACCACCCAGTAAAAGTTCACAGGTTCTGAATTATCCCTCATCTGATAGAACTAAAAGGAGGAAGAGGGAGAGTAGGAAAAAAAGAAACGTGAAAAATCTAAAATGATCCTTCAGTTCTTTAATATTTATTTCAACATTTTAAAAAACGCTGTTATTTGCCACGATTTTGTCTTTTTGCTCTAATGCACAAGTTCCTCCCAGTCCTTCTTTCTCCTTCCCACTTTGTATTACCAATCCTACAGATGTTCATGAGTTCAGAAAGTGACCAGTATCCTTTTGGAACAAAGAGGCATTTTGTCTGTCTTCACATTCCAGGTGGCAGGCAAGCCAAGATTCCCTTTGCAGGCAGCACATATCTGTCTGCTTTGGTATGTGGTGGCAGACATTTGAAACATAGTGAATAAAAAAGACTGTAAAAATCAAATTGCACTTGTGAAGCAAAACGACAATAAAAACAGCTCCCTAATCTTTCAAATGTCACGCAGCTCAGCGATAGTTTTCTGTTTAGCGTTCACAGCCAGCTCTGCCTTAAATGCTATTTCTCTTTGCATTGGCCAAATAAAACCTTCTATTTAGAAACCACTTACTTGTAGTAACTTTAGCCTATATCACACCCAGTAAAATATAAAAGCAGATATAATGTATAAGAGACAATCTATTTCATAATAAATTTTTCTGTCTCAAGTGGGAGGGTCATGCACCATACCTTTTTGGCCTTATGTCAGGATTCACAATTTTTATGAATTTATATGTATATAATTACTATGAACTATTCTCAGACTTAAAAAAAAGAACGTCTATCTCATGCTCCTTAAAGAAAACAACTTCTTTCCTGATCGAGGGGAAATTTGTAATAAGTTTTTATTTTCAAAGAACTGTAACATTCAAACTTGAAGAAAATAAAGATGAAAAATGTCACTAAAGATTCATCCTTTTGCTCTGAAAGTGGCAGAAACATTAATAGTCTTGAAACCTCGATTGGATTGGGTTTCCCAGTATTTTAATAGAAGCTTATAACTTTTCAAAAACTTTTTAAAAATGACTACAGTGGCTAGATTTAGAAAGTGGTTTAATTCCTCTAATCCAAAATTTATTATGTACCCCATTTTCTATGTGACCACTTACCATATGTTTTATTAAATAAAATAATATTTCCAATTTTTTTAACAAACAAATTTCCACATTCTAATATTATAGCTATTCCTATGTTTAGAAGATAAGAAAATAATGTAGTATCATGGGTCCACATCATGTAGTATGCTATATGCAGTCAGATGTGTTAATGGAGTGAATTTCAGTTCACTCCATGAATTGTTTCTCCTCTACCGTGTTCCTCTACAACGTTGTCCTACCTTGGACCCAGCTGACTTTAAGTTGGAATCGCTAAAATAAAATAAAGCTAAAATAAAAAATTCAGTAGTTTAATGTGACCTTAGATGTTTAACCTAAGACTTGATTATATGAAACATAAAACATATATAAAAATGTCAATGTAACTAAAAGATAATGCGATGTTTACACATGCAAGTCTGATAAGGGAAGGGTAACTGGGGAGAAAGGAGAAAAGAAGGAAGGGAAAACTATATATATATATATATATATATATATATATATATGATCATATATATATATGATAGCAAAGATAATTATACTACTAATTTCTATTAATTCATTGAAAAATTCATGCTTATATTGTTTGATCAACTTTGTACACCATGTCTTATAATTTGAACTATTTTGGAAATAATAATACATAATATGTTAATCACTGTTAATTTCCTATTATCTTGTTTTGAAACTCTATATCATTGTTTTTTGTTTTTCTCGCTTTAATATAAAAATCTGTGTCATTGGACAGTTGTGAGGAGTGATATAGTGTAAAAACAGTACTACAGAAGGTATTACTAGTTGTCCACCAAAATCTATTTTTCACTTCCTCTTAGACCATTACTAACCCTCATTTTCTGTCTTCCTTGTGGCTTTTTGGGGCTGTGTGACTAAATCAGTTTCCATGAATGTGAGCGGAAGGAATATGTCATTTCTGGGCCTTGGAATTAAGACAATGTGCCTGCTGCCTCCTTGGTCCCAACTTCTTCCTCCTAAGGAGACCCAGAACTTTGCAAAACGTTTGTCTTTGTCCATGCAGATGACAATGCCGTGGACTCTAGAGGTCTGGTAGGTGTTTCCGGAGCTCTGAGTTCTTCTAAGCATTTATATGAGAAATAGACTCCCTCTTATTTGAGCTTTACACATTTTAATGTCCTTGTTAGTACAGTAGAACCTTTTACTCTGGGAATCTGGAATGAGATCCAGTAATTTATAGGGGTTTACATAGCAGAAGAACACGTCACTTTCTTTATCACCCTATACTTTATTTGAAGGAATTTTTATGGCTTATTTTCAGCACCCCCGCTTCCCAAATGCCTCATAGGTGGAGCTTTTGGAGTTATGGGTGTGTGATACTGGACGAGTTCATTGATTGCTTTAGCATATTTCTGGGTGTGAGTGATGGATTTACTGAAAAAGGAAGACTCATTCTAGATGTGAATGGCACCAGTCAATGGGCTAACAGCCTATGAGGAGTATAACGAGAAAGAAGAAGGAAGTGTCTCTGCTTCCTGATCGCCCCTCCGTGAATTGTTTCTCCTCTGCCATGTTCCTCTGCAATGTTGTCCTACCTTGGGCTCAGCTGACTGTGGCTTGAAATCTCTGCAAATTTTAAGCTAAAGTAAATCTCTCTTCTTTTAATCTGCTAGAAGGCAGAATATGTAAATCTCTTGAAGATACAGATATAAGCAAAGGGTTTCTGAACAAAACCCTAGCTGCACAAGAGTCAATAAATGGAATTACATCAAATTTTAAAACTTCAGCATAGGGAAGGAAACCAACCACAGAGTAAAGAGACAACAAACAGGATAGGAAAATATTTCCAGTTACTCCTCAGACAAAGGGCTGTTATCTAGAATACATAAAGAACTAAAAAATATTAGATTCCTCTAATTTAAAGATCCAACTTAGAATGGAAACTGAAATGAATAGATTCTTCTCAGATGAAGAAATAAAAATGACTAATAAATATTCAAAAAACTGTTCATCATCTAAGGCTATTCAGGAAATTCAAGTTAAAACAAACTTATGATTCTATTTCACCCCCAGAAAGAATGGTTACCATCAATAAACCAACCAATAACAAATGCTGATGAGGCTGTGGGGAGAAAGGAACCCTTTTCCATTGTTGGCAGCAGTGTAAATTGATACATCCACTATGGAAATCATTATGGAGAGTCCTCAAAAACTAAAAACAGAAATTCTGTTTGATCCGGCTATTCCCCTTCTATGTATCTTTACAAAAGAATTAAAAGCATCACACTGCAGTAAAGAATGCATACTCATGTTCATAGCAGCACAATTCAGAATAGGGAAAGTTGATTTTCATAATGGAAAAAAGAAAAGGGGCACTTTTATAAATTTATCATAGAAATATATATATTACATATCACAAAATGGAAAATGGAACCATTTGAAAAAGGCAATTGTTTTTAAACTTTAGAGACAATCTAAGCTACTTGCAAGGCTTGTTAAAACTCAGATTTCTGAGCCAGGCAAGGTGGTGCATGTCTGCAATTCCAACACTACTGGAGGTTGAGACAGGAAGCTGAGGCAAGTTCAAATCCAGACTGAGCAACTCAGTAACTCAGAAAGACCCTCTTTATGTATATGTACCTACTCCCCAAAATGACTGTAAAATGCATATGTTGAAAACATATGTTAAAAGAAAGACCCTGTCTCAAAATAAAGAACAAAAGATGGTATCAGCACATACTTCTGTTGAAGGCTGTGGCCTTAATCCCCAGCACAACAAAAACAGAAACAAGACAAAAACAAAAACAAAACAAAAATGAAACATCTTTTGGGTTCATCTCAGAGCTTCTCACTCAATAACTCCACACTAAATTACAGAGATTTGCACTTCGAGAAGGCTCCCAAGCGATGTTCTGGCTTGTATCCTATGATCTCACAGTTTGAGAACTGCTGCTCTGAATAAAATGAAGAAAAATAATGCATGATTAATTAATAATCAGGCAGGGTTATAAGATTTGCATACTTTATTTTATTTAATCTTTATATTAACAAGAAGTTATCCTTATTATATCTATTTCAGACTTTAAGGAAACTGAGTTTTAAAAGACTAAGTGACTTTACCAAAAATACACATTGTGGAAAGTGTCAAAGCTGGAATTGAAACTTAAATGGCTCCTAAAATAAACTTTTCTAAGACCCAGACCTTAGGTGCCATTTAAGATGACACCTGCCTAGATAAGATAAACATCAACTAGTTCCCAACTAGTTATTGGATTATCCATGGCCTATGTGGTACAAAATTTAAAAATTAATAAATGATTCTTTAAGATTTCATGCTAATTATAAATCCCAAGCACATATAGACACAAAAAAAGTTACAGAATTAGAAATAGTTTCATATTGATTTATAACCTAGATCAGAATCTAGGCCACAGATCCACCAAGAAAGAATATGTTTCTGTCAGATATTCTTTGCCTTGAGCAACACTTGCAGTATGAAATTTTAATATCTTATCAAATATATAACAATCATAAATTACGGTCCCTTTTTATCTAGTTTCCAATGCAAGAAGAGCATATTCTTAATAGTGACCTAAACCTATTTCATGAAATAGTACTTAAGAATGATGCACTCAAAATTGTGAACGACTAAATTTTTAGTTCATGGCAACATGCCTAAATATTTTCACTACCTGCTTAATTTTTCCAGAAAACTACTACCATTGTTAGCCATAACATATGTTCATCTATGGCAGTGACAATGATCCTTTTAGAACTTTTAATGATCAAATGGCCCACTGAACTCGTGTGAATCTGGAGGGTAGAATTCCTAAGGGTGGAATCCGTAAAGGTTTATTGGATTTTAAAGAAGAAAATACCGTGGCAATTCATTGTACATTCTTGCTGCAAGAACAAACTCACAATTATAAAAACAATCATAAAAAATAATTAATTCTAGCCTACAGACAGCCTGAAGTTTCAGCAGGAAAATCACAGAGGGCGGGCATGAAAGGCAAAGAAAATAATGAATGACAGTCAGGACCCCAATCTCTGAATGTTATGAACTAAGATTTTATTTCACTAGCTGTGTTTAGAAAAGAATGTTACCATATTTTTATTTGCAAAGTACTTATTACAAATATTTTATTTTAAAGCCATATGCATTGTAGAGAATGGAAAAGAACACTGATACATGAGCTCTTCTGTCTTGGTTACTTTATTATTGCAGGAACACAATACCCAAACACCCACAAGGCAAAAGTTTCTGTTCTAGTGTTTAAATCTTTGACCCATTTTGACTTTAGTTTAGTGTATGGTGAGACATAGAGGTTAAATTCAACCTCAGGCATGTAGATAGCTAATTTTCCCAGCATCATTTTCTAAAGAGGCTATCTTTCTTTTTTTCGTGAAGGAATCTGGTTCCTTTGTCAAAGATAGCACAACTGGGTGTTCCTAGTGTTGTTTCTATATCTTCTTTTTTGTTCTCTTGACCCGCAAGTCTGTTTTTTGGCCAATAGCATGCTGCTTTTGTTACTGTCGCTTTGTAGTAGAACTTGAAGTCTAGGATTGTGATACCACCTGCCTTGTCCTTTCTGCCTTTTCTGCTTTTGCTATTCTAGGTCTCTCCTGCTTCCATATGTATTTTAGGATTGCTTTCTCTAATTCTGTAAGAAATGGTATTCTGACTGGGGTTACATTAAATTTATATAACAAGTTTTGAAGTATGGCTATTTTTACTATATTGGTTTTGTCTATTCAGGAACAGGGGTGTCTTTCAATTTTCTGATAATTCTCTTCAATCTTTTTCAGAATACTATAGTTTTCATAACAGAGGTCATTTACCTACTAAAGTTAATTCCAAAGCATTTAATTTTTCTTTTCTTTTTCCTTTTTTTTTCTTTTTGTCTTTTTGAGACAGGGTCTCACTATGCAGTTCAGGGTGGCCTCAAGCTCACTTTGTAGCCAAGGCTGGTCTCAAACTCACAGCAATCCTCCTACCTCAGCCTCCAGAGTGCTGGGATTACAGCTGTGAGCCACCACTCTTGGCTTATTTAATTATTTTTGAAAGGTATTTTTTTTTCCTAATTTCTTTCTCAGTGAGTTTATTACTGATGTACAAGAACACTATTGACATTTGAGTACTGACTATAAATTCAGTTATTAGTTCTAAAAGTCTTTTGGGATGAGTTTTGGGATCTTTTTTAGTTTTACTCCAAAATGTGAGACAGTTTACTTTTGTGGATTTCCATTTCTTTGGATACGTTGATCTTTATTGTTGCTCTGAAGCTAGTCTATTTGAGTGAATGTTTGCCATGATTTTGAGAAGACTGTGGACTCCACAGTGTTTGCAAACAGTACAGTGCTCCAAATAAGGCATGATGGTGCTGATTTTAACTCTTTTAATACAGATTTTTCTATTTTCTTTAGCTGTCCACTACCAAGGAAGATGATTTGAAATTCTCAGTAATATTTATGGATCTGTGATTTTCCCTTCAGTTTCACGTTTTGCCTTAGGTAGGTGCTTTGTTTAATGAACTATATATTAAGAATTTAGT
Source organism: Cavia porcellus (assembly GCF_034190915.1). Taxonomy (NCBI): domain Eukaryota; kingdom Metazoa; phylum Chordata; class Mammalia; order Rodentia; family Caviidae; genus Cavia; species Cavia porcellus. The sequence continues at coordinate 83,406,708 of NW_026947484.1, forward strand.
TTTTGTTAGAGAATAGCTTATTAAAAACTCATTACATGATCACCATAATCCTTTTTACTTCGAAATACAAATTGAATAATGTCAAATTAGCATAGTTTCAGCTTGTATTTTTGAGTCAAAATTAAACTATTATATGTTTGCATAATTTCTATTTAATCTCTGTTTTTATATTTACCTATTTGTTATATTTTAATAATATTTTATGCTATGTAAATGTATTAAAAAATAAAGGCAGTCTCCACTGAGAAGGGGGTCTGGACACTGATTGTTGGTGTATGCAAGGAATCAAAGACATTTGAATTCTCTAAATAAACTTGAATGAAAGTAAACTAAAGGCACTTTTTTTCTAATTCATAACAAACAACAATAATACACATAGTGTTCTTGCAAATGGAACTGAAGTAGCCTCAGATTTCTCTAAGGATCAATATTTTCAGCTAATAAAATGAGAACAACAGTTATATACTGAATAAATTATTGTAAAGTTTAAACCTTCTACATAAAATGTTTAGCATAAAGTATTTAAAACAATAGTTACAATTATCATAGTTATTACTCCTGTCATGATCACTTTGAGTTTTCAGAAAGTCAATTGTTAAAGTGTACATTATAAGGGGGAAAAAAAAAAAGAAAATCAACTTTTCCTTATTTTCACTCTCTGAACTAGGACTGATCCTACCCTGTCTTTGGAGTTGTTTACAGTTCTAGGGATATACCAGTCAGTGGCTCTCATTTGAAACATCTCAAGTACTTCAGGTATGGACGTGTGCTCTGATTCAGGTCAATGCAAGGCATATCAAGGAAGTTTACTATATGTGGAAGAAGAGGAACTCTCCCCACCCCTCGAGTAGCTAAGGGGGAGAATATAAACTTGTAATTAACACAAGAACACAAGCTTGCACAATGTACCCAAACCGAACTTAAGAGTCAGCAAAAGTACAGAAGGCAAGTCCTGTCACATTGAATGAATCCTTAACCAAGCCATGCTTGAAAATCTTCCCCTTGGAAATTTCCATTTGTAATATAAGCCCTGATTAATAAAGTATTTCATGAGATGTTTTTATAAGCGGTCTAGTCATGATTCTAAAAGGTACAATCATGAACACAAAGTCCCAAATGTTGAAATCTCAAAAGATCAAAATCCCTAAAATCTTAAAATCATGAAAATAAAGTTCTAGAAAAGATTATTTTTAAAAATTGTATAAATTTTTAAAATAGGACTTATCTTATAAATGTAAAAAAAAAACCATGATATATCTCAAAGATCACTTAACAAAATAACATAGACTATAATAACACACATATTGTTGCAAACAAAAATCTCAGGTGTACTAACAATAGTCATGTGAGTATAGTAGTTATGAACAAAAGAACTGTATTCATAAAGAAGTAAATAAAAAGGTGAGACATATAAACATATCTCATTATGGTTGGTAATTCTGTGTACTCACCTTCATAACTGAGGTCACCTGAAATACAATATTCACTGGAAAACCTAAGCCTTTTGATGAAACTGATCAAAAACTGTGATGAGTCAGTTTCCAGATGTGCCCAAAGATCTGAGATTTTAAAGAAATTTTGTCTTTCACAAATATAGAAGTACCAAAAAATGTCATTTTTTATTGAGTTTCAATATTTTTACATATATTTACACAGTGATTAAACAGGAATGAGTGCTGTGATAATGTACTTTCCCAAAATCAAATTGAAAATATACACTAGAAAATTATAACTCTCAAAAAGCCTTTACACAATTTATAACTCACATATTGGAAATAATGTGAAGATGAAAAACATGGTGTAGCAAATTGTGAAATATATTGCCAATAATCAAGAATGGAAAACATGTTAAAAGAAAAAGCACTAAATAGAAGGCTTGTGTTTTACAGGGATAGGTTATGGTAAATTTCATGGGTGCAATCTGTAAAAGTGGGCTGCTATTCTGAAGGGTTGCATCATGATTAATAGTTGCTGGGGGGGAAGGGAATAGCTGTCATGAGAGAATACAGTCCCATTGATTTTCTATGTGGTGCTGCTCATCTGTAACTCTTCTAAGATTCAGTATATAACATGAGCATTCCCAACTAGATTTTCCCATCTCCTAGTTACTTTGGGGTATGCAGAAATCCACCTCATTTGCAGACCACAAATTTGGTAAAAACAATGATAGAGATCAAGCGACAATACCATTGCCAGAGTATTTTCTTAGCCTACTGTGCCAAAAAATTATTTATGAATCAGTCATTAACTTTCTTGGACTCTTGAGGAAAATGTGCCTCTAATTTATCAAAAGATCCTGGGAATTTTGTTGGCTGGAAGAAATACTAATGCAGAGGACATTTTTAAACTGAAGTTTCCATTGTTGCCGTATTGTTGATCAATCTTTTCTCAGAATTTGAGCTTCTGTCTCTCTTTCATAACTCTCCCTGCTTTGTGAATTATGGTTTTAGGGATTTCAGTTTTCAGAATTTTCGCACTTTCAATCTTAATCTTTCAGAATTGTGATTTTGGGATTTTAAGGATGACAAGGATTTCTATCTTTAGGAATTTCAGCATTTGGGTTTATGGTGTTTAAAACTGTCTTTTGGGACTCTAATGGGCACCATTTTTGAAAGTAAAATGAGTCAAGATATATAGAAGTACCATATCAGTATGAAGAAGTGGTCAGTAAAATGAGGTTAGATATGTAAAATATTTATTATAGGAAACGACTTAGCAGAACAGGAAAAGGAATCAAAGGAAGCTGGGAGAAGCCACCAGGACTGCACCACAGTGAAGACCTATACTACAGTACTTGTGAAGAAATCAGAGATATATGAGGACTCTTAAACTGCAGCATAGTTCTCAGAAAATCTTTGAGTGAGTCTCCTAAAGAGGAGCCCCATCTTCCTAGAACGGGTACAACATGACATCTAGGTATAGGGGTTAGGTGTAGCTCACGGGAAACCTGGATTCCGTGGGAAGACAGTGATGTATCAGAGCCTAGCAGCTGAGGCCTAGATCAACCTAGGAGTGGAGTATTTCTCACAGGAAGAGTTCTCAGGGACACCTTTCCATGACTATGAAATATGTGGAGAAGAGTGCGTAGAATTACTATGGTTTCGTACAGGCTAATACCACTTCCACTTAACCTATTTGTCTGAAAGAGAAGCAAGCATCTTCTGAAAGCTTTCACATCTTTTCTATTATTTTTTCTAACTATAATTGTATCTCAGGTCTCTTTCAGTGGTCACATGTTTTAAATATTGCAGTCCAATAAAATAAAATAAAATAAACCTTACTGATACAGCAGAGAGCAAACTATTCAGATCATCATTTATTAAAACTGTAATTTGGGTGCTACCTTTAACATAACAGCCAACACACTATTTTGTCAGTATTACACTGGGACTAAAACCGTGATAGGTTAGCTGAGAACATAGATCACTTTAATTCTGCCTTATTCTAATGGAGTATAATCTTTATACATCCTAACCCCAATTTATTTTCCTGTGACTTCACAATAAATAGTTGTCGGTCAAGCTGAATGCCTTTGGGCCTACAAAATACAGTTCCAAATTCTTGGAATTCCACTTTCAGTAAGATCCAGGTAGGCCATTTTCTATCATCCTATCTATTATTTGGCTGAAGCGGTGTGGATCAGTAGTATCCAAGTGAATTGTAAATATTTAAATTAAAAAAAATAATTCAGACAAAATGTTGATAAAATTCTAGACATTACCTCAAGTGCTACAGGCAGAGGAAAAAAGTAGATTATTTTTAAGAAAGGCCTTTATATATGACATGGTCTAGTTTATTGGCTATTAGGAAAAAATGACATACAAAAGATCTTGATATTCTTTATATATATTCATCAGGGATAGCAGTTACTGTACTACTAAGAATAAAGCCTGGCAGTTTTAGAGTTCTTTATTACAAGTGGAGATCATTTAACTCTCATGATTACATAGCACAAAGTGAGAGTAATTTTTAGCTATATAAGTAAATTTAAGAGACTTTCCTAGCGTGCGTGTTAGTTTTCAGTTTTCTCTGATTTTTGGTTTTGAAATACAGAGATCAATCTTTTCCAAATGGGAAGGGGACCAAGAATGGGGGGAGAGAAAAAATATTAAGATGTATTATCTACATGTATCAACTCCCATACAAGGAATGTTAATTGTCATGTACTGCAAATGTGTACTAAAAACAAAACAAACCAAACCAAACACCTAACCTCCCTCTCAAAAATAACTGTATAGTTTCAGGTTCTAAATGAGATAATCCAACTTAATTCCCTCAGTTTTCTTGACAACTTTCTTTTTTTTTTATTTAAGGAGAAAAGAAAAAAAAAGTGAAAGGGTACAAGTTATACAGATTTACAGAAGAAAAAAACGAACAGTAGGAAATCACTAGTTAATGGATTACATATTGCCATCTTAAAAATAATTGTTTGAGTCACAAGATTAAAGCTTGTAGAGTGGACATTCCAACAATGATACTGCAAACAGTTCTGTTCAATGATCCAATAAAACTCTGTGATATCATTTTCTATCTTATACACTTAAATATACATGCAGTTATATAGTTTAGAGCACTTTCTTTTCCTCTCTTTTGTACAATGACTATTACACATTTTGGGTTTCATTGCTCCCACGGTTCTTATTGCTTTTTTGGAAGAGAGTAAAACCAAATGAGACATAACAGGACAGAATCGGTCAAGTCAAAAGGGTGGACATAATAGATAATATAAAAACATAATACAAGGTGATCATCAATGGTTACCATAATGCCTCCCGCTATCTCTAATAGAATTGCCTATATCATTAGTTATAATACAATTGAACAGAATAGTAAAGAACAAAACCGACAAAACCAAAACATTGGAGACATTGTAGGTCTTCAAAAGTGATAAAAGTCAACGAGAATGGGCGTTATAATGAATCTCATTATCTTTTCAGCTGATGCCTAAACTTTCGAACCTGATACTATCCAGCAAAACAGAATAGGGGAACATCAGTCAAAAACAAGATGGTGAGAGTAATACAGGGCTTCAAATCGAGATAATAGAAAGTCAAAGTGGGTTACTATATTATATCCTGCTATTTTTTCCCTTTAATTAAATGGATAAAAATAAAAAAGTAAATAATGGAGTGGAGATTGAGAAAAAAGAGGGCATAACAGCAAAACAGCGCAGATCAAAACATAACCATTTAAGCAGAATAGTGTTTCACCACCAGATAATTCCGACCTAAAAGTAGTTACCATATTGATACTGATTTAGTATCATCTTGTTTTGAAGTCTCATCTAGCTTTTGTTCTTCTGTCTCCAATGGTCTAAACAGGTTGTATCTTATTGGATTTTATTATGTACGATAGTATAAGCAAAAACCTTTTAAAGACAAGGAGATTATACAGAAACCATTGTTCATTTTCTGTTAGTCGATTCTAAATACTCTGTAATGCTGTCATTCTCTTAAATGGTTTTACATTGTTTTGATATACTTAATGCTACAGTATATGAAGTTGTACTCAAGGACTTCAAGGAAAGAGTCAATATGGTGACAACTTTCTTATTTTTAGAATTTTTAAATAAATTGTTCAGGCTCACTGTCACTCATCAGATGAACCAGTCATGTTGATTCCTGGGAGCTGGAGTAGGCTGGTATGGATCAAACAGGAGAGAAGTACAGCCTAGGGGACGGGAGCTCAAGTGTTCAGGACGGTGCTGGTTATGGTTAATAATTGTATCCAAAAGACAGAGATTAATGTTGGATTCCAGCATGAGAGTCCTTGGCTAAGGACAAATAGAAGGGTAGGTCAAATCTAAGACTCTTGGAGACCGCTAAGATCTGAGCCCACCACCTACTGACAAGTAGGGAAGCAGAACCCGTTTCTGTAGGTTTTATAGGGCAGGTCATACCACAAAATGGAATAGAGCTGAGAATTTACAGTACTGTGAAAATCTAGGGGAGTCACCACGAACAATTTAGACTGTCATTAGCTCACCACTATTGATTAACAAGTGTGTGGCCATGAGTATTTGGGTTCTTTAAAAGGTTAGAGCCACTTAGCTGTATAGAGGAAGTGCTGTTCATATCTTAGGTTAAACATTTCTGCTTAAGTGCTAGTAGGACAAATTCAAGTCCCAAACTAATTTGCTAATTCTAATATGAGAAAAATGGAGCAACATATGCTTTTGAAATTTCTGGACACATACGGTTCTCATTTTTGTTGAAAGTTTTATGCGTCAAGACAAGTCACGTGAAATTGCTAAAGAGACTTCCAGAAGTCAAACTGAATCTAAGCCATCAGGAAGTGCTTATCTTTGATGTTAAATATTATAATATAGTGGCATTATCATCTATTTATCTGGGTTCCAGATATGGAACCTACGGTGCCCAGCTTAGTCTTAATGGACATTTGGAGATGGACAACGTGAGACTCTTCTGACATATGGTTCTGCCGTTGCTCATATTGATGGTATATGGCAGAAATAACCACCTGCTGCATAGAATCATTTCAAAATATGGTAAAGTGTTTTTGCCAAAAATTGGTGGAGAAGAATGATCTTGAATTTCAGATAAATGCAATTTCACTATTCTCTCTCTCTCTCTCTCTCTCTCTCTCTCTCTCTCTCTTTCTCACACACACACACACACACACACACACACACACACACACACACTGAGAGTTACTAATGTACAGTATATTCATACTTGGAGCAGGGGTGAAATGTTTACCAATTTATTCAATAATCAAATATTTACCAAGCTGACTATGAGGCAATCATAGATAAAGTCAATCACGGATAAATAGGAGTGAGCCCAACAGACAAAACCCCCTGCCCTTGAGTTCACCCTCGGTGTTACTGCAGCACATTTGTGTCTTTAGTTCCCATGGTTGTGTGAGTCCAGGCTTAGGGAAGTTTTCTTTATATGTGTTTGAAACATTGTAGACCAAATAGAATCATGGACTAGTGAGATAAAACAAATCTTAGTGAATATTTGAGGAAGATTCTTTACTACATAAGTAGAAAAATAAAAGCCAAGAGCATGACATCATTTCCCCAAATTCCCCAGTCCGTGTAGCTGAAGTCCTAGCTCCCTGTCCAGTACCTTGTCCAGTCACACCACCACCCTTTCTCCAGTTGCATCTGGATAACCACTCTGTCCTCCTATCCCACCACCTGTTCTGCTGTCCAGCTGTTCCCTTTTCTCATGGATGGGTCTCAAGGTTGCACACAAAATTCCAGAGCTATTTCTTCTACTGCATGAAGCATTATGGAATGCTTCGCTTAGGATAACATTTGGTATTTTATTCGTCCCCAGGCTGTTTTTCACTTTCTCAGTCTGTGTATGTGAGTTTATCTTGTGGCCATACATTCTGCCTTAAATCCAGACTTACTTCTGCCTGCTTCCAAGTCATTTCATCACATCGCTGGAGTGTCCAGTACCTGGAATATAGCACTTGCAGCCCATCTGCTATCTTTTGGCTCATACACTTCTTCCCGTGGTACTTGCTAACTTTTAAAAATAAATGTATACATATCTAGTGAATATTTAAAACTAAAGTTCCTATTTTGTAAGAGCTATGCTTTGCCAATAACATATCAAGATGTTAATATTAGATTTATCTATTCACAAAATAGTAATAAAAACCAGGATCTCTGAATGTAAAGACAGAATGAAAAGATGAAGATAGCACTTTACTGTCAAAGAATCCACAATTAAGTAAGGAAATACACGTAAATACATATGTATAATCTGATGTAATAAGTGCTAGTGGAGCCATGGGAACACAGAGAGCATAAATTGAATGAATAACCTGAGTAGTAGAGGAGGAGTCATTGGCTGTGGACTCAGAGAAAGAATAGGATTTTGCCAAGTGCAGGCAATAGGGACAGGGAGGCGTTTCACATAAACAGAATAGCATGTGGATCACACATGTGTACAAAACAGCATGGAAAACTTTGGAAGTTGTTAGTTGTTTAGAAATTTTCAGTTTGGTATCTATGAGCCCTGAGGTTGTAAGAATAGCTAACAGACTAAATTTTTACCCAGAAATTTGACTTTATTCTTGTCATCTGACTAACAAGGAAACATTGAAGGAATCTAAGCTAATGAGGTATATGACTTGATCTGAAAATGTTATAGAAAAATAATGGATATGAGGTATAAGGCATGTGGAGATGTGTTGTGAGGCAGTAGGAATAGAGTGAAAAGGACATATTACATACCCCAGAACAAAGGTTGCTAACTAACTATCCACAAGCCAAGTAGAATCCATGGTTGTAGTTTGTATTGCTTCCACATTATTAAGTCATATGATGCTCTTAAAATTTTGAATTATTCAATGTATGATCAGATTCTCACAAAAATCTGAATTTTTTCAGTTTTTCTTTAAAACTGGTGGTGTTCTACCAGCTGGCTGGTGTTAGTAACAGCTGTTCCCTGTGGATGAGGGATGTACTTTCCTGTTTATACGTTCATCAACTTTCCCTCATGTGTCTGAAGTACTCAAACACTGACATATACATATGTCAGAAGTCATAAGGCCATAGTATATTTATGTCACCTACACATACAGCCTCTCCTGAACTTACAGTTGGTTGTACAGAGTCCCAGGGGATATGCTGGGAGAGAGGTGGGAACTGATTTGAATTCATGGAAGTCTGAGCAGCAAACAATCAGTGTATTTTCATTGTTTAATTAAAAATATTATGGCTTTAAAAAATAAAACAATACAGTTGTTAATACCTTGTTTTTTCCTAATGTTGCACACATTTATGTATCTTCTCAGGCTATAAATACTCTCACTAGCAATAAGGATAAATTATATCAACAAACACATACAATGACCTAATAGGAAAAGTGATAATCTCTTAAAAATGTCACATACTAGCAGTCAATTGATACTTACAAGGCAGTTACTATGAGTAATTATAACTTAATTAAATATTGATTATTGTAAGAGCTCTATTGTGATTTAGGATCTATGTAGTGTAGAGTAAATCTGGGTGATTTGAAATAAACTCAAAATGACATTAGCAACTACTGTGTAATTGCATTTTACAGTTATTAAATGTGACTAAACAAGCTAGAAATTTATGGAGAACAAGTGAAATATTACCATAAGATATTAACATTGGTTTCTCAATACTTAATCTTATCATATATTTATTTTATCCAGTAGCTCTAAAAAGCTTAAAGTTTCCAAAGTTGTTTTTTCTTTGTTAGAATGTCAGTTTACTCTCAGTTTTCTCCATGAAACACTGAAGTATTTACAATAGAAATTCCACGTACCTTTCGGAATATTTTGTATCATCTTTGTCAACGTTTTGACAGAAAACCAATAGGATATTATTATGCAACAAGGGGTCTTAAACTTACTTAGACCAATACATTCCTTTGGAACACTAACAGTTTATTTTAGGGTTTATCAATTAACTGATTTATCCTCCCTTTCTTGCCTCTTGCAATAAAAGTGTGATCAAGTGAGAATGAATTAAATCCAAACAACCTCATTCTTCCTCTTATGGTTTGTGTCTAGAGATCCCCACAAAGCCTCATGCAGTCATGGGGGCAGGCTTCTAGAGTTTGTGACTGATTCATGGTTCAGTGCTGGGATTATGGGTGTGAGTACTGCATCTGCTCTGGGGTGCATAGCCTGCATACAATATAAGGGAGGGAAAGAGGCTTGATCCTCTCTTTCCCCCCTTTTTCTCTTGCTGCTTTTGCTGTCTGCTACCACCATGAACAGTTTCCCTCTGCCATGTGCCAGCCTGATTTGGACTTCACCAATAATGGATTGAAATCTCCACAAACTGTGAGCTAAATAAACTTTTCTTTCCTTAATTTTGGGCATCTGGTGTTTTGTTTCAGCAATGAAAGAAAAGTAACCAGTTTCTATCTGGATATCTATGTTAGGAAAATGTATTTTAAGGTTTTTAATTTTTGAGGGCAAACAAAATTTGTCACCACAGCAAGATAATGTTTAGGGAATATTTTTGATTAACTTTCAGACTTTGCTGTTGTAACTTTCCACTCATATTTGCCTTTCCATCAGTTAAAGGAAAACAAACATTATTTACTATGCTAATTAGAGATAGTAAGTAAGACTTTATCCAAGAGCAGACTATTGCCCCTTGAAAAATATTATAGAGATACTTCATAAAACTAAATATAGACCTACTGTATGATCCAGCTGTACTACTACTGGATATATAAAGGAATTGAAGTCAGTACACAGAGGAGATGCATGAATACATTCATGCTTGCTGTGGCACTATTTACAAATCCAGGAAATGGAATCAGCCAAGGTGCCTCTATTGGTTGCTTTTCTCTCATTGCTGGGGCAAAATACTTGATGCCCAAAATGAAGGAAGAAAAGGTTTGTCTAGCTCACAGTTTTTTGGAGGCTTCAGTCCATACTCAGTTGACACCAAGAAAGGGTGATGTGGCTAAGGGGCAACTATTCATGGCAGCTGCAAGCAACAAGAGTAAAAATGGAAGATGGGGAGCAATCCACTTTCCCCCCTTATATTGTATGCTGGCTATCCACCCTGGGCAGGTGCAAGACTCATACTGCCAGTCCCTGCACCAGACAGTGAACCAATCACAAATGCTAAATTCAGCCACCCCTATGATCACATGAAACTTGGGGGGGGGGCATCTGAACACAAACTGTAATAGCGCATCTCAAGAGATGCAAGGATAAAGAAAACAGTATACATTCAATCATGAAGAATGAAGTCGCATCATTTTCAGAAAAATGGATTAATTTAAGTAAAATTAGCCTGACACAGGAAAGCAAGTATCATATTTCCTTTCATATGTGAAAGAAAAGGAAACAGAAAATAGAGGTCTAGCTTTTAGGGAAAAAGAAAGGATAAGCAGACGAGAGAGAAAGAGACGGATGGAGTAGAATGATGAAGACATAATAGGTGGGAGTGCGGAAATAGCAAAGTGAAACTCGTTAACTTGCTTAGTTAACAGGTTATAATAATAAATAATAATAAAATAGTAAAACAGACAAAAACGCAAAACAAAACAAAAAAAAAATCATTCCTCTATTAGGGTTCCCAAAGCCCATTGTGAGTTTTCTTTCTTTAATTGTACATTAAGTGATGTTTCCTCTTCAATAAATGACAAGAAGCTATGAAATAAATGTTTAATAAATATGTGGATATTTTCCCTGTTTTAAATTCAATATTTTACTGGCACACATGTAAAGATTTGGCTTTTGAAAAGATTTATCATTGTAATTCTTCCCTTCTGCCTCACTGAATGTACCATATTTTTCTTTTATTTGGTAATTTTATATCTTTTCTGTAGTTGGGTTTCTGAATGAGAAGGCATGAAAGTGTTAGACTTAAAACACTAAATGATATGCAAATATTGTCAGTGCTCTTGGATACTCTCAAGTGTTTGTGTTAAAATATAATATATGGGGAGAAGAGTTGGACATTTGTTTCATTCATTGCCATGACTTTAAACTAAATTTGTCTAAGATTAATCTCCTCTTCTTGTTTTTTATCTCTCCAAAACAACTCCCCTTCTCAAGTTGTTGAGACTACTATATGCTCAGAATTTTTAGTTTTGTCTTTCTATAAAACCTCAAGCTTCAGCCACCTGCTTGCTTTCAAAGCTGTCCATAGGTCACTTGGGGCAGGGAGGGTGTCTCTGTCCCTCCATCTTTATTTCTTATGAGTTCCAAGGCAGTTTCCACAGCTCCTTCCTCTCCTCTGTTCTTATCAAAATCCTTTAAGTTTGGGAGCCCTATCTTGTTTCTGTAGCTCTCTGACTGTTTACATTTGGACAAACCACCTAATCTTTAAAACTCTTAGATTCTAAATTTGTAAAATAGAGAGAGGATGCCGGGCATGGATAGGCAAGTATGTTAAGTTTCTTCCCAGTTCTTGAGTAGTTTTGTTCTGCTTCCATCTTATGTTGCCTCCCCTACTTCAGTGATGCTCTACCAATCATTATACCTTATGCCAGCTTCACATTTCTGAACTGTTACATACAGCACTCTCTCTCCATGCAATGAAGTTAGCTGCTGAGACTTGGACTCTGTGGTATCATTCTTTTTTGATGTGTAAAGTTCCTGTATTACTTTTATGATGGATCATATTTTTTCTAGGGCAAGAACCATGATTTAGACTTCTTTGGTGTGCCTATTGTCTTATGTCAAAAACTTAACAGTAATAGTCTCAGAGAAGAAGCTAACTATATACTTTTGATGGAATATTGATTTTAAAAAGAGAATGAATAGTTCCATTGCACCAAGCTGTGTGGGCTGAAAAACATTCCATGTATATCATATAATTCCAAGTGTATCTCAGCTAATATTTTAACTGTTTTAAAGTTTTTTCTCATCTTTTCACTTTCACAATCAAGCACATAACAAATTTTCAAACATAGGTTGATTGAGAGACTGGGCTAAGAAAAATCTGCTTTGGCAGCTCTTAATTAACATCTGAGTTTATTTAAAATAATTTCATCTCTTAAGAATAAAAAAGCACTTCTCAAATCTGAGCTTTTCATATGGAGATTTAAATACTCTCTTTCAAAGTATATTAATCTTCATAAGATTTTTGTTATTGCTATCACTATCCTGTGTACATCAATGCTCTGTTTCCCCCCAACAGAATCTAACAAGAAAACACTTGTCTTGTGTAATCACATCTAAAACTAAGAAAATATTGGCAAAAACTCATAAAATCTTATTGCTCCCTTTGGGCAAATGATAGCAAACTCAGTGGACACTATTGCCATTTATAAGAATGAATCACAAATTTGCATTGCTTCTGGAATCATAAACGGCTTGTCTCATAAAAATTGAGTGAAGACTGCTTATTCACTCACAAGAAGGTCAACATGAATAATCAACTCAAAATGAACCTTCAAAAGTATTTTGATGTTAAAACTTGTTCATCACAGCTAAAATATTTTACTTGTTTGGTACCAGGGATCTAGCTCATGACCTCACGCTTACCAGGCAGCCATTTGAGCTGCTGAGCTAAACTCCTGGTCCTGCAGCTAGTCTTAAGAGTAACATTCACTTTTTACTTTTAGTTCTATTTCATGTGTTTCAGTAGTTAGACTTTTGCTGTTCTGAGAAACTAAAATGGCTTCTCTAACAGGAACAGCAGTTATAATTTCTGACGACAACTAACAGAAACAGCCTTTGTCTAATAAAAGGGAATTTATTTCCTGGGAATGGTGGAATCAGAGACACTCTGGGATGCTTGGGGTCAGGGAATGACAAATGAAAACCAGCAAGATACAGAAAACAGGACACAGGGAGCCTTGCAGCTAGCATGTAACCTAAACTACCTGATCAAGGGGGCAGAGCCACCTTTGCTAAACAAGCAAACTTACAAGCTTTCCTAAAGTCTTTAGTCACTTATTGAGGAGGAGTATGTATTCTCTGTAAGGGAATTGCTTGCAATTATACACCCTAAATTACATGAAACGAGGAAAATCTTTTATCCCTGTGGAAATTAAGGAGATTACATAGGGAATATATCTGAGTGACCTCAAAGAGATAAATATTTGATATAATTATTGCTCAGAAATATAGGCTTGTATTTATTCAGTGCATCATACAATCAGCGAGTAGAACTAATGTTATGCATGTCTATGTGTCTGCCTACTGGGCAAAGAGCATGGCCCTGAACTTGATATGGACACATCTAGTAGGTAACAGAAGACTGCAAAGGAGGAAGAACAGTGCAGTGCCTATAATTAGGGTCTTGATGAATCATGACAGCAATGAGGAAATCAGGGAACAGCACTAAAGGCAGAAGATGGTATCAGATGTGGAGTTATTAGAGTTAACTCATTTTCGGTTCTAACATCTCACATATCTGTAACTTTGGAGAAATCACTAATTGTCTCCCACATTCAGTATCATCCTTCCTACAGTGAGAAAAGTAAATAGCTTTTATAGAATTGGAAGAAATAGATGAAATTGTGTAGAGTGATGTACTTAGTGCTTTTAATGGGCACTTGATAAATGGTTGTTAATTCATTATTTATGCATTCACTAAACAGAGAAGAACTGCCTCAATCTTGGCCATGTAGAGAAGGAGATATGGGAAGTAGCTCCTGAAGGATGAGTCGGTCTCCTCTGGATGTCAGCAGAAGAATACTCTGGCACATTCAAAGGGGAAGAAGTGATAAGACCATGAAACTATCTGGAGAGGTTTGAAGAACAGCAAGGATGGACAGTTCACATACAAGGCAGTGTCAGACATAGAGAAGCAATGAATAGGCGCAATAGTTGATGAAAGGTGTTCAATGCTAAAGAATAAGTAATAAGAAATAGGGCTTTTTAACATGTGATCCCTGTGCCTCCTGCATTCAAGTCACCAGGAATATTTCCTCAAAAGGAGATTCCAGAGCCTCAGCCTAAACTTCCTTAGTCAGAATCTCTAACTGTAGGGAACGGGCAATCCACAGGTTTTACAGTCTCACTGAGAGGTTTCAAGGCACTTTACAACATGAAAACCCTGTTAAAGCAATAGAAAGCTAAGGGAGATGTTTAAGTGGAATAGTCATGAGGAAATGAGATTTTAGGACTCCATGCAATGGCTTTCTTTTACGTTAGGACTTTAGAGTATATTTTATCCATTCTGGTAAGATTTTGATATTGTTGGGCTAAACTTACACATATGAGACAGAATCTCATCTCACACAATAGTATTCCCTTTTTACAGCCAAGAATCAGTCTAGAGTAAGGAATAATTCTGTGGCAAATAAAACAGAGGAAGATGGCTGATAATAAAAGTGAAGGATTTCAAAAAAGCATTTAACACTCAAGGAGATGCAGCCAGGGGAAGAAGCACGCTTTTGAGAGACAGATAGAAGTGGGGAAAGGGAAAAAAGCAGCATAAATTTACAGAGTTATGGTAAATGTCACAGAGAATTCAACAATTTTCTTTGCAGAATTTAGAAAATGAGTGTACATAATTCCAGCTGGATATCAGAGAGAATTTGAAAAGTCCCCTGAGGTGATTTAGAGAGCTGGTTTTACATTCAGGCTGAATGAAAGAAAACATCTATATTTCAGCTAAACATACACACAGACTCCTTCAATGGTTGCATGCACAACACACTTAGTTTTTTAAAATATATTGTTAGATTGAAAGCAGAGCAAGTAAAATTGCTTGGGGATGCCCTCTATGTATCTTCCCAGGTTCCTAAAGCCAGGACTTCAGATGTTGAGCCAACACGATCAACCTGCTCCAATGCAACATAACACAAGTTTTGTTGAGAATTGGATTGACAAAAAAGAAACAAAATCTGTTGCTTATTCTGATTTAAAGCCTTAAAATTGTGTAAGCAAGCATGGACCTCTGTACTATTTAGATGTTTATTTGCAGAGAACTACAGTGAGGCGTAGCCTGTAATTCCTAGCAGCACAATAGAGTTTGAGCTCCTTTAAACCGATTTCTTATTTTTATTCACTTGATGAAGGCAAATCAGAAAGCGTAGGAAAGAAAGAGAGAAAAGGTTGGCAACATTTTGAAGATTACAGAAAGTCAAGAAAATCATTAAAAATTAAAAACAGGGCTGGGAGTTTAGCTCAGTGACACAAGCACCTGCCTGGCAAGCGTGAGGTCATGAGTTCGATCCCTTGTACCAATAAATAAATAAATAAATACAAACTTTGCCTGGAAGACAATTTCAACACAATAATATGAAGAACACGGTAATATATCAGAGGCAGACAGATAAATATATTTTTATAACCATGGTATGCTGGACAGCACAAGTGAGAGATGTAAATAGAAAACCCAAAATGGAATTCCAAGGAATCATTCTTGTTCAAAGTCATCCATCCATCCACCCATTCAACTAGTATTCATGTTGCCAGTCTGTTTTTTCACTCTCTATGTGATAAGAATATAAGGATAAACCCGACACAGTGCCTTGCTCATGGTCACACACCCCTGGGGCAGAGGAAGACATGATAGTAAAATTTTTTTTTTTTTTTTGTCTTTTTTGAGATGGGGTCTCGCTATGCAGTTCAGGGTGGCCTTGAGCTCACTTTGTAGCCCAGGCGGGTCTTGAACTCACAACGATCCTCCCACCTCAGCCTCCTGAGTGCTAGGATTACAGGCATGAGCCACCATGCCCGGCGATAGTAAATATTTGCAAAGTATTATATGTAAGTGCAGTTAGGAGGCATGTGGGTGGTCATGAAAACATTTAGAAGAAACGTGAAGAAACAGTACTTGAAGCTGTATGAGTATGTAGCAGAATAAATACAGAAGAGGCAATCTATAAGAATATTTGATAGAACCTTAGTATGAATTAGTATCTGACCACTTTTAATAAATAACTGGTAATTTGTTTGATATATTACCATTCAAATATCATATTATCATGCCACATTTAGCTAGAATGTGAGTTTTAAAGATGAAGTAATCTTATTGTAATTCTTCAGA
This sequence comes from Cavia porcellus, assembly GCF_034190915.1. Lineage (NCBI taxonomy): Eukaryota > Metazoa > Chordata > Mammalia > Rodentia > Caviidae > Cavia > Cavia porcellus. Next base: position 83,423,143 of record NW_026947484.1, read on the forward strand.
ATGATACATCTCTGCTACACTTGGGATGAAGGAAACAATGAAGGAAAGACTGTGTAGTTAGGACCTCCATTTCTTTAAACCAAGAATTTTTAGAAACTCAAATGAAATAAATTCATGATTATATCTTCTTTTCTTGCAGTCCTGTAAGAGATGAATGTTAACATTAAGTTAACTCAAATTAATCCTTAAACTTTGGAATCTGACTTTTTTTTTGGGGGGGGGGTGACTCAGAAAACTGTACTGAGCTAAAATAACTGGTATTTGTCAAATACCTATTTTATGCCTAATTTTCTGTCCAGAACTTAATATAATTTATTTTCTAGATTAGTACTATGTAGGAGGGTTATGGAAGTGACAACAATGCACAGAAGGTTTAAACACAGAGATAATGAGATTCAAATTCCACTCCTCGTTAGTTGTATGGCCATGGACGTATTACCTAGCTTTTATGGACTTCACTCTTTTCATTTGTATGATATTTATGTGAATGGAACCTACCTTAGTGGTAATTACGATTATTAAAATATTCAATGTAAGTGCAATGTTTGGAGTAATAGTTGGCCCCAAATAAACACCAATTAATGTTAACCATTGTTATTGCTTTTAGTATTACACACAACAGTGTTCATAGTAGGTATGCTGAAAATTTTCCACTTATCTGTTTAAAATTTTAGCAAATATAAATATAAGAAATAGAATTTGACAAAAGATGATAGCAAACACCTTACAATGAATAGTTACAATGAATATTACAAGAAAAAACTATACATGCAATATTAGAAAATAGACAAGGGTGAATTTTACCATCAGTTGTGATGAATAACATACTGGACATTCTGGTGAGAATGATATGAGATGAGGAAAAATGTAGAAGAAAAAGAAGAAGAAGGAAGAGAAAGAATGCAGATGAAATAGAAGATGAAGGAGGAAGGGGGAGAGGTCAAAAGAGGGGGATGAAGAAAAGGAGGGGAAGAGGGAGAGGAAGAGAAAGAAGAAAGAGAAGAGGAGGAGGGAGTAGTAGGAGGAGGGGGGGTGATATGCAAATATATAGTCACTAGAAATAAAAAAATTCATGATATGCATCAAAATTCCAAAAATAATTATTGGAATTAAAAGGGGAGTTTACCAAGATTACTGGATCAAAGATCAATACACAAAAGTCAACTGAATTTCTAAACCATATTTTAGAAATAAACAAAAAATAAAATTTTAAAAATACATCTGTTATGATAGCATGAGCAAAGGCAATATATATCTAGGAAAAAATTCTATGAATAAAACTACAAAACTGCATTAATGAAATTAGAATGTAGAAAACTCAAAGGAAAAAATTAGAAGATCAGTATTTTAAATGTATAAACTTTCTCCAAAATTAACCTAAGTAATGAAATTTTTTGGTAAAGTATTCCAAACTTCCTTTTCTCTAGGAAAATATTGGGTATTATTTTTTTTTGTAAATGTTGATTAACCTTGATATTTTGTATTAATTTAAAAGTCAACTCATCAGAGCTGGGGATTTAGCTCAGTGGAATAAGCACCTGCCTTGCTAGCAGGTGGTCATGAGTTCAATCCCCGGTACCGATTAAAAAAAAAAAAAAAAAAAGTCAGGGGGCTGGGGATTTAGTTCAGTGGCACAAGCGCCTGCCTTGCAAGCAGGCAGTCGTGAGTTCAATCCTTGGTACTGATAAAAACGAAAAAGACAAAAAAAAAAAGTCAGCTCATCAAAGAAAAAATTATTGAGGTTGAGATGAGAAATAGGAAAAAATTTAATGCATTATCAGCTTTCACATAAAATATAATATATTAAAAAAAACCATAGCCATGACAACCAGTTGATAGATACAACATATGAGACAAGTCAGTCTTTTTTTTTTCTTCTTCTTCTTTTTTTAACAGTACTGGGGATGAAACTCAGGACTGCCTGACAAGTCAGTCTTAAACAAATGTAAATATACAGATCCTATGTGTTTAACACTACATTGGGTGGAATCCTCAGAGAGAAAGGAATAGCATTCTTACAATATGAACAACCTTGGAAAATGTACATGTTTATGTGAACCAAAAAATTACTGAAAATTAAACCTGAGTACATGCCATACTAGAACTATTAAATAGTACATTATACAATGTAACAGAAAATTAATACATTGGAAGAGAAAACTAAATAAATGTCATAGAACCTGGCTGAATACTCCCAAATTGCATTACCTTTTTCTGAGCACATAAGGCAGCTACATTTTCTGGATCTCTTTACAAGTCAGGGTCATGTGATTGGAACATGAGCAAAATGAAATATTGTACTATTGAAGATGATTGATCTCCTGAACATTGTGATTTTATTTATTGACAGTAATTCCCTCACTACTTTAGAATTTACTGAGATGCTGCTGCTAACTTCCCTGAGATTATTTAAGTAGGGTTGTCGAATGCATTGCTTGTGGGTGTGGTATCTCCTGTGAAATAACAAGATCTGGTGGGATTTTATTATTCTACAGAGCATCCTTAATGCCATCAAATCACTTCTAGTCATTTTTGGCAAGCACATGCTCAAGCTAGCCTTTAAGATGTCCCACAATTTCCTGTCCTGGCTATGACAACTGATGTATCTCAAGACAAAAGGGAGCCCACTCAGCTTCTTAGCTAGCTTGTTGTCTTAGGTAAGCTCTTCTGAGCATGCCCTTGGCTAAGCTGTTCCCTTGCCTTGGTGCAAGATACTATCTTTGTCCATTCTCTCACATTCTCTAGTTGTTCAGTATAATACTACTGTTAATATGATCTAATCCCAAAATTCATTGGCAATGGAAGTGGCTAGACTAGACATTGAGTGTCCTAGAAACATTGGTCAGATAGTATGTGTTTCCTCTCATCTAAATGTTGTATGAACAGGCTTTACCCTGAAGACAGAGTTGGAAGCAAACATCTATGGAAAAACCTATTACATCATCCAAAAAAGAGACTTTCCCTGAACACTTTACTCATGAAACCCTTTATTCACTGAAAGGAAGAGATCAATATATTTCTAACTGTCGGCAACAACCTGCTAGTGGGTTAAAAAATCATCACGACTCAGACACAACATATAATTTTAAATGTCTGCATTTGTTTTTAGAACCTAAGAGTTCATAACCCTAACTGGGTATGAAAACATTCAACTTAGGTGTCATCAGGGTAACAGAACCAAGATTAGGGAGCTGACAATCCAAGGGAAAACAGGATAAATGTGTTGTAAATGAAGCAGCCACACTTGTAAAAATTATATCAGTTAAGTGAGAACTTGAGAGAGTGACCTTGTTATACCCCTGTCACCATGCAGTGTTGCTACACACACACACACACACACACACACACACACACACTATTCACCCTTTTCAGTGTTTGTAGAAGGAGCTTCTTCCTGGGGGAACATGGAAGGGTTTAACAGGGATTAGTTGGCTTCTCTTGTGAAGTCTTGACTATTCCTTTCAATTCTAGAATCTCTGATGTTTCATGCAGCTTCACATCATTAAACCAACATTGAAATGGGAAAATAGATTTGTACTGAATGCTGTTTACAAACCAGAAACTTTTATGTTGTGGATCTCATTTAATCTACATAATAGTCCTGTGTAGAATATATTACTATCCTTACTTACAAATGTGTGCATTAGCTATGTGATATAATGTGCTCAAGGTTACCTAAGTATACAGACAAGCTCCATTATTGTAGTCTCTGGTCTGTATCATGCTTCTTCTCATCACAACCTGAGGAGCCAGGTTACTATTTTGACATTATTTATTTCCAGGCTTTCTTAGGCTTTCTTTTCTTACAGGATGAATTATTATTTTATCATAGGACTAATGCTCTCAAAATGCACTACAGAGCCACAGCAATTATTACCACCTCAAATAGCACCTGTCTATCTAGTAACTACCTTTTGAGCTATTGTTGAACCTCAGGTTTCACAAAAGAAAAGACTGCTTTTCAAAGCATTCTGCTGCTGTGGCTTTGCACAAACCTGAACAAATTTTCTGGAATCCTACTTTGAAGACTAACTACCTGAGTCAGTATTCCTTATCATTGAATTAAATTACCTTTCTCCAGAAGACGTGTGTTTTTTCTAAAAACAGTAGGGTGGCATGTAGCTCAATTAATGCTTCACCACTGTCACAATATGTTTAAGCTTTTCCATGTTCTGTTATTCAGGACCAAAATATCATCCTGGCAAATCATCCAAACATTTTTGTTTGCACTTTCACTGCGACTGGGGCTGCTTTAATGTGAAATCAAAAACTCCAATTTCTCTTCAAAACTCAAATTATCTTCAAAAGAAAGAAAGCTATCTTAAGGCCATCCTGGGTATGGAAGTAGAGGATGTCCAAGTAGCTTCTCTTATAATCCTTCTGGGCTGCATTATCTCTCACCTCTCTGCTTTTTTCCTCCACTGTCCTTTCTGTGAGGAGTTTCTTCTTAGAAAAAATTAATTTTATTAATAAATAGTTCTTGAAGTCCAACTGGTGCATTGATCTGTTAAGGTACAGTGTTTCTTCACTGTTTCAGTGTGCTGTATATCTTGTAAATGTGAGAGCAAAGAGTTAGTGTCAGATGTCAGCATAGTCTTTTCTAAATACTTCTTGTTAATTTCATGACAGAATGTGGGGTGGAAGTGAATTTGTCCATTAGGAAAGTTTGTGAAATATTCAAGAGATCCAGACATGCTTCAGATACTGCAACCACCTTCATCATTCATTGGCTCATTGGAAGTCATCAAAGCACTCATCTGAGAAAGGCAGTCATAGTTCTTTCCAACTCTAACTGGCCAAATCAATCAAGATCCAAGCCAGGAAGAATTTTTCTTTTTTTCCAACTTTTTTTGTTGCTGAACATTGACTATACAGATTGATATGTCAGATATGAATATTTACAAAACATACGTTAATCATTCCCCACCCAAACCTCCCTTGACTCACTCTCACTCTTAGTTTCACTTTTGTATTGGGAAGTTTTCATGTGTAAAATGTATTTTGGTCATACTCATGTCCCCTATTGCCTGTCCTTCCACCCCTCCCCCTTCTTTCCTCCTCATGTTTAATAGTCTCTCTCTTCTATCCTCTTGTCGTATTTTATAGAGTTGATGTGTTATGGAGAGTATATGATATTTCTCTTTCTGAGTCTAGCTTATTTCACTTAGCATGATGATCTCCACCTCCAGGTCCATCTATTTTTTAAAAAAAATGACTTAATTTTGTTCTTTTTGTTTGGTTTAGTAATACTTCTCTGTGTATTTACACCACATTTTCTTTATCCATTCATCTGCTGATGAGCTCCTAGGCCGGTTCCACATCATGGCTGTTGCATATTGTGGCACAATAATCGTGGATGTACAGGTATCCCTATAGTATGCTGACTGTAACTCCTTCATGTGTATACCAAGGAGTCGTATATCCTGATCAAACAATAGTTGTGTTTTTAGTGCTTTGAAGAATGTCCATATGGATTTCCATAGTGGTTCTACTGATTTAAATTCCTTCAGAAGTGTAGAAGTGTTATTTGTCCCTCACATCTTTACCAGAAATTTTGTTTTCCACATTCCTTGGGACAGTCATGTTGCATCAGTGGGAATCTCATTGTAGTTTGAATTTGAATTTTCCTAATAGATAAAGATGTTGAACATTTTTTTCATGTATTTATTAACTATTTGATCTCCTTTTGAGAAGTATTTGTTCATTTCTTTTGCCCATTAATTGATCAGGCCATTTGACTTGTTGCCAATAAGTTTGAGTTAGCTCTATATTCTAGATATTAATTCTCTGTCAGATGAGAAAAATTTTCTCCCACTTTGATGGCTGTCTCTTCACTTTGTTCCTCTTGTTAGGCAGAAATTTTTAATTTGAGAAAATCTCATTTGTCGATTTCTGATATTTCTTATGCTACTGAGTCCTATTTTAGAGAAACTGAGGTAGAGAAAGCAATGAAACATCATGCATAGTAAGGGGAGAACTAAAATTATCCTTTTTGGAGACAATATGAGCCTATATGTAGAAGACCCTAAAAGTTTCACCAAGAGTTTTAGAGCTGATAAATTCAGAAAGTAGCAGGATATAAAATCAATATTTAAAGATTAGTAGCTCTAAACCAATAATGAACCCCTTAAGAAAGAAATTAGAAAAACAATTCTTTTCAACATTGTTACCAAAAATTCCTAGGGATCAATCTAACTGGGAAAATGAAAAATTCTCTACAGTAGATATTTCAGAACAATGAAGAAAGAAAATGAAGACAGTAAAAGATGGAAGTATTATAGATGGCTAATTTAGGTAGAGATTAATATGCAGTCAGAGAGGGATTATGTCCTCAAGGAAATCAGGACCAAAAAAAAAAAAAAAAAAGACATCAAGGTTGTGAGTTGAGGCAAATATGAAGAGATTCATGACTCAGGATGGAGAAGTTTATCTCAACAGGCCTGTGAGATAAACAGCAACGTGAGATTATATTGTAATTAGCACCACTTGGACCAAGGGGGCCCAGGAGGCATCAGACACATAGGAGACCAACCAGAGCATCCAGTCATAATCTCCTTCCTTTCCAGAAATTCTTTTCAAATATCCTTGCAATACAACTTATTTCCTTAGTGGATCAATATTAGCTAAGTGACTGTACTTGTAATCTTATAAATTGATTGTAGTTTGACCCATGTTGTAACTATGTTGTGATGTTGCTTTTCCCTATTTCTAATGAAACTCTTCCAACTTCTTCCTTTGGTTCACAACTTCATTCTTTCATGTTATAGGATCACAAACTTGACACATTTGACATCTAACAGGTTAGGACCTGTTTTTCATATGAGGAAGACTTCTGTGGTTCATGAATTGACAGGATTAATGTTGTTATAAAGGCCATACTACGAAAAGCAGTCAACCGATTCAATGCATTCCTCATTAAAATATCAAAGATGGTCTGCACAGAACTAGAAAAACCAATTCCAAAATTCATAGGGAAACTCGAAAGAGCCAGAAAAGCCAATGTAATACTAAACAACAGAGCAAAATGCAAGATATCACAATACCTGATTTAAAATTATACTATGAAGCCATAGTAACAAAAACTGCATGGTACTTGCACAAAAAATAGACATGCAGACCAATGGGAAAGTATATAGGACACAGACACAAATTTGTTCAACTTCAACCATTTGATTCTGGCCAAAAAGCCAAAAATGTATGTTGGATAAAATATATAAGAAATAATACTTTGAAAGCTGTATATGTACTTCTAAAACTGAAATTAGGTCCATTAGATCCTGTACAAAATTCAATTCAAAATGGATCAAAGATCTAGGCATAAAACTTGAATCTTTGAAACTGTTAATGAAGACAGAGGGAAAATAAAGCCACAGACATAGATAAACCAGAAGAACTTAAAAAAAATCGCCTTAAGAATAGCTTTTCAATGACAGAAACATGAAATTTAATCTTACTAACTTTTGAAATTGATAATTAGAAGGGATTGGGGACTGATCCTGTGGTCACATTCTCTGAGGATCCTGGATATAAGAATGTTTGCTTTGGGACTGTCTGGTTTGCTGAATGGAGGACTAAAGAGTGTCCTGGGCATGTAGCAGAGTTGTCAGTTTGGGTCTGTATGACATTAGGGTCCTTCCATTCAGTCAGGGACACTCTTCAGTGCACTGCAAAAATCCTTAAAGTTTTCTCCCTTAGTTACTTTTCTTTCATTGCTGAGACAAAATATTCTACACCTAAAGATAATAGGTGGCAGATTTATTTATCTCACAGTTCTCTGAGGTTTCAGTCCATAATCAGCTGGCTCCAAAGCAAGGTGGTACATGGCAGAAGAAAAACAGTTCATGGCAATAGAAGATAGCAAAAGCAACAAGAGAGACAACAAAAGAGATATAACAGTGTTTTCCCCTTTTATGTTGTGTCTAGACTCCTGATATTAGTGAAATTAGAGTAGTGTCAACCCAATCAGTGGACTGATCCAGCAATCACCCAGCCTTAATATCAACATCTTTAATCCAGTGTAGCACTATGAATCAATCACACATAGTAGATTCAGTCACCTCCAAAGAAAAAACTCTATGACAGCATGTAGATTTGGAGGGACATCTAGACATAAACTGTAACACTTGCCAATGTGTGGAAGCTCCCAATCGAAATTAATGCTTTATCAGTAGAGAAATTAGACTTTCAGATGACTGAAGGCTGGGAAAATGACCTGTGTCTTCTTCCCTGACTTATTGGAAAGACCAACTAAGATTCTTTTTAAGATTTCTTACAGAGCAGCTGTTTGCTATAGCTGAGACCTTTTACCAGACCATGATGCTTCCCAGGCATTTAGAATATAAAAGCCTGTCTTGCAGGCTATCTTGAAAGAATGCTAGTGTTTTGGAGATTTAAGCATTAGGAGCTGAAATGCTCATTCATTAAGAAATAGAGCTGCTACCCTGTATCATGAAATGGGATCTCAGAGGTACTTATGCTGGTCGGTGCTTTTATGCTATAGAGGTAATTGTTGCAGTATTGATTTTTCTCAGGTCTCTTACTGTAGCAAACTGCCAACTTAATCTATAAGAGCTCAGACTAACGCTTGATGTACTGTTTCCTGGGGAGTGGAGTGTCAATTTTGTTCTTCTGGAACTTGAGGCATTGTCTCCCACAGTGCATGAGGTTCTCTAATGACATCATTTTAAAGTACTGTATTTGTTTTTTCACAAATGAAAACAATGAACAGTGTAGATGACAGATGCCATTACATGTCATCAACAGTATCTCTTAGTCAACCATTCACTTGTTTACTGCAAAAACTGCCTCTTTATTTCATCTAATCTCATTTATTAGTGATTCTAATGACTCATGAGTTATGGAAAAACATTGACTATGTTGAAGAGCACCTTGAAGGAAAATTAGCCCTTCTAAATTTGTTTTTATTGATTTACATCATGAACTCTAGAGTATAGTAAGTTCTGGAGAACTTACTAATGGCATGTGATTGCACAGAGTGCCTTAATGAGATCTTACAAGACAATCTCTTTGTTGTTCTCAGTTCTAGGAAAATCCATCTTTCCTCAGAGTAACTATATTGACTTTATTACATAGATCTTTTGGCTCTCATAAAGAATTCTGGTTCACTCTTTCTTTTGGCTGCCAGAAAACTTTGAGCAAATTTATAGGCAGCTTTCATCAGGTATATATTATCATAAAGTATTCATTCTAATTTGTTCAGTTTCCATCTAGTTTAATTTCATATTCCTTCCAGTGCCTTGTTTCCTTGAGTAATCTCTCCACTCACCTCAGACGATCATTATTGTGTTTCCAAAACTATTTCCAAAGAGACCTCTTAAAAACTTACTGCTTTCCATAGAAGGGGAGTGTTAAATTTCAGTTACTCCTCTATCCTTATATAAGTTGAAAATATCACTAAATTGAAAATAGTTTTAATACCTGGCCTGCCAAATGTATGTGAGCTATATATTTCATAGTACACTAGAATATTTGTTTTTCACCCTCATAATCATGTGGCTAACTGGAAGATGTGGCACATTTTCACTCCTGAGCATTATGAGAGGTGTCATAGCATATGCCACTAGTTAGCTCTGAAAAAAGATCAAACTTCAAAGTATTACTGAATCCATATCAACCTGCCACAATTGTGAAGTTGACATATATAAAACTAGTGTGAATTTTAAATTTTTAAACATTTATTGCAGTAAAATACACATTTCTATCAATCACTCTCAAAGTAGTAACCCTAACTTCAAAAATTTACCCCATTGCTCTTTCCACTCTCTGAAGCAGTTCTGGAAGTCCTCCTTTTTGAGTGTGTTTAGTTGCACTGTAGTGACTGTCTCAGTGTCATAAATAGAGTCAAATTGTTTACTTTTTATGATTATTTTGATTTTGCACAAAATCCAGATGTCACATGGTGCCAGATTTAGTGAATATGGTACACAAGGACACACCATTATGTTTTCATGGACCAGCTTTTCCATAGGATACACTCAGCAGTGCCATTCATGTACTTTTTATCACATCTTGTAGATACTCAAGCAAGGAAACTTCCAGAAATGCTTCAGAAAGTGATGAGAATGATGGAATAACTGTGTTTCTATAAGGCTTTTTTTTGTATTTTTAGCATCAATGGCAATGTGTCTTTTACTGTAGTGATATTTATTTATTTATTGAAGTAATCTCTCTCATGTTTAATTTTTAAATATTTAAAAACTTGGCTACTTTTTCATCACTATTGTTTTAAAATGTACTTCAAGACAACACCACTACTCAAGCATTTCACATTCACTTCATAAATAGTAGCTGTTGGATGAATGAATGCACAGGAAATTATGAGTTTTAAAATTTAAACATTCAACATATGTTTCAATTATATCATGTAAGTCAAACCATTATAAGGTGTGTATTATGGTTTGTGCCTGAGTGTTCCCCCAACCAATCCTCATACAGTCATGATAGCAGGCTTCTAGAATTTGTGATTGACTCATGGTCCAATGCTGGGATTATAGTTATGAGTGATACACACATCCTACGGTGGGTAGACTACATACAATATAAAGGAGAGAAAGACTTTGTATTTCATATGTTCCTCTCTTTTTGCTCTTGTGGTTTTGCTGTCTTTCTCTACCATGAATTTTTGCCTTCTGCCATACCACCGTCCCTTGGACTCAGCAATTATGGACTGGAACATCCACGAATTGTGAGTTAAGTAAATCTTTCCTTCCTTCATTTTGAGTGTCAGATATTTTGTCTCAGAAACAAATGAAAAGTAACTAACACAGAATTCGGTACCAAGAGTGGAGTCATTGATGTGACTATACCTGACCATGTGGTTCAAGAGTCTTTGGAAATGGCTTGTGGGAAGATTTTGGATATGTTTGGAGATGTCACCTGAAAGAGTAGAGCTGGAAAGTCTTAGGCTGTTCTGTGTGGGTAATTCTGGTCAGAACTTAGAGAATTAGACAACTGATAGAAATCCTGCCAGTAAAGACCAGGGCTGGGAAATTTCTTCTGGGAAAAAGCACTGCACCAGCTATTGGATTCCTGATGATGTATGTTACTGTTTGACAAAAAGTTTGTCTGTCTTTTGTTTGTGTCCAGAGATTTTTGCCTGAGACTAACATTAAGTGCAGTGAACTAACTAATCTGGCAGAAGAAACTTCAAGGCAGTCAAAGGTTGACGCAGTGACATTGCTATTGTTGTGAGGTTTTGGCCATATTTTTGTTGCCAATCAAAAGCAAAGAACCCAGCAAGATGATTTAAAATGTTGTGAGTTTGTAAAGGAAAAAAAGCTTCAGCAAAGCTGTGCACTGAAAAGACAGGATTCAGAAGATCTTGACTGCAGAGAAGCAACAGGAGAATATAAAAGAAGGCCTTAGGGCATCACAAGAAGCACAAAGTCACCACCTTCTGTATTCTCAAGACTGCAAAAGTGAAAGACTACTTTGAGGAGAAGACTTCAGAGAACCATGTTCTAGAATAGCAGTAGTCACACTAATTCCAGAATGGCAGCCATGGGCACATCGGGTTCCAAAATGGCAGTAATCACACCAGGTTCCAGAATGTCAGCATCTTAGAGAATTTGTTCCTCAAAATCAGATTCAGAGTGCCCAGCAATGCAGGCACTCACTCCCTACAGTCACGAGAGAGGAAAGTCTAGCTACTGCTTCTGCTGGCAGTGGACCTTAGCATCATCAACACAGTGTTGGTCTTAGTTGCATACATAATGCAAGTGTTCTGAGGTTTAAAAAAGCTTCCATACCAATTTCAGAAGGCGAGGCAGTGTTCCCGTGAGAGGATAATGTGTGAAGCTCTGAAGGTGAAGCCAAAAGTGAGGTGGAAACTCCACAAGTTAAGAAAAGTCAGTAATATGGATCATCTAATGAAAGCTGCAAAGATTGAGCAGAGCAGGCCTAAGAGAGAAGCCCTGGGAGCTATAATCATGGAACTCATATAGAGGTAGAATCACTCAAGCCTTTTGGAGCTCACAACTTGCCACAGATTGGCCTGGATGCTTCACACTAAACTCTAGGACTTAAATGCTTGCCCTGATTGATTTTGGACTTGCTTTGGTCCCAATCCTTTGTATCTCATTTCTAACTTTTGGGATAAAAATGTCTATCTTGTGTCATTGAATTTTGGAAGTGTTTAACTTTTCATTTGTACAGGGACTCACAGCTAAAAGTTGCCCTAGATCTTGGAGGAGACTTGGGACTTGACATTTTCAGCAATGCAGAAATTGTTAAAGGAGTTTGGCAACTCTTAGAGATGGGCTAAATGTCTTTTGTATAAAGGATGTGTATGAGTCTTTGAGTGACCAAGGGCAGAATGTTATGGTTTGTGTTTCAATTTTCTCCCAAATCCTCATGTAGTCATGTAGGTAGGTTTCTAGAATTTGTCTAATGCTGGGATTGTGGATCTAAAAGCTATACTCATCTTACAGTGAGTAACTGTCTTAGTTACTTTATGCTCATCACTGAAACAAAATACCTGATGCCCAAGTTGGAAAAGGAAAGGTTTATTTCTTACAGTTTTTGGAGGTTTTAGTCCACACTCATTTGGCTCCAAGACAGGCGGGCATGGCTGGACCGCAGTTCATGGCAGCCGATGACAACAACCTCGAACCAGCAAAAAAAAGCAAGACACACCTTCTTCCTGCCATTACATCACATCCTGGCTCCACCCCTAAATGGGTGTAGCACTAACACTATCAATCCAAGGACTATACAATGAACGAACAACAAATGCACAATTCAAACTCATGAGGCCTGGGGGACACAAATATAAACCATGACAGTAACTTACATACAATATAAGGGATAGAAAGAGTCTTCTGCATGCACTCTTTCCTTTTTACCTTTGTTGCTTGTGCTGTCTTCCAACACCATGAATTGTTGCTCTCTCCCATAAGCCACCCTGCCTTAAACGCAAAAGTTTGCAGACTTAAATCTCCACATATCTAAATAAACCTTTCCTTTCTTCATTTTGGGTGTTGAGGTTTTTGTCCCAGCAGTGAGAGAAAACTTACCAAGATCGTGTGGATAGTCTATAACATATGGCCAAAATGAAATTTCCAGTGTACCTAAATTAGTTTACCCATTGGCAAAAGGAAGAAGACATTTTAGTGAGAGGATTAATCAAATTAAAGACTGAAGAAAATGGGAGACACTTCTTTCATATGACTTCAATTTCCTTATTTTTACCTTTTCTCTCCTATTTCCTAAGAAGTTGGTATGGCAAATTAGGAACAGGAAGTGTCTTCGGTCTAGCATGTGCTCTGATTTGGAGTATCAATTATGAATCTAGAAAGGACCCAGAGAAAAGGAAACTGGATCAGTTGATCATGCTGGCCTCTAAATTCATCCTTAAAGAGTCAAGGTTGCTTAATACCTACCACAGCTCTGGTCCTACCCAGCAAGTCCTCAGCAGAAAAGAAGAATTTATTTGGGGCTAGAGCATATCCTGTGTCTCTGTTTCTCTTACTGGCCCTTGGAGTGGTACTAGGCAACTGAAATGGGGATTTGGATCCTTGTCACAGAGAACATGGATAGCTGCCACAATTCCCTTATCTATTCCTTTAATCTTGTTGGATTGTCCTTACTTTTGAAAACTGTCTCAAATTGTTTTGCAAGAAAAACAGGATGTGTATCATGAATGAAAGAATATAGAATCATAATGAAAATGAGGGGTAAGCAAACTTTATACCCAATGATGCCAAAGCTCTCCCCAACATGATGTGGTTTTCACAATGCCTGAAACCTACCCACCAGAGATATTTCTTTGAAATGCACAGGATCAAAAGGAGCACATTTTCTTCCACAACTCTTTGGTAATTCATGACTGTACTTTCAAGTACTTTGTAAACTTAAAGCTCTTTATAAACTAGGAGAATGTTAATGTTAATGCTAATGAGTTCAAGTCAAATAACTATGGTATAATTGGAAAAATGAATGTTACAATGAAAGTCAGAATGAAAGAACTTGGCACCTTGAGGTAGAAGACAGTAAAGTTACAAAAGCAAGGCAACTAATGCTTATAGAAAGGAACAAGACCTATTGTGCATCCTGGCAGGGTAGAGCATGTCATGGCATAATGATTAATGAAACTATTGAGGGAAGAAGACCACTTCTCCCATAGGAGACTAAATAAATCATAAGGAGGATGGCCCTGCAGCCAGATAAACCAGGATAATTCCCCTCTCTGCAGCACATTGCTGAAGGTATATGATCTTGATCAAACAAATGGATTTCTGTGCAATTTTCCCATTCACGAAATGGAGAAAGTAGTAGAATGATTCTCATAAGCAACAATGGGGACCGAGTAAGTTGATATTAGGATTTAGAGCTGTGCCTGACATGCTGTAATCACATTGAATGAAACATGGGGGAATCAAAAGTTGGTCCAGGTAAGGACTGGATATCATGGAGGTTGCAAATTGCCTGCCATTTTTACTGTAATATGTGTTTATTTTTCCACGTTAAGAAACATATAGATAGGGCAGAAGCATAAGAAAAATAAATAATAGAAGTGGGGAGTTTGGTGAAACACAGGGCGCACAAATTCAGTGGTGGGGGTAGAGGGAAGTTTGAAAAATGTCTTAAGAAAAAACATTTGATGACAGATGGAGTAATAAGGGTAATCTTTTGTTTTTGCTTTTTAGAAGGACAGGTAAGATAGTCCTTGAATGCTGTGAATTGCCATTACTGAAGTACAAGTTCCTGATGATTGTGGACAAGTGTCTTTGCCTGTGGGGAGCACAGGTGCTGAATGGATGATAATGGACACTTATGAGTGACTAGTGACAGGACATGGCCTTTGAGGACATAGGTTCCATTCTGTTATTGCCCAACAGAACTATGAGGAGAAACACAGATGTAACTTAAAATTTTCTAACAATCTTATTAAAAGGAAACAAAAGAGATATGAACAAAATTAATATGTTTGATTTAATTCAATATATCTAGAATATTATAACTTCAAGTAATAATCAAATAGAAAAATTGTATATTTTACTTTGGGTTTGTTTTTAACTGAGTCTTTGAAATCTATTGTGCATGTTATGCTTTCCATACAATTTAATTTAGGCTAGCCACATTTCAGGTGCTCAATAGATAAATGTGACTAGTGGTTAGTCAGTTTTAGTGTAGAACAGGTCTGTGCCTCCAGTAAAAAAAAATCTTTGCCATTAACCTTTGTCTTAGGGTGCATAGTGCTCATGTCCACCAAATTGATATCTTTATCTTACTTTAGTTACCCATGATTCACTTGCATTAAGTTTCCACTCTACACAGGATCTTGGATGAAATACTGAAAATTCAAATATAACTACATAGAGTATGATTTTATAACCCAAATAAATTTTAAGCAGATTAAACTAACTTTTGAAGTCTTAATTGAATTCAATCATATCAAACTACTTTAAATATTACCCATTGTAAACTTGAATCAAATTGTTTTAAGCCAGCACAAATCTCTTCTTAACAAAAGAAAAGATTTCTAGATAGTTTCTTTGGGTGATAGATTTACTAATGGTGAAAATATCTATGCCCTAAAATGGTTCTTAAACTTTTTATCAACTTAGTTTTATTTGGTGTCATTAGTCAGTGATTACTAGAGAAACATATTTAACATAAGATACCTAAATACATTAGAATTTACAAGATTAGCTTACAATGGCCTCTTGCAGAGTCAGGGGTGGATAAATGTAAAAGATCTGTCTGTGCACTGGATATCTAAAGGATCTGATCAAAGCCCGGGTGTCCATTGTAGTGTCCTATGCTAGTCCATGTCAGGACACCAAAGGTTCTTGACTGCTGAAAGGTCTGTGGTGGAAGTCAAGAGATGATGTCCAAGGTGAAGGTGAAGACTAGAGCTCCTCTGAGGAAACAGAAGTAGCCTTCATTCTTCCTTTCCCTTTTATTGAACTAGGCAACAAACCTACCTGGAGTGGGCCTCCTGTTTTCAGTAAACCCTCTCAGCCACACCCAGAACTATGCTAAACAAATTCAGTTTAGGGCATTCTTTATTCAAGGGCATTCTTTATTCAAGTTGACACAATCAGTTAATTATCACACCTGGGATATGTACTATATTGTAGCCATTTCAAAACAGCTCAACACCTTCTTTCCAGTTCAAAGTTGGATAGTCTTGTTCTGACAATGCTGAGTATTTTTAGGCACATTTCAGTAAATACAAGTTGCTAGGCCAAGCAACATGCGTACATAGAAAGGGTAGCTTTACAGCGTAGCATAGAAAGTTGAAACTAGGTAACAAGAATTGAGACCTATAGTCATAACTGTCTGGCAAGAAGCTAGATTTTAGCCACAACTACCAAGTTATTGTACTATTCTTCAAACTTGAATAAAGGAATGCTTGTTCCCAGTAAGAGGTACATATGTGAAACACTGATTTAAAGTTAAGTAATTGTAATTTTAAACTTGATAATAGATGATAATAATCTTGATCATTAGCTTTGGTAAATGATTCCCAATCCTTAGGGTGATACATACCAAATGGTGAGAGGTGTAATAGTTCCAGTTTAATGTTTGGTCAGTTGAGGTTCCTCCTAACTGTACTCAATAGTACTAACACTTCATCAGACTTCTGACCTCATGTCTCAGAAGGAGGCCTATAGGGAGGGTTATAGTGGTCTTAGGCCAGATAGAAGGAGGTAAACATACACTGATGCAAAGACAATCTCCATAAAGATGAACTAGCCCGTCCTTACTCCTGGTATTATACTATCATGGAATCCATGATGCCTAGAACCATCAGGCTAATATTTCATTAAGTAATCTCTCTTTCCTTTGGATCTTTCTCTCCAAAATGTTCAGTGGCTTGCACTTGGTTACTAAATTAATCTGTAAATAATATGGGTTTTATTACCTTTCTCACATTCCCTAATCAAGATTATTTCCTGCCACTTTCTGGTTGTTGTAAAACTCTATAATCAGAAATACTATTTTAGCTGGGCGTTATAGTGCACACTGTAATACCAGTATTTGGGAGGTTGAAGCAGGAGAATCTTTGCAAGTTCAAGACCAGCCTGACCTACAAAGTGAGCTCAAGGTCAGACTGAACTACATAGTGAGACACCATTTTAAAAAAGAAAGAAAGAAAGAAAGAAAGAAAGAAAGAAAGAAAGAAAGATAAAAATAAGAAAGAAAGAAAGACTGTATTTTTAGTATCTTGTTTATTTGTGTTCTATATTGGTATTCTTGTCTTCTTTTTTTTCCATTCTTATACTATTTTACCTATTCATCAAAAGTGATACAGGCCTTGCTTCCTGCTTGATCTCTCCTAAAATATATAGTTTTACACAAAATCCTCCAACCCTTATAAGGATCAAATGATTTATTGCCTACCCTGCCTCATGTTATTCCTTGAGAATTTGGTCAGTATTAACTTTAACACATCAAATAACTTGAAAAATATTCAATAGCAAGAATAACATCTTTGCAATTATTTCCCACAAGCATAGAATTATGAATAGATAATTTCTTGATATATTCATTCAAAAGGTGGTTTAATGCTTACTACTTGGGATACGTAAGAGAATAAGGCCCTGGTTTTATGTAGCTTGTAACCCAATGGGAGAAAAATAAAGATGTAAGTGAATGAATAAACTCACATAAATAAATTTATAGATAAAACTACAGTTTTTAAGATTCATGGAAAGCTTCAATGAGTAGGTTAAATGATATGAGCAGACTTAAATTATGAGTAGGAAGAGGAAGTCTTGCAAAGGAAAATTATACATTTTATCATTTGCATTGTTTCTAATGACAGCACAGAACTTGCCAATTTAGTTCAGGTATGAAGAAAACTTTACTGACCTGCCTTTGTGAACGTTAAAGGAAGACACTGAACGTAAAACATATGCAAAGGAAAAATATCTATAAATTAGTGGAAGGAAATTTTCCCTCTTACTTTCTGTTGGTGAGAATATACACTGATTTAAATTTACTAATCAAAGAAATTTTATGATGAAACTAATAGCCTAGAGAGCATTCCAGTAGACTTTTAAACAATAAAATGGTAATATAAGACAGATTTTCAAGGCTATCAAGAAAAATAAAGGCTGGACCTTCTGGAATCACATTTTGGTGTCTAGATTGCTAGGAAATATGAAGGCTGTATTAGGTTTTCCAAGAAATGGCAACATGAAAGATGGTGGTGATGTAATTATATATATATATATTTACCTATCAAAAGAGAGAAGAAAAGAGTGAGAGAGATTTATATTGACTCCCTTAATTACAAAGGAATGCGAATCTAAAATTTCTAAATTCCGCAGCTTTAGGCAAGGAGAATACGGACTGAAGAAAGAATTATACTTTGAATTCAAAGGCAGCCTAATTGGTAGAATTTCCCTTTCTTCTAGAAAGGCTAGACATTTTCTATTAAGGCCATGATAAAGGTGTTAGCTATGGTAATGGTTGTTGAAATAATGAAAGGGTCATAGTAAGAAAATACTAGCAAGGTAAAATAATCAGAAATGAATATTTGGATGTTCACAGAGGGAAAGAGGACTCTAAATTGACCTCTAGGTACTTAGTTTATAATCCCATTTAGCCTTTGGCTCTATTACTTGGGATCAGGTTATAGAGAAGCAAGCAATTGTGTTGAGAAAAAAATGTGCATATTTTATGTATATTGTGAATTCAGATTAGAACATAATGTGAGTTTGAAGAACCAATAGGACTTCCAAGAGAGGTATGCAAAATGTTACGTGAGCTTTAGTTTCAAAGTTTTGGGAACATAAGACCAAAATGTGGGCTTCATTCGCACACTCATGGAGGTATTCTACATTAACTTTAATACAACTGACAAAGATGTCTGCAGAGAAAAAGAGCACTGGGCAGGTTAAGGACTAGAAGGAAGAACTCCCCGAAGCTGGAAGGACCTAGGCAGAAGAGAAGAATCAAACAGGCATAAACCTCATAATCCCAGGCAAAGAAAGGAACAAAGGGGATAAAGGAGGAATAGTGCCAAAGCAGGGGAGAGATTAAAGGAAATCCTCCTGCATGAGCCCTTGGTATTTGGCACCAAGACAGCCATTGGCAACCTCAGCAGGAGCACCTGGAGTGGAATGATAGAAAGAAAAGCCAGATTGCTATGACCTGGGGGGTGAGTGGGAAGAAAGAGAAGAGCAGCGATGAGAATCTTCTCATGAAACCTTGGCTGAGAAGGGGAAGATTTAGACTCAAGTAAGAGGGGAAATTTTAAATTTGAGTATAGGAGAGATGGGAGCATTTTTAATAGAGAAAGACTGAGGTGGAAGGGCAGAGAGAAGCTGTAAGAAGAGGTTATAGATACAACACAGTGAGTTTCAGAGTAAATGGGAACAAATCATTAAACAGTCCTTATCCTGAATAACCTACTTGTGACTGGAAGAAAACAGAGAACCTGATTGCAAAAATAAGTGCACATGTTGTCGGGAAGACTTGAACAACTCTATGGTGATAAGCTTAGTTTTTTTTTTTTTTTTTTAAAGGAGAATTGTTGAGATCACCATTATTAGAATTCCAATGGGATGGAAATTGGCATGGTTTGAGGCAACTGCTAAAGGTTTAAGACAATAACACAAGTGGCAAGGAGAAGATAATGTTAACGGCCCAATTCAAGTTAGTGACTGAGTTCACAGGGCATTAATGGTTCCTACTGTGTATTGTTTCATTAGTTGGGCTGACACTGACACAAGAAAGGGCAAATAAAGGTTTGAAAGAGTTGGTGAATAAGTACCTCCAATGGACAATCATTTTAAAATGTTCATTGTCTTTTCTTTTTATCTTAGGGTGATTTTATGCAAAATCTCTAAAAATCTTTTCAAGTTGTTCCTCTTTAAAATTATATTAACTGAGCTTCTTAATTGGTCACTACCTTGAAGTATTTCAGCTTAATGTTAAAAGAAGAATAAAGTTTTCCTAATGATAAAAAAAATTATCCCTTCCAAATCCACAGGTGCCAAACTATTAGGTAAATAACAATAGTAGCTTAGCTTTAAATAGTGCACTTCCTCCCAGCAAACCCCCAGAAATCTCAACACAGAATTTTAAAGATATGCATATGTGCATAAATTTGACACAGTGCCGACCTTTCATTGGAAAACTAAACACTATTCATGCTGAGTAGTTTTCATAATTGTTTTCTTTTTGTATTATTGAAAGGGAAGCAAATCTACTTCCTCTGTATTCACAGGAATGGAAATTAGTATTGGAAATAAGCAATTAAAATCCCCAAGAAGATTACATTAAACACGAAATACAATAAGTTAAAAATACCATATGGAGCAGGCAAAATCTGAAATTGAGCCAGGAGGAAAATGGCCATAAAGGTCCAGAATTCAAGGACACACTTTCCCTGCCCCTACACTCTCTGCAAGGTGCAGGATTTTCACACATATGGTATTAGAATCTTTCACTGCTCAGCAGCCCCTGGTGTAGAACCATATGTGCTGAAATCCACACAAGCAACAGGAAGAGATAACAATTATTTGCCAGATTTTCCTGGAGTTCCCTTGTGTTGAGGACTTTTATATCTGCCTCTATTGTTTTAATTCATTAAGTAAATTACAGGAGCTTTTAAATATTCGATATCCTCCCATTACTCCACCAGCACCTATGACCGATTATTGCTCCAACCTGCATCCTAGTTCACTACTGTGATCCATTTCAGCCATACAGAATCTAATCAGCTAATTGATTATGCACTAAATTATTCTTTGCTCTGGATGGCTTTGCTCTTGCTTCCAATTTGGAAATGCTATAATTACTGACTCCTTGTCCTACACACTTCATTCACTTTTATTAGTTTTGAAAAATCAAGAATAGCATCTCTGTGTACTCTTTGTCTGGTTTGGAATTTTTCAGGTTTCTTTCTGTCTTTATTTTTTATATAGCAAAGGATTCATAAGATCATCTAGGTAATTTGCACAATATTTTTATATTTTACTAGCTGAAGAACTGACAGTGAGTTCAAAATTTGTTAATCCTGGCACTATTAGCATTTTGGACCACGTAATTCTATGTTGTAGGGAGGTATCTAGGTTTCATGTAAACTTTCCCTGAAGTAAAGATGATCAACAGTGTCTCTAGACATTATCAAATATCCCTTATATTGAAAAATCTATTTAGGAAATATTTGGGAACCTTGAATGAGCAACCATGACAATGGACTCATTGCTCTAGGAACAGCAAACAGCATTAGGAAGATCAAGGCATTAATCTCTACCATAGTATTTGACAAGTGAATATCAAATACTAGTAGATAACAGAAAGAGAGAGAGAGAGGGAGAGAGAGAGAGAGATCCAATCTTTATTCCTCCATTATCATTCTGTAATAGTCTTATTTTCCTCTTTATGCACATTTTTTTCTTATATGTGAACATCCTGTTCCTTCTGTCTCTTGTACTCTGGTTTCTCTCCAGATATTTTGCCTTTTACCTTTTGTCTCAAATGAACTTATCTCTCTTTTTCTTATTCACCTTGTACCTCAGTAGGAAATTTGCATAAATTTCATTAGCATTAATTTCCTTTCAGAATTTTTGTTATATAATCACTAGAAGTATTCCTATCTGCCTGTATGTCCAAAGACCATCAGTATAATGCCAGCACAGACTATGTGTCCAATAAAATGTTTCACCACTGAATGAAGAAATACATAAATAAATGCATTATGCTTCAGAAAAGTCCAGTTTGGTGGGTCTTTATCTTCTTAAAGTATTTCTCTTTTCAAAATAGACAAATGTTACTCATTCAGTCTGATTATATCATGATCAGTTCATGTGGCAACTAATCTATGAGCTCTTGACAAGGAAGAACTTCACCTAAATATCTTTGTAGTTTCCCCAGAGACCTCGGAAGATGCCAAGAGCTGATTAACTGCATAAAATAGAACAAACACAGAAATGGATAGATGAATAGATGGCTAGATGGTGGGCAGATGGACAGATAGATAGATGGATGGGAATTCTGTATGACAAACTCCATGAAGATAGAGATTACACATTTTCATGTCATAGCACTACATATTCCTTGAGGCTTTCCAATATGAATCTGATCTAGCTCTTTATTTCCTTGTGTTTTTCTTTGTGGCTTGTATCTCAGAGTTGCTCCTGAAGACCACTGACTTAAAGATTAGAAAATACTAATTGAAATTGAGATAATCTGATAATTGAGGGAAAATTTATTGCAAAGCTATTTCTAATAGAATTTTGAAGTGGTTTTTGTGTAGATAATTTATATTTCATCTGTACTAGCTTCCCAGTAGACAAAGACTTCTAAGTCACAGAAAAGTCTGAGCACAAGAGTGACCCATGACAAAAGATTTACTAAGACAAGCCAGAGGTGGTGGCATATGTTTGTAATTCTAACACTTGGGAGGCTGAGGCAGGAGGATTGCTGTGAGTTTGAGGTCAGCCTGGGATACATAGCAAAACCCTGTCTCAAAAGAAAAAAAATTATGGAAATTGGGCTGTATGCTAAGGGAACATATTTATTTTATCCTTGTATCTTTCTGATATTGATGATGATGATGACAATGGAAATTTTAGCAAGCACTTAAGTAAGTTCTGTTGGCAGCTGTTGGCCGTTGTCTTAATTACTTTCTTATCTCTGAGGTACAATATCCAATTCCCACAACGCTAAAGTAGAAATGTTTTATTTTGACTCATACCTTGTAGAGGTTTCATTCCATAATCTTCTGGGCCCAAGGCATGGCAGCATGTCAGAGGAGAATGGCAAGGCATCAGGAAGCAGAAAGTGAAGGGAAGACAGAGCAAAAGATAAACCCTTCCAGAGCTACACCTCAGAGAGCTACTCTGACCAGAGCGGCTGACCAGAACCCATCTCCTAACATCAAGTCAGCTATAGACTCATCAGTAAGCTAATTCACCAAGGATCATCACACCTTCATGATCCAATTACTTCCCCAAAGCACCACCTGTGAGGTAAGGAGGCTTTGGGGGGAACATCTAGTTCCAAACTTTAAAGCAGCTCTCCATGTTCATTATGTGACTTAGTCATTGTGATTACTCTAAAAGATACAATTACTAAGGATCATAAAATGAAGTTCAGAGAAAGTAATTCCTGGATCTAGATTCCTGCTCTATACATCTTTCTGCACTGAAGCACTAGAAAAAGGAGGTGACCCTAATGATTGATTGTCATCTTTATACACTATGTTTCGAAGATTGAACCCCAAAACTGCCATGTTTGCCATGTTTAGGCTCAAATGTAACCATCATCTATTGTCATGATATGTGTGAGTTAATATTCATGGAACAAAAATTTGAAAAAAACAGTTTATTTTCTGTATAAATTTCATACACGTTTTTTCCTTTTGTTCTTAAAGAATTTTCCTTTAAGAATGATCTCATTTTACAGTTCAGGATGCTAATTCTTAATACAAAGTCTGTAGCCAGCTAGTAGTTCTGCCACACATCCAACAGTCTTGGGATTATGAGTTCCATGGTCCATTTATGACCGTGTTGGAAGAGTCTCTTTTTAACCAAGGTAAAGAGAGAAATAAAATCATTACTCAGTTTAGGAGAGGGATTTGTTATGAAGAAATCCTTCAGTAGAATATGGGGTTAAGTTTGCAGTATGGGCTGTATGGAATGAACAGAACCATGGTTTGGAGGTAGGAATTCATGCAGTCCTAAAGATAAGCCAGGATCGAGACGGGTGTCTTAAGTTACTTTTTTCTCATGGCTGAGACAAAATACCTGACACCCAAAGTTAAAGGGAGAAAGAGTTATTTAACTCACAGTTTGTAGATGTTTCAGTCTATAATAGGTGGTTCCAAGGCAAGGGTAACAGGGCAAAATGTATCACAGGAGAAACAGTTCACGGGGGTCAGAAGTTAACAAAGCAACAAAGGATGACCGTAGCTCTTTTTATCCCTCATATCTTATCTAGGCTATTTAGGGCAGGTAGCAGTCACATACTTAATCTTAGTGCCCTTGATTTTAGCATTATACCATGAATTGATCCCAGCCATTCTGATCCAGCCACATCTGAAAAAGTTACACCTATGACTGTATAAAGCTTTGGTAGAACATTTAGATACAAGCCATAACATTCTGCCTATAGTTCACAAAGAATCATTCACATCTCTTTATGCAATAAGGCATTTGGTCTATTTCTAAGAGTTGCCAAAGTTTTACTAGTTTTAGAATTGTTGAAAATCTAAGTCATAGTCCCTTCTGAGATGTAAGGAAAATTCTTAGCTGCAAGTCCTATGCAAATGAAGAAAAAATTAAACACATTTAACATTTAATTGCACATGATAGACATTTATACTTTAAAAGTTACAACCTGGGGAGTTAGAAAGGAAAGTGAATGAAGCAAGACAAAAATCTAGCAGGGTGAACCTTAAATCTCAGCTTTACTTTTTGCATCTCTGGCAATCTGTAACAAGTTTATGAATTCTAAAGGGTTTATGAATTCTAACGGTTATGAGCTCTAAAGGAGCTTCACTCCTATGACATTTTTAGTGGTTGTAGTTCTCATGACTTCTTTGTTTGGCTGGCTTTGCTTTACTACTTACAACTTCTATTGGATTACATAACTTTGGCTTTTCTGACCTCTGGGTTCTCCACTGCACCTTTGGCTTAATAAGGTTTCATATACTGCCTTCTCAGAGGCACACTGCCTGGCCTCCCAGGGCTTCTTCTGAAATCTGGGTGGGAACTTTTTCACCCCACAACTCTTGCATTTTGCATGTGCCTACGACCAGCACTAGATGGATGGCATCAAGGTCTGTTGCCAGGTGGTGTATTAGACAGGTTTCTTTTCCCCTTGGTTGTAGGGGTTTAGGGTCTATAAAGCAAATACTGAGGAATAACTTCCTCAGGCAGGCATCATTCGGAACATGGTGCTCTCGGACTCACTGTTTAAAGCAAGGTCTTTTTCGTTTCTTTTCTTTTCTTTTTTTTTTTTTTTTTTATCGGTACCAGGGATTGAACTCACGACCACACACTTTCAAGGCAGGTGCTTATGCCGCTGAGCTAAATCCCCAGCCCCAAAGCAAGGTCTTTTACTTTTGTAATTCTGAGGCTGTGAAAGGGAGATTCCTGTTGCTTCTTGTGATGCCTTCAAGTCATCTTCTTCGTTTTTCTTCCTTAGCAATCAAAATCTCTTCTTCTGTGTCTTTACAGTCTATAGTTTTACTGGAACATTCATTCTGGCCAAACTCAAATTTAAATCCTTTTTTCTGGGCTCTGTACTCTTGATTTTCAGCATAGATCTGGTTAAAAGCTCCCAGAAGTTGACATGCCATTGCCTCAACATTAGATTGCCTTCTGTCAAATTAATTAGTCCACTCCCCTTAATCTTAGTCTCAGACAAAATCTGAACACAAGTAAAATACAGACAAACTTTCTGCCAAGGCATAACACACATGGTTTGGAGTCTAACAACCACTGTGGTCCTTCTAAGCAGAAGCCCCCTGGGCTTGATCTTTACCAGCAGAATTTCTACCAGCATTCTGGTTTTCTGAACTGTGACCAGAATCTCTTATCAAGTAAAGCACCAGATGTTCCAGCTCTACTTTCTCAGCTAGCATCTCTAAATTCTCCCTCTTTCCTTTTCCACCAGCTAGTTCCAAAGGCTCCTAAACCAGATGGTCACAGAAACAGCATCACTTCCATTACCAAATTCTGTCTTAGTTATATTATTCTCATTGCTGAAACAAAATACTGAACACCCAAAATTAAAGAGGGAGAGGTTTACTTAGTTCACAGTTTGTGGAGGTTTCAGTCCGTAATCAGCTGGCTCCTATGTAAAGTGGCACATGGCAGACAGGCATTCACAGAGGAGAAAGATTTTATGGTAGACAGAAGGTAATAAAGCAGCAAGTGATGATCACAGCTCTTTTAATCCCTCCTATTTTATCTAGGCTAGTTAGGGTGGGCAGCAGTCCCATCCTTAATTACAGCGCACTTGAGCTTACAATTATACCATGGATTGATATCAGTATCACATACTCTAGATTCAGTCACCTTTGAAAAAGTCCCATCTATGACTGAGCAAGGCTTTGGGAAGACATCTAGATACAAGCCATAACAATGGGGAAACCAGCTTGTTACTATTTGAGGTTCCCTAAAAAACTTTTGATTCAGAAAAAAATATTCAAATTTACTTATGAGTTGATATAGTGGGACTTCTGGGGAAATGATTTGGAAACAGTTTAAAGCTTTGAATATGGAGGTAGAGAAGAATGGGTATGAGCATGTGGGAAAAAATAATATATACAAGATGACCTAACATGAAATTTCTCTCGCCAAGTATACCAGTTTAACAGTGTTTTAAAGATAGAATACTGGTAATATGAGTAACAGTTTAACATTTAAGATCTAAAATATTTGTATGCAATTCTGTGCACTAAACAAATACTAGCACACATAATCCTTGCAATGATTACACAATTTTTGTGGTGACAATAGTAGTTTGAATCAATATTCCTTGGGTGAAGCCTGAATTGTGCTTCTATTAGTTACAAGACATTGAAGTCACTCATCATCTCAGTTGCTTTATTTTCATAGCTATAAAATGATAATAAAAGGGGCTGGGGATTTAGCTCAGCGGCATAAGCGCCTGCCTTGCAAGCAGGCAGTCGTGAGTTCGAACCCTGGTACCGATAAAAACGAAAAAGAAAAAAAAATGATAATAAAAATAATAAACACTACCTCAGGCAATAAAAGACTAAATATGCATGAGGACTAAAATGTGCACTACCTGATTATAGATTAAAGTTAATCCAAAAGTATGAAACCTGAAATCCTCCAAAATTTGAAACTTTTGATCAGTATCATGAAGCACACGTGAAAAGTTTCATGTTTATGAAACTTTGTTTCATACATAGATAAAGCTATCTTCAGGCCATGAAGATAAGGTGTATATGAGACATAAGTGACTTTTGTGTTTACAATTGGACTTCATCCTGAAAATATCTCAAGTATGTAGGTAGAAAATATCCAAAAATACAAAATATTAAAATATTTCTGACCTTTAGCATTTTAGATAAGCATTCCTCAACTTGTATTTGCTCTTATTATTCGTATTTGCACCCTTTATAAATGAGGAAAAGGAAGCATGAAGAAGTAATTGGCTTGGGTCACATAACTAGAAACAGATGTGGGACTTGAATCCAGGTCTCTGGCTTCAGGAAGCATACTCTGAACTGGAATGGTCTGTGCAGTGTTCTAGAACATAACAATACCTGGGGATGTGGTTAGGGTCCTAGTTAACAACATAGTCTGTACACCAGTTCTTCCCCTGGAGAGCTGTTATAGGCAAAATACCAGCCTCCCCAAAATGTTTACCTCTTAATCCCTGAAATTTATGCATAGAATTAAGATGGTTGCTGACACCAGCTTTAAATAAAAATATTATTCTGTCCTATTCAGGGAAACTAAATGTAAACACAAGAATCCTTATATGTGGAAAAGGTAGGCAGAAAAGTCTGCAATAAGATACACCCAAGGCTTAAGCAATCATGGATGGCTTTAAAGATGGAGTAAATGGCTGTTGGTCATTCCTCCAGACGCTGCCCTCTCTAGAAAGTAAAGAAAACAATCTCTTCTAGGGCCTCTGGAAAAGAACACATTTCTGCCAGTGTCTGAACTTTAGCCTAATGAGACTCATTTTAGAATTCTGATCTTCAGAACAGTAAGGTAAGATATGTGTGTTATTTTAAGCTACTACATTCACAATAATGTGTTAGAGTAGTGATAGGAAATAGAGGAGCCCACAGTATTGTTAGGGAAGAATGCAGGTGCTCCACTGCATACTAAAGGTTATCCACCTTATAGTGTGGAGAATGGAAATATAGCAGGGATTTATGAAAAAAATATGGTTTCAGGTTTAATAGACCTGGATTCAAATTCTATCTTCATTCATAGTAGCTGTTATTGAGAAAATAAGGAGGATTTTTCATGCATTGTAAAATCTCTGAACTGCAACTTCTTCATCTGCACCATGATGATAGCAGTGCTATCTCTTTGTGAAGACTGAAGGAGATGCCATCTCAGAGGATGCCTGTCATTCAGTAATCCTATGAAAATAATTTTTTTCCACTAGATTTTTTCAGATAGGAAGACCAAGGCTAAAGAAGAGAATAACCGAGTGAAATAGCCAACCTGCTGGTGATAGAATCAGGAATCAATTTATTTTTTGAAAATCCTATTATAAAATTCCTTCCATCAAGTCTCATTGCATTCCTTAAATGACTTTTTTAAATGCATTGCTATAATCAGTAATTGCTAAACTAATCTGATTGCATTAATCAATTTATTTATAATTTACATCTGGCCTGCTTCCAACGAGAATTGGAAGTGACAAGCTCAAATTTAATCCCTGAAGGAGGAACTTAACCTGCATCTTTTGCACTGCTGCTTAGAGGCACACCATCCAGGGAAGAAGCAAAGCAAGGTTGCTACTTGCTGTGACATTCCAGACATAACAGATGCTGCTGACCAAGTGTGGTCACATAGTACTGTCCAGATTTTATGGATTCTCTAACTTCACTACTCAGTATCTGTAATTTTTGTTGATGGACCACATTCTGTTTGATGGACAGTGCAAAGAGAAATCTCCTAACAAAGGTACATATTGTTACAATTCAAGACATAAGTAGGACTAGTATTGATAAGTAAATAGTAAAATCCCCTATGTGCTTCAAGAAATGTGTTTTTCCCCCCTTCCCATACACTCTAGGGATTAAATTTAGGGCTTTGTACTTGCTAGGCAAGGGCTCTTTCACTGAGATACATCCCCAGGCTTTTAATATTTTTTTTGAGACATGGTAGTGTTATTACGGTATTACCCAATCACACCTAAAACTTGTAATTCTCCTATTTCAACTTCCTAAGTAACAGGAATTATAGGTGCTTATCACCATATCCAGCTGAGAAGTGTGGAGCACTCTTAACATCCTGTTAAGTTTAAATACAATGACACATTAGCAGGACTGGAAAATTAAATGTTTAAAGCAGTAAGTTACCAAGCTACTTCAAAGACTTGGTTCAAGTGGTGTAGATCCTGATAAATTAAAAAGTTGGAGTTGGAAAATAAATTCACTTGTAATAATAAAACTGTAAACCTATTTATTTCTGGTTATAATCTGAAGTGGCCTGCAATGAATTTATGTGTAGAGAAGACCATACTTTAATGAAACATATTTATTTAAAGCTTTTGTTTAGTTTTAATGAACATATTTTGATTGGTAGCCACTGTGTAACTTAAAATCAGGACTTGACCTCATAGATCTACTATGAGGTTATGTATAATTGCAGCGAAGACAGGAAATCATGAAAATGGCACAGAGAAAAACATTTAAGTGTTCAAGTATATAGCATTCTTTGGGAAATAAAGGAATTTTGGAAGATCTATTTTAAGCTTTGAGGAATAAACAGAGAGGGCTTTGAGGAGATAAAATTGAGAAAGATCAAATGTGTGTGTGTGTGTGTGTGTGTGGCACATGTGCGTGTATGTATGAATGGAGTGGAAAGAGCACAGAAGAAATATATATTTGTTTATTTAATTGAAAATATTTATAGCAAAGCTCCTCTGTGCTGTGCTCATTTTGAGGAAAAAGAGATGAATCAGACAGATGGGATCTCTCTCTTCACAGTGGGTAGTAAAACTTGTTCATAGGTACAGTACATTTAAAAATTCTTGGACGATGTCAGTCCCACAAAAAGGAAATATGGATCCTTGGCGTGAAATAAACATTCTTTTCAATTTACTTCACCAAATGAAGAGACTGTGCCTATTCCTGACTGCTCAAAGTAGCTGCATCACTTCCAGAGTGACTTTCCGCTTCGGAAGAAACAGACAATCCTTTTTACTATCCTTTTTACTTTTGTACCTTTTTTTTATTTAATGGAAAAAAGACATTGAAAAGTTTCCAACAACTGCTTGTATGGATATCTTCACGGCATAACTAAAATAAAGGGGTCTAATATTCATGATGAGTTTACTTCATGTTTTGAATATATTGGCTAATTGGTACTGCAACAATATACAGTAAGCACCATTATTTCTATGCCCATCTCACATTAAGAAAATGAAGGGATTGTGAGATTTGGTACACATCCAAGGCTGGTGATTTCACAGAGCTGAGATTAGGACAAGAGGTGAGCTCAAGAGCCCATGTTTTCAACTAGTCTAAGTGGCTGCTTCTTTCACGTTACCCATTCCTAGATGTTTCTTGGGTAAGCTAAAAATTATCTAGAAATTGAGAGCAAAGGTTGCTGTTAGATGGTGCTTGAATCATTTCTGTATCACACTTTTCTTTAACTTTCTTAAGCGATGCCACTTACTTTTAGATGCAATCCAGGGGCATACACTGGTCTGTGTGAGACCACACCCTCATTGGTAGATGGATAATGTTGCTTCTGACAGAATTGCAAGGCTTCAGCATTTAGGGGCCTCTAGTTGGCCTTCTAGAGTTTTGTGTTGCTTTATGAGCGTTCAGCAGGTCAAAGTTTCAGGGCCAAGTTTCAGGGCCCATATGCTCTGACAGTGTACACTCAACCCTTCCTTGGCAGGCAAATAGAAATCGTTTGCTGGGTTTGACATTCTTGCTTTGTTCTCTAATCAGCAAAAATTCTTTTTCTCCCAAGTCAGTATTTGTTCATGCATTTCCTGAGGCCTTAGAGGAAGGATATTAAGCAGAGAACACGTCCAAGCATATAACTGGATAGATTAAAAGATCCAGATGGACACCTAATGTACTCACATAAATACGTAAAAAACAAAACTAGAGCACTAAGCAGTGGCACTTATTGTAAAATGACACTACATACTGCTGTTTCTTCTATTTCTAAACCAATTTAGATTTCAGGGCTCATTTGCAGTACTGGTTCTACAGCCATTGGTAACTCAGGGGACTTTTGCATTCTCTTCTTCCTACATATTAGTCTTTTTTTCTGTTCTTTTTAAAGGCATCAAACTTTTAACAAACTGATTCTCAAATTGTTCCTGTGCTAAGCTGCTATGTCCCGAGCCTCTCACTGCAATGCCAGTGGGAAGAAAAAAAATCCAAACTGATTTTCTTTTATCCCTAAAGCTGACCTTGGGGCAGATGCTTTTGAGCACCTGTATAGGTACAGACATTGTTCGTCTCCTTTGTAGAAACTTCCTCAAAGGACAAAACAGAAACCAATGGGAGAAAAAGTTTAAAAAAAAAAAAAAAAAAGCTTACTTGTTCATTGACCACCACTATCTCAAAGCCAGATGTCTTTACACAGGTTGATGATCTTGGGAAAGCCATTTATGTATATCCTTTCTATAAAAGCAAGATATTTGAAAACATTACAAATAATTACTTCAGTCATGAACCGAAGATAACTCAGTGCAGCTCTCACTGTGACCTAAGATGAAAATATCTGAGATTCATTCTGAAACTATAGTCACCTGATCACTATTGGGTAAAAAGCCTGTTTGGGATAAGGAAGTTTCATATAGACATATACTTTTAAATATTGTTATACTTCCGAATATTTTCAAAAGAAAAGATAGTGTTACTTTTATAGGAAATCCTAATAGGCTAAGCTATCCCACATCATGTTCTTGGACTACAAGATAAAGGGTAGGATAGAGACAGCGGAAACACCATTGTTTCCATTACTGAATAGAAAAATGAGAATCCCCTATATCCCAAGATGAGTTGCAATATAATGCTGTAACTGGAGTGTTCTTCATAAGTATGATTAGATTCCTGGAACTAACACATTCAAGAAACTCCAAGATATCAATTTATATTCACAGATACCTTCATATCCCCAGATAGTATCCTATACTTAATAGGCACTAAGTAAATGCCTTTGGAATAATTATTAAATTAAAATCAAACAGTAAAATAAAGACTGATAAAAAACCTACATGTTTCCAAGCAGGTTCCAAATGAACCATGTGTATCTGCAGCATGGAATACGAGCAGGTATCATGTGGTAGAGAGCAGAGAATTGGACTTGGATCCAGGAAGCCTGGCTTTGCTTCTTTGCTCCCACATGACCCTAGGTAGAGTGCTTAGCGAACCTAACCATTACCTGCAATGAAACCTTCAGCTGTGTCTAAGTTTTCATCTGTGAATACGGGTCATCCTTCAGGAAACTACTCCTTGAAGAGTTGTTGAGGTTTTGAAATAGTGTGTAATGAAATTGTTATCAACATTTTGGTCCTAAACAGATCTAGGGGGTGTGTTTAATAATAAAAAATAATTTTTGACTTCTTTTGCCCACACTTAACCCTATTTTTTTGAGAAATGCTTTATGAGTTACCAGATTTAGGGTGTAAAAGGTGTGAGGAAAGTTGAATTTGTGTTTCTAAATTCTAAACTTTTATCCGTATGTTATGGTTTATGTCTGGGTGTCCCCCAAAGTCTCATGCAGTCATGGAGGGTGGGCTTTTCAGAGGAGGCTGAATTTACAATTTTGATTGATGCATGGTCTAATACTTGGGTTAAGGGTGTTAATACTACACTTTTCCTAAGGTAGGTAGCCTATATTCAATATAAGGGACAGAAAGAGAACCTCTCTCTCTTTCTCTGTCTCTGTCTCTCTGTTTCTCTCTCTCTGTCTCTCATTGATTTTGCTGTCTTCTGCTGCCATAAATTATTGCCTTCTCCAATGTACCACCTTGCCTTGGATCCAACTGATTATGGACGAAAATCTCTACAAACTCTGAACTAAATAAACCTTTCCTCTTTCAATTTTGTCTGTTGGGCACTTTGTCTCAGCAAATAGAGAAAAGTAACAAAATAGTAGTAACACTGTAGAAAAATTACTTTTATAAATTTTATATATAGTAGACTTACAAATAATATTTCGACTGAAGAAATGATTCCATTGATAAAAGTAGAGATTGAAGAACATCAAATTAACCCCATTTGTTTGTATTTGGAACCATGGAAATAGAAAACAATCCAAGTTTCCATGAGCAACCAATTTGTAGTGCATTATACAATAGCATTCTGCTAAACATTAAGAAGAATAAAGGGTATTCATTCATGAAACAATATGGATAAATTTCAAAAACATGTTGCATTAAAGAAGCTAGACACCAGTATATAGTTTATTATTTCATATATATAATGATAAGTATGTTTTGACTACTTCTCTAAGGTATTATTAAGTGAAAAGGAGCATAAGAAAGTTTTTTGCAATGGTAGAAATGTTATATATCTTGATCTGTCAATTAATTGCTTAGATATTTAAAAGTATTGAGCTGCACTTTTAAAATTGGTATGACTCACTCTATAAATAATAGCATGCTTTTTAGAAGTAAGCACATTCTATTGGTTTTCTTGTTATTGCTATACAGAAGGGAATTGAATTAGCTAAATTACAGATAGAGGGGAATGATGAATATGTATCCATCTCTCTATGATAGTCATCTTATCACCCTCAAATTCCTGAATACAAAAAAACAGACACACACAACTCACAATGTACACACCCATCCACACTTCACCATTAGGTTTGTTTGCTTTCTTATCCCTTTCTTTTTCCTCAGTCTTTTTCTTTCTAGACTGTTGGGTTATTAGAAGTTATAAAAAACTCTACTGGATTACAAAATCATTGTGTAATGAAAAACTGTGTGTTTAAATTTGTGCTGTGTTCCTACTATCTTTTGAAATTTTTTATGGGTCGCAAGATGCATTAACATAACAAAATATTTCTAGTCCAAGTAAGTATCTTTTTGTAGAAAGTTATTTTACTCCTTCCTGTGTTACACAAACACTCATTCTGTGTTCTCAAGGATGCTGTTATACTTGGTGTCTGGATGTTCCCCAAAGACTCATGTGATTATGAGAGCAGGCTTCTAGAATGTTTGATTAAGTCATGATCCAATGCTGGGATTATACGTGTGAGTGCTACACCCACCTTAGGGTAGGCATGGCCTACATACAACATAAGGGGCAGAAAAAGTCCTCTCCATATTCCTGCCTTTGGCTCTGGTTCCTTTTGCTGTTTTTTGCCACCATGAACTGTTTCCCTCTGCTATGTGCCACTTTGCCTTGGAGCCAGGTGAGTATGAACCGAAACTTCCACAAACTGTGGGTTAAATTAACCTTTCTTCCTTTAACTTTGGGTGTCAGGTATTTTGTCCCAGCAACAAGAGAAAAGCAATTAACACAGATGCTTACATATAAAATAATAGATAACATTTTGCTATGGGATAGGTATTATTCTAACTAATGTGTATGTATGAACTAAGTCTTTCAAAATAAATTTTTGAGGTAAATGCAAATGAGTAAATTGTGGCACATGGATATGAAGTAATTTTTGCACCATACATCAAGTAAGTAGAGGAACAGGAACAGAAGCCCATTCAGTCTGAGTCTTCTTTCTCTGTAGTCACATGGCAATACAAGCATTTTTGTCTAAGCACACAAATTCTGGTCACTTTTAGCACTTTGTGCTCTCTGAGGACCTTAGCTTAACACTAAATAAACTAACAATTGGATCATCATTGCTGATTTTTTCCAGACTTTCAAACCTATCATCTTAATGAGATAGGTGTTCTCAGGTGATGATATCATGCATGACACCAATACATTTTTCTGAAATGCAATGCAATGATAAAGAAATAGAAGACATTCATGTTCCCAGATGATAGAAGTGGTGCTCAGTACATCTTTAACCTCTAGAGCAAAGTAAAGGCATCAGGACTCTTTAATCAACTTTGTAGTGCTGAGCCCAGTATGAGGCACAGATGGGCAAGTGCTTGATAAATGTGTGATATAGAGAGGTCAAAATCATGGCAAATTCCTTTATACTTTCTACGAGTTTCCTGGGGCTACTGCAGCAAAGTACCACAAAAGGGTGACTTAATACTGCCCTAAAGTCACAAGTTTGAAATCAAGTTTCCACAGGATCATGAAGCCTTTAGAGGAGGATCTTTCCTTGCTCTTTTAAAAACCTGTGGTTTTTAAATTGGAAAATAATAATTTACATTTAATGAGGTATAATATTTTGTTTTGGTGTATATTTGTGTTGCTGAATGATTAAATGAAGCTAATTAATCTATCATCTCACATTACTCATATTTTGTGAAAACATTTATTTTTTAGTTTTTATTTTTTACCTATTTTTATATACATTATAAACTGTTAGTTACAGTCATAATTTTATACAGTTGATCACTGAAACTTACCTCTTTCTCCATCCATTTCCCTTGCCCAGCCTTCAGTAACTACCACTTTCCTGTCTACTTTTATGAGTTTAACTTTCTCACATTCCACAAAGGTGAGATCATGTGGTCTTTGTTTTCCTGTGCCTGACTTAGTATTTGGCACGATGTCTTCCACGTTCATCTATGTTGCTGCAGATGACAGTCTTCTTTTTAAAGACAGAATTTTATTTTACTGTATGTGGAAGCAATTTAAATGTCTATCAAAGGATGAACAGATATAGAAAAGTGTTATACTTACCCAGTGGGCCCTTCCTTGCCTTTTTAAGTTTACAGACCTGGACTTCATTGGTCTGTAGTCACAGCACTTTAGTCTGTGCTTCTTTTGCCACACAGTGTTGTTTCTGGGTGTCTGTGTCTTCACATGGTCAATTCTCCTTATCTCAAGGCATCAAGCACTTTGGATTAAGAACCTGCCCTAATATCTACATCTCCACTAGATTACTTCTGCATGCCTCCTGTTTCTAAATAAGGTCACATCAAAGGACCTGAGGATTAAGAATTCAACATTTCGCTGGGGAATACAACTGAAACTTTAGCAAGCCTGACGACCCCAGCTCCACAGCTCTCCCACCTTTCTTAAACTCCTTCTTCCTCTTTCCCATTCATAACCTGAGTTTGCAAAGGACGTTCGAGTCATACTAGCAAACTCAGGCTTCTCTCTGGCATAGTGCCATAGCTTCATCTCTCCCCTCAATAGAATAATCATCTTGGGGGCTGGGGATTTAGCTCAGCAGCATAAGCTCCTGCTTTGCAAGAGCATGGTCATGAGTTTGATCCCCAGTACTAAAAAAAAAAAAAATCATCTCTGGGAAAAAGTTTTTAAAATAAGTTGTCTCTGTGCACTCCAAAAACCAGTTCATTCTGATCTCAGAATTTCAGAACAATCAGAACCTTTGAGAGAAATTTTGCATTAGTTTATCTCTGTGAATAAATATTCCACAGCATAATATTTAATGTCCCTGTGTTGCCTCCTGCCCATGCAGTTGCCAGAAAATTCCCAGTGAGTTGATGTCAGAATGTGAAATTAATGACTAATAAAATGAAACAGGCAAAAGGAGAATGCTGAGTTATGAAAGAAAAAGGCATGATATATGAATATCATTAGCCGTTCCTTAAAGAACATTTATGTGATTACATGAATGTGAAAATGCAATGCAGTATTTTAGAATTTCACTAGTATTGGAAAGCTCTGAAGCAGATGGACTGTGTGACTGATGATTCAGTAATTACACTCATTAAAAATTTTCACACTTTTAATTTCATCACAGCCCCTACCACATTCCATTCTGAAGAGTCAAAGAATGAAAAACTTTTATTATTATCAGAGATAGATAGCGATTGAGTTTGCTGTGATTTCCAAAGGTGCCCCTGTCATGCTGTTGAATTCCTGACAGCTTAGAGACCAGTAAAACATTGGAACCACTCTTTTCTACTGTTGTAGAAAGCAGGAAACAAAGCAGGATGATTTTCCATGTGTCTATATTATCTCACAGGGCAGCCTTGCTCACACACAATGTGTAGGTTTGTGTCTTCCCACATTGCTATATCACAAATCCCAGGGATGGAAAAGTGCTCACCAAGTTGGATTTAAGTCTTGAAAGTCTCTTCGCCCTAGTTATAACCAAGAATAAGTCAATGTGTGAATGAAAGGGAGGCAACAGGTGGGACGAGTCAACAACTGCAGCAGTGATATCAAGAACTTAAGCTGAATAGCAGAGATTAGAAGTGTGTCAATAGCAGCCTCAACATCTTGCAGATCAATAGCATGACTTCCGGTCTGAAAGAGTTCAGCACTGGCGGAACCACATTCATGAGTGAAATTTTCTTGTCTTCTTATTCTTTCATTAGTTTACCTATTAACTTACTAATGATATTCATTGATCAGTTTAAGAGAAGAAACATTTGTCTGCTCAAATAGCTTCTGATCTGAGTATAACTAGCATATATCTTTTACATTGCTGGGCCTTGTTATGTTCTGGCTTCAGCCTTAAAACTATGATTATGTGGAACACTGACTGCTCACTCAACATAAGTTGCTGGAAAAAAAGAAACACTGACTGAACTACTGGTCTTCCTTGAAATGTCCAGGAGCTCACTGTGGAGACAAAGAAAAATTGCACACAGAGAAAAAGAGTATCATAGATAGACGCTAATTGGACTCCTTCAGTCAAAGGTATGACAATGAGTGCCAAGATTAAAGGGCAAAGAGAGAAAGTTCTTGAGGTTAGGGAGGTTTCAGAGTGATTATGTTTGAAGGAGAGATAGAAATCTGAGAGATAGAAAACAGCAAGAGTGTATGCTATACAGAAAAATTATTTCAACAAATGTTCAATGATCAGAGCCAGTCTGCTTAGGGCAGATGAGTGGGCAAGGTGGTTTGTGCAATCATTCCATGGGGACAGTGGGATTTAATATGGAGTGATGGCAAGGTCCTAATGTTAGAAAGGACATCAAATGTCTTCCCTGACTTTCCCTAGAATCCTATTCATAATCAAATGGAGCTGCAGTCACAAGAAGGAATGTTTCAAGTGCCACACAAAAGAGCACTGTGTAACCACCAGGCAGTTCCTGGGGGTTTATACGAGGGCAGCAGCATAAAATTAGTGGAGGACAGGAATTTTGAGCAAGGAGAGACCTTCAGCATGGATCTGGGGAAACAGACTCTAGGCAGAGTGTTTGCCTTATGAAGCTAGGAAGGATAAAGACCCTAACCAGAGCGAAGCAGGACGGGGCAGAAGGAAGGGATGTATTTCATTCTCCAGTGAGGCAGGCCTGCGTGCTTCACTTGCCTTTTACAGCAAGAATCACATTTGTAATCATTTGCTCCTAAATTATAAGGACATGGTTGTGTTTGTGTTTTTAGAACTTCATAACTCTAGCATGGTGGTTGGCCCAGAGGAAATATTCAAAACACTTGAGGAATAAATGAATGCACATAAAGTACCCTGAAAAAAGAAGAAACAAAATTCAGTGAGTCAAAGAATTTTTTTTAGTTAATGGAAGTATGCTAACAAGAACTAGAAAAAATTAAAATAGCAATGTTAGAAGAAAAATGATGCTAGAGTTAAATTTAAAGTTATGCAAAGATATA
This sequence comes from Cavia porcellus, assembly GCF_034190915.1. Taxonomy (NCBI): domain Eukaryota; kingdom Metazoa; phylum Chordata; class Mammalia; order Rodentia; family Caviidae; genus Cavia; species Cavia porcellus. Next base: position 83,461,445 of record NW_026947484.1, read on the forward strand.
CATGTGGAAATATTCAGAAGGTCATTGGAAATACTGAGTTGTATGCTGAAAAAAAAATCTGCTAGTGTGCTTTCCTTTAATAAAGAGAAATTGAGCTGGTTGGCTGAACTCTTTTGATTTCTAAATTCCATTTAGCAGATAATATATTTGAGGTCATGACTCCTGATTGTTATAAATGTACAAAAACAAAGAGGCACAATTACCTTTTTCTTCCCTTCCTAGCCTTACATTAGAAATTTAAAATTTATTTTCTTGCCACGGTAGTCCTCAAATCCTTGTAGGTTTGGAAGGTGATTTGACTGTGGGGCATCATAGCTGACTTGCTGTAGGGAGGCAGGGTCTGGTTGGAAGAGGTGGGGCCCTGGGGGCACTGCCTTGGAGGATGGAACTCCCTCCCCAGCTCCTCCCTTTATTCTCTGCTCCCAATCAGAGCAGAGAATGCTGAGCAGCTTCCTTCTGCCAGACCCTTCCACCATACCACTACCACCAGGAGCTGACCAAGCATGCGAAGATTGAAATGGAAGCCAAAATAATGCTCACTCCCTTTAAGTTGTGTCAGGTATTTTGTCTCAGTGACTAGGAAAGTCTCAAAGAGACTGCCTTTGAATGCCATGAAGGAAATAACTGGTATATTTTTCAGATGAAGTTTACTGAGTTCTGATGTTACACTGACCTAAATTTGAATTCTGAGTATTCCACTTATTACAAGGTTAGTTACCTATGTGGACATTAGTTTTCTTATAAATAAATAAACTGGAGTGTTTGTTGTCTGTCTAATGGATGTTTATGAATGCTAAATATTCACTGTTGTGAATTGAACGATAGCTCTGCAAAAAGATTTGTCCACATTTCTTTTTTTTTTTTTTTTTTAAGACTAGTCAAGTACAGTAGTGAGAAGGGGGGAAAGAGTAGAACAAGGAGTTCAATCTGTACTGACTGAACAATCAATTGAGATAACTCACTACCTTCGGACCAGCCAATTTGTCCACTTTTCAAACTCTGCAAATGTGACTTTATTTAGAAAAAAGTTCTTACATATATAAAGATCCAAAAATAAGAGCATTCTGAGTTATCTGGGTGCTTGGAGGAGGCTTAACTACAAAGACAAGTGTCTTCATATTAGACACAGAGAGGAGAAGGTCATGTGAAAACTGAGCCTGGACTGCCGTGGCTCCAGAGAACTATAGCAGCCACCAGAAGCCAGAAGAAACAAAGGGAAGATCTTTCCCTGGGACTTCTAGAGGCAGTTAGTCCTGAAAACACATTGATTTTGTATTTCTTGACTCCAAAACTGCAAGAGAAAACATTTTTATTGGTTTAAGTTTCAGGTTTGTGGTAATTTGTTACAGCAACCCAAGGCAACACATGCATACACTTACTATTCAGTCAGTAGGTGCTAGGTTTAGGCAGAGAGCTCCATATCTTTAGTTACAACATCACATTCGAAACCTTCTTGTCTGAAACCAAAATGATGGCAAGGAGCACACCACTGGGAAATGCGGGGAGAACAATAGTCCTGTTGAACAACAGAAAATATGTGTGCTGCTCATGTTAACTGTGACTCATGGCAATCAAAGAAAAGGATGGTTCCAGAGGAAGGAAGAAAATGAAAGGGGTAAAACAGAACTCAAAGTGTGGAAGAAAGAACAGTAAGGACAGCTTTCCTATCCCCTGGTCGCCCTGGCCTTTACGATTCTTCACTGGTGATCACTCAACAGGAAGGAAATGGGAAGAGACATTTTAAGGAAAGGAGAGCCACAGATATTTCAAACTTGCTCTCACGACATGGTAGAGCTGTTCTGTCATTAATCTTCCCAGGGCAAAGAAACTGAGATATTGGGGCTATTGTCAAGTGAAACTGTCATTAAAACCAAGCAGTGTTGGTGCTCAATTTTCAGTTCCCCAGATTGCACATTTCATGCTTAATATCAGCATATATCACTCTTTCTCCCTTTTTTTGCTCAGCTGTCAAATGGAAAGTTAAAAGAAATATTAGGTACACTGTAAGACACCACAGTAATCGTAGCAGTCATAATCTCTGCTGTAACACAACGTTTTTCTGCATACATTTGTGACTTGTCACTTCTAAAGAGCATTTATTTAGTAGTAAGTTTATTTTCAATGCATCAGTGGCCCATAGGAAAAATAATTTTAAAAAATAAGCTGCCAAGTGTAAGTCACTGTAAAATATTATTATAAATAATCCTGCGGTGGGGAATGGAAAGAACAAATTTTTCATATAATCCAAACAAATGTATTAATATTACTGGAATAATGGAATCTTCCAAATTCTAAGTAACTACAGACATTTTTATAATTTCTCCAGAATTTTTTCCCCCTTTGTGTCCTTGATAATCTCTAGACTCTCACTAGACTCTCACTCCCTTGAATTCTAGTGTCAGCAGTGGTCCATACTCCAGAGGAATGATAGCAAGTCTGGAGTGAAACAGGGTAGATACTTGCCACATTGGCAATGATCCTTCTAGTGAGGTAACATAAAAATTCAGTATACATTAACGAGGGAGTCTTATTTCATTTTTTTTTTTTGTTTGCTGCTGGAGACACACTGTGAACCCAGAAAGCATTTTGTCTCCCTCTGTTCCCCTTCCCCACCCCAGGAAAAGAGACTAACCTTCTGTTTCTCACTCATTGCAAAATAATTAAACACAAAGCTGCCAGATCTCCAAAGCCTCCAGTATAGACCTGATGACCAACTTGCATGGTAGGGATTTCTATGGAGGCCGAATAGCCTTGGTCCAGGATGCTTTCCAATATCTTGGGACATAGAAGCCCCTGGAGGCTTTTCTACAATCTAGTTCTGAGAGAGAGAAATGTTTGAGAACAAGACTCTTCTGACCAGTCTCAGTAAATGGAAAGCTGAAATGGAATTCACTGGAATCAGAAAAATGAAGAACTGTGACATATCCATCACTGTCATGAAACAAAACTCTAAAGTTTAATATTGGTCTGAAGGAATAAGTGAAATTTTGTCCAGCATTGCTATTTATTTATACCAATTCTTTTCATGAGAAATTTCTAATTAAATTGGAACTCTGTCTCCCCAGTGGAATAGACTTCCTGGACAGTAGTCATCCCATCCCACAATACCACAATGAAAGTCCTGCCAGGTCCATCCTCTTCCTGGCATTCTGGCAACTAGAAGTAATGACCCATGGTGCAGGATATATGGAACAACAAAGGTGCTAGGTTATCAGAGTGCACCATGCATCTGAGCAGATTGCAGAGCTTTGGTGAGGATGACAGTCCCGCTCCTCTCTGGGGTAGGTGATAAGGGAGCTGAGACCATGGGACAGGACAGAGAAAGGCAGATGCCCCTAATGTTTCAGAGATTAAACTGGTCTAAGGCACTTTGTCTACTAAAATGTTTTTCCTAAAGAAAAAACCTTAAAATATAAACAGAAAAAAAAAAATAGTATATATTTCCATCAGTGAGGACAGAGTGACCTGTTATATCACTAATGTCTCTCCATGTAAGAGTTCTTAGGTCCCTTGAGGCCCTGTGGATGACTTCTGAAAGTCTATACATCCCCTGAAATTGTGGACAAAGTTTGTGCATTTTCGTCAGAAGCATAGTTATAAATTTATGGCTAAGAAGGGTTTAAGAACCAATGAGAAGGGAAGATCCATTATTTTCTGCTGACTCCAGTTATTAACACTGCACACGAGGAATTGCTTTAGGAACCTAATAACTGTTCCGTGGCTCAGTGCAAAAGGACAGATGAAACCAGGAGTCTTTCGCCTTCTGTGATAAAGCTGGCTTTCCAGGTTTTGTGTCCCTGTGACTGGTAGGAATCACGTAATATGAAAAGTGTCTCACTGAGAAAATTGCCTCACTGTGAAAAGTTGTCGTCTCACTGAATTTTCATTACAGTTTGGTGAGGAAACTGTTTTTACTCTACACAAAAATAAACTCAGAAACAGGGCGACTTGGTAACTTGCCAGAGTTACCACACAGTCAGGCCACACAGTAAAAAACTGAGCAAGCTCTGTGAATTAAGTTAGTGAATTCCAAAGACTGGCCACGGAACACAAAAGCACACTCCTGAGAACTCTCTTGCAATACTTTCGAAGACATCGCCCATCCTTTTTAAAGTGGTCGTAGATTCTTCCCCTGAAAGGGAGGATTCCTAATTACATAATGAAAAATTCTGTATCTTTTTAACAGTCTGCTATGCTTTGGAATCCTGGCAATAGAAGTAGCTGTGAGTATTCAGCTATGACCGTAGCCCAGCTGCATAGAGTTGTGATCACTTCTATAAGGTGCAGGATCCTGTGGCAGACTCAGAATGCTAAGTACCAGCTCTAGCTCAGTCTCTATCCAGTTTCAATGCTAGTGTTATGCACAGGTCAACTGTCCTGCATCTAAGTCATCACGTGCCAAGTGAGAATGATGGCTCTCTTCCCAGGACTCTGGTTTGACTGTCCCAACAAAGGTGACCTGGTAACATATACAAACATTACACCAGGTCAGAATATCTTTGTTGTTTCAAACTGAGAGGTCTTTAAGGGAAAACATCCTGTCTGATTTGTGTTTGTTTCCACATTTCCTTAAAATTCCTAAGCACTCAGTAGGTACAAACTGACAAAATAGTCAAAGTATTCAAATCTATCAGGAGGTCATAATACCATCCAATAGGCAAAGATATGCTTGTGTGGGATAACAACATAATATTTCAGTTATGGAAGCATAATTTTAATATTAAATTTTGGGGGGAGCAACAAAAAATACTTTAGTCTGGATAATTTATAAACTATAGAAACATATTGCTTATGGTTGTGGAGGCTGAAAAGTTTAGGATTAAGGGGTTGGCAGAGTCATTATCAGATGAGGGTGCTTCTCTGCTTCAAAAGTGTTACATTGTTGCTGTGTCTTCATAGATTAGAAGGAAAAAAGGCCATGTCCCTAAATGTTCAGAAGAGCAGAAAAATGGATGAATTTGTTCCTGAAAGCCCCTTTTCAAGGCCACACTGACCTAATGACTTCCCAAAAGCCCTATCTCTTAATAATACTATTATTTTGAAATACATGTTTCAAAATAAGAATTTGGGAGAGCTGCACACACAGCAACCACAACACAAATGAATGCTATTTTCAATATAATTATTTATGGTAATAAATTATAATTTAATTATCAAGTATGATATAAAAATACTGCTACTGGTGAAATTCAAGGCTTGTTGCAAAGTTGTAGTCATAATCAAAATATTCTTTATGTAAAAAGACTATTTCCCAAATTATTCAGTAGAATAAGAGTCCCAAGAGATATGCAGACAAATATTTTTGAACACTTGCACTATGTTTATTTCACAGAGATTTAACATAGTAAGACTTTAATAAAACTATAAACAAAGAATCCCATTAAACTATGTTTAAATCAAGATTATTTTTTCTTCACTTCCATAATCTAGCCCTCTCTCTTTAATTAGATACTCTAAGTATTGGAATCATATATTTTATGAAATGCTGACTTGTCAACAGAAGAATAAATAATCCACACGTTGCTCACTGCTCTTATATCATTAAGGGCATTATGATAGTGAGCTGTATTTTCAGCTTGATTGACTTCAGAACCTTTGAACATATTAGTAAAGCACATTTATTAATGTATCTGGATGGGCCCTTGAATTGTGACCTTGGGGAAAATATCTGGTCTCTGGTTCTTTCCTCTCTGGCATAGTTAACTCTGCAGTGGTTTTCAGCCACCATTATCTACACAGATTTATTCTTCATCACACTTCTGCTGTTATGTCTCTGCCTTAGGGCCAGTTGACCGTGGGCTGAATCATCTGAAATTATTACCAAAAATAAATCTTTCCTCCTTTAAATTGTAAATGTCGGGTGTCTGGTCCCAATAAGTAAAAGTTAAGCAGTACAGAAAATTGATACCAAAAAAAAAAAAAAATGATCATTGTGGTGAATGTATCTGACTATGTGGTTCAGATGATTTTGGAGCTGGATTCTGGGAGGAATTTAGAAAGGTTTGGAGATGCAGGCTACCAAAGGCATAGAATGCTACAAGCAGAACTTAAAAGACCAGATGCTGATAAGAATGCAGAGAGTGCAGGCTAGACTCACAAGGTTTACCATGTTGACTCAATTGGGAATTAGAATAAAGGCAATCTTTGTTTTCTTCTGGCAAAAAAAAAAACAAAACAAAAAAAACAAAAACAAAAACAAAAAAAAAAAACTTGTTTATATTTTGCACATGTCCTTGAACTTGGCACAAGTTAAGAATTATGAATTCATTTATCTGGAGGAAGATATTTCAAGAATGCTTGATGTTCAGATTGTGGCATGGGTACTGTTGTCTGCTTTCAGCCAGTTTTATGTTGAAAACTGGCAGGAAGCACCAGAGTAGAAGCTTCTGAGAAACTTTGATTTTGGTCAGAAAAGAACTATACATAAAGTTGAAGTCAAAGGAGGTGTGGTTTCTAAAGAGATTGTTACTATTAAAAAAACCCAAGTACTTTGTACTGGAAGAAGAAGAAAGATGCTTTGAGGATAACCAAGGAAATAACAGGGCCTCAGAATTCACAGGCTTAAAGGTATAAAATTATAAATCTTATATGTGGGAGTAGTACCCTGGGCCAGCTCTAGAAGGCTGATATAGGAATTTTTTTCTGGAATTCATTGCACTGTGTTCTGTCATTTCTGCACTGAAGGCTGCTATGACCAGGGCCCAAGGTAGTCCAGTTACTGCTCATCTACGCAGCAGACCTTGGTGTCATCCATGTGATATTGATTTATTTGTTGGTTGGTTGGTTTTTGGCATACAGAATACAAAAGTTTTAGGATCATGGAGGTGACCTCCAAGATTTCAGCGGAAGACGTGGGTGGTCAAAAAATGTTCTCCTGAAAGGAGGCTGTGTGAAGTTGTGGGAATGAAACCCCAAGTAGAGTGAAAACCCTGGGAAGTCATAGAATGTGAGACTTATGTCAAGGAAACCTGTAGTCAGTGAGTGGAGCTAACCTAGCAAGGAGGCTGCACCAGTAAAGTCGTAAGGGAGAAGCCACTCAAACTCTTTGGAACATCTGTCTCATACTGTCACATGTTCTAGGTGCCAGACTTGGAATTACAGAACTCAATATTTGCTCTGCTGAGTTTTAGTCTTGCTTTGAACTGATCTTTTTCTATGTCCCTATTCTTCTCTTTTGAAATAGAAATGTTTATCTTAGAAACATATAATTTTTAAATTTTTATAGGATAGTTTAGAGTTAAGAGTTTGTTTTGAGTCACAAAGGAGACTTTGGCTCACACTTTTGAGTAATGCTGGAACTATTTAGAATTTGAGGAATGAATTATCATATTTTTGGTTGTACACATGGCAGTATATCATGTTACACAGAAATATTAAATAATTATTTTGTTTATTTAGAGATTGAACATAGTTAAGAAGGTGTTTAGGTGTTGTCTTAGTCACTTTCCTTGCTGCTGAGACACAATAATTGACATTCATGAATTAAGTGATTTATTTTGGCTTGTGTTTCAGAAGTTTCAGTCTTTGCCTGGTTGGCAGCCTGGTGGAAGGGCCTGAGCAGAGGGAAACTGTCACATCATGGTAACAAAGTAAACAGAGAGAAGGGAGCCAGGAAGAGAAATCTGCTTTCCACTTGCACCCCCAGTGACTTTCCTCCCCAAATCAGGCCCTAACTCTTAATAGTCAGCTGTAGTGCCCTGATAATCAAATCTTTTTGCCAAAACTCTGCCTATGAATATATGATGCCCTTAAAGGATATCTAGATATAAGCCATAGCTGACAAGGAGTATAATAGGACAGTTAAGCTATTTTTTCATCTTGATTTGTGTGACCGATAATCACGATATGTCAACCTGAATGGATTACAAGTGCCTAACAGATTAGTAAAGCACAGTTCTGGGTGCATTTGTGGATGGTTAACATAGAGGCCATGGGGGAAGAAAGGGGAAGATCCACTCAAGTGTCAGTGGTGCCGACCAAGAAGTTTAAAGCTAGATGCAATGAAAAAGAAAATAAGAAGGAAATATCTCCTATTCTGAAGAGCTTCTGTCCATCCCTTGTTGCTATCACCTTAAGATAGCAGATTCCAAGTCTTCAGTTACATTAGCCTTCCAATTCAGACTCTCACCCGTGATGTTCCAAAAAACTTCCAAACTTTCAATTTTGATCCTCTTTCTCTTCCATCTTGTTGGTTGAACAGCTGCTGCCCTCTTCCATCTCTGATCCTGTACATAAACATCATAGACTTTCCTGCCTCTGATCCTATAAACTGAACTAACAAATCCCATCACATAATTATACAGACATTTTCTATGGTTTCTCTTCCTCTAGAGAACTTCACTTAAAAAAGTTATCTTCAGAATGTCCTAGGGATTTTAGACACAATTCTAACTGTGTCTAGGAGTGTCATCAAGGCACATCCTTAGGGACTATATGTGGTACCTAACTCCTTCCTCTGTGCATCTCTATGCTATTTTCTACTGCCTGGTCACCACAAGTGAAACAGCTTTACTCATTCACACCCTTTCATCAAGATGTTTCCGCCTTTGAAATCAGCCAACCCTGGACTGAGTCTTCTGAAACCAAGAGAAAAAAATAAACGTTTTTTTCTAACTTGTGCATGTCAGGTATCTGTTCCCAGTGATTTAAAAAAAAAAAAAAAAAAAAACTAAGGCCAGTTGGATTGAAACTTGTATAGTTGTAGTCTAAATTAATACTGTGAGAAACAAAGTTTCAACTTTTGATGCTGCAAGAGGTGAAGGTACTGTGCACAATAATACATGCGGAGGGTACATGGCATGGTACTGCCTGAATGAATATGTAAAAAATCCCAATAAGTACTTAGGTAAATGAGGAAAAGCTAAACAGAAGTGATACATGAAAATATCACTTAAATGTATCTCATAATAAATGAAAGGCAAATGAAAAATGTAATAAGATACACATTTTCTTAGTTAAAAATGAAAAAGTATGGCAATATGTTGGAGCATAGGGCAGATGATACATTCACTTACTGTTAGTGAGACAATGCATTAGTGCAATTTTTAGAGAAGGCACAAAGGGTTGCTGTGCCATCTCAGAATTCATACATTGTGATGTTTTTTGGAGCAGAACCTTTAGGGGTAAATGATGAACATGGAGTACTCAAAAGTAATACAAGAATTATTTTTATATAATGTCAGAAAGAACCCCTTGTTTTCTTTTCTCCATTGTGGATACAATGATAAGTCAGCACCCCATAATTTAGAAGAAGACCCCCTCCAGACACTGGCTATGCTGTCATCCTGGCGTTGGACTGTTGGCTTGTAGAAAAGTGAGGATTAAGTGTCTGTTATTATGCTATTCAGTGTGTATATTTTGATTAAGAAGGAGGGTAATAGAAAAATAATTATGAAAATTTTAATAAATATACCTTCTTTGACATAACACTTATCTTCTTATAATTTAGTCTACATTTAAATTTGAATGTGTTCCAGGGAAATTTGTAAAGGAGAGTCATTGCCATATTGCTTGTGAAAACAAAAGACTACAAAAAATGCCCTAAATAGCTGTAAACTAAACAAATTATGGGAGAGTCAGCCAGTGGGAACCTCATGTAAGCTTGGAACAAGGCACATTTATACACAAAATTATGAAAATATGTACTGGTAAATGACAAGATGCAGAACACTGAATGCACATGTATGACTTTATTTTTGCATAACCCATATATTTAGTTAGGGACAGAATGTCTTTGGAAGGTTGCATAAGGTTTTAATAAAAGCAGTTGTCTCAGAAGGTAGGGTACTACAGAATAAGCATCAAAAATAGGTGTACTTTTCATTGCATACTCTTCTAAACTTTTAAAATTATACTTTATCCCCAGCTACCCTCCTTCTATGTATCTCCCCCAAAGAGCTCAAGATATCATTGTACAGATTCACGCACTCCAAAGTTTATGGTAGCACAATTCATAATAACTAAATGCTGGAAGCAGCCTATATGCTCATCAACAAATGATTGAATAAAGAAAATGTAGTGTCTGCATACAAAAGAATACTACTTAGCTATACTGAAGGAAAACTTTGAGACATTTGTAGGAAAATGGACACAAGTAGAAAATATAATGTTGAATGAAATATTGTTTTTAGACACATAAACTTAAATACTGCCTGATATCACTCAGCTGAGCAAGGAACATACAAAGAGAATAACAATAGATAAACAGGAGACATGGGGATGGATTGCTTGCAAAATGGAAAGGGGCCCAAGAGACAAAGCATGAGGGGTAAGGTAAGGGAACGGGGAAATAAGTAGACTAAGGATGTGCCATGAACTGGAACCTAGTAACTTTAATGCATGTAAGCATTACATGCCATAAACATGAGTGACAGTGATGCCAACAAAAATGAAAAAGGAAAAAAATTAGAGGAGGAGGGAGGGAGCGGGAAGGAAAGAGAATAAACAACAACAAAAATATATTAGGTATATGTGACCAATTCCCAAGAGGATTATAAATCACATGTACTGCAAACATGTACAATAAAAATAAAAATTAACTTTAAAATTAAATTTTATCATCTCTATTAACTACTCACAAAGAATATGTTGACTAAACAGAAAAAGAAAACTAAATACTTGTACACATGCATAGATTCATGGGCATATGTTTAATTTTGAAATTAAACAAAGGAACTGAAGTGTAGCTCAGTAGTTCTTAGATGTAACAGACCCTGCATCTATTCCCCAACGCCAAAAAAGAAAAAAAGAAAGAAAAGGAAAAACAATCAACAAAAGGATAGCTTTAGCATGTAGGTAATATGTTAGTTATAACATATGTAACATATAGAGGAGGCTATTTATAACATATAGGAAGAGAAAGGCTACTATCTCATGAAACATTTGTGAAATAAAAATGTTGGTGGGAAAGTCTTACATTTTTGTTCTTGTGGAACTGTGACCATAAAATGACAACCATCTTTGTAGCTTGCCTTGGTCAACACAGAGATTAGGCACATGTAATTCAGTGATGTCACTATCACCCTTTAGCTTTTGTTCAATAGTTGAATACTAACGATGTGAGATCATTTTAGGAGGTGTGGAGATAGCAACAAACCATCTTCACTCTATAGAATTCTTTTTTTTTTTTTTGTCTTTTTCCTTTTTATCAGTACCAGGGATCGAACTCACAACTGCCTGCTTGCAAGGCAGGCGCTTATGCCGCTGAGCTAAATCCTCAGCCTCTATATTCTATATCTGAGGAAGTACCAAAATAACCCGGCCAAAGGGGAAAGCTGGTGAAGGTCTTTTTCCAAGGGCCTAAAACGTTAATGAATGATAACTCTCTCAGCTGTTATATCCTTTACCACTCCTCTCCACTCACTCACAAGAGCATCATGAACATTAACCACACATCGAAGCACTGAATAGGAAAGAGAATATGATATCATTATCCCTGGACACCTGAGGAAAAATATTCTTTGCTTTCCTGTAGAATTGTTCATTACAGAAGAGAATGCAATGTTAACTCCCAGTAGCCAAATTATATCACTTAAGGCAGAAATATTTCATTTAGAATGTCTTAGTTTTGTTCCAAACACAGCAAAGAATTGAATAAGAAACAAATGCCCAGTGGTTTTCTGTAAATAATATTTTAGTCAGGCAGAGTTGCTGGTTTTTGAAGACCAACCTACTGGGTATATGGGTCAGTTTGCTCAGATAGCTATAAATAATGCTATGAAAACAATGATTTTGTTAAATCACATGGTGCAAGCTGAGATCTGGGTGGTTTCTTTTATTCCATGTAACTTAATTTCTCAAGGCAAAAAGACAGCAGGTGTGTATGGCAATGATATATCACAAATTCCATTTAGAGACAACATCAGCCTTACTAAGAATGTAGCCATTTATTATAATTCAGGTGAATTCTAGCTGTATTTTAAGTAAAATAATACAATATACAGTATCTCTGCCTGTAAACTCTTTTATCTGATGTACAGTTACTTGTATGTTGTTATCTGAAGCAACTGAGTGAAACTTACACAAAGACAAGAGGATGAACTTATAAATTAATATTAGAAACATTACTGAATAAAAGCAAATGCTAACATAAGTCATTTACAAGCCCAATGATATGACTCAATAAGTAATGAGTAGAAAAGTTGGATACTCTTTTTTGTCCTTCATCTGAAATATATGGAGCTTGGTAAAGGCCAAATCATGTGGTTCAGCGGAGACAGTGCTGGATTGGTGCCCATAACAATGAATTGTCACCCCAGTTTTGCCACTTGGTGGCTTCATGACCCTGAGAAATAATTGGATTTTATTGGCTTCCTTTTGTTGATAACCTAAGAGGATTTGACTAGATGATCCCTAAAATTTGTTCAAGCTATAAAAATCTAACATTCTAATTAAAATCAGCCAGTAAGGTTTACATGCCAACAAAACACAGCAAGAAGATTGACATTCTATTAGAGACTCTAGTTCAAAAGAGGTAGCATCTGAGAAGTTATGCAGTAGCTGGTAGCATAGAAATCCTTTCATTCTGTAGATAAAGCTTGGAGTTTTGACTGCTAAGAGTTGGAGTTAAATTGAATATTTAGCAAACAGGTATTTGTATTTATACTTTAAATGACAGGAAACACCAATACGTACATGCTGAATTACTACTTTTAAACCCATGTCTGTAATGAAATACTTTTAAAAAAAAATTGTAAATCATTTCTCTCTCATGCTCAACTTTGAAACCCTTCTGGTTCACCTGTATCCAGTCAGACTTGTGGAAGCAGAGCCTGACATAGGGGTTCTTGTTAAGAGATTATTAGAAGGAGCAGTCCTGAACTTCTCTTGAGTGCAGGAAACAAGGTAAGTAAAGCAGAAAAGCAGCTCTGCTTCCTGAAGGCTAACATAATCAAGCTTTCAAAAGTGGAACTCAAATGTATTTGTGCTTTAGAGAAAGGCTGTCTATGCCTTCTGAGTTATCCATCCCAAGGACATAGGACTTTTTGTTTTTACAGGGAGCACTTTAAAAAAAATAACTACTAGAGTTATACACAGCCATAAAAGAAAAAAAGCAACCTTACACTTTCTCTGCTGGTAGTCAAACTACTGATGTGAGCTCCTTTACAGTTCCTCACAATTTGTATGTATGAAGAAATAGATAATAGTCAAGTTCTTTTAGTTCAGGTAAGAATAATCTGTAGTTTAATGTCAAAACCTTTCATACTAATTCATACAAACAAGCCTTTGGGGAAAGTGTCCACACCAGAAATACACTTTTGTGTATCTGAAAAATGATGGCTTATTTAAAAATGCAGGACAGAGGAAATGTAACTAACAACCACTGAGGTATTCTACAAAATTGTAAGACTAAGAGTAGGAAGTCAGGTATCTCTTAGGAGGTTTCAGTAGATGTTTTTAGTAATAGCATCTAGGCCCATCCCACAGTCTTACTGGACCAGACACAAACTTTAGCACACTGAAAGTGGGCACATTTCTCAGGAGCAGATGCTCCTACCAAGCTTCCACAACCAATGCACAGAGCAGACTGTCCATGATTTCTGTGCATTAAAGGCCACAGATGACAGGCTTTGTGTTCTCAAGCCTGTACTACTTTCTTCCTGTATCATTAAGGAGCCCTGTGGCAATCCAAATGTTTTGTGAATATAAAAGAAGAACAAGGAATCCAGTGAAAAGAAACCCTTGCAACTTTCTAGATGCCTTGATGCATGTCTCCAGGACTTACCTCTGATTTCCCTTGTACCTGTGGGTGGTAGAGGCAGTTTCAGGTTCACTATGGACAATTTCTTACTTTAAATGTATACTTTAGTCTGCTTTTGTGCTGAGGGATTCCTTCACACCATTTAGAACAACTCAGCAGCACCAAGAAATTAATGCTGCCCCCAGGGGTAATTCTCAGAAAATGAGAGACCATGGATAAATGCCCTGGGCTTCAGGTCCCAGTGTAGCTCACTTCTAAGGAGCATTTCATACAAGTTCTAGGAAGATAACCAGCAAGTGAGATCATTAATTGCACATACTGACAACCCGTTCATTATTGCACCTTTGATTGAGCTTTTCCCTTTTAATATAGCCAAAAAAGTTATAGCCGACTCGTCATTTTTTAATTCTAGATGAACAATGAATTATTTTATAGCGTAAGTTCTCGTGGAATGTTTAAGATATACTAAGAAGTGTTTATTTGAACTCTAAACAGAATGAAAATTTTAATATTTGCAAATCTGGCAAGAGTTTTCATTTTGCAACTTCTTAATTTCCTGAGACACCAAATAAACAAGGCTGAGGTCCTGTTTTTGAACAATTCATATTAAGGCAGAACTCAAATATTTTGCTTTCTTAAGTCAAAAAATTCCTTATCAATTCTCTCCTTTCTGACAGTTTAATTCTGTTTTTATTCTGGATAGAAATTCTCAGCTAAACCCACACTTGTAAGTTTACCTTGTCAAATAAGATGTAAACAGAAGTTTTATGGTAAAAATTTAAAAGACAACAGCTGACTTAAGGTGCTCCTTAGGAAAATAGTGAATTTTTTATCTTTCTTCTTACTTCTTGTTGAGAATAGAAATACAAAGGCTGGAGCTCCAGCAGCTATCTTAGACAAAAGGCTAATTTTGGGATTGAAACCAATGCTAGGGATCTATAATACTAGACAAATGCTCATCACTGAGCCACATCCCCAGCTAGGGATCCATAATGAAAACACGGAAGACCAAGTTCCTAATGATTGTAGAGTAACTAAAATATCTCAGAACTGCAGGTGCAGAGGACATGGAAGTGGGAGGGTAAAAACCAACCCTCTACTCTGCTTCAGGGCTTCTGCCTATGCTAAAAAGATTTCTCTCTTTCTTTTTTTGTGTTTTCTGGGTTTTAAAAACAGATTTGAAAGAATGGAAAATTTCTGTGATAGCCGATAGTGAATAACAGAAAAGCTCATTTGCATATAGATGTTTTAGTTTGCAACTGCATGATCCCCGGAGACAGGCCTTGTTTAAATGGGCAGGCAGGCTGGCACAGAGTTGCCCGGTTCCTAATGAAAACTAAATTGAAACTTGGGAAACATTTGCCTTGGAGGTGCTCAGGCTTTTTAAAGTATCAATTTAAATTTCAAAGACACAGGTAGGCCTGTGCCAAGTGGCCCCTCAGTCTTAAAAAGTCCTAAAACAGAGGGTGGGGTGTGGGAATGGAGAATAAAAGATAGAAGGTTAGATAAAACTAGTGTTATCCAGTGTACCTCTTTTAATTAGATATTCTGCCTGAAGAATTCACAACTGTGAGCAGGTAGGAAAATGGAGAAGAGGAGAAGGCAGAGGCTCTCTTTGCTAGAAAGGTGTTGGAAACAGAAAAGCTCTTTGCCAGTTGTCCTGGTGAGCCAGCCCTTTGAGACAACTAGTAATCCATTTATAGGCCAAAGATTTTTCAATTGAATGTTTCCCAGAACTTAACTATGGGCTAAGCAGATAAGGACAGCTCGACAAGATAATGTGAAAAGAAAAGAGATTACCAAAAGGTCAGAAGATTAGCTGAGGGATAAGAAGTCAGAGGAAAATAAGGGAAAAGGTTAGAAACTGATACCAGGCACGAAAGATAAATCAAGTTTGCAAGTGGAGGAAGTGAACATAGGAGGAGAATAAGAAATAAGATCAGGGAAATTTGCCACGAGGTAAGAGAGAAAAACAAATATAATTAAGAATGAAAATGCAAGAAAACAAAAGGACTGACAAAGTGAATGAAGGAAAATAAAATTAAAATGTCAAACTGAGTTACTCTAAGACTCCTTTGTCTGAATCTAATGAAAATTGGCATATCACTTTTTTCTGTCTGTTTTCCCCAACAGAACTAATATTTCTTTGTTGTTATTACCAACCACATTGCTTTCTTTTGATAGACTATCCTAAATCTTCTAGTCAACATCTGAAGTCAAATATAATGTCTTTATTCATTAGTTAAATTATGACAAATTAGATCAAGCTTTTGTTTGTTGAGTATCTTAAAAGATACTTCCATGGGAGCAAGATAACACACACATGCACATGAACACATACATGCAAGCATATATGTGGCTATGTGAATATGTATGTGTACACATGCAAAATCACTAGATATAAACCTTACTAGTAATTAAGTACACATTGCCCATGAGATAGAAAGCCGATTTACTCTGTGGTGACACACACTGCGAGTAACCCTGTTCGGGATGAGGTGCCTGTTACATTCAAGAGTGATGCTTAAGTGGTACACTTTACTCACAGTCATTGTGTTCCGACTGCTTATAGCTTAGTGTCACAGAAATACATAGATAATGGAATATAATTTTGATAGAGAAAGTAAAAAGTAGAAGGAAAATAACAATTGTTTTCTGTCATAGTCCATCCAGAGAAGGCAGAATCTGAAATACAGAAGAACTTTTGTTTATTGCTCTTAAAGAGAGTAATTTACAACGTGGATGTCAGATTTCAGAGGCCAAGTTATTTTGTCTGTGAAATAGGTACAGAATGTAGTCCTGCGGAAAGATTCTACAATAGAGAATATAGTTGGAGGGAGCCGGTTGGAAACAGGAATATGAGAAGATTGAAAAGCAAGATCTGAAAAGAAAATATGTACTATAAAATATAAATTCATTTTTGTTCCTCAGCTAAAGTCTCCAGGAAAACATCCATTTTTACCAATGTCCGGTGAGGCAGATCTTTTTTCTAGGCTGAATAATACTGATGAATTCTGCCCAAGGTTAACTGTGAAAAGTCACATCTAACCATAGGGGAGCATCTGTTACACAAATAGATTAAGTGTAATTTGGCATCTATTTATTCAGCATGTATTCTGTCCCTGGCCACATACAAGGCATAAGGGATAAGACATAACTGAGCCAGTCCCTGTACTATGGAAGAAGATGAGCTGTAGGAGCTAAAAAGGGAAGTATTTGATCTTCTATTCAGTGATCATTCAGGGAGCCAAGACTTTTATATCAAAAGCAACAAAACTAAATTTCCACACGCATGCAATGTAACTATCTTTGCCTAGGCACATTATGCACTAGCTCTGTGTCATATGCTGTGTTGAGTATTTTATACGTGGTATGTCATTTTATGCACAAAACAAATCTTAGAAGTAGTATTTTTTAAAGTTCTTCACTGGACAGATGAAGAAACTAGTGTTCAATGATTAACTAACTTTACAAAGTATAACTATTATTTAACAAATCAGAGGCAGAATCCATGTCTGTCTAAAATCTTACGCGCTTAAGTGCTTTTTCATTAACTTATGAATTAAAGTATTTCAAAAGTTAAAACTACTTCAAGTAGCTCTTTTCTTTTTTTAAGTAGCTCTTTATTATCTAGAAAGATCCTAGGTAAAGGGAGATATTCTCAACTTTAGATTGACACACTACTCCACTTAAAGTTCATATGGGCAGTGTCTGTACACATTTTTTAACAGTGTGTTTGGTCATGCAAGTGTGTAACTGTCGACTGTGCTACTACACGGAGTGCCAATTAAATTTGTCCTTTGGGTGTTTCAGAACTGTTATAGGTTAAATACTGGTGGTCTACTTAATGCCAGCTGGATTACATCAGCATGGCACTGAGTGTAGATGCTCCGCCTGAGAAAAGTTGCCAGCATAAATAGAAAGGTGGAGAAGGAGAAGGAAGGCGTTAATGTGTTATTGCGTTGAGGCATTGTGGGTTCTCCTACGTGTTACTGTTTGAGGCATTGGTTCACCTGGAGAAGCTTTGCTCCTCACATCAAGCATTGTTTCTTGGCTCTGGAGGGGAAGAAGTGTGCTGCTTGGTCTCCAGGATGAACTTGTCACATTGGCTTCCTGGCATGTACCGACTGTGCCTGTTGTCGGAGGAGCTCAGGCCTCCACGTTGCTGAGGATGGCTGTGGTGCCATTCAGGACAGCCCTGATCTTTGTTGTGAGTGTGACTTCTCGGCTCCAGCGTAAAACCCTCAACCTACCAGCATACCTCCTTCACCCTGCTGGCGTGGACTTTCTGGGTTCCACCGCTGACCTTTGGGCCTTCCTGGCATGGATCTGTAAAGAGACTGGCATGAGTCCTTTTTGTGGGCTCTGGACCTCCAGTTGGACTCATGGGAGGCATTGTCATGAGCTCTGGGTTTTCATCTGGACTCATGTGAGACATTGCTGTGGGATTTAGGCCCTTAACTAAATTTTCTGTTTTTGGTGTTGCAGATAGATTTCCTACATTTTCTTGTGTTAACTCCCCATGACCATTATAAAAATAATATTATAAACTCCATGTCCTGATTCTAATTGTGCAGAGGCACAACCCCTGACTACAAGTACACAGTTGATACAGAAAATCCTTGCAATCAATCTTGCAAATTCAGGCCTGAATATAAAAGATTGTGTAATCACATACCATATGACTTGCATATCAAAATTTTTTATTTTGTTTTTAAAAATTTCATGCAAATAGGGCAAAATATTCACAGATTGCTTGTACTTTAAAGAATGAATGAAGACAAGAAGGTCAGTCAGTCTCTTTGGATTGAGGTTCCTTAGGTTTTGTTTTCCTAATTTCCTTGGTGTACCTTTATTTTTGCCACTGACCCCAGCTGACTCCAATTACAAGCCAGATTTTCCTTCTGGCATTTCAAGAATATTTTTGAAAAATTAAAAATACTTACAGTTAAACCAGGCAATTAAAGACATGATGAAATTTATATATAAAATGATATGCTCCCTTCGAGGAAGGAAGCCAGTAGAAGAGATGTTTTTTCTCTGGGATTTTAATAACTATTGGACTAAAATCACTCATTACTCTCAGGCACACTGCATTTTGGTTGACCTTGTGGAATGTCTACTTGATGGTTTTCAAAATCACTTATCCATGCAGTTTTGGCTTCTCTCTGCTGTGTTAGCAATTCTGGTTTTGTATTAGATTTTACTTCAATCTTTTATGTAAGTTCTTAACTTTTTTCCTTCTTCCCTATCAAAATATGTGACTAGGTACCCTGCATTTATAAATGATCACAAGTAAGTAAATTTATAACTATTAAATGATCTTAAAATTTCAAAACCCTAACCTTACATAATTTATATACTTCATTTTTATTAAGTTTATTGGTACTCTACACAATGATCACATTCTTCATATGGAATTTGTACTGTTATATGATGTATCTTGATTTCTCATTGTTTTCCATGCTCCCCCTTCAACTCCTCTTCTGGTTCTTATTTACAAAGCTTTGTTCCCATTTTATCTTTTTTCTCATTTTTTTTCTTTTCCCTTCCTCTATTCATATACTTCATTAAAGATTCAGAAAAAAAAATAGTTGTTAGCTACCTAAAGTCCTAGGATCATTGAAAAAAAATCTTTAAGGAAGCGATACGAATCTTTATGAAACACCTTTATAAACCTATAAAAAGTTTACTACCATCAGATGACTTTTTTTTTTTCCTTTTTATTGGTACCAGGGATCAAACTCATGACTGCCTGCTTCCAAGGCAGGTGCTTATGCTGCTAAGCTAAATCCCCAGCCCCCAGATGACTTTAGTTTGATTTTAAATCTACCGTCTGTCTGAGATTTTACAAGAGAATTTTTTTTTAGCGATAAAATTTATTTTGTCTCTAAATTTTGTGTCCTTTTCAATTCTGTTACCTCCTTTAAATATTTGGTAATCAGTTCGGTTTGCCAGCTACTGTGTATGAAGATATAATCTCATAATCCTCATAGGAAACCTATGAGCTAAGTACAATTAATATTTGCTTCTTGCAGATCCATATACAGAGAGATTAAATAACTTTTCTGAGGCCCTTCAGCTAGTGGCAGAACCAAATGGGGTTTTGTTCAACTCTGGAGCCTGCAGTCTTAATGCATGGTGCCTATCCAAGCTTGCAGCCAGAAACTAGCCATAGAGAATGAGTGTCATAATATTCATTTTCCTCATCTTTGCAGATAAAAATTCTTATCTTTTCCAGGGATCAAGACCCTACATTTAGGTCATGTGATCCAGGTATGACTGGTCCTGCCTCATGGTTCATGGGGAAAGCACATGACTCAGGCCTGCTTTATCAGACTATCATGTGCTCTTGGCATCATGGTTCAGTAAATGTTTCTTGAGTTTGTTGTACAGTAAGTGAGTTGAAGTTGAGAGCTTTAGAGTCAAGAAATGGAGAGAGCCCTAGGCTTTGGGTCAATATTTGAATAGTCATACCTTGGATCCTTGAGTTCTTCAATCATAAGATTCAATGAATTCCTTGCTGTTTCTGAGGTTTTAAGCTCGGTTGAGTTGAGAAAAGCTTTCATGATGTAGTCACTTCCCCTAGACTCCACCTTCTCTTATTATCATATTAGGAATTAGATTTTCCTAATGGAGAGAGGGACACAAACATTCAGACCCTGGCTGTGTAGTTGTAGACTGGATGTAGTCCCCAAAATCTATATATGGAAACCCTAATTCCCAATATTAAGATACTAAGAGGTAGAACTTCTGAGAATTGATTGGCTTTAGGCTGAGGTCCCTATCATAGAAAGTATCCTTTCAAGAAGAGGAAGAAACTCCAAAGATTTCTCTACGCCATATGAAGATCTAACAAGAAGGCAGTCATCTCCAAGTCAGGAGGAGAGTCCCCACCAGAAATCCAATTTTGCAGGTACCCTGATCTTGGACACTCCAATTTGCAGAATTATGAGAAACATGACTGTTGCTAAGAGAATCAGTCTATGGTATTTGGCTATGGCAGGTTTAGAAGACTAATGACTAAGAACAAGGCCAGGGAAGACTTTTGAAGGAAGAACTTTTTTGTCATATAATCTTATGAAACAACCAATAAATTTGGGAAAATGAAAGTTTATTGAAAATTGCCAAATTATATTACATATACCTCTTAGAATATTTCAATCCAAATGATAAAAATCTGAGTTACACCTCTGATGGTGGAGATTTGCTTTAATGATCCAAGTATAAATAGCTTTATCTTCTGATGTAGAAACGTGCTTAACTGACATTTATTTAAGTGCATTGCAAAATTTTAGTACAATTTTTATGTCAGTGTTTTCTAGAGAAGCAGGAGCTATAGGAGGCTGATATGTAGATAGATGAAAAGAAATTTTCTAGGGGTTTGGACTTATGTGATTATGGATGCTGAGGGATTGCATGGTATCTTGTCTGCCAGCTGCAGAACTAGAAAAGCTGGTAGCTTCATTCAATCCAAGCCCAAAGGACAAGAATGGCAGGAGTGAATTGAGTAATTTCATTCTAAGGCCAAAAGCCTGGGAATTTGGGTGTTGGGGTTGTTGGTACAAATCCTAGAATCCAAAGTCCAGATATCCTAGAGTTCTAATGTCCAAGGGCAAAAGAAGATAGATGTTCAACTACAGGAGAGGGAGAAGGAGAGGGAGAGGGAGAGGGAGAGGGAGAGGGAGAGGGAGAGAGAGAGAGAGAGAGAGAGAGAGAGAGAGAGAGAGAGAGAAATCTGCCATTTTGTTTTAACTAGGCTTTCAGGTAATTGTATGACTTCCATCACATGGGGTGAAGATAGACAGATCTTCCTTACTTAATCCACTAATTCAAAAATTATCTCTTCTGGAAACACTCTCACAGACAGACACAGAAATGTACTTTGCCATTAATCTGTATATAACACAATACAATCCATTTTAATCTCCTGGTGAATAATTAAGTTCATGTGTCATATCAAGGACCTGGCTAAGATCTCCAATCTCCAAACAAGTGTCTGGCGAAAGCTTAAATAAGTGAGACAAGGGCTTCATGAAGATCAAAACTCTCTTAACAGAGTTCGAGACTGTGGGTACGAAGACAAGGAATGCCTCTGGGCAGCCCATATTTATTTAGTTTTTCAAACAAGGAAGGGGTTAGAGTAGAAAACACAAGAAACTGAGCAGGACCTTGGAGGTGGTTCAAGGACTTTTCCAAGTAACAGATTATGTTAATTTAGAAGAACTACTTTATGTTAATTTAGGAGCAGTATCTTAGAAGAAAGTCTCCAGATTTACTTTCACTACAGGAGTGAAATGCCTGCAGCTACAATCTCTATCTTGTTAATTGGGATTGGAGCCAGGTGTCCTCAATTGTGGCTTTATCTTGCCCTTTGAGGCATCTCTTTGTTCTCAGATCAGCCATGCCCCAACCATGCTGCAGCCCTGCGTGTGTGTTCACTTTCCCGCTTTAACAGCTCTCAACAGTGTCAGACTCTCCAAACCAACTATACTAAGGCATTTGTCAAACTAGAGATTTTGTTCTTTGAACCTTTATTCATATATGAATTCATATATTTGTCTATCTATGTATCTGTTTATGTATCTATCCATCCATCCATCCATTCACCCATAGATCTATCTGCCCCTGTAGAGAGAGTTGGTATCAAAACTTACCTCCTCTCTAGGGTTTACAATCACACAATTATTGATGGGTTCATAATCCATCAAAGTTTTATGGGGTGCTTTATCAATGTTGCTTGGAACATTGAAGCATTTAGGAAGAGGTTACTAAACTACTGCTGTCTTTGAGGTAAATTTCATCTCAAGATATAGATGATTCTGGCTTCCAGAATCTGATTAAGTGCCTATATAATAGTTTGAAAAGTAAAATAACGCTATGTAAACAGAAGGCGGCAGACATAGCATAGTGTAAAGATAACTGTCAAGAATTTTGAAATATGTATAACAAATGTATGCATTTGTTATATATTTATATACACATATACTTGCACACCTTACATTACACGTGCATAAACACAACCATATACTATGCATATACTCTCCATGGATTCTGGGAGGCACATGGAGATAAGGAGAGAAGAAATTTTTCTTAAGGGAAAGATTATGCTACTGTATCAGGTATCGTTAGCATACCTATCCTAAAGATGGGTTTAAAAAACATGCCCATGTAAAAACTTTAAGTTCAGAAGCAAGGTAAATTTGGGTCTTTCTGATTCCAAAGACTGAAACTCAATTCTTTACTACAAACTGAAAATTTAGGTCTCAAAAGCACAACACCTTAACTTCTGTTTCCCATCTTAATACAATCACATCTTTATGATACTGTTGTTTTAATCAAAACCTGAGGTCAGAACTCAGCAAAGATTTCTTAGCAACACCAAATGCACTTGAGATATCTGATTCGCTTGCCTGGTATCAGTGAGAACCATATTCTGACTATCCAGAAAAGAGATGTGGACTGGACAGACAAAATACAATGATGTGTTAAGCAATCCCTGAAAGAAAAAGACAAGATATGCAAGCATAAAACTTTTAAGAATATGTATGACCACAACAATTACAAAGAGTTGAGGACTCTAAGGTACTTAAAGAATCTACCTTTTGGTGTAGAAAAGAGAGGGGTAAATCAAAGAACATTACACAGTTGCCTCAGTTAAATTTTTAAGTACCTGCAGCATTATCATGTACTTCTAGATCAAATACGACAATGAATCAGTCCTCTCTTGCTCAGAAAATGTTACAGGGGACTGCATTTAAAACAGAATGAACGGTCATTGCATTGCTTGTTTAAGGACTGCTGAGGTCGTGAATATGAGTTTTTCAATTAGCACAAACACAAGCGTATTTTAAATCCTTCAGCTCCCAGCAGTTTTATCACCATAGCCTCTAGCTTTGAAGCTTTGTTTTTGATCATTTTTGGGCTCCAAAAAAGGATTTTTGTTTTTGTTTTGTTATTCTAAATTTTGCTTCTTTGATGTGGGTCTTGACTACCATGTTACAAAAGCACATTTCCCAAACTTAAGAAACAAAGCTCAGCACCTACACATTTGGCCCCATTGAATATTTTCTTTGCTATAATTAATCCAATAGAATAGAAATGTACCACTTCCTCTATTCATTAAGACACAAAACAGCAAGGAAGCTCAGACTCTTCAGAAGCTCTTAGTAAAATTAAAAAAAGAAAGAAAGAAAGCAGGCCAGCAAGGGAGGAAGCATTCTTTTAAAAGCATTTAGAATTTTGGAAGCGTTTTTAATTATTTTGGTTGAATGGCCAATGTTTTCATATATATTACCTATCACAGAATGTAAAGAATAGTATTAAGAATTTTCTTTAAATATTTTGATGATTACTTGAGTTTGTGATATTCTGAAAAACCTTACTAGAGGAAGATGTACTTTGAACTATTATTTATAACATTTACAGACAACTTACATGTATTAATATAATGGATTTTTAAAGTACATTATAGTGTATCCATTGAATGGAAATTAGGGAAATAGCTAAAGTTATATTTCTGAATATGCTTTGATAACTGATATATAGTTTTGTTTTATATTAAGAAAACACTTAAATATTATGTATTCTTTAAACGTATTCATAATAGGGTATTATAATACCAAACATCTGTAAATAGTCCAAAGTTTCCTTAGAAGATGAAAAGATCAAAAACTGTTCTGGGTTCATATAATGTAATACTATTCAACAACAAAAAAACAAATGAGTTATGCATGAATAAACCTTAAAAACATTATGCCAAGTGAATGAAAGCCAGATGCAAAACTACGTATTCTATGTTTCTATGCATGAATTTCTGAAATAGGAAAAACTAATGTATGACAACAAAAAGTAGATCAGTGTTAATAAGGGGTTAGCATTGAAAAGGACTCATTGTAAAGGAACACAGAAGTCAGAGATATGTAAATGTTCTGCATGTGAAAAGAATCATGGCTACAGAAGAGCATTTAAAAAATTATCAAATCATATACTGAAAAGTTATGCTGTACTAGCAATAACATACTGGCAAAGTTTATTTTATAAACTTTGGGCTAATATATGTATATGTGTACTTCTAATATATATATATATATATATTCTAACTTCTAATATATGTATATTGTCTTCATTGAGGCTGCAATAACAAAACACCATAAGCTGAATAGTTTATAAACAATAGAATGATTTTTTAAACAGTTTTAGACTCAAGATATCTGCAATAAAGAGACCAACATGTTTGACACAGACTAAGTCTAGTTTCTGGCTCATAGGTGGTAACTTCTTACTGTGTCCTGACATAATAGAAGAAAAAAATAAGGGATTACGTCTATTATTATAAGAGCTCTAATCCAATTTACGGCTTTCCTTCCCATAACCTAATCTTTTCACAAAAGACTCTACCTCCTAATATCACCATTTGGGGTTAGAATTTCAATGTATGAATTTTGTAGGGAAATCTTCAACCCATAGTGTAATTTAATGCAATTTAGTAAAATAAGCAGACAAGTAATTATGTATAAAGTACTCTGAGGAGCATTAATAAGCATCAGAAAATTTAATTTACTGTTTCTAGGCATTTGAATTAGGAGTAAATATTTTTCCTTTTGTTTATTTGGCTGAATTATTAAAATCTCTATTGGAAGCATATATTACATTTTAAATTTATGTACCTATATACACTATCTCCTCTCCAGCCATTGGTCTCCTGTTGATCTGTCCCCCATCCTTCCTTCTACCCATCTACTCTCTTTTACATTCCTAAATTACTACTTCAAAAGCTACAATAACAAGTCTTACTGAATTAACAGCTTAAAATGTGCTTGCAAAAATTTTAACAATTTTTCCATAAAGATTTAACCCAAATATATCTTCTAGATTATATTTGAGAACTTTCTTGGCTCTGTCCTTCTATGGTTTGGGAAGTCACTCTAGAGAATAATGATAAAATGCTTGAAAGTTTTAAAGACAATCAGATTTATTGACTGTTTAGAATGCTTTGATCATTCATTTTGTCAGGATCCAAGAATAAGGACCATTGATTACCTAATACTTTATGCAGAACTAATTGTATGGCAAAAAATTACATGAATAGCATTGATTATTGTCTCTGGAATCTCAACAAAAATAGAAGTAGTTCTTCTGAGTTGTCCTTCTACCAACATCAACTATTATCACAACAACCTAAAAAGAATAATAATAATAATAAAGAATGTGGAATATCTTGTTATTTATAAAGAACTTTGTGACCAGTAATAATAACTATCAACATGACTCAATTATGAAATGCCTGCTAGATTACTAACACATAGTTCTGAGTGTATCTATGGGTGTTTTCAGGAATGATCAGCTTGCAGCAGAGCAAACTCAGGAAGATCCATCCTAACCAATAGGCTTTCTGTCCAGAGAGAGTGAAAGGGGAAGAAAAGGAAATTGACCTGCATTTGAAAAGTTCCATTCCTCTTTAACAGGAATGTATTTTACTTCTACACTGCATTTGGATATCAGATTCTAGCTTCTTCAGCCTTTTGACATGGAGTCAGAGACTTTCCAAGAGTTTCCAGGACTCCAGGCTCAGACTGGCAATCTTGATTTCTCTTTTTCTACAACTTCCAGCTTCTTGGACTGAGGCAGGTACTTGATCTTCCAGTTCTCTGGGACAAAGAAGGCCATTATCAGATGATAGGAACTACTCTACCTCTGATCCTGCAAACCTACCATTCAGGTATATATTTGATTGTTTTCCTCTAGAGAACCTCAACCAAAACTCACTTCCAGCTACAACTACTCTTGCAATACTGCACTCCTGTATGGTAGTGGTAGTAAGGACAAGCATGATATACATATTTTACAGGTGAAGATACTGACAGTCAGCAGGTTCATCACCTTAATAAATGATGGAATTAGCAAGCAAGTCTGGGGCTCCTGAAATGTTATTTCTACCAGATACACTGATAGTCTCCATGGTGTTAAGATGTTTCCATTCTTTTTTATCCATGTTGTCATTCATGGAGATTTTGTCTTCTGCTGGATCAAATAAATGGAAAAAGGTTTTGTAGAAGTTTTAAGTGCTTTAGGTATTATTCTTATGATTAATACTTTTCTCATTGTGTGCCTTTGAAAGTAGAGAAAATATAACATGGCTTATAATGACTTAAAATATTTTTGGATCATGTTTACTAAATTCCTTAATATCTGGAGACTCAGATACACAGACAATCAAATTTGTTTAATTTTGCCTTTCTCCTTCTGATCAGGTGTCAATATTCTAGTAAGATTTTCTTATCCTATTAAGTCATGTTTCTCTTGCTATGACATGATATATGAGAAAATCACCTTAAAATAATAAAATATTCCATGCATGGCAGCATATATCTATAAAACTAGCCTTTGAGAGACAGAATCAGGAGGAGCATTGTGAGTTTGTAATCAACCTAGGTTTAGTGAGTTCAAGTCTAATCTATCTATATAGTGAGAACCTATCTCAAAAAATAAAAAAGTAAAAAATAAAATAATTATTTTGGCTCACAGCTTCAGATACTTCAGTACACAGTCAATTGGCTCCCTTGTTCTTGGGCATCTAGAATATCAGAGCATCACGATGGGAGCACAGAATGGGACAGAGCTGCTCCCCCATGACAGCTGATGTCTGACATATAAAGCAAGCAAGAGGAAAGGACCAAGGTCTTCTCCAAGGCCAGTGCCCAGTGACCTAACTCATTTCCAGTAAGTTCCACCTCTTCAAGTTTCCATCATCTCCCAGTAGGAGCACAGACTGATGACAAAGCCTTTAGCACATGGCTCTGATGGGGACATTTAAGATCCAAATCATAGCAAGCAGAAACTTAACAGATTCATGAGTGTGTATCAGTATGAGGGGGACAGGCATAGTAAGTAATGCCACTACAAATACTAAAATATTCAAATGAAGTATAAATCTAAGCACCTCTCAATTTTTATACAGAAATAGATTCTCATTTTTAGCTCTGCAATTTACTTGATTTCCGCACTCCATCAATTGTAGGATACTCAAAGTTTCTTCCACAAAGCTTTTTGTTCTCAAAGAAAACACTTTTATTTGCCAGATAAATGAGTGCCAAAAAGACATATTTTACCAAAACATTTGTTTTATGGATTTTATGTTTACATATCCAGAAACGTGATTACTTTTTCTTATTGGCATGAAAAATTCTTTGTCATTTAAAAACAAACAGACCAAAAAAAGAAAAAAAACTCTTTTAGCTGAGTTCCTCATAAGAAAGTAATTGAGAAAATTTTAAAGACAAAATAATCACTTTCTCACTAGTAGAAAGGCTGAAACACAATAAAATACCAGTATCATTATCAGAATGGAAAGAGAACCCACCTCATCTAGAACAATGATTTTAATTAACTAAATTTCCATCTTCCAAAAATAATACAAATCAAAGACACCAAAATGACTTGATGAAGAGATGGCAACTAATTCTGAATCATTAAAGAAAGCCAAGAGATACTGCCTATGGACAACTGACTTAATCTATTGAGTTCATCTTTTTCTGCCTGAAGTTTCACTGAGCAGATGTTCCATTTTGCTTATCTTCTCAAAATATGCTTTAAGAAACATCCAGGGGAAAATTTAAAATTTCATGAAAAATATTCGTTTAGGATCCTTTTTGCACCTTCCAGAATTTTCTTCTTCAGGCAGATTATACAGTGGGAGTTCATCTTTGGAAATAATTGTAAACCATGACAATTTATGTGCCTAAAAAGAAGAAATTCATCCAAGCAAATGGTGGATTCGAGGGAGGATGGTGGTTTGCAGTATAGTTAAGTTTTGAAATACCTCTCCTCCATTTATACCATGGTATGTAGGGGAAATTGCTGTCAACCATATTAATATATTTTATTATTAGTTCCAAACTTGATAAAGACTCAGACACATTTTCTTTGCATTGAGCAGAGTCAGAGAGAAGTGTGTTGAAAATATGCTTTCTTCTACTTTCCTGCATTGTTAGCATTATGTAAAATGTGCAAAAGGTAAAAACATAGACAGAAAGTAACAAGAGAACCTGGTAATGAGAACAGGAATTGGGGCTGTGATGGGACAGGCAGAATGTATGATAATTATAATAGAATCCTTCTCCTATTCATTATATTCAATTATTCAATTCTAGTACTTAAAATTATTGAAGTCTGAGTACTGCTTTTTTGCAAATGATGAATTCTAGCTCTTTTGGGAAATTACACACTCTAGATCTATTGCTACTTTTAGGCTGTTCTCTGGTATAACAGAATATATCAGATAACCAGGAAAATATATCCCTTTCTGCCATCCAACCAGGAAAGTATAACCCTTTCTGCTTTTCAACAGGGTCATTATCATAATCACATTAAAGTATGTGTTAAATTGCATCTTATTAAACACACAATGTTTAAAAACACATAGAGAATGCTCCTTATTTCCCCCAAGGTAAAAAAAAAAAAAAAAAAAAAAAAAAAAAAAAAAACTTTAAGAATGTGTACCTTCATTTAAGTATGCTGGATAAATTTCCAAACACAAGGAAATTTCTGAATATCTCTTCCATCTGTCAACTGCATTGTTATAAATGTTATTTATCTTCTAAGGTTTAATATTCTAATCTGTAAAATGGGAATACTAATATAACTTGCCTTAGATTATTAATTAAGTAATTAAGAAGACATTTGGAATTGGTGTGCTCAAACATGTTATTTTTAAATTTTGTTATAGACTGAATATAAACTAATATAAACACTAATGACTGTATTAATTTACCTTTGAGACTACATGACCTTGTAAAGACACACATATCTACACATATCCACATGTATAATTTTTTGACAGAAAATATCTTCACTGTTGCTTCTTTTAACCAGCTACTGCAGTGGAAGTTAAATAATATAGAGAAAATAACTTACATATTATCTGAATGGAAACCAGAGATCAATTAGAAAAGAGTTCTAATCATCTCAGAGGAAGAAGCTGAGTGAGGCCTCAGGGCTCTCTTTGTCCTTGTCACAGCAATAATTTCACAAGTCAGAGGAGTCTCTGGGGACCAACAGTGTGAGAAATGGACAAACATACAAAAGAGTGCCAGAGCTGTTTTATCATAATCAAGCATAAACCCTGTGTCAATAATGCACACTTTGCCAGCTCCCATTTTCTCATGACTGTGTAATTTTTCAGAGTATTGTTTGAGGATTATTGCCTTAAATCTTTGTCCATGGCATGAGAATTAACAGAAAAATCCTAGATTTAAAAATTGCCTGAAAGGCATTCACTAGGAGCCTGGATGATTTCAGAGCTTTTGAAATATTGTCATCAAAGATTACACGAGCTGAAGCTCAAGGAATTTTTTTCCTAAAGTTTTCATAATGTTTCATAATTTCCCTCTTAGACTGTTCCTGTCCGTATGATCTTGCTCTCTCTCATGCATTTCCTACTGAAAAGTTCCTGTGAACTACGGAGTATAGAAACCACCTAAAGCAGGTTGGGGAAAGGACTCACATCTCTAGTCAGGTACCAGAAGAGGCCCGTGTGGATGGCAGAAGGAAAGACTCCTCTCTCTGCAACTCATACAGTGTCTCACAAAGAGGTCCTGGAGGGAGTCCTCTGGGCTGTGACCACCTTGCGTTTGATATGCTAAGATTTGTTATATAAGTAGTGGGACATACTTGGAAGTGGAAATTTTTCTCAAATGAGTATTTTTCATCTTGCATATACAAAGTATTTGATGAGCATTTATTGAATAAACTAATGCATAATGTATCATTCATTGCCCTTACCTTTCCCTTTGGTTTTAGATTCCTTATCTGTATGGTATTTGACACAGATCTGGGTTATAAAAGGTTTTAAGAGATGAGAATATTCCATGAGTTGACAGATCAACAGGTGCTATGGGCAAAGTCCCCTTTCCCAAGCACAAACTGGGCACTGAATTGATTCTCATCTTCCTTTGAGTATCTGCAACTAGACAGAAGCCTCATCAGTGGTTGGGAAGTCAGTGTGAACAGCAAGAAAGGCATATGAGAGAGAACAGAGCGTGTTTCTTTTTCTCTAGGGGAAAGAACACTGAGGAGTTAGGCTACAGGTCGGGCCTCTGTCCAGAGTGCTGTGCCTTGGCGAAGGGCATGTACACCAGCAGGAAGCTGAGGCAGACAGCCAGGCCATGTGGACACAGCCCAGAAGGCAGAGCAAAAGACAGGACTACCATTTGGTCAGGCCCCAGGTGCCGAGCACACACACCAGGCCTACCAGATTCTGAGTTTGTGGTGAGGCACCTATATTTGGACTCCTCCTGCTAGTAAAACCACGGTTTCTCACATTCTGCCTGCTTTGGTTCAGAAAGTAGATGGAAATTTTTGCAGATGGAAAGCACAGCTGAAAAGAGAAAAGGAAAACAGTTCTGACAGGCACAAAAGGTCATCCTTGCTGTGGTGCTGATTTGAAGTTCTTTTGCAGTCATGCTGATCCAAGGGTCATTACATGACCAGTAAGATGGAGGTGGAATTAGGTGGTTTCTTTGGTCTGGATAATAGCATAAGCTATGCTAAAAACCCACTGGGAGATTGATGTCACCATGCTCCATTCTTTCAAAAAAGAAAGAAAGAAAGAAAGAAAAAAAGAAAGAAAGAAAGAAAGAAGAAAAAAATTAGAGGAAAATACAAGCATAGATTGCAGTGAGTTATTAAAAATATTATTGTTTTATTTCTGATCCAAAATATATTCATGATGTCTGGAAAGATGACCACATTGCAGGCAGTTACAGGAGATCAAGTGTTGGTTTACTGGAGCATAAAATATAGCTGAATCTATCTAGACAATGTGAAACAAATTAATAAATATACAGAAATGAGATGAAATTTTAAATTTTTAATGATGTCTTCTGTCACTGTACATTACTGTCTCTTCCAATCTCAACCAAAACGAAACCCCAAGTTTAAATGCAGCTGGAAAACCTTTCCCATCATGGAAGAGCAACCATAGTACAAGGCTAAGAGTCACCTCACCCTTTGACTTAACTCTGAAGAAGCCACATCTCTTCAGGACATTCTCTATAAAGTCTTTGACAACTTTTCGCAAGCCAAGAAGTTACATTAATAAAGCCAACGGATATAGACACAGGACTACCCTTGAGTTTTATATTTTATTTGATTCCCATGTCTTGTGAAAAGGTATGCATAATAGTGACAATCTGAAAATTAGGTACGTTTTTCAAAACAGGCTGCCTTTATTTAGAGAGGCACTGCAATGAGAACAAAAAAGAGTCTTCCAGTGGCTTTTAGAAACATTTTTGGTAGAAGTGGCCTGAGCTGAGAGTATGACGTTCTGATGCCCCAGTGGAGTGAAACAGGTACTTCAAAGTCCTATTTTCTTTATTTCTGTTCCCACCACAGGATACCATAGGCTAGATAGGTTAACCAATAAACATTTATTTTCTCCCAGATCTGGAAACCAGAAGTTCAAGATCAAGGTGCTGGTGGACCAGTTTCTGGTGAGGACTTTTGTTACAGTTGATACCTAGATGTTTTTTCTCTAAATCTCCATGCAATCCTACCTGGGGCTTTTGGGAAGTGACTGGATTATAGAGGAGTGCCATGCCCCTCTGCCATGCTGCCTTATCTTAAAGCCAGCCGAGTATGGATTGAAACCTCTGCAAAATGTGAGTAAAAACAAACTTTCCTTCTTAGAGTTGAGGG
Source organism: Cavia porcellus (assembly GCF_034190915.1). Taxonomy (NCBI): domain Eukaryota; kingdom Metazoa; phylum Chordata; class Mammalia; order Rodentia; family Caviidae; genus Cavia; species Cavia porcellus. The sequence continues at coordinate 83,493,840 of NW_026947484.1, forward strand.
TGCCAGGTATTTTGTCTCAGTAATGAGAAAGTAACTAAGACATTAGAGGCCTCCTTCCTGTTACCTTCTGTACCCCTTTCTCTGAGTGGAAGAGAGAGATCTCTGCTGACTCACCATTTTAAGAACATTAGTCCTATTGGATTAGGGTCCCTCCATCATTATTTCATTTAATCTTAATTTCCTGCTTCAATCCCTAATTTCTACATGAAGGGCTTAACATATTAATATTAATTTTAAAGGGCACCACAGTTCAGTCCATATCACTGTTAAAATGATGTTAGTTTTGTAGAGGCAAGAGGGAGATGACTGTTGTGGACGATGGAAATTCTAGAAGTTCCCAAATGGAACTTGAAAACAGAAAATAGCAATGACTTATGGGTATATTTATATTTTTTAAAAACACCTCTCCATATAGATTTCTTAAAAATATTCACGATAACCATAGTGATAAAATGGAAAACACATTATTACCCTGCTAGCTGGGAGATAACCTGTGGGGCTGTGTGTCCGTGTGCAATCACCTGCCTCCAGGAAGTACGAGAGCGCAGAGCAGCTGGGGCCTCACTGTGCACTTTCCACGGCTTCGTCTCCGCTGAGTGTCTTTTCTTTGCCAGCGCTGGTAAAATATTTTTCAGCTCTCCCACAATGATGCAACAGGACAAATATCCATGGCAATCTCAGATACTAGCAGTTATTTAAAATGAGTAAAATGAAATCATGCCCCAAAAGGTTGAGGTTCTGTAAGTTATTTCAGTCTTAGTATAATTTCACTCTCAGAATATTTTCTGGGCACTGTTCCTCAAGTAAATGGGAGAAAAATACCCTCGAGGAAGATGAAAACTTTAGTGTGAGATCTATTGTACATTTATTTTTTAAAGCAAAAATGAGCAAAGTTCAGTTAGATACATGAAAATTTAGCAGCTGGGGTAAGGGAGAAAGTTTTCTTGGACAGAATCTTTAGATAATCCTGCTTCTCACTGGAAGCATATGCCAACAGAAAAACAATTTGGAATATTCTCAAGGACAAGGAGTGACCCAGGCCTTATGCATCTTGTCCTTCAGATATTTCTCTAAACTCTGATCAGCACTATGATAGTTTACTGATTGTGTCAACTTATTTAAGAAATACCCAACTAAACTGGATCAGCATAGTTTTGCATGTGGCTGAGGGGATTTACTAAAGACAGAAAGCTCACCCCTAGGGTGGCTTGTTGCCTGACTGGGATAAAAGGGAGACCAAGAAAAAGGATCCTCCTGAGGCTGGGGGTTTAGCTCAGCGGCATAAGCACCTGCCTCGAAAGCAGGCAGTCGTGAGTTCGATCCCTGGTACCGGTAAACAGGAAAAAAGAAAGAAAAAGGATCCTCCTGTTTCTTCAGCAAAGCTTCAGTCTTCTTCACCGTAGGTGTCTTGTAAATTGTCTTCCAGAGTCCAGTGCATATCCTTCACTCTGTGGCTCAGATCCCTTAGCTTCCATCACAGACCCTTAGGCCTACTGATATGAACTCAGGACACTACAGTGAGCTCCAGGCCTTCGGCTGGATCCTTCAGATCTCCAGGTTAAAGACAGACCTTTTCTTCTCATCCACATCTGACTGGGTGGCCACTGTAAGCCTATCTTGTAAATTTTTATGTATTTGAATATCTTGCATTAAATCAGTTTCTCTACTAAGTGCTGAATGACACCAGCATTACCTGGCCACCCTTCCTTTTCCACTTTACTTCCTTAACAGCATTCTTGTGGATAATCACATAGGGATGTGGGGAAGAAGAAAGTAAGGGTGATAACCTCGTGGTCCTCTGATGCTTGCGGCAGGAACAACAGGACTCCTAGTCGCCAGGCCCGTATTTCAGTGATCCTTCAGATATTTCATCTCAACTCTGGACTCTATTTTGCAGCTTTGTTTGTTTTGTTATACCTTATTTTTTTCTTTTACTGTGAAAAACATTTGACAAACTGTCAGTTTAGGAGTGATTTGCCTGAAATGATTAATTAAGGGAACTGTACTCTGTGATGGTTTCAGCTCATTCCTGAGTGATATGCACACATAGTTATGGTTTTTATTCTTGGTGGAAAAAAAGAATTCATGGAAGAAAATGTTGGGCTGTATTGTAAATCCACTTTTGTGATTACTGCTCAAATAATGGAGCTCACCAGTCATACCACCTCCCCAGCCAATGATACTCTACTTATAAGCCTACTTGGAAATGGTTCACCTATTTAACTAGTTGAGAATCACATATAACAGAGCTCAAGGAAAATGAGCTGAGTAAAAAATTAAAAGCTGCTCTTTATTGAGCAGCTGTTACAAGCTAGGTCTCTAGCTGCTTTATTTGTGCTATCTTAATTCATGCTCACATTCATCAGGTAAGTATTGCCAACCCTGTGTAACCAAATAACTAAAGAAAGTTAGAACTTAAAAGAATCAAATAACATGCTCTGTATTATCCAGGAGCAGAGCTAGGACTGGACTCCAGGAGCTGTGATTGCCAAAGCCTACATTATCTTGACCACTTGTCATACTTGTGCCCAGAAATTGCTCATTACCTGCTGATTGCAGCATTTATACGTCTTTGATTATTCTAGCAAATGGACTGTTTAACACCCCAATATGTTTGGGTAAGCAGTGTGTTCACAAACCAACTGCCTTTGAAATACTTGTAACCTTTGTTCACTATTCCTACAATGCAAATGAAGTAATTAATCTGCAAAAGGCTGTGGAAAGCAAGTTGTAATTAAAACTTTAGACAGCTGTATAATACACAGTGCTCTCACTCTCTGTCATTCTTTTTCCAGAGCATGTGATCAGCAGGAAGTGGTTGTCCTGGAATTGTAGATAAACTGTGGTTTGACAGCAGAATTGAAGCCCATTATCTACTCTGAGAAAACTCACTGTTCATTATCAAAAAGATTACAGACTGATTCTATCTGCCTGGCCACCTGTGGTTTTTTTTAAAAAACATTTTAAAATAACTTGTTACACAAATACATAACAGTATTGATGGAATGCAAAGGAAAGGAGAGAAAATTATCCTGACACATTTTTTAAAAAATCTATTTTCATTCCTCTATTACCTTTCAGTCTTTGTCCACATATATCAATGCTAAAACCTAGCCAAAGTATACTTTCCTATTCTGTTTATGATTTACTTTCAATGGATGGCAGAGGAGAAAGTTTGCCTATATTGTTTCTGACTCTGCCACTGTGTCAGCTATGGAATGGCCATGCCCATTTCCAGCTGAGGCCCATGTATGGGCAGCTCCCACATCCAGAGAGCAATATACATGGTTTGGGAGAAAACTTGTATATATATGCTGAGATATATGGTTGTAGTAATTCACTTTAAATGCAATGAAATATTTCTTAATTTGAGGCACCAGAGCTAACCCATATTCAGGCAAGAAGGTAAGGACAGGTCTGTCAAATAATTATTAGCACTCAAAATCTGGATTAAGAATCAGAAGTCCGAAAGGTTTGTAAAAATCTGTAAAAGGAGGGCTCAGTAAATAAGTGAGGTTGGAGGTCAAAATGGGCACTATGAAAAGAGGGTATTTTTACAGGAGAGACTAGACTTTGAATCAAGAAAAAGAAAGAAAGAAGAGTCAGTGATCTCTTAGCCATGAGGTTCAGGTGAGTCCTCCCTAGGTAGGTCAACCACTCGCTGTGGTTCCGATTTCCACAGAGCTTACTATATCCTTTTTTCTAAATTTTATAAAAAGTGCTTGATTATATAATTCTTTAACAGTTTAGAACTGTAAAGAATAGAGAGAAAACAAGACATCATAATAGCTAGTGCTGATTCAATATCATCTTGTTTTGAAGTCCCATCAAGCTTTTGTTCTTCTGTCTCCATCGGTCTTAACATGTTCTATCTTATTGGATTTTATTATATGTGATAATATAAACAAAAACTTTTATAGGCAAGGAGATTATACAGAAACCATTGTTCGTTTTCTGTTAGTTGGCCCTAAATACCCTGTAATACTGTCATTCTCTTGAATGGTTTTACATTGTCTTGATATGTTTGATGCTACAGTATACGAAGTTATACTCAAAGATTTCAAGGGAAAACACACTGTGGTAACTACTTTTATGTTGGGATATCTGGTGGTGAAACACTATTTTGCTTAAATGGTTATGTTTTAAACTGCTGTTTTGTTGTTATGTCCTCTTTTATCTCAATCACCTTTTTATTATATACTTTTTTATCTTTTTAATTAAGGGAAAACTTTTTAAAAAGCAAGATATATTATAGTAACTCACTTTGATTTCCTATTAATTTGATTTGAAACCCTGTATTGCTCTCACCATCTTGTTTTGACTGATTTCTCTCTATTCTGTTTTGCTTGATAGTACCAAGTTTGAGAGTATAGGCAACAACTGTGAAAACAATAAGATTCATTATGATGTCCATTCTGGTTTGACTATCATCTTCTTTTGAAGTCCTGTAATATCTCCAATGTTTTGGTTTTATTGGTTTTGTTCTTTACTGTTTTGTACAATTTTATTATAACTGATGATATAGGCAATTATTTTTAAGATAGCAAGAGGCATTATGGTAACCACTGTTGATCACCTTGTATTTTGTTTTTACAGTATGTATTATGTCCATCCTTTTGATTTGACTGACTCTGTTTTGTTATGTCACATTTGGTTTTATTCTCTTCAAAAAAAGTAATAAGAACTGTGGGAATAATAAAACCCAAAATGTGTAATTGTCATTGTACAAAAGAGAGGAAAAGAAAGTGCTCTAAAGGATATAATTGCATGTATATTTAAGTGTATAAGATAGATAACCATACTATTGAGTTTTGTTGGATCATTAAATAGAACTGTTTGCAATCTCACTGTTTGAATGTCCACTTTATATGCTTTAATTTTGTAACTTGAACAACTATTTCTAAGATGACAATATATAATCTATTAACTAGTGATTTCCTACTGTTTATTTTTTCTGAAATTCTGTATAACTTGTATCCTTTCTCTGTTTTTTTTCTTTTTCTCCTTAAATAAAATTTTAAAAAATGGCAAAAAAAAAAAAAAAGAATACCATGACATTCATATATTCTCCAGGCAGCCTGATCAAATGTTAAAATGTAGCCATATTTGTTTCAGGTTTTATTTTTTAGTAAACCATTTTTATTATTTATTTATACATGTTTGTAATAAGTGATAATTGCATTAATCTTGGGAAATTGAACTATACGTATCACATCTTCCCATCCCCCTACCAACCCTTCTCTCTGCCCTTCCTCTAACTCCCTTCCCATGTCCATGAAGTCTATAGGGAAGTAGACTTTGAATAATAAATCTTTTGAGTTTTTAATCCTTTGAGAATCTGATGAAAGGTATTTCTAAGCACAAAAGCATTACAGATAGAATTGAATCTGCCTGTGTTGTTTCTCCTCAATTACACTTCCATTGTCTTATGCAGAATAATCGCTCTCCTGAGATTGCTATTTGTTTTCATGCATCCTTTTGGAACACAGCGTGAATGTACCTGAAAATGTCTTATTTTACAAATTTTCTACTATATATAAGTAATAAATACACATATTGTTTGTGCTCTCCTGAAACTTTCCTGTTCCACATTATGTTCTGCTTTTTGACCATGAAGCTATGTGTCCCTCATTTTAACTGTTTTGTAATATTCCATTGCATACGCTCTGCTTATTTTCCTTTAGATGGACAGCTGGGCTGTTTTTAGGTTTTTGCTATATTTTAAGTTGAATAAGTAACATTCTTTTGTATACCTATTTATGAATATTGGTGATACAATTATTTGATGTCAAGCTATTCCTTAGTGTTTACATTTCTCCACGTTTTCATCAATGTTGGGCATTTGAAAATATTTTAATCTTTGCTGATATGATTGAAGTGAAATGGTATCTCATTGTCAATCACCGACCTGTGCTTGCTTGGGCAGCATGTATACCAGCACTTTCTAGTTCACTGCTGAAGTTGTGCGGTTTTTAATCATTAGTTCTGATTTCTTCTGTGATGTATCTGTCTGTCTCTTTTGTCTTTTTTCTGTTAGAGTGTTTGACGTTTTCATAATTATTAATTTTTCTTAAATCTAAGTATTAATTTTTGGCCAGGTATAGTGACACATACCTGGAATCCCAGCACTCAGGAGGCTGAGGCAGGAGGATTGCCCTGAATTCCATGTCAGCTAGGCTACACGGTGAGTTCAAGGCCAACCTGAACTACACAGTGAGACTCTGTCTCAAAAAACAAAACAAAACAAAACAAAACAAAACATATTAACTTTTGTCAATTATAAGACTTTTAGGTATTTCATTTTTTTCTGTTCCTTATTCTGTCATCTTAAGGAAAGGCTGAGTAGAAATTATAATATCAATTTTAGCAGCCTTTTAAAAAAGAAGTTACAGTTAACATTTAGTAACTTAATTTTTTGCCCTGAAATCATTTTTTTCCTTTAAGAAAAAATGTTTTCATATATATTTTCAAAGTTTAAAGTATTTTCTTATTACATGTAGATCTTTAATTTATCTGTAGTTCAATTTTGTGTATAATATGAAATTAGGTATCTGTCTTATCCTATTTTTTTCCCATATATGGGGTCAAATTAATGTACTTATAATATGTTATGTTAAATATGAACTACCATAAAGAGGTTCACTTATCCACAGAATATCTGACAACAGAAAACATTTCTTTTAGTGACACTGCATGTAAAAAGCATCCCATGAAGATTTTAGAAAAATCTTGTCTTGATTAAATCATTTCATAAATGTAGAGACCCATTTTAGAATCCAAAAATGTCACTTGGTGGAGACCATCATGTTATTTCTTTCCCCTAAGGCACTAGCTTCACAAAAGTAGGATAAATCAATGCCATATTCACATTTACTAAATATATTATCAAGTAGTAAAATTCTCATTTCTGCTGAATCCTTATGTACAATATTGGGGAAGTTACTGTTAAAATATTGATTTTTCTAAACCTTGCATTCCAATAATTAAGTATGAAAGACACTTTAAAATTTAACATAACCTGGGAATGAAGACATTACCTACCATCATTAATTATTGTGAGAATAAAATCTTAATACTGGAGTGGAGAAAAGCACCCCTCAATTATATTTGTCTTAGCGCTTGCCCCAATGCTACCATGTTTAAGAGAAATGTGTGACATCATGGATATGTAGAAAGCAAGAAATACGGATTGTAGATCATGGATTTTCATGAAACAAAATAATACAGGAAATAATATTAAAAATAGGATGTGCAATAATAATACTAATGCTGCCTATACTGAGTCAAGAAACATTATTATGTGTATAATGGTGTGTTTCAAATTAACATTTAAATATCTGAGTGGTGTTAATAAAACATATACAAGGGTAGTATATAATAAATGACTTGATAGAAGGTCAGCATATCATCTATTCAGAGACACAAGATAGAAATATATGCAATGAAAAAATATGATAATTAATAATGAGTATTTTTGCATAAATTTGATAATTCCCTGCTACCATATTTCTATAGAAATTTCATGTAGGAATGTTTGATTTTATATCTTTGTTCCTGTTTCAAATCTTCTTACCCTGCTATTTACTTCCAAAATTTTTATATCAAATAAGAACTTCATTACACACCAACATCTACAATAGTCCTTGTATATTTCTATATGAGAACTCAAAGAAAATTGAAATTATTCCTCTGTTAGAAACACGGCTTGAACACCCCCACTATGGACATCATAAAGTACATACCAGCAGCATAGGAGACAGGCAGGAAAGATGTTACCACAAGCAACGTTTCAGTGTAGACTCTGAGATGTGCTTGGAAAAGAGCCCTTGCTTGTCTCACCTCTGGAATTAGTCCAACGCCCAGAATGTGACAGCCACAGAAACAAAACCACTCTGAAAGAGAAGACATGTTCCATTGCATGTTTATATACCAAAGTTCATTGTTTGCAAACCAAAATTGTCATAATCTGATAAATGTAGATGAGCTCGGAGGGCTATAAAGAAAACATTTGAAGTTGAAATCAACCTGAAGAAGCAAGCACCTTTAAACACTATGGAATACAGCTTTTCTGAATTCTCATTTTTTTATTCTCTTGGCTTAGAATTTTTAATTTATTTACTATCCTTGATTTCCTTGTGAGCAGCTTAGTGAAGTTCCTTAATTTTGGCAGGCATACTGTTCTAAATTACATAAAGAAATGTATACATGTATTTTGGGGGTTAAATTGAGGGCACTTTTTGAAATATGTTCCAAGTTCCCCCTCTACCTTGTGTCTTGTGGTTACTTAAAGGAAATGATCTTACTCAGGGTTATTTCCAAGTAAATACCTAATGAACTTTAAGAGGAGGATAACCATAGTTACCAGGTAACTTTAATAGCATAGACACGATAAAGATCCATCTTTCCAGGATGGTAATAGATGAGAATCCCAAGTGAAGCAGGACACTGTGAGGGGCTACTGGTTTCCCACCATTGCTTTCCTTTGCAGTTTCTATTTTAAAATGTAGAATTTCAGTAAAATACAAAGCATACAAATAAACATAGTCTTAGAAGTAAATTAAAATTTTATTTATATTTCCAGTATTTTTTTAAGAAATGAAGTGCCACAAATGCAATGAAAATCTGTTCTACTTGCTTCTACCCCATTCCCTTCTCTCTGTCCATGACGTTTTTCTGTTGATCTCCCCCACATTTTTCTCTTCTTTTTGTGTATCCTTCTAAAAACCCGGGGCCATGGAACAGAGTTGCGTTAGTGGGGTAACAATGAGAGACATTCTGAGAGAGAGTTAAGTAAAGGAGGAAATTTGTAGAGTGAATAGGTGCAGATGTAAGATTTGGAGGTACCTGAAAGAGGAGCAAGCCTTTTCACCAACAAAGCAGGTTTTCTTTTGCTTCCTTTCATGCTTTCCTATTTTTATATATTATTCCCTGAGGCTGTAAGCCGTGTGTGTACTTCCTTAAATAAATCTCACAAGATAAAAGCCAAGTGCATCAAAATCACCAGGCATTGATGCCTGTCTGTAAAATATAATCAAACACTAATCATGGAGTATAGATTTGCTTTCTCTCCCAAGGCAAGACACTCTCTGGCACCTGTGGAGGTGAGCCCCAGCATGAATGATCTGTTTTTGACAGTCTTTTCATACATGAAAGCTCATTGATGCATCACCTAGGCACACAATTTAACAAATCCAACTGACATTTATATTTGCTGTGGAATTATACATCGAGAAGACTAGAAAGCACTTCTTCCATCACACTCAAGTCTGTTGCTGCCCTGAAAGATCTAACTTAACTGTCCAACAAAATATCACAGGCCCCATGTAGGGATGTAAGGTAAAACATCAAAATTAAAAATCCAGTTCCTCAGTCACACAACTTACACTCAAGAACTCATGATATATGATATTGGTTGCTATATCAGACACAAGGCAGATGGAGAAGATTTCTACTGTTGCTGAAAATTCTACCGGCCTTTTCTGATCTGGGATGCAATCCCTGGTGATGTTAGTCCCTATGCAGTTGAGTAAGAGTCTTTTGTGTGCCTAGTTCCCCTTGACAAGTGATGGGTGAAGATGAAAACTATTTTTCTAGAATTTAGACCTTTTTCCTCCCCCAATGCAAATAGCTCAGCTAACAATGTGTGTGAAAAGATAGTAGGGTTTTGTTTTGCTTATTTGTTTTTGTTTTTTGCCATTAAATATATCACTTTCCTTTACATACAATCTTTCACTTACCTAAGAAAGTAAATGTAAAGTACTGCCTCAGTATTTGGCAAATAGTAGGTGCTCAACAAGCAGTGGCTTCTATATTTCAGAGTCCAGAGTGCTAACCATTATACTGTGGAACCCATGAGTGACTTCTATATTTCTAGGGAGAAGTGAGAATATATACCAGTTATAGGAATGCAGAAATTTTAGTACAAAGAATTGTTAATAAGTTATAAATTTGTTAACAAGGTATCTAAAATAGTATAGGGACAGTAATTACAGAATAGAGTTTCTATTTCTAGGATTGAGAAAACAAGACAGAGGTTGGAAGTGAATCTTAGAAACTCAAGGGAAAATTCCTGTGTTGCTGAAATCCAGACTTCTGAGGAAAAGTCTCCAGTCTGTTGGGACTATATCTCTTGCAAGGTTTGGAAAAACTGCAAATTGAGTCCAGCTACTAGTATGAGAGAGTCGTTTCAGCCAAGGGGAAGAGGCTTTGCTGGGGTGGTCTGTATAGGAGCCTGGGATGAGAGAAGATCACAGGGAAGAAGTGAAAGGAAATCAATCTCTTCCGACTTTTCAGCTCTGTAGACTCTGTCCCATATGCTCTTATGATCGAGCTAAAAAGCAGTAAATTCCAAAGCCTAAGTAATGTGTGCAAATGAATAGAACCACCTTGTACACAAAGTTGGGTTTCAAGTTGAGACAATAATTCTCAGAATAAGGATGGGATTTCTTTTCTTCTCATACATCCATCTCAATTCGTTATTATTTCCTTATATCTGGTTTATTTTAGTCAATAACTACAATCAATGGTTAAAACATACTTATCACAGACCAACCTTAAAAGTGCAGTTATAGACATATGTACTACATTTAAATTATCATTAAAACAATAAAATACTTAGTCTTAAATTTAACTAAGGAAGTGTAAAACTTTTACAATGAAAAAGAACAAAAGCAATGCTGAAACGAATTGAAGATCTAGTAAAGACATCCCATACGCACACACTATAAGAATTTTTATTAAGATGGTAATACTAACAAAATGATGTATCAATTCAATGATGTTCTTATTAAAATTTCAATAGACATTTTTCCTTTTTTCAGAAATTGACAAGTTGGCCCTAAAATTCATATGGATTTGCACAAGACCAAAAATAGTCAAAATAATCTTGAAAATAAAATGGGAAGATTTACATAGCTCCTGATTTTAACATTTACCATAAAACTAAAAGTGATCAAAACTGGATATTGTCATGTGTCTATATAGAAATATAGATTAATGTAATAGAATTGAAAGACTAGAAATAGGTCTGTAGCTCATTCACATAGTTTAACAAAGATTAACTCAAAATGGTTCAGACCTAAATGTAAATGCTAAATATTTAATGCTGTGAAGAGGAAGCATAGGTTGAAGTCTTCTTCATGAATTGAGATTAGATAATCGCTTCTTAAATAAGACAACAAAATACAAGCAGCAAAGGAAAAAGTAGATAAACTGAACTTCACAAAAGTAAAAAGTTTTGCACATCAAAGGACACTATGAATTTTCCACAACCAGCAAAAGAGACTATCCACGAAGTGGGAGAGAATATTCCTTAATCATATATCTAGTAAAAACTCTCAGAATTTACCAACAAGAAAGCAACCAACCAAGAAATAGGTAAAGCACTGTAATAGATATTTCACTGTTGAAGACATACAAATGTCCAAAAACTATATCAAAAGATTTTCATCATAAATCACTAGGAAAATAAAAATCAAAGCCACACTAAGTACTGCTTCACACTCAATTGATGGCTATGCTTTAAAAATGTAATTAAAACATGGAATGTAACAAATGCTGATGAGAAGCAGAGAAACTACAACACTCATATATTGCTGATAATATTGTAAAATGTCTTAGTGGGTGTGCAAAATAGTTTGCAGTTTCTCAAGAATTAAGCACAGTTAACCAATAATTCAATTGTAGGTATAATACTGAGGGGAAATAAAAGCACATATACAAAAGAATTGTACCTGAAGAAAAAGAATTGCACATGAATGTTTGTAGCAACGCTATTCTTTATAGTGCAATGGGAGAACAACAGAATTATCCATCAACTGATAAAAAATGAGGAAAACCAAAGAAATGGAATGTTATCAGTTTTAAAAAAGAATGAAGGACTGACATACGCTGCAAAGTGAAGAAATCAGACACAAAAGGCCATATGTTATGATTCCATTCATACTAAATGTTCAAATGGGAAAGTTCATATAGATACAGGAGATTAGTGATTCCCAGGAGGTGATTGGAAGAGATAATGTGAAGTGACTACTAAATAAGTACATTTGTTTAGAATGATAGAAATGTTCTGAAATCACTTGTGATAATTGCTCAAAATTACGAGTTTTAAAACCACTGAATTGTGTACTTTAACATGGTTAAATGGTGAATTTTATATTATGTGAATATTATTTCAATTAAAAATCCCTACAATCAGTTGCACAAAAATGAATGCCTATAATTCCAGGTTGAAGAATGGGTTCACAAGTTCAAGGTTAAGCTGGACAAATTAGTGACACCTAATTTCAAAATAAAAAATTGTGAAGTGTTTGGCTGGCGTGCATAAAGTCCTGGGTTCAATCCCCAGTACTCCAAAAGGAAGAAAGGGAAAGAAAGAAGGAAGGAAGGAAGGAAGGAAGGAAGGAAGGAAGGAAGGAAGGAGGGAAGGAAGGAAGGAAGGAGGAAAGGAAGGAAGGAAGGAAGGAAGGAAGGAAGGAAGGAAGGAAGAAAACAGACAGGAGGGAGGGGAAAGTAGCAGGAAAAAGTTTACAATGTGAATAAAAACTGTCAGCACAGAACAAAGTGGTTCCACTTCTAACGAATTGTCCAACCCATGGTCACAAGAGCTGTGTCAGTAGTAGCTGGCTGATGTGCTTTATAGTCAGTGAGAAAGAGACAGATAACTTGTTTTCCAACTGTGACATGTTATTCTTTCCCTTGGTTCTGAAGGGGCCAAATTTGGTCCAACGTTCATAAGCAGATCAAGGTCACTTGCGTCTGACAGTGTAGCTGCATTGAAGGTGGATAAGTAAAGAAAGCAGCAGTAACTGGAGCGGCAAGGTGACACCCAGAGTGTCCAGTACTCTATTTCAACCTCAGGCACCAGTCCTTAGATTATGGTAGGGAGCAGATGTCTTTGTTTAGGAGGATACTTTGTCCAGCCCCTTGGAGGTAAAAGCTGAGAGGTGTTTGAATGCCAAAGTTGGCAGAAAACAATTAAACCAAAAAGAGCTAAATTATTCGTTATTAGAAATGAACAGTGAGACAGATAGAAAGTAGCTCACACAGGAGCAGAGTAACAGGAAGGAAGTAACTGAGAACCATGTAAAACGGTTGATGGTTACGGTGGCTGGAAGAATCAAAAGACTTAAAAATACTGTATGGATGCATGATTTAATTTTAAAGTTTTACACTTCTGAATGAACAAATCCCCATGCTGATGCTACTGTACTCCTTGCTAATGATCTTTTGTGCGTGGCAGTTTTTTGTTTTACCTTGGAAATTTTTTTTCTGTTTTGGTGAAGATTAGAGAATCTGAAGTGGGCCAATAACAAGGAAATTTTCAGGAGGGCCTCTTTGGACTTTGACTTCTGTTTAAATCTTAAATGACAGATGGAGAATAAAACAAGAAAAATGGAAACTATCCATAGTATTTTTGGAAGCTTGCTGTGCCTTACCTATATGGTAGATCTTTCTCTGAAGCAGAAGTCTATCTAAGGATAGAAACCAGGCTGATATAAATAATTTCTGTTGTGGCATCATGTGTGCTGTTTAAGTGCCCATGTACCTCTCTGTATGCCCTGCCCACTCAGGTGGGTGTGTCCATGGGGAGAGTGCTTTTATGAAAATAATAGTCATAGATATCACCTATCAAGCATTAATACTGCATGTTATCTTTATAGCAACTTAATTTTACAGATATATGCATGTACAATACATAAAATTAGACACATTATGCATATGTATACATACTTAAGATTACTCAGTAAGAAATAGATTTGAATCAATCCAAGTATGTATGAATCCAAAAGAGATATTTGCATTATCATACCTGCATGATAATAATGTCTGTCTCTCACAGTCATAGAAGGGATCTAGAATTAGCCCTAGATGATAACATGGCCTCCTTTTAAACTCCACCTGACACAGAGATACTTTTTCATTAACTTTACAAACCCTATCCTCTACCCATCAGAACATATTACTTAAAAATAACAATAACATCAAACATTTTGCTAAACATTGCCAAATGTTTTTCTTGTCATGTATCAATTGCTTTAGAGAGGATTGGCCATCATTACCTCCGTGTCCTAAGCGCCTCAGTCCATTTTCTGCTCCAAGTTTGGGAATTTTCTGCGCTATGACCTTGGGAGAATTCTCTCTCCTACCTGGAAGTTTTCTTCTTCCAACTGACCATATGGCAGCTGATTATTGATACTGCTGTTGTCTGTCCTCTGCAGTGGCCATTAAAGCAGTGCTCTTGTGGAGGGACAGTGTGGAGGTCTTCTCTACTCCTCTTCCCATGTGAATGTTTTGGCTGTACTGTGTGCTGGATCGTATTATGATATGCAGGGTTGTGGTTAGACATTATATGGTTTATCTGTACATACACACAGTAGGTGTGGACATATGGTACGTGTAGAGGATTGTGTGTGTGTGTGTAATGAAAGGATATTGACTCAGGATTTTTATAGGAGTTTATTTGTTTCTTATGTAAATTAAACCATCTCTATTGCTCATCCCATAGTTCGACATAGGAAGTGTAATACTAAAACAGCAAAAATGAGAAAAAAGAAAAAGTCAAATTTTAATACCTAGAGAGGTCTGAAGTTGGAGTATCAATAAAAGCTATGACTGTACTTAGCACACATTGATTAGGCACCTGATATACTAATCAGAAATTATTATGTGTCAAGTGTGTGACAGGCATGTTAGATGTGTTGCTTCCAATCATCAAATTCCATGAAGAAGCTATCATTAATCATATTATTAATCCTAAGAAACTGAGGCTCAAAAAACGTGACTTATTTAATATCACAGTCTTAGCAAAGAGCTGAGACAAGATTTAAGCTGCTGTCTACATGGCTTCAGATATAATACTCTTTCCACCTTGTGCCAGACGCTGTGAAAAGACTCACAGGGATGAGCACACCTCAAAGCACACACAGCCTCGCGCGGGAGACCATCAACACTTCCTTTATGATTGAGCAGGGTAAGCGGAAGTGACCAGGAGGCCTCTGGCAGCCTGAGAAAGAGCATGAGTCTGAGGCTGATGGCAAGGCTAAGGGTATTAGTCACAAGACTGAGATAAGAGCAAGGCAACAAGCTTTTGTCAAGAAAGGAAGCAAGAACTTGGTTGGTTTCTGATGTTGATTTGGTTTCTCACTTCGTAGCATGAGAGAAGACAGCTAGAGAAGACACTGTATCTGCTTTCACCCACTGCTCCTCTCCAGAGGTGACCCAAATCACCAGAAGTGTGAATTGGAAGCACTGAGATGAATGTCTTTCCTACTCTTTGCCCTTAGAGTTTTGTTTTTAAATGTAACTCTGTCCCTTTGAGGACTTGCTAAATGCAATCTGCAATCACAAAGATTGAACTAATAAGGGGCTCAAATAGCATAACACACAGACATGCTTGGAGAATGTTTCTGAACAGGGGCTACCTTCCTTTGGCCAAATGTGAGGACTATTTGAGTGAGGCAGCACCATGAGAGCCCAGGGCTTAGGTGTTACAGCAAAAGCAACCCATCCATCATCCATCATTATCTCCTTTATGCCTGAGTCTAGTGAGCTAAAGTCTGTCCTTTGGTGGGCTGGAGGGCAGTATATGTGTTAAACCTTTAAGACTCATCCTTTCCTCAATCAGAGATGTTGAAAGTTTTCTTTACCTACAGATTTCACTTGAGAAGTACAAAAAACTCACAAAGAAGAGCCAGCTATTTTTGGACACAGTTTCTTTTGACAATACTTCTGATAGCTGACCAGACAAATCATTTACCCTTTATATGTCTTTCTATATATAATAGGAAATAATAATTCTTATCTTACTAAATATTAATAAAATAATTGTTCACACATATATGTGTGTATTGAATACATAAATATTAATAAAATAATTGTTCACACATATATGTGTGTATTGAATACATATAATACATTGGATATAGAATTAATATATATGCACATTCAGTTTAAAAACTGAACACTAGTACTTTACTAAATGCTATTCTATATATTTTGCTCATGTAATTTCAGTGAATCTTCACCAGACTTTGATGAGAACATTTTTACTGCTGTATATGATTTGCCACAAGGGAAATGAAGCGTGGAGTATGTAGGCACCACAAACCATCATGAGTGTAAGGGGTTGAATCAAGACCACCTTATCTGTATTCATAGCTCATGTTTACCTTTTAAGTTATCAGGACTCTGTGTGAAAGACCTCACTAGTGATTACAAAATATTCACCTTTGTATATCTGAGGCATTTGCAGAATACTGGCATCTAGTAGAAACTCAGTTTTATTTTATAATTCATGAATATGAATAAAAAATTGGATAAGCAAGTAAATTATCTTATCATTATCTGCTTATTAATAGTAGGAAAATTCAGGTTCCCTAGCAATGAAGGTGAATTATATATCATGATATATAGAGCTACAGAATATTGATTAATGATGTTATATTATTTTTCCAAAAATGAAGAGAGAAAAAAATAAGAATCTATATGGAAAGATACTATTAGTGTTACACTGAGATATTATTGCATTTATAACAGAATAGTCTCAATATATCATAATGCTTCAAAATGTGCTCTATTTGGATAAATTAGAACAATGAACTCCATGTCCAAATGACATAAATGCTTATAGTGTGTCTTACTATATTTCACAGTTGACAGTGTAAATTAATGATATAGGACTCTCATATTGACAGTACCACTCTAACAGACTTTACTATTTGTTAAAATATGATTTTATACTTATCTTATGAAATCATAATTCATAAACTAAATTTCATGTATATTTTAAGGAAAAGGCTTCCCCAAAATGTGTAGTAGTTAGTGGCATGTATGTTCAAGGATGTATACATAAGCATATATGAATAAGTGAAAGCAATCATGTTGCATATTATTTTAAAAATCTCAAGGCTGTTTTCTAGATCCAAACAATGCATTTCTAAGGGAGAAAGGGATAGCAAGGCAGAACCATAAAATATTTTTATGTCTTATAAATGTGTTTTATTTTCAGCTTTTTATTAGTACATGTTTGCGGTTCACAATGATTACGTTCCTTGTGGGGAACTGGTTATCCTTTTCCTCATCCTCTTTCCTTTTCTTCCTGCTCCTCTCCATCTATTGTTCCCCTTCCCTTTTGCAAAAGATCTATTTCCATTTTTCTATTGTCTATCTCTTTTTTTTTACTCTTTATTTACATTTTGGGTTTCTATGCTTTGATTGAGTGTGTACACCATCCACACACTGATGCTTCTTGAAGCTTCTTGAGGCCCCCTGTACTCTGGACATGCATGTCTCTGCCTCTGAGTTAATATCTCTGCACTGACAAAATGGGTATCTGGTGTCTATCTGAATTTGTAGCATGTATTTTGGTGATAAGTATGAAAACATAGGCTATGTCATACAGGAAAATTCACTTTGAGAACTGTGATGAATGCCTGTATACAGCCACCTTCTGTAGGTGGCTGCAACTGAAATAACCCATAATTATTAAGTCACCAGGCAAAGTCATGAGCCCAGACATTCTAATGGAAGCTGAGTCTTACATGGGCAGCTCTGTATGGTGAGTTTCAAGTATCAGAGCAAATAGGAGAGAGGTTTTTTTTGTTTGTCTGGTTTTTGGTTTTTTTGTTGTTGTTTTTTCTGGCATCTACTTTTGCTCTTCAACCTTCATTAGTGGTTCAAATAGTTTTCAATAAATCTAACAGATTTCACTATTTGTTTTTAAAGAGGCAGAAAGAAAAAGAAAAGTAGAATTCTTCAATAGGTACAGTTTCTAATTTCAAGGTTAAATTCATTCATTGCCAACTTTGGACTCATTCTGCCCCTTATTTTCATCTCTTTTTTGGTTGTGTGAGTAAAACTTGTCTATCATTCTATGGAAGGAAATATTGCAGCTTTTTAACCACATCAGCCCCAGTATTACAATCCTTCCACATGAGCAGTTACACTCATATATAAGAACATTGTTTCAGAGAATCAGCCAATCACATAGTCCCAGCTTCTTGAAGTCAGCCAATCAAAAAGAGCCCCAGATTCTACCAGTCAGCCAATCAGCAACAGGTACACTCCAGTAACCGTGCTTCCAAGATAAGGGTCAAGGAGCCTCTGTGGTTGCTCTTCTGGAAGTCCACCAATCTTGAAGTTCTAGCTTCTAAACAACTTATATAGTATTTGATGAGAAATTTGTTCTGAGAATCTGTGTTCTATAATTATGACCTTTAGTTCCTTAGCAAGCATCAGACTCAGTTTGACTCTGATATTGCAGTGGGGACCTTTATTCATTTGTTGAGAGAAAATGACTCTCTTGATAAGGGGCTTCCTGCTCTCTACAACTGGTCCTACCTGGAGACTTACCTCAGTACTAAACTATTCCTACAACAGACTGTGTGCATCTTAATTTCCTATTTATTAATCTCTATTCCTTCTCTGTCTCTAAAACCAAGGTACATATATATACTCCTGGTGCTTAGTGAAAATGTTTTGATGGTACATAAACTTAGAAAAAATTTTATGTGTATTTGTGTATAAAAATGTTAAACACATCAAATCAGTGATTTCAAGAATATATTGGTTAACTAAAAGTTAATGTACAACATTGTTTCAGTCTGAATATTTGTGGCCATCAAAAATCCCCATGTTTTAGTCACTGGGGTGGTGGTATCAGATGATGGGACCTCCGAGAGATGTTGAGGTGGGGAGGCTGTGCCTTCATGAATGGGATCAGGGTCCTTTCAGAGGGCATCTCTGAGTGCTAGCTAGCCTTTTACACACTGTGAAGCACCATCTATGAACCAGAGAAAATGAAGCCTTACAGATATTAAATCTGCTGAAGCTTTGCTCTTCAATTTCCCATCCTCTAGAACTATAAGAAGTAATTTTATTTTACTTATAAGCCACCCAGTGAATGGTATTTTCTTATAGCAGCTAGTATATATGAATTACTCAGGAAGATTTGTCAAAGGAATGAGTAAAATTCTACATAAACCTCATAATTGAGAACAATCATGGCACATATTACTGCAACAGCTAAACAGTTGGTCACAGGAGAGAAGGATAAATACCTAAATCAGTCTGATGCCATTCAAGAAGTCTTTTTTGAGCATAAATGCTAGAATTACCTCATTTGAATCCCCATCTGGAAACTCTTAGTCTTTTCTTTCTTATGCATTTGAAATTTAAGCATATTATCTTTTAAACTGACTGAAAAAAGTCAAAACTCTTTGACATTTCAGATCACAAACCAATTTAACATACATTAATCATTAGATTGTTTTATCAGCACACAGGACAAGCGGAGAATGTCTTTCTATTCTGTTGTCAGAAAACTAAGGCTCATGGATGCTGACTGACTTTCTTACAAGGAGCAAATATTAAGTAATTTTTCCCGTGTAAGGCTCAAGTAGCTAGACGTTTCCCAGGAAGGTCACTAACCTTTTGGTCTTTCATTTTGCTGTGGGAGCTTAGGTATTCGCTATGACCTAATCTTTGACCTACTTTGTGTACATAATTATTCTGATTATATGTAAAAACTAGTATTAAAAAATTTTAATTATGCAAAGCAGCCTCAAATGAAAGTAAAAGGTTTGTGTTTGGGGAAATTAGTTTAAGTAATGGAACCAAAATTTTAATGCTTTATGAAGATTATACTTTCCATCTATTTCCATGGTGCTTGAGATGCATTCTATCAGATACCAGTGGTACGTATGTGAGTCTGTTTTATGCTGATATAACTGAATACTCAAACTGAGACCTCCATAAAAAAATAGAAGTTTGATTCAGAGCTCTGGAGGCTGGAAAGTCCATTAGCACAATACCAACATTGGCATGATGTTGCCAGTCTGCACCCTCCCTCACGTCAAGAGGAAGGGCAAGTGAGCATGTGTGAGACAGTCAGGAAGTAGCCAAATTCACTTTTATCACAAATCCAGTCTCATGAGGACTAATTCACCCCCTCCCAATAGTGACTTTGGCCCATTTGTGAAGGCAGAGCCCTGGTAGTTTAAACAACGCCCCTTGGGACCCACCTTCTAGCAATGTTGCAATGACAATTAAATCTCAACAGAAATGTTTAAGTGCTATGTTATACTGTTTATTTAACTTGTTGATGCCAGAAATTAAACTGGTAGATATCTCGATCTATAGTCATGGTTAAAATCCAAGGACAGACATTGTTAGCGTCCCTTTTGATGCTAGGTTCCATTTCATACTGCTGTTTCATTTCATTTTCAACCTTGTTTCTGTTAACTGGTATATATCCCAGCTTTGATTGTTTTACTCCAATCTAACATTTTCTGTTTTTGTTAAGAGAATTTAGTCTTTTATGTTTTGTGTCATGACATGCTTGATTTGATTCCTTACTCTATATTATGTTTGCTCTTTTTAAAAATTTATCCTTTTCTGTCTTTTTACTTATTTTGATTGTATGATTAGGTTATTTCATTCTTACTAATTTTCTTTTTCCTTGGGTTAACTTGGAACTTAAATAGATTTTATCTTTAATTTATTGTTACTTTTTTATCACCCCATCTCATAATTTTATTGCTGTTATTTTAACATTTTATGAAAAGAAGATCATAACATTTGGCAGACTAAACTTATTTATTCCTTTACTGACTATCTCTCCTTCCAATCAGGTAAGACCTATAGCATATTTTCACTTGCCTATTAACTTCCCTTTAACCTTATCTGCACGCCATATAAGACCTCTGGATTGCTTGTATTTTATTATCTGTTCTCTCATCCAAACTGAGATCTTAAATAATTAAGTACTTTTTATCAGACAATTGTTAATTTTTCTTGACATATTCCTACTTTAAGAATTCTTGTCCATTTCTTAATGTACATACCTTTGATCATTATTCAACTTTTTAATTATAAATATGCTCCTAAATTCTCTGCTGATCAGTTTTATCTGCATCTACCATAAAGTTCACCAGATTTATACATCCTCTGGTGTGAGTGCTTTATCAAATGCTTCCTCAGGTGGAGTACGTAGTGACATGATTTCTGCAAATAATATTCTAAAAGCTGTTAGTGAATAACACCCTATCACAGCGCTGGCGCTTTATTCTAAACCATCTGTAGATATGGTTTTATTATAACATAGCTTTGGGATAACAAAACTTCATTACTAATCTAATTTCCTTCCTTTGTAAAATATTTTTTCTATCTGAATGGGTTAAATATTTATTAGTATTTATCATCAGAGTTCAGAGATTTTACAGAAACATGTCTATGTGTATGTAATACCTCAAATTTTATTTGGAACTTGAACTGCTCAAATGTGTTGACTTGGTTATTCTTCAGTCAATTTTTTCATTATTTGCTTAATTATCTTTTCTGTGTCTGTTCTCTCACTCTGGAGCTTTTGTTTTTCTCATGAATATTTTCAGTTCATGCCATCTTCCAAAATGTCCAAATGTTTTCCCTTGCATTTCTTTTTTTCCCTCTATGATTTAACATATTCTTCCCAATTTCAATCCACCAACTTAAGCATTTTAGAGTTATCCTTCTCTTTAAAACATTTATTTAATTTTTAAATTACAAAAAAATGAAGAGGCTTCAGTTCTAGGATCTGTGCTGGAAGTCGTCTTGTGTCTCTTACCTTTTCCTCTACATTCCTTAAATTTGGTTTTAGATAAAACAGCTCTTTTTCTTTTTCAGCCTACCCGTACTTTTCTGTTTAGTCTTCTCCCTGGCTGGCAGGGCCTTTGAATAAGATGTCATCTTATTTGTGCTCTTCAGACACCATGCATGGCAGCCCTCCTAAGGATTGTGGAGCCTACAACTACCTCACCCTGTGCCCCCACACATACAGCACAGTCTTGTGGTATCTCATATTCTGTAAATGTCCAGATAACCACATCCAACTGTTAAATTCTAATTCTTAAGATCAGAGAGATTCTAAAGTTTAGAAGAGGAAAGTTGAGGTGAGTTGAGATTGACTTTCCCTAGAAAGGGCCATTTTCAGGGCTTTCCCTTTTGTGCTAAGCCCTAGAATATTGGCCCAGCAGAGAAAAGTTATGCATGCAGGAGTGGCTCACCTTTGCTTATTGGCCCAGTGGAACAACTGAGTTGAAGCCACAGCCCTGAAAGGAAGGATGCACAATAACTAACTCCACCATCCTTGCTCATTTCACTCTAATCTTCTCAATTTAGGACAATTATTTTTAAAGTCAGTTTAAATTTAATAGTAATCCTGCCTTATTTATCATAGTTTTCACTAATCATTTACCTTTTGAGCCTCAAGACCTTGTCACTAGAAAACTAGCCTTTTCCACTTGCCTAAAATAACTTTCCTCCTCTTCCAGTATGCTAATTGACTCAGTTGTGTAACTGCCATATATTCAATTGAGAATTACCACTCCCTGTATCAACTCTGAGTAAGAAAACTATTTTGGAGTAAAACTTGGCAAAACAAGATCTTGAGCTGCCAACAAATTATTCTGCAAGATTTCAAAACATTAAGTTTTAGCATTTACTCTCAAAGTCAAGCCAATTTTGCTTTAGGGAACACTATTGTTTGAGCTGAGGAGAAAAAAATCAAACCTAAATTGTGGTTATTCATCTGGCATTTTTACTATAAGTATGAAAGCAATGGATTTGCCTGGCTTTTTTTTTCTAAAATCACATAAGCTGCAAAGTATATACACATATGGAATTTTTTTCACATCCAAAAAGTTACAATCAAATTGTAACTGCAGAGGCTTGTTCCTTAGCAGTATGAGGGGAAAATGCCTAAAAATTTTTACAGTGCATTTTTCTTTTGTAGAGATGACTTTTCCCTTTGTTTCCATTGGTCTTTTTAGATTATATTTAACCATGGACAGTTGAAGAAGCCACAAACCTCTAAGTATCAAGTATACTATCTTAATGCCTCATATGTAGCATTTTAATATTCTTTTTAATTCTAATGTGTCTTTTTTACCCAAAGTATCTGTCCTTCCTGTTCCCTTCCTCTTCATATGATTCCAAGGTTTAATGGTCTTTCAATTACTAGCACTGACTCGTGGGTCCTGACAGCAATTTAGAAAAGTTGGTATTAGATTCAGTGGTCTCAAATATAATATTATCAATTACTGAGTAAATTCTGTAAGCCACTTTAATCTCTTTGTTTTTATTATCAGCATATGTACAAAGCCCACCCCCTCTAGACTGTAAGCAGCTCGAGGGTGGTGTTCCTATTATCTCTCTGATCACTTTAAGGAAAAGGATCAGTTCCTTAGGACATAGATGTTCATTATCTTGCATCAAAAATTATTTTAGTGTCTTTCCTGCTTACCATTACATTATGCCCCAATCAGAAGCATTAGTGGTAGAATTAAAATATCATGACAGATAGAAGCTGCACTTCTGCAAATGCATAAGAAAAATGATTACCATTATGGCCACTATTATTTTATTACTAAATGTTCATAAACATTAAACTTTCTCCACTTACAAGTGAGAAACTATTCCATAATCAAAGCATCAAACCAAACTGCATCATGATTTTCCTCAACCTGGACTGGACCAAAGCATTTCTTTGATTCAAGGGCTTGTTATTGTTGTTGTTGTCATTGTCGTCATTTTGTGTTTATTTTATTTGTCTGTTGGGTTCTTGAACTCTTGATGTCCCAGTCTGTAATTTAAGGGTTGGATAGATTGCAATCAATTTCATGCACTCTAACTATCCCTGCTACTGCTTCTGTGCAATTGTGCTGGAGTGGCAAATGAAGGATTAGAGGGTAACTCTCTGGAGGCAACGAAAACACACATCAATCTGTTCCTCTGCGGTGTAATACGGATGATGCAAAGTCAGGGTAGCCAGAGATCACAGCACATTGTTTTTTGAGAGGAAAGGGTCATCTGGAGGAAAAATAACTATAATACAACTATCTGCTTCTCATCTGAGGCTATCCAACGGTCTCTCTGTTCCCCATTGCCTGACATAACACACAGAACAACATATGGGATTTCAAGAATTATAATAAGCTGTTGATGATCAGATTGCTCTAAAATGATAATGCGTGCTGTTTTTTGATGACCTACATAGAATACGCTTGGCAAGAACCACTTTTGGTCTTAATTCCAGGGAGCTGACATTTTGCAAACTCCCCTGCTTCTTTTCATTTCTGCTGGTTGCTGTTGCGGAAGAGATTTTCTCAGTCTTTCCCTTTGCAGCTCACAGCAATTATGGAGGATACACTGGATCTGTTACCAAGCAAGAATACTTGCCAATTTAGTAAGAGAGAATTCTGGAAAAGGAATTTCCTGGGGATTTTCAGAGGTGCTAGCTAGATTTGTTAATTTTGTTTTTATTGTGTCTCTTGAATAAAAGAAAAGAAAACAGCCACTCCTGGAATAGACTGGGAGGCGGGGCTTCCTTGTCTTGTTCACTTCATTTGCTGATTTTATAAATGTGAAAACATAAAAGCTGCAATTGTGAAGCGGGTGGAGGGACAGTTCTGAAATCTCAGTAATCCATGAATAAAAATATACAATTGAGTCTTGCTAAGTGCCTAAGAATCTAGAGCCTAAGTGCAATTGAGTTAAGGAAGGAGGAAAAGACAAAACTTTGGGGATCTTTAGGACAAGGTATTTATTTGTCTTGTAGTAAGTAAAAGACACTTAAGTATTTGGGCTTGTTTGTTTTGTGGGTGCATGTATATTTAGTCTTGGGTTCAGCTTCCATATATTATTTGCATAGTATTCTTTAGCCCTTTTACTAAATCCCAAGACTGTAAAGCTACAAACCAAACTAAAAGAAAAAAGACTATAAAACTTCTTTACCCTTTTACTAAATCCCAAGACTAAAAACCAAATAAAAAAAAAACTGTAAAGATCAAAAGATCTGGGTTTAAATTTCACGTCTACTAGATGAGCATTGGTTCTGGAGCTGAAAATAGCTGTCTTCACCCTATTCTACCTATACCTCTTTGAGAACTCCTAGACAAGGTCCTGAAACTTTTGAATCAATACTCTCACCTGTAAAATAAAGATAATAACAGCATCAGATGATAGGTTTGGTAATGACACAAATAGTGCATGTGTGTTTATAGAGCTTTCAGGACTGAGACTGAGATACAATAAATACTCAATTGATATTAACAAGCCTGGGAGAAAATCTGTAATTAAGTACAGTATCTGTTCTAAATGACACATTGTTAAGCTAAGTGTGACACCTCTTTATCCTATATCCTAACAGAGACACACACACACACACACACACACACACACACACACACACACACCCCAGAAATTTGAACATTTATGCAAGGGTATAGATCAATGGATTGTTTTTAAAATGGATTATTTTAAAAATAATACACAGTCGTGGTAATTTTAGTTACTGAGTTTAGTTTAGATAAATCAAAATCGGTCCATATCTCTAATCTAAAGTAATAGACAATACCTTACACAATCCCTCGCCAAGGTTTTGAACTTGAAGGATTCAAGTCATCCTGCTCTCAACTTGTCTCAAATTTGACAGCCTACTGTCATAGCAAACACTAGTGTAGATGCCATTTGAAATGCCTCATTGTGAATCTTGAAAACTAAACTGAATAGTGATAACTAGTCTGAAACAGAACAAATCTCTCAAACTCTTGACTTTTTTTCTCAGATGTACTGGAAAGATATTTAAGTTAGGTTTTAACTGCAATTGATGATGTTTCTGCTCAGCTATAGTGAATGTATTAGTACATGTGCAAGCCCTCAGGAGAAAACCCTCAGCCCTCACTCTGTTTGGTGAAGTCTTCCCAGGAACCACACAATTCTTCTGGACCACTGGTAATGTCTTCAGATTTTCACAGATATAATTGCTTTAGAAAGATGATCTCCTGTGTAGTTCATACAATTGGTTCTAGTCAATCCTCTCTGTTCCTTTTTATTCCTTAAAGGAGAATAAGCTTGTAAAAATCAAAAGTGAATAAGCAAAAAAAGGGAGGCACCATTGCACGGAGAAGGGAGAGAGGATCAGAGAAGAACAAGAATAAGAGAAAAAGAAACCCTAGTACAATGGTTTACAATGGCATTCTCATAAATATTTCAGGAAACACAAAGTCTGATTAATTTTTTCAGTTCTCACTCATTTCTTGCTACCACACCTAATAGTAGATACCTAGTGAAACCCATTTTAGGCTGCCCTAGGATCCCTTCTCCTTTGTCAGATTCTGATATATGAGGACAGTGACACTAAGTATAGAAATTGCTTGCTCAGTAATTTTAACACCCAAAATAATGTCAGCCTTTTCTAGAACTGAAGGTGCAACAGATCAGCTAGAACAAAAGCACAAGCCTTTGGATTTAAAATGTGTTTAACTACTGAAAAGAAACGATAACTTAGATCTTCACAAAGCAGGAAGCCTAAAAGAAAGAAATAATCAGAGATGTTTGTAGGTAAATTTTATAGTACAGCCAATCCTGCTCAGTGAGGAATTAAACTTCTCCAGGCTTTCTTAGAAATATATGCATAATGCTATGGTTTAAATCTAGATGTCCTTCCAACGTTTTAGGATCCAGAGATTGGACTTAGAGAAACTGATTGTATCATAGGGTTCAGCTGGTTTGTGGGTGAGAGGTCTGTCCAGGCTGGAAAAAGGTCATTAGGGGCATGATCTAGATGGATCTATCTCTCTTCTTCTGATTCATCCCTTTCCTCTCTGCTTCCTAGATACCACGACATCAACAGCTTTTCTCTAACGGACCCTTCTGCCTTGCTTCTGCATAGAGCCAGCTGACCCTGCATAGACTAAAACTTCTACAACATGACTCAAATTAAATCTTTCCTCCTTTAAATTGCAAGATTTTGGATATTTTGTCCCAATAAGTGCAAAAACAGGCATATAGATATAATTATAATTCTTAAGAGTCAGTTAGGAGATGAGATTATGATCCACAAATTTTCTTGCTGGGGCTTCTTGTTCAGCTCTGGGGAGTTCCTCTACCTGTCAGCTCCTTTCTGGTGGACTTCAGCTGTGAAGAACCTCCTCATCTGCATTCATGGCCCGTATCGTATCTGCATGCTACAGCACAGACAGGTATAAAGACCCAGCTACGCGGGTCCAATTTGGAACATCCCTACCAATCCACATGTGCTCCTGATAGCCTCCTCTACTCTGGAATACATTAACTAAGACTTTCGGGACCTACATGACAGTTTGGCATCAGTCTCTGCCAATGTGCTTCTACTTCCTGAGTTCATGATTTTGACCCATAGCATGTACCTTGCTGCCCCAAATGCCATCTCAGCAGTCATGGTCATAATTTCTCACATTTCTTTCTTTTCAATTGTTTCTTCCCAGAATCTCAGGAGCCCCTAAGACTTTAAGGTAACTTGAAACTACGCTACTGAAATTCACAAGTACAAAACTGCACGGTGGCTCTGGTAGTTGATGTTAAGTTAATGAAGGTTGGGTGAGTCCACACAGAATTGTTTACTTTTCTCATTTCTGAAACAAAATACCCAATGCTGAAAATCAAAAGAGGAAAGGCTTATTTTAGCTCACAGTTTGTAGAGGTTTCATCCCCTAGTCAGCTGGCTCCAAGACAGGGTGCCCGGCAGAAAAACATGGCAAAAGAGAAACAGTTCGTAGCAATGCAGGTAGAAAGCAGCAACAATAAAGCAATAAAGAGAAAACCTTTGCTTCTCTTTAATCCCATCCAGACTACAAGCCTGTTGGATGTTGCCCCCCATGCCAGGGGTGGGTCTCCCCATTATTTGTGCCCAGAACTACTGTGGATTAATTTAGTTATCACATACCCTTAGTCCCAATTTACACGCCCTCAATCCAGCCACCTTCAAAAAGCCCCACATCTGGGTGTTTTGAGGGTCACCAAGATACAAGCCATAACAGGGGTTAAATGAGACCTAGAAACTCCTTTAATAACGTGTTGAAGATTTAGAATAATCTAAAGACCTAGGAGTTAAAGTGCTGGAAAAATAATAAATCCTTGTCTTCATGAAGATGCTCATGTAGGGGAGGGAAAAAGACTACACTGAGTTTCTCTAGAAAAAAATATTTAAAAAGTAAATAAGAGTAAATAATTAGAGGAAACATGATAAATGGAATAAAAACAGAAAGACATAGGAGAATAAATGACAAAAGAGGAAGAAATTAACATCAAATTAGCATACAAAAAAGCAAGACAATTTAACACAGGAGAAATGTTACTTGTGAATGTTCATATTATTGTTTTGAGATGCAATTATACTTACAAGAAGTCATTAAATCTTGCCCATAACAATGGGTACAAGAGAAGGTTATTATGAGGTCATTAAAGATTGCCCATTAAAAATGGGTAAAATCAGGAATAAAGGAAACTAGAAGAAAACTTCAGTCTCTTTAGAGAATATTGGTTGAGTTTCCAGCTAATTCAGAACAGTCTCAGTGTCTTGTGTCTCCTTAGTTATTGCTTCTTTTTTAGACTTCCCTTACTTTACTAGGCTTACTCAGCATGGACTCCAGACTTCCACCCAAATGCATAAGCATTCCTTCTGTTCAGGAAAACCAGCTGCTTGCCTTTCATCTCTTTGGCTTGGGCAGATGGGAACAGTGCAGCCAAATAAGTACAGTCAGAGACTTGGATGAAACCTGGTTGACTACAGGGGTCCTTGTCCTATATCAAAGAGAGGACTGGCCAATGTCACATAGGATTACATACAAAGTGACTGCAGATATGAGGCTATCTCAATGAGAAAGATCAAAAAAACTATAGTAAAGTTTTAAGGCATATTTAAGTTAAGTGAATTGATTCAAATGAATTTGTAAATCTACTAGCCTTGAAGGAAAATAGTTTTAGTAGTATATATAGGAAAAGAAGACAGAAGGCTGGAAAGTATAGCAAGTTAGGCGAGAGAAGATGAGATTGAAAAAACTTTAAGATCTCTTCATTAATAAAAAGAATCCTTTTATTGTTTAAAAATTTATTTTTAGTGCACTTAAAGCTATTGTCACTTTTTTTAAAAACAATGTGCTGTGAAAACTATAGGAATAGCAATTTTTGTCCTCATTTTAAAATGATTTTTGAACAGGGTTAAAAAAAAGCATATTTTTTAATAAATTGTATCACTAGCTAGCATACAGGCTGGACTCTGTGTCATGGTCCTCAAAGATCTCTTCTCATTAGACCTTGATAAATATCTTCTAGGACAGAGAAAGGCGGATCCTGTACCACCATGACTCCCATTCTTTATACAACCCAAAGAAAAGTTGAAAGAAAATAAAGAATTTTGTCCTAAGAAATAAGCCATCTGTTACCAAGCAGAGCACAACAAGCAGGCATTCATAAGCCTGCATCAGCTCTGCCAGGATCTGGCTGGGCAGCCTCTGCTGCAAGCTGTCTAATCTATTATTCTTGTACATCAGGAACAATATCAACTGGTTGGTGAAGAGTTTGGAAAAGTCCAGGGAAAAGCAAATGTCGGAACAAAATCCAATTTAGCTGTAGCCAAGACCAGCTCTACAAAGTTGTCTCTTTCCAGGGCAGTCAGATGCCCCATAGTTACTACTTGCCCGCCACCTGTGTTACCAAGAAAGTGTAATAGTTCCTTTCTCTTTGCTGTGACACAACCCTAAACAGTGAGAACTTACAAGAGGAAAGGCTCTCTGACTGTACAAGTTTCAGGCCATAGTTGGCTGGCTCCAAGGCAAAGCACCATAACAGAGGGGCATCCAAAAGAAGAAAGAGTCCATGGTGTGTTAAGAGGAAAGCAGAGAGATCAAAGGAAATATGACGGAGACAGAGCCTTTCAGACTATCCACCTCCTCCTACAAAGTTTCATATTCCAACATCACATTTAGCTGTAAAATCATACATTGACTAATCCACTGATGACAATCACACACCCAGTATCCAATCATCTTTCACAAGCCCCACATGAGGCTTTGGGAGAACTAGATAAAAAAACCATAAGAAGGAGTATTCTTGTGAGCCATGACACTTAGATCTTTTTAAGAAAAATATATAAAAATAGTCATCATCCATCTCAAAAGATATATATATATATATATATATATATATTAAAATCTAGGATAGTTCTTGTTTTTGTCCGCTTAGCATTTTTATCAGTCACTTATAATACAGCAGCAGCAATACCAAGGAATGGTAGTAGTTTGCATCTTTTTTTCTCTGTTTTCCACTCTCCATAGTCTTAGCCATGATTTCTTTTTGCTAATTAAGAGAAATTTATAACAATGTTTTGAAATGATTGCAAAAGAGTGTTATAATCATTCTTTAAACTTTTCATTTTTCCAGATAATAGCAGAATTCACAGAGAGGCGCTTTGTTATAAACATACCTGTTCTACTTTGATAAAACACTATGTCATATTTTTCCTATAAATTCCAGGCATGATTTCATCTTGCTGTTCTCATTCCATTTGCCTGAACACTTTTACTGTAGATTTTGATCTTTCTTATCCACTTCAAGTCTTCACTTAAATGAACCATTTTAGTCAATTTGGTCAAGTTTTCCTTTACTACTCTATTTAGGATTGCAAACTGAAAATCCAAATTGGAATCTGTGGATGAAGGAAGAAGGAAGAGAGAGAGAGAGAAAGAGAAATTAAGAAGGATCAAGATTTTATATATATATATATATATATATATATATATATATAAAATTTCTCATAATGAATGTATTATGTATTGCAAATATAAAGAAAAAGTTTGAACAACATCTCAGCCCCTCATTGTATGCTTGCCTTTTTTTCTATTGATCTTCCCCCTAGAAACCATTGCCTTCTACTCTCTTCTATAATTCATTTTGAGATGGAGACAGTAGACTGATTAAGACATGAACTCTAGACAATCTGCCTAGATTTAAGTTCTGGCTCTGCCTTACACTTGCTCCAAAATCTTGGGCAATTGCTAAGTATTATCTAGAAAATAGAGATTGAAACAATAGTAACTATCTCATCAGGCAATTGTAAGGATTAGATCAATGCCTGGCACATAATGAGCACCATTAAACTGTTAGCAATTACACACTTATTTCCTGCCATTAGAACATGTATTCTGTGAGAGTGGTGGATTTTTATCCTTTTTGTTCGTTAATATATCCTCAGTGACTAGATTAGTTCCTGGCACACAGCAAGTGCTTAATAAATATTTATTGAAAGAATGAATAAAAGAAGGGTAAATTCATAGAAAAGCAGACAGTCCTTTTGGTGTTTAGGAACCAGAATCCACATTTAGCCACATTTGACTGTGAACAAAGACCCTTGGTTAGTTTTAGTTTCGCTCCAACACTCAGATTTTTACTTTGTCTCAATAGGTACAAGGTAGAGAACTGATGTATTTAACTCATCCTTCTTCATCCAGAGAGTCTGATATCAAAGAAAAAAATAAAGGATGAGAAATTTTCATTGGCTAAAACAATAGCAATCTACACCTGTAATTTCCTCAGACACGGAAACTTATTTCTCATGTCTCTGTATCTGGGAGCATTATTCAGCAATGGGATCCCAGATCCATAAAGGGAAGGACATGAGACAAAAGCCAGAGTAGGACAAGGTCATCCAGGATGAAAGAACAAGGTTCTCCAAAGCACTTAATGCAACACTCAGTGCTATAACTGCTGTGTTCAGACGATATTTAGATGTGTTAGCCAATGTATTTTTCCTTCCTCTGGCTCTTCACCTGAAATATTACATGGATATTAAAAGAGAAAAAAATAAGAATAAAAGGTCAGCTTTAAGCACCAAAATAAACTGAGTATTGTGGCACAGACAGTGACATGAGAGAAAAAGTTATGAGTTTCAAACACTTTGGTTTTGACAAAACCCATTGTCCTGAGGGGCACATGGTATAAAGTTTATGCATCAAACAACAGATGTGGGAAAACACAAAGTTGGCAAGGGCAGGCTTTTCCCACCCAGTTTCACCTCTGGGTTAAAATTTTCCAGACTAGATGAGATTTAAGCAGAGGAAACAAGATTTTAAACACATAAAAGGTTCAGAGGTCATGAACCTATAGCTCATTTTTGGCTGAGACTGAAAATTGTGACTTTGGAATCCCAGGTCAGTTTGGGAGGTATGATGGTAGGGTCAGTTTGTGCCTTGCTTTCTAATAGGGCTTTTAAAAGCAGCTTAGCCTTGATTATCTCTTCAATGTCACACAGAGGAGTTCGGTCCCTAGAAAATTTCTTACTTGGTATAAAATCATCTTATTTGAAGTCCCTGTGTCATATGTTTGGTACAAAGATGCTCAGAACTTTAATGATGGGCCTGCGAGTAGTGTAGATACAGGTCAGGCAGCAGGGGCCTACAGCTCTGGTGGTCTAAAAAGAAGACTGTGACCACCATGTTTTTTATTGTTTGTATTCTGAGGCCTTGCTGACCTTGGAGGCACTGCCCCAGAGATGACCAGTCTTTAAAGATTCTAAGCAATTTGTCAGCCCAACTAGATAGCTTTTCACGTGCAAGCCAATCAATCTAGAGCCCATACTCCAACTGCCTCTGTTACTGGATTCTC
This sequence comes from Cavia porcellus, assembly GCF_034190915.1. NCBI lineage: Eukaryota > Metazoa > Chordata > Mammalia > Rodentia > Caviidae > Cavia > Cavia porcellus. The sequence goes on from NW_026947484.1 coordinate 83,526,294, forward strand.
AACGTCTAGGCCACTATCTACCTGAACCTGTTAATACCAGGGACAAGTACCAGTAAATCAAAGACAACTCCTGTGTACCAGAGCTCGCTGAAATCATTGAAAAAAATTCTATGCTAAATCTGCTTAGTTTGCCTTTCCTGTTTCTTCCTCTAGAAACTGCAAGAAATCTCTTGCCCAGGTGCTCCAGTTCCTCATCAACCCTGGTGTTTTGCCATGTGATCCCCTTAGCAAGACATGCCCTTTAGTCTTGAGATCTCTGAATTTAACAAATTACCTTCCACTGGTAGTTTTCTTCTGATCCATTGGACTTATGTCATCTAAATACTAAAAATAACATAAATGTGACAAAATCTATGTTAAAACAAGGAGTGTAATGTAGATTAATGAGCAGAAGGAATACTTAGGCTTGTGGGCAGATGAAAGCAGGGGACCAGTTACTCCCTCTCGTGGGTGCGTGGCCCTTCCAATACAGACACAACATGAGGAGCAAAGGAAACACTCTGGGTTCATAGAAAAGTCAAAACTCAATGAGACGATCCCTAAATAATTTTGAATAAATCTGGGCGAATCTGAACTGGATAGTATTGAGTTTATACTATTTAGCAGGTTGCAGAAATTAGTTTAAGTTAAAACAAAGAAAGTTGTGTTTCCTATATCTATCGGCTTATAGATTGAAATTTGAATTTAGAGCAGACAGGGAAAAAGTTGTTAAAGAAACAAGAGTTAAGTCAATAAGCTAACTTGCTGGACTAGAGAAGAAATTGGCAAACTATGGCCCATGGCCCACTTCAAATTTAGTTTTGTAAATAACATTTTGCTGGAACAGAATTACACGTCTACATCTCCTCTATGGTTGCTATCTAGCTACAAAAGCAGATTTAAGTAGTTGTGACAGTGACCATATGTTGTAGTCAGAGTTTACAAGGGAAATAATTATATACGGGACACATAATTTATAGTATTATTTTATAATAGTCACCCAAAGAGTCAAATATAAAAAGTACAGGATATCTGTTCAAAGAATCTGAGGACCTGGCTCCCACGGCTTGCTTGAGTTTAGCTGAAGACCTAGAGCTTATGACAGTGTCTCATGCTAGTCTGCGCTGGGAAGACCCAAAGATTGGTGGTGGGAGCTAGAAAGTCTATTCCAGCAGGGTGAAGCATCACTTTCACCAAGCTGAGGGTTCTGCACTGGAGCCAGGGAGAAATGCTCAAAGTCAGGACAAGACCTCTCCTGAAAAGTACCACAGCCATCCTCAGTGACAATGAGGTCCCAAGCTGCTCCAACAGTGACGAGCTGGTTCATATCAGGAAAGCCAGCATGACAATCTTCTCTTAGAAGAATGAACAGCACATCATCTTCCTTCTGGAGTCAGGAAGTGATTCTCAAAGTAAGGACCAGAGCTCCCTCAAAGTGAACCACAGCCATTCTTAGTGACAACAAGGTCCTGAGCTTCTCTGATGATAACACAAAGTTCTTATTAGAAAAGCCAGCATGATAAGCCCTTCCAGGAGAACCAAGCAACAGGAGAATCAACACCACTTCTTCTCCAGTTCTTTTCTTTATGTTGTTCACAACAATCCTCAAGTGAGCAATCCACACCCGACACCACACTGATTCAGTTCAGCTGGGTGTTACAAGCTGACACCAGTTACCAATTCATTATACCATATGTCCCACAAAACCTACAATATTTACCACTTAACTCTTTACAGAAAGTTTGCCTTGAGCTGGAGTATGAGAACAACATACACTAAATTGGTCTTGTAATTGTGCTCTCCAGACAAAGAATTATTTAAAGTTTTTCTATTGTGAATAAGTTTCGTTCCAGAATCTGGTATAGGAGGCCTAGTTACAGACAAAGTGAGAAATACAAATAACAGGAATATTAAATAGGTAGCACACTGTTAGAGTTTTTCACAGAACTCATGTACTCTTACCCTGAGATTCCAAGTTCTTCAAGGGGAAGGGCATAGAACAGGAATCAGATGGTGAAGATCATAATTTTAATTGTCACATTTTGTGAGAAATTTTGTGTAAGTAATCTTGACCAGCAGTCCTCATTTGACAATGTCTGAAAATATATTTGGTTTTTGCACCTCTGTGTGTCGGTGCTCTCAGAAAGATCTGGGTAGATGGCAGTGTAGGTAAAGTAAGTATAGCCTAGAAATGCTGCAGGACATCTCCTGGGGGCACAGTCCCAGTGAAGAACTACCTAGCCCAAAATGTTAGCTCGTAGGGACTGCAAAAGACTGGTATAGATTCTGAGGTTCTGTTTACTCTGCATAAATATGTGCCCACCTCTCATCAGTTTCTAAGATGAAGTGATACTAATGCTTAAAAGGTGCCATAGTGAATTATGTTATTATTCACTATAAATAATAATATTATAAACTTGCTCACCATAAAGCACTAAGTATTGCTTTCATCTTATTCAATAGGTTGCAACTTGCTATTTTACCAGAATATTCTATATTGTTAAATACTATATAAATTTGAGTTAATTACATCCTAACCTGCATCCTCATAGCTCAATGACCATAACTCTACTTTATAAATTACATTAGTTATGTATCTCTCTGCACTATTTTCCTCCTTGAGAGTGTGGGTTGACCGACCTTCAGTCCCTATTGATCTACTCCAAAGTCAATATTCAATGAAAGTAGGAGTGTTGTTAGAAATGCCCCAGTTATGAATGGATATAAGCTGTTGAAACCATAATATCACTTAGGAAAGCTTTCAGCTATGAGTGACAGCAAATAGGATTGGCATTGGACCCAAAGAAAAAGAGGGGTTAATTTCACACTATGACAAGAAGGCTGAGTCTGGCTGGAGATTGTCATGAGCCAAACAATGTCAGACTGAGATGTCAGGCCTAACGTCACTCAGTTATTTGACTTTTCCCTGCAGGCTGGCCTTTTCACGTCTGCTTTAGGCATGATTTGTGTGCTTAGAGTAGACAGCAAAGAAGAGGAAGAAGCTTCATCTCTAATTTCAGAAAACAAAAGATTTTCCTAGAAGCTTTCCTATACTTAAAAAACTTGACCACTCTTAGATCTTGATTTTCATGGAGGTGGTTCTTGGAAAAATCTTCAGATACTGACACATAACTATGGTCTATTTTGAAATGTGCACAGTATTCGTAGAGCATGGAGTTAAATAGAGAAGATTTACAACGTTTAAAGTCTTAGGGTTCTGAAAGACAATAATGACATTGTGGTTAAAGATGAAAACATTCTCTAATTTTATGTTTTTGTTAAATATAAAATTTTAAATGTTTATAAAGCATGACAAATACTAAGAACATAAATATGCTCAATCTTTTTATTTTTTAATATCAATGTGTTAGGAGATTCCTTATTTTAAATGCAATCAATAATAAAGAGGTAATTGTGAGACTCTGTCATTTGGGGGAATTCCCAAGTACCACCTCTTTTCCCATTTGGGACATAATACCCACTGGTAAACAGTGGCAAGGACATAGGTAGTATCGCCTTTCTTTGCGGAGTCTAAACAAGAAAGATTCTTCTTCTCCTTATGGCTTTATAGCAGAGACTAAGCAGTCACAAGACCTGGTCTCTGCCAGCTGGACCTTCCCATGCAGGAGTGTGAGCTCCTTAATCAAAAGAGGAGCTGATGTGTTCGTGGTAACTGAGACAGTAATCAGCAGCACACGGCCCGGGTCCCACTTGTTAAAATAGCCTGTGTTTGCTGAGCAATACCCCTTATGAAAAAGTTCCTTCTCTTTTTCAAAATACTACTATCAATTACAGGCTTGCAAATGTGAACCCCAACTGATACTGTAACTATTGGCAGAGGGATATATTTCTGTTCCAAAAATTAAGATCAAATTTAGTTTATGAAGTAAACTAAAAAAATAGGCATGCATCATATGTATTTTCTTTGCTACTTGTTAACCCAGTGCTAAGATAATTAGTGATAAATGGACAACAGCTTACAGAAAGAAGAAAGAAAGCATAAATAAAATAGTCCCCCATGTCACATTTTGGAATTTAAGGTTTATATAATACTAACAATACAAGCTCTAGTTGTTTTTCTGAATTATTTGTACTTTCCTTCTGTATTTCCTTATCAAGTCTGTCAAGACGACAAGCAAAATATATTCCCTTTTATTAAACATTTACTTTGTTATTACTAGTTCAGGAGTTAATAAGAGCAGAAATCTCCTGCCCAAAACAAACAACAAAACAAACAACACACACAAAAAAATCAGCTTTCACACAGCTAATATAGACAAAGCCAAGACCTCATGAATCAGAACTAATATGCACAGTGATAATGGAAACATCTTATCCATATCTGATTTGCTCTCATACAGTTATTTAGACAACAAATAACACATTCCTGGATAAGGAGCTTCTGATTTGATTTCAATCTCACGGCCCAAGTAAATATAAAATGACTGCCAACCCAGCAGACATAAATCTCTGCTTATCTCAATTTCGTCACAGTCTCTTGCAATGGGAAAAATGGAAGTGAAAGGCATTTTCTCCCACCTTGTTTAGTACACAATTACATGGTTTAAAGAAGATAAGATTTCCAAATGGTTAGAATGGTAACTTTACTCAAACGATTCCCTGAGAACTTAAAGTGCTCCCCACCTCCAAAAGAAGACACAGCAAAATAGAACCAGAAGGAATGAAAAATGTTAATTGTTTTATGTTCTTTAATTTTGAGCTTAATGACATAGGCTGTGTGCCACTGAGTAAAATACTCATTTGGTGAAAAAGACTGTTACGTGACATATTTCCAAATAAGGACAATTTAAAGTAATTCTAAGAAAATTCTCACATACTGCATATGCCATTAAAAAAAAAAAGCAATCTGCTTGGAAACCAAATGAACATGGGTGAGGGATGTGGGTGAGTTACAATTGCCCTGAGAGTCTTGCTTTTACTTCTCCTTGTCCTTGTAGGTTAAAATGATTACTGCAGCGTGGATATTGACAAATGGATGTAGTTACAAAGCCTCATGGATTCAAAGAAATCTTGTTGCTATGAAAGTACTCAGCCTCTGTAGCAGGAAGTGACCCTGGATATGTTTGTCAATTCCTTCAGTTGCCACGAGGGTGTGGCTTTCTGACATCTCAGTTGTCCCATCTGCCCGGCCCTGGCACCCGGCACCTGCTCATGTCCTTGGCCCCCAAAAGGTAAAGTTGCTCCTCAGCCAGCTGTTCCAGGCCAATTTTCTGCCACCTTTGAGTCCATTCTCTCTTCCCTGCTGTAAATTCATCTGTTTCCTAAACCTCGCTTCAGCTCACCTTGTTCTTCACAATGTTACTGCAAGGCAGCTGTGTGCAAGGCTCCTGCTGCTATTTACCCATGTGCCTGGAACTTGTCTTTCCAATCTGTAGAAAATTACTTGAGAATAGGACAATTTATTCTGCTTCTTCTCTTCCCTTCATTCTTCTTCAAACACTGAAGGAATGCAAGCAATAGAGTCTACAAGAGACCATTCACACTTTCTACAGTAAGTCTAGAACAGGCCCATTCCTACTTTCCATTTCCAGCCCTTTAAATTGTAGGCAGGTCAATATCTGCTGCCTGGTGAGTCCACTCTTCTTCCCACAGCCTCTTTGACTGGTTCTTCATGTATTAGAAAAGTCCAACAGCTTTCAACTTTGAAGGTTGTTACCTCTCCAAAAAATCTTTGCTTCTGGAGATTTCAGTCTACTGGAAGAGGGAGAACTGTTTCTTCAAACTAATCTTAGCTGTCACCAAATAAATAATAATTAAGTTAGAAGTAATTCTAATTGAACCTTAATTTTACGTGGACGTACTGAGTACTCATAAGGGCCAGACTCGTGTTTATATTTTATCTACCCTTTTTTTTCTCAAACAGTAGACTAGAAAGTAATACAGCAGACGCACTCCATCCATATTCAGCAATGTTTACTTCATGGCTGGAAAATTTTGAACCATATCTTTATAATACCTCAGATTCAGAGCTTGCTAATATCCTCATTTTTACATATGTTAAAACTGAGGTGTTTTTTTGAATACCTAAGTAATAATTGCATTTTAATTTCTACAGCACACAAGATATATAGCATATCTTATATGTACCATAATTATACATACACACAAATCCATACTATACCATGCAGCCTATGTCCTATAGAACACATGCCATGTTTATGCATGCAAACACTCACACACCTCTTGGGCCACAATGTTGAAAGTGAAACTGCTCGAATTGGATGTGTTTGGAAGGGAAGCACTAAAGTCTGCTGGGATTTCCCTTATTTTCACTTGTGTCTTCCGTAGAGCCCACCACCTTTCCAGTCCTCATCTCTCATTTTGAATATGGAGGAGCTAAGGTTCAGACTGACACCAAACTGATGCTGAGCCAAAAACAGAACTTCCCCATTTTAGATTAAAAAAGGTTTTTTGAAGATCAGACACATCACTTAGAGAAAATATTACAAGCAACAAGTAGTAAAACTGTCCTTAAACGCCTAAGAATTGCCTTGTTCGTGAGTTTTTTTCATGAAGTCCCTGACACCTTAGCTCCTGACAACTTCTCTCTGGCCAGGACCCTATTCTGGCCACACAGTTTGTTTCCCAAACAGAATGACAACCTGCTCTCATGCTCCTGCTTTCTTAATTTGTTAACTATCTTTTCTTGCTCAGAATGTCCTTTCCTCTCTTGCCACATGTCAAACTCTTACTTATCCTACCAGAATCACAGTCCTGCACCACAGCTTTTTGAGATCCTCTCAGTGCCCAACTATGACCCCATCTCCTCTTCCTCGTAGCTTCTTCCTGGCTTCATGGTGTGCACCTAAGTCTCTCATGCTTAGTTTAGCCCATTTTGAAATTCTTAACAATGTATAAACAAGGGTCCTGAATTTTTATTTTGTATTGGACTCTACAAATCACATAGCCAAACAAATGATTTTACTCATGTTAAATGTTGCATATACTCTTTTTTAGCAGTTTTATGTTGAGACTGTCTCTTCTTAGGATTGAAAGCATCCTGAAGCCAGTCTTGTCTTACTCACTGTATCTTCACTGCCATACCCTGTTTGGATGCTCACATTTCACTAAATCTGTGATCAGATCCAAGTTCCAGGAACTATGTTTTGCTTTATTCTATAATAGCAACCTGATTATCCAGTCATATTGATGGATACATCGGTCCCTTCAAGATTTATCTCTATCATGAGTTGTGCTGCTATAAACTAATATAGCATATTTGAATATTTTCAATCCCTTTCCTTCCTTTTCCCTCAACTTTTCGCATCCTTTTTTCTTCTCTTTCTCTAAAAGTGTCCTTTTTGTGTGTGCTTGAGATTGAACTCATGACCTTGCACTTACCAGGTAAGTGCTTGAGCCACTGAACTCAACCTCTGGCCCTAAAAATTCTCCTTTCTTATTTGATGGTATCTCTCCTTCTCTCTCTTTCTGTTTTACTTTTCCTTCCTTCCTCCTTTCCTTCTTTCTTTCCTTCTCCTTTCATCCTTCCTTCCCTCTTTCCCTACCTCCCTCATTTCTTTACCTCCTCCTTTCCTTTTTTCTTTCCCTCATTCTCTCCTTCCATTTTAGGATTCTCATATAAGAGAAACCATGCAATATTTTTATTTTTTATTTTTTTATTTTAAAGAGACTAAATCCCAACAAAACAAAACAAAGCAGAGCAAAACAATCAAAACAGAACATTGAATAAAACAAAACAATAAAATGGAACAAAACAAAACAGTGACATCAATACTGGATTTCAAAAACAAGACAGAAGGAAATACCCCTATTTTCCATATTGCATATGATATTGTCCTAGTAGATGCTCAGACTACAGCCTTAGGCTTGCAAAGTCAAGGGTTTCTGTACCACAAGGTAGGGAGTGATTCTCAGCCTGCTTGCCTGTTGGCTCATGGAGAAGACATCTGGATTTTCACTTCCTGGCCCACTGCCTGATTTGTGTGCTTACCCAAAGGGCAAACTGGCTTCTTGATGGTATCCTCCCAGACCCAGTATGGCTTCTTCCAACTCACATGGAGGGCGATCTGGCTTCTTTCTTCCTGAACCCACATGGTTTCTGCAGCTTACCGGAAGGGTGAACTGGAACCATGCAATATTTAACTTTTTATTTCTGCCTTATTTTGCTTAGTGTTATGGTCTCAAGTTCCATCCATTTTCCTGTGACAGTTTCCTTACCCAGTGACATTCCTGAAGATGATGGCTAAATACAAAATAAACTGACCTATGAAGGAAGAATATTGTAAATAAGACCTTTTGATTCAGAATTTAAAATGGGTATCTAGGGTTTATTTTTTATAATAGAAATGTCACATTTCAGTTACAAGGAGGGACTGAAGGAGACCTGGCAGGCAAGGAACAGACTAGAAGGCAAGGCTGGGACTGTCATGCTGTTATCATCTTTGCTTTATTGGTAATCTCAGGGATAACACACAAAGAAAGAGTTCCAGACTGATGTACTAGAGGAGATGCAGGGATCAGCTTGCCAGAGAAGGTAGCACTTAGTAAGCTTCAAAGATCACATCAGTTGAGTGCTTGTGTCCTACATGATGACTACTGCATAGAGACGCTTATCCCCCATTCTACAAGCCTTCTTTACTCTAGGGTCTCACATCCCAGACCTCATAGAAGGTGCTGGGAACAAAGAGAAAAGGAAAGTATAGACTCTGCTTAGAAGACAGGGTTCTATATCATAGATGATTAACAACTCAGGTCCTGAGTCCAAAACTACTGGGTATGAAATTGGTTTGGCAGCTATAGGTTGAGAAATCTTGGGCAAATTACTTAACCACTCTATGCCTATGTGTCCTCATCTCTAGGTTGAAATAATTAACCTTCTTAGTATGAATTTATGGGGATTGACTTGAATTAGTACATAAAAACAATGAAATAAAATGCCAGCAATATATATTCTCAGCTACCTATACGTTAGTGAGCAAGTTGCCACAAATAATTTATATGCCAAAAAGAAGTTAGCAGCAAGAGCTGTGGGTCATGTGACTATGCCACAAAATAAGTAACCTTAACAGATGTAATTTCTGAAACCTTTCAAATCACAGGTGATGCAACTGTGACAGACCAAACCCATACATTTAACTGGAACTTCAGGTCCAAGAGAAGAAGATGGTGAGGAATTGGGGGTTGAGAAGCAATGCTTCTAGTTGCTATTATAGACACAAGCAACAGGAAACACAAGTAGTTACCCTTCTATTATATGTGATGAGCAGTGAGAATTAAAAGTGAGCTTTAAAATATCCTCACTGTCTTTGACACTTCCTATTTAAATATGTATCAACAGATTCCAAAAGTCTAAAGCAGAAATAGGAAAGAATTTCATGAATGCATTTTTCCATGGGCTTCTAATCTGTAACAGAGCACTGTGCTGTAGAGCCGATGTGGATATCCACACTGCTATGGCAGGAGGTCAGACTGGCTAGGCAGACTACCGCCAAAGGACGAGAAATGCAGATGGCAGGCATCAGCTGATTACGAAAATGCTCTTCCTGTTGTTTATAAGTTAATCAGAATTGTTCACGGGTAAAAATGCTGTTAGTCGTCTGAGTCTAGTTTTTCTTTCTTATCCGTTCACTCCTTTTCAAGACAGCCAGCTTTTCAATGAAAGTCACATCCTAGATAAGACGCTTCCTGCACTGGTAAGATAGCAGACATCAAGGTTCACAGATGATGTAAGTTATGACCAAATCAAACCCACTGCTCTGTGTCCTGTCCAACAGAGATATGACATTTATATTAGTATTTGGCTAAGTTTCTCAATTAGTGATTGATGAACTAAAGCTCATCTTCACAGTGTGGTGATGTAATTTTCCTCTTTGCGTGATATTTGCATTGTAAATCTTTCAGAGGGCAGGAATGACACTTTCTTGCCATGTAATATCTGAAAATAGGACTACTGTGAGAGGGGAATATTTTCTTTAATAGAGTCTGAGAAATTGTACATTTCATATAAATTTGGAAACAGACTGGGTGGGAGCCTGCCAGATAACCAGTCACTATAGGAAGTAATGAACTACAGGAAGGGATTTATGTTCTTTCAAATTCCTAAAGCTCTTTATGCCAAGGCGTGGCTATCATGTGGTAAATATAGTATTAGAGATCCTGAACTCTGATCGTTAATGTTTTATGGATGGTGAGTTGTGCTTTCTGCATAAAGCTTCATGATTCCTTAGTCTAGATATTAAAATGCATTCCATTTTATATTAACCTAAAATAAAGTCTTTGCATTGAATGGCAAGTTTAAAACTTGAAGATTGTCATTTTAGCCATTTCATTGTCTTTTTTCCCAGTTTAATGGATCAAAATTCTAAACAGACAGACATTATTTGGGAAGGATTTCCTCAAGTTGCTGTAACAAAAAAAGGATATGTTTTTTATTAACTCTGAGCAAATATCTTTTATAACCTGCCTTAATTAATATTTCTTTAATTAGAGTCCCCAAAAATATCATTTACAAGGCGAGGCTTGCAAACATTCTCAGGATTTTCTCGTTAACATTTACACAAATTACTTTGCTGTTTGTGCCGCCACAGAAGGGGCTTTCTCTTGGATTTCTCTCCCCACTCTCCCAAAAAAGTAATCTGTTCATTCTGCATTCTGAGCACACACCTTGCCTGCTCCTACAACCCTCAACCACCAGCCAGTTTTATTGGAGAGCTTTAAAATATCTCTGGAGGCTGACACAGAGGGAAGTAGGTCATGAAAAAATCTTGGGGTATCAAGCCCTGTTTGCTTACCATGGAAAGCAATTGTTCCCCAAACACAAATGAGGAAGGAATCTTTCCATGGGTCTCTACCACCCTCATTATGCCTTCTTTTTGGTAAAAATTTTTCTGCCACTACTGGAAAGTCATTTTTTAAAAGAAATTCCATGGGGGTGCACCCAGGTAAATGTAGGTTCTCCAGTTCCATCCTGTCTTGGGTCAACAGCACCTGCTCTGCACCGGCCTCTACCCTCTGTCCACAAGCACATTTGCGGAGCACACAGTTTGATCACTTAGCAGTTTACCCTAGGCATCACTTGGGCAGCATGTTTGTTTCCGTACTGACAATCCCAACTGTTACTGGGCAGGTATCATTTCAACCAGCAGATTCTTGTAAGGAATAAATTTAGTAACACTGTCATTTTTACATTTCCTGTTATATTATCTTATACAATTAATTAAAATATGCAATTTTTGTTGATCTTGTATTTAAATAATTGGAGGCAGAACTTCTATAGCTTGAGTCATGTGGAGACAGTCCAAACCAAGATCACATAAATGACCGCAAACTGGTTATTTACTAAGAGCTTATGAAGGAGATGAAGTCAACTGCCGCCATTTGGGTTTGACAAAAACTGAAAGGCAGGGGAAACAGGGGACTCCAGCTATGCTTTAATTGGAGTTTGTTGGCTTGTGAAACTGGAGGTTGGTCACTGGGAGCAGGTCATTTCATGAGATCAGCTGAAGAATATATCTGACCTTCTCTTTGATCTTGGAGTCCTACAGAGGGGCAGTAAGGGAGAAACAGAGAGATGGGCAGTTACTGACAAGTCATGACTTTTCTAGACCCTTTGTTTCAAGAGGCTGTGGGTTAGCTGCCTGCATTTCTCAAGCATATCAGAGTTTATTGTTGTATATGCTGTGAACATTGTCCATGTGTGCACTCATCTCAGTCTCTGCGAAGACTGATACACCAGCAGAGTGTACAACTGTACTGTCCAGTGAAGAAGCCACTGGTCTCCATGGCTGTTGAGCACTTGAAGTGTAGTTAATCTAAAATGAGATATGCTGTAAGTGTACAATGGGCATTGATTTCAAATGTTCATATAAAAATGGAAAAATCAGCCATTAGTAGTGTTTTTAATATTGAGTATACATTAAAATGAATATAATTTAGAACATATGAAGTTAAGTAAAATAAATTGTAAAATTAATCTCTCTCTTTCTATTAATTTATTTTTTATGCATCCAGGATGATTTAAAGGTTTTGTATGTGGGCCACCCTTATGGCGTCTGTTACATATGTGTTGGACTACACAGAAAAAAAAAGATTGACATTTTTCACTTTCAGAGGTGTGAATGGCAGGTTTGTCCCCTGGAATACCCTGTACAGATGGTTTAACACACAAGTATTTTTCTTCATCAGAGGAGAGCATCTTACAGTGAGAAGGTAACTTTCAGGGTTCAGGAACCAAGGAGAAAAGAGTAACTATTCAAAAGGTTGCTCCTTAAATGCGTCATGCATAGTTTTGAATCAACATATCCTCGGGCAAAGCTTTACTTTTGTTTAGAAATACCTGCTAATGTGCCTTTTAATTGTATAAATAACCAAATAGTAGAAGATAAGGATTAAATGGAGGAATTATTTACCTCATAATAGAAAACTTTACTTGTCTGAATTGATGATGTTTATGTGGTGCTAAGATTTTTGTTTGTTTGTTTTTATTTTTCTGTAAGAAACTAGGAACCACAAACAGAAAGAGGAGGCTGAAATTCGGGGAAAAGAAAACTAATTTCTATAGCTTTGTGGAAGAGGGTAACTAACCACAAGGCAGCCAGTGGACAGGGAGCTGGGGAAGAGGCTGGTTCCTGAAACTCCTTTCCTGGGTCAAGACAAGCAATGCCCATTATCCAAGTAAAGGCTTTTCTCCCTTGTAACTGCTTTCTCACATTCTCCATCTGTAGCAGAGTCCAGCACTGAGGTTGGTATTGGCACTTCCTTGAGAATGAAAGGGAAAGCTGCATCCAGATTTTAAGGGGTTGGAGCACATTCATCAAATCCTTAACTTTTACCCAGCTCCTTTGTCATGCTGTTTACTTAAAAACAGCTTTTAAAAGAGAACATGCAACTTAACAATTTTAAACTACCCATTATTGTCTTCCATGAATCTTTTTTTGTTGGCTCAAGAATGTAAAACTGGAGCCAGTCTCAAAAGGTTCGTGTTGTTGAAAGGGTAGCTGTAAGATTAAAAATAACACCATAGTTTATCTTCAGCTGCGGGGGTATTGGTTCACTATCCTCACAGAAACAGGTTTAATTACAGAGCGAAGAGTAAGCCGGACTTGATTACTGCTCAGAAAGACTGACATTTCAGTCTCTCCCACAAAATGCTTATTGATGTTGATGCACCAGCAGAGAAGAGTCGAAATACAAAGGAGCTTTGTGTTACCAATAGTTGGAGAAGCATCCTTTTGTCTTCCCAACTTAGCAGTTTTGATACGCAAGTCAACCAGCCATAAAACATTTCAAGCACAGCATTGTCATTTTCACACTTTCTTCTTTGTGGATGTACTTTAGAAAACATTCATAGTAAGACAATTAATGCTTCTGAGCTGCTAGAAGAAAAAGGAAAACAAAACTGACAAAGGATTTTGCGCTGAATGGGACGCTGCAGCGGTGGGAGGCTGGGAGGTGGAACCAAGGGGCTCTATCTTGAGGTCGTCTTCCTCGCCCCTAGGCAATTTACCTGTGGCACGAAATGAATTCCAACGGGCTACTTGTGCATCAGTAATGCTCCTTAGTCACCACCCCAAACTTAAGCTATATGTATGCCCCCCACACCACACCACCAGTCTGGCAGAGAGAAAAGCCAGACGGGGGAGGGGGGTGTTGGAGGTTGGGGGGGGGTGTCTCTCTCCGCGGTTCTTAAAATAAAGGCCACTTTATTTCGTATTTCTATCTTTTTAGCTGCGCCGAAAATTCTATCACTGACCACATCCCACATTCATACTTAGGAAAAGATATTGTTTGCAATGATTATAGCTGTATTCTCTACACATATTGAAAGACAGATGATTAAGATTTAACATTCAAATGAAAAAGAAAAGCTCCAATTCAAAAAAATTGATATCATGTAAACACATCTTTCAATACTGCTTGAGGTTAATTAACAAGCATATGAAGTTGTATATATTAGAGGAAGGCAAAGAGAGAGAGACAGAGAGAGAGAGACAGAGAGACAGACAGACAGACAGAGAGAGAGGGTGGGGAGAGAGAGAGAGAGAGAGAGAGAGAGAGAGAGAGAGAGAGAGAGAGAGAACATTAAATATTCAGGGCTAAAGATGTCAGAGTTTCTTTCCCATCTATGAGAGGAGCTTCATAACATTCCTTAGAGACAGTCTTTGTGAAAGTAAACATCTGCCATTAGCTAGATAAAGAAGGTTAACAGTAAAAGATAATGTGTAAACAGAAGGAAAGTCATCTGAAAACAAGTGTTAAATACACAAGTAAAAGCATTCCATTAGAAATGTCCAAGAGAGGGTCAGTCCAAACAGAGATCTTCAAGGAGAAATATACCTGATCAAAAATATTTTCACAGTTTTGACTACAATTGTTAACCTCTCTCTCAGATTGTTGGATTGGGCTCTTAATTTGTTCTGTATTTTCATGATAAATCCTAACAAAATAGAGTGGTAAAGAGGAGAGACAGAGAGACCTTTGTCAACTCTAGGGAACAGGAAAGCAAGAGTTTTTTTTTTTTTAAACATAATTTTTCAAAATGAGAGCAAAACTGAAATCAAACATGATCTTTAACAAAATAAAAAGATAATGCAAAAAAGTCTCTAAAATCCACAGAATTTCTTAGCATTCCTCAAGAGAGTGTGATGTTGGTAGAAAACATGAGAACTCCAAAACAAGAATTCACTCCCAATCAACTTCAGCTAGTATTTGGCACCATCAAATCCTCATCATTCTCAAGTGTGCAGAAGGAATGCTTTAAATAACTTGAGGAAAATGGCAAAGCAAAATTTCAGATTTCAAAACATTTCAGTGTGTAGCAACCAAGAGGAGCAGTCTCAGAATCATCATTTGCTAGCAGGAGTCCCCTCTCCCCAGTCTGTGGCAGGACACAAGGATACAACACCAAGCAAAGAAAAAAGTACTTCTGCGTGCTGTGCCCTTAATTACCTCCTTTTCAATTGTAGCACTAAGTCATGTGTACATTCTTGGATTGATAAGAAAAATTTGAAGAAGAATAAAGTCATTTTATAAGTAGAAAGCAACACTGACATTTATAAATTATCCAGTGATGAGACTATTTCAATAATAGATTCCTTTAGCAAATTTAATAGTGCTACTATTATACCCAAATAGTTTTAAATTTGTGAGACACTGTACTATTTTGAGCATAAACTTCATACATATTTACTTAATGGTTGGATACCAAAGTGGAATAAAAGTTTTTGAGACTATAAATTCACTGCTTTAGTGTAAATCGAGAAAATGGTCATCATGAAGAGTAATATTGATTATATAGTTTTCCTACATCAACTGACCTCAGAATGAGTGATTCTCAGACTTTGCATGTAATGACCATAGATTGAGCTTCAATCAGAAGTGAGAAATCCATGAGAAGAAAACAAAATTGCTCTCCTAAGAAAGTAGCTTGAATTCTTACTTTCCAGTGTGTTAAAATGGGTCTGAATTCATAGATGCTTTAGTACCATTGAAATTAACCAACTCCCTGGGTTACTGCAGCTCAAACTCTACCACTGTGTCCTGTTTTATTTGTAATATTGTCACCTATGCACTAAGACAAAAACAGAAGAGGATCACTAGAAATCATCATAGTGATAGTGAAGGTCAAAAAAATCATGAAATCCTATTAGGCTGCCAGTTGAGAGGTTCTTATCACTCAATTCAACTCAAGATAATAACTACTTTCTTATTAAAAACAGTTGTGATAACTATTCCCCTAAAATGAAACCTCATAGAGTAGATTTGCTTATTCTACCAGACACTCGTAGATCATGAAATGTTGTTTTTAAATCTGTAAGCAGCTTTAACTATCTGAGAAGGCACATATGCTGTAATTCATTAACTTTCTATGATTTAAATCCATGATCTAACAAATTCACCATAGGTGCTTAGATGAAATAACTTAGCAGGAAAGTTTCTCATCTATGGGACATGTAATTTATATTATAGTTTATTATGTTATGTGTTAAATTTGTAAAAATATAAAGAAATACTGAATTGAGAAAACCTTCCTTCAACTTTATATAATGGTCAAGAAGTCGTCTCTTAGACCTTGAATTAGGTGTGAGACTTTGAAATGCATAAATCTCTAATAAGAGTAAGTTTTGGAATCTGATCACAACATGAAAGCATGAATGGGTTCTCATAAGAAATAACCTAGCAAAGCCAACTCAATACACACAGTAAGACTAAATCATTTAAATTGATCTTCTATACTGTCTTAAGGGTGTCCACCAAAGTCCAGTAACAGAAAAATTCTCCTTGACATTAAATGTCACAACTGTTCCCTGATGTGGTTGGACTTTTTACCCTAAAAAAGTAGAAAGTTCTTTCTTAATATGTGAATTTTAATGAGTGAGATCTTCTATCAATTTTGATGGTCTTGATCAAGTCATCTTACCTCAGTAGACCTTAACTTCCAAATCAATAAATCAAAGAATACAATTGTAATAGTTTCCCTCAAGTACTGAGAGTTCTTGACTGTAAGATATTAATTATCAGCACAATATTATCTTACAAAAATAAATAAGCACAGCTAAGATAGTAAAGTGGCACTGATGTTCAGTCTCTATTTGAGCTGGCCAATGTCTCTAGCAGTGGGCAATCATGTTCTCTTTGTGTATTGTAGATAACTACTGGTTGCTACTTTTTAGGGTAGAAAGATCTTTCAAGGATGTCTTTTTTTCCAAAGATATCTTTGAAAGAGAGCATCTATCCTTGATATGTAGAATGCACGTGATATTGCTGTTTATTCTTTTTCAAAAGTAGGTACAAAATCTACTCTGAGGTGAATAGTCTTTCAAAGTCAATCTTCATCCATTTGCTGGCCCAAGAGGATGGCTTACTTCAGTGACACTTAATATCCAGAATTAAAATTTAGATTACTCTGTAATTTAGGATATTTACCAATACATAAAATGCATAGAAACTCATGCCAAAAATGTGCAAAGATGTCAGCAAAGCCTAATTTCTGTTGCATTGCATAATTTTTTCTTTGTGTTGAAATTCTGAGGAGGTTCTGAATTATCTTTACCTCCTATATCACATGTAGCATTTATTCATGGAACTAGAAAAAATTCCAGCCTTATTCTTCCTCTGCAAAGCAAATGAAAATCAAAGCTAAAAGGAAATCAAATTAAAATTTGAATGGCAAAGGGATAGAAGTTACCAGTTTGTATTTGTTATAAGAAAACAAATTTAGTCTAGTTCTGAATGGTATACTTATTAGCAAACAAATAGATTTCTGGGAATTGGAAGCAGAATTGCATTTGTAACATCTACAATAGAAAAAGAAATAGAATTTCAAATTATATATTTAAAGACCATTTCTGACCATCCCACAGTCCCACATACCAAGGGCTCAATATTAAGTCAAGGAGTACTGAAATTTCTACATTAGGCAAACCACGATAGTAACAAAAAGTCTCCTTGGGCTCATGGTAAGTCTTTTTGTTTGCTTTTAAAAAGGAATGGAATAAAACAGCCTATTAATTTGCTCTAGAAGAATAAGTCAGGATCTGATTACATAGTTTAGCTGTCAAGTTAATTCATGAATTTTCCAACATTTTTAAAAGCACACGTTTTGAAGTATTGAACTCCTGCCCCCTGTGAAAGTTTGAGGGGCCTTTTGAGACACACAGATACAGAAATAAAATATGTAAAATAATGAGGAAACATTTCATGATATTTAGTGATATTTGCTCCTCAGAATCTATTTAAGAGAATGACTTGCAATTATTACCACATTAAGAAACTTGGCAAACACTGGAGTAAAATTTCTGCTTCAGCAAATGATTCACAAAAGAAAGAAAACCATTCATAAAATGTATGTATGTATTTGTGGCTATTCTTATTTACGTTATTGTGATTTATGTTTCACGGAAATTGGCTATCCTTCTTCCATGCTCAAGAAGAGAGTACACACAATGGCATTGATTTCTCACAATTGGTATTCTCTTGTAAAACCAGGCTTAAATAGGAGATGCTGATTCCTAGCAAAGCTGTTAATGAATTCATAGCATCTGCTTTGTGAATAAACCAATGATGTACAATTTTCAGGTCACCATTTGTGGGTGTTTTCTCAAGAGCAAGACAAAAGATTTTGCTTCATTGTGTGAGATTCTCCTGAGGAGTGAGGTATGTAAGAATTCTATGTACATCTTCATAACCTTTTGT
This sequence comes from Cavia porcellus, assembly GCF_034190915.1. Taxonomy (NCBI): domain Eukaryota; kingdom Metazoa; phylum Chordata; class Mammalia; order Rodentia; family Caviidae; genus Cavia; species Cavia porcellus. The sequence continues at coordinate 83,544,447 of NW_026947484.1, forward strand.
AGATCTAAAATTGCTTCAAAATAAAGATTACTTTTATGATCATTTCCATCCTATTCTCTTTTCCCTTAACTCACTAGACCCCAAGAGTTATTGTAACTACTCCACACACTCAATTTACAAGCTCTTCCTGTGGAATTAGAATGACTTTAAATACATAAAATGTCAAGAATGATGTTTAGGTTATTGTGAAAGGAAAACTGTGATTATTTTTTAAAAAATTTGGTAAGATGATATTTTATTGGCTATTGGGAATATCTTGGAACATAGACAAATGTACTACAATTGTGGAAGATATTAATGGAAGAAACTGGGTGAAGGGTAAAGTACAAGAATTTTTTGTGCTGTCTTTATAACTTTTTATAGATAAATTGTTTCAAAAATTTTTTAAAAGCTCTTTTTCCTTTTTTGAATTTTTAAAATTTTTAATGTTTGCAATACTGAATGATTATACATATTCAATATAATAAGTACATGAACATAACACATTTGAACTCTTTTTAATTCATAAAATGAGTAAAAATAGGAAAGAAGTTAAACCCTCACTATTTGCAGGTGATACGATACTCTACATAGAAGACCCCAAAAACGCTACCAAAAGGCTTGGAGGTTTAATAACCAATTCAATACCATAACTGGATTCACAGTCAACATTTAAAAATCAATAGCCTTTTGTACACAAATAAGACATTGACAGACAGAATAATTATGGAAGTAGAATCTTTCACAATAGCATCAAACAATATTTAGGAATCAATCTAACAAAGGAAATAAAAGATCTATTTATTGAAAATTATAGTACTCTGAAAAAGGTCAAAGAGAGTATCAGAAAATGGAAAGATATCCTTTCCTCATGGGTAGGAAGATCAATGCAGTGAAAATGGCCTTACTCTCAAAAGTGTTATACAGATTTAATACAATCCAAATTGAAATACCATTAGCATACCTCAAAGAACTAGAGAAATCATTCCTAAAATTTGTTTGGTGTCAGAAGAGACCCACAATAGTAAACACAATTCTAGGCAGCAAAGGGGACATCACAGAGCCTGACTTGAAATTACAACAAAGCCACTGTGATGAAAACAGCATGGTATTGGCACAAAAACAGACTGAGAATCAATGGAGCAGACGAGAAGATGCAGAAACAACTCCAAACACACTCATCCATTTTATCGTCAACAAAAAGGCCAAGCATGTTCACTGGAAGAAAGACAGTCTTTTTAATAAATGACGCTTAAAAAACTGGTTCTCTACATGCTGAAGGCTAAATGAATGAAACTAAAATCAAAATGGATCAAAGATCTGTACATTAAAGCCAAAACACTAAATCTGCTCTAAGAAAAAAATAGATAAAACTCTTGAAGATGTAGGTGTAAGCAAAGATTTTATGATCAAAATCCCAATTGTACAGAAAATATTACAAATAATCAGCCACCGGGCTATCATCCTATTTCACAGCAAAAGAAATTATTAATAAAATGAGAAGACAACCCACAGAGTATGAAAAAATTTTAGCCAGTTGTCTCTCAGATAAAGGGCTGCTATTTCAAACATGTAAAGATTTGAAAAAATTAGACATCTCCAGATTTAAAGACCCTCCAAAAATGGGCATCTGAGATGAATATATACTTCCCACAGGAAAAAACACAAATGACAAATAACTATACAAAAATATGTTCAATGTCATAGGTCATTTGAGAGAAGCAAAATAAAACAACTCTGAGATTCTATTTCATGCCCCCCAAAATGATTATCACTAATAAATCAACCAATAACAAATGTTGGTGGAGCTATGGGGGAAAAGGAACTCTTCTTCACTGTTGGTGGAAGTATAGACTGATATAATCATTGTGGAAATTAGTGTGAAGATTCCTCAACATACTAGGATTAGAAGTCCCATTTGATCCAGCTATTCCCCTTCTGTGTGTCTTCCTAAAAGAATTAAAACACTCATGTGATAGCAGTATGGTTTGTAATAGCTAAATCTTGGAGACAACCTAAATTCCCATCAACTGAGGAACGGATAAAAAAGATACAGATTTTTTTAAAACAATGAAGTATAAATTTGAGACATGCTGAAGTAAATGGATGCACCTTGAGATTGTAAGTAAAATAAATGGGAAATACAGGTGCAAATACCATGTTGTTTCTCTGGTGTGAGAAACACAAAGTGTAAATAGGGATCAAATAATATAAAGGGCATTGTGAAGTAGAAAAATTTCAAAAGAAAAAGTAGGGAAGGGCAGAGGGAAAGGAAAGGAGGGAAAAGAAAGAGCAATGACAAAAGATAAATAAAATGGAAACAAAGATTTGTAAACAAGAAAGGGAAATGGAGCTGAAAAGAAGGGAGGGGATTTGGAAAAGGGAAAAGGGAATCGATTCCTTTTATTTCTTCTACTCTTTTGATTTAAGGCGTATCAGACAATTTTATTTACCTTGTAAGTCCTCATAAAGTTAATTTTCATATGTACAGACTAACAGCCAGACTAAGAGGCCAAAAAGCATATAAACACATACGATAAATTTTTAAATCAAGGTACACTTATAGATACATTGTCCATGATGGATTATAGTGACTTTTCTCTCTCTTGTTCTTTTTGTCTGCCTTTTATTTTGCACTTTATTTATGCGTATTCCATTATGCATAAATACCGCATTTTTAAAATCCATTCATCTGATTGATGGATGTATAAGCCGCTTCCAGGATTTGGCTATCATCATTATTTTCTTTTCAAAAATATTGTTTCTAAACTTATTTATTTCACTCACAATATCCCTGTTTCTAATGTTTCTTCTCTCCACTATGCTTTGCTCTCCTGTTTCCTTTCCAATTTCTAGGTTTCCAATTCTATCTGTTTTCCATCTGGGTTTGCTGCCAAAGGCCTCCAAGTCCAAATCCAGTTTCCTTCTAAACTGAAGTCATGATTTTCTCCTGATTTCTGTGGGTTGAATATTCTGCTCCTCCTTGCTTTCCTGCCTTCTGACACTGCCTCATTGGTGAGTTTAAGCTACGTAGTTATTTATAACTACAAAACCTAGTTCCATGTTCTCAGACATATGATTTTCAAAATCTTCAAGTAACTGGTCATAATTATCAATGCTGTGTAATAAATGAAAACATGACGGTTAAGAGGATAAATGATTTAACTGATTTGTATAATCCCATTCTTCATGAAGAGTGGAATTGGAATTTAAATTTAACAATCTTGACTCTCTTAATTACATCTCATTGCCTAAAACTTAAGTATTATACATCCTTCTGTATCTTTTTTTCCCACTACTTTTTGAAATTTTGGAAGGACTTTTGAGAGAAAAACAAATGAGTCAGTCTTTTAACTTGATATGATAAGCAACATGGCCACCAGATGAAAAACTTAACACAGTTTGCTAACGTTAAACTGGATCCTCTAGAACATCAAAGTGAGATCAGATTCTCTCATGAAACCAGTACAAACAGAGCCGAGTCTAATCATCTCATTCACTGCAGACCACACAGATGAGGAAATTGATGCAAGTGACATGCTAGAAATTCAGTAGCATATTGATTTACTTTTCTTGAGAACACAAAAGGCTGATTTACCACCTTTCTTGCATCTACTTGCTACTGAATTCTGTCCAATGGAATAGGCAGGCATTGGATACATCACATCCAAGCCCAACCTTAGAATTTCTTTTACGAGATTTTTCACTCTTTCTTTCCCTGAAGTCTGTGTAGCTGAACAGGGAAGGACACCTCTGGCAGGGTATATGCACCTAGCGAAACACTGAATTTTGTGCAAGTGAGAAATCAGCTTTTACTGTATTATGCCTTTATAGTATGGAGAATTACTATCTGTCACCTGGCCTATCTTGACTGATAAATAAAGTGCATAGCTAATTAGTGGTTTGCTTTAGTTTGCTCAAGAATAAACTCTTATTTCTGATGGTATTAGTCAGATGTGAACTTTCTAATCTGTTGTCCTAGGTCTGGAAATTCTCCTATGGAATTCAATGGTTGTACAGGTATGCAGTGCCTTTCTTTTTGTTTTGTGTGTTAGTAAGTAACACATATTTTGTTTTCTTTATTTGATAAAACTTTTCTGAAAAGGAAAGACTACAGTGCGCTTCATGTAATTTATCAGAAAAATTATTTTGCAATAAAAATCAGGGGATCTCCAGAATGGCAGAGTGAGTAACTTAGAAAATCATCTCCCCAAAGCAATTGGGTACAACTGAGAAAGTTTGTTAAAAACAGCCATTCCAGTTGTTCAGGCATCAGCAAATTGAGATGTTTTATCCAAGGAAAGCCACTGTACCTTACCTCAGGTGAGAACAGGGTGATGCTAAACCATGGGCTGCTCCATTCAAAAGCCACGAACTCCACCCCCAGAACCATGCCACTTCTGCCAAGACCACAGCATCCTTGCATTAGGAGGCTGATAACACTCGGAGAAATGTATGGTCAGCTCCAAAGTCCAGAAACAACCCAAAGGTTTGTCAAATTGTTTCTTAAATGATTATTATATTTTTATAAAATTGAGCTTATTAGTACAGTTTAGATACACATAATGATCATATTCCACATAAGAGACTTTATACCCACACATGATATATTTTGATTTCTTATTTTTCACAATGCCCTCTCCTCCCTTTGACTCATCTTCCCTTCCCATTTACAAAGCTTTGTTTCTATTTTATACTTTTTTCTCTTTTCAAGTCCTTCCTTTCCCCCTTCTCTCTCCTTAGTTCTTCTTTCCCTTTGAGGAATTTCTTTCCATTTCGGAGTATCTGTTCTATAATTTGGTCCTTATGTACTGTTTCAGTTTGCCACACCATGGAGACAATATGATGTTTACATGGGAATCCAATTTATTTAACTTAAAAAGTATGGTCTCAAATTGCATCTATTTACCTAGAAATGCCCCAAATTTACCCTTCTTTATAACAGCATAGTACTCCATTGCATAACCACCCCCCCCAACACACACACCGTCCTTATCTATTCCTCGGTTGATGGGCATTTGGGTTGTTTCCAGGATTTAGCTATTACTGTGCTGCTATAAATATGGGTGTGCATATATCACTGTAGTATGTATAGTTAAATACATGGCAGTCCATTCATATAATGGACTATGACAAAAGAAAGCTATGCTCTTTTGACACATGAGATAACATGAATGTGCTTCACAATAATGTCTCAAGGAAAAATCAGATAAAAAAGCATCTTTGGTGTATGACTTCACTTGTACAAAATTCTATGAAATGTGGACTACTGACAGAATCAAGTTCAATAAGGAAGAGGGTAGTGAAATGTGAGAGAGAGTTTACAAACAGCACAAGAAAATTTGGGGGATGGTAGATATGTTCACCATCTCATGTAATGAAAGTGTCACAAAAGTGTGCATTTGTCAAAATTTAAGAAACCAGGCATTTGAAACATTTACAGCTTATCATAGGTTATTCTATCTTAGTAAAGATGTTTTGAAAATCATTGACCCCTGAAATTGTTAAGTTAAACTGACCCCCTCCAACAGCTTTCTCTTTTAGCCTGGATTTCTGTTTACTGACCGGTACGAAGCTTTGAACCCTAAGTGGAGCATGAAAGTTAAAAGGAGCATGGGATCAGAGGGCACAGGATCCTTATGGTCAGAAAACAGTGGCCCGTGGCTTATAAATGTAGAAAAGTTACAACTACTAATGTGACTCAGTCATGTAATCTAGGTTGTTGTGCTATGCTTGAGGAAGCTCAGAGGGAGAAAGAGACCTGTTTGAGGGTAATGGGCAAGAAGTAAAGATCTGAAAACTTGCTTCCATGTTGTAAGATACTAGGAAACAAAATAATATTCACTTTGCTAACTTTACCAGTCATTTAGGACATAGAAAAGTGCATAAAATTCATAGTTAAATATCAATTCAAATCATACTAACTTCTAAAAAATGCAAGAAGAGGGGCTGGGGATTTAGCTCAGCAGCATAAGCGCCTGCCTTGAAGGCAGTCATGAGTTCGATCCCCGGTACCGATAAAAAGGAAAAAGACAAAAGAAAAAAAAAAAAAAAAACAAGAAGAGTCAAGTCTGTATCATAAAATGATGTCTTCTAGTCAAACATTCTTTCCCCCTTTTATTCTGATTGCTTTAATATAAGTATTTTTCAAAGATGTCTCAATCATTGTCAACTATGATAGAGATAGAAGCATTCTTTTTCTAACAAAATAAGTACCAGACTTGAGAGCAGAAAGTACAATTGGCAACAATGGGAAGAAGAACAAAGACTCTAACACTGGTGTTTACCCTTAGCCCAGGACACTCAGATACAAACTGCAAGACAGGAGGGATCACAAACTGCAAGACAGGAGGGATCACTTTGTTTAAACTTCCGATGGAAAGCAGCAATGAGACACAGGGAGAATGCCTGTTCTAACTCAATTCAGACATCACCAATGGTCTAGTCTACGCCCTGTAGACCGGGGAGAGATAGACAAAACTGAATTTATCTCTAGAGTCCTTCATTTTTGAATAGTTTTCAATCATATGATTTTCTCATTTGTAAAATGGAGCTTTATAGCAGAATTGTCATGAAATCTGGAAATAATAAGCCAGACTTACACAAGTGATCTGTGGAGTTTTTGTATATGGTAAATGTTGTCATGTATTATTTTAAGACTAAACACACAACTAGAGAGAGAGATGCTTGTGGAGGAGGAGGAATACGCCCACGATATTTGGCACCTCTTTCCAATCCCACAGGGACTGCTGACATTTGTCCCTCAGCGTCCAGCTGTTTCCTTCTGTTCTACCTGATGGAGCATAAGAAAATTTCTCTGTAGTTTTCCACAGAGGCTGCCAGAATATAGGTAGCGAATCTTTTCTTGAGTTAAGTAAAATTTTTTTTTCTTTCTTTTCTTTTTTCTTTTTTTATATTTAGAGGGACACACTGCTCTCTCCATCAAAGAGCAGAATTTTATTGACCTTGAGACTTTGGTGAACTCAATTGATATTTTTCTTCATAAAAGAAATACTTACATACTTTGGGTTCCATAGTTCAATAGAAATGTTTTCATCATGGTAATCACACCATGTTGTGGATATATTTGTAGCTGGTGTATGTAGAGTTAAATTTGAATTTCTCAAGGAAAATGCATAACTTCCACTTTTTTTACATCTCCACTGTGCAGTATAGTATTTACACACAGCTGAAACTTCATGGATGTCTGTGGAGGTCAATATCAGAATTCTTAACTGTTGCAAGGCAGATCATGCCTTCTTTGGAAGATCAGGAGTGACAAGAGTGTGTGGGTTACATGACAACAATTGTGCTCCAGTGGCTGCCCTTAATTAATTGGGGTGAAATTAAGAGTTGGGAATGCGTTTTTATTCACTAGGCTAGAACTGCAACAATGTGTCTTCTCCTTGAGGAAGAATATACAAAATTATATGAGGATCACAATGTGAAATTACTTGAGAAGTTTCAGTGAAATAATATATTGCACTTGTTGAGTGGGTTGATTGAAGGGGTTCTATACATAATTTTTTTATTTAAAGAGAGAAAAAAAACCAAAACAAAGCAATAAAAGGGTACAAGTAATGCAGAATTTCAAGAAAAAAAATGTACAGAAAGAAATCACTAGTTAATAGATTACATATTGTCATCTTAGAAACAGTTGTCCAAATTATAGAAGCCAATTTTCCAAAGTTAATTTGGGGACATAGATGGGTTGGCAATGACTTTTAATCTATATATATATAAATATATAGATTATATATTTATATCTATCTATATAAATATATAGATTAAATATTTATATCTATATATAAATATATAGATTATATTTATAGATATAAATATATAGATTATATATTTATATATATAAATATATAATATTCTCAAAATATTATATATTTATATATATAAATATATAATATTCTCAAAAAGAACTAGGTTATACTCAGATACAATTTGTAAAGCATACATGTGGATATGCTTGATTGTTTAGTAATCCATCTGAGGACTTCACAATACAGTCCTTAATTGTATATAATCTAATGAGGTCTGTCTTCTTAATTTTAATAAAACAAAATATAAGTGAAGAGAGCCTGAATTTACCAATTAAGGTTTTCTATTTAATAAGTAGTGAACTTCAGATCAATTCAGTAAGAAGTCTCAATCTGTTAGTTGCATAGAAATATAAATGATTTATTCTATTACTGCTACTGACAATGTTTAAGCAAAGTGAGATAGATCAAAAACAGTCCAAATTTTACCTTTTTTTGCTGATAGCGAGGAATGCTCTGATTAACAGATAGAGCCAGTCTCAGAAATGTCTACCTGGACTGCAGAATGCCTGAATTTGGACCGATCAGAAAGCTTGAGCTTGAACCAATGAGTAACCTTAATTTGGATGTATTCCAAAGGATTCCACTCTGTGAGCTTCGAATCACTCTGTTAAAGTAGGCTTCTGAGCTCAAGGCTACAACCTCCTAGTGTAGTAACCTTTTTGTGCTATAGGACAGGTCCAAAGAAAGCCTAGTTCCTGGAGTCCTACAAATCTATTCATGATTTCTTAGGTAATGTGGGAATTGCAGAAAGTTCTGCAAATCTACCCAGGTTCTTATCCTGAATTGTATATACAGAATGGATTTCTTAAAAATAAAAAAAGATCTGGTAGCCATTAAGAGTTCTAGAAAATGGATACGGAGACCAGCAGAGAATGATTGATGCTAGTGACAAAGCTTGACTGTCAGTGTTGATATGCAGAGACCTGCAGAGGCAGTGGAACCTGCTGGAAAACTCCAGGTAGCTACCAAGTGGTCTGTGAGACCTGGTTGCTGAGGAGTTTACAGAGGCTGCCAATAGCTCTAACAACGAGGGTTGAGAGTAACTGGCAATTAAAGTTCTGAGCCTTAGTGAGGCTGTACTTTGCCAGTTCACACCTTTCATCATAACTGAGCAAAAGAACCTTCAACTGATTAGCAAAAACCTTATTTTTTAACTGATGGAAAATTCCCTGAACAATCCCATCCAGTTCTTTCTTTTTTTTTTTCTTTCTTTCTTTTTCTTTCTTTCTTTCTCGTTTGCTTTTTCTTTCTTTCTTTTTTCTTTCTCTTCCTTCCTTTCCCTCTCTCTTTCTGTCTTTCTTTTTTTTTATTATCTCTTCCAATTGTTAGAATTATTTCATTTGTGTTACTTCAGGCTTTTCCTGTTCATTTTAATATTTCAGTAATGTGCAAAGTTCCGGTTAAGGACCTTTCTCTTCTTTGCACATTTCTTCATCTCTTGCCTGCAGTTGCATAGACCAAATGCCTCTGTCTGTGGGCTTGTTATGTGATTGTGGTGTTGAGCTCCTCCCACTTACTTTTACATCTCTCTTCCCTGCTCAGGAAATGGGTGTGGAAGAAGGCAACAGGAAAATGTGGCCTCTGATAACATGGCTAAAAGTCTTAAATGTTACCGTAACTCCATTCCTCTACTGTACAAGTTAAAGAAGCTAAAAGCTTCCCTACCTCACTTGCAATTTTAATGTCCAGTACATCCAATTCTGACTAAGACAAAGAAGTAAATATATATTATGTGGCTTCTAAAATTACTTTTATTTTTTCTGATAAAAGCAACAGACTTGACTTTTCATTTGCTTAGAAGGTTTTTTGTATCTGTGGAGGTGATTGTCTTAGGGCCTTCCTTCCATGATTATTCCCTTAATCACAGAGAATTACAGATATTTTTTTAACACTGAATTTTTTCATCCCTACCCAAAGAAGATTCCTTCATATTCTTCTCAACCTCCTTCTAACATCTACAGGTAAAATGAATGCTGAGGTTATAAAGAGGTAGTAACTATGAAGTCTACTCAATTGGTATCTGCCACAAACCTGTCAGGAGTGGGCTGGCAATAAGGAAAGAATGTTCTTCAAACTTGTAATGGATGCAGCATGGTGATTTCTGTTCTGTGATCTTTGCATTAGACTCACAATTCTGTAAAATTTCACCATTCACAATAAGACAGACAGACAGATAGATAGATTGATCAGTATTGTTTACTTATCTGCTTCTACCTTCAGTGAACCTAGACATTTTACTTCATTTTTTTCTCATATCAAAAACTTTGAGAATCTAGATGTAAAAATTCTAGCTTAGTTGTGGATTGGTTAGAGTTCAGTTTTGAGCGTGCCAGACTTCAAGCTTTCTATAGAGAGAATTCATCTGCTGTATCTATTGTCCTTCTTCTACCAGCTATATTACAAACATGCCAAATGCTACTCTGTTTCAAATGTGCTTTTGCTAACATCTTCTCCAAAAGGTCTAAGGTAACTATGCCTGCCACAGCCTTGGTATCAACGAGTTTATGGACTTCATCGTCAGGTATCCGAGGGCCATTAAATATCCATGCAACTTAGAAGGGCCTAATTTTAAGCACTTTCTTGATGGGGGCATTTGTTTATTTTCCTCATATCCTCATCCATAGATAAATATAGCACACACACACACACACAAACAGGCACTCATGCAGTCATACTGCTCACATGCAGGTGTTGCATGAAATTAAAATCGTGCCTATTTCAGTTTTTGCTGAGGTTTGCCAAGCAACAATTTCACATCCACTTCACATCCACTTGTGCTTCTCCAGTTTTTACTAGTCAGTTCTTTCACCTATAAATCAGGCAACTTGCATATAGAAGTTTGAATGACAGCAAAACACCAGAACACATTTACTTATTTATATTCCACTTTTAAAGAATCGGTGAATTCTTTTTAAATTGAAATCATGTACTTGGACTATTATCAATAACTTAGAAGGCATTTTTTCACAGCTTCTATCATTTCAAAACTCCTTATGAAACATTATTCCGGCAAAATACTGATAAATACCAGGAGTTTATAACTCATTGCAAGTTCAAAGAAAATGAACAAAATCCAGAATTTCTGGTGATCTGTATGTATATGATGCATATTCTTCAATAAGAAATATAAGGAAAGTAGCAGGAATCTCTTTTATTGAATTTACAAAAGCCTCACTTTCTTCTTATGTGAAACAAACACTAATCATAAAAATGTAAATCTGATCAAGGCCAATCCACTATTTTCTTAGTGAACAAAAGTGAGTCAGTGTCTCATGTTTAGAGGTGGGGATACGATGCTACAGTAACAAAGGAGTAGTAATTTCAATTTTTCCTTTTTTCCCCTTAACAATGTAAAAATTGCTTGCTAATTATCCCATTTCTCTGTTTGAAGTTATTATATTTTCCAGGTACAGTCCACTTATACTATTAATAGACTTTGTGGGAGTATTATTCTACTTTGTCCACAAACACATCAAAAAGAAGAGTCCTGAGGTTTGCAGACAACAAAAACAATGAATGACAAAGTAGGTGTTTGGAGGGTCACACTGACACTGTTGTTTGTAAGTCACAAAATGGCTTTCCAAATTTGTATTTTGGTCCATTTATTAGCAATTAAGCTGACTCGGTCATTGTAGAGCTGACCACTGATCATGTAGTCATTGGAATGTCTGCTCACCTCATTTTTACTGATTGAAATCTTAGTCTAACATATTCATTCCTTTCCTTCAATACTTTTACCCTCTCTCTACACTGCGATGAGGTGTGTGTTTCCAGTCTTTTGTTCAGGTCATTTATGGTCCCAGGTAGGTATGCTATATTTTCTATAGGAGACTGCAGGTGGTCAAGACCATGATTAATGGGGAGTTTTGATATCATTTAAGTGAATTTTGATTTCTTCATTATTTTACCTAAGTCAGAGATGATTAGAGTAATAGACTTATAAATGTTCTTTCTGATACAAACCTGATGAGGCAAATATCTAAGAAACTTCTGAACACAAGATCAGAAGGTTTAATCTTACCTAAAAGTCTACAAAGCAGAACAATTGGACCTATCTCCTGCTTAGCTCATTCACTTTTCTCTGATGCTTGTCTCTTAGCCTGGGTTTGGCCAATGGTTGTTTTCTAAGGTGAGTACTACATAGTCTTTGGCACTAATTGTTTATTAATATCACTAATATTTTCTGACATTTGTGTCTACTAAAAACTTTAGGTATTTACAAACCATGCATGCACAAAATAACTCAAGGTTAACGAAATGAGGCTTTTAAGTGTATTGTACGCTATAGTCCCTGGAAAAAAATGTCTGATGAAAGCCCCACATTTTACTTCTTTGACTTTGTCTTTTTTCTGCTTTATTTGCTCCTATCTTATAAATATCAGGATTCCCCATTCATGCCTTAAACTTTAGTGTTCCTCAGAGAGGCCAGCAAAGCAGCTGTGTAATGCCCTACATCAAGAAGAAACTAGCAATATTCTCTGATAATTTTCCCCACATTAGGGATAGTTCTTGGATTCCATTCCTTTCCCCATCAATTACACTAGATTGAAAAGCAGGAATCTATTTTCAATTATTTTAAGGGTTATTTTCTGTCCTGGGGAAAAAACACCAGTAATTTTTGTCAAAGATGAAAATGTAACTATCATGTAGTCTCAAATCTTTTCTTCAAAAATCTTTGTTTTATTCATACTCAACTCCAAACATAATCACCTCAGACAAAAAGTAAGGTGTCAAATACTGGTGTTTGGTGCTTTGAGAGACACTTCAGAATTTCTACTCTGACTCATTTTTCTTGCTTCGCAATCATAAAAACATCCAAAGTTCTACCATCTACCATTGTCTGTTCCTGGGCTTCTTTTCTGGCTCAGTGTCTAATTAAAATGTAGCTGCTCTGAAATCATACATTTAACTTTTATCATAAGGCATCTTAGGATATCTTGAGAGGCTGTGATCCACCACTGCCATGCGAGGCTGAGGACAAGCAGCAGAGAAGTGGCAGGAACAGAAGTTCAAAGTGCCCCATTCTAATTTTGACACAAATTTATTCAAATTTGACAAATTTTGACAAAATTTGTTCTAATTTTTCTTTTCTTTTCTTTTTTTTTTTTTTTGTCTTTTTCATTTTTTTATCAGTACCAGGGATCGAACTCATGACTGCCTGCTTGCAAGGCAGCCACTTATGCCGCTGAGCTAAATCCCCAGCCCCTAATTTGTTCTAGTTTTTCACAAATTTGTTGAAGCCCATGTAGTTTAATATCTTCAAACATTATAAAACATTTACTTGTTCAAAAATAAGAAAGACACAAATTCTCTGTTTAATTCATTAATTTTAATTTAATTCTATAAACATTTGTTAGGTATATTCTACCAACCAGCATGACAAGTTCTAGAAGGGAGGATAAGAGAAGGAAAATGGGGATTCTTCCCTCCAAAATCTAAAAATTAAAACAAATAGATAATTATAAAAGAATCTCAGTTCATAGGCAATAGAGAACCAAAAAATGCCAAATTGAAAAAACATGAGTGGAGACCAAAGAATGACAAATTAAAATAATGTCGATGAGATTCTGGGAGTGGAAAGAAAACACTGTGTCCTCCGTGTAGTGTGCCAAGAAGATACAAAAGCGGTGACATTTGATTTGAACTCTGATGCATGAGTAGATGAAAATGCATCAGGGGCAACAAGATGCAAGTAAGGGACTGGAGGTTTAAAAGCCCGTGGGGCTTCTGAGGAAGCTCTATTACCCGGCACTGCTTCAGGTCTGAGTATTTAAGGGTTCAGGGGGAGAGATCATTCCATCAGTGACCGTTGGATGTTTTCCATGGATAAGGCAGTTGACTATGAAACAATACTTGCACATAAATAATTACACATGGACTCACACACATGCATGGTTACCTTTGTATGACTTTCAAAATCACAGTACATATTTCCCTTCGTCTTTGGAACTTCAAGAAGTAGAAACTAGGAAGGGAAAATGAGTACGAGGAAAAGAGTGATCTGGAGTTCATTAGCAACTGAAGCCCCCGTGTGTTCCAGACAGGCAAGCACTGGAAATAACTTAATCACTGCAGAAATAACTTTTTAAATACAGGTGCTGCTGAAGTGAGCATTCACTGCAGAAATAATCAAATAATACCTCAGTGTTCTCTGAGGAGTACTTAGCTAGGTCTAGAGAAATGTAGTTAAAGTACATGCTATATGTGTCCCAGCTCTTTCATTTAGTCATTTAGTCAGTTAATAAAGACAGAGTAATAACCTTCTAAGCAGTAGCCATTGAGTTCAATGCTGGGGATAGAATGGTGTTTGGTTCACATCTGGAATATCCAAATTCCTATATTTGTGGAAGGTGATTGAATCATGGAGGCACTATACTAGACTCGTTAGGAGGTGAGGCCAGGTAGAAGCAGGGTTTTTGAGACCTGACCAGGAAACATACATATACACCTCCCTCTGCGTCTCCTTCCCTGCTTCAAGACTGCCATGGTGTGAGCAGGCTTCCTGGCTGCAGTCCCTCCCACCATTGTCTTTCTGCATTTAAGCCCAACAAGCTTGGACTGGAACTGCTGAAACTGTGAACCAAAATACCTGTCTCCTCTTTCAAGTTGTGAGTGTTGGGGAGTGTCTCAGTGATGAGAAAGTAAATAAGACATATGTACTTCAGCCCATCAGCTTGATTTTCAATCAGTATGTATGATAATTAACTTTATAAGGTCTTATCAGAAGAATAAATGTATCTGATACTGGAGAAATAAAAGGGGAATAGAAGGAAGGGGGAAAAGGAACGTGTTATGTACTTGTACCAACTCCCTATATTGAGTATAATTATTATGTACAGCAAACATGTATTAATAAAAGTAAATAATAAAAAGATAAATGGTGACGAGACTAGAGATGGAGAAATACATATAGCCAGTATTAAACAGTAGAAAATGCAGTACTTAAGACTGAAGGTGCTCTACAAGACCAAAAAGTATTTCATCCTGCTTATAAATGCCAGAAAGACTTTCTAGAAAAGCTGGAAAAGAGTTTTGTATATTTCTTTGAAATATACATCTAAGAAAGAAAAACAAAGAGATGTGCATTATCTGTAAGTAAAGAGATGACCGACTGACCGACACATCTGTTTATTTATCGCCAGGTAAAGTGACACAATGCCTACATTAACACAGACTTAGAGAACTGTATGATCTCAGACATAGCATACATAGTGTTCTTCCAAAATTGTCGAATCTTGTCATGGAAATGGTATTATTTTATTCATATTTATTTGTATTGACCCTAGGTATCAAAATTTCAAAATTCAAAATATTTTACAGAGTAATTCCTGTGAGTTTTACAAATTTAGGCAATCAATTGTTAATCATTTTATTTTTTGTGTAATTCAATCCAGTTTTTATCCATATAGTCCTCAAATCTACAATACAACATAGATTCATCTATATTTTATAAGTTCTGAAGGATGCCTATTCTGTCTTTTTTTTTTTTTTTTTTTTTTTTACTTATACCCCTGAGAATGCAGTTCAGGTCTCTGAAGATGGGAAATTGAATAAATACTGTTTGATAATGAATTAATACAAGTGGAGCTTGCAAAATTACAGTGTATTTCATGTTTCTATTTGCTTTTCTTTCCATGGCAATTCTCAGTAGCCTTAAAATGTATTCCATTTGAAGAGTTCTAGCATTAGGTTAATTTGTGGCAAGACAAATATGTTTTCCCTTCATCAAGCCATATTTACTTTAAAGTCCATAAAATAGTTTTATTCATGTTGCTGTTAATTGCAGAACTCCTGGTAATGCGCCAAGGATAATGATGTTTGCCACTTTTGATCAGTACTCTGCTATAGAACAACTTGTTCAGACTCTTACTGAGAAAAGAAAAACTTATTAAAGGGATTACACCACATTTGCTGTATGTCAAGTACCAAACTGTGCTGAGATCAGACAGTGATACTGTCATGATTCATCTTGTAAATTATAAAGAAACTCTCAAATGCTTCATGACTGTGAAAGCTCTTCTTTATCCACATCTTTTTTCCACAGTATTTTTGCTTCTCATTTGAAACTAGTGGATGAGTTTAGCTGAATATTTTTATAGTTTTCATTTCTTTTTTTTAAGAGCAGGATATATTTATTGAAAGAAAGGAAGCTTCTGTCCAAGAGAGAGACAGAAAGGGTCCTGAGTGAGTTGCTGAAGACTCCCCCTTCTTTAGGGATTGCTATAGAGCAAAACCATGAGGTAAGGGGAATTCAAAGTGAGGAAAAATGAAAACTTGCAAGGCAGGCAGGCATAAGGTGGAATAGAACTATGGTCAACCAATAAGATGATGAGTATAATTGCTCAGGTAAAATTGATTAAATAGGGAGCAAATGGGAATGAAAGTCATGTAGCAAGTGGGCATGAAAATAGTAACAGGGCTTTTTCCTATGGAGAGTTGGGTTAGTGGCTCCTTCTGGCTTCCTCAAAGTGACCGCCTATTTAGAATATCAATTGCTCATGTTTATCCCTAGGGTGTGGCTGCATTTATTTTGTCTAGTTTTGAGATCTGGCCTGAAATGGGAGATGTTTGTTTTCCCCCATGGTTGCAAGATGTCTGGTCTTCTGCACTGGCTCCTTTGAGAGCCCATCCCTGTCTGACTACCTGTTTCTATTTCTATCTATCTCAGCTGCCTGTAACAATCCCCCCACCTCAAGAAGTAACCCAAACTGCCATAAGGAAGAAATGGGCAGTGACTGATCTGGCTTCTTTAGGATGAAAGTGGATGCAGTTGTTGATTGGCAGTCACAGATACTTTACAGAGGGTCTATCTAAAGGCCGTCAATAGATGCCAGTCGTTTTCATCTTGGGTAGCCGTACAGCTCTAAGTCTGGAGGAAACAAAGCCAAAGAAATAATTAAGTATGTATTGATTAAATAATAGAATCAAAAGGATAATTATGAGTACAGTTAACAAAGATTTCCACTGGGAGGAGCTAGTAATGGCTTCCCAAAAGAAGGATAAGAATAAAGTCCAGGGAATTTTAGCATCTGACATCTGATTGATTTATCAGCTAATATCTTGGACAGCCATTGAGATAATAACAGAAGGATCAGGCATTCACACATGGCATTCAGTTTTTACAATTGCACAAGTACCACCTATGCTGTTAGAATATCTGATGACATCCAATTTTGGAGGATGGCCTGTCTTATTAATTTGCTTATGGTGAGGGTTAACCATATGTACTTATCCCATATTTTAAAATAATACTAGGAAAGCATGTCTTGAATCAGTATAAACATTGACTTCTTGTCTGCATATTGTAAGACCATGACCTGGGAAAACTCAAAGCATGTCAAGTCATGGGAAACCACATGTCCAAAAACTGTGGGCTATCTCTGAACCCTTGGGGAAGCACTGTCCATGTCAATTGAGTTTTCCAAAGCAAAAAGAAACTGGGAAACTGCATGTACAGGAAAACAAAAGAAGGCATCTTTTAAATTTGACATTGAAAACCAGGTAGCATCTTCTGGGATCTGAGAAAGGATCTAAGAAAGTGTACGGGTCAGATACAACAGGGGTTAATTGGTACTACTGCTTCATTTATCAATCTAAAGTCCTATGCTAACCTCCATTCCTCACTGGGTTTTTGAACTCCCAGGATCAGAGTATTGCATAGATTGTTATAGGGCTCAAGTAAACCTTGTGCCTTGGTTATAAATTATAGATAGTAATCCCCTCTTAAATTCAGAACTTAAAGGATATTGTTTCCAGTGAGGTAAAAGAGTAGAATCTCTAAGATGTATTTGTTCTGGAGCAGTTATTGTTGCTTTACTTATTTTACACTTAGTTGCCCATACTGCAGGATTTATCTCTGCCTCCACAAGGAGAAGGCAATGTACCTGACCTGGGTGCATATATATTACAATATTTAAACAAGATAAAATATTTTTAAGAGGGAACTAGACTTTCGGGTATAATAAAAAATGAATGTGTAAAACAAAAGCCATCCCAGTTACAGCCTAAGGGTTGTGAAAAATAACAAATTACCTCATTTCCAGTGACTCCTTTCACTGAGATATGGTGGCTAGAAGGAAGACCAGGATTGAAAAAAAGAGACTGTGAGACTTGTGCTTGTGACCAGCAATATGCTGGAGGTGACTGTTCCACCAGAGGGAGAGAGCAGAGAGTGCCCCAGGGCCTTTTAGTCTTGCTGGGCCAGCTGGTAGGATGAGTCTGCCGGGCCTTGGCCTCAGAGGGAAGTCAGACCTCCAATGATCACTTTTGCAGTCAAGGCATGGCCTAGAGGGCTTCTTAGAGCAGACCTTGTTAAGGTGGTCTGGCTTGTGGAAGGGGTAGCAGGTTAATATAGTTGTCAAGCTCTTCTTAGAGCCCTGAGACGTAGGGTCTGTTTTTCTTAATGCTGCAAAAAAGGCAGCTACTTTCTCCCAGGCTCTTCTTTTCTCTCATTGGCCTCCTCATCACGATTCTAAAATACTGAGGAGGCAATTTTTACTGAAGTATCAAGAGAACTATTTGGAAAAAAAGCCATTTTTGTAGCTTTTTTCTAATATCTGAGACTTACTGGGTAATAAACCTATCTTTAAGAATAATCTATCCCTCTATTGAATTAGGATCTAGGGAAGTATGTTTTGTCAATGCCTCTTTTGAATGATCTAAGAAACTTGAAGTGTGTTTCTTTTTTCCTAGCTGATAATTTAAAATTGAATGATTTAGTTCTTATTCATCTTAGACCTTCAAGAACATGTGTCTGGAAATGTTTCCTTTTCCAATCTCCCTCTGGTTGCTAACCTAGTAGGGGTTTTGGATAGGTACTGCTTGAGATCCCAGTGGAAATTGGTAGTTCTCCTGGATGTCCATCATCTGACCTTCTAAAATAATATGATATTCATCTTCAAATGCAATTGCAGGTGATAATGCTGTTTGTCTCTCACAGTTTGAGTTACAGTTTGATTTAAGAGTGTTGTAGTCAGGGGTCGCAAGGAGAACAATTACATACAGGACACAAAATTTATAATATTATTTTATGATGGTCACTTAAAGTTAAATACAAGAAAGTGCAGGAAATCTGCATTTAAGACCTAGAAAATCCAGCCAAGGACTTTGATCCCACAGTAATGTCCCATGAGTCCAGCTGGAGATCTAGAGTCCATGACAATGACTCACACATCTGTTTTACAGATCTGCACTGAGAAGGCCCAAAGTTCAACAGTGGAAGCTAGAAAGTCTATGCCAGTGGGGTGCAGGATCTGTGGCAGTAGGTTGAGGGCTCTATACCAGAACCAAGAAGTCACACTCAAAATAAGGACCAGGGCTTCCCTAAAAGGTAGCAAAGTCATCCTCAGTGACATGAGGTCCTAAGCACATTCAATGATGATAACAGTGAAGTACATATCAGGAAGTCAGCATGACACATCTCCTGGAGACTAAACAGCACATATCTCCCCTCTGCATTCAGGAAATGATGCTCAGTGTAAGGACCAGAGCCCCTCCCCACAAAGTAAACCTCAGCCATTCTCAGCCCCAATGTCCCAAGCTCCTCTGATGAGAATGGCTGAATTCATATTAGAGAAGCTATCCATAACAAACTTCTCCAGGAGAACCAATGGCTCCGAACAATACCACTTAGGAGAACCCACAATAACATGCTATTCTTTACCACACTTCTTTTTATTCTGGCAACTTTTCTCAGGTGGACCATCTACACTCAGCACCACGCTGATTTAATTCATCTCGTGTTACATTGCCCACCAATTTTTAATCCATAACAAAGAGTAAAATTACATCTTTCTAATCTAGCACATAGGTCTGAATAAGTCCTCTAAGGACCTCAATGTACTTATTAGGGTCACCTGAAAATTTTCCTACTTGTAATTTAATTTGCTTTAAGTCAGTGAGAAAAAGAAACATATGAATAGGGATAGTCTCATAAGAATTATAATTATACCTTGATTATAAATAAGAATTGTTTCTTAATGTAAAAAAAAAGTTTAGACATCAGGCAATTCTGACCATTTTCCCTGTTTTTTAAAGTATGCCTCTCATTGTAAAATAGCCTCATAATTAGTACTTCTGTCTCTATTTCATTTTGGCTTTAGAGACTAGATAGGCAACTAGTGTGCAGAGAAATATCAAATGAATTCTTTTTCAATATGTAAGTATCAAATATATTCCAGTACTTAAGTATGCATTCCAAAGAAGTAAGGGACTTTGACACTGAGCTACCCGTGGCTGTAATGCAAAAAGCAACATGTAAGTGCTGAAAATCTTTTAGTGGTTAGGAATACATTCCAAAAGAGAAAGAGACTTTGACACTGAGCTCCCTATTTATGCAAAAAGAAATAATTGGGCATTCTTCCATTTGATAATGTCCTCAAGGCACCCCTCAGTTTGATTCCACTTCATGGCAGGTGGATACCATCTGGAGACAGTAGAAGACAAAATTCATCCAATCTATCCATCCTTGAACTGGCACAGGCAATTTTATTTTTCCAGGTAGCTTGTAAATTTTGCTTCCATAAGACATTTATAAACTTAAATTACAATTGTTCCTAATTATGACAGGAGAAGGAAGCATAACTTTGTAATAAACATTGCTTTCATTCATTGAAAGAGGGCACACATAAAAAGGTAAGTTGGAAGTACAGCAGTTCTCTGACTACTGTGAAGGGGATAGCCTCTGGAGATAGATAAAGGCAACAAATGATTTGGAGAATTCCATCCTGCGTCCTAAGGCAAAGAAGGCTCCAAGACACTTATATGACCAATCTAATCACCTAGGCAACCTTTTCTAGCAGCAGGACATAGCTATGCTTTAAATTTTTTTATCTTTGATTTTAAAAAAATTTTTCCTTAATTAAAAAAATAAAAAATAAATTTTTAAAAAGGGGGAGATTGAGATAAAAGAGGACATAACAACATAACAATACAGGTCAGAATAGAACAATTTAAACAACATAGTGTTTCACCACAAGATAACCCGACTTAATAGTAGTTACCATAGTGTCTCTTTCCTTGGAATATTTGGGTTTAGCTTCTTATACTATAGTATCAAACATATCAAGACAGTGTGAAACCATTCAAGAGGATGAAATTATTACAAGGTATTTAGAACCAGCTAACAGAAAATGAACAATGGTTTCTATATTATCTCTTTGCCTATAAAAATTTTTGTTTATACTATCACATATAATAAAATCCAATAAGATACAACATGATAAAAGCAATGGAGATGGAAGAACAACAGTCTGATGGGATTTCAAAACAAGATGATATTAAATCAGCACTAGCTATTATGATGTCTTGTTTTCTGCAAAAATAGCTGTTCATATAATCACATACATCACAGGATATATTATAGTAACTTTTTGATTTCCTATTAACTGTATTTGAAGCCCTATATTACTCTCACCATCTTGTTTTGACTGATTTTACTCTATTCTGTTCTGTTTGATAGTATCAAGTTTGAGAGTATAGGCAACTACTTTGAAGGCAATAAGATTCACTATGGTGCCCATTCTGGTTTGACTATTATCTTCTTTTGAAGTTCAGTAATGTCTCCAATGTTTAGGTTTTATTGGTTTTGTTCTATACTGCTTTGTTTAATTTTATTATACCCGATGATATAGGCAATTCTTTTTAAGGTAGCAAGAGGCATTATGGTAACTATTATTGATTACCTTGTATTCTGTTTTTACATCATGTACTATATCCATCCTTTGTTTTGACTGCTTTGTTTTGTCACATTTGGTTTTATTCTCTTCCAAAAAAAGTAATAAGAACTGTGGGAGTAATAAAACTCAAAATGTGTAAATGTTATTGTAAAAAAAAGAGGAAAAGAAAGTGCTCTAAAGGACACAACTGCAAGTGTGTTTAGGTGTGTAAGATAGATGACCATATTATTAAGTTTTTGTTGGATCATTAAACACAACTATTTACAGTCTCACTGTTTGAATGTCCACTTTGTATGCTTAATTTTGTAACTTGAACATCTATTTCTAAAATGACAATATGTAATCTATTAACTAGTGATTTCTTACTGTTTATTTTTTTGAAATTCTGTATAACTTGTACCCTTTTACTGTTTTGTTTTGTTTTTCTTTAAATAAATAAAAAAGTGAACCACTAAAAAATTTTTTTTATCTTTGAAGCTCATAGGTTAAACTTATAAATTATTATGTAGTGATCATAGTGAGGTATCTTTATCCATTTATCTGTTGAGGAACATTTGGACTGTATCCAAGATTTATCTATTACAAACTGAGTTGCTATTCATATGGGTACAGATATATCAGTATGACTTTTGAGAAGATACCAAGAAGCAAGATTGTTGGGTCAAACTGAGTCTCTAGTTTTAGTTTTTTGCTTTTTTGTTTGTTTGGCTTTTTTTTTTTTTTTTGAGAAATCTTCATGTTGATTTCCACAATGATTGCACCAATCTACACTTCCATCAACAGTAGAAAAGTGTTCCTTTTTCCCCATAGCCCTGTCAGCATTTGTTTTTGATTTTTTGACAATAGCCATTCTTTCTGGAGTGAGGTAATCTCAGTGTTGTTTTAATCTGCATTCCTCAAATGACCAATAATTTTGAACATGAGCATGAGGAAAACTTTGAACTTTTCAACATTGAATATGACATGAACTGTGGCTTTGTTGTACATGGTTTTTATTTTACTGTGATACATTTCTTCTGTAATTATTTTGTTGATAGCTTTCATCATTTCAAACTTGTTAAACTTTGTCAACTTTGTTTTTCTGATTTGTTGAAACAATTGTATGGCTTTTTAAAAATTTATATCTGTTGAATTTTTCTAGTATCCTTGAGATGAATCATATTTGATTTTGGCGAGTATTTTTCATGTGTTCAAGTTGGGCTTACTAGTATTTTTTACTTTGGATTTTGACATTTGTACTCAACCAGGGTATTGGCTATAGCATTTTTTCTTGTAGGGAACTCTCTGGCTTTATTATCAAGGTAATTCTGGACTTGTAATAGGAGTTTGAAAATACTCTTTCTTTATTAAAGTTTTTAAAGAATATGAAAGAATGAGATTTAGTTCTTTAAATGTTGGATAAAATCAGTGAGGATTTTTGATCTTGGACTTTTCTTTGGTTTTTTTATTTCATCATAATGAAATCTTGGTTGATTGTAAATGTCAAGAAATTTACCTATTTTTTCTAAGTTATCCCACTTATTAATGCATAATTATTTTTAAGTCTCATGATTTCTTTTAATGCTGTTGGATTAGTCATAATCTCCTTTTTCTTTCCTGATGGCATTTATCTTTAATTTGCTCTTTAGCATATTCTAGATAAATGTTATATTTTGAAAAGAAACCTCTAAGCTTTGTTACTCTTTCCTGTTGTTTATTTCTGGTCCCTATTTCATTTATTTTTTTTTCCTCTGAGCTTCATTATCTCCCTCTTTGTATTAATTTTGGACTTTGTGTTCCTATTTTGCTAGTTGCTTGAGGTACAATATTATATTATTTATTTGAGAACTCTTCTTTTTTTTGATGTAGGTATCTATTCCTGTAAACTTCAAGCACCTATATCTCATAGGTTTGGGTATGCTGTGTTTCCATTTTCATTTGTTTTGAGACACTTTTAAAATTCTATTTTTATTTCTTTATTGACTAGTTGATTTTTCAGGAGTTTGTTGTTTAATTTTCATGTGCTTTTGAATCTTCTAAAATTTTTCTTGTTATTGTTTTCTAGATTTATACCACTGTGGTAAAAATTTAAAAAGATACAAAATATGATTTTATAGGCTTGTTAAGGCTTGTTTTGTGGCTTAACAGAAGATCTATCCTGAGGAAAGCTTCTTGTGCTTTTGAGAATGTGTATTCTGCACCTGTGGGGATAATTGGAGGCCAAAGTTACCTTATTGATTTTCAATCTGGGTGTTATTCACTGCTGTAAATGGGGAGTTGAAATCCCCTTTTAATATTGTATTTCACAATATCTCTCCTTTAGAATCAATTTACATTTGACTCACATGGTAATGTGCTTTTATTTGAATGTGCATATATTTACATTGTTATAAACATTTCCTGAATTAAAACTGTTTTCATTATATAATGGTCTTATTTCTGTGTATAATTGATCTACAGTCTATTTATCTGATACATAAGCAGCTACTCCTTCCTTTATTTATTTTTTTTTGAATGCAATACCCTTTTCATTTCGTTATTTTTTAGCCCATGTGTTTTTAAAGCTGAAATGAGTCTCTTGTACATAGCATATATTTGAAATTTTATTTTTTACCTACTCAACTACTCTGTTTCTTTATGGGAGAAGATAGTTCATTTAAATTCAAGGTAATTATTGACAGTTAAAGACTTACCATTATATCATTTTCTTATTGCATAGTTGTTTTATGAATAATCTATTTCTTTCTTTATGGCTTTCCTTTAATTAATGGATTTTTCTCTAGTATGCTTTGATTCCTTACCTTTTTATATAAACAGTGGCTCTGTTTTATATTAATAACAAGGCTTACAAAAATAATATGGGCATAATAGTTTATTTTAAACTGATGATAACTTAACTGTTATTGCAAAAATAACAAATGATATGAGGCAAAACAGAAAAAAAAACTCTGTTTACCCACCCCACCACAAATTTTACTGTTTGAGAACATGATTTATAGCTTCTTAGAGTGCCTACCCCTTATTATTGTAACTGCTATTATTTTAATAGCTTTAACTTTCATACTAAAAATAAAAGTGAATCACACACAACCATACAATGATACTAATTCTGCAAGAATGTATATTTCCTTTTACCAGTGAGTTTTGTACTACTTACTGTTTTCTTGGTATTCACTAGCATTGTTTTCCGACAATTTAAAGAACTACTTTTAGCTTTTAATATAAGATAGCTCTGGTAGAAATTGACTCTGTTGGCTTTTGTTTGCTATTAAAAATTTTTATATTTTTATAATGAAAGAAATGTTTGTCAGTCTTCTTGGCTGGTAGTGTTTCCTCCAGCACTTTGTAAACATTATCGCACTGCTGTGCTCCACTATGAGGCCTCTATTGGCCATACTGGAAATTAGACATAATGTCAAAACATACCTTGGGACAATCTTACTTAGGTAAAATATGTTTGGAGACTGTTGACCTTTCTGTCTGGATATTTACATATTTCTCCAGATTTGGGATATTCTCTATTACTATTTCTATATGTAATTCCTCTGCATCTTTTCTGTTCTATTTCTTGAACTTCTGTGTAGAACATTTGATCTTTTGATGCTATCTCATAATTTCCAAAATCTTCATTCCTTTGCATTCTTTTTTCTCCTCTGAATGTGTATTGTTAAATAACCTATCTTGAACTCACAGATGTTCTCTTCAGGTGGCTGCTTCTATTCTTGAAGCTCTCTATTGTATTTTTATTTTATTAATCTTTTAATAAAAGATTAATGGTTTTTTGGTATTATTATTATTGTATGTCCATTAAATTTCCCAGTCTATCATTTGTCATTTATTATTTTCTTTATTTCATGGAATTAATTCTCCCCATGTTTTGAAGTTTTCTGAGCTCCCTTAAAACAGGCATATTAAATTCTTCATCAGATATTCTTACATTGCCATTTCTTTTTGTTTAAATTTTATTTAAAGAAAGACTAAACAGAAAATAGGTAGACATAATACATACATTCAGAGAGAAAAATAAACAATAAGAAATCACTAGTTGATGTTTATATACTGTCATTTTACACATAGTTGTTCAAGATACAAAAATGGAACATGTAAAGTGGGAATTCAAATAGCGAGATTGAAAACAGTTCTGTTCAATTGTCCAACAAAAACTTAGTAACATGATTGTCAATCCTATACACTTAAACATACATGCAGTTATCCATATCTTCATTTATGTTTAGATTAAACAAACTAAAGCAGGTTAAAATTATTCTGAACAAAGAATAATAGTATGTCTGGAATTCACAACATGATACTCCATGATCAGCACTGGGTACCATAGTGTCTTTTTTAAAATTTAATTTAAAGAAAGACTAAACAAAACAGAAAATGGGTAGAAATAATACATAATTTCAAAGAAAAAAATAAACAGTAACAAATCACTATTTCATAATTACAGATTGTCTTCTTACAAATAGTTATTCAAGATACTAAAGTGGAGCATATAAAGTGAGGGTTCAAACAGTGAAACTGCAACCAGTTCTGTTCAAGCACCCAACAAAAACTTAGAAATATGGTTATCAATTCTATACACTTATACATGCAGTTATCCATATCTTCAATTATGTTGAGACTGAATAAATCCAAGCAGCTAATATCACTCTGAACCATTACTCTGAACCATACTATTGCTGGGTTTCACATTATGACACTCCAGGATCAGCAATGGGTATTTTAGTGTCTCTTTTTCTTCAAAGTATCTGTTCATTTCATCATGTGTCATAAGATCGGTTCTCATAAACTGTTTATAGATTCTACACATGCATGAGTCTTAATATGTATTTCTATCCTTTCTATATTAGAGGGAGAAATAAAAAAGCAAGAAAAAACAAAACATATTCCTATAAACACATGAAATGAAATAAATATATAAGACCGTTGTACAAAGAATTCTACCATGGTTCCTGTATTGTCTCTTGTTATCTCTAATATAATTGACTATATCATCAGACATAGTATAATTGAATATACCAGTACATAACAGTATTAATAAAAATACAACTTTGCATATAAGATAGAACTTCAGAAACCGGTAGTTATCAAACCAGAATGTTTATCATAGAGTCTTGTCATCTTCAGTGTAGTTGCCCATACTCTCAGACTTGATACTATCAATCATATCAGTTTTGAATAAAATCTTCTCTGACTCATTTCTGTTATGCTCTTTTTTTGGCCATCAGTTATGTGCTTATTTTCTTCATTCTGTTTTCTGCTCCATGCATTGAGGCCTCTCTGCCACTGTTCCTGGAATCCTAGTACTTCTCTCTCTCTAGAATGCCCTGCAATATTTTCTGTAGACTTGGATTGGTGCTTGCGAATTTCCCAAGTTCCTCTTTGTCTTGGAAGCATCTTGTTTCTCCATTAATTTCTAGAGACAGTTTAGCAGGGTATATCAATTTGGGATAGAGGTCATTTTCTTTCAGGGCTTGGAATATTTTGCTCCAGGCTCTTCTTGACTTGATGGTTTGTGTCAAGAAGTCTGCCGTTATTCTGATGGGCCTTCCTTTATAGGTGATCTGTTTCTTGTCTCTAACAGCTTTTAATATTCTGTTCTTATATTGAATTTCTGGGATCTTGATTATTATATGCCTGGCTGTAGCTCTGTTTTGGTTGTACGTGGCTGGAGTTCTGTATGCCTCATATATCAGAATATCATTTCCTTTTCCTATGTTTGGGAAGTTTCCTTAATTATTTCTGTGAATAACCTTTGTAGTTCCTTTGTTTGTACCCCAGCTTTTTCATTCACATTCTTTATTCTCAAGTTATAGATCCTTTTGTTGTCTTCTAGCTTTTGTATTGTTACTGCTTATTTTCTTGTTATTTTTATAAAGTTTTTCCTTTCATACTCCCTCTTTGCAAAGTTGTCCTCCAGTTTGGATAATCTATCCTGAGTTTCTTTCAAGCTGGTTTGCCATCTTTCCATAGAGTTTTTAATTTCCTGTTGATCTCTTTGAGTATGCTTCATCTAATTCTATGTTTTTTTATATTCTTCATCAAATGGTTCTCTTCTTTGTTTGAGTCCCTCACTTCTTCATCTGTATCTGCTTGCAGGGTGCTTAGTATCTCTTTTATTAATCTTCTTAGATCTTGCTTTATTTGGCTAAATATTTCACTTTTGAACTTGTCTATGAGGTCCCAAATATATCTCTTTATGTCCACTGGCACTGTGTCTGATATTGCATGTTTTCTGTTCTCATTCTCCTTTGTATTTACCTGTCCTGGGTCAATATTCTCAGGGTTGGGACCTGGTGACTTTTGTTGTTGCTTCCTCTGCCAATCTTTTTTGCCTCTTCCAGGACGCCCCAGTTTCTTTGTTCTTCTGAAGTGCGCTGGCTGAAGTGCGCTGGCTAGATGACCCTTCCCATTGCTGTGTGCTAGTGAGTTGCAGACAGGGACAGTGGATGCTGGCCCCTCCCCTCCAGACCAGTCAAGCTGCTGTGGCCTGCACTGTATTACTTTGCGCTGCCTCCCCACTGGATCAGTCAAACTTCAGAGGCTTCACTGGGATATTGTGGTTAGTGTGCACCACTGCTGTAGGACTTGAATTCAAATAACCTATTGGGTCTCAGCCAGGACATGTGACCCAGGCCTAGCTCACCCCACCAATCCAGTTCAGGAAGGGAACCACTGACTGAAGTCACTGCTGCCCCTTGTACTTGCCAGTCCTGCCTGGTCCCAGAATGTCGTCATCAGGAGCCCCCCTTTCTATGGAATGGCTCCACTCCCATCACTCACCATAGGTTGATGTAGGCACCCTGCCAACTCAGCTTTCCATTCGGCTCGCAGACCCTGAACTCAATGTAACTGCGCCTCCAGTGAGTTGAAGTACTGGGACCTTGGATGACTTGGCAAGTCGCAGGATCTTGGCAAGTTGCGGCAGGACCTTGGAAAGTCACAGTGGGACCTCTGCAAGTTGCAGTGGGACCTTGGATGGTCGGCAAGTCACCTGCTTAATTTGTTGTTGGGATGAGAGAATACATCTCCCTCTGTTTTGGGGCTCCCTACTCTGTATTATGTTGAATTCTAAGTTGACTATTACATTGCCATTTCTTAAGAGTAACTTACTCTTCATACTATTTCTTTTATATATGTGTTTCTGGTTTTATTCACTTTTGAGTCCATACATTAATATCTATGCATTTGAAAAAGTAGATACATATTCTAAACTACACAAACTGGCATTGTCTAGAAAAGCCTATCAACAGTCACTTCTATGGAGATTCTAGGCAGGTTGTCTGGTGTAGTCGCTAAGATCAGGGATGCTGTGGATGGCCTTACACTGCAATGTGCCTGAGGCCTTGGACTGCTGAAGTCTTCTAATGGTTGTCTAGAGCCCCAGGTTATTTACACTGGTGATGCAGTGGTTCATGCTGAAGACTAAATCTTCCATGCCAGTTTTAAGCTGGGCCTCTGTGGTCCTACCTCACACAGCAGTAGATGTGGAGATTTAGTCTTTCTACACCAAACTGGACTCTAAGGCTACATGTGGCTGGTCTGGTGTTGAGTCTCACTGAGATGAGCATGCGTTTAGGTCTAAGGCAAAGTCCTGTGCTCACTACCCTCCCTTTCCCCCAAGTACACAGTATGTCACTCCATGTTACACTGCCTGGGGCTCAGGCAGCTTACGTGGGTAATATAAAAAATTATTGTCCCTACTTCGTCAAGACATTTTTCTTTATTATGCTACCACCATGTACTGTGATCCCTCATTTTGTTTCCTTAGTTTTTGTAAAAGAACTGATCTGATCTGTAGTCTACTACTTTCCAGTAGCTTCCCAATTTGTGTTGGCTTGAATTGCCAGGCCAGAAATATACTTTTTCAGAAAAAAAAACCCTTCATATCATTGTCAAAACTAAAGTCACCAGACCCTGGTTTGCTTGCAATTTACCACTGACATGAAAACATCGTGTTAAAAAGAGCAATGCACACTGGAATCCCATTTTAGAAGGATGTTCACAAAGGTATCTTACTGGGTAGATTTAATATTCTGGACATATACATTAAATATTGGATGTTTATAAAAGATAGAAATATGAATGGTTGAATTTTTGTTGCTGTCAATATTAGATGCAATTTTTTTCCAATTTTTTGCATTCCTTCTCATGAGTTGGTATGAGTATAAAACACATCTCAAGTTTTTATTCATTCCCTGTCCATCTATTGGCCCCTTTCTCATGTGCAAAAGATTCATCTTCCTATTTTTTCTTATCTGTATTTTATTTTGCTCTTTAGTTATGTTTTGGGGTTCTCAGAGAAGAAGAACCGTGTAGTATTTCAGCTTGTGTGTCTGATTTCTTTTGAATGAGCATATGTTACTATTAAAATCCAGAAATATTCTCCTATCAATCGTTCCTGTTACAAAAAGAGTGTGATGTGCAGTGTGTGATATGTGTGTGTGTGTAGACAGAATCTGATGAGATTCAGATGCTACTTAAACACATGTAAAGTGAAATGAATTTTAAGCAAAAATATTCTGCTTTATATTTAAATGCATTGTAAGTGCTACAATGGATCAGAGTTCAGTGAAAACCTTATTATTAACCTTATATTTAAAGCGGCTAACTCTCCTGAAATGAAAATGAGAAGGGGAGTAAAAAAGATAGTGAGAGGTAGAAATGGGTGAAGACGTGGACATTCTCAATTGTCTTCCACCATTTTTCGCAAAATTTGAGTTCACATTACACCTTCTGAAACATCCCCTGACCTATGTCTAAGTAGATGACCTTTCACCTTTTACTTTAGCTAATTCAAAATTAAAGTTTTGATATGTCCCAGTGGAAAATATAAGCATGATTTATTTTTGCATGATTTCAAATTTTACGTTTTAAGGTTGACTTATTATTTATTTATGTCCTCTGGGGAAGTAGGAGTTTAGCCAGCAGATGGATTGTTTTTTTATGATGAACACATGCTATATGATAAGCATTATCTTTAACAGAGTGAAATCCCATTTTTCCTTGCTTAACAATCTCTGCCTGCTGGACAGGAAAGAAGCTGTGGATGGGAGTTCCAATACTTGTTCAAAACTGAATCCCAGATTTTGAGTCAAGGATGTCTTTACCATTTTCCTTTCCCAGTAATTTATAAACTTTATTTCAGCATTGGGACTTCTGTTGCCACAGAAGAAGTATGACTGCAGCCTAACTGCGAACACTTCATATAAATGCAGCATAGCCTGGTTAAAGGAGAGGTCTGAGACCTCCTTTTGTTGCTTCAGGTGACTTTAAGCACCATCTTAGACTCCTAGCACTCCTCCAAGCAAATTTAATGACTGCTGAGCTATTTCATTCTACAGATATTGAAACTGAGCCCCAGAAAGGCTGTGACTCATATTATTCTGTCAAGTTAATGTGCAGAAAAACCACCTCTTGAATGTTTAATAGTGATGATGAGTGGATTCTTAATGGCCTTTTCCAGTTTGTGGATTAATTTTGCCATCTGTTTCATCTATTCTTCTATAAGGCTTCCTGCCCTCTGGCTATGTCACACTCATTAATAGCTCCATCAGAGGTCTAGTAAAGGGAGAAGATGGAAAACTCAAATCCCTTATTAGATCTTTTCTAGAGGAAGAAAGATTGAAACTAATGAACATAGCAAGATTAGATGTCAACTCTGGCTGAGCTGGGAGAGCTGTCAATCCCGTTCCTGCTCAGTTTAAATGCAATGCTCCGCAGCCAAGTGTTTGCACTGGCCCAACTTTAGCCAGTCTTGTCTCCTGACCAGATTTTGAACATAGAATCTTTCCTACTCAAAGCAAAGACAAAGTTCAATATCAAACTCAGTTAATACCTACACTGAGGCTTGCCACTTGTCTCCTGTAATTTAAAAATACTGATGGTTTCAGCATCTCTGGTATAGTGCTGCCCTTTCTGAATTTTGATGAAGTTTTTGTTGTTGCTGTTTAAGATTTGTTACAAGCAAATGCTTTGGTTTTGACCTTTTGTCATTACTTGGTCTCCATCGTCAGCATCCAGGCTGTCCTCTATTGGACTGAACTTTCTTGAAGGAATGGACTTCTGGTTTGTAGTATGGCATCTACTTCCTAGTGCATCACTACTTATTGAACCTAGTGTGAGACTAATGAGGTACTTGGTGGTGCGTCATTTTGACAGAATTCCTGACTACACTAATACAAAATTAATATTAACTTGTGTCTGCCAGTAGCTCCACCCATTTAATATCAATAATATGACTTAAAAATGGCAACAGCAAATGTCAGTACGTTCTAGACTACTATTGTTTAATATGTACTGAGATGCAGTTGAAAAGAAAGGAGAAACTTAACAATATTGAGTATTCGCTGTGTGCAAAACAATCTTAAAGGCACTTTTAGAAACATATTTCTTGATCAAAATTATTTCTTCTCTCTTTTAAATTCATGTTTACATATATCTATGAATATATATATGCATAATTCACTTACATATTAATTGAGTAAAGTTATAATAGAGACCAAATAACAATGACTTAAATGAGAAATTTTTAAAAACAGATCTCAAGTGGTCTGTGTTTTACGTCCTTTAAACTTATTTACCTAGATGCCTATAAGAGCATTGAGAAATAATGTTGGTTTATGGGAAAACAATGAACTCTTCACAGTACACCATAGTTTGCTACCATATAGGAAGAATCGTTTAATCTGCCTACCTCAAATAGTTCTCTCTCACTGAAGCATAGCTAATGCATTTGCTCTTTTCTTTGGTAGACCGCATGCTCTTTGGAAGTAGGGATTGTGTCTTCTATAATTTGCCTTGAAAAATCTTTGAATGGTGGTTATTAGCTATTTCCTATTACCACAAAGGACAGAACAAGGAGAAATAGCTTCAAAGTAGGTAGTCTGACAAGTTCATCATATTAGAATCATTTATTGAGGTAGCTCACTGAATTTTCTTCCCTGAAAATATTTCTAATAGAATAGAAAACTATATACCTAGGCTGGTTTAGAAGCAATGTTATATGGGTTTAAGTACCTAAATTTTGAAATAAATGATTTTCTATAATTCAGATCAGTTCAACAGTGTTATTTACCCCTTCATTAGCCAAGAACACGTGGGGCTGGGAATAATATATCAGTGCATGTAGTCTAAAGTTGGTCCTTTTCATTCTCAGTTTTCTGTGGTAAATGGTTGGGAGTACTCTACCATAACCTATGGACATTTTCTCATTTCATTCATTCATTCACCTATTCAATCAGTTAATAAATATCAAAGTTTTTTCTACATCATATACTACATATTAGCTATAGAAGTTTGATGACAAGATTATCTTTGAAGGTAATGTCCTGATACACTAACCAGTTTATGGATTAGTTTTGCTGTCTCATTGGTACACTCATTGGTAATCTCGACAGCCTTCCTGAGTTGCTGAAGTTTAACGAGTTTCACATTTTCTTAAGTGCAAACAAATAATTCCCATGTTCTTTTTTTTTTTTTAATTTTATTTAAGGAGAAAAGAAAAAAAAAGCAGAGAAAGGGTACAAGTTATACAGATTTGCAGAAAAAAAATGAGCAGTAGGAAATCACTAGTTAATGGATTACATACTGTCATCTTAGAAATAATTGTTCAAGTCACAAAATTAAAGCTTGTAAAGTGGACATTCCATCAATGATACTGCAAACAGTTCTGTTCAATGATCCAATAAAACTCTGTGATATCATATTCTATCTTATACACTTAAATATACATGCAGTTATATAGTTTAGAGCACTTTCTTTTCCTCTCTTTTGTACAATGACTATTACACATTTTGGGTTTCATTGCTCTCACGGTTCTTATTACTTTTTTGGAAGAGAGTAAAACCAAATGTGACATAACAGAACAGAATTGGTCAAGTCAAAAGGGTGGACATAATAGATAATGTGAAAACATAATACAAGGTGATCAACAATGGTTACCATAATGCCTCCTGCTATCTCTAATAGAATTGCCTATACCATTAGTTATAATACAATTGAACAAAACAGTAAAGAACAAAACCGACAAAGCCAAACCATTGGAGACATTGTAGGTTTTCAAAAGTAGATAAAAGTCAACGAGAATGGGCGTTATAATGAATCTCATTATCTTCACAGCTGATGCCTAAATTTTCGAACCTGATACTATCCAGCAAAACAGAATAGGGGAACATCAGTTAAAAACCAGATGGTGAGAGTAATACAGGGCTTTAAATCGAGGTAATGGAAAGTCAAAGTGGGTTACTATAATATATCCTGCTATTTTTTTCCTTTAATTAAAAGGATAAAATTTTTTTTAAAAAGTATTAAAAAAGTAAATAATGGAGTGGAGATTGAGATAAAAGAGGGCATAACAACGAAACAGCACAGATCAAAACATAACCATTTAAGCAGAATAGTGTTTCACCACCAGATAATCCTGACCTAAAAGTAGTTACCATATTGTCTCTTCCCTTGAAATCCTTGAGTACAACTTCGTATACTGTAGCATTAAGTATATCAAAACAATGTAAAACCATTTAAGAAAATGACAGCATTACAGAGTATTTAGAATCGACTAACAGAAAATGAATAATGGTTTCTGTATAATCTCCTTGTCTTTAAAAGGTTTTTGCTTATACTATGGTACATAATAAAATCCAGTAAGATACAACCTATTTAGACCATTGGAGACAGAAGGACAAAAGCTAGATGAGACTTCAAGACAAGATGATACTAAATCAGTATTACCTATTAAGATGTCATTTTCTCCAAAATAGCTGTTCCTATCATCCAATCTTCTCTGCCTCATTTCTGTTGAGCTCTTATTCTGTCAGTAGCTGTCAGTTTGTCTTCTTCACTTTGTTCTCTACTCCATTAGTCGTGGCCTCCATTATTTCTGGATTCTTTGTATTTTTCTTTTTTTAGAATATCCTGCAATACTCTCTGTAGAGTTGAATTGGTGGTTGCAAATTCCCCCAGTTCCTCTTTATCCTGGAAGCACCTTGTTTTCCCATCAATTTCCAGGGACAGTTGTGCAGGATATCTCAATCTTGGCTGGAGATTATTATCTTTCAAAGCTTGCATTATTTCCCCCCACGCTCTTCGTGATTTGATGGTTTGTGCAGAGAAATCTGCTGTAATTCTGATGGGTGCTCCCTTGTAAGTGGTCTGTTTCTTGTCTCTGACAGCTTTTAATATTCTGTTCTTGTATTGAATTTCTGGAATTTTTATTATTATATGCCTGGGTGTTGCTCTGTTTGGGTTGTAGGTAGCTGGGGTCCTGTATGCCTCATACATCTGAGTATCTTTACCTTTTGCTAAATTAGGAAAATTCTCCTGGATTATTTCTGTGAGTAGCTTTTGTAGTTCATTTGTTTGTGTCCCTACTTCTTCTTTTATGTTCTTAATCCTTAAGTTATGGATCCTCTTATCATCTTCTTGTCTTTGTATTATTGCTGTTTGTTTCTTTGTTATTTTTAAGAAGTTTTTCATTTCATTCTCCCATATTACAATTCTGCCCTCCAGTTCAGATAGTCTGTCCTTAGTTTCTTTCAAGCTGTTATGCCAGTCTTCGATAGACTTCTTAGTTTCTTGGTAGTCCCTTTCAACCTGCTTCACGTATTCTATGCTTTCCCTGTTTTCTCCATCAAACAATTCTCCCCTCTTTTTCTGTTCTTCCATTCCACCATCTGTTTTTTCTTGGGTGGGGCTTAGCATTTCTCTAACTATTTTGTATACTTCTAGCTTCAGGTCGTTGATAACTTCATTCCTGAATTGGTCTATGAGGCTCTCTATATGGTGCTTTATGTGTATTGGTGCGGTGTCTGCTATTGCCTGTTTCTCAGAATTGGGGGCCGAGGAGCCTTTCTTGTTGCTGCCTCTTCCCATATTCTCTGTTCCTTATATATGCAAGCTTATATGAGAGGCCCAGCTTCTCTCCCTGTCAGCCACAGCCTGATCGAATTGCGCCAGTTAGGTGTTCCCACTCACCGCTGCGCACCAGGCAGCCTACGCGGGGGCCCGCCCCTCCCGGCCACCGTCAGGCTCTGCGATCTGGGTTGGGCCAGCCTACGGAGTCTGCCTGCAGCGTCACGCAGGCCAGGCACTTTTCACCAATCCCGCCCGAGAGGGGAATGTGTGGCTGGAGTTGCCAGCGCGCCCTGCTCCCGCAGGACTGCTCGGGCCCAGAAAGTCCGCTGGAGTCAAACTGTGGTGGAGTGTCAGTTTCTCTCACTCACCTCGCCACAAGTCAGAACATGCCTCCCTACCGTCCTGTTTTTGACTCCGTTCGCAGATTCACGTTCTCAGAGTTTCCGCGCGTCTCTCTCCTTGCCGAGCTGATGTAGAGGCAGCCAGCCACCGCGCGGCGGGAAACCCAAATTGCGGCTTCCAATGGCGCAGGGTCCAGCCTCAGCAGCGAGACTTTTCTGTTCCTGTTTTAGCACCAGGACTGCATTCCAAGTTGGTTTCTCTCAGCCGAGTTCGTTCCTGAGTCAGCAGAGCATAACTCCACCTGCTTATGTCTCTTTAGTCCGCACCATACCTGGCTTCTGAGCCTAGTTTTTCAGAGAGCCTCCGGTAGTTGCTGTTATCTGTCCGCCATGTTCTCCCGGAAGCTTCCTGTGTTCTTTTAAACTTGGGGAAAAATTTAAAATTCTCTCTATTTATTTATTTATTTATTTTTTGGTACTGGGAATCAATCTCAGGACCTCACGCTTGCCAGGCAGGTGCTTATGCCACTGAGCCATATCCCCGGCCACAATTCTCTCTATTCTTATACATTGGCGTCAGTTAAGAGCTTGAGGCCAACAAGTGATGTTGAGTTTCTCTAGCTATCAAAAACTCAGCGTTTAATTCTTACAATAGATTCTTCTTATGTTTATGTATCTGTCACTTTCTCACTCTGGGACAAATTGCCCAACACCTGCACCTTAAAGGAGAATCATATTTTCATACAGATTCTATGCATTTAAGTCATGGACCACTATCTGGCTCACAGGTGGAAATGACATGGCAAGTATTATGACAAGAGGAAAGCTGCTCACACCATGGTAGACAAGAAGCAAAAAGAGAAGGAAGGAGCACAGACAAGAATATATCCTTCCGAATCACACCCCAGTGATCCACTGCTTCCAACCAGATACCACCTCGGAACATAAGACTTCTGGGGGACATTTAGATCTAAACCATAACATTTACCATGGTCCTCAAAAGGTTCATGTCCATGCATTGTGCAAAATGCCTTCAATCCATGTCTGAGAGTTACCAAAGTCGTAATGGTTCCAGTATTGCTGAAAAGTCCAAGTCCAACATCTCCTCTGAGATTCTAGGTGATCTCCTAGCTTTGTGCCTCTGTAAAAGTCTGACAGAAATTTAAATACTTCTAAGATACAATGGCCCAGGATTTATGTTCCAAAAGGGAGAAATAGGATTATAGAAAGAAAGTAGACCAAAGCAAAACATTAAAG
This sequence comes from Cavia porcellus, assembly GCF_034190915.1. Classification (NCBI taxonomy): domain Eukaryota; kingdom Metazoa; phylum Chordata; class Mammalia; order Rodentia; family Caviidae; genus Cavia; species Cavia porcellus. Next base: position 83,581,371 of record NW_026947484.1, read on the forward strand.
GCCCATCCAGGTAAACATTAAATCCTGTAGCTATGAATACCACCTAGTGCCGGTAATGGTGAGATGTGGGTTTCACACTGTTTGGGCAGCCCTACCTCAGGCTTTCTATGTTCCTGTCATCTTCAAATTGTTGGAATCTCCCCTGCACCTTTTACTTTATTCTTACAGTTTCATGGACTGAACTTTCACAAGACCTTGGCAGGAACCATGATACTGCCACATATTTTTGCCTGGTTTCTGAAGTTTTCTTTTAAACTATGAGTGAAAGCCTCTTTGACCTCATATGTTTTGTGCTTTTCATGCTTGAATAGCCAACACTATGTGGGTCATGCCAACATCAGCTGCCAGGCTGAGTATTAGCTGGTATCTCTCAGACTATAGTTGTCATGCCCTGTGAGCACCTCGATGGCATAGCTAAAGGATTCATTCTCCCAGGTGAACCTAGTGAGTAAGTACCCAGAGAATCCTTTGTTAAATGAAAGATGTTCAGTTTTGTCTGCTTGAGTCTGTCATGGGTGATGCCTTACTAAATTCTGAGATGCCCCATGTTGTCCCTGAACAAAGTTCTTGGATTTTTTAAAAGTGCTAATCTTTTCAGAACTCAAGCTATCTTTTGCCCCAACTTTACCGGTATTTCTATTCTTGAGGAACTGCAAACTTTTCAGATCCTTCAGTTCTGCTGTTTCCTCCTGATTCTCACTGCAAATCTGACTAAAGCAGCCAGAAAGATGCTACAGCAGGCTACACATGGAAATTGAGCTGATTTAAAATTTCCTCCAGCAGATTCATTAGTCCACTCTCCTTAATCTCAGTCTCCCACAATTTTCAGGATATAGGAGAAGTGAAGACAAATTTTCTGTTAGGGTGTAATTATTATGACTTATAGTCCACTGCCCAAGGAGTCTTTTTTCCCAAATGCAATCTCCTGAACCTAATCTTTACCATTCTGACCGTCTAAACTCAGACCAGAATCTTCCATCAAGCTCAACTTACATTTTTCTAAGCATTCTCGAGCCAGGATCTTCAAACTTTGCCAAACTCCTCTTACAACTTCCAAAGGCTTCTGGGACACTATCTATGGCCATATATTGTTCCAACAATGATTACTTCTCTGGTACAATTTCTGTTTTAGTAGTGCTCTTGTCACTGGGATAAAATGCATGGCATATGATAAAAAGAAAAGAGGTTTACTTTTGGCTTGCAGTTTCTGTGCATTCAGTCCAGAGACAACTGGCTCTAAGGCAGAAATGACCAGGCAGAATGGAATCATAAAGAAAGGCTGCTCATATCTTGGTAGCCAGGAAGCAGAGAGAGGAAAGGTTCTGGGAAAAAGAATGTGTCATTTCAAGTCACACATCTAGCGGATCACCCTCTGTCTGACCAGACCCCATCTCCACACATGAGACTTTGGTGAGTCATTTTAATCCATACAACTTACCTCTATGTCTGTATACCCATATCCTCCCTCCTAGTGGGAGTTATCTGGGTAGAGTCTGCTAAAATTCACAATAACACATGTTTTTTTGTTTGTTTGTTTGTTTGTTTGTTTTTTGTCTTTTTCATTTTCATCGGTACCAGGCATCGAACTCATGACTGCCTGCTTGCAAGGCAGGCAATTATGCCACTGAGCTAAATCCCCAGCCCCTTATAACACTCATGTTTTAATTTCTCTTTTCCTCTATCTCATCAGCAGGAAAATGATGCAAGTGCAAAAAGACAGACACTCAGAGGTATGTAAGGCTTATATTCTATATGCATTCTCAAGAATAAGTGCTGGCCTTCATGTCTTATCTTTGCCAATTAATATAAAACTTCAACTGAAGAGAAATCATCATCACCAAGGAGCCGAAGGGGTCTACACTTTTGTAAATCACTTTCATTTTTAGACTCCTTTTATGTGCCATACACCGATCCAGATCTCTTTACTGCTTGTCTCTAATTTTTAGACTACCATAAAAATATTGTCCTTATTTTATTGATAAATATCTGAGATTCAGAAAATCAGCAGATGTTAGATTGGGCTACCTACTAACATATGACCTCCAAATTTAAATGTCCTGACAAAGTATAAAATTACTTATTATCAAACAGTAGCCAAAATATGCCTTTCCCATTCAGCCATCATTCACATAGGAAATCCAGAATGCAAAGGACATTGAAAATTTCTCCAATGAAAGAAGGTGGGGAATTTTATCACCTTTTCCTATATTCCACAGTCAGAATGCAGTTAGGTGACTTTACCTTAAAGAAAAGATGAGGAACATAGTCCAGTGTGAGAGAAGCAGAAAAAGACAACTTGAAGGTGGGCATGCTACTCCTTTAGGAAACATGATTCTACTTGGAGTAAGCTTTTGGCATTTAAGGCACCTGAACTATCCTAGATATAACAACTTACAGGAGCAAAACTCCTGATTATGTCCTTTTTGAAAGATCTACACACTTTCTCCTATAATCTCTTACTGTGTCACTTCTATGAATTCCTTACCTGCCCCAAGAGACCTGAGGATGGTTTTGAATTAGTTCAGCTTTTGCTGAAAGAAGAAACAGTCCACTGGCAAAAAGATGCAAAATCATTCTGGCAATGGACCAAAAGTTGTGAGCTACAGAATAGAAAAGGTAGAAACTATTTAAAAATATTATAAGCACTGGCTTGAAAGAAATTTCACCCAGAAACATTGAGGGATACTTTGGAAATAGCAAAATTTCAAAATACTAATATTTGGTTATTGTAATGAGTCCAATAAACTATTTAGCATCCAGATTTCTCCAGATTCCAACAGAGGTAGCTCTGAACCCATGAAGTATATTGAGCTCCAGAGGTCATGCACCCACGGATACAAGTGTCAGAGTAGCAAACTATCTTAATTTTTAAAGGTATAATCTCAGGCTTTTAAAGTACATTTTTATTTTTTTATTCATAGATCCAAACTCTTATCTTTAGGCAATACAGTGAGTCTTGTTTAAGAAAAAAAACTGATCATTTTTATGGTATCTTTTACTACAAATGAAGGTTTTCATTTTAGTATGTGTCTGTATGTGCATAGGAAATAGGTCTACATTTACGTGTTTTGCATGCCTTTGTCCACTTTGGAGCTATTGAATTTTTTCAAACCTGGAGTGACATTTCCATTTCCTAAATCTTGATAGTTGTGTTGCCCTCAGAATCCTACTCATTTGACATATGGAGAGGAACCCATGACAACTCCAGTTACACAGAGTAGATGGCTTCCTTCCTGGCCAAGAGTGCCCCAACTTTGCCCGAGAATGGTTCAGTTTGTCTTTAATTAAAACTTAAAGCATGAGCTTCTTGGCTCTGGCAAATGAGAACCTACCTCGCACAGATTTGCCTCACTGCAATCTGCCTCACAGCAGGCCCCTTAGATGGCTGCCATCAGATTTTGCTAAGAGGAAAACTTGCAGATGCACAGAGCTACAAAGGAAGCAGTTAATGGCCAGAGGTACCTGCAGTTCCTCTCAGTTCATTAACTAATGCTAATGCGGGGATCATTACTGCAAGGAGACTAATTTGGCAGCTGTGGGCATATAAGGTAGAGATACCACACTGACTGTGGGCTATGTGAATCCAGCCAACTATTCCTTCTGTCTTTCCCAAACCAAAGATCAGCTACAGTTAATCAATAAGGTCTTTCCCTACAGCACACTTTCTATTGCAAACTAGAAATCTGTTTTGATCTAACAGTTCCATAAAATTTTTGACAACATTAAAACACTAGCTCATCAATTAAAAATATGTCTATTTTTCTACTATTCTTTACCAAAGGTTATTAGGGATATAAAGTAAATAAAATACTATAAAGATCTTTCAGCTAAATTGTTGTTATGAGTTTATAATGAAAACAATATTGTTCTCTATGAAAGTATAAAATATATGTACAAATAAATAAAATTATATGGCATATAACCTCAATAAATAGGACACTGTATAATGCAGAGTAGACAGAGTAAAATCAGTTTTAGAAAAGAAAGTCTTACTATTTTTTCATCTAGATTATCTAATAAAAGTCCCCTTGATTAAAATGTACAAAAGTAGACATTTACACTTTATACGTGTCCCAAATTTCCTCACTATTTATTTAACCTGCATCAGTGATCCCAATTTAGCAGAAGAGATTAAGGAATCCTCTGATACTCCAGGACCTGCAGTTCCTTCAGAGCCTGAATAAATTTCCTATTATTTTTTCAAATGCTCAGATATGCTGATGTGATTAATAAATTGATAACACATTAAGGATATTGTTAGATCCAAGGTAGTTCTTCGTCATTTTATGATTTCTTCCAGACAATGTAACTAATTTTAAAATTTCTATGTATGAAAAATCAAATTTAATCCAAATGCTTGAGGTTGCATGTTCATTTATCTTTTTTTGCAAAGCTTTACCTTCTTACACTCAGAATACATTCGATTGAAAGTTCCAGGTGATTAGTGCTTTGCTAAGAAGTATTTTTTTTTTTTTAGTCTTTTTTGCAGGTCTATTAAGTGGCTACAGGGAATAATTTAAATAAGAAGAAAAAAATTACTATATTCTTTTTGAAAATCTTGATTCTCACTGGTAAGGTTACCATATTGCCTCAGATGTATAGCTGTGGCCTCTTAGTTATTTTTAAGGTTTTAAGCTTTTTATCTTATTAGAAGTCATTACAAAGTACTTAATAATAACAAACATTATACACAGATAACCTTCTACATGCTGTGTAATCTAACAAGGTGCACAGTAAATTTTTATCAGCATTGTGATACTGCCACCATTTATACATCATGGATAAGATAACTATGTTTCAGTGCTAAGTAACCAGTAGGAAATGTAGACCTATTTCCTATGCACATACAGACACATGTGCTAAGTAACCTGCTGGAAAAGCAGGTTCTGAATACAGGTAAAACCAATTTCACAAGCCATCTTTTCCCCTCTGAAATGAATGGGTAATTTAAGGCGAGGTTGAGACTACACTCTAAATCTATTGTGTCTCTACTGCTCATATAGTGATGAAAAATGTGTATATTTATTTAAAAAGAGAAATGCATTATTGTGGTAAAAACCTGCATTTGTTCTATCTGACTCATCAAAACTTTATTTCCTCCCTTTCTTCTTTCCTTTCTGGTTACCCTTGCATTTATGGAGCACTTCCAACAGCCAGGCATGGGACTACAATGATGAACAGTAGGGAATTCCTGCCTTCATTCTCAAGTAGCTTGGTCATGAATGAAAAGACCTTTTAATACAATGATGTCTATCACAATGACATAAGCTCAAGAATAGAAGGAACAAAACCTTAATCTAGCCTAGAAAAAAGGAAGGAGTCAAAATGAGGGAATTAAAAATGAATCAGTTCAAATAATTTATTGTTTATAACCAGTCCTGAGATTGGTTAAAAATATTACTGTCTTTTTAAGACTTCTTATCAACTCTTTTAGTGTCAAAATGACCACATCTTTTTTGGGGGGCTTACAATCTGGTTTAGATCTAAAATGACCCCTAAATTTTGGGAAGGTGATTGGATTATCAAAGCGGATTAATTCATTGATGGATTAATAATATAATGGCATTTTTAGGAATTGAGGGAAATTTAGGAGGTAGGGCCTTGTGGAAGGAGTGAGTCATGGAAGTGCAACCCTAGTGAGTGTATCTTGTCTCCAGCCACTTTTCTCTGGCTTTCTGTCTCCTGGAGGCCATGTCCTCCTTACTGTCAAGTGAGGCCTTACAACAGGCCCAGATGCAACAGAATCAAGAAATCATGGACTTAAACCTCTAAAACTACAGGCCAAATAAATCTTTTCTCATTTAAACTGTTTATCTCAGGTGTTTTGTCACAGCAACAGAAATATGAGTAAAATAGCATGGTACAAACTATATCACAGGACACCACTTGATTCCATGACTATTTTAGCTGCCATATTGAATTCTTCCAGGGTGAAGAAAAAAATCATTGTTCATCCTGTCCTCTGATGTGTCCTGAGTATAGCTATAGGCTTATAGAAGATACGTTACCAATATTAGTCATTTATTCAAAAGAATAGTATTTATAGAACAATTAACTATGAAAATTTCTATGCTGAAATTTTTTATATGCCTGGATTCTATTTTTCCTTATAACTTCCCATTTTTAGGCCCTATTAATATTTCCAATTTTATAGACTAAGAAATTGAGGTTTAAATTTAGTAAATGATTTACCCAAAGTTAAATTGAGGGATAGTAAGTTTTTTAGTTATTTTCTTATCCTTCCTAGGACAAAATACCCAACACTCATGTCTTAGTTACTTTTTAGTCGTCGCTGAGACAAAATACCTAATACCCAAAGCTGAGAAAGGAAAGGTTATTTCTTACAGTTTTTGGGGGTTTTAGTCCATACTCAGTTGGCTCCAAGGCAAGATGGCATGGTGGATTACAGTTCACGGTGGCTGCCAACGGCAAGGTGGAAACTGGCAAGAGAGAGAGGCACACCTTCCTGCCATTACATTGTATGCTGGCTCCACCCCTAGGCCAGTGTAGCACTGACATCATCAATCCAAGTGCTAGACAAGGAACCAATTACAAATGAACAATGCAAAAGCATGAGGCCTGGGGGCCACCAACATAAACCATGACAACTTGCAACTTAAAGGAGAGGGATTTGGGCTCACGTCCATGCTGGCTGGCTCCAAGGCATAAACAGCATGATGGAGACCTGTGGCTTAGGAAAATTGCCTCTGTCATAGCAGCCAGGAATCAGACGGAGGAAGGAAGAATCTGTGAGGGATATGTACCCTTCCAGGTCATGTCCCCATCTCAAGGATCCATCGCTCTAGTCAGACTCTAAGTCAACTAGAATGCTCCGTGACCCAATCAGCTTCTGAAAGCCACCCCTGAACACACAAGGCTCTCTCAGGGGAGTTCTATAACTAGACCATAACAGTAACAAATCTGAACTTGTCTCCTAGTCACTAGAGTGTTTGGATCAATGAATGAATAAATTAGCTCCTGTCATCTTGTGCTGTGTGGCTTTGGTAAAGCTTAAGCTTTTCATCCCCCTCAGCCTTCTACTACTTAATGTTTATAATTCTAATTTGTTAAAATTCAGCAAGTCTGTAATAACAAGCCAGAGACGGTCATATAGTCCATACGTCTGCTTCACATCTCAAAAACAAATCCTCTAAACTCTCCTTTTCACTTCTCCACATGACCTTGTTACCCAAGATTAAAGTGCCTTGTGAAGTTTATGTGATGAATTATAAGCAGAAAATAGGTTATTATTACAAACAATCGTTTTATATCGCTAAGGCCCTGTTAGCTAAAATCCACACACAAATATCGAGGAGTGTTAAGTGGATAAATTCATCATCTATTAAACTTAGTAATACTCAGAGCAGTCTCTGTGTGATTTAGGAAATGTAGAATTAGTACATAAATTCCACAAGATAAATGTAATCATTACATACCATAAACAAATACTAATACAAAACTAAAAAGTTTTTAAAAGAAAGAACTATATGGTATACAAAAATAAATGTGGAGTACCTGGAAAAATTATGAAAAGAATCTCAAGAAATGAAAAGTAATACCATATTACTTTCTAAACAAATGAAACATTTTTTTTTCTTTTTTGTTTGTTTGTTTCTTTTAAAAGAAGTGTCAGAATAATTGAATGGAATTCCAGTTCTGCTGATAGTCATGTAATATTGTCTTCCATGTGAACTTTCTCCTGAATGAGATAAGTTTTGACTATCAAATAAGAACATATGGAAAAGTCTTCTATAAACAACTCAAGCACTAAAAAATTATTGTTAAATAAAAATTTTTTTTCAAAGAAATGTCTATATTTCTCCTTTTTCTGTATAGAAAACTTGTATTAAATCATAGAAAAATCACTGAATCCTGACAAAGGTATAAATTTTCCAATAATAAGAATGTTTAAATGCTAGAAAAGTCTAGACAACAAAGGTCTGTTAAACAATATTTCATCAGAAGAAATTTAGAATGACAAACATGGTTAGCACAGCTTGCTCTTTGAAGCAGGAAGAAGGGATAGGTGATAAAGGAGTGTATGTGTGAGTCAAAGGCTATATTTCATTACTCTATTTCCTTTCTTTGAAATGAATAAAAAAAGAAGAAATTCTGATAATACCTGGTTCAAGTACATCCTTTGTAACTAATAGGTGTCCTTGTAATATAAGGTATGGTGGTCGCATGCATTAGGCAAGATTTTGCATGTGTTCAGGAAAGTAGTTTGATCTTTCTCTCATAACAGGATTCTCTGAGTAAAGGCTTAGACCCTGGAACACAATCAAGCTCTTTAATGGAAAAGAAAACAAGAGAGAACAGAGAGTTAAAGAAGTGTGACAATGAGAGCAAGAGAGAGACAGACAGACAGATAGAGAAGAGGGGAGGGAAAGAGGGAAGGAGATAGGGAGAGAAGCAGAGAGGGAGAGAGGAAGAGAGGGAGAGGGGGGCGAGGCAGAGAGAGACTACAGGGCTTCCCTCCTGATAGCACACTTTGAGGTTAAAACACAGTGTTTTAACTGTATTGCTTTTATTTTCTCCAAAGAGTAATTTAGGGAATGGTGAGTTGGCATTTGTAAGAGGTTAAAAGAAAAAGAAAATTGTTACCCTGCTGTGAATTTGTTCCTGTGCCTGTTTTATGTTTCCAAATAACAGACTAGAACTTTATTCAGTATAATTGTGAACTGTATTTATAAGCAACAGCAGGAGAGAGAGAGAGAGAGAGAGAGAGAGAGAGAGAGAGAGAGAGAGAGAGAGAGACAGACACAGAGAGAGACAGAGACAGAATCAGAGAGTTTCTTAACTTAAAATGTATGTGAGAGACCAAGATATGGAAAATAATTTTAATGCAAACTCTATTCTTTTAGCACTTTAGTTGTTCCATTATATGTAAACTGTTGTGCCAAAGCAAACATGACATATACATTGTGTGCATTTACATGGCAATTAAGATGAGAAAGCAGCACAGTTCTATTTGGTCATCTCTTCATATTTAAGTGCATTCTGAGTGTATGCAGTGCAAAGGATTGTCATGTGCCAGAGAAGCACTGGGGTCTGTGTTTTTATCAGGAGCTACAAAATCATCCATCTTTGAGTGTTTAGTATCACTGAGCACAGCACTGACACATGGATGGGTGAACTAAAATGAGTTGAAGAAAATTCATATGGTTCTGGTATGGATCACTCCCATGGGAAGGCACAAGTGTCCTTTAAACAAAGTTTGGCTAATATTTCATAATTTAAAAGCTCAAGCATCTTGATTAAGAGCACATACTCTGAGTGAAATTTGCCTATTCAAGTACTAATATTTTGGCCATCACAGGTTATAACACAAAATTGAAAGTGTTACAGCTTTCACTTCACTGAGTTGTGAGATATGAGGTAATCCATGCAAAGCTGAGTGTACTTATTCTATAGTAAGATCGTAATGCTTAGCTATGAATATTGCTCCTGGATAAAAGCTTAGCCTACTAATCTCAAACATCACTGGGAATGAATGTAAACATGTACATAGTAACTCTTACTATATATGTTATTGAGAATATTTTCTGTCTAGAATTTTTCTATTCACAACAGATACAGTGGTAAACAGCTAAAACAAGTCGTAAGTAGACTGTGTCACAAAGTAAACAAAGCATAATGATGCAGAAATCAACTGGACTGGGATTTAGGGTGTAAAATTTGGGGTAGAATTGTAGTGAAATTACTTTGATTGTGACATTGGCTACATGGAGATTTAGACAATGAGTCTTTCCTAGATGGAGAACAACAAATGAAAAGATCTTACATTCTTCAAGGAATAAAAAATATAGAGCATGTGGGCTCTATTCTTATTATTCTAGGTTGAGGGGGGAGTGTTTTGTGCATTGACCCACATTCCTGGTCCCTACCCACCTGTTGCTGGCTGTACTCTTCCCCACAGTGTGACTACAGAATATATCTCAGTATCGTCAAATGTTCTTGATGAGTTAAAAGTCTCTGCTGTCTTCCTTGTTGAGAACAACTGAAATAATGAATAAGAAGGAAAAGTACAGTTTTACATGGATATTACATGGATATTAAGTGGCATTGGGGCTGGGGATTTAGCTCAGCGGCATAAGCACCTGCCTTGTAAGCAGGCAGTCGTGAGTTCGATCCCTGGTACCGATAAAAATGAAAAATACAAAAAAAAAAAAAAAAAAAAGTTGTGGCATCTTGGTAATTCTTTCTATATAATACTCCTAAGTTTACATTGGCTAATTATTTGACCTCATGATTCACCTCCTGACCAGGTAATAAGTCTGGAATGGAAAAAAAAAATGGAGATACAGTTTCCTAGGCCTCCAAGTCCTAATTTTTAAAAAACCATTTTCAAAGCAAAACAAAAAAAGAATAGAAATGATGCAGAATTTTTTTAAGAATAGGAAATTAACACTAGTTAATGTACTGCATATTGTTAGTTTAGAAGTAGTTGCTCAGATTTCAAGATTTAGGCATAAAAAAAATGATCAAACAAAACTGAAAGCACATGCTTGCCCTTACTGATGAACTCACAGAGATTAGTAGTATAGTTATCTATCTTGTATATATATATATATATATATATATACACATTTATACATATAATCTCTTCTCTTCTTCCTTTTCTCCTTTTCCCTATCCCAGTTGCTTTTTCCTTTCAAACATTTTCTTTCCCTTTCATTTTCACAACATCTGTAGTACACTTTGGACCTTATTACTCTTTCAGTCTTTTTTGTTACACTAGGGAGAAAATACAATATTTACACATGAGTTTCATTTATGGTATGAGTATGGTCTCAAATTGGCATTCATTTACCTATAAAAGCCTCAAATTTACCATTCTTTGTAGCTGAATAATACTTCATTGTTTAAAAATATCACATCTTTTTTGTCCATTCCACAGTTGATGGGCTTTTGGGTCATTTTTATGATTTAGTTGTTAAAAACTGTACTGCTATAGACATGGGTGCCAATATATCACTGTGGCATGATGTTTTCAGTTCTTCTAGGAAAATCCCCCAAAGGGATAGCTGGGTTGAATGAGACTTCCAGCCCTAGTTTTCTGAGGACTATCAACACTTATTTCCACAGCTGTTGTATCATTATACACTCCCACCAACAGATAGGAGAAAGGATCCTTTTTTCTTATAGCCTCACCATTTGTTATTGGTTGATTTCTTGATGGCAGCCATTCTTTCTTGAGTGAGATGGAGTCTTAGTGTTGTTTTAATTCACATTTCCTGAATGACCAGTGATGTTGAACATTTATTTAAGTTTTTATTTGCCATTTGTATTTCTTAATCTGAGAAATGCATGTTCAACTTAGGTGCCCATTTTTGGATTGGATCGTCGATTGGGAATCTGAAGGTCATTATATGTTCTAGATATAGTAAGTCCTTTGTCTGAGGGACTCTTGGATGAAATTTTTTCACATTATGTAGATTTTCTTTTCATTCTGTTGGTGATTTCTTTTGACATCCAAAAACTTTTTAATAAAATGAGATTCCAGTTGTCGATTCTTTGAAGTACTTCTCATGTGGTTTGCAGTTTGTTCATGAACTCTTTACCTACCTCTGCAACTTTCAGATTTCTACCTACCTGTCTTCCAGGAGATTTAATGTTTCTATTTTAATATTTAGACCTTTGATCCATTTTGACTTTAGTTTAGTGCATAGTGATGGGCACGGGTCCAGTCTTATTCTTCAGCATGTAGAAAGCTATTTTTTCCAGCACTATTTATTAAAGAGACTGTCTTTCTTCCAGTGAATACGTTTCTTTAGCTCCTTTGTCAAAGATAAGGTGACCGAGTGTATTTCTAGTTATGTCTGCATCTTTTAATCTGTTCCCTTGATCGCTAGGCCTGTTTTTGCTGCCAGTACCATGCTGATTTTATCACAGTAGTATTGTAGTTTAACTTTAAGTCGGGGATTGTGATGCCTCCTATTTTGTCTTTGTTGCCCAAGATTGTTTTTGCTATTCTAGGTCTCTTATGCATTCAAATGAATTTCAGGAATGTTTTCTTCAGACCTGTGAGGTATGTTAATGGCATTTTGATTAGAATTTAGTTGCATTAAATCTGTGTAACAATTTTGGCAGTATGGCCATTTTCACTCTGTTGGTTCTTCCTATCTATGAGCAAGGGATATCTTTCCATTTTCTGATATCCTCTTCAATCACCTTTTTTAGGGTACTATGATTTTCACTGTATAGATCTTGTTGGATTGATTCCTAAGTATTTTCTTTTTTGGTTTTGTAAAACTACAGTGAAGATATGGTTTACCTGATTTCTCTCTCTGTGAATTTGTTGTTTGTGTACAGGACTACTATTAATTTTTGTGTTGACTTTGTATCCAGCTACGATACTAGATTTGTTTTTTTTTTCTTATTATTTTGAAGGTAGTAAAATACAACAGAACAAGACAGAACAAAGCCAGTTGAGACAGTGTAGTGAAAATGGTACAGAACTTCACAGCAGGTTATGGGATAACAGTAATAGATATCACAGTATATCTTATTATCTTAACAATAGTTGTTCTTTCAATCACATATAGCAAAATAAAATGAAATACAGGACATTATAGAACTTATCAAAATAATAGTGAATAGAGCAGTACCATTAATGAGAATAAAGCAAAACATTAGTAAAAATATTTGCCTTCAAAGATATTGTTGAAGGAAATCTCCCTTATTTGCTATATTGCAAATGGTCAACCTCCCAAGAGATTCTCAGACCTCTGATTCCCATTTACTAATGGGGAGCAGGGGAACTGGGATGTTTGACCCTCAGCCCATGCACCTGTAGGCTCACTATTGCTTAGCAGGGAGGCAGGCTGGTTGCTTGGTTTCCCAGTTCCCCAAGTTCCAACATGGTGTGGATCTCAGGAGACACTGGGGTTCTCCCCCTGGAGGAGCCACGGCCTGCCACACCACAGCCACTTACCAGGGAGGTGAGCTGGTTGCTTGGTTTCTCAGCACCCTAAGTTCCAACATGGTGCAGATCTCAGGAGATGCTGGTGGTTCTCCCCATGGGTTGGCTACAGCCTGCCCCACCACAGCCATTTACCAGGGAGGTAAGCTGGTTGCTTGGTCTCCCAGCATCCTCACCTTACTAAATTTGATTATGAAATCTAGAATTCTCTTGGTGGAGTTTTTGGGATCTTCTACATGGGATATTATGTCATTTGTGAGTAATGACAGTTTAACTTCTTTCCTGTCCTTATTCCTTTTATTTCTCTCTCTTGTCTAATTGCTCTGGATAATGTTTCCAGAGCTATATGGAGTAGGAGTGGTGATAGTGGAATCCTTGTCTTGTTCCTAACTTTAGCATGAAAGCTTTCAGTTTTTGTCCATTGAGAATGATGATGGTTTTTGATTTATCATAGATGGCTTTTATGAGATTGAAGTAGAGACAATATATTTCAGTTTTCTATAGTGTTTTTATCATGAACAAGTGTTGGACTTTATCAAAAGACTTTTTCTCCATCTAGTGAGATAATCATGTGAATTTTGTCTGGTTCTGTTGATACGGTGTATTACATTTATTGATTTGCACATGTTGAACCATCCCTGCATTCCTGAGATAAATCCCACTTAGTCATGGTGTATGATTATCTTGGTGATTTTCTGCATCCTGTTTGCTAGTATTTTATTGATAATTTTTGCATCAATGTTCATGATGGAGATTTCCCTGTAGTTCACCTTTTGAATTGTGATCTTACTTCTAAGCTTCAAGGCGGGTGTCTTTATTTGTTTATTTGCAATATGTAACAATATTGTGTAACTTTTCCTTTACCAGGTGAAAAATACACTATAATTCTAACAGGAGACTAATATGAAAGTAAAATAGTATTTGTTCACATTTGAAATAGTTAGCACTTGATATTTTCACTAAGCAAGAATAGTGTTCATTGTATATGACAATGGAATTGAAAGGAACTCTATATTTCAAAAAGCTAGAAAGAAGAGTATTGAAAGTTTTCATCACAAAAAAATGATAAATGTTTGAGGCAATAGATATGCTTAATCTAATTTAAATATTACATGACATACCTATACATCAAAACATCACATTATCCTATTAGAATGTATAATTTGTGTATCTTAATCTATCGGTTATACTGATTTACACTTGCAAAAGAAAAAAATTCTGCCTCCTCTTTATGCTTGAAGATAAAATGATTTTATTCAGCTTGGATTTGAAATATTTATACAAAATGTATATATTTAAGTCAGGTTGCAAAATTATATTTATCAATATTAACTTGCCAAAAATATTTCACAATCTTTACACAATAGCAATAAATAATTTAATTTTTAGTACGGATGTGATTTAACCATTATCAAGTCTAAAGTGACCTCAAGGCCTTGGGGTTTCCTTTCATCTTTAAGTCATTATTTTATTCTTAGACATGCAATACAATCACTAAAAAAGTTTTTCTTGTGCTATTTGTATAGTATTTATGTTCTAAGCCAAAATATATCCTAAGAGTATTTCATAGATACAGAAGAAGTCCCTGGTAGCTTGTCTTCAGGAATACATTTAGGGATTTTGAAAAGTTTTTCTTAGTGTCCTTCCTGAATTATAAGATTGTGAAATTTCTTCACTTACCTATAAAGACTCTTTAGATTCGAATTAGTGGCTGCCTTTCATTCCACTGATTGATGCTAAACTATGCAGGCATTCACAGTATGATGGAATTAAGTCGAGACTCTGGAGACTTCTGCTTTGAGTCACAGTTAGAAACCTATCCAGTCTGCTGTCAGACTCTTCCTTCTAGTACTTACAAATGTCTCAGATACTAAAACTTTTACCAGGTCACTTGGAAGTCCTTCAACAGATCATTTCTGCTTGGCACTCATCTTAGGTTTTTGAATTTTTTACCCTTCATCATTCAACTCTTACGCTTCAGAATAATAACCAAAAATAATCCTTTGCTAACATTGTCTCTTAGCTTTGGGAATCGATTTTTCAGGAGCAGAAATTTCAAGAGAGGAAGCATAATTGAACCCAAGAATAGACTACCATGGGAATCTCTTCATTCCTGAACATTTAAAAAATTATATACAACCATCTGCTGGATGGGTTAGCCACAGCTCTGTCTTGGCTTATGGGGGATGGTCTCCTGGGCTTCTTTCAGTTGTAAGCTTCTGTGAATTTTTTTTTTTTTTTTGTGTGTGTGTGTGTGTGTGTGTGTGTGTAGGAAAATGATGTTCCACAGTTGTGCTTGTTTGCCTACTGTGAATCTATGCCTTTAATAATTTCATTGGTTTACATAAAATTAATACATGTTTGTTGCAAAAAGGACACAAAGTAGTATATAAGTTTCAGCCACCCACCCAATTTTATTCTTCAAAGTGAAAGGCTAACAGTATGAAAGGTATTTCCATGTGTGTGTAAATATACTTTAAAAATATATATTTTAAAAGAAATAATGTAAATGTATATGAACAGACATTTCCTTAAGCCTACAAATGTATGTTACTTATTATTAAAAAGATTTCTCCAGAACATCTCTGTATAGTTCTTCATCTACACTAACATCTATTTCTTATTCTTTTCCCCATTCATCCAAGTTCCATCTTCTTGCCACTAAAAATCAAAGATTCTTTCTGAGAAAGGGTGACCATAAATTGGAGAGTGCAGAAGAGGAACAGGCAGAGAAGCCAAGGGAGGTTTATACCATGTTTATGGTTTGTGTGTGTATGTAAAATTTGTGTATCCTTGTTGCTGGAGGATATAGTCATGTAATGTAATTGCTATATCTGGGGAAAGGCCTCTGTTTCTAATGCATTTTCTCCTACAATTTCAAGATACTTTGTTGCGACTCTCTTACAAACATCACACACCACCTTTCCATTCTCCAGGATGCTTTCCTGTCTGGAAAGGAGCCAATGTGTGCAGGTTACCCTGCAGTGAACTGAAACTAGTTGTGCCCTGAGTTGGTTGCAACAAAATAAAGAACGAGGATACTAGATGGGGTTGAAGAAAGAGCGACTTTCTTCAGAAGAAGTAATGGGGATTAAACCCAGGCCTTTACACCAGGCCCTTTTGTTATTTTTTAAATTTTGATACACAGCCTTGCTAAATCCCTAAGTTTCCAGGCTAGGCTGGAACTTGGGGTTTCCTCTTTCAGTCTCCTAGAGTGCTGGGATTACAGGTGTGTGCTACAATGCCTCCACATGATCCCACATGCTGTTTATTTACTTCTTTTGTCTCCTCTACTGTATTCTACATTTTGGTTGAAATATCTTTTTAACTTCCATGAAATCTTTCATGATTAACCAATCTAGTTTCCTCTGCCACATATCTAATTCTTGGGGTAATACGACATGCTATACTTTCATCACATTATGTTACTGTTTGAAATTTTTAACATTTCTGCACCAAACTAAAATTCTGGCAGCCAGACTTTTAGCTGGCATTAGGTACAGTATGGTGCACAGTAAGTGCTCATATATGTGAAAAGATAAATGAAAGATTCATGATCTATTACAGTAACAGAACCAGAATCTCATATTCTTATGTAAGTCCCCAAACCTCAAAATCATTGATGCATTCCACATATTTTGATATTTTCTAATATGAAAGCCAAAATTATGTACAGCAACCTTCTGTTAAATTCAGTCAAAATGATTCAAAGGAATAAAAATTAATACTGATACATTATATGGAAAAATATGACCATCCTAAATCCACCAGCATAGTGCCTATGAGTTGTCAGAAACCCCCGCAGTGAGTTTCCAGTTTCCTCTAAGGTGTTACGGCTTATGGTGAAAACAAACAGCAAGTGACAAAAAGGGGTACAGTGGGGATCTGGGATGGCCAGTGGGAACAAAAATCCACAAGATAGCCAGAACCTCAGTATTTACAGATCACACTGAGGAACATGAACAGTATCAGATGACTCAGAGGGCTGTGGTGGTCTTATCTTGAGAAGGATCTTATGGTGATGACAATCACTTCAGATAACTCAGGGGATTGTGGTGATCATTAACTAATGAGGATCTTATATTGATGAGGATGGGGATGAGAGATGGCAGCTTAATAAGAAATTTGTCCTTTTCCACAGGTGAAGCCTTTATTTTTATTACTGATCAGTTTTCAAGAAAACTAGATGTCTTCAGCTGACATAATCTTGCCCTGGAAAATCACAGCATCATGGAACTACTGAGTTCCCAATTGTGACCAAACACAGAGATTTGTCCCCACATTCCATAGCCCCCTGGCATGGCGAGATACTAGACGTCGGACAAGCCCTAATCACAATGTAATTATGAAATGATTTTCCCCAAAATTTATATAGTATGGCCCTCAGCAGTGAGTCACTTTTTTCTTTCTTTCTTTTTTTGTCTTTTTTTTTTTTATCGATACCAGGGATTGAACTCACAACCACCTGCTTGTAAGGCAGGTGCTTATGCCGCTAAGCTAAATCCCCAGCCCCCTTTTGTCTTTCTTTTACCACCATTTGTTTCAGTCAGAGCAAATCTGATCCTCTTCGCCACATCTCACCTGGGTGTGACACTTTCCTGCCAGTAATTTGAAAGACAACTGCATTTGTATATAAGATGCAAGTGGTTTTCTGTCCAGCCAGAGAGGTGTTCTTGGCATCAGGATAAGGTAAGGCATCATCAGTATGTTTGTGTAGTGATTGGATAAAAGCCAGTATTGATCCTCTTCTGTTTGGAAACCTGAAATCCTGAAGAGGAATTCCTGGAGAATCAACTGAACTGCGATGATTAATACCAGCACTTACATTTTCTTTTTCATAGCCTGAATCTTAAAATGTGTTTTATTGAGTAATATTTCTCAGAATTTCAATGGCATTTGTGGCCATTTATTTTTCTTATTACTAAAATTACATGCTTTCTTTGCTTTTTCATGCAAATTTATTTCACACATAAACTGAAAACTATTTTCTCTTTTTCCAGGTTGGATGCTTTCTAAGTTTTACCTGAAAATTGTCAGAAAGTGAAGACTAAATCACAGGATAAGAAAAACTTTGTCAGTGAGATAAAAGAAAAACAAGAGATGCTATGTACACATGTATGTATAAATAACGCATCCTCAAATAGAAAAGTGAACTTCAGCACAGTAATCATCTCAGTCACACCATGAACTGGGCTCTGAAGAATATCTCAAATGTCCTTGTGACTTGTTTTGTAGGTGTGAAGTCTATTGCACCTGGTACATGAAACATACAACAGCCATGACTAGCGTAGTATCTCGGGGTATTGGATGACTACACTCTTACATTCCTCCCCATCAGCACACAGTGTTTTCTCTCCTTAGAGCAGAATGAAGATTGCATCCTCTTGCATGGTTTTGATCATGTACTATGTGACACAGAACTCAAAATTGCATGCTTAGTACACGGTAGACAAAAAGTCTCTGGGAAATTAACTGTATGTAGCATCCACCATTCATTTAGATGTACTGACTGTAAAGTAAATGCTCCTTGCTTTTCCATGTAGATGAAAAATGGGAATCCATAACAAAGAAGGCAAGATTTTTATATAGGAACCAATAACTTGGATTTTTCCAGTTTCAATTTCTGATCTCAACTGTTGATAGAATTTTAGTGGTGAGCTCTTTAAAAGTAAGATCTCAGTTGTTATTTCTGTAAGGGAGCTGAACTGATGGAGACCTTGTTCCTTTGCACCTCATAGCCCAGTACAGGAACAATCCTGGGAGTCCTTGCTCCTCTTTTCAACTTCTCTGCTTTCTCATTTGTGTCCTCACGTTGCCTTGATCATACATGCATCTTTGAAAATGAGTTTGGAACATTCAACTGTTCTTGGTTCTCTTTCAATTTGTACAGAATTATAATGATCTGTTTCTTGAGTTTGTTAGCATTTGCCTGTAAATCATTCGAGTTAGAACTTTTCCATGAGAATTTCAGCAACCAGCTCAATGTATTTAATTATAAGAGATTATTCATGTTTTCATGGATTTTTTAGAATCATTGTTAGCAAGTTATATTTTATATTTTTGTGGGTTTTTAAGTATATTTCTAGGTTTTGAAATATAATGGATTAAAGTCATTTATAATATACTTATGTAGCTACAAATCTAATTATGATCCTTTTTCCATTCTTACCCTAGAGAGTGTCTTCTCCTGTTTGTTCATGACTATCTCAACAAACATATTTAGGAATTCACAAAAAAATCCACTCTGGGGCAGGTAACCAGCATACAATAGAGGGGAGGGAAGAAGGCATACTTTTCTTTTGCCCCTTTTGCTCTGGTTCCTTTTGCACTGGCTGCTATGCCACCCTGCCTTGGAGCCAGCTGATTATGGACTGAAACCTCCACAACAGTAAGCTAAATAAACTTTTCCTCACTTCACTCTGGGTGTCAGGTGTTTTGTCTCAGCAGTGAGAGAAAAGTAACCAAGACAAATGGGAAATCCAATCCTAGATTTTTGGTGACTCTTTCTACAGTGCTTGTACCACTTATACTTCCACCAATAGTAGAAAAGGGTTACTCTCTTCCCATAGCTCTGGCAGCATTTGTTATTGGTTGATTTCCTAATTAGAGTCATTCTGAAGTGAGATGAAATCTCAGTGTTGTTTTAATTTGCATTTCTCAAACAACCATTGTTGTCCATTTTTAATATATTTATTTGTTGCTTGTATTTCTTTATCTGAGCAATGAGAATTCATCTTGGATGTCCTTTTTGAAATGTGAATTTTAGACCTGACTTTTTTCAACTATTTATATGTTCTAGATAATAATCTTTTGTCTGAGGGATAATTTGCTACACTTTTTTCCAATCCTTGTGTTTTCTTTTCACTCTTTTTGTGTGCAAATCTTTTTAACAAGATGACATCACAGTTGGTATTCTTTGAAGTACTTCCCATGCAGTTTAGTTTTTGTTCATGAACTCTTTGCCTACTGCTATAACTTTCAGATTTCTACCTACTTCTTCTTCCGGTAGATTTAGTGTTTCTGTTTTAATATTTAGATCTCTGATCCATTTTGACTTTAGTTTAGTGCATGACGATAAGCATGGGTCTAATTTTAGTTTTCTGCATGTGGAAAACCAATTTTTCCAGCACCATTTATTAAAGAGGCTGTCTTTCTTCCAGTGAATACTTTTCTTTGGCCCCTTTGTCAAAGATAAGGTGACTGAGTGTGTTTCTATTCGTGTCTGCATCTTCTAATCTGTTCCATTGATCCTCAGTCTGGTTTTTTTTGTTTGTTTGTTTGTTTTGTTTTGTTTTGTTTTGTTTTTGTTTTTGTTTTTTGCCAGTACCATGCTGATTTTATCACAGGAGTTTTGTAGTATAACTTTAAGTAAGGGATGTGATGCCTCTTGCCTTGTCTTTGTTGCCCAGGATTGCTTTTGCTATTCTGGTCTCATACAACCAAATGAATTTCAGGAATGGTTTCTCTAGACCTGTGAGGTATGTTAATATCATTTTGATTGGAATTTATTTTGCATTAAATCTGTGTAACAGTTTTGGGCATATGGCCATTTTCACTCTGTTGGTTTTTCCTATCTGTGAGCAAGGGATATCTTTCTATTTTCCAGTGTCCTCTTCAGTCACCTTTTCCTGAGTACTGTAATTCTCACTGTTGAGATCTTTTACTTTGTTAGATTGATTCCTAGGTCTGTTTTCCTTCCTTCCTTCCTTCCTTCCTTCCTTCCTTCCTTCCTTCCTTCCTTCCTTTCTTTCTTTCCTTTCTTTCCTTTCTTTCCTTCTTCTTTATTTTTTTGCTATTGTTAAGGATGTGGTTTCCTGATTTTTCTCTCAGTGAGTTTGTTGTTGCTGTACAGGAATTCTATTAACTTTTGAATGTTGACTTTGTATCCAGCTACCATACTAAATTTGATTATGAAATCTAGAATTCTCTTGGTGGAATTTTTGGGATCTTCTACATGGGATATTATGTCATTAGTGAGTAATGACAGTTTAACTTCTTCCTTTTCTGTCCTTATTCCTTTTATTCCTGTCTCTTGTCTAATTACTCTGGATAATGTTTCCAGAGCTATATTGAGTAGGAGTGGTGATAGTGGAATCTTTATCTTGTTCCTGATTTTAAAGTGAAAGCTTTCAGTTTTTGCCCACTGAGAATGATGTTGATTATTGATTTATCATATACGGCTTTTATAAAATTGAAGTACAATGATATATTTCAATTTTCTGTAGTGTTTTTTTAATCACAAACAAGTGTTGGATTTTATCAAAAGATTGTTCTGCATCTACTGAGATATTCATGTGAATTTTGCCTTTGGTTCTATTCACGTGTTGTATTACATTTATTGATTTGCACATGTTGAACCATCCCTGCATTCCTGGGATAAATCCCACTTAGTCATCGTGTATAATTATCTTGGTGATTTTCTGCATTCTGTTTGGTAGTATTTTACTGATAACTTTTGCATTAATGCTCATTATGGAGATTGGTTTACAGTTCCCTTTTTTGGTTACTCTTTCTCTGATTTTCATATCAGGTTAGTACTTGCTTCCAGGAATGAGTTAGAATATTTGCTTTTCTTTTGATTTCATTATAAAGAATTTGAAGAGTATTAGCATTAAATCTTTTCTAAATTTCTTGTAACATTCAGCCATTTGCATTGATGGTTATAACTGATATGTATTGGCTTTTCTTCATCATGCTATTTTCCTGATATTAGTTCCCTATTTTTCTCCTCTTTTTAATTACTTTTCCTGTTTGGTGATTTATTTCTGCTTTTGTTATTGAAGTTGTGTTCATTTTATCTTGGTCTAGAATATCTTCAGTACCTTTTGTAGAATTTGTTTTATGGTCATCAATTTTTAGTTGTTCTTTTTCATGGAAGTATATTGTTTCTGCATTAATTTTGAAAGGTAATTTGGCAGGATACATCAGTTTGGGTTGGAAGTTGTTTTCTTTCAGGACTTGAAATACTTCATTCCATTTCTTTTTGATTTGAGGGTTTATGCTGAAAAGTCTGCTATTATTCTGATGAGATTTCCTTTATAGATGATGTGCTTTTTTTCTAACAGTTTTTAATATGCTGTTCTTGTGTTGAATTTCTAGAATCTGCTTATCTGTCTGAGTGTAGATTTATTTTAGTTATGGCTAGTTGGAGTTCTATAGGCCTCATTTATCTATGTTATTTTCTTTTCCCACGCTTGGGAAATTTTCTGCTATTTCTTTGGCAAATAGTTTTTTGTTAATGACATTTGTGTTGATGCTTGCTTTTTTCATTGACACTAATTGGTCTTTTATTATTCTTCCTTGTGTTATTTTGTAACTGTTAAATAATTTAAAACTTGTTGACCTTTTGTTGTTTCCAAGAGATCTTTCCTTTCATTATCTCTAGCCACCATCTTCTCTTCAAGGTCTGAGTCTATATTCAGTTTCATTCAAGTGATTTTGTCAGCTTTCAATGGAATTTTTAATTTCCTAGATATCTGTTTGAATGCACTTCATGCATTCTCTGTCTTTCCTATATTTTCTTTCATGGTTTTCATCCTCTTCTTCCATCATCTGTTTTTTTTTTTTTAATCTATCTTTACTTTAGATTTGCTGGGTAATTTCTTTATAAATGTTGACATTTGTTTTTTACCCGAGAGATTAGTTCTGATCTGATTCCGTCTAGAGCCTCAAGGGTTTGTTTCTTTACTTTGGTTCCTAGTATTTCAGAAATTTCAGATGTGTGTCTTCCAATTTATTCTTGTTGATGTCTCCTGGACTTGTTCTGAGTGTGCTGAAGGTCTGAGATTGCATTTTCCTTTTCCTTCTCATCACTTTCCTTTTCAAATCATTTTTATTTTGTTTTCTGTGATGATCCTTGTAACTTTTTGTAGTAGGTATCTATATCACTAGTATCAAGGCCTCTCTATGAAAATCTGCTCTTTAGGAATGTCTTCTGTATGTAGGAAGTTCATGGTTTGTGTCTGTCCCATGATCCTATTTTCCTAATTAATTAAAAGTGGGGTGTTGGTAACTTTTTGACCCAGTCCCCAGTCGTTAGATGAAGGGCTGTGGTGAGGTTACCACTCCAGAGTGTCCCAGTATTGTTAAAGAAGAGTGAACAACTGATTACAGCAGATATGACATCCTAGCTAAAGTAGTAAAATTAGCAATAACAATAGTATCAATACAAGTTAGAAATGACAAACTGGTAATTATTAATTTTGTGCTTTAGACCGTAGGAGCAAAGTTTATAGTTATAAAATATAACTGATTTCAAATTAGAAGTTTTTTTGGAGTAGTAACACTTTACATTTCTGTGGTGAATGTTAGAACAAGTATGGAATATTAAACCAAGTTCCTAGTTCACTCATTATTCCTTCTTTTGTCCTGGAACTTCCCAGTGGAATAATCTCCCTGCTTTCTAAAATGTACAGTTTAGAGATGCTTTTAAAGAAAGTGTACTAGTTCAAGTTGTTGTAAACCCTGTTAGTCCCACCTACTCAGACTATAGAATCACTTTAGCCCCTGAGATTCTGGCTTCAGATGATATTTCTCTGGTCCTTGGTTTGGTCTTTTCTCTACTCTGTGCTCCATCTTACCTCCCATTGCAATGCTAATACTTATAGTTGCCCCTGAGGTGCACTCAGTTTTTTTGAATTTGGATGAAAAAGTAACTGATAACCGTGTTTCATCTCATTTTTAATTACCTGCTATTTTTTATTTAGTTCTAACAATTCTTTAAAAATTCTGCTTTCTTAGTTCTAGTTTTATAATGGAGGAACTTTCAGAGTATTTAATTTACATTTCTGCCTGGAGGCAAAGCTGTTGATTGATGGGTCTCTTGTGTATTCTCATGCTAGAAATGGCATTGCTTTTGAGTAGTAAACAACTGCTGTATCTCTGACATCTGGCCTTCTCTGGTGAAGCACAGCCACAGTGCTATAAAGTATGACTGGAAAAAAGGGCAGTGAGTTCTATTCATCATGATGTACTAGCAGACTCGGACTTCAAGGACTACTTAGCCTTTGCTATTCTCTATTTCTGCTGAGTGGTCTCTTGCCTTTCTCTGGTAAGCCATGAAAACTTTTACTAATTGTTGCTTTTTGTGTACATA
Source organism: Cavia porcellus (assembly GCF_034190915.1). Classification (NCBI taxonomy): domain Eukaryota; kingdom Metazoa; phylum Chordata; class Mammalia; order Rodentia; family Caviidae; genus Cavia; species Cavia porcellus. The sequence continues at coordinate 83,605,391 of NW_026947484.1, forward strand.
AAATATTTGAAACCACAAAAAGACTGCTGTGGGTCATTTGTTTTTCGAGTAGTCACATCTTGCATTTCTGCGGTGAATGTCAGAGCAACAATTATGGAATATGAAACCAGGTTCCTAGTTCACATTTCCTTCCTTATTACCATCTTTACTTAGAGCTCTCTATCTGACCACCATAGATACTATCTACAAGGCTTACATCCTGAAAATATATCTAGGATACTGACTATTAGGCCACAGAAATAGGTAATCCATAAGAGACTCACCCACTTTAATGGCACAGATTTCATGGCATCTTTCAAGGTATCTTCCCAGTTCATAAAACACTCTCTGTTCTCTAAGAACTAAGTCACCTCAAACGCATCTTATCTAGTCTTAAAACCCTGGAAATCATTTTCAGACTAAATGAACCTGGGTTTAAATTATAGAATCAGGGATGTTCACTTTATCAAACCTGAACCAATTAGACGCTTATGAATTGAAATACAAAAGAATTACAGATAAAAACCCATAAATATACAGAGATATAGAACAAAGTCCACAAAATGCTACCTCTGGAGTCTAAAGTTGCTCAAGTTCTCACCCTTTTGGAAGCCCAGTGTTTTCTTCTTCCTTGGATCACATAATATAACTTAATATGAAGATGTAGGTGTCTCAACCAGATCCCCCCCTCAAGAAGGTGTTTCTCATTTTACCTACCAAGAATGGTACCTCCTTCACTGGGTTTATCTCACAGCAGAGAGCTGCCTTATCTTGAAGTCTTGTCTTTCCAGGATGGTCTATATCCACTTCTGATCATGGTAGGCAGGCAAAATACAGTCACATTTAAACTTCTCATATGAATATTCTCATAGAGTATGTGTGTTCCATAGTTTCTTATGTGTTTAATCAAGGTTTAATCTACATCAAAAATCTGCTTCTCCACCTGAATCCCTAATAAACTTCCAACACATCAAATTTAGTCTTATCATCCACTTTGAGAGAACCTAACCTGTAACTGGCTTAGTGTTTAACCCACCACCCTCTCCTTGCCTCAACTCGGAGAAATGGAAAAAATATGCAGATGCTGGCCCCTAGAAGATCAGGGTCTAGCTTCTTTTTCACAAAAAATGGAGGAAGATGGAAAGGGCCAGGAGGGATAAAGCAAGCTTGGATTTGTGAGATGTCTCATTGTATTCCTTCTTTTACTATTTTATTGTAAAAACAAAACAAAACTTTTACACTTTTACATGAAAATCATGAGATGGTGATTTTTACCCAAATTAGGCCATATCCCTGGAGCTATCTTTGAACAAAGATTTTTTTCTTTTCACCAAAAGTAATTTTCCAGGGTTTATTTGAGAGTTGGGAACAAGTGGATCTGAGGAGATGTCAAGTTATGAATTCAGTAGCTAATATGTTATTAGGAAGTAGGACCTAGTTGGAGATGGGTCACTGGGGGCATGACTTGGAAGGGCACATTCTTGTTCCTGGCTCCACTCTTCTCTACATTCTGGTTGCCATGATTCAAGCATCTTTTCTCTATTATGCCCACTGCTGTGCTGTTCTGCCTTGTGTCGTATTGAACATAGATTAAAATGGTGAGCCAAAGATAAATCTCTCCTCTAAGTTGCAGGTGCTGAATATTTTGTTCAAATGATTAAAAGGTGCCCAAGAAATGGTGAATCTTTTTTTTTTTTTTCTTAACCTGAATGGAGTTGATTGTGCGGCTTGCAATTAAGGGTTTTAAGACAATCCAGTAATGACACAGGGAAGCAGCCTGTTGATCAGAAAGAATGCTAAACAGCTAATGAGAATCTCCTGATTGACAACAGGCTGAAGAGCTTTGCATTTTTCTCTTAAAACAGGAGGTAACTTTTAGATTTAGCTAAATTAATACCATTCAGATGTAATTACATTAACTTTTCCTTATGACGACTCTTTGGAAAACACATTCACAAAAAAATTATTTCTATTTGGTATATCTTGATAAATCTGACATCCAGTACAGCTACTGAAATACAACAAATGCTCAATAAATGTTTTCTAACTCAATGAATAAAAATCTGACTCTAATTTCACTTAGTCAGACTGTTTTAACAAATAGTATCAACTGCACTTTTTTTAGTAATTAAGTTTACAACAGCAGAATATTTCTTGACTTCTATCCCTTTTGTTCTCTCCCAGCCTTGCTTTTTGCACCGTGTCCCTCATCTCTAACCCACTCATTTGTTGTTGATTTTCTCCTTTTCCCTGAGCACCTTCCCTAGGGTCTTCCCTAGTAAACACTCCCACCTTATCTTCAATTTGCTCTCTGAATATTCCCTTGCTTTTCCCTTCCTCTGAGTTTAAAAGTGCCCTTTGACTATCAAGACAGAAATAAGTCTGAAATTCAGCAAAAATATTCATGTTAGCTTCTTTAATCAAGCTAACCAATAAGGAGTGTCATACCATGGTAAGAGTAACCAAAGCATGAGACTTAGAGTCTATCTACTCTTTCCTACTCTACTTTGCATGCAAAACAGTGCTCAGTTTTGCATGAGGTATCAACAGTGGAGGGAGGGGAAGAAACTCATGATTCTAACAATGATATTATATTAGGCCTGGAAGCTTGGCAAGGAAAAAAAAAAAAGCCTTCTCTGTATCCCAAGTGCGAAGAGCTTTAGAAAAGAAAATTAGGTTTATCAATTATTAGAGAGTACAGAGAAAGAAAGGTTGAGAAATATAAGAAGACATCTTAATACCAACCAGAAGACTTCTAACAGCTCATCTAGAAACCATTACAAATTTTTAGACATCTGGGAAGTTTACACTTAATAATTAGTATTCCGAAGTAAAATGGTAACTTTCAAGAATTAGCTGAAAATCTTGTATGATCCCATATATCTGCATATAAAAGATTGATCTCCTTTTCTAATGCCTTACAACACTAATGTAAATGCTTCTTATTTGCTGACTGTAAGCTGAAAAAAGGGAGAAAATGTGTGGGAAATGTAGTTTGCAATTTCTCTTCAGTAGTGATGCATGTCTGGGGAATATTCAAGTCATTGCCCACTGGGCCTCTGCAAAACTAAATACCTTTCAAAGAAAAAGAGGCATCTGGAAGACCACTGTCCTGGGCCAAAGTCATAGTTTTGTTTCTTGAATTATTCAGGTTAAATAGCAGAACTAGTTCAAATCTAGAAAGTAAAAAAAAATTCAAACAAACACCACATTGTCAGAATTCAGAAATTAACGTGGGCAGGGTACGGCTTGGCAAACAATAAGTAATTTTTTAAAATCCTAGAATATCTCCATTCCTTTTTGGAACCTTATATAGCATGTACCCAGTCCTCAACCTTTCTACTATTTCTGAATTGTACTAAAACATTAATTAAATGAATGCAGCAATCAATCTTGGCAGTCTTTTCCCTTGGAATAAAGTAAAACTTAATTTATTTCTACTTAATTACCTCATTTCGGCTTTGTCATGTTTATTAATAATGAATATCTGTTCCTTTTTAAATGGCATTGATCACCAATTTCCTCTGCTGCTGAGGAGATTTGACATGACAAATGTCCAGAGTTCCAAGTTCAGAGTTATTGTTCAACTTGATATACTTATAGCACAATCAATTTTTTAGGCAATCTATAGTGATTGAATGTTTTTCCTCGTATTTTCCAGCACATTGTACAGAATCTTAAAGTTCAACATCTGTGAACTTGAAAAACTAATGCAATTACATTTCTTGTGTCATTTTTCCTTCCCGCTTTCCCTCCCTAAGTTCTTGGTTCCATACAATGAATGTCACCAGGACTAATTGATCTATTTGCAGTTTAGGAGAAATCATCCAATTGATGTTTCTAGCTATCTTTTTAACAATGTTAAATGGCTGGAAATAGGTGAAGTGAAAGGCATTTACTACCTGCTGCCAGTGACTGGTGTAAGCAGTATCGATCTGCTATGAAGGGTTTACAGTAAAGGGGCACTCAGCACATTACTTACAGTGTAAATACCTATTTGATTTATCTTTGGCCTCTGTCCACACATCTGTAACACAGTTGTACTCTTTTGTTTGACTCTTCCCCTCCTTCTTTATTTTCATGTTTTGCCACTATCAGTACCCAGAACTGGTCTATGAAGCTGTTTGAATTTCATGTTTAACAGCTATAGTGATGAGAAAAAATAAATAAAAGCAAAAGGAGAGGCATGTGCCTAAATTTGAAATGAAGCCATTAGAATCAAAAAAGACTCAATGGATGCCTAGAAGACCAACAGAGATTCCTTCTTAGACTCCTACCTCCTTTCTCCGCTCCAAGATTGCTTTCCTCTCTGATAGTACTGTCTACAGTCTCTCACAGAAAGAGCACACAGATCATATGGACATGAAAGTTAATTCACTCTGCTCAGTTAGACTTGAACTAGTAAAAAGAAAAACAATTGGGGTAGGGCTTTCTTAACAGATGGGTGTGAATAACATTTGACCAGAGAGAAAAGACAGTCAAGGTGATAAACCCAGGAAGGCATGCCATGAAGAATATTTTCCATCTAATCTACCAAATCAGTGGCAAAGAGGGAAGAATTTAGGTGCTACGTTCCTATTTAAGTGAAGAAAAATATTCATAGAGATTAATTTTTTAAAAACTTTTTGTAATGTTTTAATAGTGTGATTAATAAAACAATAAAAATTGGGCTGTCACAACTGTCAGCTATAGCGGTTACAGTCTTCTTTACTTTCCTTTGAATTTAATTTATTGGTACAGTTTAGATATACATAATGGTCAGATTCATCACAGGGAATTTGTGCCTGTACATGATACATCTTGATTTCTCTCTTTTTTTTTTTTTTCTGTTTTCCTTCCCTCTCTTTGACCCCTGTTCCCTTCCTTATTTATAAAGGTTTGCTTAAAAGTTTATCCTTCTTTTCTCATTTTTTCCCTTCACTTCTTTCCCCTTCTCTAGTTCCCCTTCACTTTTGAACAATTTCTTTGTATTTCACAATATCTATTACATAATTTAGTCCTTATTTACACTTTCCATTTCTCATACCAGAGAGAGTGCAATATTTACACATGTGACTGATTTAATTCACTTAAGATTATGGTCTCAAACACACACATTTACTTAGACATGTCTCAAGTTTATCTTTCTTTATGTGTGAAAGAACCATATGTTATCTAGTTTTTGGTTCTTGGGTATTTGGGTTGTTTCTAAGATTTAGTATTACAGGGCAGGAGGTATAGCTCATCAACACAAATGCCCACCTGGCAAGAACAAGGTACTGTCCTGAGTTTGATTCCTGGTACAAAATAAATAAATAAAAACAAAAACTTAAAAAAGATGTAATATCACAAACAGTGCTGTTATAAACAAATATTTCTGTAGTATGCTTTTAATTCTTGAGGGGAGATACCAAGAAGGGGAATAGTCTAATGGGACCTCTAATGGGACCTCTAGTCCTAGTTTTTTGAGGAATCTCTACACTGATTTCCACAGTGGTTGTTCCAATCTCAATACCCACAAACAGTGAAGAAGGTCTCCTTTTCCCCATAACCCCACCAGTATTTTTTATTGGTTGATTTCTTGATAATATCCATTTTCTCTGGAGTGAGATGGAATCTCAGTGTTGCTTTAATTTGAATCTCTTGAATGATCAGTGATGCTGAAAATCTTTTCATATATTTATTTGCTGCTCATATTTCTTCCTATAAGAAATTTGTATTCATCTAAGATGCCTTTCTTTGACTCTGGTGGGGAGGGGGGCCTGATATTTTTCTCAGTTCTTTGTATGTTCTAGATATTAGCCATTTATCTGAAGATAAAATTTTTTCTCACTTTGTGAGTTGTCTCTTCAGTCTATTAGTGATTTCTTTTGCTGTTCAAAAGCTCTTTTTAAAATAAGATAATAGCCCAATTGTTTTTTTTTTTTTTTTTTTTTTTGCAATATTTGCTGTATGACTGGGTTTTGTTCCTGAGATCTTTGGCTGTGCTTTTGTCTTTAAGAGTTCTAGCTATTCTATCTTCCAGCAGAGTCAATGTTTCTGTTTTTGAAAGAAAATATTCATAGCAGCATCAAAGGAATTCAGGAGGCTAAAACCACACTTCTGATTTTTTGGTTTATATGCAGAGTACTATAATTTACTTGAATATGAAACATAGGGAATGCAGTGAATTTGTATTGATTTAAAGTGATTAAATCACTTCCCAACTCCCCATAACAGAGAGTACCTCTGTTGACCATTTCTTATATAACCTTTTAGTTCTGCTTTTTTAAATAAATTATTTTGTTTTTACTTGGATGTTTTGGAAGTTTTTTCCATAATAACACATATATCATCCTTCTGAATGATTAGGATGTATATAGAAACTAATTGTAAGGTTTTTTATTTCTAAGATTCTGAATAGTTTTTTTCAGTAAAAACAACTATTCAATTAAAATTTGAAAACGTAGATTTTCTTGTGAGACTGGAAAACAAATGTTGATTATTTTTACATGAGCATTCTAAGAAGTGGACACTGTGGCAAATATTTCATGTGTGATAATTTTTGTTTAAAGATACCAAATACCTACACAGGGGCTTTCTGTGATGCTTGAAGACATATAAGTACTATTCCCATCATTCTCCCCATTATAGCATAGTACCAACTAACAAACGCTTTCTCCATTTAACAGATAAAAATCTGATTGTTATTCTAATTTATAATTTCCTCATTTATAGCGACATTTAATTTTTAATGTGCTTGTTAATCATATAGTGTTTATCATGAATTTTCTGGTCATGTACCAACCACATTTTTGAGTTTTCTGAATGTTTTTTCTAAACTGACAAATTATATTTTTCAGATAATTTTATGAATACTGCATCATTTTTCTGCAGCTTAGAAAATTTCCTGTTATTGTGTCATCTCTCTGAGGTCTCATTTGTTCATCATCCAATTTTCTATTTTCCAATTAATTACTGTATTTAAGACTTAAATTTTTAATATTAATTTTTTATCCAGACATGTGAATTCTCATTATTTTTTCAGTTAAATTTCTTTAAGTTAGTTTCTTTCTTTGAAATACTTATACTGCTTTTATTTTTCTTGCATTGCTTTGATGAAAGTTTAAAGGATTGTATCCACTTATAAAGGTAACAATAAAGTTTGTCATTTTTCTGCTTTTCCTTTAAATAATTATAATATCTGTATTCATTGAGTATGATTTGCTGTTGTTGTTTCTAGAAGTTAATACTTACTCAGGTCAAGAATGGTATTATTTTTCAAAGAATTTATTTTTATTTTATTATCTTTAATATTTGTTGAAATAACCAGATAGACAATAGCATTAACGTTATAGTTTATACGAGAAAAACTTTCTCATGATGACAGATCCTTGAAATTTTTGAAACTTAGTAACTTGATCGCGACTTACTATTCTTTTGTTTTAATGTTACATTCAACTGGCTAATATTTGTATAGAGTTTTAAAAATCTATGCTACTTTTTTCAACTTTCAAATTTTTCCATACTTTTTACTGGCATTTTTACAGTATATAATGATTACATTTTTCATGGGGCGTTTGTACATAGCACATCTTAATTCTTTTTTTCCATCCCTCTCTGTTCCCCCCAATTCTTAAATCCCTGTCCCTTTGAAAATGCTCAACTCTCATTTCTTTCTCTCTTTTAAAAATCTCTTTCACCCTCCTCACTCACCAGTATCTTATTCTTGTTTCCATTAGAAAAAGATCTATGTACTTTCTATCACCTACCTTTTATTAAGCTTTTCATTTATATTTGAGTTTCTCATATAAAAGAAACCATGAGATATTTAAACTTGTGTGTCTTATTTATTTCACTTAACATTATAGTCTCAAGGTGCATTCATTTAGTAACATAATTTGTTTGTGTGTCTGTATGTTTGCTTATTTCTATATCAAAACTATGCTAATATCATAGAATTATTAGTGAAAATACCCATTTTTGATGTCTTCAGATATCTCACAAATTGACTGATCACAATGTCACTTTGTGTACTTGATAGCAATACAAATTCTCTGGCATTTCCCATGAAGATTTCATTTCAGAAACTGTGGAGGAGGAAAAACACAGGAATATATATTTAAACAAAATCTCTAAAAGTGCTTATTAGTTGGTAATTTGGGGAAACTTTTGGCAACATATAAGTTTTTAAAATAATTTGTATGTATACATTCCTGGAGGTTTTGGCACTTTTTATCTGTATTATAGATTAGATTTTATATCTAAAATGGTAGATTGAAAGCAGATGTTTATATATAGTCTCTTAAGCTCCAATAACATAACCACAGTGAAAAAAATTAAAATAGCAACTTGCTAAACTATACAAATAAAAAGGCAAAGAAGACTTAGAAACAGAATTTTGTAGCTAGACAAAATCAAAAGGAAAAGAAGGCATAGAAATAGAATTTTGTATGAACCAAAATGATGCATGAATGTTAAGTGATTTAGTCCAAAGACTACTAAATCCTAAGGCAGCACTAGGAAAGCAAAAAGATAATCACATCACAAAACGAATAAATTCCTTTCTAATAATATGCTTAAAATGATAGAAGATGTTGCAAAAATAAAAAATGAATGGGCTGCTATAAAAATGGTTTACATAAATATGAAAGTTTTTTGAAATTAAAAATACACCAAAAACAAAAAAAAAAAAACTCAATAGAGTTAGAAGTTAAGGTTAAGAAAAATATCATAGAAACCAGAATTTAAAGACATGAGAGATAATTAACACAACTGCAGGAGATCCAACTTATATGTTAAGAATTAAAATAAGAAGCAGCACAGAGGGAGAAATCAAAGAAATAATTTAGGAGAATTGAATTGGAGACAAGACTACATTTCCAGATTGAAATGGAAAATAAAGACTCATCACATGAGATAAACAAACACATGCAGGGGCCGAGGATTTAGCTCATCTGCGTAAGTGCCTACCTAGAAGCGCAAAATGGTGAGTCTTATCCTTGGTACCAAAAAAGCAGTTGATGAGAGATAAATATGTTTATATCAGGGTATAAGATCATAAGCTTTGACCGCAATCAAGATAGAGAAGGCATCCTACAAAGAGAGAGAGAGGCAGAGACACAGAGACAGACAGACAGAGACATGGAAAGACAGAGAAAAAGACAGAGATGGAGACAGACCCAGAGAAAACTAGAATGAGGAAGAGGATACAAAGAGGAGGGACAAAAGGATGAAGGAAGGAAAGGAGAAGAGTATGAGGAAAACAGGAAGAGCAGCAGGTTAAGCATAATGAGTAGAGGAAATCAGGCAAACATAAAACCGCATAAATGGTGAAAAAATTATTATACTTACATTTCTAAATATATTCTATCCTTTTATTTCCAAAAAGATGTGGTTTCAGTATAATAAAAAATCTGAGTGAAAGATACTCTGGAAATTAGTAATTCTATGCTGAAAAGCATATATTCAAGAGTTATGTTAGGAATATACAGGTTGCACAGAGGTATTTTAGTGACCTACATTCTGGTCAAATGACCTCAGTGCCTTGTAATAGAGGAGAGCCTAATAGTAATACGTTATAATATTGAAACAAAGCAACTTTCCACAAATAAGGGTAAAAATTAGCAATGTAATGAGAAACACATGGAAAACTACAATATGTACTTATACAGAAATAGAGGAAGAGCTGTCCATATTCATGGTAAGCAGACAGAATGAATAAACTCATTAATGTCAAAATGACATTTTTACCTTAATTTATAAATAGTTGATTTACAAATAGTAATATTGCCATTATAGATTTAAATTATTCATGCTCTATTTATTATTTCATTAAATTTGCTTTTTATGAAGAATGCTAAATTCTTTTTCTTAATTTAAAAAGTTACAGATGCCCTTTGTAGATTGGTTAGGGAAGAAAGCACAAAATATATAGAAAGTATAAAGACTAAAATGGAAAGATAGCATCATTGCCAGTATCTTTTGAATTCTTCAGATGTTTCTTATAGACCTTGCAGCAAGATATGCATGAATCAAGACACAAGTAGCTGGGGATCTTGGGTGCTTTGTTGAGCCTCTCTGGCCCCCTTTTCTCTTCCCTCTGAAATAGAAATCATCCTCAATAATTTAAACTTAGTCTATCACCAATTTAATCACCAAAACCTAGGCCGACTCCTATTTATATTTCAAAACGTCAACTTATTGTAGTTTATTGTAGGAAGTCTAGTTCCTCCCAAGCCATAGCTGGTGATAACTCAGTGATAAACCCACAAACAATGTGGGAACAGTAAACACCAGAATCCCACCGAGTCTTGTCCTTGACTCATACCTGACTCAATATGTGTGGGTCAAAATGATGTCACATGAAGTTTTACTTCCTACTTTATTATTACTTATGAGATTATAAATGAGTATTTTTCCCATTTTATCATGCTTTTGAACAAAGTTCAAAGTGTTTCAAAATGTTCCAGATGCAGAGGCCCGTGCATGGAATCCCAGGTACTCAGGAGGCTGAGACAGGAGGATATTTTAGCCCCGCTGAGGGTGGGTGGAGTGCAACTCTCCCTCAAAAACAAGACAAACAAGACAAAACAAAAAACGCCAGCTGAAGTGTCTTGAAAAGAAAACATTCATGCAGACTGTTGCCACCCATCTCAGAAACTTGGCTCCAGTGTTTTAATGCAGAAAGTCTCTCAGCAATGCTTGAGGGCATCATTCTTAGGCAGACAGTACAAAATACAGAGCCTCTCTAATTGAAGGCATCATAGATCTTCATGAGTTCGATTTTGCTACCACAAGAAAGCCCTTCTATAGTATCAGTGATAAATGATTATTTGGGCCAAGTGTGACTGCTTTCAGTGACAGTGACTCACTACTCACTCTTTTTGCTGAAGGATCTGTGCTCTTTTTCTGTACCTCTTTCTCCCCATGATGCGAGCTGTGTGTGACTCCAATGTAAACTGACAATAAAGGAGACGAATTAGCATAACTGACTGTTTCAGTTATGAAGATTAAATAGCCTTTTATTGCAGATGTTTGCCAAGGAAATGCTCCCCAGTGGAAGACTCTAAGCAGTTAAGATAGATTTGATGAGGGTTTTAATTGCTGTTATGCAACTGGTAATGGAAAGGTTTTATTAAATGTCATGCAAGAGTCAATCAATAGTTTAGAAGAGAAAAGCTTCTTGCTAATGTAGTCCTCAGGCTTTTCCAACAGTAGTTTATCAGCAGGAGCAGTTTCATCAGCAACCACAAATATTTATCAAGTATCCAGTATGCAAATGGCAATATCCTAACTGTGTTGGGGACTGTTGGGGATTAGCAAAAATAAGCCCATGCTGCGGAGGATCTAATGATTTGAAAAAAGCAAATTGCTACACTGCAAACCAAAATAAATACAGATAGATACATGTATTTGTATGCATGTATATGCATTCTACTTAAAAACAATTCAATATATAACCTTAGGAATTGGAATAGATTTATTAAGATTGAAGATGTACAGAAATGTTGCATTTTTGCAAATATTCTCCATAAAGATTTTTTCCTCCTTTTGTATGTTTGTTTTGCTTTTGGTTTTTTTTTTGGTAGCACAATAGAAAAAATGTTTGGCAGCCATGCAAGTTTGGGTTCCGGTCTACTACTGCCTCCCTGTACCTAAGGCTCATCCTTATCTTTGCAAGATCTGAATGTTTCTCTGTAAAATGTGGTTTTGGAAAAACTCTGAAGACTGTTGCTAGTTCTAAGATGCATTGATTTCATGAAGGAGAGTAGACATATAATAAGTCATTTTATAAAAAATAATATCATAGAATTTTAGGGCTGCATTGCATATAGTACATGTATAAAAACAAACGAATCCAATTCCCATAAAGTGCACGCATTTAAAACCAGAGTGGAAACTTACCCAGGAAATCATAGTTGGTGTTGTCCAGATTCCCAAACCTCCAAAATTATCTGAAGCAATTTCTATCAGATTTAGCAACTGTCAAGCTTGTCTCTCCCTATTGGTGTCACACTCCTCTGGCTGCTCAATGAGCTATGCTGTTAAGTAAAAAGCACGTTGCATTTTAAAAAGAGCTGATCCTTCTTCAAAGGAGTGTTACTAAAGCATGAATCATTCTATGCTATTCTGTAATTTTGAGATCTATAAAGACTGAATCAGCAATTTGAAATGTAGTGACTCAGATTGGAGTTACTGGTTTTGAGTGGAAAGACCTGCATTGTCCCTACTCAACCCACTGTGACACTGGGAAAGTTGTCAACCTCTCTGAGTCTGCTTAATTTAAAAGCCATGCATCTCAACCCTATTGAAAATGTGTTTATCTACAAATTTCTATGATGTAAATCATTATATGTGTATAGACTTGATTTTATGATGCTAAACAAGGATATCAGCATGTTTCACACATTCAAAAAAAGTTTGTTGAGTTCCTACAACTAGACATTTTTGCTAGGAACCTATTAACTGATGATAGTTGCATTGCATTTTGCATCTGGGATAATTAAGATGAAATAATATGTGAGGATTTAGTGAAAATGAAAATAACAGTTAGTGAATTACTATTTCTGAGTGCCTTAACTATTTGTCCATGAGAGCAGTCATGGAAATGAAGGAGGAAAGACTGCCCCGAGTGACTCACAGCTTAGTTGTGAGGCATAAAATGAGTCTCATCACATTTTTACCAGTTCTCTCCACTCTTTAGGATGTAGTGTGCATTCGAAGGTCATCCACTAGCAGCTATGTCTACACAGTTTAGAGAGAACTGTTAGAGCCACATTCAGTGGAGAATGTCACAGCCAACAGGAAGTACTCTAAGCACATGCAAGTCAGCTGGGTGCTTCTGGACATTATTTAGAAAATATAGTTTAGTTCACCTTAGAAGCTCAAATGTAAATGAAGGAAAACTTATGGCTGTGCTTACTATGTGTCAACACTTCATTAAAACACTTTATTCCCTTAAGAGAATTAAGGCTTTTGAATACTCTTTCAACTAGTAGTAATGAGATTTAAAACTAAATGTCCATTTATAACCCCAAACCTAGGATTGGGGATGCTATCAGGGCCCTGGTAGTATGACTGCATCCATCTATGGAACCTGTATCATTTTGCTTCTACTGAACTTTACAAGTAAATAAGGTATTGTGTATGTTTTATATTAAAAAGACTCCAATGTTCCCACTCTGACTAGACTACCTCTTAGAACTGCATCTGTAGAATTCCTTTGGAACTTGATTTAAAGTTAGTTTCTTTCATTAAAAGAATTCCCCAAAAAGGCCAAGAATCTGTAAGCAGCCTTAGGATGTGTGGCAGCTTAGATCATTGTTTCTTTAGTCTCCACTTGCTTCCTCTATTAGAAATATTCACTTGACCTTGCGTTATGCCCACTGGAGGGTAAGTGTCTTTCTTTTTCCCTTAATGTCATATTTGACTATGAGACTTTTTTGGGCTTTGAAATAAGGAAGAAATGACAGTGTGTTGGTTCCAAATTAGGACTACAAAGTCATTGACTGTCTCACTCGTCTTGTATACTCTTACTGAGAACGTACTTGGATGCGTAGTGGTCCAAAAAGAATAAGAGAAATATGGAGTAGATTCCCACTGAATTGCAACATAATGGAGAGATAGCCAATTCAGCCTAGTCTATATCAGTTGACACAAAGATTAAAAAAAATTATTAAATTAAAATTGAAGACCTGAGATCTGGGGTATAAGGGAGCAGTAGCATTGTGATAGTTAAAAAGTAATCTGTGCATGAATTAATACAGTGCTTGTTAAAAAGAAAAGTTTGGAAGACAAGAAAGCAAAGATCTCAGGATGCTGATGATATTTGGGTAAGAGAAATGAGAAAATAAATCAGAGAATAAAATTAGTGTAGAAAATAGTGGGCAACAGCCCAAGACAGGACAATGTACAAATCACATCCTTGGAAACTGGCGGCCAAGGCAGCAGATTTGGAACTTGGCAAGTTCTTTCAGAACTTTAATGACTAAAGATAAGTCACCTTGGTATGGAAACAGGTGAGCATTAGAACCATTGAGTTCTACAAGCAAAATCTGAAATTGGTAACTCACAATCCAAATCCAGAGCCAGTGAAGCATTGGTGTATAGTGGAAAGCACAGATGACTCCAAGTTTAGGGACAAAAAAAAAATTTTTTTTTTAATAAACTAGAAAAATCCTGCATTCAATTTCCCGCTCCGTAGCTAAATTATGGTGCTGTTGGGTAAAGCAGAATGTCTGGAAATCGTTTGCCACGAGTTTTGCATTTAAAGCAAAGGTGCCAAAAGCAGGGAAAATAGTTCTCTTTCCCTTCTGAAATAATTTCTGTAGTGCTCTAATAAGCATGGTTTGCTTGATGGGCTGATGGCCAGCTGCATTATGTGTGTTTGTTTCTCTCCTGCTCTTCAGAGCCACAATAGCACTTCAGATAATGGCTGTGGCTTAATTGCCATCACACAGATGTTATTCGGTCAGATGCCTCTCATCCCTTTGGCTCTTCAACATCTGATCTCCGCAGCAACACACGTTGTCATTCAGGTGGGAAGAAGCAGGATTGCCAAAGCTCACCTCCTTTCCCAAAGCATGCTTCTTAAAATCACCGTAAGCACTGCCTTCTCAAGAAAACAGCAGAGGGGACAGAATGTAAAAATGCCTACCATCTCATGCATGGAGGAGTGACCAAATCACCCTGTGTTCACAAAAAGAAACACCAGGCCACCGTAAAACATGATGGTGTGGATCAGTGTTTATTTATTTGGACATATGTGTGTGTACATAATCCAGCTAATTAATGAGACACCTCCTTGATGTGTAGCATGACAATTATAAAACTGTGTACGTGTTTGTGCATGTGAATGGGGAGATTAGATTAGAAATTAATATATATCCCAAACCGACAGCCTTGGAAGAGCTAGGATTTTGTCAGCGGTTACAACTGAGTGATAGGGTTAATTATATGAGATTTAAATGTGTGTCTTTATACTTTCCTGGTCTTGTTTGCATAATGAGTACAACTTTCTATAATTAAAAAATGTATTTTGTTTTTTAAAAAATAAATGAAAAGCATGTCATTAACTTTTTATGAATTTTCTATGTATTTTGCTTCATTTAAAATAATGAAAACCATCCTATCTTCCTGTGTCTATGATCACAATAAAGGAAAACTTTTATAAAAATGCTAGAGTGATTTGTAGAACTTTGGAGAAGTCTTTGGCTGCTTAGCACCTAGGCATGAAAGTCACAGTAAATATGCTTTGTGAGCTTAAATTCAAATGTTTTTCCCTGAAAAGGAAAAAAAAAAAGTCAATGACTATTCAACAAGTAAATATTCCACATGTGGAACAAGACAATGTTCTTTGTACTAGAAGAAGGAATGAATAAGGGTAGCAGTAATAATAACACTCTGCAATTACTTTGTAACATTTTTTCCTTGCTTTATTATTTATTCCTCATATTATGAGGGGAACCAAGGCAAAGTATGATCCCTTTCAGAGGAATGAACTGGAGGGGGACGGGGCAAAATGACGCATGCACTCTGAAGAGCAGCGTCTCTCTCCAGACTAGCAGTCATGCCCCTTGCCACTCAGTCCTGGGTTCTTAATAGTTCATGCTGTATCAAAGCAATGGAAGTTATTTTTATTGATTTATTATTTTTATCTATTTGTGGTTGACTAATAAAGTCAATTTTCCACTTATCGGGTATTGTGTCTAAATGACAGAGACCAGTCACCTGGAGGTAGATTAGCTCTCCAGCTGGGTTATGCTGGTAAAACCTTGTTGGCCGGAAAACTAAGTAAATTAGCTTAGAAGAGTGTCTGGGGAGCAGGCTGAGAGTGGGTAGGGAAAGAAAACAAGTCTAGGACCCCAGGATGGCAGATATAAATGCTCCCATTGCCAACAGCATCATGTGGGTTGCCTGCGATCCTGAGGTGATCACACTGATTGATTCTCAGCATCTAGTGCACCCCAAAATTGTATAGAGTGGCCCAAGAAATCCCTTTCTATTGCCTAGTAATTTATTTAGGAAATAAGAAATGGTCCAATTCTGGTGAGTAAGATATGAGGGGAAATTGCCTAGAAGTAGTCTAATAATTGCTTCTTTCACCTAAAATGGAGAAACAAGAAATACTGCTTTACCTTCTACTTTTCAGTTACCCCAGGAAGGGAGATAAAGATTGGAGCTGCTGCAGCTATTCTGATGGCCAGTGGAAACCAGCCTAAGGTCACAGCTCATTCAAGGAAGCTGCTGCCTCTGTGACAGAAGATGTGCTGACAAATCAAAAAGCCTTCAACTCTGACTCACTGACTTTGTTTCATTTGAGGTATTTCCTCATACCTGCAGTCCATTATGGTGCAAATTTTTTGATATTTGATGCCAGAAGCTTTCAAACTGATACAAGTACCTGGGAGAGGAAAGCAGAACCATGAGAGGTGAAAACAGGAAGCTTCTGATGACAAAATCTCTTACCTCAGATTTTCCCAGAAATAGTCCTGCCCAGGAATACATCGCAACATTGTGTAGTGTAGCTCGGAACTTCTTAAACATTAACGCAGACCCTTGTGTTAAGCTTGCAAAAATTCAGATTTTTATTCAGTAACTTCTTCCCATACAAAGTTAACATTGCTGCATCTGAGCAAAAACGTAAAATGCAAAGAACTGGATGTTGAAACCCTATGTATTAATTTAAATTCTAAGAACTTTCTCATCACATGAATGTAATATATTATGAATTATACATCCCCATACACAAAGTATTGAAGATGCTGCTGCTAATAATGTACTGATAATGCTGATGATGGAAATGGCTAATGAACATCCACACAAGTAATATGAAGAGTGAGACAGTAAAGAACATAGACTTTAGAATAAGCAACATGGGTCCAAATCCTGGATCTACCTCCTACTACTTGCATGGTCAAAAAAATTATTTAACATATTTCTATCTCAAATTTTTCATCTGCAATATGGCTGTATTAGTCTTAGACATAGACATATTCAGGTACTTAGATACAGCTAGCAAATGATAAATGTTTTGGTAGCACTGCCAGTGGTAGCAGAAGCAATATGGTAGACAGTCGCTGTGTTTTTCTTTGGTTATCCTTGTTTCTGTCATGACCAAATTCCTTGCTGCCGCATTGATAAAAATATTGTTGAATGTTTACTGTTGTTTGTCCTAAAATAAAGCCTGGTTTTAACATTATAATTTCACATGTACTCTGTGCTACCCAAAAGCCAAGGTGGTATAATCCACGCATCTTACTGTTAGCTGCTTAAAACCACAAATAAAATCTAGAAGATATACAAAGTGCTATTTCTCTAGAATTACACTGGCATGTTACAAGAAAACCTAAAACCACAATAGGGGTTGAGGGAATCATATCTAACCAGAATTCAGTATGACAATTCTGCAGACACCAGGAAGAACACTTCTCAAACATTTTGTGTAATTTTTTCTTCTTATTCTTTCAATGTTATTTTCCTCATCTTCTCTCACATTCACCAAAATTGATGCTTTGCTTCCACGTATCCTGAAAGCTGTGGAGAGGAGAGACTTTATTTTTGTCTGTCTCAGTGTCTTAAAGGGGCTGGACTGAAATCAGCATCTAACCAACAGCCTTTCTTTTCCCACCTCACTGCCTGCCTTTAACTTTTTCTATGTCAATTACCAGTTTGATAAGGAAATTCAGGCCCTAAATTCTAAATTCCTCAGCGTGGTGACTTTTGGCCTTTGAGTTATGAATTAATTTCTGCTCTACTTTGTCTATCCAAAGTTGAAAATCCTTACTTGAATATAACTTACCTTCAAGACCGACATCTTAGAATCTTTAGGCTCAAACTTCTTTTTCTATCACTTTGTACAGCCACTCACCTCTTGGAGTTTCTCCTTCATCAATTTCCTATGGCTTTACTGGATCCTGAAATGAACACCAACTTAGCTACTTTGATGCTGTCATCTCCATCATCTTAGAACTCCTTGTTCCCTTTCTCTTCAATCATATTCCTACATCCATCCACAGCCTTATGCCATAAGCACAATTCCACATCTTGGTTTCTGAGTTTTGAGCCTAAAGGAGAAAGTTAAACAGCCACCAAACAAAACCCTGATTAGAATCAGCATCAAGTGATTCCTTGGGAACTTCAGACCCTATTTCCCAGAACAGATATTTCAAATGTTTTCCTACATTTTTCAGGCCTTTGCCTTCATTCCTATCTACAGTAATGTTCTTAAATGCTGATATATGAACATATCTCCTGGGAACCTTGTCAAAATGAAATTTCACCAAGTGGTCCTGATGTGGCTGGTTTAGAAACCACACTTTCGAGTAGGAACATCTTAAATTTCATTCTTACATGATTTTTCTGGAACTTTATCAATGAGTCTCTGTGTGTGTATGTGCATAGATGTGTGTGTGTCTGTGTGTGTGTGTGTGTGTGTGTGTGTGTGTGAGATTGAGGACTGAACACAGGGTCTTCACACTGAGTAAACCCCAGTCCTCACCCTGATCTGCCTTTTTGAGTCATTGTCTTGCTAGGTTGCCACAACTTAGATCAAACATTTTTGTCCTACATCTTAAATCCCTTTTTCTCTACTATCTTCTATTTCCTAGGCCAAAATGTATACCTGGATGTGCTACCAAATTCCACTATTCCTTGAAGCAACATTTGACAAAATGTGGTCCATGGAACACCAGTTTTTCAAGGTAAAGGATTCCATAGAAAAGATGAATTCTATAGTCAAATACATCTAAACAGTGTTTCTTATGTGTGTTTTCCTAGGCACCAACTCTTGAATTATTTTTATAAATACTATTTTAGCAATATCATCCCAATTAAGCCTTCTTTTGAAGACCCAAATGTCTTCAAACTGTAGTTACATATACTCATATTCAGAAACACACAAGATGCATGTGTGTATATATATATACACACACACACAACTATATTGTCTCTGACTAGACTTTGTTGTAAAGAAAAGTAAACCATGTCTTCTTTAATAGTTGAAGTCACAATTCCTTGATGGAAGAGTATAACTCTTAGTTTTTAAGTTTACTACCAAGCTTGAAGTAGATGATATGCTCCTCCTGATTACCTCTGCAATAGTAATCAGGGGAGCATTTACACACTTTTTGAGGTTTTGGGAAGGGGCATAGTGATGAGATGTAAGGATTAATTGTATTTTAGAATATAGGGTGTTGTGTTTGAGACTTTATATATTTATAAATACTTTGAGCATTTTCTTTATGTGATAGGTGGAGGAAATAACATTCTTCTTTGTCATGGTTCAGGAAGCAAGGGTTCAAGAACACATGCAAAAGGGATATGAAGACAAAATTCACCAAGGGATACACATGATATCTTGAAAGATAATTGAATATCCATGAACTAAAATTGAGTATTGAAAGTCAAGAGTACTTACATCACCAAAAACAAAGAAACCAGTTACTCCTGACAAATGAAAGTGAGGGTACATATTTGGGTGTTATATACTGTTTATTACATATTCTTTGGCAAAAAGGTGATAAAAGCATTATAATCTATTTTGTATTTTAGAAATAATTTTCAGTTTTATTAGATGGACCACTATTGTTATTTCAGTAATATAGCCTTAACATGTGAGTACAATTTCATATAAGAGATTTTAAATAAACTTGACTGCTTTGGCCATGTCATACAGCATTCAGTTGTGTCTTGGGTTTGACAGCATCAGCATGTTAGTGTTGGACCTCACTGTGCTGCTGCCTCATCCCTATGTCCCAGCCTCTTTCTCTTCACTCCATCTTGCCAGCCTTATGCTCCTTATCCATCCTTTCCTCTCTTGCTTCCCATGATGGACAGTGATCACAAAACCACATGCACAAACACTCAGTACTCTGAAGCTTTCAACAAATTCAAAGTGGCAAAGCCATCGAGTACTTTTCTCTACTCTTATGGTGTAGGATACCTTATTCCCAGTTAGTGCTTCAATCACTATATGGCCAAGGAAGCTTTTCTTAAGTTCCTTGTGGTAGAATGCATGGTACTACTCTGTGAGTTTTCCCATTCATTGGTTTGTGTATCTATTACAGCAGTTATCATGTTATCTTTTAATTCATTCACATGAGTTTTTCTGGGATATGAGCAGTAAAGGTAGTACTTCAATATTACAAATGATTAATCTATAGAGGATTACTTTCTACCATCATGAAAAGCTAATGTGATTATATACCTATGTGTTATGACACAAAGTACTTTGCTCAATGTTATATTTGCATAAATGGAATCTGATTTTTTCTTTTTTTCCCCTTTTACTTTCTTCATGGTTAATAAATAGATCAGTTTCTGAGGTGGTCTATTACACCACGCATTTTCCTCTCATGAGACCTCTGGCACAGTATACTTCGAGTATTAACACATCAAACCAACTGAATGTTTTTATTAAAATGCAGATTCTGGTGTATTTGATCTGGGATAGCTCCTAAGATTCTTTATTTCTAACAAGCTTGCAGGAGATGTTGACACTGATCACCTAATAGGCTCTGAAAATATGTTTTCATATCTATGAATTGAATGAGTTACAAGGCCTGGCAGGAAAATGTTTATTGCAAATGAAGTTTCAGTTCTAAAACTGACCAACACTATATATGGTTAAAATATCTTTGGAAGCATGATAGAAGTTGCCAAGGTAGAAAAGAGCACAGCTTGTCTTAGTAAGTTCCATAGTGATTCTTCAGAATTGGTATTGATTGTTAATTCTTTGGCTAAGCACCAGGTGATGGGATCCTTGTACTTGTATAGGGCATGCTATAAAAAAAATGATTTTTTAAAAGTAAAAGACAAATATGTAAATATTTTTAAACACTAGAGTTACAGTGCTCATATTCTGGGAGGCATGCAGAAACTATAACTGTTGAAAGAAAAATACTCCGTACCCTCTCATTTCACATTTGTTTTTGAGCATTGAATCACTGAACAGAATGGTAAGCTGAGCTCAAACTCGGCTAATTACTATAATTGTCAATTTCTCTTCTTATCATTGACCAAATGGCATAGTTAAATATATATAAATTGCATGCATATAGTGCTACTCTTTTTGTAATATCAATGTCAAACATATGGAAGGTTTTGGATATTCTTGTATCTGTAGATTGAGATCAAAAGTTCAGGATTTTCCTCACAGAGGACCTGTAAGTCAAGGCCTGCAAAGCAGTGAAATTCAATATGCAAAGCCTGTTGTAGAATACTGAATACCATAATAAAACACATTTCTGATCCAATCTAAAATGTCATCTTCAGATTCCCAAGATAAGCCAGTGTGACATGGTCTACATGGTTTTTCCATAATTCTTGATTACTTTTTATGGACTATTTTCTAATAAAAAAACTAGATAGCTTTTCAAACTTTATTGCCATATAGTTCCCATTCCCTTCTTGAGGAGACAAGTTGATCAGGAATACTATGCAATTCTGGAATATTCATTTCATTTTCACAAATAACATTGAAATTGAAAGATTTTAGATTGCTTTAATAAAACCTACTGAATGTTTCCACTCATGTGACTAAAGATTGGGGAATAATCAATATTTCTGGAATCTATTTTCATGCTTGTATCTTGATTTCATAGCATTTGTATAACTCTATACAAGCTAATACAATTTTTGAAAACGAAGATACTTCTAAGTATTGTGAATGATTGACTTCTCTAACCTCCCATGCTCAGAGTCAAGCTGGACTACCAGGCTGCTCTCAATGTCTCTGAGCAAGTTAATCCTGCCTCCTGCCTAAGGGTTCTCTGGGAGATGATTGAAAATTTGTAAAGATATGAAAACACACTGGAACTGTCATAAACAACTAAGCGATGTGCCTTCTAAGGTGGACAGATTCTTGGTAGGCAGCCCTAATTGTTGCAATCGCTTTAGGTGTTCTAATGCACTCAGCTGAATTATGCACCACACTGCTTCTGAATGACACAGCCATTTCTGACTCCATTAATATGGAAGATTTCAGCCAAATGCTCTTAAACGATAGCTTCTCTTTATTTGTAATTTCAGACTCTATTGATTTCCTTCTGTTCCCTTCATTATGATTTCAATTGATTACCTTGGCAACTGCAATAACAATGATTGCACTTGACACTGTCTGAGACTCTTGAGATGGTATTTGAATAGGAATGGTATAATTTGGGGGAAAGTGCCTGCAAGAACCTGTCATTAACAGTACACTTACACTTTACTTTTATTGACTTTCCTCTCTTTTGAGTAGGCCCTTGTCACAGAGTTGGCTGTTAACAGGACTACAGTTGTAGTTCAGATCTCTGCAGCTCTTCAGAAGGTAAAAGACTCTTATTATTAAAGAGAATGGAGAGGGTTACATATATAGGCACACATACACTCTCACACATGCACACATAATGCAATGTTTAGGTGCATTTGTGTGAGAGTGTGTGTGGGCACGTGCCTGTAACTGTTGCTGCTTTCTCAGTGTTGCAAGCCCTATAATTTCCATTCAGGTCAGTTTACCAGCTGGGGTGGACATGTGATGGCAGTTCAACTCTTAGGGCATCAGAACTGAGACCAAAGACTCCAGCCAAGTTTTGATAATGAATTCTGTACTACAGCTTTATTAGGCTCTTAAGAAAAAAAGGAAACAAACAAACCTGCTTTATGTTATTGTCACACCACAGAATTTAAAATGCAAAGGCTCAGCTGTGGATTTTAAGCTGTGAATTTTATGCAGGCTCTTAGGGTCACCACTCCAGCTCAGTTGGCCCTTCCTGATAGTCTGCTTCTGTGACAGATCCACAGACAATATTGGCTGTGCAATACAAAGGCATCTGTGGTCACATTTCCTAAGTTTCTTCTTCCACTATTAATCATTTGGGTAATAGCACAAGTTTTCTGGGACAAGAAGAAGTGTTTCCATTTTGCAGGACTTCCCAATATGTTAGGAATACTAATTTTCATCAATTTTCTGCTGTGAGGCTGCTGTTCTGCCCATTCTTTGGAAAGGGCAGCAAATGTAACATTTGATTCCTATCAAAATGTTTGACTTACTTATTTAACAGTTACCTGGAAGCCTGATACAGGGAAAAGAATCATGTGTCAGAACTTCACAGACCTAGAATCCAGGCTCACTTGTGGTATGGACCACCTGAGCTTTTGTGATTTATTTTACTTCTCTGGATCTCAATTTATTCTCCTGTAAAGCAAAGTAATTGAATCCAGTTATGTCTATGGCCCTTTCTAGTTCTACATTTTTGTATAATATTTGACAAAGTAACTTGGTGAGCCAGCTTATTGTGTATAAATGTCAATGAATTTAAATAGAGAAGAAAATATCTGGCATAAAATGTGCACAGTGTTTGCAAAATTTGCAAACTTGAAAACAAATAAATACCAAAGAGGTTTCTTGAATTCAAGCTATTTTCTTCTATTCTTCCAACTCATTCATCCTTGCCTTTGCCTTGTGCAGCTCCATTGCTTTTGCTGAGCTGAAAGTTAATTAGATTTGATCAACTCTTTCCTGTTTATTTGGAGGACACAGGATTTTAGCTCGATCCTCAGTATAATCAATTTTTAATTTCATATTTCTTCAATTTTTGCCCCATTGTGGTGTGATTATATGTGCAGGAGGCTTGAGAAAGGGAAGCCTACCACACTGACAACTCAGATTCGAAAATGGCAAAATCAGCTTTTTCAGAATCACTCAACTACATCAGTGACTGAGCTGAGATTTGAATGGCAAAGTCCTCAGGAGGCACTTTCGATCTGTTGGTAAGGTATACGTTGATTGTATATTGTATCTTCCACTATGAAATGTGAGACAAGGTAGGGGAGGAACAAATAAAAGGCAGGAAGAGCCAAATGAAAAGGAAATGGAGAGAAGGCTGATGTGGGAGAAGACTGATAAGCTAGGCTGTTTCCAGGTTCCCTGAGTCTGTCCTTTACCAAGACTACATTTTCACTTGATTTTGACACGGTCCATCCCTTATTCTTGCCAGAAGTGAAAGCAGCATCTTCTGGATGAGAAGTCTTCATGTCACCATATTTAAGAATGCCATTCACCCGTCAACCTCAGTTCAGACTTGCTTGTCAGTGAGTAATCATATTGCCAGTGGTCCTCAAAGGAATTGGAGTAAACAGTTGGACAGATGACAGTTCCATCCCCTGACAGCACTGAAGAATAAATGCAAAATGTAATTGTGATAAAGGAAGCCAGGTGGAAAGGATCATCCCCCTTTTCATGAATAAGTCTTACCCATATCACATTGCTACCTAATGAAAACCTTCAGTTGGAGATTTCTGTCATTGAAGCTGATGGCAACCACTTTGTGTTGAAACCTGCTATAGGATTAGAGATTGGGGGCCCAGAATTTTTGAATCTTCATAGGTCTTGGCAACTGCTTCCTTTCTAAAATGAAAAGTTAATTAAAATTGGAGAATACTTATAAAACAGAAGTGCCAACAAAGACTTGAATAATATTACTCATTTTTATAACAAACCTTTAATATATTAGATACTGTTAGATTCTTACAAGAAAACCAATGTGTAGACATTTACATTTCCTTGAGTCAGTGGAGGAACTAAACTAGAGTTTACAGAAATAATAACAGCCAAATTTAGGAACTGACAACACATTTTACATCAAGTTAAGATATTTTTGCCATCATGATATAGTTTCCTCCTGGAAAAGTGGAATCTGTACTATGAAAAGCCTTATTTGAGAGATCATGTCAAGGTAGATTTGGATGTGCTTGTGAAGAAGCTGAGGTAATTTTGTTCTAGGTTAAACAGAGCTCTGAACCTTAGAAGTTATGGCTGCTAACACAGTAAAATCCTTTGTTGGTGTCACTTCCAAGACACTGCAATGCATCCTGGGATCTTTCTTCTTCTGCCAGAGTCTCCCCATTAGGACAGCAGACCACCTAATAGCTGGTCAATATGTGAAACTGGTGCAGAACTTTGGAATGAGCACATTTCCTTTGTGTTGTTGCCCTTTTGATATGGTTGCTTGCATCTTCATTCCACTGCCAGGGAATGCGTCGTTTCATGAGGGCATTTGAAGGAGATGCTTTTTTGTTTAGTGATTTTCTGCACCAGCAGTTTCCTCATTTAGAGATTGAAATGGATATACTTCACCTTGGGAAGTGATGTTCTAGAATCTGTTCCTTTTCTGTGAGCAGCCAGGTGGCGGGGACACTGCAGATACAGGATGAAAGAGGACACAGTGCTGCAGAGAAGCACAGGGTCTGTGGAGAGGGCATCAAGGTCCAGGAGTTGATTCTAACTCTTGCTTCCAATAAATGAAATAAAATAACCAGTTTGCTTGCCAAGACTGTGATAAAAAACCTTATGGAATGTATAGGGTCAGCAATGTGGTTTCTACTAAGGGTTTTAAAATATACTTGTAAGAAGAGTTGTTGATGTTTGTAAAAGTACTTGTTGTATAAAAGTTTAGTAGAATAAACTAAAGTGGAGGCCATAGTAGAGACATTGGTGACGGGATTTATCAAAAAGAGAAACAACTAGATCTGAAGAGGAACAAAACACTCAACTGAAGTTCACCACAGGAATCACTGCATTGCTCCCAGTCATTGGGAAAAGAGTTTTCCTATAACAACATAATCTCTTCCTAGTGCATTATCTGGGGATCAAAAGAGAAATCTCAGGCACTAGATAGATCTGGATGCATATTTTCATTGTGCTACTGACAAACTATGTGGCCTCAGAAGAGCCACTGAATTTTTGTGAACCACAATTTCATCTGTGAAATGAAAATAAAAATTGTACTACTTTGTGAGCACATACAGCACTTGAAAAAGGCAGCTATTAGTGCCACAGTTATTCAACTCCACGAGGACTCCGTTGCTATATTAGCATTGCATTTGGTAATGTTTGTTGTTTGTTCTATTGTTTGATCACTTCTCTGGTCTTTTATTCTAGATATAATTCCCAACAGTTATCACTTTGCCTTTTATTTTTAGATATGTTCTAATAGATCAGGCAATAGAGAAAGAATGAAGGCATGCCCTCCATGTGTTAGCAAGGCTAATGGAGAAGCTCAAAACATGACAGAGCTTGTAGTTACTTGGCTGTAGAGGTGTAGTTTGTCTCATTTCAACTGATTGTCGTTCGTTCACAACACTCTAAAGATAGTGAATCTGCAAGCTCTTAATTGGCGTGGTACATGTTAACAAAAAGGAAACAAATGAACACTACTGTGTTCTATTAAAACTTGATTTATGAACACTAATGTTGATACTATATGTATTTCTACATATCATTAAATATCCTTATTTTGACAGTTTTTCAACCATTAGCTCATAAGTTTTCTAAAGGCAGGCCATGTACTAGGTTGGGGGAAGCCTTAGTTTAAGTTCTTTATTATTAAAGTGAGCTTTTTCCTGGTCCACAGTGAACTACCTAGGTACAAGAAGTGACTCTGAGGGAACATGAAGGAAGCATATAATAGGAGGAAAATGATCTATGTCTGAGGAGGGGAGTCTGGGAAACTGATAAAACCTAAGGAGATGCAGTCAGAAACAACCAGTATTTGATGGTGAGGAATTTATGCAATCGGTGTCTGAGAGCATCTTTAAAGTTTTTCTAGTTTTGTAATATAGTAAGCTTTGTCAGCTAAAGTTAGCAAAGACAACTTAGCCTAACCTTGTATTGTGGGAGGCTGGGCAGGAAGATAGAAGCATAGTAAACAGCTTTTAGGTGTGAGTAAGCAATTTATCTCATCTCTTGCATCCAGACTCTCTGTTAGGGCCAGACTCTCACCCACCACCCTTCTCCTTCTTCAGCAACCTTTTTAAGATGGAAGAATATGGGGATAAGAACAACTGAAAGCAGAGAGAGAGAGAGAGAGAGAGAGAGAGAGAGAGAGAGAGAGAGAGATAAAATGGTAAGAAAGGAAAGTTTCAGGTCACTTTCATCTACTGAGAAGTCTTCCTTAACCCTGCCATGTATGCAGGGCTTACCTTATGAACATACTTCAGACAAGATTCTGGGGTTTTAGGTGAACATTTAACATTCACCTGAATCATTCCTAATGCTGTATCTTTATATGTTTCTAAACCAAATCTTCACCTCTCAATTCAGAAAGAGCACGTTACATTTCACATATTGCCCTGAAAGTATTTTGTAGGAAATATCAGTACTTCTGGAGAAAACCATGTACTATGAAACCTTTGAGCTATGAGATTCTGATTCTAGGCTAGCTATGTTAAAAGATGTAACTTGTAGATAGCTGGGAGAAATAAAAACTCATTTTTGACAAGAGACAAGCATATTCCATCCACTGAATTTTGAGTTCACTGGTCCCTTAAAAAGGAGCTAGTTTTACTTTCATTTGTTCACACACATTCTTTTGTTTTGTTTTTAAAAATAGCAGTATGTTTGTAATACATAAGAAACACATTCATGTTTAGAGTTTATCTGCATACTGCATCCTCTCCACTGCCC
Organism: Cavia porcellus; assembly: GCF_034190915.1. Classification (NCBI taxonomy): domain Eukaryota; kingdom Metazoa; phylum Chordata; class Mammalia; order Rodentia; family Caviidae; genus Cavia; species Cavia porcellus. The sequence goes on from NW_026947484.1 coordinate 83,632,776, forward strand.
TATCTCCTTGCCTCCCTTCCAACTACCGCATCCCCAGAACCCCTTCCCATCTCCACCCCCATCTCTACCCTCTGTTTCCTATCATCTACCTATATTTTGCTCTTTAAATTACTTACACATTGGGCTTCCCATATGAGAGAAACTATGTGATATTTGACTTCTGTGTCTGCTTTATTTTTCTTAGCATGAAGAACTCTCCTTACCAATAAATGTATCTATTCATTGAGTTTCCCTTTAAGCACTTTGGGGCATCTGACCAGTACCCATATGAAGGAATTAAATGAAACAAAGATTTATTTTGTATCTGTGTAGGAGATTTTAGTCTGTTTTGAAATTTATCTTTTAAGGTTGCTTCAGGTTTGCAGATTAGAGGTTCAACTGGTACATACCTCTCTCACCAGTGTCACCGACCAAGGTATAGATAAATACACAATATATTTGCTTTTCTTATTTCTACACCTTAATCTCATCCTAATACTCATGTTAAATTTCAAGTTAACCTACTTCAGAAGTCTGAGAAGTGTACAATAATAGTGGCTTTCTGGATTGTGGAAATATTTTTAAATAGCCCAGAGGCACAATGTTCTACATAACAGCATAATGACAGCAATTACAGCATTGCTTACACCTTTCCTTCTCTATTACCTCCAGCTAATAACTCTGCAGCATCAAGGCTGACTCTTCCTTGATGGCTTGAAATAAAATGTTCTCCGTTTATGTTATTCTGCCCATCACTCTTAAATGTCAGCCGATAAATAACATGACTATTTTGTGCTTTTACAGGCCAACATAATTGACAAAGGAAACAAAGTTTTTAAAAGTGAAAACTGTACACGTCTATGAGAACATTAATGCAAATGTTTTTTCTGCTTGGCTGGCTAGAATGCAAGCTGATGAAGAAAGAGCATAACTCTATTACTTGATGATGGTTGCCTGGTATAATGCATTCTCTCTTGAAATAGGTTTAAGACACTAATAGAATTAGTTGCTTATAATTAGGGCTGATGAGATCAGCAGATGAGGTTGGCACAATAAACCATTTCATTGAGTGAGGCAGATTCTGCTGGATGCTTCTTTGGTCCTACACTGTGTCTACCTGAGTCTTGAGGAGACATAGCATTCTCTAGCATGGTAACACTTCTAAAAGCTACTCATTGAGTATATTTTCATGGAATATTATGAGTCATATAATCCTGTTGTATTAGAGGACACTGTCTCATCTCCAACTATTCCTAATAAAATATTAAGTACTATGTAACCAGAAGTATGTTAAAAAGATCTGGCAAAAAAATATAGATTTTACATTGGAAGGTGCCTTTCCTCACAAGCTTATAATTTAGTTGGGAAAAACTAACCAAACTATAGCAATAATAAAACAATATGTGTTTAGTTAGGATACCAATTTTAAGTACAATAGTTATATACAAAACATTGCTTCATGGAGAGCATGAAATTTGAGCTAGATTTGCCTGGCTTGAATGCTGGATATTCCAGGTGTACAATACAAGCAAAGGAGGGAAGTGGGAAGAGCAGGGCACACATGGAATTTGTTGAGGAATTAGGTCTAATCAGTGTGAAGAATGCATTTATGGAATAACAGGAAGGTTAGATGGAGAGTGGAAGAATCGAGTGCTCAGATGACTTGTGGAGAATGGGCAGAGCAGTCCGAACATGGTGCAAAAGCCAGTCAAGGCCATTTTGGGCCTCAATACTGGGAATAAAATAATAAAAAGGGTGACTTATATGAGACGGGTTGAAAGAGAAAGTCCACAAAACTAATAAGCTAGGTAGATAGTGACTAGATCCTCCCCTGAGGGAAGTATTACTGGAATAAAAGAGAGCGAAAAATTCACTGTCTACTGTAAAAGAAGCAACCATGAAACTTTAATTCAATAGAATAAGTACTATTGTATATATTTATGTATAAGGTTATAATGTACTCATTGCACAAAACAAGATAAAGCAGTCTTGTGTTTCATGGATCTGCATTGGGAGTATAGACACAAACAAGCAAATGTCAAAAAGTAAGCTATACAGACAGATTGGGTATTTGTTTTATCTATGGTAATCAGGCAAGGTTTTATGAAGATGCACTGTGACATTGAAAAATGAACACTGGGGAAAGAAACTTTAGGAACATAAGCTTGGTTCTGGGCAGAAGACAGCGAGTATAAATAATATAATAAATATGAGAAGTACAAAACAAAGAAAGATCTAAGTCTCATAAAGAAAGTTCAGAACTTACCAAGAAAGCAATAAGGCATCAAAAAGTATTTAAGTAATTAATTATTTTAAATATTTAAATTAAGTAATTTAAGTATTTAATTAATTCATCAATTAAAAAATTAATTGATGAAATCCAGGCTGAAAACGATGATAGTGATGATGAATTCAAGGTGGATTGAAGGAAGTCCCTGGAGGAGACCCTGGTGATGAGGAAGTCAGCTTTAAAGTTCCTTATGAATTGTAGTCATAATGGAGTAAACAATTTAAGAGTCCTCACAAAGGTAAGATTTTAAAAACTTGACTATTAACTCAACATAAAGTTGAGTACTGAGTATTTATATAACTAAGATTTCTTTGTATGTATAGTGAGTAGGTTGTAATATCCTAAACTGAAATAGAAATACAGAACTAAGGTAGACTTAGGAATTCATCCAAAATGAATTCTACTGAGGACATAACTGAGTTTGAGATGCTGATAGGTCTCTAATATGAAAATGTCTAAGACCTTTATTATAAAAATAAAATATTTTCCTTTAACCAAGAGATAAAGCCAATTTGGATGTCTTTGGACACAGAAGGGTGACAATATTGAATACTTGTGTTATACTGGATTACTCAAGATTAATAACATAAAAAATATGGACCACTAAGTGGATCTTAGACTAAGAAATAAAAGCACTTAATAGCTAAGAAAAAAGGGGAAAAAACTTTGAAAGAGTTAATAATAGCAAGAGAATTGAGGCAAATTTATTCATTTACTTATTTTTGGGAGGTACAAGGAATTGAACTCAAGACCTCACAGTAATTATATTTTAGAACCAGATAATAAGAGGTTTCTAGAGAATGATCAGTTGGACTTACATACAGTGAGTTAAGATTATGACAGAAATATCATTGGATATAGCATTCAGGAAGCTCACAGTGACTTTCATGGAGTGTCATTTCAGTAAATGATGAAAATGAAAGTCAAATTGTATCAGGTGACAAAAGAATGGGAACTAAGTAGGGCATTGAGAGCATGTTATTTGTTTTCCTGTAAAAAAGCATTAAACATTGAAGGGACAAAATAGGACCACAAAGCTTGCAGAGGCAACTGAGTTCCTGAGAACTCAGAGCAACTTAATATGAGTATGGAGAGAAATGCATGGAAAAAAGAGAGACCAAAGATATGTGGGAATGACGTCTTCTATCGCCATAGAAAAGATATGGGAATAACTGACGAAGAAATAGACGGGAATATTATCAGGTATTAACCTAAGAGAGAAAAGCAAAACACTTTTTCTTTGGGGTTTACATAAACAGGTTCTCAATGAAATACTTTTTGTTTTTCTTTTCAGATACTATCAGATTCAGATAATTTGATTTTTGATCAGGCTATTGGAACCTTAGATAACATTATACAGATGTAAACTGTATGTGAGCCAACAGTTTAGTGGCTCAGCAACCATAGGTAGAACTGATAGAACCCACTCAATTCCATTTTGTATTTTCTGCATTGATTCAATTCCCTCAGACTTGGACCTCTCATTCAAAGAGCACTTGATTTTCAATCTTATTTTTAAATTTTTTTTATTATGTTGAAGGTAGTAAAATACAACAGAACAAGATGGAACAAAGCCAATTTAGACATTGTAGTAAATATTGGTACAGAACTTCACAGCAGGTACCAGGATAACAGTAGTAGTTACTACAGTATATCTCATTATCTTCATAATAATTGTTCTTTCAATCAGGTATAGGAACATAACACAAAATACAGAACATTATAGAACTTATAAAAACAGAATATTGAATATAGCAGTACCATTAATCAGAATAAAGCAAAACAGTGGTAAAAATATTTGCCTTCAAAGAAATGGTAGAAAGAAATCCCCCTTATTTGCTATCTTGCTTATAGTCAACCTCCCAAGAGATACTCAGATCTTTGGCACCAATTTATTAATGGGGAGTTGGGGTGGGGTGTTTGATTCTTACCCCTTTCATTGGTAAGCTCACTACCACTTAGGAAGGAAGCTAGCTGGTTGTTTGGTTTCCCAGCATCCGAAGTTCTAACATGGTGCAGATCTCAGGAGAAGCTGGTGGTTCTCCCCGCTAAGGCAGCTGCAGCCTGCCACACCATAGCTGTTTATCAGGGAGGCAAGCTGGTTTCTTGGTTACCCAGAACCCTAAGTTACAACATGGGCATGGATTTCAGGAGAGGCTGGTGGTTCTTGCTCAGGGACAGTCGCAGCCTGCCACACCACAACCACTTACCAGGGAGGTGAGCTGATTGCTTGGTTTCCCAGTGCCCTAAGTTCCAACATGGCATGGACTCAGGAGTCACTGGTGGTTCTCCTCCTGGGGCTGCCACAGCCGGCTACACCACAGCTGCTTACCAGGGAGGCAAGATGGTTGCTTGGCTTCCCAGCACTCTTAAGTTCCAACATGGCGTGGATCTCAGGAGTTGCTGGTGGTTCTCACCTTGAGTGGCCATAGCCTGCCACTCAATCTTATTTTAATAACCACCTCTAGGATTGTCTTAAGGTTTCCAGGTACTTTGTTTACTTTCTTTGCCCATCTGAGTTTACTGCTATACATTCTGGACCCAATTTGTCCTGAAGGTGAAAACAGTCTGAGTAAATGCTCTAGTGAACTTCTGAGCACTGAGGAGCTCAAACAATGTTGGGTGACTCTTGGACAAAAAAAATTGCCCCATTTCTGGAATATTGGGCTTCTGTCAGGAAAGAGATCTAATTAGAAGAAGAAGGGTTTGTTTTCAGTTCTGTTGAGAATATTTTGACCAAAGATCATCCAAGGACAGATACTTTTTAGGAATTTATGGTGTTGTCATCCAGATAAATAACCTCCAGTTTCTTTTGTCTAATAAAAATTGACCACCTGTACAATGAATATGTATATATTATATATAAAATTTATGTATACATATGTATGTGACCTGGAGCTTTACTCTAGATAGATAGATAGATAGATAGTAGATAGATAGATAGATAGATGTATTTCTGAAGGTATATCTTATCTACATATTATCTTTGGACCCATCCACATCTTCTGCAATATCTTATATTTCTATTTATGTGTGAATTTCATATGTAACCAAATTAGTATGTGCTTCTAAAGTTAAGTATCATGCATTTGCATAATTTTCTCCAAGTAAAGAGTATTAAATGCTCATTTAATTTTTCTGGTAATGATATTGAATTGTTTCAGAACAAATTTGTGTAATCCCTTTCTTCCTCTATTTAAATTATTATTTATTTTGCAATGCTGGGGGTCAAACCTAGGGCCTCTCAAATGCTAGGCAAATGTTCTTCCAGTGAGATACATCACGAGTCCCATTTTATTGGGTTTACATAACCAGGTTCTCAAATTGCCAGTTTCCTGTGATGAACTATGATTGACATGTGTAGCCTAGACCCAGTCTCCAACAGATAGTCTGGGAGAAAGAAGAATGCCTTGAAAGGTTCTGGGAGACTTTTTGTTGCCAGCTTATCCATCTCCAGGGAAATGCATTTGAGAATAGTCAAAACCATAAGATATCCTCAGACTTCTATATTACCTTCATTTCCATTTACTGACCAAAGTGTAAGTCATTAGGAAGATTCATTCTACCAAAGATCTGTGGAGAATTAGCTGAAATAGAACAAAATGATAGGGTGAGCCAGAGGTGATCTATTTTTATGAGTGTTGGATTAATATATTTAATAGTTGTAGAAATGAGGGAATTTGATATACTCCTTTAAGGAGGCCAGCCAGAAAATCCTCCTTACATGGGAGCTGCAAATCTGGCTTGTGTTCACGACAGAAGTCATCCTATTGTGAGCAGAACATTACAGTAAACACCAGTTATGACAACTGGCTATACAGGATTCTCCAGTACAGCCCAAGTTCTAAATAACACTCATAGCTATGAGCTGCTAAGATTTTTTTCTTCCCCTTTACCAAAAAAAGCCTTTTTATTCTCTTCTACCTAAATATTCTCTGCAGGCCAATTGCCTGTGGCACTAGTAACTAAGAGCTTAACTTCTGAAATTAAGCTTTAAGTTTCAGGTTCAACATCATCTTGCCCCTCATTAACTGTTTAATCTTGGGAAGGTTGCTTAGCCTCTAAAGTTTTATTTCTTCTGCAAACACTATGGCTAACATTTCTTCTAAGGACATATTTGTAAGGTCCTCCTCTGTCAGGGTGGTCATACTCTTTGACGAAGTATGCAGGTGTATGAGGGGTGTGCAAGAAGTGAGGAGACAGGCAGGGGACACCTGCCTGGCCAGCCAGATCAGCTGAATCAACCTTGGCAATCAATGGGGTGACAGTTATCACAACCATATCGCCTTCACGTGCTAGAGTTTCTTCTGTTTTCTACTCCAAATTCATTAACTGCTTTTTCCATCCTGTTATCAACCCAAGAAACAAACTGTTACAGATAAAGTAGCCATTTAATTTGTTGGTATACCTAGGTGTCAAAAAAAAAGGAACATGGGTATAACAAGAAGGTTCATTGATATTTAAGCTGGCAAAAGTATAAACTGGTACTGTCCTAGGGAAATCTAGAAATATAGTTTATGTTTTATGGTCTAAAACCTGGAAATGGAATATGTTAGTAAATTTATTTGCCCCCTAGTTCCTAGAGAGCTGGAAAGAGATTAGAAAAGGGAAGAGACTCTTGCTAGGATATTGATTTCCCTTACTTACTCTTTGTAGTATCTCATGGTCAGCTAATGCTATCAACCATGGCTCAAAAGAGCTGCCAGGCGAATTTCCTCATGCAGCTGTCTCTGTGATCTGGTCATTGTTTACTTTCTTCCACCTTTCAGTCCTCATAGTCACTAATTTTCCTCCTTAGCAACCCCAGAGCACTATACTATCACTTGAGGTTCCTCCAAAATGCCCACTTTATCAATAGTTCCTCTTCAACTCTCTTCAGATGAACTTGGACTGAGGGTCCTATTTGTTTGTTGCCAAGATCTGGATGAATACAATCCAGGTCACTACTGTTTCTATCTCTTACAGTTTTTGATGGGAGTCATTCATGGGATGTTATCATAAAAACTGGCCGTCATGAATTATAAATTATGCTTTGCATATTTTATCTCAGTTGATCATTGGAATATGTATGTGAGGAAAGTAACATTGTGTTCCTACTTACTAGGTAAGGAAATATAAACCAAGTGAGTTAAAAGACAGTGCAAGATTATAGTACTGATTTGATCATTACATAACATAAACACATACACTAAAACATCATATTCTACCCGCAAATAGTTACAATTATATGTATCAGCAAATTTTAAAATAACAGATTTGATATTTGAATTTAAGCCTATTGAGCCCAAAGCTGTGTTCTCTTCTTCTACCACATTATAATAATGTTTCTAAAGAAAAAAGTCTGATCTGACTTTTCTCTTTCATCTTCTCAGATCTTTTCATCATCACTAAACATCAGTTAAACAGAACTGATGCTCATTTTGAAATTTGAAAATTTGATTAATTTGGGGATCAGAAAGAAGGAAAAATGTGAAGCAAATGGAAGAATGCAAGAGAAATTTTTTCAGTGGCTATAACCAAGTAGTCCTGATCTTTGCTAGTTTTTTTTTCCCCCCTAAACATAAGGTCATGGTCACATTTGTGCTGTGACTCTGAGCAATCAATTTTCATGTCCTCAAAATGCCTGCCAAGTGCTTCTGGGAATCCTTGAAATGATGTCCTCGTATTTATTAGTCCATAAACCAGAAGCCTGGCAGACGTCTGCCCAGTTTCTCTTATGTTACTCTTGCTCTTTCTCATTGATAACATCGCCTTTAAAGCAACTTAAGAAGCCTAATCACTGACTGCTGATTGTGTCACAACAAAGAGGCCACCATCTGCTATAGCCCCTTTGTCCAACTGTCCCCGAACCTTGGTATACTAGCAGAACAGAAGAAAGGGCTTCCTCCTTTGCTGAACTCCACCTGGTCAGTTAGATCCTGCAGCAATAATCTTCAAGGCAGAATTTCGCAAGCCCTCAAAAATTCTTCAGTTTCTCCTCCCCATCCCTCAAGCCTCAAGAACACAAACTATGTCCCAATAGCTGGATAAGAAGTGGGCTCTATTCTTTGCACTTACCCCTCTTTCTAGTGAACCTTTTCTTACCCTTAATAATTGCCAATCCTCCAATTATAAAGTACAAAACTGAAATCCCCATGTGCAAAAACTGATGAATGCAGACCTTGGGCAGGTGGAGCACATTAATTGCTTGCCTATCAGCTGTGCAAGCTCCACATCCCTGCTACAGTGTGTGCTAGTTCAAACTTATGGTTTCAGAATCAACAAAAGCACCAATTTTTGAATCAGAAAAATCTCTGCAAGCAAGTTTTGTTGGAAAAATGGGTAAACCACTGTCATGAAAGGTCTCTTTTCTGTGAAGATCAACATGCCCATTTTTCCTCAAAGACCAAGTGGCATTTATGAACTAACAAAATTAGGAATCTAGAAAGCCTTTATCGCCACTCCATTTCTGTGATTTACTGACTTGATCTTTGGCTTTGGGCAAGTTGCTTAACCTCACTATGTCTTTGGCTCCTTGTCTAAAAATAAAAAAGAACTAAAAAGTCTTCTGATTGGGGAGTTATGTGGATCATTTAATTAATGATCAGAAAATTCTATATAAATGTTAAGTAGTCTTACTATTCTTGCAGCAGGAGACTACTGATTTATATTCAGCAGTGCAGCAGGCGTCCTTCTGTCATTTGGTCCCCTCTGGGTGCCTCTCCCAGTTGCCAATTTCACAGCAACCCCGGGACTGATGTGACTCTCAGCCTCCATGTCAATTCTACCCAACTTACCCCCTTTCAGAAAACAAAGTGACAGCTACTCCACTCACAAGGATGGGCACCATCAGTATTTCTATCCATTGTGAGACATCTTTAGTCCTCTACTATAAGACAAAGGAAGTAGGCTGGTTTGCTATCTGTTCTCAGATACATTGCTCATATATAAACCTGCATCCACATACCAACAGATGGACATGCACACACACACACACACACACACACACACACACACACACACACACACACCTCACATCTAGAAATTCATCTAAGTTGGAACCTTAACTGTCAAACAGTGGAATAGTCTAATGGGGGAAGCAATAACTTAGTTAGCTGCAAAGATGCAAAACTCCTAACACCACTAATGCTGACAAGTTGTACAACATTCTTTAGTAGATTTTTCTTGGACAGTGGGTAAAAGCCCTTGCCTTCCCAGAGCACATGTAAGCAAGCTGTCAGGTGCAAGCCTTCTCATTTTCATGTCTCTGTGTTATCTAGTCTTTTTTCATCAAATATTTTTGTTAAAGATCTAGCTCATGTATAATCTCTTCTCCAAGTGCATCTTTGGCTTTCCAAGACTTCAGTATCTTCCATCTCAACATTGCTTTCATGTTAATGACCCTTCATTTGGTTCTAAATACTTTACACCTTTCATTGCTGTTTACCTTTGCAAGAGTATCCCAGATATTAACAGGGTCTCTTGGCTGTTTGAGATCAAACACAAATTTAAAACTCCATTTAACATATACAGAAAATGCAATGCCCTCCTCCAGATTTGCACAAAGTCCTTTAGGGACTTACATTTTTTGTGGTCACCTCTCACTATAGGCTCAAGTCTCTTTTGAAATATTACAAGATACAGCTTTTCTTATCACCCCAGGGTACTGTCTTTGTTCTATTTGGATAAACTTAAATGTGAAAGTCAGCACCCTCTCAATTTCCACAAACCCTCTTTCCCTGATTGGGAGCGCTCACAGAGCAGCTGCCATTACTGAGGAATAGGAATCATAGAGAGGGATCCCACTTTACAGCAACACAAACATCTTCAAACTGAATACAGGCAATCTCCTTACATATCCCCACTCCTCTCCAGAGACATTTAGGTCATACCCAAAGCTCAGGCCATCTGTCTGGTATCTCTGTCTCTTTGTCCCATTCTTTGCCACAAATAGAACAGAATTTTTTCTCTCTCAGAGTACATGAGGCATAGCTTTTCTTATTTGGCCTCTGGATATTCATGCCACACATGTCTTGCCTTTTGTCTCTAGATATTTTCTCCCAAAACACAGTCCTTTCTCAAGAAAAAGTTCTGTGCCTGCTGTTTTGATGTCATTATTTTATACCACTACATGTGCATCCTCAGTCCAAATTATAGTAGCAGCTCTTCTAGGCTGGATTTCTCCTCATTCTTATTTTATATTTTTAATGTTCAATACAACCTAGGTGCTTTGGGAACTGACTGATGATGAAATAATTTCTGGGTGTAGAGCTTTGTGTTTGGCACTTTTGAGATCACAGAGGTAAATATGATATAGAATCTGTCCTGAAGAAGCTCATGGTATGTTAGAACACTTAAGTGGGGGATCAAGAGATAGAAGAAAAATAAGAGAAAAGGAAGTAAAAAGAATTAAGATGTGTTATGTGCATGTTCCCATGAGGACTATAATCATTATGTACTACAAACATGCACTGATAAAAATAACTTTTTAAAAAAGAGTTTAGGTGTGATATAACTAGAAATGTAGATCAGGAATAGTACACTGGCATAGCATGTGTGACACCCAGAATCCCATCTCCAGTAATACAAGAAGAGGAAGAGGAGGAGGAGTAGGAAGAGGAGGAGGAGGAGGAAGAGGAGGAGGAGGAAAAGAAAGAGGAAAATTTAGATGTACTAATGATGATGATGAGAAGGAGTTTACTGATGGCTGACAACTAACAATAAGATAGAGAAAATAGCTTGGCTTGGATAGGCAACTTAATACACAAACATTTACACACTGGTAATTAGCAGTAAAGTATATTTAGTTATATCTATATTTATATACTCACACATTTGTGTGTAGTGTTTCCAGTGTATAGGATTTCACATCATGATGAAGTATCAAGGAATTTTTTTCTATAAAGATTTTTATTTCTCATCACTTAAAATATGTGTTTATTTCAATATTTTTCATTTTAAATTATCATGTTAAAATTATTTGAGATTCAAGCATACATTTAAAGGATAAAATTTCCAACTTTTACTAAGTATAACTATTTTAGAGCTGATTATATAATACTGATTAAATATTTGAAGTCTTCTGAGTCACTGATTCTCTTTCAGCCTAGATTCCTTTCTCCCAATCAGATATAATTAATCTAATATTATAGGTATCCATTCATGCTTTCCCAGATCACACTATAATAAAAATTTGCACAAAAAGCCTTCTTGGCAGCAGACTTTGATTACATGCTCTCAGTGTTTATTTAACCCATTACCCAGACCAAGATGGATTCTTAATTGTCTTTGTATCCCAGGGGGTGTATATTTTACTAATTCATCATTTAAGTGAGGGTGCACCCCTTCATAACTTCTGGCTTTAGAATGGATTATCGACTTCAGCTTCCCACTGTGTGTGGGCTGAAAGTCTGCGTGGTCTCCTGGGATAGACATAACCATTGAAACAAAAGCGCATACTCATTCACGCTCCCCATTCTCAAACCCCGTGCCTTCCCATGGGAGCAAGAAACTTTACGTTCAGTTTACATTTTTGATTTCCAACTTTCTGCTTATTTCTAGCCTCTGGGAATTTGGTTTCTTTCCTTGTGAGCTTAGCTATAAGCTTAAAAGCATGTTTGGTATTTTTATTTAGGGGTTTTGCTCCTTCATATTCTCAGAAATGTGTCCTTATAGACTTTTTTCAGTTCAGTGGTCCCCTTGAGGATTCTTAAAGGGGGCACGTTTGTTTCCTAGTCTACACCACCATGTCCCAAGCTGTAGCCACTAGCCTTCCATACATTTCTCAGCTCTACCAAGAACTTCCCCCTCAACTGTTCTTTCTACCTGAAATACTGCCTCCCAAATTCTTCATTTTAAAGAAAAGAATATATATATATATACACATATGTATATAAATATATATGTGTATATAAATGTATATGTGTGTATATATATGCACACACACATATATATTTCTTTTTTTAAAATTTTATTTAAAAGGAAAAAGAGAAAAAACAAAACAAAGTGGTGTAAGGGTACAAGTAATACAGAACCACAAAAAAAAAAAAAAACCAAAACAGTAAGAAATCACCAGTTAATCGATTACACATTATCATCTTAGAGATAGTTACTCAAGTCACAGTATAAAAGCATACAAAATAGACATTCAAACAGGGAGACTGCAAACAGTTGGGTTCAATGATCCAACCAAAAACATTAATATGGTCATCCATTTAACACCCCTAAACACACTTGCAGTTGTATCCTTTAGAACACTTTTTTTTCCTCTCTTTTTTACATCCAAATTTACACATTTTGGGTTTTATTACTCCCATAGTTCTTATTACTTTTTGGGGGGAAGAGAATAAAACCAAATAGGACAAAACAAAGCTGTAAGTCAAAACCAAGGATAGACATAGCAGATGATGTAAAAACATAGTACAAGGTTATCAACAATGGTTACCATAATGCCTCTTGCTTCCTTAAGAAGAATTGTCTATCTCATTAGGTATTATAAAGTTGAACAAAACAGTAGAGAACAAGACCAATAAAACCTAAACCTTATAACCATTACAGGACTTCCAAAGAAAATAATAGTCAAACCAGAATGGGCATCATAGTGAATCTTCTTGCCTTCAAAGTAGTTGCCTATACCCTCAAACTTGATACAATCATACAGAACGGAACAGAGTCTAATCAGTCAAAACAAGATAGTGCGAGTATTATAGGACTTCAAATCAAGTTAATAGGAAATCAAAGTTACTATAATATATCCTGCTAATTTTTTTATTTTCCCCTTAATTAAAAAAATCATAAAAATAACTAAATTTTTTTAATGAATAAGGGAGAGATTGAGATAAAAGAGGACACAACAACATAACAATACAGGTCAAAGCATGACAGTTTCAGCAACCTAGTGCTTCACCACCAAATAACCCAACTTAATAGTAGTTACCATAGTGTCTTTTTCTTTGAAATATTTGAATATAACTTCATATACTATAGCTTCAAACATATCAAGTCAGTGTAAAACCATTCAAGTGGATGAAAGCATTATAGGGTATTTAGAACCAGCTAACAGAAAACGAACAGTGGTTTCTTTGTGTATAACAATTTTTGTTTATACTGTCACATATAATAAAATCCAGAAAGATACATCATGATAAAACAAATGGAGACAGAAGAGCCATAGTTTGGTGGGGCTTCAAAACAAGATGATAGTAAATCAGAACTAGCTATTATAATGACTTATTTTATTCAAAATAGCAGTTCATTTCATCACAGGCCATAATATCAAATAGCCCACAATAAAGCCATTCCAATTAATGAGTGAAAACTTTATAAGGCTTCAAGGCCACATAATGGGGAATCATGGTTACCACATATTTTATATATTTGAATCATTTCTTACACTAGGAAAACTATTCGGTGTTCACAGATGCGAGTTTGATTTATTTCACTTATGAGTATGGTTTCAAGCTGCTCCCATTTATTGATAAATGCCTCAATGTGACCCTTCTTTATAGCTGAGTAGTACTCCATTGTATAGAAATACCACAACTTTTTTATCCATTCCTCAGTTGATGGACACTTCGGTTGTTTCCAAGATCTGGCGATTACAAATTGTGCTGCTATAAACATAGGTGCACATATATCACTGTGGTATGATGCTTTCAGTTCTTCTGGGAATATGCCTAGAAGTGGATTAGCTGGAACAAATGGGATTTCCAATACCAGCTTTTTGAGAAATCTCCAGACTGACCTCCACAAAGGTTGTACCAATCTACACTCCCACCAACAGTGCAGGAGAGTTCCTTTTTCCCCACAGCCTCTCCGGCACTTCTTGTTGTTGGTTTTCTTGATCCTGGCCATTCTTTCAGGAGTGAGATGGAATCTCAATGTGGCTTTAATTTGCATTTCCCTAATGACCAATGATGGTGAACATTTTTTCATGTATTTACTTGCCATTTGTATTTCTTCCTCTGAGAAGTGTGTATTCATCTCAGATGCCCATTTTGGATTGGGTCTTTGAATTTTGGGGGTCTGAGTTTTTTTTAATTCTTTATATGTTTTAGACAAAAGTCCCTTGTCTGAAGGGGAGTTGACTAAGATCTTTTCCCAGTTTGTGGGTTTTCTTTTCACTATGCTGGAGATATTTTTTTTTGACTTACAGAAACTTTTTAATAAGAGGTGGTCCCAGTTATTGATTCTGGGAAGTATTTCCCATGCAGTTTGAGTCCTGTTAATGCATTCTCTACCTACCCCTATGTCTTCAAGGTTTCTACCCAATTTGTCTTCCAATAGATTTAGTGTTTCTGTTTTAATATTCAGATCTTTGATCCATTTAGATTTTAATTTAGTACATGGTGATAGGCTTGGGTCGAGTTTTAGTTTTCAGCAAATGGAGAGCCAGTTTTTCCAACACCATTTATTAAAAAGACTGTCATTTTTCCAGTGAACCTGCTTGGTTCCTTTATCAAAGATAAGGCGGTTGAGTGTGTTTGTAGTTGTGGTTATATCTTCTAATCTATTCCATTGATCCTCTGCTCTGTTTTGATTCCAGTACCATGTTGATTTTACTACTGTTGCTTTGTAGTTTAACTTCAAGTCAGGGATTATTTGCCTCCTGCCTTGCCTTTGCTGCTTAGAATTGCCTTTGCTATTCTAGGTCTCTTCTGGTTCCAGATGAATTTTAGGAGTGATTTCTCTAGATCTATAAGGTATGTTGGTATTTTTATTGGGATTGCATTGAATCTGTATAACAGTTTTGGGAGAATGGAGAATGGCCATTTTCACAATGTTTGTTCTTCCTATCCATGAGCAAGGGATGTCTTTCCATTTTCTGAGATCATCTTCAGTTTCTTTTTTCAGTGTATTATAATTTTCCCTGTATAGGTCTTTCATTTCTTTAGTAAGAGTAATTCCTAAATATTTCATTTTCTTGCTTACTAGTGTGAAGAGTGTGGTTTCTCTTATTTCCCTCTCTGTGATTTTGTTATTAGTGTATTGGAATGCTATTGATTTCTGAGTATTAATTTTGTATCCAGCTACATTACTGAATTTATTTATTATATCTAACAGTCTTTTAATGGAGTTTAGGGGGTCTTCTATGTAGAGTATCATGTCATCTGCAAACAATGATAATTTAACTTCTTTTCCTATCTTTACCCCTTTTATTTCTCTATATTTCATATATATATATATATATATATATATATATATATATATATGTCTGAGAGAAACAGAAAGGGTCCTGACTGGGTTGCCAAAGACCCTGCCTTTTCTGGGGATTTTTATAGAGCAAACAAACAAGGTAAGGCAGGTCTAAGGTGAGGAAAAAATGGGAAATCATAAGGTGGGCATGAGGTAGGACAGAATTATGGTCCACCAACGAGACTGTGGATATAATTGCTCAGGTAAAATTGATTAAATCAGGTTAAATTGGGAAGTGAGTCATGCAGCCAGGAGGTTTGCATATAGAGCTCTTCCTGTAGGGTTGGGGTTAGTAGCTCCTTCTGGCTTCTTCAAGGTGACCTGACACTTATTTAGAATGTCAATCCCTCATGCTTGTTCTTAGGAAGTATGTATTTGTTTTCCCCTTTATTTTGAGACCTGGTTCACAGAAGGAGGTGTTTGCCTTCCCCACAGTTGCAACTTATCTGATCTTCTGCACTGGCTCCTTCTAGAGCACAGTGCATCTGACTGCCTGTAATATTTCTGTCTGACTTAGCTTCCTGTAATGCTCCCTCCTCTGAAGAAGTACCCCACACTGCTGTGGGGAGCAATGAATGATGGCTATCTGGCTTCTTTGGGCCAAAGGGGGCCATAGCCGTCGATCAGCAGTCAGGGATACTCTACAGAGGGTCTATCTAAATGCCCTCAATCAACATCAGACATTTTCATCTTGGTAGGCATACAGCTTTCAGTCTGGAGGAGAGGAGACAAAGCCAAATTCTAAGTATAGTTTAGGCTGTAGTTCAAGTGTTTTCTCAACATACAGTTCCTTACTAATTATTCTATCCAATTTTCCCTGTCAATGAAGTATCCTTGAGTAATTCCTCTTCCATTATCTTATGTTGCTGTCTAATATAATTCTTTGAAGTTATCTTTCAGTTTTTCTATACTCTTATTAATATGATGCAAGATCTTTGAGAGTAGCAACCCTGGTGATCTAATTTACTATAGTATCATATATGCCTCAGACAGTAATTAGCACAGAGGTGATTTTCAATAAAAAGTTATTGCCTAAATTTATTAATCACTTTGATATATGTAAGGCACACAAGATTTAACCTTGGAGTATTTTTCAATTAATTCTATGTTTTTTAATGTTTTTCTTAGAGATGGAATTTTTGAACAATTCTGGGCTGCCAAATAATCAGCAATAAGGCAAAGAGATAGGATAATGTTCAGTGAATGAGTGAATGAATGAATAGTATCAATATCAGATTAAAAAGAATTTTTCTTTATACTGTTCCAGAGTAGTCAGTATGTCCAACTAGAAAATCTGTTTTATGAAATCATGAAACCATCAAGAAGATCAAGCATTACTAGCTACATAGCAATAATGCTTGGATCTTCTCAGAAAGTTTTGCTCTAAAGTGAAAATTTAATGAGTAAAGAAAAAACACATTTATTCCTCCTTTTACAGAAATAAAACATGAAAGAGAATAATAAAGTGCTTAAGGGCACAAGAAAGGATAGACAAATGCTGACTTGCTAGTTTGTCCATTCATTCAACAGGTATTTTGAGTAACTACAACTGCCTAAAATATGTATTGGCCTTGAGCATACCAACATGGTCTAGGTGTGAACAAGCATGTATTTCTTCCCTGACTCTACCCTTGAGTGCACTTAACCACAATGGTTCTCAAATTTGTTGCACATTTGTATTATTTGGGGGCATTCTAAAAATCCTCATACCCAAAACTGAATACCATACTTGCTAAATCAGAATAAGAATTCAGTGAGGCTTGAGCACTAATAATCTTATTCTCCCCTGAATGATTTCAAAATCCAGCCAAAGGGAAGACTTATTAGTCTACTGCCCTTTCACCAGTTCACATTCTACCAAGAGCCTAATATTTTCCCACTTTAAGTTCCAGAAGGGGAGTAATTGTGCCTATTTCCCTGCAAAATTGTATCCTCAAAGTATAGCATAGTGCCTGAGAAATTATGTGAATTAAAGCCACCAGTTGATTTAAGGAATCAATCTGCAATGTGCTCCAAAGAAGAATATGAAAACGGGAAGAAGAAAAACAAAAGGCTTTACTTACCATTGGAGGAAGTGCTTCCTCACTTCTGATTCCTAAACACAGCCCTAGACTGTCCCCACTGATTCGCTTATAACCCTGGAGGCAGATGCATCCTGTGAGCTCTACATTTGAATGCATAAAGAGGCATACCTGGTTCATTCCGATGATCATCTTCTTCAGAGTGAAGGGAGGCAACATGGAATACACATCCCTCCTTTCCCTTAGGTAGTGTTTGCCTGTGGGTTGGTCACTTGACACTGAAATCTGCCCAGATCTGCAATTGGCTTCCATATTATTGGCTGAACTCCAGGAATCAGTGGTACCCAGTATCATTAGTAAGGGTAGTGTTTTGATCTTTATCTGCCACTCCTTTGTTGTTCTTCCCCAAAAATTCGGAACATAAGTGTCAAAAGAGGAACCTATTTATTAAGGATCCTCTCAGAGCGCTAAATGTTATAATAGAAATAAATGTGTCATCTAAGGCATCATATTTTCTGTAGCTCATGCTGCAATGTGGGTGTCAAAGAGCAAACTTTCACATGGGAATCCTGGAAGAGTTAAGACTAGCTACCTCACTTTTTACTTTTTCCCCTTTATATATTGTTTCAGATCCTTCAACTGCATATTTTTGGAGCACCTCTCAATATCTAATCTCCTTATAAAGCATTTTACTCTGGATCTTTCCTAGTTAGGCTGTGCTGCTAATGAACCCCAGGGTCGCCTTAAACAGGTGAAATGAGACAAAGATATTTATTCTTGAGTAAATATTCCAGTTTTCTAACTGGATTGGAAGTCTGTGTAAATCCTGAAGCTTTGAATCTGTAAGTTCATAGGTTTGTTTATTTTCCTAAATAAAACAGAAAGAATCAACCTATTGTCCTGTACATAGTTGGATGAAGCACAAGTATTTTCTCCATTATAAATGAGAACATTTATAAATCTTTCAGCTGAACAATAAAAAACAAAAAATATAAAAAATCTTTTAGAATTCATATTCCCTGGAAGCACAGGGATATCAAAAATATGTTTCAAGCTCCCAGTTTTTCTGAAAGTAAATAATGATAGATACCTAGCTTGATTACGTTATGTCCTGTGTCATAGGTTCATATCCTATAAGAACTAAGTGCACTTGATGAGAAATATAAAGCATATCCAATTATAGGGTTAGTGAACAGAAGCAAAAGAATGAAATTACTCAATAATTCTCTCCTTATAAAGAGTGAAGAAGACACTAAATGTGGACAAATGTTTATATCCTGGCTCAAAAGATCATTTAAACAAGGTGATCTTGCCTCTTTGCTTCCCGAGTACTCGTCACTGAGCCCCAATTCCAGCAGCAGCCCTCAGTTAAAATGAAAAAGATTAGCAAAGATGAAAAGTAGGAGCTGCTGCTATATAATTTATTTCATGAGTCACAGGGATGGGCTCAAGGAAGGAATATAGCGAGATTTTTACTAAATGCTGATGTAAATACTATTTTCCTATTCATGATTCCACTCTCTATACCTAAAAGTAGCTGAGATCTGGCAAACATAATTATCTTGCTGAAATATGTAGCAATTTCCCAACACTGAAATTCAACCTACTGCAACAGAGTGACAAATTGTAGGCCCATAGAGAAGTATTGCTGAGTCCAGCTATGAAATTTCACACAGAAAAAGAATTCACATCTGTTCTTAAATGACAATAACCTACAAAGATAGAAGATTCATTCGGAAGCCTCTGCTTATAGCTGTAGTTACAGCTGTGAGAGTACATGAGGACTTAAAGGCATTCCCTCCTGTAAGTATAGACATCAGGCTAGTAATTCATTCAGCAGGAAAACAAGCTAGCAAGCAGTTTATACTACCAACATTGTGTTTTCTCAACATAATGTGAAGGGACTGAGATCGCAGTGGTGGCTCACACTGAGCAATTCAGAATCTGCATCCATCAACGTCTTTGAGTGCTGAGGACCAGGACCTATGTAAGTCACTGGATATCTACTATCTCGCTTGCTACTCACAATTGTAAGCAATTCTGAAAATACTTCAAGCAAGATGGCCCTTCCCAGGCAGAGAGAACATAAATGTTATAGTGAATATTTATAGAAAGAAAGATTGTAAGCAATATTGGAAATGCTGCCCATACTGAACAAATGTGTGATAAAATCTACTTTGGAATAATAATGCAATTTTAATCTGTTTAAAGTAAAAATGAAAATACTTAACTACTTTCACATTCTCTTTAAATTTTTTCTCCATTCCCTCCTTGCCAATTTTTCCAGTCCAACAAAAGTTATTTCTTTCTGGAAAGAACTTTGAGGCATGAACTGACAGAATCCTATAATAGATTAGGTTTTCAGAAGGGAATTATGCAATAGATTTTGTACCAAGTTCACTCTCTGGGTCTATAAAGTTTTAACTCAGGGGAAAAACAGATACACTGACTCATGAAGATGAAAGGGGCAAACCAGAACAATTGTGTAACAGACAGGCAGCATTAATGCATCTTGACTGACTAAGGCTGGGTACCCTTGGCCAGCACCTCTGTACTCCCAACCCCTTCACCACACCCGACAGCCACAGATCTGCTTGGTATTTCCACAGGTTCAACTTTCACAGACTCTACGTGTGGTCCTCTGCACGGACTTTACTCAGTCTAACAGGTGCCAGCCTCGTCCATGTCACAAAGGAGAGAATTTCCTACCATTTTAATACTAAATACTATTCCATTGGGCACAGTATTAAATTGATCCCACTATACTTATTTTGATAACATACTTACATAATTAAAGATTTGTTCTATTTTTCTTCTATTTTGTTTCAGGATTGGTGGTTGAACCTAGGGCCTGGCTCAGGCCAGGCATATACTTTACCACTAAGCTACATTGTGGTGTTTCTTTTCCATTTTACTTTATGAGTCAGGGTTTCACAAAATGACCCATGCTTGCCTTGAACTCAAAATCCTCCTACCTCAGATTTCTAAGTAGCTGAGATTATACATGTTCCCCCAATGTCCCCAGAGTTCCCAGCTAGCTTTGCTCTTTGGTCGAGTATTTTTCTGAATTCCTCCAATCTATGAACATAGTTTGTGTTGCAATTTATTTGTGTCTTCAATTTCTTTCATCCATGTTTGGTAGTTTTCAGTGTATGTCATTTATCTCCTTGTTAAATTTATTCTTCTATACTTATTTTGATCCTGTTATAATTGATTTATGTCTCTTGATTAACTTTTCAGTTTTATTTTTTTCTTCCTAACTGTTCTCATTAGAACTTCCACTACTATGATACACAAAAGATATGAGAGTAAGCGTTCTTTTCTTGTTTCTGATCTTAGAGAAATAGCTTTTATGTTTTCACTATTTAGTATGATATTAACAGTGGGTCTATCCTACATGAACGTTAAGGCACATTTTTTCTGATTGTTAAGAGATTTTTATCATGAAAATGTGTTGAATAATATTTTAAAATATTATTTCTTGCATCTATTGAAGTAGTCATGTGGTTTTATTCTTCATCTTGTTAGTGTGATGGATCACATTTGTCAATTTGTGTATGTTAAACCATCCTTGTAGCCTAGGAATAAATACCACTTGGTTATGGTAAATGATCTCATTAATGTTCTCTAAGTTTAATTTGCTAGCTTTTTATTGTTGCTGAGAATTTTTCATATATATTCATCAAGAATATTGCCCAATAATTTTCTTGTCTTTCATTATCTTTTCTTTGGTTTCTTCTAGATTATCCCATTTATTGGCATACTATTGTTCATTATAGTATATTATTATTTTTTGCACTTCTAGGGTATCAGTTCTAATGTTTTCTCTTTAATTTCTGATTTCACTTATTTAACTCTTCACTCTTTTTTAATCTAGATTATCAATTTTGTTTATCCTTCAAAAATTCAACTAAGGTGGGATATCAACAGTGCAAGATTCAATACATACAATTTTGAAGATATTCTTAGTGTGAAAAGTTAGTAAAATATACCCAAAAATGTATCAAATATTTATAGTGTATTTGTTTTATTTATTTTATTTTAAAGAGAAAAGTAAAACAAAATTTCAAAACAAGATAATAAGAAAGAAACAAAGGTTAATCTTTATTTACTTAGAATTCAAGATATAGTCGTTTAATTTTCCAAATATTAGCACAAGCCTGTCTTTCCAGTGAACTAAGAGAAATTAGTAGTTAGCCATCTTAACTATGATATGTATATATGTTTTATTTATTTATTTATTTTGCTTTCTTCTTCCTTGTTTTCACCTTTCCCTCATTCCAGTTTCTCTTCTCTTTCTTTTTGAATAGCTTCTTCCCACCTTACAATATCTATTGTGTATTTTGAATCTTATTTATTCTTTCAGATTTTCAAGCTAGGGAGAAAATACGGTATCTTCAAATGTGAGTCAAATTTATTTCACTTATGAATATGGTCTCAAGTTGTATCCATTTACATATAAAAGTCTCAAGTTTATCTTTTATGTGGCTGAATAGTATTCTGGTGTTTAAAATGAAAAACCACATCATTTTTATCCGTTCCTCAGTTGATAGGTATTTTGGTTTCCAAGATCTAGTTATGACAAATATTTCCATGTATATTGTTGTGGTATATTTTTAATTCTTCTAGGAAGATACCTAGAAAGGGAATAACTGGATCAAATGGGGCCACAAATCCTAGTTTTCTGAGGAATCTCCATACTGATTTCCACAATGGCTGCAACAGTCTCAACTTCCACTGACAGTGGATAAGGTTTCATTTTTTTTCCCCACAGGCCTTCCAACATTTGTTATCGGTTATTTGCCTGATGACAACTAATTTTTCTAGGGTGAAATGGAATGTCAGTGTTGTTTTAATTTGCAGCTCTCAAATGACCAGTGATTTGAACATTTGTTTTATATATTTATTTGTTATTTGTTTTTCTCCCTCTAAGGAGTATATTTTCATCACAGATGCTCATGACTGTACTGGGTCTTAAAATTGAGAGGACTGACTTTTTTGAGTTGTATATTCTCACTCTCTTTTTGTCTGAGGAACAGCTGACAAACATTTTTTCCACACTGTGGGTTGCCTCTTCACTCTCTTGGTGGTTTCTCTTGCTGAAGAAAAGCTTTTTAATAAGATCAGATCTCAGATGCTGATTCTTTGTGATAGTTTCCATGTGATCAGGGTTCTATTCATATGCCTATACCAATGTCTTAAAGAGTTTTACCTATTCCATCTTCCAGAAGATTTAATGTTTCTGTTTTAATATTTAGAGCTTTGATCCATATTGAATTTAGTTTAGCACATGGTGAAATATACAGGTCCAATTTTAATCTTCAGCATGTATAAAGCCAGTTTTCCAGTACCATTTATTAAAGAGGTTGTCTTTGTTCCAGTACATGTGTTTGGCATCTTTGTCAAAGATAAGGTTTCAGAGTGTGTCTGGAGTTGTTTCTGAATTTTCTAATCTGTTCCATTGATCTTCAGGTCTGTTTTTGCCAGTACCATGCTTTTACTTTTAATCACAGGGATTTCTAGTATAATTTCAGGTTGGAGATTGTAATGGTCTCAGTATTGCCTTTGTTGCTCAAAAATTTTCTTTGCTCCCTGGGCCTCTTCTGTTTCCAAATGAATTTTAGAATTGTTTTCTCTAATTTTTTGAAATATGCTGCTGGAATTTTGATCAAAATTGCATTAAATTTGTAATAACAACTTTGAAAGTATGGCCATTCTCACGATATTACATCTTCCTTCCCAAAAGCAAGGAATAACTTTCCATTTCCTAATGTCCTCTTCAATTTCCTGTACTGTACATTTCAGGATAAGCATCGATTACATCCTTCATTATATTGATTCCCAGGTATTTCGTTTGGGGGAGATGCTATTGTGAAAGGTGTTATTTCCCTAATTTCTCTCTTAATGAATTTGTTATTTGTGTACAAGAAGGTTACTGATTTTTGAGAATTGACTTTGTATCCAGCTATGTTACTGAGTTTTGTTTATTAAATCTTGAAGTTTTTTAGTGGAGGTTTTAGGGTCTTCTATGTAGAGTATCATGTCATCTACAAATGATGTTTAACTTCTTCCTTTCTTACTGTTATTCATTTTATTTCTTTTTCTTATCTAATTGCTCTGGCTAAGATTTCTAGAACTCTTTTGAATAACAGTGAAGATAGTGGACATCCTTGTTTTGCTTCAAATTTTAGAGTCAAATTTTCCAGTTTTTGTCCATTTAGTATGATGTTGGCTGTTGGTTTCTCATAGATGGCTTTTATCAGATGAAGATAAAGACTATCTATTCTAATTTTCTGTAGTATCTTTAATAATGAATGGGTGATAGACTTCATTGAAGCTTTTTCTACATCTATTAAATGATCATGTGGTTGTTGTCCTTGGCCCTATTAATATGGTGTATTTCATTTATTGATTTATATATGTTGAACTATCCCTGCATCTCTAGAATTCATTCAACTTGGTCATGTTACATAATCTTCTTGATGATTTGCTATATTTTGTTTGCCAGTATTATATTGAGGAATGTACCCCCTTTTTTTCCCTTACATGATATATCTTGATTCTTTTTTCCTTCTTTTTTATTTAAAGAGAAAAAAGAAAGCACATAAAAAAACAAAGCAGTAAAAGAGTACAAGTAATACAGAATTTCACAAAAAAATACAGTAAGAAATCACTAGTTAATAGGTTACATATTGTCTTCTTAGAAACAGTTGTCCAAAGTATAAAATTAAAGCATATAAAGTGGACATTCATACAGTGATATTGGAGACAGTTCCATTCAATGATCCAACAAAAGCTCAGTAATATGCTTTTCCATCCTACACACTCAAACATATCTGCGGTTATATCCTTTAGTCCACCTTCCTTTCCTCTCTTTTTTAGAATAACAATTACACTTTTTGGGTTTTATTACTCCCACAGTTCTTACTACTTTTTTGAAGAGAGTAAATCCAAACATGACTAAGCAAAACAGAGTCAATTAGAACAAAGGATGGGCATAGTACATGATGCAAAAATAGAATACCAGGTGATCAAAAGTGGTTACCATTGTGCCTCTTGCTATTTTTAAATTGAGTTGCCTGTCTCATCAGGTATAATAGAATTGATCAAAACAGTATAGAACAAGACCAATAAAACCTACACTGGAGACCTTACAGGACTTCAAAAAAAGATATTAATCAAACCATAATGGGCACCATATTATATCTTATTGCCTTCAAAGTGGTTGCCTATATCCTGAAACTTGATACTATCAAATAAAATAGAATATAGTATAATCAGACAGAGCAAGATGGAGAGACAATACTGGGGTTCAAATCAGGTTAATAGGAAAACAAAAAAGTTACTATAATATATCCTGCTATTTTTAATTTAGTTTCCCCTTAATTAAAAAAATGAGAAAAAATAGATTAATTAAAAGAAGAGGGGAGATGAATAGAGTAAAATTTATCTATATTTGTATAATTGCATTAAATGGCAACAAACCACTCCTGTTTTTCCTCCTACCCACACTTATGAAAATTATACATTTAATCCATAAGGCTTTAAAATATGTTTTGTTTCTAATGTGTCTACTGATTTTCAAGTATTTCAATATTATACTTGCAAAACTGTTCCAAGTCAGAAATATTCAATGGAGTTCATTTTTTTATTGGCAATGTAGATTCAACAGTCTGAAAAACTAAAGAGTACATAAAATAGTTTAGAGAAGATATGAAATTCATAGTTTTATTATACAAAAAATACCATCTGCATTTTAGGAAAAGTATTATCAAAAATTATAACAATTCTATGTATCATGTAGTTCAGATATCAATAACTACCAGCTGAGTAAAAATACAGACAGCTATTGGGAAATACTTTAACTTAGTCTAGGGTCCTAAATATTTATTTTCTAAGTTTTTACTTACCAACAATTCTCGATATAGGTGAAACTAAAATTTTATCTGATAAATAATATTCAACACTATAAGCTCTTAGACAGAATGTGTCCAAGATAAAATGTGTAACATCTTCAGTAAAAATATATTAGAAAAGCGTAAATATATGGCAAATTTATTATCAAATTTTCACTTTTGTAATGTTTATAATATAGTATAAATATAATGTTTATAATATTTATCTATATAAATTATATAGATTAGTTAGGTCAGATAATTGATTTGGGTCCTAGTAAACTGAAACAGTTAATTAACTTATTTGAAATATTGAGATAACATTAACATCTGAAATACAAGCTAAACTGTCCAATGTAGCAAGGATGCCCCAAATAGACTGGCCTTAGCAAAGCTGAAAAACCAAATTCTATACTCCCATCCTGGCAAGCATTTTCCCCTTAAGTCCATGTCTTGAGCTTTAACAGCTGAAACTAAGTCATTTTAAAATCACAATAAAAGCTGAAGCTATAAAGACTGTGGAAACCTACTTAACAGCATGAGCTAAAGATAACCAGAAATTTGCCACTGGGAACTATTTAATGCTTTTGATGGAACTGTAGCATATAGAGCCTAAGGTAATTGATGTACAGAATGAACAAGCTAATAAATACTAGCTCTAGAATTTCTGTGATTTAAGGAGGAGGGGAGTGTTAAGTTGATGGATAAGTCCCACAATACTTTTCTCGTCTAAGGTCTGCTAAGCCTAGTTGACAACCATATTTCAAATCCATTCATAAGGTCCCTATAGGAGAATAAAAACCAAGTGTCATGTATCTGCACAGTCACCAAAACATAGAACAAAGATTGTGTATACATGCTCAGCATCAAGAAATGTGCTAAGCCATTACTTCCGGTGAATCCATTTAGCATAGTTTTCCTATGCCTTGTTTCTAACCTGCAGCTTTAAAATGTCCTTTAGTGAATTCTGATAGTAACTGAGCAACAGGAAGAGCTGTGTACAGAGAATAGGGAGAGTATTAGTTTCTCTTGATTTTTCTTCTTTGTGTTTTGAATTCTGTTGTTTGTTGGTTTGTTTTTTAATGTGGAAGTTGATTGTGAGAGTTTGGAATATGCTAGGACTCTGCAGCTGAAAGCATAAAGCTGTAACAAAAACATCCCCATAGGACCGGTACTGTGTTGGTTAACTGTTTGTGTGGCACAAGCCACCCCAAATCTCAGTAGTTTAAAGCAATAACCCGCTATTATTTTTGGTGACTCTAGAAGCTAACATAATCGAGTTACTGAGCAGGGCTGGGGCTTTTTCCTGGACTTGCTCCTGCTTCCAGTTAGGAGTCCAGTCAGCCAGAGGCTAGTGATTTCAGGACGCTCTGCGCACATAGCTTCGTCAATACCATTTTTATAAATCTTCTAGCAGGTCGTCTCAGGCTAGACCTCATAGTAGTGGAAAAGGTCAAAAGAAAGCTAAGATGGAAGGCTCAATGTCTTTCAGAACTTGGACTGAAAACTGGTCCATCACTGGTTTTCTCATATTTCATTAGTTAAAGCAAGTCACAGGCCCACTGCCACTTCCAGGAGGGATGAGAAAAACATGACCGTGAGAGTAGCTACAAAGTCTCTTTTGTTTTGATTTTTTTTAAAGAAAAAAACAAAATGGAAAAAGGGTACAAATAACAAATAATTCCAAAAAAATAAGCAGTAAGAAATCACTAGTTGATAATTACATATTGTCCTCTTACAAATAGTTGTTCAAGTTACAAAAGTGAAGCATGCAAAGTGGACATTCAAACAGCGAGACCGCAAACAGTTCTGTTCAACTATCCAACAAAATCTTAGTCATATGATTATCAATCCTATCCACTTAAACATACATGCATTACATCCTTTAGAGCACTTTCTATTCCTCTCTTTTTTACAATAACAATTACACATTTTGGGTTTTATTACTCTTACGTTTCTTATTAGTTTTTATACTAGAGACACAATGTGATATTTATGAATATGATTCTTATTTATTTCACTAATGAGGATAGCCTCAAGTTGTGTCCATTTGCCTGTGAAAGCCTCATGATCATCATTGTAATATTTCATTTTATAAAAATACCACATCTTTTTCATCCACTCTGTGTTTGATGGGCATCTTGGTTTCTAAGATTTAGCTATTACAGATTGTGTGCTATGAACATGGGTGCACATATATCACTGTGATATATGAATAGAGTAAAATTTATCTGTGATATGACATTTTCAGTTTTTCTGGGAAAATACCAAGGAGGGGAATAGCTGGGTTGAATGGAACTTTCAATCCTAGTCTTCTGAGAATTCTCCAAACTGATTTCCATACCGGTTGCACCAGTCTACACCCCCACCAACAGTGGAACAGTGATCCTTTTTCTCTGCAGCCTGGCCAGCATGTGTTATCAGTTGTTTTCTTGATGGCAGCCATTCTTTCTGGAGTGAGATGAAATCTCAACGCTATTCTAATTTGCATTTCTTGAATGACTAGTGATGGTGAACATTTCGTCATGTATTTATTTGCCATCTGTATATCTTCATCTGAGAACTGTGTGTTCATCTCAGATGCCCATTTTTGGAGAGGGTCTTTGAATTAGGGGAGCTTGATGTTTTTCAATTCTTTATATGTGCTGGATATAAGTCCTTTGTCTGAGAGGTTGCTGGCTATAATTTTTTCCCATTCTGTGTGTTTTCTTTTCACTCTGTTGGTGATTTCTTTTGACATGCAGAAACTTTTCAATAATATAAGATCCCAGTTGTTGATTCTTTGAAGTGTTTCCCATGCAGTTTGCATTTTGTTCATGAATTCTCTGCCTACCCCTATGTCTCCAAGACTTCTGCCTACCTTGTCTTCTAGTAGATTTAGTGTTTCTGTTTTAATATTTAGGTCTTTGATCCATGTAGACTTTAGTTTTGTGCATAGTGATAGGCATGGATCAATTTTCAGTCTTCAGCATGTGGAGAGCCAGTTTTTCCAACACCATTTATTAAAGAGGCTATCCTTCTTACAGTGAGCATATTTAGCCCCTTTGTCAAATATCAGGTGGCTGAGTGTCTTTGTAGCTGTGCTTGCATCTTCTAATCTGTTACAGTGATTCTCAGATCTATTTCTTTGCCAGTACCATGCTGATTTTATCATTGTGGCTTTGTAGTATAGTTTCAAGTCAGGAATTGAGAGACCTCCTGCCTTGCCTTTCTTGCTCAGAATTGCCTTTGCTATTCTAGGTTTCTTCTGTTTCCAAATGAATTTTCACAGGGTTTTCTCTAGATCTGTGAGGTATGTTAATGGTATTTTGATTGGGATTGTGTTAAATCTGTATAACAGTTTTGGAAGTATGGCCATTTTCACAATGTTGGCTCTTCCTAGCCAAGAGCAAGGAATATCCTTCTATTTTCTAATGTCTTCTTCAATCTCCTTTTTTTAGCATAGTATAATTTTCAGCATATAGGTATTTTACATTCTTAGGTTGATTCCTAAGTATTTCATTTTATTAGATGCTATTGTGAAGGGTGATATTTCCATAATTTCTTGGTGAGTTTTTTGTTTGTGTACAGGAATGCTATTGATTTTTGAGTGCTGACTTAGCTACAAACTCTTTATTAAACAGTGTGAAGGTAGAGAAGAGTGGAAGATTGGGGTCATTTTTGTAGTCAACTTACAGGGAAAAAATGCAATAAATACAAGCAAATCCAAGGTATTTATTTATTGTAATTGTATATTCTTTTTGGTACCAGGGATGGAATTCACAACATCATGCTTGCCAGGCAGGCACTTATGCCGCTAAGCTAAACCCCCAGCCAAGCAAACCCAATTTACATATAGACATGCAAGACATGAAAACCAATTTATACATTCTTATTTGTACTGATCTCTTTGACAATGATACTCTTATATCAAGTAAGTATAGTTACAATTGGAAACTGATGACTAAACTAAGATGTATTGGACCTACTTCTTGATTTGAATCCTGATCCTAAAATTTAATATCTGTGTGACCCTAGGAAAATATCTTATCTTCTACAGCCTCAATGGTCTCATCCATAACTAGACTTACCTATATAATACCTTCATCAAATTGTTAGTGGGAGTATTGAGTAATTCATTTAAAGGTTTTTAAACAAAGCCCAATATGCCATCATTGTTGATCATTTTATTATTAGCACTGACAGGAAAATATTTTTAAAAGAATGTGGAATGCAAGTGTTTCCCCAGTTGGATTTGCAAGTGATCAGGCCAAGCATCAAAAGTTTATGAAGAAAATAATAACAAGATTTTTAACATGTCTAACTTATTTTATTGAACTCTTGCTGAATCCTTCTACTAAATAGGCAAACTTTATAAGGGGTTTTACTTCATTTCTTTGCAAAAAAAAATGGGATTCTGAGTTCACTGTAGTGCATTTTAAAGAAAGACTTTATCAAAGTAATCTATAATTACAGCACCACTCTACAGACAGGGCCAGAGGGAAATATTCTAAATCAGATTCTTTTTTCATGGAATTAAAGAAAATATGTTCCCATTCCTTCATCCCCAAATCTCACTTCCAATCCTTTTGCCCATTACCCAAAAAAGCCATAAAGTAATCAGATCAAAAGTTCTGCAGTCTCCAGTTCACGTATCATAAAAAGAACATATTCTATCCATGGGTTAAAAAGGTAAAGCGGCCTGCTAACTATACATCACAGCTAGGCAGTATGTATCAAGCACATATCACTTGAAAGAAGGGTGGCAGTGCTTCTGTGAGATGAAAATACAGGGAAAATCTGGGAAAAGACGATGCCAAGTCACCAGAGAAACCAATTAGGCTTCCAAGCAGCCAGAGCATAAGCATATGCCTGGGTGCCCAGGGCTTAAAAGAAATCAGAGCGTGTTAAAAGAAATCAGAGTGTGTTAAAAGAAAATCAGGCTTCAGATCTAAAGGAAGTCATTTTCTTTGTATATCCTGCCTGCAGTTTTGATTCTTTTTTATCTCAGTAGAATTTGCATGAGCCATTGCAATCCATTCTGCTTGCACAGATACAGCACATTTACCAGCGTGCTGACATTGTGGTAAAAGAACTAGAATTTGACACATTGCTTTTAGTCTCTTTCAGTAGGATGGACTACTCCCAAGAAAAAACTTAGCTTCTGAGCTGCAAGGAAAGAGAAGTTAATATTTATTGAACACTTGTTATATAGCAAGAAGCTGACAAATATCTTCAAATATGGTCTGTTACCTAAATATTGGTACAATCTTACAAGGTATTGATCCCATTTTACAGATGAGAAGACAAGTTCAAAAAGTCACATAACTAAGCTAAGGCCGTAAAGCACAGACTTCACTGGAGCCACAGCAAATTGTCCTTATAATTGCTACACTGCTAATTTATAGCAAAAGATAAACAGTAAACAATAACTCCAGCATTTCCAACACTTTTTATCCTCCTCCATGATATTTCCTAAAAACAACTCTGTTTTACCTTTCCTGTACCCATCTCTACTGACACTGTATAAAGGTCTCAGACAGAAAGATCTAGCAAAGTTCTTACTCACATTTCTCCCCTTCTCTCCTCTTCTCTTCCCCCTCTTCCTTTTCCTCTATGGCATCTCTCTATCTCTGTCTTTGTCTTTCTCTCTGTCGGTCTTTCTCACACACTCACACCTGCATGAGTGCATACACATTCACCCTGAAATAAAATTCAGGATTTGGAAGGGGAAAGGGGTAACAGTGAAGGTCTGTCTAGGAAGAGATGCAGACAGGTGAAAGTCATTTTGCATCTCTGTCCTAATCACCCTGAGCTTTACAGGTGCCCATTTTTAATTATTGGTTTACTGCTCCCCGCTAGGCAGCAGCCAGGAAAAAGCATACTAGACCACAATGATTCCTATTAATCCTTCAATTTCAAGAACAGACACTGCACCAATTGCAATTACATGTTGTGAATTACTAACACATAAATGCAAACACCTTGTAGACTTAAGTTGAGATTAACCCATGAATTTTAAATTTCTTTTCAAATACAAGTATCTTGTAAATTGAGTCTGATGTACTTCTGCCTTTTAAGGAAGTTCAGGTGGTTTAACACATCTACAATAAGGTTATAATTTGTATGTCTTGCCACCAGGTGGCTTGTAGCCAGGCAGCTTGAGTCACTGGTGATATATATATATATATATGACTATCCCCTGGCATGAAGGTACCACTCACACCAGTGTCGGGGTCGCTCCTGGCCGGCAGGAAAGACACACGACAAAGTCTGGCGGTGTGCAACCTTGCCTTTATTTGTCTCCGCGTGGGCCCCGCGAGGCCTCCTCTCTGCCACCAGTCCTTTCTCGCCGGTGGACTTTCTCTATCTCTCTCGTGCTTCTTCTCGTGGCGGGAGAGGCATTCACTTTTATAGGGCAACAGTAGCCAATCAGTTCAAAGCGCGCGATGCGGGCTGACTGGCTAACATCAGCTGTTGCTAGGCAGACTATCTTACAGAGCGGGTTGTTTAAGTCGCCAGGGCAATCAGGGGGCAGGAAGCAGGCGCCAACTTGGCTCACTCGATGGGAGGGGCAATCTAGCTCAGGCTCCGCTCCCACCCACAGGCCCTACGTCCGCCAAGTAAGGCGACCGGTGTCGGCCGCGGCTCCCAACATCTCCCCCTATTTTATTTACTTTGAATGAATGTATGCATCGCAGCCCGCCCTGGATCGAGTGCAGAGGCTTATGCCCTGTGTTGAGGCCCACCGTAGGCCCTTGGCTTGGACCCTGGTCGGCCGCCCCCGGGTCCGCCAAGGCCTTGAGACCCTCGTCCTTTTTCCAGGGCCAGGAG
The DNA here is from genome assembly GCF_034190915.1 of Cavia porcellus. Classification (NCBI taxonomy): domain Eukaryota; kingdom Metazoa; phylum Chordata; class Mammalia; order Rodentia; family Caviidae; genus Cavia; species Cavia porcellus. Next base: position 83,664,947 of record NW_026947484.1, read on the forward strand.
TGAACTGGACGGAACCTGGATGCACATAGGCATGCACTCATGCCCCTCCGTGTGATCCCCTCGGAGAGGCATCTAGATCTGGGCAGATTCTAGTAATCCAGCGGCTTTCGTGCAGTATGGGGTAGGGCCTGGCTTAGGTCGAGTCGTGCTGGGGAGGCACACTCTTACCCGTCATTGACTCACCTACCCTGCTGTGTGGTGTCATTAGGGAAGGAATGCGGAAGACCCGCCACACCTAGACCCGGTTGTAGGCCAGTCGAGCGAGCCATGCGTAGGCCTGGGGGTCATTGTGCCCATCACGGGCTGCTGCCAGGGCCGCATGGGCAACCAGGTGTACTTGACGCCGGGCCGCCGCAAGGCGCCCATTAATAAATGATGTAACCCATCGGAGCAAGAATGGTCCTACAAGTAAGAACAGAAGCAAGGAGCACAGGGGACCTAACAATGGTAAAACATAGGGGAGCAAGCCATTCCAGGCTCCCCAAAAAGGGATTGTCCTGCAGTTCTTTTAGGGCTCATCTTGTTGTTGGGTCTGCGGTTGGCCTCTGGTGGAACAGGCCTGATCTTCAGTCGAGGGATTTGTCGCGTCAACCTCTCTGGGACCCACAGTGGTTCTCGTCCCGGTTCCTGTGGAAAAACACAAACTGCGCCTCGGTTCCAGCTAACCACCGGATCCGGGCCCATCCATTGTCATGCCATAGATAACCGCGCCTTTGGAGGCAGGCCTTGGCTTACTCCCCCTTTTTGTTTTTTATTTTTTTATTTTTTTTATTTTTGGTCTTTTTCGGTTTTTTTTTTTTTTTTTTTTTTTTTTTTTTTATCGGTACCAGGGATCGAACTCGCGATTGCCTGCTTACAAGGCAGGCGCTTATGCCGCTGAGCTAAATCCCCAGCCCCCGTTTCCTCGACCGGCGTTTTTTTCAGCCTGCTCGGCAGAGTAGCCGCCCATGAAAATACCGTCCGCCCCGCGGCGCAACGTCATAGGACGGCGGTCGCGACAGAGTGGAACGGGGCGTCACTTCCTGTGCCGGCTGAGAGAAGGGAGGGTTCCCTGTAGCGGCCTCTCGGCGGGGAGCCGCTTCTGGAGAAGAGCTCCAGGGCGGAGCGGATGGCTCTCTATCTCCTCCCCGCCAGAGAGCGCTCGGGGGTCCTTTTTCCTCTCTCTGCTTTTTTCGAGCGGCGCACGCACACAATTCGCGGTGCAACTCGGCATAGGAGTCAAGGCACGCATGTATCATTTCCCACAGGGGGCGAATAGCCGGCGAAATATCGCCTCCCAATTCCGCCGAGGCGAGGTCCCCGCCTAACTTCTCCCATGACGGCAGGTTTAAATGCCCTGTGGGTAAAAACCAGGGAGCCACCCTATCTACCTCTGCTATGAATAGTTTCAGTGTTTTTTGACCTACCCTGAGGTCTCTAGCTTTTAAAAGCTTCCTAAGGGCCTTTACCAAGGGCCGCGCCTCCGCGCTCGGTAAATTACCCATCCTCAACCTCTAAGGGCTGTTACTCACCGCGTGTGACTTAGAGAACCTGTCACCTACGCGTGAGCCTGAGGGGAGTCTAAAAGCCCTGTAGGTGCGCGCCACCCAGAGCCCAGGCTTATCCCCAACTCACCTGTCCGGCAGCACCACGCTGGAGCGTTGCACACCACCGCCGTGTCTCGGGGTTGATCAGTCCCCGTACGGGCCACCAAATGACCGGAGCCGCGGGAGACAGGAGGCCAGACTCGAGCAGGATCAGCTCTCAAAGTTTATTGCGTACAGCGAACCGGACCTAACAAGGTCCGCCACCCTCAACGTTGGTTCCTCTTCCGCCCGTTGGGGGCAGGAACAACCTCTTATAAGGGGAAGCAGTATCCAATCACAGAGAAGCGCGCCTAACAAGCTGATAGGCTAGCGTCATGGGTAACTGGGCAGACATGACAATTTGGTGGGCTTGTTCAGGCCGGGAAGAACCCGGAAGCAGGAAATGGGCGCCATCATAGGCGGCTTCCCACCCACCAGCGGTGGTGAAAGCTGCCAAATGGGACGGTCATCCATGTACCACAAGTAGTTCAAGGCTGTGGGAACCTGTTCATTCTGACCCTTGTGTCTCCACTTCTGGAACTGAAACCTCTATAGGGAGACTGAAAACGAAACAAGACTGTGTAACCCTTAGGTAAGCAGTAGAGAATGAAACGGGCATATATAAGTTACAGGTAGTTGCAGGTGCAAACTTGTGTCATTACCAAATGTCTTATGGTTATTTCTTCAACAAATCTGAGGAAATTTATGCACAGGATCTATGTACTAAGTACACTGCTAAGCATTTAATATGGGCTATCTCATTTAATTCAGTCTATTTGTCTTCATAAAACACTGCATGGCAAAGGTGGTTTGCAAAAGTAGATGTGATGTTATCTTTATCTTTTCTACATCAAAGAGCTCAGAAACACAAAGAGCGTATTTTGAGTCCATTTAGAAACATAAGAGGCCAGATGCTGTGTGATTTTGTCACTTACTGACTCTTCCATATGTGCAGAAAAAAGGAAGCCACTGGCTGCTAAAGTAGTTTACTGACAGAGTCCAGAATGTGGCTGAAGCCACACAAAATACTTACAGTTCAGGCTTCTGATTGCTTATTTCCCTAACCAGGTATCAAATAATGCCCACATTTATTGATATAAAACTAAATAAAATTATTACAGCTGTGAAGATTGCAAATCAGCAAATTTCTTTAAAGAAAGTTATATTTTTTGAGAATCCACTTGTAGAGAAAAATGTCATTTCCTTGTGCAGCGAAAGGCCTAGGCCAGTGTGCCACTCTGTACCTTTGATTCCCTTGGTATTTAGTTAATTTCCTATTCTGCTACTAAAAAATCAGGCAGGGAGAGTTTGTTAGCTGTATCCTGTACTGGGGATAAATTCAGATCCACTGTCAAAGTGTAGCCAGGAAGATACTGCCACTGACTTCATCTTACCAAGCAAATAGGACACAGCCCAGACAACACTGTGACTCTTTCAGTTCTCCTCCTTGAGAGAGAAAAGCCTCCTAAGCTAAATATTGGGCTTTCCCCAATCAGTCAATATTTGAATCACATTAACAGAGGACTTCTTCCAGCTCAATGCTATGTTATTAATGAGGACAAAAAAAAGGATCTGCATTTTGTGTTAATGGCTGTTCTCTTCAGAGAGTTTTATTGTAAGGGAATTTTTATATTGAATAAAATGCAACCAATGGTATCTGAACCATTATTTTAAATCCTAGTCAGTGTTACTGGGGGTTAACAAATTATAGGCTCAAAGAGCAACCAGAGAAATCAGATCAAAATTGCAAATATCCTGTCACCTCATGACCTCAAGAGCTTCCTAGTGACCCTCATGTTAGCAAGGAGTGTTAACTGGTTGGCTGTGATGCGGCTTGAAAGAATTTTGTTATCTAGGAAGAAGAAGTTCTTAATGTTTACTAAATAGCTAAGGACCTTGGCTTTACCTCCATTTTTAAAGTATTTACAGTCTCAAATATCCTTATATTTCCTTTCCATTTATCTAAATCCTGGAAATCCCTTAAGGTGTAGACTCTATTTCACTTTTTTTCTGGAGATTTGCCTGAGCACTCCAATCCAATGGTATCCTCTTTCAAAGGACTATAGGACAAAATAAATAATAGTGACCACGCCATTCCATAGATCTGAATTTCAGCTGTTTTTCAGTTATCTGTGTGGGGTGGGGAAAGGTTATTTTACACCTCTGATTCTTTATTTCCCCATCTAAGATTCTCATCTAATGATAGACCACATAAAATGGTTAGAAAGTTTGGATTTAAAGGTCTAGATAAAGATTGGACCCATAAACTCTCAAGCAACTTATCATGTGATGTTTTACCTGATTATTTACTATACACCTAAAATAGTCTTATCTTTAAGAAGATTCTGAACTCCACCTCATGTGTTGATACCTTGTAACACCTATTTCAATGCTTTGCAAATCTTAGTTGCTCAGGCAGCGTAGACAGATGGTCGGATGCTTTCATCAGTGTAATCAGCTTGAGCAGAAAGAACAGAGCAATATCCTAGACAGAGATGCAGCCTACAAACGAGCAGTCTCTGTTTTCCTAGATGTGGCCATGACATAGCACAGACAGTAAAGAATGAATTTGCCAGAACTCTAAGCAGAAAGGAAGAGGTTTTAAAAGTGAAAAAAAAAAAAAAAAAAGAGAGAGAGAGAGATAACTTAAAAAGCAAGTATTAGATGAAATAATAAGCTTAGAACACATAGGCTATGTTCTCAGGAAATGGGCAGGTCTTCCAGGCAGGACAGATAAACAAAGAGGGACTACAGCATTGTGATAAATATAATGATAGAGCTATGCATTAAGCACCACGGAAGGAGAAACAATTTACACACCTGCACAGAGGAACTTCGCAAGCAAATCCCTCTGAGCTGAGTTTTGTAAGGTGAGGAATGGTTGACTGGAGGAAGAAGATAAAAGTGATTTTCCTAGGTGAGTGCAATAGACACCAATTCAACAAGGTGTGAGGCACATTCCAATCTGGGAATTCCAGTCTGGGAAAAGCATAATTTAAATTTTGTTTGATGGTGAACAGATTATAGTGTTTGATAAAGGTCTAGAGGAAGATATTTAGTGGAAAACTGGATGTGATTTAGGAACCCAAAGTGCAAGTAGAGAGGGAGGTACTACAACAAAATACACACACACACCCACACACACTGTAACACACATACACACATACACATGGGGATTTATATCAATCAAAGAGAGTATATAGGGTGAAAAGAATAGAGACCAAAATTATGATTATTTAAAGAAGAGTACCTGAAAGACACAGAAACAACTGCCAGAGAGGCACAAAGAAAGCCGTAAGAACATTTTATGGCAGGTAACAGAGGAGAAACTTCCTTGTGAGAGGAAGTAATCCACAATAACAAATGTCACTTGACTGAAAATTGGCTTTTCAGTTTGGCATTTTAATCCCATCACAATTCTCTTGTAAAATACTGACTTCCTAACTTCACTATTGAGAATTGCCTTGCTCAGCCTGATGACAACTTTAGTTCTGCTGTGACTCAGTGAGAGTGGAAGCCTTGCCAGAGGATAAGTACATGCAAACTGATTTGTGCTTCTGTCTCTTCTGTGAGAGGCCCACAGTGAAATTATAGAGGCGGTAGTCAGAGACAGGTCCGAGGTAAAAGGTGTCCAGCTAAGTGTTTATCCTGGAAAGTTGAATCCACATCTCTTCCTTTCAGGTTAGAGTAATTTCTCTAGTCATCCACAATTCCTATTCTTTACCTCACCACTGAACTTCCCATCAGCTATGTACAAGTTTCCATGCTGTTTATGTGCTAGCAGAGTTTATTTTGCCTGACCACAAAATGACATACGAACAGTGTCAGTTCACTTAGAAAGACTTTCCACTGTAGTGCCACAAGCTTATGCAGACTCGTGAGTCTATTCCTAAGATACCAGGTTCTGTTCTCAAAAAAGTTAAGTAATTTGTAGAATAAGTACTCATTGGTTTTTTTCATTTGAAAAGTGATACATATTTCTATAGTTTATATTAAAGGCATCTGATAGTATTTGAAACTCATCCATTATTATCTATGGCAATATGACAAGCCACCTTAAAATTTAGCAGATTAAAGCAATATTGAGTTGTTATTTTTCATGATGATATGGGTTAGCTGGTGTTTTTGTGTGTGTTTCATCTGGACTCACTCATGTGACTGTGTTCAGTTGCTGGGAAGGTCCAAAGTGGCTGCACTCCTTTATGGGGCAGTTAATCCTGCCGGGGGCTGGAAGAGCTGGATTCTTGGTCTCCATCTCCAGCAGGGTAGACTCTCTTCTCCAGATAAGCACCTGGGGCAGCATTTCAGTAATGCAGATCTGGAAGCCAAATGGCCTCTCAAAGAATAGCTTCAAAAGCCACAGAGAATTTCTTCCACTGCATTCTATTTTCAAAACAAGTCACAGATGACCTAGGATTCCAGCATGGGGATTAACAATACTATCATGGGAAATACCAAGTACTACTGTTAATCCTGGCTGTGTGTGTGCTGTGTATGTTTGGTATTATCTTTATGTATTTGTTACTTTGCTGAAGGGGCAAATTAAAAGGAGATTCTGTGAAATCTGAGTAATTGGGTTCAAACCCAAGACACAACAGATCTTCTACTACTCACTTCAGTGGGTATGTTATATAGTATTATTTTTATAAAGAACTTAAGGGAATACCTGATACTAAAAAGGCACTCAGTAACCATTAACTGCTTTCATTTGTTGGTATTCTTCATGTCCTATTTTTGTATTCCACATTATAATATATGCATTTTCCCAAATTATTATACATTCTTTATAAAAATAGTTTTTCTACCCAGTAGTTTTTTGTGCGAAGATATTATAATTTCCATTATAACCATCTCCTCTATAGCCTATTTAGCTTAACTCCTTTTACCATTTTGTACTGAAAGCAGTGATTGTTTTTAGGCAAAAAGACTTGCAATTTATTTTACCCTGTTTGTACCAATGTGTACTTTTATGTTTTATTCTTTCCACAGGACAGAATCATAGGATTTAATTTATGGTAATGAAATGTTCTAGGCTTCTGATACACATTGCCAGATATCTTTCTAAAGGGGCTTATCATCTGCATCACTACCAATAATATATGAGAGGATCTGTCTCACTCTGATCCCAATTGTAGTGCCTTAAATGTGTTACATCCAATTACAACACAAGAAAAATCTGGACTACTGTTCTTTACTTTCTCACATCCATGAGTACAGATTAAAGCAGAAAAATAGTTCTCAGTGCCATTCACAAAGGTGGTGAAAATATAGTAGGCCCAGAACCAAACAAGTCTAGTGAAAATAGAAACATGAAATATTCACACTTTTTTAAAAGCTTCCCTTTGTCTTTTCAATAATAAACTAAAAGATATGCATGTAAGTTAATAGTCAAATTACTATTTTCATTTGGTGACTAGCTTGATCTTCTCAACAGTAATGCTGAAATTATGAGAAAACAGAGATGCCAACATCTGAATTTCTATAGCAACCAAAATGTCCAGTTAAAAACAAATATCTATTATCTGAAAAGCAAAACAGGGTAATAGATAGATCTGACATTAATAGAGGATTTTTACTCCCATCATTAGGTGGATGACTCCAACACAATGACAATAAGTCCTTATTTTCCATTTGTTTTTTAACAGAGCAAATTTGCTATAGTCATAAACATGAATAGGCACTTGGCAGTGGCGGTTATTTTAATGGACACATCAGTTTAAACTAAACCTTCTCCATCTGTTCTGCTCTCTAATTGCCAATGAATAAAGTACATAATTCACAATTACATCATAAAAATAAGATCTACATTATATCAATTCATGTCAGAGCTTTTTGATCTGCTCTATTTGGCATCTGTCATAGCGTAAATGTTCACTCTCTTCCAACAAAAACACCACTTTCTCAATTGGGAAAAGTTTAAGTAATTACATTTTCAAGAAAGCAAATTCTCTATCACACTATTTAATTTTATAATCGTGTCCTATATTTCAGTATCACTTACTTTCCACTCTAAGCAGTTAGTTTTACATAATCTAATACCTCTTTGTGATGGGCCTTTGCAACTTTTATGAGACAGAGCAGAAACTATAAATTCATGTCTCAGCTCTCTTTATAAAGATAAATTATAGAGTTAAGAAAAACTGTATATTCTCTGTATATGTAGTGCATGCTGAAATATACAAAATATGCTAAAAATACAGTGAATGCTTAAATTTTTAAAAAATATTATTACAGTAATAGCCACATGGAAATTAATTCCACCTAAACTACTCCCCTCTTGGTTCAAGCATATTTGTCTCAATTACTTTTCTCATTGCTGAGAAAAAAATTACCCAACACTGAAGGTTAAAGAAGAAAAGGGTTATTTTGGCTTACAGTTTGTAGAGGTTTTCGTGCATAATCAGCTAGCTAGCTCCAAGGCAAGGTGGTGTGGCACAGGGGCATTGCAGAGTAGGTAAGAGACAGCAAAAGACAAGCAGCAACAACAAGCAATTGACAAGACCTTCTTGCTCTCCTTAAACCATATTCACCTTTATTGCAGGTAGGGAGAGTCACCTTAATCATAGCATTGCACCATGAATCAATCCCAGTGGTGCATGCTTGAACCCAGCAGCCCAGTCACTTTTGAAAAACCCCACATATAACTACCTGAGGCTTCAGGGTGACGTCTAGGTACAAGCCATAACAATATTTCTCCCACAGGCACTTTTCTGAAAATCCTTTCAAATAGATGTCTAGTAACAGTGTCATGGTTTCCTAAATATCCTGAATTGATTCAAAACCTTTACCCTTCATGGTCATTTTGATTTAGGGGAAATGTCAGAAATCATGTTGTGGAAGATCTGGTGAATAAGGTAGATGAAGACATGTTGTAATGCTATTACAAGCCTTCCTTTTTCTTGGCTGGCACTCGGTAGCAGCATTCACTGTATCTATCTATCTATATATCTATCTATCTTTTAATCAAAACTTGTAAACACTCTCATGGGAAAGAACTTCCACAACTGTTTCAGAAAGTATCAAGAATGATGATATATGTGGTTTGTAGTGAGGGGGAGTATTTTGAGGAGGAATAATATGATATATCTTTTACTGTAATAAATTCCTTAATTTAAACATTCACCATATATTTTGATCGTCCTGTGTGTGTATTGTGCATATGTGTGTGTATTGTGTATATATGTACACAGTGTCTCATTTTGATGCTGGTAAGGTTGGTTCAGGGATGTACTGGAAGGAAAACTTTTAAGAGGAGGTTAGAGGGAGAGATGAGAAGAATGGCAAAATTATGAATAAACCATTCCATTTGCCTGCATCCTGACAATACCCCCTGCACCTTAAGGCACAGAGATTGGGCTTTGTGTGAAATTTCCTAGTATGTTCACCTCTTCCCTTTGCTTATCCTTGACATGAGTGAAGTCCATTGATTTGTATCATTACCAACATATTTATCTTCAAATGAATATCTTACTCATTCAAAGATAGGTGCTTGAGTTCCTTTTGTGCAGTATCAATCATGGTTTAATGAAACCTTTGTTTCTGATAAAAATCATACAATACAGTACTGTGTCAGTTAGGGTTAACTGAAGGAACAGACTTTTACAAAAGATATATAAATTATGCTAAGAATGATGACCAGCAGTCAGAGGTGGAAGAATATAAAATGGTCATCGGCATGCTGGAGAGTCAGCAGATAAACCAAAAGCTGAAAGCCTGGAGCTCACTGCAGAGTCTGGTCAAGTCTGCATAGAAAAGAGTCTGTGTTGGAAAGCTGAAGAGTCTCCCTGAAGGAAGTGAAGACAAATGTCCAAAAGTAATGGTGAGAAACAGATTTTCTCCCTAAAAGTAAAGAAAAGCAACTTCTTTTCCATTTTAGTCTATCCAGGCTAAAACCCTATTGGTTGATGCCACCTACATCCGGGGTGGGTCTTGCCTCTACAGTTCAAAGTTTGCAAGATAATCACCTGCACGCATACAGAACTGTGCTCTAGTTCTAGGTATTTCTTAATCCATTCTATTTGACATAACTCATTTTCATAATCAACCTTCTCACAACTTGATAAACAGACACATTTCCTTAAACCAGATTTAGACTCCAAATAAAATAATAAATTCATAATTATGCTTAATATGATACAACTGTTCTGCATGCAAACAGAAGAACACTAATTCCCTCTTCAGAATGGAAGGCAAAGTTTTTCTTTGGATGATGCTTAAGCATCTACCATTTCATAATGTAAACATCATAGCGTAGATTTAGCAATTAGACTGAGTAATTCTTAAGAACCAGTATTAAGTCTGTCAACATGTAGCAAAAGAAGAATACAAAGATACCTGTTTAATACCTTTGTATACATGCACAAGCACATTAACAAAATAGGAAAGAGCATTTATGATTTTGTTTCTATAATTCATAACATGGTCATAGTATTTAAACTACAGTACTTTTCATACTACTTAATATATATTCCATTAGACTTCAGCAAGGACCTCAGCAGGGTTGTTTTATTTTATTTTGTTTTTCCTTGTAGGGAACAGGAAAAGATAGAAGATGATCTTCACTCCTGAAAGTTCTGGGTCTTGTCATCCTGCCTAGATTGTATTATTGTAGTTTCCCACTCACCTTAATAAAAGGGCATTTTATCTGGGCATGGTGGTACACACCTATAGCCCCAGTGCTCAGGAGGCTGAGGCCGGAAGATGATTGAGAGTTTGAGGTCATCCTGAACTATATAGTAAGATCATGTCTCAAAAACCAAAGCAAAACGAAACACAACAAAACTAGCAGGGCATAGTAATAATAGGAAGTATCTGAGAGGTCTTCTGTACTCTAAATATATTCTTCCCTTTTTCTACTGTGAAATAATAGTCTGATTTTCTCTTAGTAGTCTGAATCAAGAACCCTTCTCAACAAACATCATAATTCCCTTTTGAGCTTGTAAATTGTGAAACATAAAGAGACAAAAATGATCATGGAGTAGTCTTAGCTTCCTGGCACAAATTTCTCTATGGAACTAAGACCTCTAGGACACCAAGCATAAGGTTATTGTTACAGTGTGTGTCTACATGTTCTCCTAAAGCTTCATGTAGTCTTAGGCTCTTTTGGAGGTGGCCGAATCTAGTGTATGATGCTGGGATTAAGGATGTATATTACCAAATCAATTTCACTGATTAGTTTGGCATTGCTCTAATCCCAGCAGTCTAGATACGATATATAAGGGACTGAAAGAGTCTTTCCACCACCACCACCATCACCTCCAGCTTGTTGCTTTGCTGCTTTCCACCTGCCATGACTGTTCTCCTCTGTTAAATCACCCTGCCTTGGAGCCAGCCAATTATGGACTGAAAGAGGTACAAACTGTGAGCTAAATAAAAGTTTTCCCTCTTTTTTGACTTTGGGTGTTGGACATTTGTCTCAGCAACAAGAAAAGTAAGACAGAATTTAGTATCACTAAAGTGGGATTATTGCTGTGACTTACCATGGGGATGGCTTGTAGGAAGAATTTGGAAAGGTTGAGATGCTGGCTGAAAAAATAAAGCTATAGTATCTTAGACTCTACTGTATGGGATATTCTAGTCAGAGATCAGAAGACCAGAAGGCTGATAGAAATTCGGCTGGTAAACACCAAGCTCTGGAATTTTCTGCTGGGAAGGACGACATTGGTTTTTGGACTCCTGATGATATGTGTAATGGATTGGAAGAAAGTTTGTCTGGATTTTCACATCTCCAGAGATCTTGGCCAAGACTAAGATTAAAAGTGGAGGGCTAATTAATCTGGGTGAAGAAATTTTAAGGCTCTCTAATGCTGAAGTGGTGGCATGGCTACTAATAGGGATTTTTAGCTAGATTTATGTTGAGAATCAAGAGCAAAAAGCCCAGTAGAATAATTTAAAGCATCATGAGTTTGGCCAGAAAATAAGCTCCAATCAAGCTGTGCACTGCAAAGATAGAGCAGAGAAGATCTTGATTGTTGAGAAGGAACAGGAAAAGACAGAAGATGATCTGAGGACATCACAAGAAGCATCAAGTTTCCACCATTTGTAGCCTCAAAATTGCAAAAGTGAAAGATTTTTCTTTGAGGAGAAAGACACAGTGTACTATGTTCTAGAATGGTGGCAGTCACACTATATTAATGAATGGTGATAGTGCCTGCACCAGGCTCCAAAATGGCACCAGCAGCCCACTAGGTTTCAAAATGGCAGTGGCTGCACCATGTACCAGAATGGTAGCAGGGTAGATAATTTGTTTCTCTGAATCACGTTCAGAGTGCTTAGTGGTCCAAGCATTCAATTCCTACAGCCAAGAGAGAAGAAAGTGTGATTACTGCTCCAGCCTGAAGCAGATGTTGGCATCATCCACATGATGCTGGGTTTTGGTGCATGCAGAATGCAAGAGTTCTGAGGTTAAGATGGCTTCCATCCCAACTTCAAAGGGCTGGGAGCTTAGGCAGCCCCCAAAAGGGTAGTGTGTGAAGCTGTGAGGGTGAAGCCAAAAGTACAGTGGAGACCCAGAAGTTTGGAAAAGTCAAGAATGCACATCATCTAAGGAGAGCTGCAAGGACTGAGCAGATTAGGCCTAAGAGAGGAGCCATGGATGCTACAACCACTGCAAGTGCCTTAAGGATGGATTTACACAAGACTTTTGAGCTCAGAGCTTACTATAGATTTCTTTGGATGTTCTACATGGAGATATAGGACTTAATGTTTTCCCTGCTGGATTTTGGATTTGCTTTGGTCCCATTCCTTTATATTCCCATTTATACCTTTTTGATTGGAAATGTTTATCTTGTGCCATTGACTATTGGAAGTTTTTAACTTTTCATTTGTACAAGGGCTTATAACTTAAAGTTTGTTTTATATACTGGAGGAAACTTAGGATTTGGACTGTCCAGCAATGCTAAAACTGTTAGGCTTTTTGCAACTCTTAGAGATGAACTAAATTCCTTTTGCATAAAGGATGTGCGTGAGTCTTTGTGGGGCATCAGGGGTGTAATGTTATGTTTTATGTCTGGATGTCCCCCAAAAGCCTCACGCAGTCATAGGGTTGGGCTTCTAGAGTTTGAGAGATTCGTGGTCCCATATTGGGATTATAGTTGTAAGTGCTACATCCACCACTAGTATGAGTGTGGCCTACATACAATATAAAGGACAGAAAGAGTCTTCTCTCTCGATCCTCTCTTTTGCTTTTTTGCCCTTTTACTCTTATTGTTTTTGGTATTGGCTGCAACCATCATGAACAACTGTCCCTCAGCTGTGCCACCCTATCTTCAAGCCAGCTGACTAAGGACTGAAACCTTCACAAACTGTAAGCTCAATAAACTTTTCCTAACTTCATTTTGGATGTCAGCAAGGAGAGAAAAGTAACCAAGACATATATCAACTATTTTCTTACTAAATGAAGATTAGTTGGCCCTTCATCTATATTCTCAAACAGATTTATATGTACATCCTACAGTAAACATCAATTCATAATTATTTCTTCACATGCATCATTTTCAAATAGATTGGGAGAATCTAAAATGAGCATAATAGGCTGAATGATGTCTACATATCCAACATGCATAAGGTGAAATTCTGACCCCAGTGCTTAAGGATATGATTTCATTTTGAGATGAAGTCTTTAAAGAGAAGATAAAGGTTAAATGACATCCTTGGCGTGGCTCTCAATCCATTATAAACAATATCCTTCTAAGAGAAGGAATAAAGAAAGCAAGCAATGAGTAAAGGGACTATGTGAAAGACACATCAGTAAGATAGGAATCTGCAAGGCAAGGAGAGATGCCACAAAAGAAATTAACCCTGACAACACTTTGATCTTCAGAGGACTGAGCCAAGTAGGCCTAAGAGAGAAGCCATGGATGCTACAACCACTGCAAGTGCCTTAAGGATGGAGTTCTGCTCCTCCTCCAGAACAGCAAGAAAATACTTTCAATTGTTGAAGTTACCCACTCTGGCTATTTGTTATGGAAGCCTTAGTAGACTAATACAGTGAGGACTTAAATTTTATTCATGTTTTCATCCCTTTTCAGAATTTCACTTGATATTTGACACACAGTCTCATCAATGGGTGTTTTTTAAATTAAATTGTTATATTTAAGAAGTATTCTATGTAAGAATGTAAGTGCTGAGACAAACCTTCATGGGTTTGCTACTTGCATGCTTCCAAGTTTTTCTCTAAGAAAGAAGGCAATAATATAGAGACTCAATTAGAAGACAGAGCTTAGGACATTCAGTAGGGAGTCAGTATAGAAACGGAGATTACTCCAATGGAGATTACTCCAATACTGTGGTAACAAAGAAGCCAAAAATGTCTGTTATTTACAATATTTTTTGCATGATTTTTTCACTCATTCTATGTAATAGTTTTACTTTTGTAGGTAGAAAATGACCACCCAAGGAGGAGGAGAGGCTTAATTTGGTTTATGGTTTTAGAGGGTTCAGTCTGTGATCACCAGGCTTCAAGGCAAGAACATTAATGGCCTAGCAAAGCTGCTCAGTGCATCATGGCTGGGGACCAAAGCATAGGAGAAGAGGACCAACAAGAGATATATTCTCCAAAGGCAGGTCTCCCATGACCTACCTCCAACAGAGCCCTGCATCCTAAGTCCACATTCAACTATGAACATCAATGGATCAATCCACTGATGAGTATAGTGTTTGCTGATCTAATCTCTGTGAACCTCTCTGTGAATCTCTTAATCCAGGCAAGTTGACAAGTTTAACTACCACATTAATTATGTGCATTCCAGGTCACCTTGGCATGCAGATTTGTAAAGCATCCTGTATCTGTCCTGGTGGAAGCAGAATGAAAAGGGACCTGGCAAGCCATGAGTTCATTATCAAAGTGTTTTTCCTAATATGATGGCATTTCTCCCCATATTTTATTTATTAAAGCCAGTCACATGGCCACTCCTGATTTATCATGAATAAAATATATTCTTTTCCATAGAAAGAGTCAGGAGGTATTTGTATGTGAATAACATGTCTATCATCAGCCTGCAAGACTTCCCCTAATGTTTTATTTGCCATTTTCTTTGTCTTTTCTTCCTGATCTTTTGTTTTATCTGGCATTTCAGAAGTGAAAACCTGACCATGTAGATTTATCTCCAAAGAACAAATCTCTGCCTAATAAGATTATTTTGATTCTTTGTATCTGATTCTTCATGGGTATGGGAAAGTAGCATTGACGGGGAAGGGATGCTCCAAGGCTACCACTGAGAAAACCAAAAGGAGAAATACAAAGAAAAAATGGAACAAAATGAAACAAAACTTGGCAATGGCACCTTGCTATCCAGACAAAATGGGACTGTACTGCGCATATGTTGTTCCACAACCTTCCTTGTCACATACATTATGCCCTTTACCATGATTGCTAATAATTTCCATTCCAGCCTCATCTTCTATTGGGCCATATTCAATATATTCTCTACCTTTTGTGAGGAAGACTTTTTCCATTTATGATATAACTAATATATGTATTCCAGATGGAAAGGGATAGGCATTGTGTTTATTTATTTATTTGTAACTTGGAAAAAGGACAATGAGGCAGCCAACAAAGAGAGGACTGGACTTACAAAGCAGGACATGGCTCCTGGTGGAGGTCAGCTAAGGAAACATCGTTCTGTCTATCCTTCCTTCTCAGTTTTTTGACACCTTCCTAGACACCTCCTTCTTGCAATTATTTTAAGCATGTCCTAAGAAGAAAGAAGGAAATAGAAATGATTTTCTAGTGCATCAGACAAAAGGAGAAACCATTTGGGAAAATAAATATTAATGAATTTTTTAGCTAGCATTTAGGAGATGATGAGAACTGAGTGAACCATTAACATATCCTTGCTTTTTACATATTACATCTTACAAGGTAAAGGAGTTCTGTTTCTATGATTGGTTTGTTATACTGTATTCAGTTCATTTAATTGATATAATGTCTGTCCTGAATACTAACAGTATTCTTATTCCTAGAAAGAATTTTTGAATAAACAAAAATGAACTTGTAATAATTTGTATGAATTTTGAATTTTCACTGTGATTAGAAAGCCCATGATTAGAGACTAGGTCCAAGATTTTTGTGGATTAAAACCATAATTTTGAGTAACTCAGTACAAATGACCTCATCTTTTATTCTTTCATGCCACAAGAAAGCTTTCAGAATTTTCCTATTGAAATATCAGTTATAGATATATGATGTGCTGTCAATAATGTATTTGATCACACTAAGTAAATTTTAAGAAATTTTTGATTTTACTTTTAATATAAATTGCAAAATGTCCTCTTCTCTTTTACTCTTGAGAATGTTGACCAAACCTTGCATAATTACTATTATTTGATTTGTAGGTTATACCAAAAATGACAACTTGAGTTTCAGTTACTCTAAAATAAAGTAGTAGATTCAGAATTATGTAATAAATTAAAAAATCTGTCTATACAATGACTAAACTAAACCTGTATCAAAACCTGTTGTTACAAATAAATTTGATTCCTTGATTGAAGATGTAGATGATTTGTGGAAATTTATTTCAGATCACTCCATTTGGAATTCTAGCTTCAGTCACGTGGCCACAGCCAATTTCTCCTATCAGTCACAATATATCCCTAATCACACCCTTACTGTTTAAATGCATCTAGTTGCGATTCTCTAAACTAATTTCTGATTAGATTTGCATCTCTTTCCTTGTATTATTCCCCCATGAACATCTACTTGTCCTTTGCACTCTGCCTGTATTCCTAATATCCATCTTGCAGAATACATTTATCCTTCCAAGCCCTACTCAAACTCATCTGTCCTTGAAGACTTGTTTCCTAATGACATAATCTCTCATTTCACTGACCCCTTTGGGGGTCTTTATAATGGAGTGATTCTTTCATCTCCTCTAATACTTAGTCTCTCAACTATAGCAATAATAGCATAACCATTTAAAATGCTCTGCAGCTCCCAGCACAGGGTCTGAAACAAAATCATCTGACCTCTTTGAACAAGGGGGCTGCATTTTGAAGTCCACTTGCAGCCCCAGTGTCTAGCCTAGTATGAGTCCTAAGCTGATGCTTAGGAAGCGTTCGTTGAAGGAGCTGAATCACAGAAAACTGAGGCAGATATTGTGCATGCCCTTCTCACCACACCAGGAGAAAAGACCTGAAGATCTGTTTTAAAAATGTGTGGTCTCTTTAAAAAGAATCCTCGCCATCCTGGAAGGTTAGCTGTGTCGCTCGGCACAGAGCACAGAGTGATCATATCAATATTAATAAGCTTGGTAAAGTGCCACCGGCTTCCGTGCCATTCTGACACTCTGCAACTCGACTAATAAAATAAAAACTAATTCTAAAAATAATTTACCGCCTGGAGACCTTAAAATGGATTTTCCTAATGAACGGGAAAAAACTAGCATAGATCTTTCCCTTTTGATAGGTGAATCAAATGTTATAACAGGCTGTAAGTCTAAAATGACACATTCTAAACTGTCAGTGTCTTGGTTAGAGGACATTTTGCACATTTTTCATCCAGGTTTACAATTTGAGCCATTTTGGCAGCCAGTTAATGATGGAAGGATGAAGGAGAGGCAAATGAAGAAAGGCAAAAAGAAATCAGGCTTTGTTTTTATTTAGTCCATTTTAGCTACTTAGCTTCAAGCAATTTTCCAATTAGCAGACTGCAGAATGGCATGTGTGTAACAAGAATATAGGGCCCTTAGCAAGTATGAAGATTGCAGTTTTTACTTATAAATTCCTTTACCACTCAAATAAAGTCAGAATAACCTGCTGCTGAGTGAACAGGGAGCGAAGGAGAGAGAGAAGCCATTCCTCCTCAGGCCCAGCTGGCTAGCAACCGGGCCAGGAAACACCTCTGAGGCTGCGGGTGTTTTTAATTCCTTGATTGTTCAAAGGTTGCATCTGGGG
This sequence comes from Cavia porcellus, assembly GCF_034190915.1. NCBI lineage: Eukaryota > Metazoa > Chordata > Mammalia > Rodentia > Caviidae > Cavia > Cavia porcellus. Next base: position 83,682,403 of record NW_026947484.1, read on the forward strand.
ATTTTTCTGGTATGGTGTGGAGGTGGTGTGCATGTGTGTGTGCATGTGAGTGTATAAGCTACAGACAGAAGACTGACAGACATAAAAAGGGAGAGGGAAAGAGGGGAGAGAGAGATTAGAGCTTTTAAATTGGCAGTCAGTTAAGCAATTCCAGATCAGCTTCTGAGGAAATAAATGGAAATGCTTATGAAAGATGGGTCCCCAATTAATCCAGAATATTTTGATTTATCTTCCTAAAGGTATGGTGTTGGTCCAGATACGTAGTAATATTCTTTTCTGTTTTATTTTTAGAGTTGAAATTATTCATTATCCCTCACACATTATGATTCTTTCATCTCATGAAGGTACTAATAAGTTCCATAACTTGCTCTAAAAAGCATAGCGTTTTAGGAAAAATATAGAACATTGGCCCTGGAAAGCACACATGAGCATAATAACATTCCTGTCATCTGCTTTCTTAACTTTCATGCTGAGTTTAAAATCCAAAGGAGTGAAATGTCTAAGCCTCAAAAAGTTAGCGAAACTCCAACAATAAGAATGTAAATTTACTTCTGTCCATCTCCTAAGCTTGTTTGTCTTGCTGTGTTTTTACCTTTTTGGTTTTTATTCCTTGCCACAATGACTCCAAGTCAATTCATTCTAGAAGGAAAGACAGAACTGGTTACTGTAATCAAAGAAAGAAAACTAGTTAAGTAAAAATCTGATTCTGCCTTGTATTTCTAGAAGACTTAAAGTTTCATTTATATACTATATTTATTTTCCTTATTGAGTCCTTACTTGTGACTAAATAGCAAGGATAGAATAGACAATACAGATTCCATTTTTCTTCTCAGAGTTTGTAAATGGAACATATATTTATTTACATACATGCAATAAGTATTACCTGCCCACATAGTAGAAGAGGGAAATACTGGGGAACATTTTTGGATTTGTAGATTTTTACAAGTCTCTGCTACCCATATCTGACTCAATATTCATGCTTTGCCCACCAGTTCTCTCCTCCCATGGAAGGGAGCCAAGGAGAATCAGGAAGGCTGATATACACCATGTATGTGCCTCCTTCTGCTGATAAGTCTTCTCATTATGCCCGATGTCCCTTTCACCATAATTAAATCTACTCCCCCACCCTCTTCAAGCTTTTTGCTGATCTGACATCAATGCAAATAGACTGCTTTTAGCTCTGGGTTGAGGAGTTCACTAATGGAGGTACTAACACCTGTACAGACTTTGCTATTTGGAGCCATAAAAAGACTGCCTTCAAATCCATGATTAATTTCCTCTGCAAGGAAACATGTTAGATCCACTGAGTGTCCCTGCTGCTAAATTAACTTCTGACCCTTTTTACGTCCTTCCCAGTGACTCTTGGAAAGTTTTGGATTTCTTCAAAGAAATTAATAGCTTGTGACTGAAATCTCATCAGTGTGGGCCACCTTTGAAAACTGCACTGAGGGCAGCGCGCAGCTTGGCTGATCCAGCCCCCGTAACTTTCCCGTTTGAAACCTCAGTGCTGAGCTGGCCTTGGCAGCATTCTGCCTGAGTTCTTTATTGAATATGCTTCTCTTTTGATCTGCTTCTAATTTACCGTGTTCTTTGTGCTGCCTTCTGCTCTATTGGGGATCGATGGATGTTTTTTGTGTCACTGATTGTATCACTAATTGCTTGACTATGAGTCTGTTGAATGTGGTCAGTTTATTTCTCCACAAAATGTTCTTTGCTTTCTCCCTGTTGTACATTAATTTCTCCAGAGCCTATAGAGCTGAGTAAAAGAGCTTGAATACAATTGGGTATTTGAAAAGCTTGAACTACAGTCAAGACAAATAATTGTTGACTAAGTTCTTCACTGGATTGGCTTCTGACAGAGGCATCTGATCCACCCTTGGGAAAAAGAGGTGTTTGGTCAAGTTCTCCTGCAGAGTAAAGAATTTAACTCACTCTGAAATTCCTCTGCAAGACATGAAGGAAATCTTATCCTCTTCTCACCTACTCACCTTTGTCCTAGCTTATTCCCAAAACTCTAGAAGCCTCCTAAAAATAGTGCTTATTCTGTAGCACTCACGCTGTTCCCATGTACCTAGTGATCATCTCCATTAATAATGGATGTCAGTTCATTTACAAATTAATCACATCAGGTTGAGAAATACACTAAGATAAAATCTGATGGCTTCCACATTTCCTTGATGAAATATTCATGACGTGAATGTTTCACCTTTATAAATCATGGTTACTCTATTGATTTTTTTCTTTCACATTTTTCAAGTGAGCTCATAAATTTTTTTAAATGTGGATCAGAGAAAACAACATGAATGAATAGATGGATGTACTTTTCAATTACATGCATTTCTGATTTTATTGCTGCCTTCAGCTTATATTAGAAGAATGAGGTACCACCCAGAAAAGGAATCTCCCAAACCTAATAAATGTGGAGGCTGATTTCTGAATACAAAAATTTTCAGTCATGATGGTTTAATTTAAAATGAAAGATTAATTATATTTGAAAATTTGTAACTTAGATCTTAATGAAAGCTATTACTGCACTTATGAATGTGTACGCTTTCTTAATTATCGACATGTATGTTTGTTTGACTTTCTTTTAATTCTTGTTGGAGGGGACACATATATGACAAATAGGGCAGGAAAATGCTGCTATGTATTACTGTATACCAAGCCGTTCCAAAACAAAGGGGCTTAAAATCAGAATAAGTTCAGTAGGTTCACCAGAGTGGTCCCTCACCTGTATTCACTCACATGTATATTTGATGCTTCTCAGTCTGGTCTTTCCACATGACTACCTACTTATAGCATGATGGCCTCTTCATGGTGGCCTGGTTTTTATGCCTGGAGGAAGCAAGTTCTATCTTTTTAGTTCTGGCCTCAGAAATCCAAAGAATCACTTTCACCAAATTGTCTTGGTTATACAAATCAGACTGCCTATCCATATTTAAAAAGGGGATAAATATACTCTTCTCCCTGATGGTAATAGAATGGGAAGGGAAATTAATAATGGCCATTCTTAGAGACTACCATAGAAAATATACTATACTGTTCTTATAAGTTTTTGTACTCTGTAGTATCTGCTTTTACTAAGAAAGCTGTAAGAAAAGTTTTACTAGAGACTCATCTTTGTCCAAGATTAAAGGGTACTGACACATACTTGAAATAAAGTGTGGTGTTGGGTGTGGTGATCAAAGCACATTGTCAGTTGTATACATTCTTCTTTGGTTACCTAAAAAATAACTTGAATGCTACATCATGACAGTTTACAGATAATTAATGGATTTAAATTATTGATCTATTTATAAAAAAGATCAAAGGTCTGTGGACCTGGTATGTGTGTACACATATGAATTTGTGCATGAGTATATACTCTCCAGAAAGTCTCAAGTAATGCTATTTGTATCTGATGTGAGATTGTGTTATTGGCTGAGTGTCAGAATCTTGCTCTTTTTTTAATCCAAGACTAGAAGTATTATTTAGTTATGTGATAATATTTTATTATATGTGCATGTTATAATTATGTTTTTTGCAAAAGCCAAGCCATTTTATAATCTGAGGGTTGAATGTTTACAATTATAAGTAGGAAAAATTGGCTTGGGGACTTGCATGCATGACTATTTTCTATGTCATTAAAACCCTGAGAAGTGAATATCTCTGTCTCTGTGCATATGGCTAAAGTTCTTATCTTCCCTACCCCATCACCATGAACAATCATCTATGAGCTTATTTTCTCTAAGGTGTGAATGGTCAATAAAGTGGAATATGTTGACACTATAGAATCATCATCGTTCCATCTTTTGTAAGACCAGGTTTATGAGATGAATTCATTTCTTTTGGGTTTGGACTTAAGTACACAAGTCAAAGAAGCAAAATAGTGCATTCTAGAAGATGAATCCCATTTCTAGGTCATTTTGCTACTTCCTATCCTCAGTGTCCTTTGTTGAGTTCTCAGAAAATGCAAAGTAATGTCGATGACATAAGCAAAATATAATTAGAAAAGCAATCTGCTGGAAAAAGGAATGATAATGCTTTCCAAAGTGAAGTAGTACACCGTGTAGAGAATCCGGGTGCTATCCTTTGTTTTAGAGAATCCGTGCCACGGTTCCTCACCATTAGCCTTGATATTGGAAGAAAGAAATTTCCATTTTTTTGACCTCCAAACTAACTGAACTCTCTACACTACCAAATAATTCTGCTAAGAATAGTTTTCAGAACTTAATAATGCTTTGAAATGAATTACACAGAAGCAGCGGCCTAGATTCTCCTGCGAATTTCTTATTTTTGTTTATAAATGACATTCTTTGATATTTTGGATGAGGAAAAAGTCAGGCATCATGAATAAATCAGTAGTGAGTGATGATTGAATTGTGTGCTGTCATCTCTTTCTTTCTGGCCTTGACAAGCACAGTATGTGGCTGCCACTAAGAAACAAGGTGTAAGGAGCAGATATGAGTACCAGCAGCTGGTAAAAGTAGCGGGGTGGGGTGGTGGCGTGACCAAGGTGGCTATTCCAATCCCAGGTGGCATGAGGATATGAGAGGGCGCTAGCAGGATCCATGTCACAGCAACAGAGGCAGCCGCAGAAAAGATGTGGCTGTCATTTGTGAGGACTCGTGATTTCATTTTGCTGAAAGTGAATCCAGTTCAGGCACTGTGTCTGGAAACTCACACAGATTACTTCACTTAATCTTTGTGACAACTTGATGGGGTGAATATTATTATAATACTTGTATTATAAATGGTGCCTTTAAAATAAGGCTCAATAAGCAAAGTCATTTGCCCAGATACAACAAATAAACAGAAGAGAGATTTGACTTGAACCTAGCAAATGGAACTCCTGACCCCAAGCCTATGTTTTTGGTAGAGTTGTATACAAGAAATGTCATCATTTTTATGTCATTCTAAGCTTCAGCACAGTCCACAGCCATACAAGTACCCCACCTTCTTGCTATAAAACGCCTTTTATCACCTCTGTAAATTCTCTCATGGTTTATAGTCAAGCATTGCTTAACCCCAGACCCTAGCAACCTATAATCTACCCCCCCTTTTTTAAAATAGATTTCATTTTTTCAAAATAACATACAGATGGATTCAGGCAGCATGTAGTTTTTTGAGTTTGGCTTATTTCTTTTAGCATAATTCACTGACACTCTTCCACATTACAACAAGATTCTTGTTGTAACAAGATTTTGCTGTAGCAAGATTCTTGCTACAGCAAGAATCAATAATTGATGTCTTTTTATTGCCAAGTAATATTCCATTCTGTGGATGCAACCAGTAATTTTATCCTTTCACCCACATAAGAACATTTGAATTGTTTTTCATTTTTTTAAAGATTCTGATAGCTTAACTTTAATGAAACATTGCTTTCATTTCACCAGACATACTTCCTGAGTATCATCCCAATGATATCTTTGCTTTAGTATTCTCTTTTGAGTTTCCTATGAACCTTTGATTAGTGCCAGAAAGAAGTATCAAACTTCTCTGGTTCAGCTACAATTCCACAGTATCAAATTTTCTCTTGCAGTAATGCTATTATATTTTCACTATCACAACCATGCACTACCCATCAACTATTAAGTACTTGAAACTACAAAATGAGTGAATAAATGAATAGCAAATTAAAAATCCAAATAAATCTTCTAACACAAGAAGTAAAAGAGAGAGTAGGAAAACCAAGATCCATAATTCAGTGTTGTTATAGAAATATACAGTTTGATAAGTGATACATAACTCACTCAGAAACATAAATATACAATTCTAGAAGTCTGAAGTTTGATTCCCTACACTGAGTCAATACCATTAGTTAAAAGATTAAAAAAAAAAAAAGAAAATGCAATGATTATTGAGCTATTACAGTATTAAATAATTACCTTGACTGTGTGTTTTCCAAATTTTAAACATTTTTTATCATCTAAATAACTATCACTTAGTTGAATTGAACAAATCAACCATAGCTTTGACATTGATGTTTTTCTAAAAATTTATTATTTTATGATCTCATAGCTTAAGGAAATTCCTAGTCAAGAAAGTTGAATTCAGATTTCAAAAATCTGCTTGCACTTAACAAGACAATTCAATCCCTCACTGTCAGAATATTTTTTACTAAATTCAACTTTGTAATATAGTTTTCCTTGCTTTTTCTGTCCCAACCAGGATGACTAGCAGAACAGAACCACAGCACTGGGAAATTACAGGTCTTAAAGTCAGAATATTTGATTCCATTCTGTTTCTATCACTTCTGAGTTATGTAAACTTGACTAGTTTTAAAATCTCTCTAAGTTTTATTTTGTTGCCCATCAGATGAGTATAGAAAGCTCTGTCTTTCTGTCCAGGGTCTGGAGAGAGTTAGAGGAGACTGCATACAGGAAAACCTCTCACATTCTGTGTAATGAGGTAGTGGGGCACGAATGACCAGGGCCACTCAAGTTCGACTGCTAAGATTTTCTGGGCATGCAATCATTCTTCCCACCACCACGTCTATTCCCACTCTGTCATCTGAGGATTGTGAGAATTCTGGGCTCTTCAACATGAGAAAGGTTTTCTCTAAGGGTAGCTGATGCGGAGTGCAGTAAGTCTTACAGTAAGATTAACTTCTTTCTTTCTCAAGTCCTGAAGGACCCTCAGCTCATCAACCATGCAAAGTGCCATGAAGTGTGCGAGTCCTGGAGGCTGATTTGCTCTGTACACATTAGGACTTAGGATTATGGTAATTTCCAGTTAGTTTTTTACACAGGCCACTGAAAAATTGACCCTACTGTTCCAAACATTTGTGCTCCTAGCCTGTTAGGCAAGATTCCATAGAGGTCACCGCCATCATTCAGCCCACATTACTTAGCATTTATCTCCCTAAATCTTTGTATGGGTGGCCTGTGTCTTTCTATAAATAACCCTTCAATTTTCATTTTTAAAAGTATGTTTTTGCGATAATCTGCATGCCTCTATCTGATTGGGAGAAAAGTATTATAAATTTATCAGGAAAAAACCTACAAAAAAGAAAAGAGCACTCACAGAGATGGAGATGTCAAGACCTTCTCTATGTAGAACTGTTAAATTCTATGACTATAAAATCATTCTTATGGAATATGTTGTGTCCTCTTTAAGTCTGATGTTCAGATTTCTGAAAACTTTCATTTTTGGGAAGTTTTGAGTGATTAAAAAAACAGGAAAAAAAAGTCAAGAAGGACTCAGGTTGAATGAAGCAATAGAAACTTTTGATATGTTTTTATCTTATTGAATACATGAATAATTTTACATATTCATATTAAAATAATTCACACCAAAGAAAGAACAGCATCATGATATTTAGACATATACAACTAATATAAATTGAAAGCACAGTGGATTTCCTACTGTCCTTTTATCCATTGGTAATTTTTAAGAATCTTCCCACTGTACCAGTTTTTGGGAGATGCTTAAAATTTTGCTTTGCTTGGTTGCAGGTTATACACCATGTAGAGAATGGTAGATACTGATTCAGTCAACCCTGTTCTAAGTTCTTTGTGTTGTACCTTATTGCACAACTATCTTATGGTTTGGATTCTACAAGTGGATGGTTCACTCAATGTAGGTACACCCACGCAAGAACTGGCAGGTAAAAGAGAAGTGGAAGACTATTTTTGCTCATTGGCAGGAGCTTGGAAACATTTTAGTCTTTCAGCAACAGCAGAAGCCAGTCCAAGTAGCGAGTCTGCATTTTGGTGGGAATTTGGAGCTTGATGAGATATCCATTTTATTGGCAGTGTTTGTGGTTGTGATAGTGCAGTTCTGGAGCCAGTCGTTTGGAGAGTAGCTCTTTAATTACTCCAAAGAAGTGTAGTCCAAAACCCACAACTGAGCCAATTGCTTCCTAGTTGCTATACTTCCTGATTATCCCTTATATTCTTTATTGTATCTAAAGCAGTCATTGCTTTGGTAGGTCAATTCTGCAGTGTTGTTTTCAGATTTGTTCTGGGAACCTCCTCTTGGAGCCTACTTTTCAACAGATTTAGTGGATTAAAGATTCCCTGTAATTGAATGTTGATATATAATATATATTAATTTATATATTATGTATTAATATATATTAATTAATATATATTAATATTAATTAATTAATATATTAATCTGATATATATGAATAATTTTTCTCTAATTCATATGTCTTTTTGATTTATGTTTTCAAATTGTTGATTTTCTTCTCTGGCATTCTAGAATCCATCTCAAGGGCACAGACTAACTGGTGTACCTGGGTTGAAAAGAGAACTTATGTAATCTTTATTTAATAAATTCATTCAGTTTCACAAAGTGTTACTTATAGCATCTACTATGTTCAGCATGACTTCCAGCTAGAACACTGAAACTTTGGGGAACTGGGATAATTATCCATTTGCCCTTTCTCCATAAGATTTCAATCCAAATTATATAAGCAAGCAAATTGAATGTGTTCTAAAAGCAAATTCATTCTCTGTGCCTTTGTACTTTCCAAGTCTGCATTGCCAAAATCTTATCTACTACTTTTTCATGTTCTTTTCCTTCTAAATGTCTCCAACTACATTGGCTTGAAAGGATATACAAGCTAAATTGTTATAAATCCAGAAAGGTTACACAGAAGTAAATGTTTGTGTAAAACAGAATATGATATGAATAACAGTCTTGCATCTGAGAGATGCTCAAAAAGAAACATTAGTGATAAAACTAATATGTAAGTAGCATACTTAAGTTTGTTTGCAATATCAAAATTTTATAAGACAGTTAATATAACATACATAAGAAATTCTTGCAAGCCAACAAAAGAAAGATCAGAACCATATAGGGAAACATATTAAAGACATAAACATGTTATTAACACACACACAAAGAAACAAAAAAGGCTTGTAAACATATGTAAAGATAATCAAATTCATCAGAAATTAGGCTTATTATATTTACCATTGCAGAAAAGCCTAAGCACTGGAAGGCTGTTGAAATAAGGAACTACCCTGTCCTGCTGATGGGAAGCAACCTGGTAGGGCATTTATGGAGACCATTGTAGCCAAAGGAACCAAATGCCACACAGTGCCTTTGGAATAAGAAACTCACCTGCTGACTGCATAGCAAATATATACGAGTATGTTTAAGTAAGTCATGTTTTGAATTGGAGAAGTGCAGAAAATCAAATTATCCAGTTGGGGGACTAGATAGGTAAAACAGTGAATTCACACTATGGAGCACTTAGAAACAATCATGTAAATGTAGACATGGCAACATAGATCTTTTAAAAAGAGTGCTGAGTGAATCAAGGAAGTCACATGAAAGTTCAGAACATAATTCCATTTGTATCCCATTAAAATATGCATAATTTGTATTTTATATAACTATAAATAAAAGACTGCATACCAAATATGCTTCAGTGACTGCCTTTTCACTGGAAAGTGGGTTGAATGCTTGCGGACAGCAAAGAAAGGAGGAAGAAAAAAAGGAAAAGAGGAAGGGAAGGAAAACAAGTGGGGATTTTGTGCAGATCAGGATGACACTGTGGCACAACTTGTTCAGTTGTATCTAGAGAAATACAAACAAACTTTAAAAAAAACCCAAGGAATGCAAAAATTTAGGTTCTGGGCTTTATCATTCCCTCAGGTTGCACCACTTAGCCATTTTCCTCGAAGTTTATCCCCAAATTCAGAAGCTCATGTGTCTCGGCCAAACTTTAGCAGAATGAAAGGAGGTAGAGACCTTATTCTTTTTTTTTTTCAGTTATATTTTAAAGAGAATAAAACAAAACAGCAAAAAGCAGATCAGAGCAAAACAGTGCAATCAACATAGGATTTCAAAGCAAGGTAACAGGAAATCAGCAGTGGTTACCATAAGATCTCTTGTTTTCTTCAAAATAGTTGTTCATATCTTCACACACAATGAACTCAAACATGAAAAAAAGTATAAAACCCATCAAAAGAATGAAAGTATTATGGGCCTTCAAAACCAGACAATAGGAAAATCAACAATGGCTACCATAATGTCTCTTGTTTTCTTCAAAATAGCTGTCCATACCTTCACACATATTGAAATTGAATAATACAAAACAGACTTAAGCCAATAAAAACAAAGAATGAAAGCATTACTGGCCTTCATAACAAGATGATAGGAAATCAGCAATGGCTACCATAATGTCTCTGTTTCTTCAAAGTAACTGTTCACATCATCATGCAAAATACAATCAATTCTTGTAAGCTCTTTAGGAGAAGTTCTAGGCATGTATAAGCCTATACATGTACATGTATGCTTTCTGTATTAGAATGAAAAACAAAACAAAACAAATTATAAGAAAAACAAGAAACAACAGGCAAATATAATAGCAAAACCCTAAAACAATGACAATATAGGCCTTCAAAACAAGGTGGCAAGAACATAATTAAGGTTGTTATTTTGCATAATTATCTTCAAAAGAGTTACTCAGATTATCGGATATAAACATGCAAATTGATCTAATCCTACGCATTAGTTATTTTGTTCCAAGAACTAGTGGAATCACTAGCACAATCATCTTAGCTATCTTAAGTGTGTATATACAAATTTATATCTTTTTCCTTTCCTTTCCTTTTCTCTTTCCATGAATTTCTTTGAGCAATTTCTTACCATTTTAAAATATTTATTGAAGATTTTGTATCTTATTTACTCTTCCAGTTTCTTACACTAGGGAGACAGTATTTATAGGTGTGAGTTTGATTTATTTTACTATGAGTATAGTCTCAAGTCTCACTCATTTACATATAAAAGCTTCAACGTGATCCTTCCTTATAGCTGAGTAGTATTCCATTGTATAAAAATACCACATGTTTTTTATCCATTCCTAAATTGATGGGCATTTATGTTGCTTGCAAGATTTGGCTATTACAAATTGTGCTGCTATAAACATGGGTGAACATATATCACAGTGGTATGATGTTTTTAATTCTTCTGGGGATATTCCAGAATATGAAAGAAATTGGAATAGCTGGGTCAGGTGGGACTTCCAATCCAGCTTTTTGAGGAACCTCTGAATGATTTCCACAGTGGTTACAACAGTCTACACTCCCACCAACAGTGCAGAAAGGTTCCTTTTTCCCCACAGTCTCTCCAGCATTTGTTGTTGGTAGTTTTCTTGATCCTGGCCATTCATTCTGGAGTGAGATGGAATCTCAGCGTGGTTTTATTTTGCATTTCTCTAATGACCAATGATGCTGAACATTTTTTCATGTATTTATTTGCCATTTGTATTTCTTTATCTAAGAATTGTGTATTGATCTCAGATATCCTTTTTTGTATGGGTTCTTTGAATCTCAAGGATCTAAAATTTTAATTGTTTATAAGTTCTAGATAGTCCTTTGACTGAGGGACAATTGACTAAGATTTTTTCCCAATGTGTGGGTCTTCTTTTCACTCTGTTGGATATTTCTTTTGACATGCAAAAACTTTTTAGTAAGATGAGATCCCAGTTGTTGATTCTGGGAAACATTTCCCATGCAGTTTGGTTTTTTGTTCATGAATTCTCTGCCTAGCTATATGTCTTCAAGATTTTTACCTACTTGGTCTTCCAGCAGATTTAGTGTTTCTGTTTTAATATTTAGGTCTTTGATCCATTTAGTTTAGAGACCTTATTTTCCTCCAGGGTTTCTGTTTAACTCTTTCTCTGCAGAGACTTCCTCCCTGGGATACTTCCTAACCACACCTTCCTCTAGTTGGGGGAGAGCTGAGTCAGATGGAGCAGAGAAAATTATATCTAATGGTGTTGAATTTGCTGAGCTATGTCTGTTTTCCTCTGGGAAAGCAGTCCTGGAGCCAGTCTTAGACCATCTGAGAGGGATCATGGCTCTCGGGTTGGAAATCACTTTGATGCTTTCTATTTTGCCATAATAAACACTTCATGTCACTTTCTTATCTTGATTATGAGGAAAACTGGATACCCTTGCAGAAACAAGGGGAAATGCCACCACTGAAGGGTCATCCAAAATTCTGTTTTGAAAGTAAACCTCACAAGCACATTCTCAGACTAAGTTTATTTACAGTTCAGCTATAAATAACAAAGACAATTAAATTAGCTGGGTCAAAAAAGCCCATTTGAACTGCAGAACTCTATTATAAAATTAAGGTTTATAGAAAGTGCCCTTACCGCTCCTTCTCTCATGAAATTGATGGAGATGCTTTTGGGGTTGTTAAAATTCAGAAAGGATTAACCGCTTTCACAATGGAGAATATTACCCCGAAAGAGTGCACAGAGTTTAAAATACTTGGCCCATGTAAATGAGGACTGGTTTCACTGTTTTTAGATATTGTAGCTTTTTGCAGAATCAATAGCGAGCAACTAGGGAGTGGGGGATGTAACTGTTCTCAAAGAAACATATTCTGCCTGTGCTATGGAGGTATATAATTTGCTATGTCAAAGCTTGAGCAGTCAATAAGTCAAGATGTGGCTTTAGCTGCGTCTCAGAATAAACACTGGATTTCTTCATTAACTGATCAAATACAGAGTTCAAATAGAACTGCAGTGATCTTTTGTGTGAAGAAAATAATGGATTGCAACAAATATCACGGCGTTTTAGAAGCTACTTTCAGCACAGGAGTTAGCAAGCTCTTTTCTTTGCCAGCCTCAGATCAGCCAGGCCTGCTCATAATGGAGCTTACATTTCATTAGACCTCTCTTCTGACTCAAGAAAAGAAAATGGGTCCCTTGGGCCCAGTAACCTCCAATGTAGCTTAAAAAGTGCATCCTCGCCTTGGGTGCCTCATCTCTGAGCTCCATGATGTGCCATGCTCCAGATTCCCCGCTCCTTCCCTTCCTCCTTGCCCTCTCTTACCTCCCTCCCTCCTTCCTTTCTCCCTCTCCTTCTTTCCTTCCTTCCTTTTTTCCTTCTCTTCCTCCTTTCCTCTCTCCCTCTCTCCCTCCCCCATCCCTCTGTCTCTCCTATCTGGCCAGCCTTTCTCCTTCTTTTTTTCCCTCTCTATCTCTGTCCCTTTGTTCTTTCTTTCAATTAATATAGCTGCTCGTTTACAGCCATTTTAGTAATAGTTTAAATTTCCAATGAACTAGTTAACTGTTTATCTCCAACCGGTATCTATTTTTGATGCTGAATTAGTACCTCCACTTCTCTCTCAGAATCTCTACCCAGCCATCTAATATTTAATGGCTTCAGTACCAGTTACAGTACCAACATTCTCGAACACATCCCCCTTTTGCTTTCTCCTGTATTCATTTTCCACCCACCCACAATCCCAATTTGGAGCCACGAAAGATCCCTTGGACCCTTCATTTTCCTGCTACATTTCTCTAGTAGTCTATCCTCACGCCTAACAAATACATTTAGGCAGCCTGGATTTATGAGCTACCTCCACCACTCTGACTTCTGTAAAGTTACAGAAAGTCTCTGGCTTTGTTTTCCCTCATCTGTAAAATCACCATCATAATGATTCTTATGTCACAATGGTTTAGGAAAAATAGAAGATGACCCATGAAAAGCACAACACACATGTCTGGCATGTAGTAATAATTTATAAATATGAACTTGATTTTATTTCCCCTCAATTATCTTTTAAATATTTCATTCACTCTCTTCCTATGTCCACTTTGATATATCCTTCAGATTCTTTTCACCTCTTATCTGTGAGGCTTCTGCCCCCCTCCAACCCTCAGATAAATTTCAGTCTCAAACATTAACTGACTTACTGCTGGTGTTATCTTTCTAAAGGCTGAGCATAACCACACAATTCCAGGAGCTGAACATCAGCTGCGGGCAGTAAATTTACACTGAATACAGACTTTTGTTAAAGGCATATAAGGCACTTCACACTGCCCCAGTTATTACCAGGCTCATGTCCCATCGCCTGCCACTCCCACTTAATTGCATGATGCCGACACAGGCTCAGGTAATCCTACAAACAGGGCATGCTCACGGCTGCTCTTCTTCCCCACAGAGCACTCTGCATAACCCCCTATTGCCTGCTGTAAGAAGCCTTCCTCAACATTCCTAGGCAGGGGCAGCCACATCCTCTTCCACATTTCGAAAGCCCTTTCCACTTGTGCCTATAGCACTAATCATGCATGGTGAGATTCTGTGCTTGCAGTGATAGGTTACTACATGATGGAAAAGAAAGCATTTGTTTGCCCATGTAATGGTCCTCTTTTCCTGGCATCCTATTCTGCTCCAAAGATCCATTCTGTCTGTTATTCTCAGTGTTATTCTTGAAGTCTCCCCCACATTTGTCACATGAGCTCAATTCTCAATTTATCAACAATTGCACAAGAGCTTGGTAAATTGTAGCCTTCATTGACAGCCCTCAGTGATGAAACTATCCACTAATGGTCAAGGCAATTTGAAAAGTCATAATCAGTGTTAAGTAATATGTAACTTGATACTCCTATATTCTTACATTGCTCTCAAAGATTTACATAGTTAACCATAGCTCTCTAATAAGAATAAGGTCCATTGTATATTACTTTAAGTGTTCCAAAGCATTTCTGTATACATTTCATCTCCTCAGCAACTCTCATAGGTATAAAGGGCAAATATGATTATCTCTACTTTTCTGATGAAGAAATTGAGGCTCAGAGAGGTTAAATGATTTTTCAAGGTTACAGAACCAGTGAATAGCAAATCCAAAAAACCTCATCATCTGATTCATAATGTACTATTCTTTCTATATTTTTTTCCTCATACTGCACAATTGCATGTTTATTCTACTGTATGTTATGGCACCATTGGGGCATTCACACAAATTATGTATGTTAGAAAAGATATTGTTAAAAATTTCAGAGAATCTTGTAAAAATATTTACATATTACTGAACTGGATTTATATTTTAGAATAATAAAAATATATACCCATTATAAGAAATTTGGGAGATGCATGTCATTAAACAATTACCTACTGACAAATGCTAACAATATTTTTGTTAATTTTCTCCCCAAACATTTACCCGTGTTTGATTCATTTGATATTTTGTTGGTTTTACATTAATATGGTCATATTTATTCTGCTCTTTTCATATATTTCACCAGGAATGTTCACCTTTGAGAAACAGGCATGCTAGTATGATTAATGTGTCAGAATATTCCATTTTAGGCATCTTAGAGGAACATACAGTTCTCAGATGAAGATATACAAATAGCAAATAAATACATGAAGAAATGTTCACCATCACTAGCCATCTGAGAAATGCAAATTAAAACAGCATTAAGATTTCATCTCTCTCCGGAAAGAATAGCTGCCATCAAGAAAACAGCTGATAACACATGCTGGTGAGGCTGCAGGGAAAAAAGATCATTGTTCTCTTGTTAGTGGAGTGTAGACTGGTGCAACTACTATGGAAATCACTATGGAGATTTCTCAGAAGAGTAGGATTGGAAGTTCCATTCAACCCAGCTATTACCCTCCTGGGTGTTTTCCCAGAAAAACTGAAAAGGTCATGTTATAGTAATATATGTGAACCCAGGTTCATAGCAGCACAATTTGTAATAGCTAAATCTTGGAACCAATCAAAATGCCCATCAACTGCAGAGTAGATGAAAAAGATATGATATTTTTACACAATGGAATATTACTCAGCTATTAAAAAGGATGTTCGTGAGGCCTGCATAGGTAAATAGAGGCAACTTGAGACTGTACTCATTAATGAAATAAATAAGCATCATATTTATAAATATCACATTGTACCTCTAGTGTAAAAAGTAGTAAGAACTGTAGGAGTTATAAAATGCAAAATGTGTAATTGCTATTATAAAAAAAGAGGAAAAGAAAGTGATCTAAAGGATATAACTGCATGTATGTTTAAGTATGTAAGACAGATGACCATATTACTAAGATTTTGTTGGATTGTTGAACAGAACTGTTTGCAGTCTAACTATTTGAATGTCTACTTTGTATGCTTTAATTTTGTAACTTGAACAACTATTTCTAAGATGACAGTATGTAATTTACCAACTAGAGATTCCTTCGTGTTTATTTTTGTTTATAATTCTGTATTATTACTACCCCTTTTTTGGTTTTGCTTTTTTTCTCTCTTTAAATAAAATTGAAAAAAAGGAAAAAATAATATTCCATTTTAGCTGGATGCAGTAGCACATACATATAATCCCAACATGAAGAATGATGAGGTGGAAAGATTTCTTGATTTGAGACCAGCCTAGGCTACATAGTGAGTTCAAAGGCAGCCCAAACTCCATGGTAAGACCTCAGGTCAAAAAACCAAAGACTAATAATACTCATTTTTATTACTGTATTACAATTTAATAAAATAATTACTTTTTTGTCTTTTTAAATAATTTTCATTATTCCTTGTAACACCAATTAGTACATCTCCAGGTAAGGATTAAAAATTAAGTATATTTATTATATTTGAGGATCACAAAGTTCAAATTTGAATTCACTGAAAACAATGGTATTTCACAGAGGTCAGAGCATTTTTAAATAAGAACATCATACCCACCTAGGTAGAGGAAGTCAAAATCATCTCCACTCTCACTATATTTGACTCACTAAGAGATCAGTGTCATATGCCAATAACCATACTTTCACCAGTGAAAATTCTGGGACGATGCTGAAGATTAGCTCAGATTTTAGTTTAGACTACCCACACCCACCTTCCATGTACCCATGGCTACTTCATTTTGTCTCTCTAAATATTTGTTGAAACATATTTAGTTAGGTGCTCTGGATCTGTCCCACAAATTGGTAAACCAATATTTCTGACAACCCCATAGAGCAGATAAGCAGTTAGTTATTCATAGAATATCCAATTGGAAGGATTGCACAGCGCATCTAAGGCAAGAATTTCAAAGACTATGGCACTGAAATTAGACTACTTAGGTTTGAATTCTAGGTTTCTCCAGTTTATTAATTATTTGACTGGAAACAAATTTATTAATTTCCCTGTATCTCAGTAATCTAACCTCCAAAATTTCAATAACAGAATCTACTTTAATACTATTGTGAACATAAAAAGTAGTAATGTATTTGAAGTATATATAATTGTGCCCAATTCATACTAAATCTTAAATGAATATTAGCTATTATTGGTTTTATCAACCCATTAATTGAACAGGGTTTGATAATAACTTCAATCCAACTAAGTCAAACTTTTAAGAAATGTATTGAATGTCAATTTTATAGACATTCCTACTCTGAGCTAGGTGAAAATCATTGAACTAAAGCTTAGTGACGTTTTGCTTTCTATTTTTTAAACTTACTACCTTCACACTGAGCTCTTCCCTGAATTTTTAAACCCTGTGTATTGCAAAGGAAAATTGAATCAATAAATTTCTGGTTCACTTACCCTTAACTCATCAAACCATCATTAAAGTTATTTGATGTCTGGGGAAGTCTTACGTGCTTCTGTATAGAGAGGTGTGCATGTCTTCTCTTTCTAAACCAATAAATCTTCTCTTGCCAGCCATAAATAGCACTAAAGTACTAACAGATAGAAGCAATTTTAAACTCAGAATTAAAATCAAGGAAGGGAGACTGTTCTGAGTAATCCACACTTCCTCAATTTGACTTAACAGACCTTGATTTTAACAGACAAGCATTTCCATTTTGGAATGCATACATTTCCCTCCAACTAATATTTATTTAGTATCTACTATGTCCCAGGTACTACTTTGCCAACAAGGGAGACATAGGCTGAGCTACTTTTCTCCCCTAAGCCGTTTGTTGTGGGCATCCTCTGAGTTACTCCTAAAGCTTATTTGATTCATAAACAACGACATTGAAAGAGCATGTGAGATAGCAAAGTTCTTCAGTGACTTCACTGGGATTTAATTCCATAACTTCTAGCTCTGTGTCTCACTAATCTTCTCTGGTTTCAGTAATAGTAGTCATATATCAATTTGTATTCCCTCTTGAAGTCTTCTACTAGGGCCTGCACCTGAATTTAACCTACACTCAATCACTAATTCTGATACTTGTTCAAAACTGGCACTGCTTGGGCTCTCACTTCCCAAGTCTCCACTGCTGATGTGAACTTTTGCAAGCAGAATCAATATTCCCCTGATTCAAGACCTAAATTTTAGAATAGCACTAAAAAGAAATAGCAGTAAGCAGGTTTGGCAGAGGGGCATTTGAAAAGTGAGAAAGGAAGGAAATAGAAGTCCTCTTTGGTCTGACAGAGAACTATGAACACGAGTTCCTCGGAACCCTCTTGGTACTGGTGGTTAGTACTTGGCTCAAATCTCAAGAACCCACATTGCTAAGAATATAATCAAATTATGGCAGACACTTCTTTCTAAAGCTGTGAGCAGAACAATTTACCTTCAGAGTTAGGTGGTCTGAGAAATATCAGTGTTCATACACACAAACCTGGAATTTCTTTATATTCATTTGAAACCTCATTTAACTTGCCTAAACCTTAGATTCTTCAGCTGTGAAACTGGGAGCTAACTCATAGGACTTGCATGAGCATAATGGGTTTTTTTGAATGTGATTCATTTAGAACTTATTAAGTATTCAATTAATACTAGCTATTAACATTATATTTTATTTGCCTTAATACAATGTCTAAGTGAATCCCAAGTAATGCAAGAGACTCTGGAGGAGAAATACAGTTAAAAGAATCATCTGTTGAGTAAAGGGAGATATGTATTTGTTCAATTTTTACTTCCTAAATTGTGGGCAAGTACACACTGCCATGGTTAACTTTTAAGCAGGAAAAAAAGATAAACAAATATATAAATAAATAAGTGGAGGGAATTAAAATGCTGCGACAAACCAGGGAGTCTGATTAGTAGCAGCTCCAGGCAGAGGTCGGCCTTTTAACCTGCATGCTGCTAAGAAACGCATGTCAGCTGATGGTGAATTAAAACATCAAGAAAGAGGCAGAACTCAAAGAGCCAGTGCCTGGTGGAGCTGTGCTCAAAACCTAACATAAGTAAATAAGAACATTTCTCTTTAAAGAGTGAAATAAATAGCACAATCTGCCAAGAAAGATAGAAATTCTCTTCCTGCTGATTCTGAATGCAAACAGGATCTCACCACACCCGCCAGTGAGGGAGGCCGTTTATGGGAGGAGGCTGGGGAGGAGGATAGGTACTGTTATCTGGGGTTTTTATTTCCTATGCAACTTTTTCTTTTGGAAGAAAGGGATAACACTTTGATAATATGTACATGAAAACCGGCCACCGACTGATTTAATGAACTACGGATTTAAAATAACCTGAGTTATAGAAGATGGTAGTAGCTCAGTTTTGCTGAGCTGCTGATGTTGAGCAACTCATAGGCATTTGACCATCTTTACTATGAGGCTTTTTCGGTTCTTCAACCTGTATGTGTTGTCATTGTCTCTGAATGTCCCTTTGTACAAATCATACATACCCAGAGAGCTAGATTTACCTGTACATGTGTAAGCACTGCAAAAGTTGTATTTACCAAAGCAATAAATACTTATTACAAGTACCGAATATAGAAAAAAATTAGATTGAGAAGAGTATTTAAAAGTTGAAAGCAAACCCTTTTTTGGTCATCATTTACTTTGGTCAGATGATCAAAGTGCTTGAAACACATTAAGCTGAAAGTCATACAATACAAGAATCTAGTACTCATGGAAACCTTGCAGAGCCTGGATGATCAGGCTGCAGGATGAGATTTCCAGATCAGCTTCCATAGTACTATCATGGATTTGGTGGAAAGAATGCCAAACAGCTTGTTGCCATCAAGAATCGGAGAAAGACAGAGAAAATAAATTCTGGGGCCATTCCAGCTCTTTGATGATAAACCTGCCATGAATGTCTAGATTCTGCCTTATCTGACAACCCCACGTTAAGCCCTAGGCCAGCTGCATTTTAATAAAACTAAATACCTCCACGATGATTATTTAATATAGAAATAATAGAACTAACAGAAGGTGAGTCATTTTTTGACCTGTAAATCTTTGTGCATATGTCCCAATCACCTGTTTCTAAGACACGCCCAGACCCCAACTTCAAGGGGATCTGAGAAATCTTGGTTAGCCGCACAGAAATCCCCATTATGAAGATGGAGGAATACATATGTAGGGAAGCAATCCACAGGGTATTCCGCTATCATTCGCAGCATGGAAAAGAGCAAGAACAAAGATAAGTCAGGAAATCACTTACATCTTAGTAACAAAAAGAAATTCTCATGTGACGTGAAGCTAAGACTGACTGGGGAATTGTGGGAGAAGTCATTTAGAGACTTTCATTAGATTTTGAAAGTAACCTTATAACCTCTGAGGACTTTGTGTTTAACTAGTATACATTTGGTTTATCTAGCTCAGTGGTAGACTGCTTGCATAGCATGTGTGAAGCCCTGGGTTCAGTCCCTACTACTGCAGGAGGTGGGTGAGGATACATATTAACTAGCAGACTTACAGTTTGACAACTATCTGACACTTGAAGTTACACTGTTAGTACAACTTTTGCCACCACTGCATATTATTATTTATTAGCTGTAAGTATATATCGAATTTCCGAGAAGGCATTAAGATGGAGTTAAGCTTGTGGAATCATTCACCTGAATTCATTCCATTTAGAAGTGGACCTGACGCTTCAAGGAGAAATAAGCACTGTGAAATTTAAAACTAAGGTAGAAGAAAGGAAATTACCAAGCAAGCCCAAAGGAGGACTCTAAGAGTAATCCTTGGAAGCCACTAAAGGAGGAGGTTTCAAAAACCCAATATAAAATGTCAATAGGTTAGACTGAAAGTAGCTATTGGTATGGCCTTCAGAATATTGGTGTTCTGTAGATGTACATTTTGACTTGAGTTGCTAGAACAGAAGTTGTATTGCTCAGTCTGCCCTGACAAGTAATTGGGATGTAAAGAAATGGAAACCACAAACTACAGCAATGGTTTTGCCAGGGATGGTTTTTGCCCTCCAGGGACTGCTGGCCATACCTAGAAATACTTTTGATTGACACAACTGGGTAAATGCTGTTAACATCTATCAAGTATAGTCTGGGGATGCTGCTAAACATCAAACAATATGCGAGACAGCCCCCACAGCAAAACATCTGAACCAAAATATCAACATTGCTCATATTGAGAAACCTTTCTTTAGACAAAGACCTCAAAATCTTGCTGTGAAGACAAGCGGGAAAATCCAAACATTTTCTTAGATAGCTGAGACGTGAATCTAAGAAAACAAAAGAATGGAGATAGTGAATGAAAACAAAAGTTAATTGGTTAAGGTTTTAAAAGGTAGAAAATAATATATATCCTAAAGCATAATTTAGCAAAATAAATGAACAGCAAAAGAGATTTTCAGCATTGTCACTCTCTTTTAAGATGGCAAGAAGAAAAGAAATCTAGGAAATACAATTAAGGATAACAGACAAATGAAGGAATGTGAGGGAAGCCCATGTTTGAGAAGTAGGAGGCTAAGACACATGGGATAGGAAAAAAAGCATAGAAAATAAGATAGATCTTATGGAGAATAGTAAAATTTTGAGCAGTAATACATGGTATTGCAAAAGAGAAATGTATAATTGTCAAAAGCATTAACGAACAAGTTAACATTTAATATCACAGGTTCGTAAGACAGCCAGCTTCCATGGTAATATGATTTTGTCAGGCAGTACACAACAACTCAAAAACACTGTCAGATAGCTGGGTGTGGTAGTGCATACCTATAACCCCAGCATTTGGGAGGCTGAGAAGGAGGATCCTTGCAATTCAAAACCAGCCTGGGCTACAAAGTGAGCTCAAGGGCAGCCCAAACTGTGTAACAAGACCCTGTCTCAAAAATACAAAAAAAAAAAAAAAAACAACAACAACAACAAAAAACACTGTCAGAGAGAACAGATGATTTCGTTTACCAGGAAAAGAGACTTCTCAGAAAGGTACATTTACCAGTGGAAAATTCTGGTAAAATATGTGTTAAAATATGCTTACAATGATTGTTTCTACAAGAAGTCATATCTTAAGGGTAGTTATATGCTTTCACATATCTGGGCTCCAAATGAATGATTGCTGATTAATTTAAAATAAACCTTAAGGTCAAGAATAGGGAAAGGCTCTACCATTGAGCTATAGCCAAGTTCTTTTTTAGGGTCAAGAATATCTTGCTAATTATTCTTTAGCAATAGCATTTAATACTTTTTTTAAAAATTGCATTTGCATAGGTGCTAAATAAATCTATAATAGTTGGATGATGAAAATGATAAACTAGACTGAATTTAGAGTTAGCAGGTCATTTCATTTATTATTTGGTTCTGGGTTTGTTTTATTGTATTTTAGTTTTTGCAAAGTCAGTGTTTTGGTTTCTCTCTTTGTTTCTATTCTCATCAACGTGACAATTCTATATGTCTGATTTGCTCATTTTATACCCTGTGCTTCATTTGCTCTTTGTCCAGAGTCTCTAAACTCTTTTTTGGCTCTGAGTTTTGCATTGCACAACCTGTTAATGATGCTAGCTTATTTTGCAGAGCAGGCTATTCCTTAAGACATTTACAGAAACAGCCAGAAAATCCTCTGGTGTAATTAGATCAAATAATTCTAGAAAATTTCTCTTGTTGACTAATTTTATAGACTCATCATGGCCCTTTAGTGTCTTTTTTTCCTGGCACAAAAAATAACGACTTCTATTACATCCCCCACATAACAATGCCTTCTCTACTATTTGTCCAGAGTGGCCCATTAGCTCACTGATACCATAGTTTGTAGAATATATTTGTCCATCATTTATTTGCAGCAGAAATTTCAGCTGAGTGTCAAGCTTAGGTCACCTGTTTTCTAATCCAGAGCCCTATCTCTTCAGCTGAACGTACTGGAAGTTCAGACACCTTGTGCTTGTGTGCCGAGGAGCCAGTATAATGCCTAAATCCAAACGGTGGATAGAAAATCACCATTTTTAAAAGCAGCTGATTTAAGTTGATTTTCTCTTTCAGTTGTCTTTTTTCCTCTTTGGTGTTTTAAAAAAAAATACAAGTACCAGCAGAACTTACTTGTAGGTTTACTCAAGTTATTGCATACCAAAATTTAATACAGAATAGTTATCGAAAAATCCCATTTCTAAAGTTTAATCAAAAAAAGTCATCTGACTTACCTCACTACAGGATGTGTCAGTCTGTTTGGATATCTTCTCTATACAAAATTTACAAGCCTCTCAGCTCCAACACTTGGTTCTCATAGATTTAAGGAAACCTATGATCTTCAACTACTGGCTACGAAGTCTAAGAGAAGCACTTAACCCAATCAGACAAACAAGATGCCAAGAGGATACTTGTTTCATTCTTCTGGAAATAATATTTCCACTTTATTTTTTGGAAACTAACACAAGGGAAGTTTCTGTTTGTTTGTTTGGTTGGTTGGTTGGTTTTATTTTCCTTTTTCTATTTTACTAAGGAAATGTAATGTTGGAAGCCATTACATTTAAACTCTAAAGACAAATTACCTGGGTTTAAATCATGGCTTTTCCCCCTTTATATATCTTGCAACAAATTATTTAATCTCTTTGCTCCTCAATGTTCTTATATGTAAAATGGGGATGTTGATAATTTCTATGTGCAAAGCTTATTTTTAAGGTTATGTAAGCTTATGCGTCCAAAGTACTAAAAACAATACCTGAAACATCATTATCCCTGTTAAATAAAATAAACACAGTCCTAGGAAGCTTGCTATCATCTTAATGGTAATCTTATGCTGAGTCAGAAATTAGGGAAAGTAGCAAAGAGAAATTAACACTTGGACTTCAGTAATAACATGAACCCTTCTCCAATAGCAACTACCTTGGACTTTTCAATTATGTGAGTCTTAAAGTTTTATTGAGTAAGCCAATTTGAGTTGAATTTTTTTGTTACTTGAACATGAAATGCTATCAGCTTTAAGTTAATAAAGAATAAAGCATCTATCAGCTCTGTATATCAAGATACTGTCACAGACGCTGTCTCATTCAGCATGTACTCACTGAGTTTCTACAATCAGCAAGGCAGTGTGCAACCACTAAGTGCCGATTCTAGAATATAATATTAAAATGGTAAGTACTTTGGTACATAATTATACAGTCAGACAAAATGTTGTCAATTCTCAAGTCACACATAGACAACTTGTCTTGGAAATTCATAGAAATTTGTCTAGACTAAGTTATTCAGTAGCTCTTCATTAGGGAATAAAACATCTAAAACAAAAATAAGAGAATCCTCTCTAAATGTTATTCATCTATTTGTTTTTTCTAGAAATATTCAGTAAGTACCTAGTAGTGACCAAACTGGTACAAGAAGAAAAGAAATGTTGGCCAGGGTTTGACATGATTTTTAGTCTCATGGAGAAGCCATAATAAGTGCTGGTAAGTTAAATATACAAATAAATAAAAAATAAATAAAACATTTTTTAAAAAATCAGTTCACGGAACTCTAAGAGTATGCAATAATGGAAATCTTTGAATGTATTATCAACATTTTATATATAAGGAAATAGTGTATCAAAGAGACTCACTTGCTCAAGACTTCTCAGCTGATACCAGATCCAGAATCAAATCCAGTACTGGTAAACTCTTACCTCATGGTTTCCCCATTACAGCAAACAGCGTGCTTTTAGATGAAATTATTCATTTTGGTTTGGAATGAACCTATACCAATGTGTTTGCAGTAAAGATTTTATTCTCAGAAAACACAATATGTCTCTCTTGACAAATTAACTATTGTAAAAAATATTTCAGTCACAATCTTAGTGCACAAAGGTGGGCAGGTCACCCAGCTAGAAAAAGGTATTTTATAGCAGCAGAAAAAAGGTTAAAATCTGGGAGGCAGAGAAGGAGGAAAAACATCTGTAATATATTTTCAGTACTAAATTAATGTCATTTCCACTTGTGCTGGCCTGATTTCTTGTCTTTTCTTGACAGACTGACAAAAAATGAAAACCAACCCAAATTATGTCTACTGGAGGTCACACATGGCTTAACTGGACTCTTTGGTTGAAATGTTGACATGTGGCAATTTTGTAAAAACAATGATCATTATAGAGGGCATGACGGTCAACACAAACAGGAGGTAATTAGCATGTGTCATCATCAACTTCTGGTAGAAACATCTTAATAGACAACAAATAATAAAAGTGAGTGAATTGAGACAAGCTCAGTTCATTAGTTTCCTGTTGTTTTTCAGTCCACAATAAACTATTTTAATCTTGCTTTTGCCCTTCTTTTCAATAGAAACCACCATTTCCCGTGGCAGAGTCAGAGTCCCTTTTATTCTCTTTGGCTCCTCACCTCCATGAGGAGAGCTCTAAAAATGTCCTCACTATTCCGCTACCTTTGCAGTTGGATGTTGTTTCTTACTGCATTTTTCAAGCTGAAGGTATCCCAAAGCAATTTACAGTAATGAGCTTCAAATCTAGACTGACAGTGGCTCAGTAGGCAATCATGTTAGCCATTTCACATTCAAGGATAGTTTACACCCAGCCTTGAAATTAAAACCTGGCTCATCACGAGAGGCAATGTCTCCTAGGAGACTTGGGTAATATATTTTCTCTGTCTCTGTCCTCCTCTCTCCTCCTTTGCCTCCCTCCACCCCCCTCTCTCTCCCCCTCTGCCTTTCTCCCCTTTTCCCCCTTTCTTAGGGGGGAAATTTTCACTCTGATAGGGATATTTGATGATTTAACACTGCGTTTAGAAAGTTCTTGAAGCACTTAGAAAAAACCACAAGGAACCTGTTATACAAGTGCCTTCAATGCTGACCTTACTTCAAGAAGCCAGCAGATTTTCTTTTATTGGCTTTAAACACTATGTCTGGATTAAAAAGCTCTCCTGAGTGGTCCCAGAGAACTCTCCCAACTTCCTCCATATTTCAGTATGTATTATATTTACATGTTTGTTTGTCTACATGTCTCACTAATGATAAGTGTCCAGGAGTAGCACTCTTGTCTAACATTTTTACTGTTAAACTCACAGTGTTTCCTACTTTGCCTAACAGTGTATGCTAAATAAGTACTAAAAGTGAAAAGAAAGCAAAAATGAAAATGAGAAGAAGGAATCAAATGTGTAAGAAGAGAAAAAAGGTAAAGAAAGGCACAAAGAGAAGAAAAAAAAGTTTTCCATCTTACAAAAATAAGATTATGTTGAATCATTCTACCTCATCTAGAATATTTAGGTTGTAAAAGGCAATAAAATATCTAGTTTACTATTTTAGTCCACCTGGGTTTTTATAACATAATCCTATTGACTGGGTAGCTTGTAAACTACAATAATGAACCCTAATAATGAACCCTGGAGGCTGGGCAGCCCAAGATGAAGCAGTTGACAGATGCAGTGTTTGATGAGGGCTTCTTTTCTGGTTCACAGATGACCAGCTGCCTTCCGCAGTGACCTCATATGGTGAGGTGGGAGGGCCAAGGAACTGTCAGGAGTCTTATTTTTTGTTTTGTTTTGTTTTTTTGGACAGGGTCTCACTATGTAGCCCAGGCTGGCCTCGAACTCACAGTGATCCTCCTGCCTTAGCCTCCCAAGTGCTGGGATTGCAGACATGCACCACCTCACCAGTTCTGGAGTCTTTTTAATTAGGAGTACTAATTATGTTCTTGAGGACCTCACTTTCATTCCCTAATCACATCCCCAAAGCCCCACCTATTAATATAATCACACTGGGGACTAGGTTTTAATAAGGGGGCGGGGGATAAATGCCCATTCAGTTGATGCCTTTTATTTTCTTCTTAGCTCAAGAATCCCTTCTGTCACAATGCTGACTAAAGGTCATTCGGCCACAAATTGTTAGAGCTTGAAAAGCCTTTTCTCTTCTCTTCTCTTCTCTTCTCTTCTCTTCTCTTCTCTTCTCTTCTCTTCTCTTCTCTTCTCTTCTCCTCTCCTCTCCTCCCCTCCCCTCCCATCCTCTCCCCCCTCCCCTCATTCCCTTCCTTCCTTCCTCTCTTTGAGACAGGGCCTCATTAACTTACCTAGACTGGGTTCAAAGTTGTTGAAACTCCTGTCTCAGCTTTCCAGAGTGCTGGGATTAGAGAGGTGTGCCACCAGACCTTGTTGAAAAACCTCAGTTAGAAGGTGTCTCAGCAGAGTTGTACTGTCAATCTCCTACAACTTTTATGTGTTTATTTCAGTGAGTATCCTCAACCATTCAGCAGAATAATTCAAGTCCTTTTCAACGTGAGATTGCCCAGATATTCAAAAGATCTTCCTAACTCTGTTTTAGTCCCTCTTCTAGTCAGTTTTTTTTAATGTCCTCTATTTTCTCTCAGGTGACACCATCTGTCATTGTGAAGAAAAGTGTGACTATGCCCTCACAGAACAGTGTATGATTCTATCTCTGTGTTGATCAGGACCCTCTACTTACACTTGTACAACATTTTCCTTGATTCTTCTGAGTTTGTATGTCTCTAAAAGTTCAAATTTTTAAAAATTAATTTGCATGAAGCCCTGAATCATATATTATTTATTTATAATAGAGATTATTAGGACTTTGCTTTTTGTTTCTGTTTTGTTTTAACTGGAATTTTGCCTTGATATCACTTTTATTTGATTGTGGTTATATATTTGAACTCATCTTTTGTGATTATTGAATTTTAAAGTGTACTGATTTGGTCTTTTGCTAATTCAGAGTATTGATCAACAATAGTAGTCTTAAGATAAGATATAGATATAATACTAAATGCACTGGAGTTTAAAGATACAGGTTGAATAACATAAATTTTCTGCCACAAGAAAAGTGATAGGCCAGCCATAGACAAAACGGGATAAATAAAATCAGATTACAAAGCTCCCTAATGTACAAGGATGCAGACATGTCCAGACACTAAGGGAAGTACAGAGGAAAGTCCTCTAAATCATCTCTGGGTGAGAGGACAGAAAGCTTCCCAGAGGGGTGACAATAGACATGAAGTTTGAAACGTGTAGGATTAGCTACCTAAAAAAGAAAGGACAAGAGAATATCAGGCCAAATAACTGAATGAGAACTACCTGGCAGGTTTGAGAGTAAATGACACACTTTCTCACCTGTATTTTCTAGCTCTTCCGTGTTTGGCTCTAACACAAGTGTGAAAAGCATGTACTCCATAATACTTTTAGGTGCAGACTTGACTAAGCTAAGAGATGCACAAGCAGCTGTTAAAACATTGTTTCTAGGTGGGTCTGTGACCATTTTTACAGAAGAAATTAACACTTAAAGGAACAAGAAGGCTGCCCTCGCCAGTGTGACCTGTATCGTCCATTCACTGAAGGCTTCCACTGGACGGAAAGGGAGGGTAAAAGTGAATTCACTCTGTCCTCTGGAGATGGAACATATCTCCACACAAAACATCAGAATTCTTCACTATCGAGGCTTCCAACTCTGGGCTTTCTTACACCATCAGGGTCTCCACTCCCACTCCTACATCCCAAGTTCTCAGGATTTGGGCCTCGAGTGGACAATTACATCACTAACTGGCTTGGTTCTCAGACTGAACTAAACCAGCAGCTTTCCTGTTTGTCTAGTGTGCAGACTGTGGAGCATTTTCATTACCATAATCAAGTAAGTCAAGTCCCATAATAATTTCCTTTACATAACCCTCTCTGCATATCATAATGCTTTTACTTTTCTGGAGAATGCGCACATAATGGTTTGACAACAACCTTGGGTCAGCAACTAGTGCTTTACCTCGTGATTCAGGGACTAAGATTCTATCTATTTCTGTTTCCACTCAAGGTAATATCATGGCTTCCAGGGATTTTTTTTTTTTTTTCCTGCTCCTATTCATCAAACTGGTAGAAGCAGAAAGAAAACACTCAGGAAGTAAAACACGTCACCTCTGCTCACATCCTACTGGATAAAACCAGTCACGTGGCCCTGCTGTGCTTCCTGGCTGATTAGTGGTTTCCTTGTTCTCTAGATGGAATAACGCAGCGTTTAGTGTTCAATGTTAGCCACAAGCATTGATGGTGACGCATTGAAGGGCAACGCAGGAATCTGTAGCTGTAGTTTTTTTAAACACACTCACAACCAGATCAAATTCTTTAAAAAATCTTCAACTGAGAGGACTTTATCAACAATCTACTCAGCAACTGCCAATTATATCTTTGACTCCAAAGAAGTTATGTCTTATAATTGCAGTGGTACCTTGGTTCGCAAACAGTTCTGCTTACAATGTAGTTCGCAATTGAGACATTTGGCAAAATTCCTTTTTTGTTTGCAAGCTCTGCATTGGGGAACAAACACAATCATGGCCGTCTTACAAATGTGGCCATCTTTTCCAAAATTGTAGAACAAATTAAATTTGTGAAATGAGGCACCACTGCATTAACCAATTACCATTAATTAGTCAAGTTACACCGGCATAAAATATATGGCTTCAAACCAGTTCATTAATACTTACCAAGTCCATAAAAATCACTTTTTCAAAATCTAATTACCTAGGAGACTTATGTTGCTTGACAAAAATAGGGTTTTAAATATTCTGATATGATATTCTAATATGACTTAGTGGTAATTACAGTAAGTTTTCTTCCAATATTGTATGTAAAATATTTGATGAAATAATTTAAGAATCTAGTCACACATTAACTACATTATGACTCATCTGACAATTTTCTACATTGTTCAAGGCACAAGGACATCCACCAAATGTATTGCAGAAGGGAAACAACTAATCCTATTTTATTTTAAAAAGAAAAAAGTGTGTGCTGTACTTTTGTGGATTGATGAGTAGGTTGGTTTGTATGATATTCCTAGGTTAAAATTATTTTTTTATCAAATGTATCAGGAATTATTTATTTCATTTCTAACATGACTATAGAAAACAAAGAGATTTTACAGGGCTGAAAGATCCTGGAACCTAAACAGCTGATGATCTTTGGGGACTTCATGATGCTGTTTTTCAAATCCCTAGCAAATTGGAACAGTCCTGGTCATATCTTCCAGTTCTCAAATTTATTAAAGAATGAAAGAAAGAGAGAGCGACAGAGAAAGAGAGCCAGACAAGCAGAGACAGACAGACACAGAGACAGTAGGAAAGGAATGACATATGTCTTATGTCTAGATGTCCCCCAAAATCTTCATGCTTTTTCAGAGGTGGGACCTTTCCACAGGTGGCTAAAACTAGAGTTTGTGATTGACTCATGTTGCAATGCTAGCATTAAGGGTGCTAAGATTGAAGGCGGTGATCAATAACTCAGCCAACTGAGTCACTGCCCTAACCCTGGAAGCCTAAGTGCAATATACAGGACAAAAAGAGACTTATCCTCTCCCTCACTGCTTTGCTACCTTCTGCATGCCATGAACCATTTCTCCTCCTCAAGGTCTGTCTTCCAAGCCACTCTATCTTAGAGCCAGGTAACTGTGTACTGAAATCTCTACAAACCGTAAGCTAGAAAGTCCCTTTTGCCCTTTAAAGTAACTAAACCAGATAGGTAGGTAGGTGGATGATGGATAGATAGACAGATGAAATGAGGAAAAACTATTTCATACAAAGCATCCCAGGAATAAGCATATGATAGCCTGTCGCCGTGCTATCCAGTGGAATTTTCAGAGGATTTATCCCTTGAAAAGAAACATTTTCCATGCTCAGTAACACCACTGAAATAAATGTTTGATTATATATTCAAAGCTAAATTAAAACAGATATCGGGTTCCTTCCTTCTGAGAAACTACTAGTAAAACTAATATGTTAGAAATTGAAAAGGCAATATTTTTATGGTAGTGACAAAATGGAAAAATACAGAGTTCTTGACACCTTGTCAAAGTGCTTCCACGTGAAGCACTTATGCAAAGTTAGAAATATCTTCCATTTCCTGGACTCCTTCCCTTTTAAAATGCCAGATGTATAGGGTCAATAATAGAAAAGTGGAAAACCTTAGAAACAGCTGTCTTCTTTTAGCTTTTTACTTTGATGTTTGGTCCTTTCTAGAGTTTCCTTTTGGATTATTTGCAGATTGGATTCTTGAATGATTTTATCCAAGATTTTTCTGTTATGAATACTTCTCTGGAAAACCATAGAGGTAGAATATCTTGGTTTCAAACCACCCAGCTGTTTCATGGGAGACCATATTAAATTATCTACTATAGTGAACCTCAATTTTCTTAATTTCAAAGTGGAGTGATAGTATTGATTGACAATAATAACATGCTGTTCAAAACTGAAGAACTATTAGAAAGCACATAAGCCTCCAGAAATGGATAAATCATGCTTTTTTCCCTATGAGCAGTATTTAATGAAGGAGCCTTCACTTGACTGCAAAAGTTGCTGTTCCAATGTGATCATAATAATCACTCTGGTTTCACATAAATTTCTTCACAAAGAGTACTATTTTATGCTATGTTGTTATTGCTCTTGATCCTCCAAAAACAGAAAAATTAGATCAATGATGAGAGTTTAGAGCCTGGTGTACAAGGAAGCAAAAATGACACGATGGCTGGTGCCCGGCAGCTGTCATTTCTGAATTGAGGCATCGTTATCAGTGCTGGGAAAAATCACATGGACATCCACTGGCACTGATTAAAGCAGATTTTCCCCCTGAAATGCTTTTGCACATCTACTGCACAGTAATGAGTCATGCCCAGTGTCAGCCTTTCACTTTCTGACAGTTTAAGTACACATCCTTGGATAGGCTCCAGCCGAGCTGACATCTGAAATATAATGAACAATGCCATTCTAAATTTCCAATGAACATGAAAGTAAATGTGTGAGGAGCCATATGGAACCTGCTATTGTACTGGGTGCAAGGGTAAATTGTTGAGCATTATTTAGCAGTGGGAACTGTGTACAATAAAGGATGGATGATATCATGTTCAAGGTGATGGCAGTTTGGGCAGAAGAGGCAACTTGGGAAATAACTATCGTCTAAGGCTGTCTGCACACACTCTCAAACAGTAGTAGTTTCCTGTCAGTTTCTTTTATCTAGAGCCTACGTCAGATGGAAGGAGAATCTGTAGGTATCTGCCTTTTGAGTCAGGTGGGTTTGCATACTTGTGGTTTCTGGGCAGTGTCTTTTCTGAGCTAGTTACTGTCTTAAACACTCTTTCTGCCATCGCGCCCTTGAAGAGTCCTGATCTGTACAGAAGCCACATATTTAACACATGTTGCAACAGGACAAAAAATATTTTACCTTAGAAATGGACACCGTGCAGTGAAAGTAGCTGAGTAGAAAAAAAGGCATAAATAGCTGAGTGAGTAGGACAGGGTGATAGGAGGCGATGAAATAATTTGTAGAAGTGGGCCTCGACTAACCCTCCATATGGGAGGCAGTAGATTTACCAATGATGAATCAAATTGCATTCGTACTGAGCATAAACATGTTACAGAGGTTTTTTTGGTCAAAATTCCCTGAACAATACAGTATGACAACTATTTGTATAACATTTACCTTGTGTTAGGTATTTAAAGTAGCTTGTAGGTGATTTGAAGTATATCAGAGCATATTCATAGGTTTCACACATATTATAGCGTTCTGTATAAAGAACTTAATGATGGAGGATTTGGGCACCTTAAGGGGCTCTGGAAGCAATTCCTCCCAGTTGCCAAGGATAACCATATTCCCCTGGAACCTAGAAGAAGGCAGGATTTGTGGAACTGAGCACGGCACATGGAGGTAGGAAGATGTAGGACTTGGCTTCTGTATCTTGCGGCCAGCACTTTGAATGACTGAAGCTTAGACAGCGTGTAGGGAAGGAGTAAGAACAGAGGCTGGACAGCAGCCAGATCACAAACCACAACACTGTGAGAGCTAAAGATAACATATACTAAATCTAACAGAATGTTGAGGTGTTTCCAAAAATTATCACTCACACAGAAATGCTGGCTGGCCCACAAAAATGTATGTTGGCTTCACTCATGGTGCCCAATCACTCTTTTCTCATTAACCATTTAACCACTGAGAAAAGTGGCTGCAGGATTTTCAAGGCTAATTTCCAGGGACCCAAACACATACTGTTGTCAGAGATTTCCCAACACTTCCTGACACAAAAGCACAAAACCAGTAGAACTTCACCAAAGAAGAGCAAGAAAATGACCACTGATCAGGAGCTTGATTAAATATGTAAGGGCACATTTTAAAATGTCATGTTTATGGCAGTTAAAATAAATGAGTTTTTCTCACACTGCATTGGGAAAATGACCAAAATACATTGCTAAGTGGAAAAGTAGATGTAAGAACAATATGTGCCAAGTCCTTTAGGATAAGCACTATTATCATAACTTTCTTTAAGGAATGTAAGATGGCAAAGATCATTTTTCATGTTATATATTTCTGATATGTATCTATATGTTATTTATATATACATATATATGTCTTAAAATGATATTATATTAAGCCCTGTCCCCAATTACAGAGGAACAACCAGGATAGCAAAGAAAAGAAGAAAAGATAAAAGATATTCTCAAATGGCCTCTACTTGGACTTCTTTTGATGGCACCCCCTCAACTAATCATTCAACAGATTCCTTAGTTAATTATTTTTTATTAACTTGGTTTAATGATTGACTAAATCTAACTGCCTGGCTATTATGGATCCAGAGAAATAAAGCTCCATTTTTATTTTTCCTGGCCCAGCAGTTTTATTTTATTTTTCTGTGTCGTTTTTCGTCATAGAACTAACTTCTCTAAGAAAAGACAGAGTGCTCAGTCTTTGAATTTCAAAAACTTTTTAAAAATATAGTGGAAATATGGGGATAGTCTATGGCTATGTGAAGGTTTAAAGGGGGAGATGAGGAAGAATAGAGATTTCTTGAGTGTTTACAATTATTCTCTGAATTAACACTGTTGGCAAACTTTGAAGTTTTTCCCTTTTAAAAGGGATTTTAAAAGCAAAGAAAAATAAACAATTATTTAGGATAATACCTAGAAAATGACAGGCTTAGTGATTCTAAAATAGGTCTGTCTAGACAGAAACACACAGCGCACAATTAAACAAGTATGAAAACTGATTCTGAACAGATTCCTAGCTTGTTTCAGCCTAAGATATGTCAGTGATTGAGACGATTAGGACAGAGCAGGAAACCTTGGAAATAGAAGGATGTTTAGCCCAGTCTCCACCCAAGTCTGTCTGTCCTGTCTTCTCTCTTTGAATCTATTAAGTAAAATAGGAAAGTTTGTGTTGAACTGCATTAGAATTGGTTATTTTTATACAAATACTGATAATTTGGTCATAGCTCTTCAGAACCAGTCTCTCTAACCTTCTAGAATGTTCTCAGGCATCTGTGAGGAGCCATTCTATGGCTCCTCAAGGACCCATATTAGATGACCATAAGTCCCTACTTCTCTGATTCTTATATTTCACTTGACTCCTTTTAATAGTTGCAGTCAATTGAGTTTGAAATGGTTCAGTTCACTGTAGAGATTAAAGAATAATTTTGTTTACTCTTAATTCAAATGAACTCCAGACCACAGTTAGTTATCTTAGGCCCGAGGCCTTGCTCCAAGAAAGAAATAGGAGATTACTTCCAGACTTGGAAACCATAAAGCCACATATCTGGTGCCCTTCCACTCAGTCATTTCTCATCTTTATCCAACCATCACTAAGCAAGAAACTCTCCAAAGAGTTGTTAGTAGTTAAAAACTTTTGCGTTAAAACAGTGGGTTTCTTGGGAAGAAGGGTTTTAAATTTATATGTAGGAAAAAGAGAATAGAAACTCCTTACAGTGCAAAACAATAACTGTGTTGTGATCATTTCTCAAGTCTATAGCAGTTTTGGTAATGTCTATAGTTGCTACACTTACATAATTTTTTGAAACTGGGCATATGAAGGAACCCAGGTTGAACCATACACAAAGATCTCTTTAAAGAAAGAAAAATCACAGAAGCAGAGTGATATTTTTTCTCCTTCTCCTGTAAAGTATTACTCCAGTCTTTGTCATTGAATGACATACCAACAAGAAGCGTTTTTTTTCTATTCTCCATAAGTGTAATTCATAATGCCCACTTGGAGCTAAGATAGAGATGCCCATTTCCTTGTTGTTTGGCTATTCTGTTCGCCTAATGACCCAGAGAGTCTTTAAATCATCGTAGGCTGCTCAACTGAAATCTGCTAAAAGGACGAAAAAATAACTC
Organism: Cavia porcellus; assembly: GCF_034190915.1. Classification (NCBI taxonomy): domain Eukaryota; kingdom Metazoa; phylum Chordata; class Mammalia; order Rodentia; family Caviidae; genus Cavia; species Cavia porcellus. Next base: position 83,717,293 of record NW_026947484.1, read on the forward strand.
AAATAGCTGGTAACAGAGATAATAGGAAATATTTTAACAAACACTGCCACTAACAACTTGGCATTGACAACTATTTCATATCCTAATGTGCTCTGTTTTGAACAGTAAGTGATCTTTCCCCTTGCTCCATCAGGATGTGTTTCTGTAAACAACCAACTACTCAGAGATTTCAGGACTATTGCTCAAAGTCTAAAAGTCAGAAACTTGATTTCCAGTAGCCTGTGTTTGGTCCATCATGCCTACAAGATGAGTTTCCTATAAAAACCCAGAAGGACAGGGCCTCATAATGTGTATGGACAGCTGAACACATAGTGTTCCTGGAGCCTGGTTCCCTGGAGATTACATGGAACCTGCTCACTCCTTCCCTTGTACCTTACACTATGCATCTTTTTATCTCTAGCCTTTGTAATAGCTTTTACAGTAAACAAGCAAAAACAAGCGTTTTTCTGAGTTCTGTGAACAGTTCTAACAAATTATTGAATCTAGGAAGATGGTTGTGGAAACCACAATTGATAGCCCATTGGTTAGGAGTTCCAGGGTTCCACAGTTGTGAGTGGCAGGGATGTGTATCAAGGGAGGAGAGTGCTGTGGAACTAAGCCCTCAGATTTTCAGACCTGACCCTGACTCTAAGGAGACAACATCCTCCTGAACTGAATCACAGGCACAACAGGGGCCAGTGCTGGAGCACTGCTTATTTGGTGAGTGAAGGAAATTTCCCACACATCTGATGTCAGAGGTGTGCTGTGGAAGCAAAGTGAGAGAAACTGAGTCTGAACTTGTTTTTTGTTTTTAGAAATTGGACTCCATTCATTCCCTTTACAGATTGGATTCCATTCATCTCCATGTTGTGTTATTGTACTTGGAAAGAGATTTTTCAAAAAAGTTTTAAATGTATGTTTTTATTACATTGAAGTTATGATTTAAATAGTCTTAGCTGTATTCCCTGGGCAGACTGAGACATAAGGGAAATATTTTATCAGAGAAAAAAGATTATCATTTCAAACTGATAGATTTAAGGGAGTTGAAATAATAATCACCATCATGAAGAGGGAAATGCCCCAAGCACTGACAGACAATGCATCTAAAAAGCATAACCCTTTTTAGCAGTGCTCAATCTCTAATTTGCACAGATCAATATTTTTGGGCTGAAAACTCATCAAGAAAGAGAAAATCCCAAATCAATCAGCCATGTGTTCCTTCTTCACAGAAAATGACCTTCATAACCTACTGCCCACCACCTTAAACATTTACCAAAATGAAATAGAAACAAACCAGGCGTGGGGCCAATAAAATAGTTAAATGAGAACAAGAAAATCTGCGCACTCATATAATAAGGGTAGATATTAAGACAGCGAGATTTAAATGAAAAGGCATGTCATGTTAGTGTCTAGAAAACAAAATAGATGGCATTCAACAACTAAAAAGTAAATTTGATTTCTTAATAATCAATATGCCCTATGTATCATCAAACAACCTTGGATTGATAATAGGCATTACAATAAAATTTAAATGCTTGTGTATTTATCCCGGAGAACACTAAGAAATTCCCTGGATGAATATATTCTAACTTGTTCTGTGGTGTGAAAGATCCCTTTCTGCTCAAAAACAATACTTCCTCTGGCTTTTAAGGCAGTTTTCCCACTAATTATGTAGTTGGGTCAATAGCACATTGGAAGGTACATTCAAGTAAATAGGATTCTTTTTTTTTTTTTTTTTTTTTTGGATATCTGGGATAGAACTCGCAACCTCAGGCTTGCCAGGCAGGCACTTGTGAAGCTAAGTTAAATTCCCTGCAAATGGAACTCTTGAGACAGGTAAAAGATTAAGTTTCTAGACAACAGTATCAGCATGCTTCTTTCTTTTTAGTTTTATTGTTGTTGTTGTTGTTTATTTGGGGGATCAAACTTATGGCCTTACCCTTGCCACGCAGGCACTTGTGCCACTGAGCTAAACCCTCCGGCCAATTCTTTCTTCTTGCCAGTCAAAATAGTACTCCATTATCAGGTAGATTTATTTCAGGTACAATGATCTCAAATGACCACAGCAGAATAGTATAGGTTTGAGTTTCTGGTCATTGTACCAAGGAACCCTAGGTGGCTTTTGCCTCTCATCTCTCAGAAAAGAATGTGTGAACAGAAACATAGCCCTGGGATGCCACATGTTAACAAACACCAAATCTCTGTGCTGTGCCTTGTCTCAGTCTTTTCCCCTCAGTGCAGTAACCATGATTTCCTGTACACAGTAGATATGTTTCAGAAAATTCCCACGATTTCCTTAAAGAGATCCTGACTACCCACATCCGAATTCTTTGCTCTTACCTTTCTAAAACCACTGTATTTCCTACTAAACAGATTTGACTGCAGGAAACTTGTTGACATGGAATGATTAGAGGATCCTGTGATCTCCATTCCTTAAGCAGATGGATGCATTTTTAGCTCCTCCCTTTCAAAAGGAACTCAGACATTTGAATTTGAAATATCATAATAGGTGGTATAATTTTAGTATACTTCTTTTTTTTTCCATCACACTAAAAATATATTTTAAATACTTTATTCTTCATAGAATTTCCTTAGTCTCAGCTTCCTCAAATTCACATTTGGGGCCTTTATCAGTTGATACTGTTTCCTTACCATCATTAATCATGATCTTTGATATATTAAATTTGACTCAAATTATTGAGATACCAGTGACCTTAGGATGAATAAAAATCATAATGATATTTAATACTAAAGCCCAATCATGCCAGCTGCATACCAGTAGCTTAGTGGATCTGATGATGCATTTAGAACTGAAACACTATAGATTTTTCTTTTCATTTTGCTGGGGATTTTTTTTTTAAAGCCAGACAACTAAACTACACCACTAAAACCTCACAACGGATGTTCCTTGAAGCAGGAAGGAATACAATTGGAGGAGTTATACCAACTTTCCTGGGGATTCATTTTAAACCAACTTATTATTTCTGCAATTACTGTTCAATTATAAACAGTATCTGCATCAAATATTATTGGGGAAACTACTATGTTCTGGGAAGTTCTTAGGAATTTAATTCATGGATGAGTAAGATGAGGCTTGCCTTGGGAGAGTTCACAATCTGGGATAAGACAGCCATGAAAACACTAGATAAACTCTGAACAAGACAATATGAATCTTGCTTAAGGAATATGAAAGGTATAAAATTCCTGCAAAGTATCACTCAGCATGGCAGAAAATGAGATACTTTTAGGAACAATGGTAGAGAAGAAGAGTAGGGCTTATTGGAATATGAGGAAAAGCAGAGTAAAAACTACCACCATGTGTCTCCAAAATATAAATTCCTTTCCCCTTTGTTCCCCTAATTAACTAGCTGTGGGAAAATGTAAATGAAATATTAGCTTGTTTAGACATGTAAAACTTCCAATTCTAGAATCAGCTTTCAGCATAACTATCACATTGAGTTCTATAACTTCCAAATGACAAGGCCAGGACAGGCCTAACAACTTGAACTCAGCATTTATGGAGGAGGTCCAGAGAAGAGAAAATACTACCTCTTTCCCTACAGGTCAATCTCTACCCTACCATTGGCAACTTAGGGTACTTCTCCTTAGATCACTCCGTGGCCATATCCCAGCTCTAAAAGAGTCCTTGAAACGTTTTGATTTTCCTTCTCTGAATCTTCTACAGCACAACTTCTCAGAAATGTCTTTCCTTACTTATTGTACTCCTAAGATATATTTTATTTTTATTTCTATAATTTATTCTAAGGGCATATCTTTCACTTTTTTTTATTTAAGTGTGAAGGAACCAGACGCATTAGATAATATTTCTCATTTGTGTTAAAATTTTGCTTTCTGAGCAAGTAAATTTTGAGTCCATAGTATATCGAGATGTCATAAAAATCCCACCCTTTACCCTAAACTTTAGATTTACAAATTATGTAGGTCATACTTCTCAGTTTTGTCTGTCAAATTTCCATTCCTCTAAACTGGGGGTATAGCTTAGTGATAAAGCACTTGCCTAGCATGCACAAGTCCTTGGGGTCAAACTCAGTATTAGGGGATGGAGGAGGAAGAATTGATATTTCTTCTCCTTATCTTTAGTTCTACTGAAGCATAATAAGATACTTCATACTCTGTAGAGTTGTTGATGATTAGTAAGAAAATTGAAGATATTCCAAGATATAGAAAGTGAGAATTTCATCCCAACCTTGCCTGATGAGTCCTTTAGAATTAACGTGACAGGTTATAGAGCTACTCTGTAAGCAAGATCTGTCTGTCAGCACAAATAGTGAGAGGCATGGCATTGCTTTCCGAGAATAACATTCACTTTTAGATCACCTCTTGAAGACAACCAATGGATTCATACTGTAATTTGAGCTAAAAGCTTCAAAGTGAAAGGCAAAAGTATTTGTCCTTTGATAAGGAAATGTAAAGCAATGTAAGAAAATTGAAAACATATTTTATTTGCAATATCCTGCCTGTTTTGTCTGCTTAATTTTTTATTGATGCCTTCTTAAAAGCAGTGTTCTTTTAAAATTAAAAATTATAATGATTGTATTTCTGAAAGTAAATTGTGTGAGATGATGTGCTAGTGTTTCATCACTGTGACAAAATATCCAAGAAAATCAACTTAAAGAAGAAAATACCTATTTTGGTTCATGTTCTCAGAGGTTTCAGTCTTAGATAGATGGTTCCATTGCTTTTAGGCCTGTGGCAAGGCAGAAGCTTCTTGAACAAAGGGCAAGGTGGACGAAAACTACTACATTGTGACCACCTGGAAGCAGAAGAGAAGGAAAGAGCCCAAAGACAGGTCCAGGGGCCAGATACAATACCCAATGTCACTCACCCATGACCCACTCTTCTTTATTAGGCCTCACCTCTGGTTTCTGTTACCTCCAATAGCACCATCATGTTATGATTTAATCAAAGAATTAATGCACAGATGAACTTAGAGCTTTCATGAGCCATTTGCTTCCAAAAAAAACTCATCATCTGATAACTAAGTCTTTAGCACATAATCTTTTGGGCATATTTCATATTTATCATACAGATAACTACCTATTTGATCTTTAAGATTGGTTCTCCAATGTGCATTCTACTGTGAAAAGATTAGTCCGAGTTACTGATGATAATGATCACCCTTTGTCCATAGTAAGTTTGGAAATAAAAATACAGTCTAATTTTTGCCAATGAGACATAAAAGGCACTTGTGGACCCTCTAATGAGGAAACTCTCCTATGAGGCATTCTCTTGCTTCTAAGTAACAAATATGGGGAGAGACACCCTCTTCTCCTCTTCTGGATATTGAAATACCTATACAAGGTGATGAAGTGTCACTGAAGTCCTCTTTCTGTCAGTCCAACGTTGAAAGACACACTGGAAAGAGCAGAGTGCAGAATCAAAGCCAGAGTTTACCCATCTCCTTTCTTAAGCTGTGCTACCTCTGGACGTGTCAGATGCGTTACTTACTTTTCTTTAGTCCAATCCAGAGTAATGTATTGCATGGTTTCTCTTATAAGAGAATACCAAAGTATAAATGAGCTAAAGTGTAAGAAGAAGGAGATATGGTAGAAAATATAGAGACAGATTTTTGATGAAGGGGAAGGAGAGCCAGGGAGGTAATAGGGGAAGAGACAGAGATAAGGAAAGAGTATCAAAAATGATCAAAATACACCATATACACATGGGTGTATGTGTGGGAGCCAATTTCCCTAAACAAATACAATCACATACCAAAAGCATATACCAATTAAATGGGGGTAATCACACAAAAAAACTTAAGTTTGTATTTTTTTTTTGTAATTTTGAATCTAACTTCTCTGAGAAAAACAGATCCAAGATTCTGAATTGAATCATTAGTTAACCTAATTAGCTCATCTAGAACCATCAAAAGAGAGATATATAAAATGGCCAGGCAGATGCAGGTCAAAGGACCTAATAAATATTGTGAAGCAGATTTCTTTTGCCTCAGAGGAGGCTCATATAAAGAGCTTCCTCAGCCCCATGCCAGGAGTTCGTATGGGTGTTCTATGGGTCCATTGGCAGTCTGGTGATATCAACAGACCCACCTCTCAGACACATATTTATAAATCAATAAAAGCAAATATATGTAATTAAAGAATTAATAGTTAAGGTAATATTTAGCTTAAAATTAAATTTGTGGTATAAATTGCATGTACTTTTTCCTTAACATTTAATGTAAAAGATCATGATCACAGGTTTTGTGAATACTTCTGTGGATTATTATCCTCATTCATAATTTTAAAAATACTTAATTTCAGTTATAATTACTGAAATGATAATATAATGCTTTTATTATCCAATTTCATACACCCTTTGAATTCTATCCAAAGATCACTTAATTAGAAACCCTGTTCTTAAACCTTTTATAAAAGAAATATCCTAATCTACCTTGAAGGCAGCCTTTTGTGATTTGCAGATTGGGCCTGCATATGCTAACACTTGAGTCACAACTGTGTACTCACATCAAATGTAAATTAGGATGGCTGTCATCTCAAATCTTGTAGTTATGCTAAAAAATCTTCTTCTAGTTACGTTTGCCTAGCTAATTATGATGTTGGCTGGGAATTTTCTAGACAGCTACTAAAAAAAGAGCTTTTGTTATAATTCAAGAACAGTAATTTTTAAAACTTTCTTCTTTCTCTGTATCATCTATTAATTGGAAGGTTGCATGACTCCTCCTTGGAAATGAGCCATATGACTAGATGGTATTCCTATTCTGGCGAGGCCACAATTAAGAAGGTGAAATTCATTGCCTGCTGAAATACTCAGCCAAACGATCTTTTTTTTGAGACAAGATCTTTTATGTAGTTCAGGCTGGCTTTGAACTCTCTCTGTAACCCAGGCTAACCTCAAATTTAGCATGACACTCCTGCCTCAGTTTCCTGAATGCTGGAATTACAGGCAGGCATCACCATGCCGAGTCAGTTCTAAGGACCAGAATTTCGATTTGGATGGCCTAAAACCTCCATTATAGTTTTCTAAAAATTATGTGATGCTTTGTTCACTTAATCAACAATACATAGAACAGTAAAACATTGCTTTATGATTTCATAAAGCTTCTTAAGAAGCTGCATATTTAATGTTAAGAAAAAAATGTTTATGTTAAGAAGATAGCTATCTCCCTCTTTTCAAACTCTGCTAAAATGCATCATTTGGGACTTTCTTTGATTCATTGCAATCAACTTCACAAAATATTTGTATCTTATTTCAAATAGGCTTGGTGCACAAAAAATAAGCATTTTTTTTTGTCAAATAGTAGGCCAGCAAAAAGAGTGGAAATATGGAAGTCATAAGCCACAATAAAATAAAGAGGAATGCGGTGTGTGCACTTGTATGTATATATACAAATTATCCAATTGACTTTGGGCAACGTTATTGATATACCAGTTCTCTCAGCTCCCATTATTTATAAAAATTAAAATACTGTTAGCAATATGTTTCATTTAAAATTAACTGAACAATGTTTTGTGGTTTCTCATCGGTGTACCTTTTATACTAACTGAATTCTCATTTTTAGTGGAAGCTGGAAGAAAATCTCCTATGGAGTAGCCATTTGATCAGTTTCTCATCATTTCCTAAAATGTCTAACCTTCATTAATGACTACTATTTTACTTCCTAAAGAAACTGCCCTGAATCCTCACCTAGAGCTTATCAGGCTTCGATAATAAACAACGTGAAAAAAAAATCTCTAGGCATTAGCATTAAAAGCATCATTAGAGGAGTTGTATCATTAGAAATTATTGCCAACAGAATGACAATCAGGATAACAGGTGAATAAAAGAGGTAACAAAGTTGGTTAGAAAGAATTATACAATACTGAGTAGAGAAGAAGCCTTAAATTTTTCTACTTACTTTCTCAAAAGAATCTGAGTTCAATTGATTCTTTTCTTTGAAGTTAAAAGTGGAAACAGATCTGCATTCAGAATGAAGCCATGTAATCTTATTTGAGTAATTAAATATGCATGTATGTGTTTAATTTTTAAGTAACTTAGATATAAAAATGATATATGCTAAATTTTTTTCAGTCTAATAAAGGACATCTATGAAAAACTCACAATTAACCTCATACTTCATGGTAAAAGACTGAATGCCTTCCACTAAGAAGAGGGTAAGATTCTTGCCAATACTGCATTACAGTTTCTATCTAAGATAATAAGGCATGAAAGTGGTAAAAAAAATACATTCAGAAATGAGCTAAAGCTATCTCTACTCATAGATGTCATGATCTTATATGTAAAGAACACTAAGGAACCACTAAAAAAGCATTAGAACCAATTAACAAGTTCAGCAAGATTGCAATATATTAAGTGATGAAAATTAATTGTCCTTTTCCAAGTAGCAGTTGGATAGTTAATTAATTGTGATGTCAACTTGAACAGATCAGCAAATGCCTCGAGTTCTAGTGGAGTGCAGTTGTGGGTATGTCTTGGATGATTGACAAGAAAGCACAAGCTGAGGAGGGAAGGCACACCTGGCGTGAGTGGCACAAACTAGTAGGCTTGTCGCCTGGATAGAGTAAGAAGAAAAAGAGAAAGGAATTCTTTTCTTTGGCATCTTTGTCAGAGCTCTGTCTTCACGTTCACCTTTGGACATTCGTCACACTTCCTTCAGACTTCCAGAGCAGACCCTTCAGTTTTCCCAGACTGCACTACGGTGAGCTCCAGGCCTTCAGCTTTCAACTGGGCCCTCAGTTCACCAGCAATGGCCATTTTGCAATTCTTACCTCTGGTTCCAAAGGTGGGCACTATATAGCTATGGAATAAATATTTATATATTGTATTAAACCTATCCCTCTAGTGAAGTATAACTGATAAAAGCAGTAAAATTTCTAAAACTTAAGGAAACAACTAAATTCACAACAGTATGAAAAAGAACAAAATACTTACTTATAAACTGAATAAAAGTAGAACTTGAAAACTGCAAAACACTGTTTGAAGAAAAGAAAGAAAATCAAATAAGTGAGAAAATAAGGGCAAAATTCCCCAGTTTTGCTTACAATTTCAACTCAATCTCTATTGAGTCTCAGGTGAATTTTTGCAGAAATTAGCAAGCTTATCTTAAATTTATATGAAATGAAAGGATACCAAGAAAAGCCAAGACATTTAAACAACAAAGAGAAAATAGGAGAACACACATTGTTCAATTTTAAAATTTAAAGCTATAATAACCCAGATATTATTGGCCCAGAATAATGACATGCAGATCAATGGAGTAGAGACAGTAGTCCAGGTATCAACCTATTTGTGATGAACAGATTTTAAGGAGGGCAAGATTATAAAGTGAGGGAAAATTGCTCTAAACAAATGTGATGTCTTAGCTTTACATCAATGTTAACAAAATACCTGGGAAAAATCTCCTAAAGGAGGAAAGATTTATTTAAACTTACTTTTGAGCCAAACTATAACATTGTACCTCTGACCCCACAAACGCTCATCTCCACCTTATTATGCAAAATGCTTCAGTCCATATCTAAAAGTTGCCAAATTTCAGTGGTTCCAATACCATGATATCTTAAAATTCCAAGTCCAAAGTCTTTTATAAGACCCAAATATAACCTCCTGTAAAATTCCAAGAGAAAGTTATATACTTTAACATATAACAGTAAGTTAGAAACAGGGGTAAATTGGCTCACTCCAAAGGGAGGAATAAGAAAACAGCAAAGAGGAATTTGACCAAAGCAAGATTGAAACCCAGCAGGAAAAACATTAACTCCTAAAGCTCCATTTCTGGTAAACAGGGCACTTGGTGGAATGATGTGAGCACCAAAGGACTGGGACAGTCTTGCTCCTGTGGCCTTGCTGGTTGCCACCCACACAGCTTCTCTCTTTGGTTGACTCAGCTCACTGCTTGCAATTTTCCTCAGCAGATGTTTCACAGTCCTCGCATCTCTGACTTCCTGTGGTCTCTGCTGCAGTTTCACATTACTTTCACAGCTTTGTGCAAACCTTTTCAGGGGCCATCTGCAGGGAATCTGACCCTGTCATACATTGCCTGACTTGCCAGAAGTGCCTTTGAAATTTTGGTAAAAGCCTCCATTCCCTATAATTCTTCCATTCTGCATACCTGCCAAACCAGCATCATGGGGACAATGCCAACGTCTGTCACCAGCTCAAACAGTAGCTGGGCCCTCTTGCCTGATGACACAATAGCATCCAAATGCCTGGGTGGCTGGACGTGATGAAATGAATCCTATGGAAATAATCTCCCAGGCATCCCTCTGTAAACAAGGTGACTGAGTACTCTGCTCACCGAAGAATCTTTCAAATGTGCTTACCCTTATACATCCTTGAGCCTTCAATAAATAACGTCAGCCAATTCCTGAGAACCACTCAAGATGTTTTTTCCATTGTCCCAATCCAAAGTACCTGTCTTTATTTTTTTTTTAATGGTGTTAGTCTCTTTAGCAACGCCCTTCTTAAATGGACACTACCTTCTCTTCTGGACAAACTACAAGTTTTTTTAAATCTTTCTCTCTGTGTTTTGCTCCTGGTTTTCAGTGTAAATCTGGACCAAGCAGCCAGAAGTCCCAAGGCATAGGGAAAATACAACTCCTGACCTGCTAGAGTCAAATATGCTGAGTTCATAGCTCCACAGCATCAAGGAACAAAGCTGAAGACCAAAGGAAGAATTTAGGAGACTTTTCCTGGGAATAAACAGCTCTGGATTTACAGGAGGAGTTCCAAGTGAGTGGCCACTGAGGCCCTTGGTCAGGAATAATTTGTACATCTGTCACAACCTGGGTACCACATGGGAGAAATTATCATCAACCTATAGGGTTATAAGTATAGCCATTTAGATAATATTAATCCAATAGGGAATCAAGCCATATATACATAGTAAAAGTGCATGGAAAGAACAAAACCATTTTGGGAAACAGATAGGCCTGGATGTTCTGGTCACAGAGCTGGAGGACAGAAGCCTAGCAGACTTACTAGACCAGGTGGCACTAATTACAGTATAACTCCAAGCTACGATTGCTTTCTTACCAAGGCATGGAAGTCTGGCTATTCCATCTCTATTTTGAGGCCTGGCCTCCCTCATATGCACACTCAGCCACAATGCTGTTGTCTTTATTTTTTGTGCTGACTTCCTTGAGGGCCCAGTCCTTTGACTGCATATTAGTTTCCAGCTAATTTAGCTGCTACAATATACATGTCATTGGTTAAATGTCATCCTCCCTTTAAATTTCTCCATCAGACAAACTAGCCAGTCACATTTAAATTCAGTTTCTTGCAGATGAGAGCACGAACAGAACACACAAGTTCTTTGCCAGGATGTACCATGAACGGCCTCATGTCTGATGCCCAGTAGAGCCCTTGTTCCTTTGAAGACCTCCTGAGACTGGCCTTTACTTTCTGTAACTCTGTCACGATTCTGGTCTCTTCTGCTCACATCAGAATTGTCAATTAATCTCTGTGCAACATTCCAGGACTTCTGAGGCTGATAACACCAGAATTTTCTAAACTTCTTTTGTTTTGAGGGGATAGCAGGAATTGAACTGACGACCTCATGCTTGCCAGGCAGGCACTGTGTCACTGAGCTAAATCCTTGGCCCCAATTTTGTGAACTTCTGCACAGAGTACTAAAGACTTCAAACAACATGGTCAGGTATAATCACAGCAAGAATTTCACTTTTTTGGTGCCAATTTTCTGTATTAGCTTTTTACTCCTGTGACATACAACCCATGATAGCCAACCTGCAGGAGGAAGGGATTATTTTCACTCACAGTTTCAGAGGTTTTAGTCCACAATAAGTTGGCTCCAAGGCAGAAACTTCATGGTAGAAAAGTTGCTCACATAACGGCAACCAGCAAATAAAGTAAAAGAGCCAGAAAAAGTGAAAGGGACTAGAGACAAGATACAACCTCCAAAACCGCAGTGTCCCTTCAGAACTGGGCCCCTCCTCCTAGTGGCCTATTTAGCTATAAACTCATCAGTGGTTTAATCCATTGATGATGTTAGCACTCTCATTATCCACTTACCTCTCTAGGGCCCATCATTAAACACTGCTGCATTAAGAATCAATCCTTCAGTACACAAGGTTTGAAGAAGGACACTTCATATTTAAATCACAGCATCGTATTAGAATCATAGGATATCTACACACTAAATAATAGGCTGAACTCCACTACACACAAAGTAATGCACAAAGGATCATTGACCAAACTGTAAAAGCTAAAAGTATAAAACACTTAGAACACAACATAAGTCCTCATGAATTTGGGTTAGGCAGAGTTTTCTTAGGCACATTGTTAAACACATAAGAGAAAAATATAAATTGGACTTCTTAAAATTAAAAATGCCTGTGTTTCAACTGATGATAGCAAGAAAGTTAAAAGACAACCCCAGTGTGGGAGAAAAATACTTACAAGTCATATATTTGGCTTGTGACTTATTTTCAGAATATATAAAGACCACTTAAAATTCAGCCATCTAAAGATTAAAAATCCAATTGAACAATGAGCAAAGAATCTGAATGGAAACTTCTTTCAGGGAAGACATTAAAATAGTCAATAAGCACATGAATACAGGCTCATCATTGTTTATTAGGGAAATGTAAATTCAAGTCACAATAAAATCTAATTCACATCTGTTAGAAGGGCTGTAATTTTTCTAAACATTTTAAAAAATAAAACAACAAATGTCAGTCATTTGGATAAGGGGGAATCTTCGAACATTGCTGATGACAATGTAACTTGTTACATGCTTTTGAAAATAGTCTGGCAGCTCCTAAAAGTTTAAACAGACTTATCATGTGATCCAGTAGTTCTACTTTTAGGAATCAAAACTTACATCCACACAAGCACTTGCATAAAATGTTTCGAAAAACATTGCTCATAATAACCGACATGTGGCAAAAACTGTTGATTGATGTAGTCAAATGTTCAGTATCTATTAGGTGGAATATTATTGAACAAATTAAAAGATGGCTGATTTAGTTTATAGCTTCCTTGGGAAGGAAGTGTATCATGAAAAACACGCACAATGTCCAAAACAGGCAAATACAGAGAAACAGAAAGCTTAGTGACTGTGTAGGGCTGCAAGGGATAGAGGAAAATAGGAGCCACCACTAATGGACAGAGAGTTTCTTGCCAGGACAGTGAGAGTGCTCAGGCTGTTGTGGTGGGTGCACAATTCTGTGCATGTAATGCAGAGCATTAAATCCACTTTAATATGAACATTTATTCTCACATTTCTTCTCTTCCTCGACAGGGGAGGGTTGAATAAAAAAAAAATTTCCAAAACAACTACTTCTGTATAACTGCAGAATTAATATTTATACACATAGAATATGATATTAGATATCATATAACAGAAACTACAAATTTTATAATACCTACTGAGTCCTTTAAATACATCTGCACATTTACTGTTCTTCAAATCTGTATCAGGATAAAGAAACAGTAGTTTAAGGAAATGTTATTGTTGTGGCTTGTGTTTAGATGTTCCCCCAGAGCTCCATATGCTCACAGGTGGAGCTTTTCAGAAGTGACTGGATCTAGAGTATGTGAATGTAGATTAAGGATGTGTAACTATGGATTAAAGGTGTGATAACTAGATTGATCCACTGATTGGTTTAGCATAGTTCTAGCTGTGGATAACAGGAAGGCCTATCCTGAGTATGGGTGGTAATACCCAAAAGGCTTGTGGCTTGAACGGGATAAAAGTGAGGTTTGCTGCTGCTGCTTCCTGTCCGCCTTGCTGTGGACTGTTTCTCCTCTGCCATGTCCTTATGTCCTTATGTCACCCTGTCTTGGAGCCAGCCAACTATGAACTGAAACCTCTACAAACTATGAGCTAAAATAAACGTTTCCTCCTTTAACTTGTACGTGTCTGGTTTTTTGTCCCCAAAACAGGAAATGTAACTAAGACACTTGTACTTTCTCCAAATTCACAAATCTCATAAGTGATGGGATTTAGAGAACAAGCCTTGAGCTATATTGTAAGTCTATAGAGCTAAAGATAAAAAGATAAAGGAAACAACAGTAGAACCTATAGGACTGGGAGTGAGGAAGCCGGCTATTTTTGGCTCATCCTCAGCCTCTCTTGTGTCTTTCAACATTAAATTCAGGGCATTACAAAATACTGCTGATCTAATGAATATATTTGAAGAACAGTAGGTTTCTGGGAAACTAAAGACAGTATGCAGAAGTTACTCTCACAAGTGTGGTAAAACAATGTTTTGAAAGTTTGTATGTTGAAAATTTTCTACTTTACTAGAAGTATCAGTTTGTTTTCTGAAGTTATAACCAGTACCTGAGACCAAATAATGTATACACCGAAGAGTTGGGGATCGAACTCACAACCTCACACTTGTCAGGCAGGCATTGTTCCACTGAGTTATGTTTCGGACCCACACCAAGGAATTTTATTTAGAGTTCACAGTGTTGTGGTCTGAAAACCCAAAATCATGTGACTCCTTTTGCTTGGCTTCTGCTGAGGATCCCATGGCAGATGGTATACAGAAGCCTCTTCAAGGGATCAAGGTATCATGGCAAGACAGGAAGCCAGATGTGAGAAAAGCCAGGCTTGCTCTTTTGTAATAATCATCTAGTGAGAACTAACCAGAGTCCCACAGGAGCTACACTGACTTCTTCAAAGGGTAGTGTCCCTATCAGCTAATTATTCCCCAGATGGCCCTATTTCTTAAAAATCTTATTACCTCCTACACTGCCACACTGGGAGTCAAGCTTCCAAAAACACATTTTTAGAGGACACATTCAAGACATATCCAAACTATATCATTGGATATTGTTTCAGCCCAAGAAGGGGAGACATCATGTAAGTAACTTGCTTGGCAGAAAAGTTTCAGGTATAACTTAAGAGCATAGTTTGAGCAGTTTTATCACAGATATTTTCTGTAACCCTTTATTGTCATGATATATACTGAGTTTATGGTCCCAAACATCTAGGAATGAAATTGCAAACCAAAGGACAAGGTCAGGAGAGTTTTATTGGAGATAATAATAAGAGTAACTCCTGAGATCCAGGAAGGGCCCCGAGGGGGTGGCTGCATGGTTGCTTGATCCAGAGCACAGAAATCACTTGATTATCTCATAGACACCTATCACAAGTGGACCTGTAAATTTAAAATGACCAATTGCAACTCAAGCTTCTAACCTAGGACTTGAACATGTAGGGCTTAAAGAAGTAGGGATTTTAGAGGAAAAAGTAACTGGTTTTTTTGGATTTTAAATTCCTCAGAACACAAGAGTTTAGTAGGGAGTGGTTGCACTTCCCATTAGGAGGGAATGAGCTATATTCCATATTTTCCAAGAAATTTCATTGCATTTTAAATTCCTCAAAACTCAGGAGTGACTGAAACTCCCTTTAATACAAAGGGGGCTGCATTCCATGCTGGTTGAGGAAGTTCCTCCTTGATTCAAAGTCTAGTTCACTGTCTATTCCTATTCCAATTTTCATCCACATGGCTGAGTATCCTACTCTATCTCAGGCTCTTGCCCTAGTCAGCTGCCTCAGTCATAAGCTAATTCAATAAATTATACTTAATGTTGTGACCCAAAATTTTTAGATTTCTATAGTCAGGCTTCAAAATATACCAGAAAGATAAATATCGTGTATCAGTTAAAATGATTTACCAGAGAAGTCAGGAGGAGCCACCTGTCTGTTCGCATCTAACACTCATTTCTGAGTCTCTGGAAGAGTGTAGTATCCTTCTCAGGAACCTCATAAGGTCCCGAGATGCTTACATTCTCATTGTCACTTCATGTTCACAGGTACAGTGTCTTCTAAATTATTTCAGTTAACATCTCTTTTTTTCTTTTATGTGACTTTCCACACCAACTCCCAAGATGGAGAGCCAGTGACTTTTTAATCTTAAAATTATCTTTCACCTATTCCCACAGCTCTGTTTCTTATGCTCTCTTCTGCCCATCTGCTGTTTCTGGATTAAATTCCTGATTCACAGGATCTCAGAATGAGACCTAACATAGAAAGAGTGTCACTGCAGATGTAACTGATTAAAATACTGGAAGAAGTTGGATCTCAAATCACATGTGTCTTAGTTACTTTTTACTCATCACTGAGACAAAATACCTGATGCCCAAAGTTGGGAAAGGAAAGGTTTATTTCTTACAGTTTTTGGAGGTTTTAGTCCATACTCACTTGGCTCCAAGGCAGGGTAGCATGGCTGGGCCGCAGTTCACGGAGGCTGCAAACAGCAAGGCAGAAACCGGCAAGAGAGTGAGGCACACCTTCCTCCTGCCATTACATCACATCCTGGCTCCACCCCCAGGCCGGTGTAGCACTCACTCCCCCAATCCAAGCCCTAGACAATGAACCAATCACAAATGCATAATGCAAGCGCATGAGGTCTGGGGGCCACCGACATAAACCATGACAACATATGACAAGTGTTCTTAGAAACTGAGGAAATTTGGACACAGACACACACAAACAACAATACTGAAAATGCAAGCAAGTAGAGATCAAGGAGCTGCAGTAGAAGCCAGACTCAAGCAAACTCACAGGAGCTGGGACAGTGGTGTGAAATAGGTTCTCCACTTTTCTGCCTCAGACAGCCCTCAGAAGGACCTGGCCCCGCTGACACCATGATCTCAGACTTCCAGCCTGCATAATAAGATCTGACAAATTTCTGAGATTTAAATTTAAATATTTTTGAATTTTCAAAGTTACTGTTCTTATTTTAAAGTGATAGTTTTTTACTGTAAAATATTTAAGAATGTGCACAGAATTTTTACAAAGCTCATTTGTGACAGCATTATCCCTCATTACCTATTGCAGTTTATTGTGTGTATAATTTTTATTTTATTTATTTATTTATTTATTTATTTTAAAGAAAAACAGTAAAAACAATGATACAGAATTTCAAAACAACATCATAGGAAATTAACAATGATTAATGTATTGCATATGGTTATCTTCAAAGTAGTTGCTCAGATTACAAGATATAGGCATGAAAAAATGATCAAACAATATGCACAAACCATTCTTTAATGAACTAAATGATATAAGTAGTATAACTATCTTAGGTATCTTTTCTAGTTTTTTCCTTTTCCTTCCTTCGTTTTTCCTTTTCCTCATCACAGTTGTTCTTTCATTTTGGACAATTTCTTTCCCTTTCATAATATCTATTGATGATTTTGAATCTTACTTACTTTTCCAGTTTCTTACACTAGGGAAACAATACAAAGTTTAAACACTGAGTTTGATTTACTTCACTTATGAGTGTGATTTCTAGCTGTGTCAATTTACCTATAAAAGCCTTGAATTTAACCTTGTTTATAGTAGAGCAGTGTTCCATTATACAAAATACCACATCATTTGATTCATTCATCAGTTGATGGGCATTTGGGTTGTTTCCAATATTTATCTATTACAAATTGCCCTGCTCCAAACATGGGAGCATATATATCACTGTAGCATGACATTTTTAATTTTTCTAGGTGAATATCAAGAAGGGGAATAACTGCATCAAATGAGACCTCTAATTCTAGTTTTTTGAGGACTCTCCACAGATATTTCTACAATGGTTGTACCAGTCTAGATCCACCAACAGTGGAGAAGGATTCCTTTTTATCCCTAGCACTGCCAGGATTTGCTATTGATTGATTTTTTGATGGCAGCCATTCTTTCTGGGGATGAGACGGAATCTCAATATTTTAATTTGCATTTCTTAAATGACTAATGAAGCTGGACATTTTTCCACACATTTATTTGCCATTTGGTTTTGCACATCAAAAGAAATCACCTACAAGGTGAAAAGAAAGCCCAGAGAATGGGAAAAAAATTTTAGACAACTGTCACTCAGGCAAAGGACATCTATCCAGAACATATATGAAATGAAAAAATTAGGTCCCCCAAATTCAAAGACCCAATCCACAAATGGACATCTGAGATGAATATACACTTCTCAGATGAAGAAATACAAATGGCAAATTTCTGACATTTAGACACTCACTGAGTAGTTCTGTGTGACAGCAACTCCAGAAAAATAAACCAAGATCCCGTCAGTTTTCTAGGTCTTTCTTCTCTCTCTCTTCTCTCCCCCTCTTGTTGTTTTCTTTTTTTATTTGAAAAAGGATAAAATCAAGGAAAATAAAACAATATAACCAATCAAAACAAACTAGTGTAAATTATATAGAACTTCAAAATATGAAATCAACAGTAGTTGCCATAATGCCTTTTGTTGTCTTCCAAATGGCTGCAGATAGCTTTGGACATAGTAAAACTCAAACAGAACAGAATAAATAGAAATAATAAAAACAAAACAATGAATGCAGTAAAGGACTTCAAAACAGACAACAGTAAATCCAAAATGGCTACCATAATATATCTAGCTATCTTTGAAGTAGCTTCTCATGGCATTGGATTTAACGTAATCAAAACAAAACAAAAGAGAATAAAACTCAGCCCAACAAAACTATGAAAATAATATAGGACTTCAAAAAAAAAAATAAAAAGACAGGAAGTCAACAATGGCTACTACCCTCAGAAGGAGATCCCTTGCTAAACGCCACACTGATTTTAATGTCCTCTGAACTGATGACCAGACCACTGACCCTTGTCCTGCAAGGTCAGTGAAACACAGAAGCACCACAGGCATCCACTTGCATTTCACATCAATAGCTATTATCACAGCCTGTGTTTCTCCAGATCAGCCAGTCACTTACGGTGGATGGGGAGGGACTGGTACTTCTAGTTTGCCAGCCTGCATGCCAGAAGGGATTGGGGGCTGGCTGTCCCCACTCCAGCAGTGGCCCTCACATGGCACTGGTTCCTAGGGAGGGCTTGCTTTCTGGTGTGGCCTTGTTGCCACCACACACAGACAGTTTGTAAATGGCTGACTCATGCGGAAAGGTTTGGATCTGGCTGTCCCCACTAGGCTGGTGGCCAGTGCATGGTGCTGATTCCCCGGCAGGGCTTCTTCTATTTTTTAATGTAATAGAAGTTTTGTTTTTTCTCAGTTTGGAGCTTTGGTTCCCACTAACTCATGCCCTCAAGGTCTTATTTTGCTCTTACAGATTATCACAAAGTTCTCTTCAATCCTTTTAGAAGAATAATTCTGGAGACAACGGATGAATTAATAAAATTTCACTGCCTTCCAATTAGCTAAAATTTATGGCTCTAAACAGTTGAAAGAAAGGTGAAAGTTAAGTTAGGCTATACTTTGTTTTGATTTGTTTTTTTGTGTTTTGATCCTAAGGGACAGAAACCCAAAGCAGAGTTTTGATGAAAGCACAGATAACTAAAAGGAGTATTTAAGGTCAAACTTCTGTTAATTTGGCTTGGTTTCAGTTGGAGAATATTTTTATTACTGTTGTTGCTAGTATATTTAATTTAGTTTCTTTCTTTTTACCACAGTGTAACTATCTATAAGAAATATTTCCTTTTCATAGAGAAGTATAATATAATCAATATTTTGGAAAACCATTGATTCATGGCCTACCTTAATAATGGAAGAAGTGTTAATTCAATCTTAAGGTTGTAACAACTTGCTTCTGAAGCGATTTAATTAATTAATTTTACTTGACAAACAAAAACTCACTATAAGTGCCATGTGTAGCAGGTTTCCAGATATGTACTCATTATGGAACAGCTAAATCAAACTAACTTCCATACGCATTTTCTCATGTGCTTATTTTTTATGCTGGGAACACAAAATCTACAGACATTTCACTGAATTTTGGAGTACTCCAGTCTCCTTCTGGAGGTGGTTTCTAGGTTCTTTCTGTCCTGATCAAGATAAGCCCACGTGGCAACACAGCTTTATTAGAGGAAGGAAAAGAAACAGGCTCTGCAGAACAAGCTTGGGCCAGAGTAAGTAGGAAAAGAAGCACAGCCTACAGTGTGAGGGCACAGTGGCAAAAACTCAGGGGTGACTGTCATTTTTGTGCCATCCACTACTTAGGATGACTTCAGATCTGGGCCATCCTCTCAGAAACCTGCTCTAGTTCTCACAAGAAGCCCACATGCAGTGCTTTGAAAACTCCCAGGAACTTGTCCTGGGATTTTGTAATTAACAGGTCACACTTACTTCCCCAGCCACCTTGCCATATCCTAATCTCCTGGTACAACCTTTGTGGAGATCAGTCTGGAGATTTCTCAAAAAGCTGGGATTGGAAGTCCTATTTGTTCCAGCTATTCCACTTCTAGGCATATTTCCAGAAGAACTGAAAGCATCATACCACAGTGATATATGTGCACCTATGTTTATAGCAGCACAATTTGTAATAACCAGATCTTGGAAACAACCCACGTGTCCATCAACTGAGGAATGGATAAAAAAGTTGTGGTATTTTTTATACAACGGAGTACTACTCAGCTATAAAGAAGGATCACATTGAGATCTTTATAAATAGATGGGCGCAGCTTGAGACCATACTCATAAGTGAAATAAATCAAAATCGCATGTGTGAATACCAAATAGTTTCCTTAGTGCATGAAATGATTCAAATATATAAAAGTATGTGGTAATCATGATTCCCCAATATGTGGCCTTGAAGCCTTATAAAGTTTTCACTTATAAATTGGAATGGCTTTATTCTGGGCTGCTTGTTATTGCCTGTGATGAAATTAACAGCTATTTTGAAGAAAACAAGACATCATAATAGCTAGTGCTGATTTAATATCATCTTGTTTTGAAGACCCACCAAACTATGGCTCTTCTGTCTCCATTGGTTTTATCATGTTGTATCTTGCTGGATTTTATTATATGTGATAGTATAAACAAAAATTGTTATAGCCAAAGAGATAATATAGAAACTATTGTTCATGTTCTGTTAGCTGGTTCTAAATACTCTACAATACTTTCATCCACTTGAATGCTTTTACACTGTCTTGATATGTTTGATGCTATAGTATACGAAGTTATATTCAAATATTTCAAGGAAAAAGCCACAATGGTAACTACTATTAAGTCGGGTTATTTGGTGGTGAAGCACTAGGTTGCTGAAATTGTCATGCTTTGACCTGTGTTGTTATGTTTTTATGTCCTCTTTTAGCGCAATCTCTCCCTTATTCATTAAAAAAATTTAGTTTTTTAAATTATTTTTTAATTAAGGGGAAATTAATTAGCAGGATATATTATAGTAACTTTTTTGATTTTCTATTAACTTGAAGTGCTGTATTACTCCCACTGTCTTGTTGTGACGGATTAGATTCTGTTCCTCTCTATTTGATAGTACCAAGTTTGAGGGTATAGGCAACTACTTTGAAGGCAATAAGATTCACTATGATGCCCATTCTGGTTTGACTATTATCTTCTTTTGAAGTCCTGTAATATTTACAATGTTTAGGTTTTATTGGTCTTGTTCTGTACTGTTTTTGTTTAACTTTATAATACCTAATGATATAGGCAATTCTTTTTAAGGAAGCAAGAGGCATTATGGTAACCATTGTTGATAACCTTGTACTCTGTTTTTACATCAAGTGCTATGTCTATCCTTGGTTTTGACTGACAGCTTTGTTTTGTCATATTTGGTTTTACTCTCTTCCCCCAAAAAAGTAATAAGAACTATGGGAGTAATAAAAGCCAAAATGTGTAAATTTGGATGTAAAAAAGAGAGGGGAAAAAAAGTGCTCTAAAGGATACAACTGCAAGTGTGTTTAGGTGTGTTAAGATAGATGACCATATTAATGTTTTTGGTTGGATCATTGAACACAACTGTTTGTAGTCTCACTGTTTGAATGTCTACTTTGTATGCTTTGATCCTGTGGCTTGAGCAACTATCTCTAAGATGATAATGTGTAATCTATTAATTGGTGATTTCTTACTGGTTTTTTTTGTTTGTTTGTTTGTAGTTCTGTATTACTTGTACCCTTACACTGTTTTGTTTTGTTTTTTCTCTTTTTCCTTTTAAATAAAATTAAAAACAAAAAAGAAAGAAAGCCAGGGAGATCCAGAGCATCTCAGTAGCTCTTTTAGGTTTTACCAATTCAAAAGCTTAACCTATGTTATGAGGTAGAATGTCTGTAAAAGACAGAGCTATGCTATGGAAAGACCAATGAAAAATGAATTGAAGAAAGCATCGATCTCTGTGGGATCCTAAAATGACTCATTTTTTTTCCCTCAAAGAAACTATTAATTTCTCTGTGTTTTATTTTGTACATATATATTAAAGATTACAAACATGTTTAAAAAATAATAATCTCCATGTTGATCTCTTGGATTTATTTCTCTTATTAACAGAAATTTTATCTTTACCCAACATTTCCCAACTCCTCCTGGTAACCAACATTCTACTGTTTCTGAGTTAACATTCTAGCTTGTACATTTGAATGAGGTCATGCGGTTTTGTTTTCTGTGCCTCCTTTTTTCATTTCACATAATATGTCCTAGATTCATCCATGATTTCTGTTTCTAAGGTTGACTAATATTCCACTGAGCATGTGAACTACATTTTCTTCATTCATTGATGGAAGTTTTATTTGTCTCCATTTTGTAGCTTTTGAGAATACCATGATAAACATGCAAGTGTAACTATCTCCCTAACATATTAGTTTTATTTTTTTGGATATGTACTCAGTGATGGGATAACTAGATCCTATCATAATTCTCACAGTAATTTGTTGAGGAATTTAGATGGTATTTTTTATGGCTACACTAACTTACATACCTACTTACAGTATATGATAGCTCCTATTTCTCCACATCATTGCCAAGATGTTATCTCCTGTTTAGTTTGGGGTTTTTGTTGTTGTTGTTGTTGTTTGTTTTGAGCCATCTTAACATGTGTGAAGTTTTATCTCATTTTGATTTTAATGTCCCTGATGATTAGTGATATTGAGTGATTTTTTTTATGCATCTTTCAACCATTTACATGTATTTTTAAACAAATGTCTAGGCAATTCTGTTACTCTTTTTAAATTTTGGTTATTTGTTTTCTAGTTACTGAATTATCTGTTTTCCTTTTATATTTTGACTATTATTACATATGTGATTTGCAAATACTTTCTCCTATTCCATAAATTACCTCTTCATTCTCTTGATTCTTTCAATTGCTATACAGAAACTTTTCAGTTTGATATAATTTTATTTGCCTGTTTTTGCTTTTATTGCCCATACTTTTGGGATCATATCCAAAAAAAAAAAAAAAACAAAACAAAACAAAACAAAAGTGATTAGACTAGTGTCAAGGCGCTTTCCCTCTATTTTTTTCCAGTAATGCTAGACATTTAGTTCTAAATCTTTAATTAGCCTGCTGATATTTTTACGTGGTGTGAGATAAAGGTTTAATTTCATTCTTCTGCATTGAAATTCTATTGTTCTAGCACATTTTATTAAACAGACTATTCTTTTCCTCATTGTGTGCTCTTGACACTTTTATTAAAAAACAGTCATAAATGCTTGGATTCATTTCTTTCTGTTTTGCTACACTGGTCTATGTGCTGGTTTTTATGCCATTGTAATGCTGTTTTGATTACTATAGTTTTGCGTTGATTTGAGGATTTGGTAGTGGAATACTTTCACTTTGTACTTTGGCTGAAAATTAGGTTAGCTACTTAGAGTCTTTTGCTATTCCATACAAGAGATTTTAGAACTTATAGGAAAAAACTGATATTTCTTATTTTCATGTTGGAAAACCTGGCCCTTGGTATATAAATACCCAAAGTTCTCCAGCAAATGATTCATATTGAAAGTTATTATATCACATAATTTTTTAGAATTTTTTTAGTTTGTACATGAGTATAGTACATAAAGTTTATATTATTTCATTCCTTGTGGATTGCTAATACATGTGCATAACAAATTTTAATTCCTTTTTCAACCCCATTCTCCCTGTCCTCCTTCTCCGCCTATCTCTTGATCCCTTTCTTTTTGAGGGGAGGCATATGATAAATTCCTTGTGTGGAATTGATATGTGTATGTCACATTCCAATTTTAGGGCAAAAATTTTAATTAAACACTTTGAAAAATATCCAGGCATGTAAACAGTATCTTTCTACCTCTACTATATTGAAGCTAATCAGTCTAACATTTAAATTACATCAATTGTTTGTACCCAAAATTTTCTAAATTGTTCAGTACTGCCCCAAGTTCTTAGTCTATGGTTTGAATGCCTCAGTGATCTGAATGCAATCTCTTTTTCCAAAAATGATATCTAACCACATATTTCTTCTGCCACATTCTCTAAGGCCAAAAACAAAACTGAAACAGAAGAACTATTACTATTTAATACTTACGACACATCCTCTCCACTTTCTTCCTCTCATGCCTTTGATCATGTTCTCTTAGCTTGAAGCAACTTTCCCCACCCTTGACTCCACGTAGCTACACCTTTTCTATATGGCATGGAGCATCTTAAGTCCTATTTCTGTCGGCAAGCGTCTAAGTGTGCAGAGGTAGGGAGGGGATTTTCTTATTTCTGAGTTCCTCCAGCATTTCATTACTATATTTTTATGACATCTATCCTCTTATATTATATGGTTATTTGTATCTTATTGTATCCCATTTCTTATTACTGGACCTCAAAAATTTGAAACAGTAGCAAAGGAGCTTTATTTCAGCCAACATTAACCTGTCATTTCTACTGTTCTCCTTCAGTTAACGCACATGTATTCTATGAAGGGATACCTAGTGTTATTTCATGCATTTATTCATATTTTCTGTTAGTTGTTCTGCTTATATCTTTTATTAATTACACATATCCCCTCAGCATGAGTTACATGTTTTAACCTATCAAGCAGCAAGTGGGATGGAGCCAGTTAAATTTTCTTCAGCGGCTGTTATTTTTCATCTCAAAGTGTCCTGTTGAGTGAGGTTTCCTTGAGGTGAGTTTGGAATATTGAAGAGGAAGACAGGATTAGAACAGAAAAATTAATCATCTTGTCCCATTGCTAACACTAGTAGAAGAAATCATGGGACTGCTTTTTCCTTGCTGGCTCTGTACTGAGAAAAGAAGGTATTTGCATATATTAGACAGAAGCAGGAGAGTTCTGAATTCCATCAGTACTTCTCCCAAAAGAAATAAATTCACAGGAAAGCAAGCTATCTGGTGGCAACATTAACATTTCTGATTAACTGGTGAGCTTTAGAAACTCCTTTAGCTCATCAGCTAACAATTTAGGCTCTCGTACACTGTCAAGGAGGACTTACCGCAATTGAACTCCCACTCCATTTGTATTTAGGTTCATGGTCATGTTCTGGGTTTAGAGGCACAGCTTTAAAACTGAAAATAATAGACTTCAAATACAGTGTCTAGATAACTTAAGTAAAATCTTTATTTTTTTCTATTTTACATAAATACAAAGTTTTAATCCAATGTTACGAAACTCAAGTCCTTGTCCTGGTTGTTGTGCCAATCTACAGTTCAGAAACCTTCAGCTGAAGAGGTTGGAAATAAATCCACTTAGTTTTGCTGACACTGCATACCCATTAGCCTGACTTCTTCAGTAAGCCATGAGGTCAAAATTACTTGTGTCCTGTACATATAATTAGCAAATATCACTCTGGCATGTAAGAGTTCACAGCAACAAAACATCAGGTTGTTGGCTAGAGAATTTTAATTGCATTTGTCTTCCTTCTATATGAAGAATAAATTTCCAGTTAGAAAAGGATGACTAGCACTAGAATTTTGTCCTATTTCATTTTCTTGTAGGATGCTCAAATTCATTAGATGCACTTAATAATGGCCATGTTTCAGAGGATAAGCAAACAAGCCAGTGTTCCATAATTATTAATCTGCTGACCAAGCGAATGGAGAAAGGTAGGTACCAGGGCTTTGCCTTCTGCACGTCACCATGTAAGCAGTAGTGTAGCAGACTCATGGAAACTGCTGCTTTCAGATGCAAACGTTCACAAAAAGGAAAACGAGGACTTCATTTTGCCTTCATAGTTCTAACAACGTCTGGGGATTCTCAGTGATGTTGAATTTAAGGTTTAATATGTGGCCAAGGAAAAACATTGAAATTCTACAGGTCAACAATGTTAAAGTTCATGGCCAACCAATTCATTTGACAAAAATATATGGTTTGTCTACTAAAAACTTATTAGATGGGCAAGTTACTTGGTCAATGACTTCCAAGAGAGGCTAAAAATCAGAATGCCTTTAAAAAGTTTTGATCATATCCAGATTCTTTGAAAGAATCAGAATCACCAGCCAAGTGGAGGTAGCTGATGAATATACATTTGAGGTTGCAAAAATCAGCTTCAAATGAGTTTGATTTACGGTTAGATCTGAGAAACAATCAAGTAAACCACTTTTCTCTAGTTGTTGGTGTAAGGATATTGAAAAATCACTTCAGTGTTCTTATATTTCTTTAAATTCCAATTAATTTATTCCTTTTATGGACTTATGCAGCAAATATAATGTGGTGAGTCACAAATTATCTAGCTTACTAAATTAACTCTTGTCTCCTACCCTCTAATAAACCACAACACCACTATCATTGTCAATCATCTCAAATAAACATTTTTCATTTGATTCTATCTAGTTTTAGTGGTATATAAAGTAGGATAATTAAAATATTGAAACTTGTCCCCAATACAACGTTACCCAACATCAAATTATTATATGTTCCTACGCATATTTTATAGTGGAGGATCTGATAGTCTAGTGAAAAAAAGAAGTTTTAAAATAGTATATAATTTTGTGTAGTAATAAATGCAGTAATAATTTTTAAAGGCAACATAAGGAACAAAAATGAAAGAAATGAGGGAATTTCCAGCAAAGGTTTCTCTGAGGAGTTAATTCATATGAGAATTCTGGTAGTACAGACATTACCTGTTCTATTCCTAGACCTGAATAAATATTAGTTGAATGAATGGCAGGAAAGTTGTACCTCACTCAGTCTAAGGAATGAGTCTACACAGCAGTACAGTCTTGGAATGTTCTAAGAACAGCAAGGTCTTCGTGCTGAAGTCCAGGCACAGACATCAGCTAGGAGATCTGAGCGGGGACTTAATGAACTGAGTTCGAGATTAGAAGCTTTGACTTCACTCTTCATGCTGAGGGGATATCATTAGAGTTTAGTCAGAAAAGTGCTATGATTTAGTTTGTGTCCTATAAATATATTGAATCTTCTATTGAGAAATTAGATCATGGATCCACAAGTGGAAGCAATGACCAGACAAAAGAGGCCTGCTGAAGAAATAGGGGTTGCAGATTGCCAAAGAAGGGCTCTGGCTATATTTTACAGGTGGGCCAGCTAACAAAGGTGGACTTCTCCTAATACATTGGCCATGGAGATTAGGGATAGTAAGGACCAATGATTCACACCTATTTGGTTTGAGATACTGGGCAGATATTACCATCCTTTGCTGTCAAGTGAGGAATCGTAAGTTCAGTGTTAGGTTTATCAAACTAAAATACCAATCAAACTTCAAACAAAGATGTAACGTGGGCAGCTGGATTCATAAATCTGGAGTGCAGTGTTCTGGTCATGCAAAGAGATCCACAAGTCATATGTAAAATAAACATTTGGGTGGGTCTTGCTGCCTCTAGCCTTTTTTTTTTTTCTGTTTCCTTTCTTCTTCTCTCCAAAATCACTCCCACCTTTCCTCTTTTATGACTTATACTTCTCTTCCCTTGCATCCTCCTCTGCCATATAGACATACTTTCAGAATCCACAGGCTCCTTGCTTTTTCTCCCTACATTTTTTCACTGTAGAACTTGGTATTTCTAGCTTAGAAGTATACTTTCATATAGAACGTTCATATTGTGTCACATGATTCTTGAGGTTACTCCTCTCTTTCTGGACTTCAGTTTTCTCATTTGTAAAACATGGACAGGTTAGGTCAGTGCATGGGAAAAGAGTGGGAAGTTTTTTGTGGGTAGCATCATTATTCTTGCTAATGCTGAAGTTTAGGTAAGTTTCCAATGAACAAATTGTCCATGAGCAGAAACGGAAAGTTAAAAAATAATGGCTTAGAATGATCTTACTGCTACGTTCCATAACTCAATTCAATTTTCCATGAAACACATGTGGGCTGAGAGAATAAAATCAGAGGTGATTAGTGTTTAAGGTCTAAAATTAAGGCTTGATATTATGCACAGTTTTGACACCAGATAAACTTAGTAGGGCTTCAAAAGACCTAATCCCAAACTCCCCTCACCACTCTGCTTCCACAGATCAGATTCCTTAGCAAGCAACCCTCCCTATGACGGGAACCAAGGACAGTCCTGCTTATCCTTTAATAATGGGTTACAATTTCTTGCCAGACTATGGAATTATTCACACATGTCAATGACGATCCTCCTTTGTGAACCAGGGAACACTTTGTCCTTTTGTTACTATAATGTCTGATTCCCATGGCCTCTGTTTGCCCACTCTGTCTCTAAACCCCTGATGGACTTCCATAATGTGCGGTGTCACCCTCTCCCAGATCTAATTATATTGATTATGAAATTGCACTCAGTCTCATCTCTCTAGTATCATGAGTTCAGCCATCTCCATTAACACAGACAAGGAGCCCCTCTTTCCCCTCCAACTCCAAGTAAAACAAAACACTAAGCAAGAACACACTGAGTGAGACACATTTGTATAGAAATTTTTAAATCCAACATATAATTTTGTTGCCTTCCTTTCATATGACATCACAGTGACCAGACAGACTTGATTATACTTTTGGGGCCCCTCTGGTAGGCAGTTACAGAAGAAAGAGAGAGATCAGCACTGGTTGGCATTTATCTCTGAGATTATGGAGAGACTGAACATAATTTAGCCTGTTAGTTTAATAAAAGGTTGTATTGAGGTGAACAGAGTGTCTAGATACCAGCATATAACAAAGAAAGTAAATGGTATTGTCTTGGTTCTATATATAGAATAAGTGCTTTATATAGTTTTCCACTTTAAACTTTATCACAGCCTTACAGGACTCACAATTACCTCTTGTCTTGGAAAAGGTTTAGTAACTTTGTTAGGATCTGCTGGTAAAGTGAGGTGTCTCACCCTCACTTGTCAGTATTACTGACATTCTGAGCAGGCTTCTTTGTAGTAGGGGCAGATGGGGGACAGTGCCCTCCTGTGCATTGTGGGGTGTTTAGCAGTGTCCCTGGCCTCTTCCCAGTAGCAGTTCCTTGGTCATTACAATCTCCAGTGTTTCCAATTTGTTTGTTTGTTTTCTTGTCTTTTTCTTTTTATCGTTACCGGGGATCGAACTCATGACTGCCTGCTTGCAAGGCAGGCGCTTATGCCGCTGAGCTAAATCCCAGCCCTTATTGTTTCCAGCTTTGCCACACATCACCTGGGGGATCAAATAGACCTCAGTTGAGAAACACTTCAGTGGAGTCACAGGCAGGAAGTAAAACACAAGTCCATCTGGCTTAAATGTCTGTGGGGTCATTCCTCTCCAGCCCTACTGATGGAATTGAGGGTGCTCAAAGAAAGAAGAGGTGGCCCTTCCTGACTTGGCCTGGGACCTGCCTGGCCTGCCCAAGGGATTAGGGAAGAAGACAGACTCTGTTTCCCTCACTCAATTGCCAGCACTGTCCTCAGGCTCTAAGTGGCACAACTACCAATGTGTCAAATTTCCATATTCTATTACTAAGTAGCTGAGACAGTCTTCCCCACAGAGGAAATTCTTAATAAATTATAGGTCTGAGCTAGAGAGTGATGAGTCTTAAGAAGGGTCACGATGACTCTTTCTTTATTGCTATTAAGAAAAAGCAAAACCCTGGTAAACCACCTAAATCACATGGGGAATAAATCAAGGAAACGTAAATATCTGGTAGAAGGAATTTCTGAAGCCAGGAAATGTAGCTGCCAACCTGTGAAAAGACTCGTGTCTGACTCACGGTGAAGTGGGTCCTGTGGCCAGGAGCCAGAAGCTCCTGGTGAGGCCCAGGCCATGAAAGGAACACACGTCTACTAGGCCGACCCCTGCCTTTTCACTAAGGGATTGAAATAGCACATCAGCACACCAGGCCTTGGAAAGGAGGCTAATAGTCTGGATACCTTAGTTACTCCAAAATCCTATGGTCTCAAAGTCTTCATTTGGAGAAGGAGAAACAACAGGAAGCTGCCATCTTTGGAGCTTTCGTGGGCCCTCCAGTTCTGTTCTGTAAATAAAAGGAGAGATTTTTCCTCTCTGTCGCTGCCTAATCTGTGCTGATATGCTCCTCTGTTTGTGAAGAGGTCTTTAGTATTGCCAAAACTCTGTTCCCCATGAACAAATATTGTTGAAAAGGAAAACTCCATAGTCCATGAAGACTGAACAAAAAACCATCTCTCCTAAAGGATCCCTGCCTTTTCTATCATTCCAAGTGTACCAGCTCCACATTTCTCCTTCAACCAACCAACAAATGTCCTCAAGTAAATCACAAGAAGCATGCAGGCCTCTGTTGTACCTCCTGACAACACAGTCATTTAAACTTGGATGTAGATGTTGAGTTGCCAGTTATTAGACCACAGCCCAAGAATATGTGCTGGAACTGTCCCTCTCCATTTTTCATGCTCCTCCTCTCAAGATTCTGAATTGACTGATTTTCCTTTTTAAGGTTTCCAGGGTCGTTTCATTTTGATTCACTTAATTGATCAGCTGGTAAGGAGACTTGTTTAGTTATGTACTTGGAAAATAATTCAAAGTCATTGTGACATGTACGTGTGCAGGGGACATCTAAAGATTTTGGTCTATTATACACAGAAATCATGCATCGTGATTTTATTTATCCAAAAGACATCAGCGAAGATTCTCCTGGAGAGCTGTTCACTGTTAAGTGAAGGACTTCGGATAAATAAGAGTCAAGATTCAGTGCCACACAATACAAGTTTCCCTCTTCAACGTCATGACTGACAGCAAAATCTTGAAACTGTTCTGTGATGTGTTGTTGATAACTTACTTTTTATTTAATGTGTGCATGGAAATGCACAGAATTTCAGCTCACTGGAGTTCTCTGCTTTGACAGGCTATGTTTAATCTTTAGGGATACGCAATTCTTATTATTTTAGAATGTATCTTCTCTAGCATCTATTCACATATGAGGCATTCACTATAGGAGAGCGGTGGAAATTCCAGGCCTTTCATGGGTTCAACGGGATTTTTGCAAACGGTCTTGCAAAGCAGCCTCTTTCCACTGGTGAAAGAAATGAGACATTCTCAGGGTTTGGAAATTCATCTTTGTTCAGTGCAATTGCATCAAACATATAGGTATTTAAAGGATGCCTGAGGACTTCATGTGCTTATCTGGATGTTGAATATGAATGTGGTATGTTTCTATGAGACCCAGTTTTCAGAGGGTACATAGAATTTTTTTCCAAAAGTTGTGAAACTTGAATGAATGTTTATTCTACTCTTTTATTTATTTCTTTTTTAGATTTATTTTTTGTTCTTTGCTTTTGAGTGACTTCTTCCTCTACCTGTGAATATTATCTCTTTGAATCTCATACAACTGTTTCAATAAAAGAATACATTCAATAGATTGAAATCAGTTGAAATTATAGCAGCACCTAATTCTAGTGACATTCCATCTTTATGTGAAAAAAGAAAAACAAATCTATTATTTCTTGTTTTGTTTTATTTTTTCATGTTTTAGCACTTATGAATTTTTATGTCAATCTTAGATTAGCTATGTTCATAATAAGTCATATAGTGACTTAGTTTCTCAACATGTCTAAGTTTATTCTATTTAAGAAAATTTTACATATATTAAATGATAAACAAGTTAAAGCAAACTGTTACCCACAAATTCCTTCCTTTTACCTCTCAGTTTCTGTATAAATAAAAATATCACTTTTAGGAAATCACTCGCTAGGTATGAATTTTCCTTATTTGAATAAAACAAATTCATATTTCTTTCTTCAAACTGTGTTAAGTCTCTTCATTAGACAAAATTTTCCCACTACCTAGTTCTGCATGACAGGTAATGTTTCTACACCAAAACATTTGCAACAGCATTTGTTATGGTTGATACATTGTGTCAACTTCAGAAGCTTAGAAGTTTAACTGACAGATTCAGCAGGGAGCCAGGGTTCTTACTTTGTAGATATTCTCACCCCGTGCAAAGGAGGGCAAGGAGATTTTGTGAGTGTTACATCCACCCTGAAGTTGGAGAGGTGGCCTGTGAGCAATATAAGGGAGGATAAGAGGCTTGTTTTGTTTCTTCCCTTTTGTTCTGGCTGCTTTTGCTCTGGCTGCTGCCTTGAAGTGTTGCCCTAGTGCCATGCCACCTTGCATTGGAGCCAGCTGATTTTGGATTGAAACCTCTGCAAACAGTGAGCTAAATAAAGCTTTGCTTCCTTCATTTTGAGGGTCAGGTATTTTGTCCAAGCAACAAGAGAAAAGTAACTGACAGCATTCAAATAGCCACAGTTTAGAACACTAGCGTAAACTAGGTGGTCAATAAATTTTTAGTGGTTGAATGAGATATAGTTAACAAAATTAGAAAACTTCTCCAGTCACAGGAATAGACATTAATTTTTGAAGCATCCCTCATTAAATATTAATGTATAAGAATTAATGGGTTTCACAAAGATGGGCTGTTCAGAGATCTAATTGTTAATAACCACTGTGTAACACCACAATATTCCCCTTACCTTTTTATTAAATTTGACTTTATCATCATGATAACCTCAGGAAGTTATTTTAAGGTGAAAAACATGCAAAAAAATTGTTCTAATTTTCATTCAAACTATATGAAATGCTATCAGTCTTCTGTCGACTTATTTGTTTACTTTACTTGGGCATGCCAGAATGTACAGGAAAATAAAACCATATAAATGCTTTCAAAGGTTACCTTTGACTGGCAGAAGGCTTGCAGAGAGAACATCGTCTACCTGTGCATCCTCAGCATCTGACTCAGAACCTGGTAGGTCCCTGCCTAGCATGCCCAAACCACCAGGGAGTGTCAGTGGGCACCCCAGGTCCTGGTCGCGCAGCTCCCAGTGACCCTAAGGGGCAAGGCAAACTCCCATGCTGAGAGGCACAAGTGGAAGCCCTGTACAGCAAACACCATCTAGCTGTGCAATCTGGGTAACTCACTTGGAAACTGGTAGGGCCCTGCCAAATGTGCCCAAACTGCTGGAGAGCACTGATGTATCATGTGGCATGAGCTGAAGGCCTGCACAACATACTAAATCTAGCTATTCAGCTTTGGTACACCACTCAGAGCCTAGTAGAGGCCCACCCACAATCTCAAGCAGCGGAGGAGCTTCAGAGTGCTATGTGAGGTATGCCAAAGGTCTGTTCAGCATACTCTCTCCTTTTGAGGAGCCTTTGAGTATCACTAGGGATCTGATAAGTACTACCTAACTACCCCTACTCAACTGGGGACACTCTCTGTAGTACAGACAGACATCCTCAACCCAGGAAGCAACTGAGGCCTTGCATTTGGCTTCCCCGGGGAAATACAGGAAAATAAAAAACTAAAGAGCAAAATGCGATCTCAAACCTCCAGCCCATCCCAAACAAGACTAGGATATATGGACATAGAGTAAAATGTAAGCCACACACCTGAAACTTCTGAAATGATAGCAACTCAATTAAAGAAACAACTCCGTGGAGCTGTAAAGGAACTCAGATTAGAAATAATCACCCAGGTAAAAGAAGAAATGATAAACATAATAAAAGAAATGCTGAACACATATGAAAAGACATAGTTTAAAAAATTGAGAAGCACTGCAAAAAGACAGAAACCTTGAATTAACAATATAAGAAAGTGATAGAATACATTAAACAGATTCAAGGAGATATCCAGGAAATCAAAAATTCCATCGAAAGCTGGCAAAATCCCCTGAATGAATGTGAAGACAGACTTTCAGACCTTGAAGACAAGATTGCAGCTAGTATGATCCAGGGATTTAGCTCAGTGGTGTATGTGCCTGCCTGACAAATGTGAGGTCATGAGTTTGATCCCTGGGGCCGAACAAACAAACAAACAAACAAAAAAAAAAAAATGCAGCTAGTGAACAAGAAAGGAAAGATCTTTTAAAAAATCACAAGGATTTAGGAAATAACAATTCAACAGTTGCAAGATGATGCAAAGAAAAACAATAGAAGATTGATAAATGCAAACAAAAAAGAAAGTGACAACACAAATAATATCCAGAGAATATTTACAGAAGTAATAGCTGAAAATTTCCCAAACATTGAAAGGAAACTGACATACAGATAAGTGAAGCATATAGAACTCCAATTAGCCAGAATAAATCTATACCCAGACATATAATAATCAACATCCCAGAAATTCAACATAAAACATAATATTAAAAGCTGTTAGAAAGAAGAGAAAGATAACATAAAAGGAAAACTCATAAATCACAGTAGATTGATGTGCCCTGCAAAACTGTCCTTCAAAGTTGATGGAGAAATAAGATACTTCCATGTCAAAGAACAGCTGAAGCAATTCATGACTATCAAGCTAACCTTGCAAAGAATACTGAAAGATATTCTAGATAGACACAAGAATAACTATGACTCCAAGAACACCGAAAGAAAAAACCACCAAGCAAGGCAAACAATTAAACAAAGGGGAAAGTAAAGGACCAACATCAGAAAGATAATATCTCAAAAATGAACCGATATATCTATCTATCTATCTATCTATCTATATATATATATATCAGTTATAACCATTAATGTAAATGGCCTTGATTCACCAATTGAAAGAAACTGACTGGCAGAATGGATCAAGAAACAATACCCAACCATATGCTGTATCCAAAAAAACCATCTAACCCAAAAAAGAAATTCATAGACTAAAAGTCAAAAAATGGAAAACAATACTTCATGCAAAAGGAACCCCCCCAAAAAAGTAGGGGTATCTATTTTGTTTTTAGACAATGTGAGCTTCAAACCAAGAATGATCAAGAGACAAAGAAGGCCACTACATACTTATTAGGGGAAAACTTCAGGAGTAAGAGATAACAATCTTAAATGTATATGAACCAAATATGGGCGTACCCAGCTATACAAAATAAATATTAATAGAAATGAATACTCAAATAAGCAATAACACAATAATAATAGGACCTTAACACCCCATTGACACAAAGAGACAGATCTACTAGACAGAAAATCAACAAAAAACCAAAAACACAAAAACAAAAACAGAACTGACTCAAACATGTTAACCAATGGACTTAGTAGGCATGTACAGTTTTCCATCCAACACCATCGGAATATACATTCTTCTCAGCTTCACATGAGATATTTTCTAAAACAGGCCACATATTAACCCACAAAACAAGCTTAAGTAAGTGCAAAAGAATTGAAATTATCCTGTGCATATTATCTGATCATAATGTCTTAAAACAAGAAATAAATAAAAAAGTAACTGCAAAAACTCCATAAACATGGAAATTAAATAATATGCTCCTGAACAATCAATGGGTCACAGAGGAAATTAAACAATATCTACAGGCAAACAAAAATATGAATATAACTGACTGTGGAAAGCAGTCACAGAGGAAAATTAATTCAATAGAATTCCTACATCAGGAAAACACAATGAACACAAACAACCTGACGATACACCTCGAATATCTAGATAAAGAAGAACAAGTCAAATCCAAAGCCAAAAGAAGGGAGGAAATGATAAAGATCAGAGCAGAAATCAATGCAACCTCTGGACCCTCTATGGACCCTCCGGAATTACAGAACATAATCAATACCTACTTTGACAACCTTTACGCTCATAGGTTTGATAATGCAGAAGAAATGCATAGATTGCTAAACACATATGAATTACGAAAGCTGGATGAAGAAGACGTAAAACTGCTGAATAACCCAATTTCAAGTAATGAAATTGAAAATATAATTAAAACCTTACCAACAAAGAAAAGCTGAGGTCCTGATGGGTTCACTGCAGAATTCTACAAGAAGCTCAAGGGAGGCTTAATGCCAACACTCCTCAAACTCTTCAATAACATTGAAAGGGAAGCAATTCTCCATAGCTCATTCCTGGAAGCAAGTATTACCCTAATACCAAAACCAGAGAAAGACCCAATCAAAAAAGAGAACTACAGGTCAAACTCCCTAATGAACATCTATGCAAAAATCCTCAATAAAATACTGGCAAACAGAATCCAGCAAGTCATCAAGAATATTATACACCATGACCAAGTGGGATTCATTCTATGAATGCAGGGGTGGTTCAACATATGAAAATCAATAAATGTAATATACCATATCAATTGAGCAAAAAATAAGAACCACATTATCATTTCTATAGATGTAGAAAAAGCTCTTGATAAAGTCCAACAGTCATTCATGATAATAATTTCCCTAAGGAAAATCAGAATAGATGGGCTTTACCTCAATCTGATAAAAATAATCTATGATAAATCAACAGCCATTACCTTAAATGGTCCATTATATTAAATGACCATTATATTAAATGGTCAAAAACTGAAAGCTTTCACTCTAAACTCAGGAACAATAAAAGGTGTCCATTAACACCAGTCCAATTCAATATAGTGCTGGAAACATTAGCCCGAGCAATTAGACAGGCAAGAGAAATAAAAAAGAACAAGGATAGGAAAAGAAATTAAATTATTATTATTTGCAGATGACATGATACTCTACATAAGAGACCCTCAAAACTCCATTGAAAGACTTATAGATGTAATAACCAAATTCAGTAATGTATCTGAATGCAAAGTCAGCATTCAAAAATCAATAACATTCCTGTACACAAACAACAAACTCACTGAGATAAATAAGGGAAACCACATCTTTTATAAGAACATCCAAAAACTGAAATACTTAGGAATCAATTTAACAAAGGAAGTAAAAATTCTATTCAAGGAACACTCGAAAAAAAAATCAAAGAGGATCTCAGAAAATGGAAGGACATTCTATGTTCATGGACAGGAAGAACAAACATTGTGAAAATGGCCATTCTCCCAAAATTGTTATACAGATTTAATACAATTCCAATCAAAATACCATTTCCATACATCACAGATCTAGCAAAATCATTCCTAAAATTCACCTGGAACCAGAAGAGGCCTACAATAGCAAAGGCAATTCTGCGCAACAAAGGTAAGGCAGGAGGCATCAAAACCCTGACTTGAAGATATTCTATAAAGCTACTGTGATAAATCAGCATGGTTCTGGAATAAAAACAGACTTGAAGATCAATGGACTAGGTTAGAAGACACAACCAGAACTGCAAACACACCCAGCCACCTTATCTTTGACAAAGGAGCCAAATATGATCACTGAAAGAAAGATAGCCTATTTAATAAGGGGTGCTGAAAAAACTGGCTTTCCATATGCCCAAAACGAGGACCATGCCTATCACCATGCACTAAACTAAACTCAAAATGGATCAAAGATCTAAGTATTAAAACAGAAATACTAAATCTGCTGGAAGACAAAGGAGGTAGAAATCTTGAAGGCAAAGAATTCATGAACAAAAGTCAAACTGCATGAGAAATACTTCCTAGAATCAACAACTGGGATCTCATCTTACTAAAACGTTTCTGCATGTCAAAAGAAATTTTCAATAGAGTGAAAAGAAAACCCATGAATTAGGAAAAAGTCTTAAACTGTCCCTCACACAAAGCACTTTTATCTAGAGCATATAAAGAATTAAAGACAAAATTCAGACCTCTAATTGAAAGACCCAATCCAAAACTGGGCATCTGAGATGAACACACATTGCTCAGATGAGGAAATACAAATGGCAAATAAATACATGAAAAATGTTTAGTATCATTGACCATTAAAGAAATACAAATTAAAACCACCGAGATTCCATCTCAATTGAGAATGAATAGCCAGGATTAAGAAAACCACCAACAACAAATGCTGTAGAGGCTGCGGGGAAAAAGGAACTCTTTTTCACTCTTGGTAGGAAGAATGGCCAGGATCAAGAAATCTACCAACCACCAATGCTGGAGAGATTGTGGAGAAAAAAGGAACTCTCCTGCATTGTTGGTGGCAGTTTAGACTTGTTTAACCATTGTGGAGGAGAGACTGGAGATTCCTTAGAAAGCTGGGATTGGAAGTCCCACTTGATCCAGTTATTCTACTTCCTGGCGTATTCTCAGAAGAATTGAAAACATCACACCCAGTGACATATGTTCACCCATGTTTATATCAGCACAATTTATAATGGCCAAATCTTGGAAACAACCTAATTCCCATCAGCTGAGGAATGGATAAAAATGATGTAGTATTTTAATACAGTGGAGTACTACTCAGTTATAAACAAGGATCACATTGAGGCTCTTATAGGTAATCTTGAAACCATACTTATTAGTGAAATAAATCAAACTTACATGTGTAAATACCATATTGTTTCCCTAGTGTAAGAAACTGAAAGAGTAAATAAGATGCAAAATTTTCAACAAATACTGTGTAAGGATAAGAAATAGCTCAAAGAGGGAAAAATAACTCATATAGGAAAAAGGAGAAAACAAGGAAGAGAAAAGATAAAAGATACAAATTTGCATAAACACACAAGATAGCTAAGATGCTTGTACAACTAATTCTATTAGTTCGTGGAAAAACCAGTTAACATAAGATGAGATCAATTTGCATGTTTATATCTGGTAATTTGAGTAACTCTTTTGAAGATAGCTATGCAAAATAACAACCTTATTTTCCTACCACCTTGTTTTGAAATCCTATATTGTTATTGTTTGGGGCTCTTCGCTGTTGTTATTTACTTGTCTCTGTGATTTTTTGTTTTTCCTGTGTTTTGCTTGGTTTTGTCTTTTTCTCCTCTAATACAGAAAGGATAGATGGACATGTATAGGCCTGTATATACCTAGAACTTCTAAAGGATTTATAAGAATTGATTTCGTTATGTGCAGTGGTATAAACAGCTACTTTTAAGAAAATGAGGCATTATGATAGCCATTGCTCTTTTTGTATCATCTTGTTTTGAAATCCAATAATGCTTTTATTCTTTTTTTTAATTGGTTTTAGTCTGTTTTCTATTACTTGATTTCAATATGTGTGAATGTATGGACAGGTATTTCGAAGAGAACAAGAGATATTATGGTAGCCATTGTTGATTTTCCTATTGTCGGGATATGAAGGCCTATAATGCTTTCATTCTTTTGTTTTGATCAGTTTTATAGTGTTTTGTTTGGTTTGAATTCAAGATATGGACAACTATTTCAGGGAGAACAAGAGACATTATGGTAGCCATAGTTGATTTCCTGTCTTGAATTCCTGTGTGATTACATTGTTTCATTCTGATCTGCTTTGTTCTGTTTTGTTTTGTTCTCTTTAAAATAAAAAAAAAATTTTTTTAAATGTTACTTTGACCACATTTCCCCCTATTTTCTCTGTCTTTTAACATTTTAAATTATTCATCACTAACTTGTGATCTCATAAGCAGGTTAAGGAAGTAAATACTTATTAAATTAATATATGATTTGGTATAGAATTAATTATAGGTTAAGAGATTTGCCAGTTGCCAAAATGCAAACAAAAAAATCTTCACCAATGTTTTTCAAGGATGATGGTTTCCATTACCTGAAAACTGTCACTGAACTATCAACACATTAATAGTTCTAATGCATGAAAACACTAAATTACCAATTTTTCTTTTGAATTCTTAATTCAGCCAGCCACAGTAGCCTTGTGACATAGTATGCCCTTGAACAATTCTTTGAGCTAATATTGATCGCCATAATGATTTTCTTATGTCACAATAGACTTTGCAGTACAAGTGTTTTTATGCACGTTTTTCAAGAGCAGGACTTGGCTCAAAGGTTCATAATGTCAGGCTATGTATTGAACACTGCTAGCATGAGTTAACTAAAGGGTAATGATATTCATTGGAATCCATTAGAATGGGTCTTTTTTGCTTTAGAAATCAGATAACACTTTTTAAAAAAAAAAAACCAAGCTTGTTACTAGCAAGTGCACAAATTCATTGAAGATTTGTGTGTCTATTTTGTGTCACTGAGTTTTCTATCCACTGCAGACATAGAACACAAAAGAGCAAAATCCCCAATTGTCATGAAACATACCGTGTCTTAAGTCATTACAGAAACTTTTATCTTGAACCAGATGGATAATAATTGGAACGTTTTAGAGAGACGGACTTGATTGCCATGATTTGATTTGTATTTTGAAAAGAATATTCTGCCATATGGAAAAGAAATATAGTAAGAAAAAAAATACCAGAAGAGAAACCAACTCTAGTCCAGGCAAAGATGATGGTGAATTTGACAGAAAGCTAACAGTAGACACAAAATAATATGGTTGAACACTGGATAAGCAGAAGGTAGAACAAATGACTTCACTGATGAAGTGGATACAAGGTATGAGACAAAAAGAGAGGTCCGTGGTGACACAAAAGGGTTTAGAGTGAAGGAACAGGAAATACTGAGTTATCATTTGTCAAAATATAGATGACTGCAGAAGAATGTTCAGAACACTGAAAGATCAGTTTATGATGTGTTTTGATTAGTATGATGACAGAATCAAATATTACATACAGCGAAAAATTTTCTGGCTTATTCATTCACTAAACTAATCTTGGTTAAGCATCCACCATATTATAGACGCTGGACACTGTAGGAAGAAAAA
The DNA here is from genome assembly GCF_034190915.1 of Cavia porcellus. Classification (NCBI taxonomy): domain Eukaryota; kingdom Metazoa; phylum Chordata; class Mammalia; order Rodentia; family Caviidae; genus Cavia; species Cavia porcellus. The sequence goes on from NW_026947484.1 coordinate 83,757,711, forward strand.
GAGGCATGTATTCTGCCCACACTTTGAGCTTAGATTTAGTCTAGAAGTCTGCTGTTAAGTAAGAATAATACAAATAAATAAGCAAAATAAAAGTCACAAATGAAAAAAAGTGCTTTGAAAATAGAGCACCTGAAATGGATAATTCAGCTTTTATGTACTCTGGGAAGTTAAGAGGCTTTTCTAAAGAATTGAAGGCTGAAATGGATTTAAAGACAGACAACTAAAACATATTCTGTTCTCAGTGAAAATGGGGGTAGTATGATGAACTAATAGCTCAGTTAACGTTTGTGTCCAGGACCTGGTAAAACTTCAAGAATTCAGGATTAAAGAGTTTTCTAGCAAAGAAAATAGGAACAAATGAGGAAAGGAGTGTTATTGAATGGAAAATATGAGAAAGAAGCTACTTCAAAGTGAAATTTCAGAATGTTTTCCAGTTCTGTTCTGCTAAATGGAAATGTTCACCTTTAACACAGTAAAGCAGGAGAACTAATTAGACTATGCAGTAATGACTGAATACAGGGCATTTGTATGAGTGGAATTATTATGCCACTAAACATTGTTTTGCACACCATATTTATTGGCAGTTTGTCTAAATATCCTACTGCTGTCGCTTTTTATTACAAAAGTTCATGTTTGTGTTTTATTCAATACTGCAAATACAGAACAACTCTTCCAAAATTTATTTTTTAAAAATTGACAAAATCAGCTTTTTTAGTGATTACTGTCTTATTGCAGCCGTGCTTCTCTGTCATTCATTGGCTTTGTGAATTGAAATATAACAAAAAAGGGAAAGGGGCCTGGAGGGGACACCGATTGTCTCTGTACATGAGGAAGGCATGTAGTAGTGAGAAAAGCAGATCTTCAATAATTCCAGCTTGCATGAGAAATTCTGTTGGACTCTCTGTGCTTGTTCCAGTAAAACATAAAAAAGAGATTGAAACAGTATTGAATTGAGTGAAAGGATTTATATTTTTCTCATGATTTCTTGTCACAACACTGATTCTGAATCACTTTGGTGTGCAAGGAAGAGAAAATTGATTCTGTAGTCATGGATCATCACCATGACTTTCAGACATAAAGCCAAAGTTTATGCACATCAACACGGCTTTGGATGTTGAATGAAGAACAAATAGACTCCATGATGACAACAAGAATCTTCTGCTGTCCTGAACCTGTTTGTCTGCCTGTATGTTCCTTGTCATCCATTTATTCTGCTTTGTACCATGGAGATGTCACATTATTTTTGTGATACAGAAAACGTTTATGTAAGTCACAGGCCAGCTGTTGGCCTTAATCTCAAGATACCAAGGATAAAGGAACTCACTGTTGACATATAGCAGGAAAATTCTTGGATCAGCTGCTATTACTAAATCTCTTAAAAAGAAATGCCCTGAAGATTAGTTTTGTTCAGGTTGAAAATTATTTGAAAGTTTTCTTCTTTTACATTGAAAATATGTGACAAAAATTTATTACTATATGACCAATTCATTATTGCTATATCATCCCTTAATTTGTTACTTTCAAAGCATAAATCCATAACACTTGTACACATATTTGAAAATTTCTTCATACATTACCACTGAATCTGAAATCAAAGCTTTGATGTAACTAAAAAAGATCTATTTATTAACTAATGGAGAATGTTTTTGTTATTATGTTTCCTTAAGAAAATACACACAACTTGAATAATTTAGAAGACCATATTTGAAGCACTTTTACATGCAATGCAGTCATTACTAAAGACCATTTTGCTTATGATAAAGTTTTTATTCAATTTTCATCCATTATTTATCTAGTCCATTGATACTGCTGAGAAAGTCTTATTTTTACACATGCTAAGAATTATCAAAATCACGGATAAATGCAGAAAACAATGAAGTGGATATAACAACAGAAGACATTCAGAAAGTCACATTTCAGAGGGAACAAAGCTCTAAGAAATGAGTTGGCAAAGTCCCTCAAAGAGTTGGATACATGCGATAGATTTGAATTTAGACAGCTACAGAAATTCCTGCTCTTGAACATCAAAAGCAGAATTGGGACACTTTTGCAAGACTTTTCTATGGTGAGGGATCCATCGCTGTGCATTCCCAAGTACTAGGGGATCTAAATATGCTTGAGTTATCTGGTTGATACTTAATTTTACACAGTTAATTTCAAAAATAAAAGCAAGGATCCAGGAATTGATACTGGAACAAAGAAATCATGTATGGGCTGGTTCCACAGGGAAACGTCTTACACTTAGTGATAAATTATCAGCTAAAATTTGTGGAAGTAGAAAAAGAAACAGATTCCTTTAATTTATCAAGTTATTTTAAAAACAGGGAAACATCACACTATGAGTAAAACATGAGGAGCAAGATTATTCTAGTTCAAAGGAGGAAATACAGCAGTGATATCTTGGTTCGCGAACACTTTTATTTGTAAACAATGTGATTCATGAACAGAAGTGTTCGCAAAATTTTGCTTTTGTTTTCAAACTCTGTAATAGGTGCCAAACATAACTGCAGCCATCCTTCCCACACAAATGCAAACAAATTAATTCGGTGAACCCAGGCACCACTACACCATATTCTACAAGTTAGATACTGAATCCTTCTATAGTATTTGTCTCCTGAATATTTTCAGTTTCCTCTTAAGCCATTAAATTACCATGTCCTTCCTTCATTCCCTGTCATGGCCACCACTGAAAGAATACATGAATTTAATTATTAGGAGAGTTCAGGCTTATCTTGAATTATGGTATTATACTAATATTTTAATTAGGAAGTACAGCCTATTGTTGGAGCATAGATCTTCAGAAAGCTTACACATGTCATGTAGAGGTGGAGAGAGTATCAAACATAGTATGTCAGTATGGAAAGTATTTAATTACCTCCACCTTGGAAAAGAACAAATAAGTTGTCTAGACCACCTCTCAAAAGGACAGACTTTTCTCTCCCTTGCGTTGCACTTTTCTTATGTACCTTTCACTGGCCACATGTAACACTGGACTGAATGTTCTTTATTCACATCCCTCATTTTTTTAGCTACAAAATAAGTTCCCCTAGGGTAAACACTATAGCCTAGTGAGCCGTGGCCAATGTTGGTTTCTAATAGGCTCGGTGCTAGCTTTTACAGATAGGGTATTACTTAGGACAAGCTACCCAAATCACATCTCTGAATTTGATTTCTTCCCAGGAATAAAGGAGCTAAGAGATAGCTCACAGAGTAGCTGTAGGGATTAATGAAGATAATGTAAAAAAATTACAAACAAATGTACAGATGATAGTTGTTAATATTAGCAATGTGCGTTGATGGATAGCTCATTAATTAAAGAGATGGAAGGGGATAAACAATCTTGAAGCAAGTGTTAAGACAGGAGGAAGCTTTAGAAAGAGACTGGCAATTATATATGTAGTGTCTGCAGTAAATGCTGCTTCTGCCCTTTGATTTGACCAACATTTCACATCTAAGCCATGATAGAGGTTTTTGTTGGCAGCCGAAGCTATTCCTGCTGCTACAGCTGGAATGGAAAGCAGTCAATTTCCATTACATTCAATATTGGCATGAAAGAGCTCAATCTGTGATTCCTTCTTACTCATTTTGCCAAAAATGGTGCCAGAATTCAGCATGAGTTACCAAACCATTGAAGGTATTTCATAATTTCCAGAGTCTCTTTGAGCCTGGTTGGTTCTCTACTAGTAAATTTACCGTTTGTTATTATTTGCAAAAGAGATTCCCAATTGTCCTGTGTTTCTCTGAAGTCTCTGGGATGCTTCAGTCTTTTCACAGAGTTTCTCAGAGACTGAAAGAGGCTGACTGGATCTCTACTGAGGATTTCATAATGTAATATTAATGTGTAACAATGAAAAATTAAGAAATGGAAAGCAGGATTTTTAAAAGGCATAGTATATTTTTAAGTTTCATATTTTGTAATTTTTTTTACAAGATAGTATTTTACAAGTCCTGTTCATTGGATAATTATGAGATTTGTTTTTTAAACCCTTGTTAGTAGTTGGATTATCTATTTTCCATTTCCTAACCATTTAGACAGCAAAAGGTATTTTAGAACTGTGTTTTGTTTTATTGTTTTATTCTGTTCTCAGGGCATTCTCCCCTCTCTGTCTCTGACTGCTTAAAGGAGAGAACATGATTAGGGGCAAATGCCAGTTCCAGGGAAGCAATAGGAGAGCCAATTTCACACTCAAGTGGAGAGTACTTCTACAATGTGTGATCTCCAGTGCTCTACAGTTTCAGAGGAATTTCTCTGCTAAAGGAGCTCTCAAAATGATCCGGAGGACTACAGCCTTTATCTTCTCTTTAACAGAAACACAAGACAGAGGCATTTCCTTTTTCTGTCCTTGAATGTTGCCTTTAACTTTTAGCCATCTTAATGCATTTGAGGAATCCAGTGTAAGGAAAAGCTACTTATGATGCTCAATCTTGGTTGTCAATTAAGTGAACTGAGAAACACCTTGGATATTAATAAAGCACACTTGTACGTGTGTTGGTGAATCTGTGAGGGTGTTTCCAAAAACCATTAGCATGTGGGGCAGCAAACAAAGGGGGAAAACTTAATCTGTCATGGGCTCCTACTGAGATGAAGCAAAAGCTAAAGAATGAAGAGGCTCATTACCATGAGCTCTCTGTCTCCTTGTCTGTCTGTCTGTCTGTGTGTCTGCTCCTCCCTCCCTCCCAGCCGCTACTCAATTCTGATCTATCATATCCTCTCCTCCAGGAAGCTCTGCCTCACCACAGGTGCTACAGAAACATTGGGGTCAGCCAACCATGGACTGAAACTAATACAGAAATACTGGGGGCGGAAGGCTTCACTCCCCTCCACCCACCTGAGCTTGGACACCACCCTAGGAGCATTCTACAAAACCCAGACAAAAGCCATGTGCTACCCCTTTTTTTCCTTTCCCTCTTTGGAGACCAAAAGCCTGATTTGTCTGCATGGTGTGCAATGTGCCTTTTCTGTCATCTCAGCACCATTTCTCTGTTTGTGACCTTCACATGGATGCTTTTCTCTCACCACTAAAAGTACACTTTGCAACTTTTTTTGCTTGCTGTATACAAGAACCGGGAATCTACCAGATCCACTACACAGTTACAAAGCTTCTGAAATTGTGAGCCTGAATAAATCTTCCCTCTTTTATCCCTTTGTCTCAGTCGTTATGTCACAGCAATGGAAAGCTAACTAATACATTGCCCTTCCCTAAGTTTGGCAGAGAGGAAAGACAAAGAGACATATGTCCTTGAATTGAACTTCAACAGGTACTTCCTGGTGGTAGTTATCCCCATTCAATTTTTTTTCAATGCTCTTCTTCTTAAGGCATGGGTTAAGGAGTCTCTACAGTCATGCTGCATCCTTCTTGAAAACTTAGATTCAATATCTATCCATATTTGTCTTTCACCATTTCTTGCATAATGACTTGACCAGAGCAAGTTAAACTTATTTAGGATTATTTTGAAACCACACGAAAAGTGCAATGAGGATTTGGAGTTTGTTTTTGATCAATAGCACTAGCTCTTCACTTAGGCCTGAGGTACCAATGAATAACGCTGATATCATTCTGCATCTGTCTCCTTTGCTCTGAGTCATTCTGTCCTACATCACTTTAGATTCCAGGCACAACCTGTCTGATAAGCAAGCATCTGCTGATAAATCAAAACTAACCTTCAGGCAACAACACTTTCTTGTCCCTCCTCAAGGGCCTGCCCGACCAGTCCTGAGTTGACAATCAAACTAGTTTGATCAAACCACAGTTTAACTGCCCATACTACTGGCCCTTTTTCAATAGAATCTAAGAACTCATCTTAGCACCTCTAAGGACAGTACTAAAGGTACTCGATTTCCCTATAGCTATACTCACTAAATTCCTTCCCTTTCTTCCAACATTGCTTGTCCCATTTAGTTTCTGGAGTGAGGAGCCAGAACTGCCTTGTGGAAACTCTCCCAAGTCAGGTCCCATGTGGGGACGTTTATTACTAGAGTCCTTTATTACTACAGCTCTAGTAATAAAGGCATGAGGCACACTTTTCACCCTCACTATCTTGAAGAACATGATGTTTTTTCACTTTTTCCGCATTCACCAGTAGTCAAATCAAATTAGGAACTATACCCTGCCTAAGCCTATGAGAAACAAATTTCTGTGAAACGTCTTAACTGGAGCTTAGTTTGACATAAGAAATAGCAATGCCCATTTCTCAGCAAAACTGAAAAGTATAGTAACCAAACTTAAGTCACTAAAACCACGCTGGACACAATTGATGCCTCTTTAAACAACCAGCTTTCCCTCTAGTGGATCCTCATCAGGCACTGTTCATACTCACAAGTGTTCCACATGAACAAAGTAAAGCCACATTAGCAGAGTGGCTGACTTCCTGTAGGACATTTTCTCCAGCCCTGGCCTGTCCCACTTTCCAATCCTACCAGACACCTGCCATGGTGCAAATCTGGTTACCACAGCAGTGTGGGTGTTGGATTTTCAACAGTTCTAAGACTGCAGAGGGGAAGTGTTAATGCTGCAAACATCAGCCATCTGGCCTCAGAGTGAGTATGCCAGGAAGATTCAGAAGGGAAATCAAGAGAGGAGAGAAGCAAGACCCTGGTGAGGCTCGGGAACAGGCCACAGGCTCAGGGAGAAGAGATTCTAATGTGATTCCGGATCGGAGATGAAGAGGTGGCAGGTGCTGCTGAGCTTGGGGAAGGACACTCTCAGCCAGCTTTAGGGCTAAGCTACTTATTAAGGATGTTAGGATGCAGCTCTGAAAAGGAGCCTGAACACAGGACTTTGAACTTAAAATTGGCTTCCTTTGTCACCTGAGAACTGGAGGAATTCAAATAAGACGCTAAATTGATCGTTTGTATTTTTTCAATTAATGGAAATGAATGATTTTGAGAGAAAATGTAAGAAATGCAGAAAATTAGAAGAAAATGCTAGAATCACTACATGATTCCTGTTATCATGTTTACAAACAAGGCCACTGCCAATGTGAAGGTACAGGTCTTTCCACTGCTCCCTTAAGCCACGAGCTACATGACATAACACTAGCCATGCTGTTTGTACAGCCTTGTAACTATTGTTTTAACCTAGGAGTATCACATAAAGCACTTTCTCCATCATTTTATACTGTGATTAGCATTATAACTATACACAGTTCTACGCAAAATCTGTGTAATACTAACACATCCATTTTTCTATAGTTATGTATTCTCCAGTGTTAAACCACTATATACAAAGCTACCACGAACATCTAAATATGAAGTCTTTCGGCGTTTGAGATTTTCTATAATAGATTCACACAAGTGGATTGACGAAATGAGTAAATGTATGTATTTTAACGTGTCTAGGTATATTTAATGAATATTTAAACACTCAAAACCTTCTCCATGCCTGCAGATGAGACATTGTCATTCAAAAATATGTCCTGTCTCTTCCCTTATTTTACTTGTGGGATGGCATAAAATATTTTTATTTAAATTAAATCATCTTTAGATCTTTTTCCTTCTCAAATTGCTAAATTGCTAAATGCACAAATTGATAAATTTATGCAGTGAAAAATGGCATTTTTGTTCCCCAGCACCAACAAATTAATGAATAAGGCTACAATTCTTTATTATGGGATTGATGGACAAATTTGCCACGAGAAAGCATGTACAATATTTTCCGGTCATACAATGAGGATGCCACTAGGGGAACTCTTGCAGGTAACTGGAGGTAAGCATTACATGGATGACAGAGAAGCTGAATTGACAACTCATGTTGATCCAGTTCTAACTCCCAAAACTGTCTTAACTGCTCAAAGTTTCATTTATTTCCAAGAGCAACATTAATTTCACAAGTCAAATCCCAATAAGCAACATTTTCAAAACAAGTGCAGACTCTTTCCTCCTTGTACTAAATTTCAATTACTTCACTTCAGTTCCTGCTAGTAAGTAGTTTAACTGAATCCTTCAAGGTCAATAGTCTGTAATGATTGGGCTTATATAGTGTCTGAGAGTACTGAATCATGAAAATTTCCTTTCTGTGTGTCCCATTTCTGCACATTTTGATGTGGGAGGTCTTGCTTCCCTGAAGAGTGTCAGAGCTAAGGAGATTCGCTGAAAGCATACTTATTCTCATTTGATATATAAGGAGACTGTGACCTAGCTAATAAATATATAACAACTATTTTTTTTGTTCTGCATTCCATTTTTATTTATTGTTCATGAAAAGAAATGCATGTTTTAATGTGAAACTTACTAATTACCCCAAAATGATTGTAAATAACTCATGCTTGTTACAAAAGTTACTCTTGAAATAAATCTAATTACTGCTGATTATATATATAAACAAAAAAGGATAACATTAAGTATATTAACCTTAAACTGAATGTAGCTCTAAATTATTGAATGCAAGTCTCAATGAGACTAGAGTTACATTTATATATGAGGAACTAAAATTTGCTTTTATATGATTATTTTAATCAATAAATGCATTAGTAAGGAGATATTTTCAGCCATCACAAATACTGTACAATGGGCCAAGTCTTTATGTAACAATGAAATAATTAAAATTATCTCTCTGTATTTCTTTGAACGATTTCATCAAAGAAAGACAATATGCTTATGAAGTCTCTTATTAACTCAGTTCCAACAAGAGCTTTTAACAAAATGGAAAGTAATCAGTCTTTGTATGTAGCATGATGATGATGGTAATCGAAACCAAGCAATCATACAGATATTTTGCTCTCTATAACTAGCTCTGAATAATCAGTGATTTTCAAAGGCACAAAAGTGGCTATTACAAATTGCAACACTAGCAAAGCATTGTAATGTTTACATTTAACCCAGATATGGTCTTTTTTAAAATGGTATTTATAAGGAACAAAATTTCAATGGGAGGGAAGAAAACAAGGGTTGTTTTTAATATTTCAGATTAGCTGAGTGCTTGTAAAGAATTGTGAAAATCACTGCTTGCATGATTTTGCCAAATTATTTTTCTAAAGTTACCTTATGAATACAATTGTGCTCAAACACTGACTTAGCTATTTCTATTCCCCAATATGACTGAGAATATGATTGCCAGATATAGATTCAAAAGAACATAAGATTTTCAGCTTTCCTCAGTATGGAGTGACAGCTTCATTTCACTGTTTCAGGAAGACATTATGCTCATGATGTTTGCATTTAATTATAACACAATTCACATTAGCCCAACCTTTATCAGGCATTGTTTACCTAAAGGACCAGAGAATGGACCTCAGAGATCTGATAGGAGCAACATTTGACATGAATGGAGATAAGAATGTTGTCATAGATATAGATTTGATAAATCTCCCACACCTCAAAGTGACATAAAAAGTTGAAATCCAGCAAATCCAGCAAGTGCAACCTTCACCTAAGTTTTTGTTCATTGAGATTTATTCTAGCTTCCTGAGTACTACATTCATGACTTTTAAAGGTTATGTCTTTCTCCAGGATTGTTCCAAACTCACTTGATAGAGCACCAGAGGCAGTCTGGTCTGTATAAAATGATTGCTGTCTTTCTTAAAGATTAGGGAAAGCTTTAGTTTTTCTTACTAAAAAAGTATAAGACCTCAGACTAAAGTCCGTTTCCATCATTAAAATTTTAAAATATTTATGACTCATTAATTTAGGGGAAAATGTAGTTGATTAAAGACTGACTGACATGCTGGAGAGAATTTCAAATGGGATATGGAAAGAAAATGATAAAAACTTGGAAACTGTGAATGATCTCAATTAGGCCATGGAAAGAACAGCAATGAAAGAATCTTCTGTAAATATATATAAAGGAAAATAATTGGAAAGAAGATCTGGAAATATTGTTATGGCATTAAATACCTATCCGTACACCAATGAGTGGAACTGGTGATAAACAAAGGCCCCAGGACACAGTGAAGCAGAGCGAATCCTGGAGAATCCTCACCCAATATAGAAGTCCAAGGAGCTAGGAGCGGGCCAAATAGAAAATCATGTAGGAATATTGAGATTTAAATTTACACCAGGACAATGTGGAAGACAACTATTTTTTTTTTTTATAAGGCCAGAAACAGGCAGGTAGATCTGGAATTTAAAAAAAAAAAAAACCTGGTACCAGAAAGATTAGAATAAGAACAGAGCATGTTTAAATAGATTTTAAGGATCAAGCAAATCCTAAAGACTCCTAGAAGACCTGAGTTTTTTTTAAAAATCTTATTTATTTTGCTTAATTCAAAAACATTGAATACATAATTTAAATGCACTTCTTTAGTAATGTGAGCTAATAGTGCATAAAACTAGTCTTCAGGAGAATACACTTCGGGGAATCAGAATTTCTAACTCATGATCTGACTTAAGCAGTTTAATGGTTAAGGAGAGAAACTTTTTTTTTAAGAGTATAAATATTTATTAAGAAAAAGAAAGCTTCTGTCTGAAAGAGAGACAGAAGGGGTCCTGAGTGGGTTGCCAAAGATTCTGTATTTTCTTGAGATTTTTATAGAGTAAAACCATGAGGTGAGAAGTGATAGAATTGTGGTGTGGCTGAAAAGATAAGAAGTATGAAGTATAAATGACCTTTATTTTAAGAATGCAGGAAGAGACCCCCCTAACCCTCTGGGGTCTGGCATTCTTCCGGGGTCAGCGATCTCTCCCAGGGGCCTGGGAATCTCTCCATGGGAGGAGTGGAGTGGGGGCATACATGTAGCTTAGGTTTGGGGTGGTGCCTGAAGGGCATTAGTTATGCACAGGTATCTCATTGGTATTTATTTTGCCCCAGAGGCAAATTCCTAGGGGTGGGGAACATAGAGCCACAACACCTAGGGGTGGGGAAGATAAAGCTCCTTGGTTCCGCCTCTAAGACTTTAGGGATACCTTGTCCTGTCTGGGCCAAAATCCTTTCAAGGAGGGTCTAAAATTGGGGGGAACTGAGAACTCACTATGTTTAGCCTAAAAGATTAATAGCTCAGGTAAAATTGATTAAGTTGGGGACAAATGGGAGGCAAGTCACATAGAAAGCAGGCATTCTTAGAGATCAGTGATCCTCCTATAGGGGATTGCAATGGTGACTCCTGACTTCTCAAAGTGATCCAGATTTAATCCTTAAGGATTATACTTAAAGGTGTGGTTGCATTTGTTTTGCTTTCTGCCTTGGAGTTCTGGCCCACAGTAAGAGGTGTGTCTCCTCCGAGGTCATCAGATATCTGGTGAAGACAAACACTTGCTAGGGATATAGCTCAGTGGCAATGAAGCACTTGCCTGGAAAGCATAAGGTCCTGAGTTTGATTCCTGATATTAAAAAAAAAAAAAAGGCAAACTGTGGAATCAGCATGCCTGAGCCTGAATAAAGGTTTGCTCTCAGAATTAATTCTGATAAGAAATTGGACTCCTAATTTAAACATTTTGTACCTTGATTTTCTTATTTATAATATAAGGGTTATTGTATCATTTACCTTATAATGTTGCCGTAACGATTAAATGTCATAGAATTTGTAAAACACATAGCACAGTACCTGGTACATGACAAATTCCTGAAAAATGTTAGCTGTTGTTAGAATCAGCATTGTTGTCATTGTTATTAATAAATTGGCCAGCTTAAAGGGCCAAGCAAAGAGTAGTATGTTGGGCAGAAGAGTCAATGTTTTCCTTGGTGATAACTTTGCAATTCCAGCTCTTAAACAGGGGAAATGTTTACATCCTAGTTACCTAGGAACACAGGTTAAAGGAGGGTCCATTTTGTCACCTGATTTTATAATTGATGACCCAGAAAAAGCGAACATGAAGAATCACAAACGGTAATTAAGCCTTCTAATCAAAACTGATGTACGTTCCTCTTATTCACATTCTCTGGGTCAAAACAACTCACATTTTTGTATTTATTTCATTTCTGACCAGGCATACCATCTCTTCCTTATTTCATTAGTACCTGTTGACAACTTAGAGAGTATGTTTCTCTTCATCTGGTTTCACATCATATTTGTATCTTGTTTTAAAAATTAGAGTAGAAGGTTGCAAGTAAGTTTCTACTAATTCTAAAAGTCTAGTACTGCAATGTCTGAATGCTTTTCTAGTCCTAAAATAGTGCAATTCTAAATCTTTCAGTTGAATGGTTTAGACCATTCTTTATCCTAACTATTACCTGAAGAATGACTTAGAGTAAACTCCAATTTTTTAATAGTGGTACATTAGGAAGAAGCAATTTGAGAAATAATGCTCAGGAACAAAACAAATGTATTTAAAAAGATTTTCCTAGTAGAACAAACACCTAAGCCAGTATAACATAATCACTAAGCAAGCAAACAAAACAACCAACAATTACTTGTCTCCACCGAAAGGATCAAACCATGGATCTCAAAGCTGGATTTGCAGTCTTACTATAAGCACAGCTTTCCTGGAAGAGTGCTTGCCAAAGATTCAGATCCCTTTCTCTACATCAGATCTCTGCATCAGAATTAGTTTCCATATATTTGTAAACTGCCTGGGACATATTCTAAGCTCAATAAACAGTAGGTATTTTTATTATTAACAAATCCAACTTTAAAATACATTATACCTTTAAAAAAAGAATAAAAAGTAAACTCATGACAGGGTTTTGCCTGGTTGTTAAAGGCAGTATCAAGACAGCTGCAGCAGGAATTTGGCTTCAAGAGCTTACCTGATGGTGACGGTGATAGTGGTGAAAAGATAAGGAGAACCTTGGTAATTTAAGCAAAAAGAAGGAAAAATAGTGAATCAAGGATGACTCTAAATTCTTTACCTGAGTGAGCCAAAAGGAGGATATGATGAAACATTCAAAAACACTGGTGCAAACAACAAATGTTTCAAAGATCAAAGGATTAGCAGAGCCATGTGGCTGACCTAGAGCATTTGGGCCGCCTCAGAAGGGGACATATGGGAACAATGTTTCATGGAAAAAAATTCATGGTAATTCATGACAAACATAATTTGGGAAGGAAGAACAGAGAGAGTGACCTTGGAATTTCAAAGCAGTGTAACAAGGATGGACAGAATTGTTTGATTTGTGAGAAATAAATCAGAAAGAGTTGGCTAAACCTTATTTTTCTACTGGTAAACATATTGCTTCAAATCTACTGCAGTTTCTATTGTCTCTGTCTTATTCTGCTTTAAAAGGAGTTTATTCTCAAGCTTATTATTCAAAGCCAGAGATTTAACATTGCGCACAGTTGATTATTTGAAGTTTGGATGCACCAGTTAACTCAATGTGTTTCTACATGTTCTGTGACACTTCCCTTTTATCCTCCTCTGCCTCTTTGACTTAATATCCACCTCCACTCCATGATTCACTTGGGTTTTGCAACAAATCCCTCCTGACAGGCCCACAAATCCTCCCAGATCTAGTGCAAAATCATGAAGCTGAACTAACCTCCTCTATTCTTGTTCTGACTTTGGGGTTATTCTCTCAGGTGTGCAGAAAGAAGGTACCCTGAGCAACAAGATTAAAATAAGAGAAAGACACCTGGAAAGATATCTGGCCCTGCCACGGGGCCAAAGAGCTGTTCACACCCACGTGAATGACAACTTACAGGTCTCCGAGAGTTGCTAGGAGGAGGCACACAGCAGCAAACTCACAGCTTGATCTGCAGATGCCAATTTGAGCTTGCAGCCTGGTATGTGTTTTGATTCAAGGACTCAACAAATTAGATGAAAAAGTTATAAATGAGTGGATGAATATGGAACACAAAACATCCTGCTTGCAATAAATAAATACCTATCTTCTGAAGGCATTTTTTAAGAAAAGAAATGTGACTGAAGTTGAAAGTTTGACATTTGCAAAACTGTTCATGTAATGTGATTCAGACATTACTGTTTGGAGAAAATAGTTCTAACAATGGAGTGGGTCTACATCTCTCCTATTCTGACTTTGATTGTTTTCTTGAGGAAACTGCTTTGGAAATAGAAACCTAACCTCTAGACGGGATTTGGGGTCATATCAAGCAGCCAGGTGTACTCTCAAGGAAAAAGGGAGCTGACAGCTGGATCATTCTGCTGGAGAAATTCCCAACAGCGTTAATGAGGAGGTCAGCCTCACACCTGCCACGAGGCAGCGGCTTCCTCCCACCAGGTGCTCTGTCCACAAGGGCTGGAGAAACATCTTTGATACAATTCAAAGAGCCTTAAGAATTACAATTTTAAAAAGAGTATCTGTTCAAAATTTTCATGTTCCTAAGACCTATTGTGGGAGCCTATTAAAAACACATACTGTAATCCCCTGCTCTTTTTATTCAGATGGTTCTGGGTGGTCATGGGGCTCTGCATTTTCAATAATCTCCTAGGTGATTTTGAAAAAGTGAACTCCAAAAAGTACACTTACAGAAATACTAAATTAGGAAAAGATGTAGAGGTAGGAACAGAAGTGACCTGCTTTCCTTCCTCCCACAGCTATATATTGAACCAAGCACGTGGCTATATAACAGGGAGATTGTGATATATTCATTCTCTCTGGATAATATGTTATTATAATCAGTGACTTAAAAACTTTTATTCTATCACAGTTCTGGAGTCCAGAAGTCAAAAATTAGGGTTTCCAGAGAAATAATTTCTTCTGGAAACTCTGAAGGAAGAACTGTTTCTTGCCTTTCTCCTACCTTCTGGTGCCTGCTAGAAATCCATGGTTTTCAATGTCTTGGTGATACTCCCATTTTCATATCAGTTTCTACTCTGTGTCTCTGTGTTCTGTTCTAACGACACATCCATAGGTTTAGCACCTATGCTTATGTACTATAATCACCTATTCTTGCCCTAAGTAGATTTACTAAAATCCCTATTTTAGTGTGATCACTTTGTGAGGTTCTGGGTGTGAGTGGAATTTGGGGTGGGTCATTATTTAACCTATTAGAAACAGTGAGCAAAGGTAGTGCTGGCTCTTGACCTCATAGAATTTGTAGTCCTATTGAGAAAATGGATATTATCAAATTATCTCATAAAGAAATACAAAATTTCAACTAAAAAAGTGCTATAAATCAGAAGTAGATGTTGCTAAGAGCATAACCATATGTAAGGCATCGAGCAAAAGCTATTTTATTTGTTATTCTCATTCACTTTTTTTCCAAATATTTTAACTTACTTAGGATATCAAATGAAAAATATGAAGTACGATTGTCTGCCTTCAGGAATGACAATTTATTGATATTGTCATTGTGACAGAGCAGCTAATAAATACTAATAAAATGCAATATGCATTATTATCCAATGAGGTAGCAAATGGTTGGGTAATGTAAACAATGTGAGCGTTCAAAAGACAATGAACAGAGAGATTTTAGTAGAGCTGGAGGGAGAAGCTGGTGGTAGAGGTGATGTTGACTTTGTTCTTTTCTCCCTGTGTCACCAGCCTCATGTTTTCCCTGAGTCACACTAATGAAGCAACTGCAGTAGGTCACATAAGGGTGACACTAGAGGGGTGGCTGACTTCTGCTGAGGCCAAGTCTTTGGCATTGCATGGCAGGCATTGCTGTACGTGCCGCACTGCTCTCGATAATGCTCTGCTGAGGCTTACACGTACTGGGCCGTAGGTGTTTGATCCTCCATGCACTGTGAGCAGGACAAAAATAATGTCTCATGCTTAATAATCATTTCTTGCTGCATTAATTAAGTAAACCAAGACTGCTGAAGCGAAATGTTCCCCCTCAGCAATAAAAAGGGGGAGGGGGAGCTTGACTTGAAAAATGAGAAAATCCTGCTTCCAGCATTCCCCTATTTCATAAGGACATTTCTATTTGATATGTTCACATCCACTGATTCACCCTCACTTGTTTATTGAGCACCCTGTATGATCCAGACATTTGGCTAAAGCTTTACCTCTACCATCCTACACATACCTGAGAAGAAGTAGGACTATCTCCATTCTACAAAAGGTCATTCTGGAATTTAGGACAAACTCTTTAGACCCCCAAATTCATGTAAAGACCACCAGGCCTCTGTATCTGAGAATCAGGCAACATTCAATTTATTTCATGGCCATGATTCTATCCAGTTTGGACATAGCTCTGTAGTTTTGACCAAAGGCATCAAATAAACCTACCTACTATTTCAATTCCACATGAAAACCATATTGCTTCCTCTTCGATAACCTAATTACATTTATGCTTCCTGACTCTGACTCTTGGAATACATTCCCTGTCTCTTTGGCTTGTCTTCTAGGGTTTTCAACTTTATAACTGCCTCATTGAGAAGCCTGTGTCAGCCCGTGTGTGTAGTCCTGGGGTAACCCTGTCTCAGGCCTCTTGTGATCTTCAAGTAGAATTTTGCACTGGAGCTCCAGACACCTTGGTGATGAATATGGGTGGATCTGAATGCAGGGCACTGGGAATCTGTAAGCAATTGTTTCTTGAAGGAGATTTAGAGGCACAAGAGCAGACCACATGTGTTGAAAGCATTTAATAACCCGAAGACAACAAAAGTACCATTTTGATCGCTGCTTTTAGAAACAACAATCTTGGTTACCCATGAATTGCTTTTTCAGTGAACCAGATTGATCAACAATTTGCCTGAATCTCCCACAGTAAGCCTGCCTATTGAGAATTTAGCAGGGTAAACTGCCTCTGAAACTGAAGTGACATGGCTTTCCTGAGCAGTTTAAGGTGGCCTGTTATTGTCATGCTAATGTGAACTCTGTTAATAGTGCAGACTTTAGAGAATGCTAAAATGTGTATGAGCTGCATTCATAAGCCAATTAACAGCATTTGGCAGAGGGAAGAAACTATCAATCTATTTGGCAACTAACCAAATTCAAGCATATTATGGACTCAGGAAAGAGCAGGATCCGGAGGCAGATTTTCAGAAGGAAAATAAATACAATATTTGAACATCAGTAGTTACCTACCAGTTATGTTGGAAATCAACTCTTTTCTAAGAAAATTATAAGATCAGTATGTCTCCTTAAATACACAAGGAAAGGGAATCCCAATTAGCCGATTCCAGAATTATTTTCTCATTAGCAACAGTAACATTCTCATTTAGAAGATAGATCCAGGATCCTAGGTCCTACACTTCTATCACTTCATACCTATTAGATTTTTATATCCATTTTTTAATTAAATATATACTTTAGAGCAGACATTTTGAGAAACAAATTCCCTTAAAACTTTGCATTTAAAAATGTATGGTCACAGTCACTTACTTAGCACTGACTGAAACTCTTCAGAAAGCATCATACATTCTGTGGGAAATTTGCAAATTATTTCTAACCATAACAAAACATAATAATGAGGGACATTGACCTGTTTCATTTAAATATACATGTAAATGAGCATCTCAGACTTTTGATACAATTTTCTTTTATATTTGGAGCAAACTGTTTATTTAATCATTTTAATAAGACCTTTAAAGGGTCTCAATCCCAAGCATGGGGTCTGTTGGTGTAAGACACGGGATAGCTCTGGATATGCACCCTGACCTCTCTTAGCTTGAGAATATGGTCATTAAGATTTTCTAATAAATAGACTTGGTCCTATTTAATGTTTTCCAAATAAACTTTGGATTACTTTACCACTCAAAAAAAATTTTTTTGAGACAGGGTTTCACTATGCAGTTCAGGCTTACCTTGAATTTACTATGTAGCCCAAGTTAGTCTCAAAGGCACAGTAACCCTCCTGCCTCAGCCTCTTTAGTGTTGGGATTACAGGCATGTACCATCACACTTGGCCTCAAAAACTGTCCAACACAAAGAAAACATGACCAAATTCAACACTGTGCATAATAAACATGTCCATGGAAATAATCACAATCTACAATTCACTGAATGATAACTACATGTCATATATAGCTTTATACTTTCTCTCTCTCTATCTCAGTTATTATGAAAATAATTAGTTAAGGCAGACAGTAAAAAAAGGTAGAAGAGGAAGAGATCAAAAAATATAAAAATGTAGAGGAAGGTTGAATGTAACCGCTCAGCACTGGGTTTCCAGAGATTCTCAGTTCTATTCTAAGATTCTCCTCTACTTATTTGCAGTATGACCACAGGAAACATAATGTCTGAACTTTATTTTTATCATCCATAAAGAGAACTAAAATAGCATCCATCTCAGACATCTTTGTGAAAATTAAAGGATCAACATACTAAACGCAGAGCCTGAAAAAATAATGAATATACAATAAATATTAGTTATAGTAATGTAATCTGCTTGAAAAATTAACCAAAGATTGGATCTCCTTTGAGTTTTTGGACTGAACAACATTCTGGTGGAGATTTAGAATAAATCAGAAAATTTGTGTAGGATGTTGTGATGCAAAGCAATCTATAGAAAGTAAAATTTTGTAAAGTTTAGAGCAGTCTGGATTTTCCATCACTCTAATAATTCATTTTGTTTTTGATGCTTTGAAGTGAAAACATTTTAGGATATCTGTCATGGTTTATGTCAGTGGCCCCCAGGCCTCATGCATATGCATTGGACGTTTGATTGGTTCATTGTCTAGTGTGAACCAAGCATTGTCTAGTGCTTGGATTGATAGTGTCAGTGCTACACCTAGCTAGGGGTGGAGCTAGGAAATAATGTAATGGCAGGAAGAAGGTATATCTCTCTCTCTTGCTGGTTTCTGCCTTGCTGTTTGCAGCCCTCATGAACTGCAGCCCCGCCGTGCCACCCTGCTTTGGAGCCAACTGAGTTTGGACTAAAACATCCCAAAACTGTAAGAAATAAACCTTTCCTTTCCCAACTTTGGGCATGAGGTATTTTGTCTCAGCAACGAGTAAAAAGTAATTAAGACAACACCTTTTTCAGACTCTTTGAAACTACAAAACATTAAACAAAGGAGAGAAAACATCCTCCATACTTAGACATTCTGGAGGTCACAGCATCTTCAAAAGTTTCTAAAGTGTTGGCCAGTTGCTCTTCCATATCCCAATACTGAACAGATTTTTCAGCCCAGAATTATAACATTCATTTCAGCTCCTTCATTAAAGGATTTTTGCATGATAGCAACTCCAACTTTGTTTCTCTTTCTCTCTTTTGGCCAGTATCTTATCTGGCAGCTTTGTCAGTTAAATATTCATTGGTCAAATTAGAATTCAGCCAAATGCCTTCCTATTTAAAATGGCTGGGTGAATATAGTGATCATTTGTCATTGTCCCCTTCTGAATGGTTAGTGAGATAGACCTGCACACATTGTTTGAGACAGAAAATGAGTAGTTTCAGTCGCTATGGTTACAGCTAGTGTAGTAGTTGTTTACAAGTTATCTTTGTTTTTAGACTCTGTCTGTGTACATGATGTACATTTACATATGTATTCCCAGGCATGCTTATGTGTTGAAGCTCTCAACATTATAGCAAGTACCCATTTCAAATATTCTGTCCTTAAGTCACTATTAATACCACTATTGATATCAAATTATTTACGGGTTACTAGTCAGAGCAAAGAGTTCAAATATATCACAAGACATATCACAACTACGGTCTCAAAATTCAAAATATTTGTGTCTGTGTTAAAAATGCACTTCTTAATATCACAGTTCATTTCCTTATTCTTAAAACACATCTGCTTAAAAAATAAATGTTAAGAGACTAGTTTAGATAAGTTTTCATGGTGCAAGATTCTTTTACTTTTTGTTAGCATGTATTACAGTACATAATGATTACATTCGTCGTGGGAGTTGGTACATGGACAGGACACATCCACTTCCTCTCCTGGTCTGTATCTCTCTATCCATCTCTTGGTCCCCTTCCCTTTAGCAAAAGACCTATCTCCCTGTTCCCTCCCTAGTCTAGGAAGAGTTCCTACCTGCTAATAACAAAAACAGAGTCTGGCCAGTTTAGAAAAAAAAACACTCATGTTGAAATATGAGTAACTGCCCCAGACTCACTGGGATGGCTAAAAAACCAGGCTCAATCCTGAGTCCCAGGAACCACACTCTACAGAATTTATCTATTGACCACAACCACTACTTTGTGCACCTCTCCCCCTTGAGCACTAGGAGCTCAGTTTTATTGTAACTCCCGTGATCTGATACTCCAATACCAAAACCTTGCCCAAATATCCAGCCTTATAATAAAGGCTGTCACATAGCTGGTGCCATCTTTGCCAGGAAATGGATTCTTCCAATCATGCTGATCTCAACTAATTTTGTGTGTCATGTGAGTATGCCTGATTAGGAGGTCCATATCACATTACTGCATCTTAACTGGGAGGAAACTTGAAAAAGCATTTATATATCCTAATTTTTTTGAATTTTTTCTTAATTAAAGAAAAAATTCAAAAAAATTAGGATATATAAATAGTAACTCTTTTCGATTTCCTATTAACTTGTTTTGAAGTCCTGTAGTACTCCCACGATCTTGTTTTGACTGATTAGACTCTGTTCCATTCTATATGATAGTATCAAGTTTGAAGACATAGGCAACTACTTTGAAGACAATAAGATTCACTAAGATACCCATTCTGGTTTGACTATTGTCTTCTTTGGAAGTCCTGTAATGTTTACAATGCCTAAGTTTTATTGGTCTTGTTCTCTACTGTTTTGTCCAACTTTATAATATCTAATAAGATAGACAATTCTTTTTAAGGAAACAAGGGACAACGTTGATAACCATTGTTGATAAACTTGTACTCTGTTCTACACCATGTGCTACGTCTATCCTTGGTATTGACTGACAGCTTTGTTTTGCCATATTTGACTGTATTCTCCCCCCCACCCCAAAGAAAGTAATAAGCACTAAGGAGTAATAAAATCCAAGATGTGTAAATTTTGTTGTAAAAAAGAGAGGGAAAAAAAAAAAAAAGAAAAAGAGCTCTAACGGATATAACAGCAAGTGTGTTTAAGGGTGTTAAATAGCTGACTTTATCAATGTTTTTGGAACATTGAACACAGCTGTTTGCAGTCTCCCTGTTTGAATGTCCACCTTGTGTTCTTTGATACTGTGATTTGAGGAACTATTTTCAAGAAAATAGTGTGTAATCTACTAGCAGGTAATTTCTTACTGTTATGGTTTTTTGTTTTGTTTTGTTTTGTTTTGTTTTGTTTTGTAGTTCTGTATTGCATGTACCCTTACGCCGCTTTGGTTTGTTTTGTGTTTTTCTCTTTTTCCTCTTAAATAAAAAAAAAAAAAAAAAGAAAAAACAGTTCCTGTCTTTTATTTAAAGAAGTCAAAGCTTAAAAAAAAAAAGAAAGAAAGAAAAAAAGGAAAAGAAAAAGAGTAACAATTCAAAAGATATGGCAAAGCAGAAAAAATGATGGTATAAATGCATCTGAAAATATTGCATCTGATATGCATGTGTCTTAGTTAATGTTGAGGCAAAATAGCTGACATCCAAAATTAGGGAAGGAAAGGTTTATTTCTTATAGTTCTTGGAGATTTCAGCCCATACTCAGCTGGCTCTGAGGGAGTGTAGCATGGTGAGGCAACTATTCACGGCTGCTGCTAACAGCCTGACACAAACCCACAAACCGGCAAGAGAGAGAGACACACCTTCTTCCCCCCATTACATCATACCCTGGCTCAACCCCTAGACCAGTGTAGCCCTCACACCACCAATGTGAGTGCTAGACAATGAACCAATCACAAACACTATATTTGCTCGAGTCCAGAATTGCATGAGGCTTGGGTGCCACTGACATAAACCATGACCGCATGTAATTATCTTTTAGTTAAAATAGTCTAATTTTAGTTAAGAATCAATTAAATTAACCAGTTCATCTAAACAAGGAAGAAATCCCACACTTCTCTCTAAGGATATCTATTTTAATCTGTCATGTCCATCTTCTCTCAAATTCTGTCTTGCTCCGAACATACCCCAGGAACATTACTTGTTCTGAAAGATTATCTTCCACAGCATGTAAAAATACAGTTGTTCTTCTCATCTTAAAAATAGAAAATCAAATGTTTTTCCATATTTTCCATCTCTCCTCTGCTTCTCCTTCCAGATACTCTAATAATCTCTGCCAAAACTTCTAGAGTCCTTCATATTCCTGGTTTTCATTCACCTCTTTCATTCTCTCTCTAATTCACTCCAATTGTACTTTGGTCTATATACTATGTGGGAATTGTCTTGTCAAATTCATGAATAATTTTTCTTTGCTAAATTCGATTGATGAACAGTTTCTAGTCCTTGTTATACTTGAACTGCTAGAAGTATTCAGCAAGTCACTCCCTCTTCCTTAAATATGTTAATATGGGCTTCCAGTTCCTCACACTTTCCTGGGTCCCTAGGGTTTCTTTGTCTACATACTCTCATCCAGACCTGGGGTGTATATTTATATAAACGCTAGCTTCACACCAAAGGCTCTAAATTTATAGCTCCACAATGGTCTCCCTGAATGTAAGCCTCAAATGCACATCGATCTGATGGTATCCCTTTTAGAAAGCTAATTTTCAAATATATATGAAGAAAAAAATGCTTATTTGCTACCTTCTATACTTTTTCTTTCTACATCTTCAACATTAAATCAACTGCTCATTTCAAAAACAATAGACTCACTATTGACTTTTCTAATTTTTCACTCTATAATCATCTATTAGTGGATTATTAATACCAACAATAGACACTTAGGATCTACTGCCACTACCGTCTGAAACATTATCTCTGATCACATCAATTAGTGCAAAAATCTCTCCTCTTTCTAATCCCAACCTTGTATTGCTACAGTCTGTTTTCCACACAGCAGTGAGAGTAATCTCTTGAAAGCATAACGATTATATTACTGCCAAAATCCTCATCATCTTTGGAACAATCAGGAAGACCTCATCCTTGGGAATAAAATAGATGATGTAGGGTTTTTTTCCTAACATTTCTTCTTTCACACTTACGTTTCTGTAGTCTCTGTAATTTAAAGGTAAAGGAGAGAAAGTTACAGATAAAAATAAGTAACAGTGAGAACAGAATTAAGAAAATACTAAAATTAGTGATCAAAATTAAGTTAGAAGAAATGATGATCAGGTAGAAGTTGATATTTGAGCTGTGCCTTTAGAATAGATACACCGTTGAAAAGTAAAGGTGAGAAAATGATAGCAGGTTTGGAGGTGTACTGAGAAACTGAGAAAGAAACTGAACACCTATTCTATTCTTGGTATTAAAATCTGAGTACAAAGCAGGCAGCGTGTGTATACCTGGGACACATTTTGTGGGGTTGTGGAGATCAATGGTGTCCTTAATGCAAATAAATTGTCATAGGAAACTGTGAAGAGGTTGATGGCAGCATTATTTAACAAGCACACTTATCAATGTCAATGCATAGACACTTTGTCCCCTTTCTCTTCAAACTTTCTCTTTCTATATACTGTATCTAATACTCAATGAAACAAATCAACTCTTGACTGGTTATACTAATGAATACTCACCTTAATATATGTTAAGTATAATGTAGCACTAAGACACAGATGATTTTAGTGTTTTAAGAGATAAGATTCTTTGCCATTCTCTCAAGTGGGTTGCTTACTTCAGGATATTAGATCTAAAATAGAAACAAGCACATAGAAAGCAGAGTAAATTACTTATCTCTCTGCAAGCTCACTTCACCAATGCAACCTGCCGACTGTCTTTAGAGCCTTGATGAGTGCTTAGTCTCCTTATTGAGTTGTTATCATGTTTCCTTCGTAGGATCTGTAACTACCCTACAAAGTGTATTTTGGTAAAGAGAATATTTGGAACAATGGAAAAACATCAGATGGGTTTTCAATTTTGAGTCTCAGTTATAAAATCTGGAATTATAGAACATGTCTTACTCTAAACATTCATATATACATACTTACACACTCAGCAGAGACAGACAGACAGAGACAGAGAAACAGATTTTGGTGTATATAAGTGTTTTACAGACTTTCTAAAGTACTCAGTTTTTAAAAGGACCAGTAGATATTTGCCTATCTCTTGTAAGAGTGAATACTATACCTAAATAAAATTTAGGAAAACATGCCATAACACATCACATACAGAAGAAAATAATTGTCTTTTATTCAGTGTTTACTCTGTTCACTCACAAGGTTGAACATTTTATATATGCAAGCCTAAATACCTCCCATCATCACCAATTAGTGAAGCAATGCTCAAACTGGGATTTGCCACCAACTAATCCAACTAGAGAGAAGCTGACAAAGCAGCTGAGCATGGAGGTCAGTGGAGAAAATGTGCTTCTGGTGCCTTGCAGCCCCTCTGTACGGCACCCAGCTCACACTGGCACCAGGAAGGCAGCCCGAAAGCCCAGAGATCAAAACTGTCTTACCCATGCCTGTGGTGGTGAGCAGGAGAGAAACTGGTAAGAGACCTGAGGAGAAGTGTGAGAAGCTCTGCCATCCATCCAAACTATCTGCAGGGGAAAGAAGGGAAGTCTCCCCAAAGTCCCGCCCCCTTGCTCGTTTTGGGCAAGTCTGCTTGCAGAGGTGCAGGGAGGCTGTGAGCTCCTGGGGCCCAGCATAACATAGAAGGTTTTACTTCTTCTGGATCTATGGGAAGACTTTATAAGGGGGGAAAAAACTTCTACACCATTTAAGGGGGAAAAAAAAAAAACCAACTTGATGCTGGTGATAAGTTTATTGATATATTCTTAAAAATCATTTTAGAATCTCATATTTCTTTTCCCAAAATGAGAGGGTTAGAGATGGGAATAGTCCTCGATTTATTCCACTGTACCATCATAAAATGCCTCTTTTCTAATATTTCATAAAGAGGAGGTTTGCCTGGTTGGGAAATGTAAGACTAACTCCAGGATTTCAATGATTTTCCATGCAACAATATGAAAAAGAAGGAATGGTATTACTTCATGTTAAATCAACAAATATTTTTTCTTCATTTATAAGGGTAGAATTAGAATAACTGCTTTAAATTACAATTTTTGTTCTTTCTTCATATCCTCATTACACATTTGTAACTTTACTTGTTTCTGGACTAAGACATTGTAGCAAATTTCAGAAGTGGGTAAAATCCCTTTTCCACTGTGGCCACATTGGACAACCCTGATGACTGTGCTCTTGTCTCCAGTGGAAGCTTCTTCATAAACGCCAATGAAACAAACCCTCCCTACCCAGGCAGGATGTGATACTGTGAACCTGCGCTATGATTATTAGTACTTAACAAGACCTTCTCTTCCTTCATAAAGGACAGCCCAGGGGACCATTAACAAGACTTTGTAATGAAGAATGAAATTAACCTTTTGCAGAGAAACTCACAGGCCTATTAGATAATTCATTATGTACGGACTAGTTAGAGAAGGGGTCTCTACAGTATCTTTAGAAAACAAAGTGGTTTAATTCAATATTTGAGGTGTTAACATAATTTTTCACAGTTGTAGTTCAACTGAACCTGTCTTATCCATGATGATACCTGGACAAGAATACTAGAGAGTCTACAAACTGGTCCATAATAACTAGTCTCAATGTACAAGCCAAATTCATAGTTGTTAATTACTTAGTTAACAAATTAGGTGCCATGGGGGAATGTCTGCCAGGAATGCCCTTACTATCTCATGGTATCGTTAATGAGAAATTCCAATGCCATAAATAGATTGTCCCCTATCAGACACTAAAATACACGAACGATACGTTCCTGTGAAAATATCCAATAATGTGGAAGAAAGTGGAAACTTTCCTCAAAGTCTTAGTAAACTTGCAGAAGCTTAAATACTATCACTGGGTATGACAAATAAATATCTTTTCTGATTAGCTAATTAAGTCATGATTCTAATTAGTCTGGAGAAGATTGAAGAAAAGAAAGGAAACTAGCAAATATGAAATTTCTAACTTAGAGTGGAATATCATGGAGATATCTTAATTTGATAAGCTCTGTAGTCCATCAAGGTATGCTGGTATGTACTGTCACACCAGTCTTATTGATGGAGGAACTGAGAGGGCTCAGAGAGGTAGAATGGGTTGTTAAAATTCACACCTTAAAAATCGGAGGTGAAAGGAAGGAGAGATATACACAGTTCTGTCTTTCAATGCTCTTAGACTCAATATTTGAGAGAATCTAAACAGATAAAAGCTTAAAGCTATTTAACATAAACAGATACTCTTATCTATTTAGGAAAAGGGGGATGCACAAGAAGTTGGCTGTCCCCAGCAGAGCTGACAATTTGACTTGGTATACCTTGAAATTAGTCCTACTCTACAAAGCAAACATAAGATCTTTTTAGGTTTTTCACTTTCAAAAAGAAACATAGATCTTTAACCATGATATGCATAGGAAACAAGTATTAGGTCATTCTTTGTTTTTTTTTTAATATGTTTTTACCAAAGTAATATATGGACCTGGTTTAAATATTAAATAATTCTATAATTCCTATAACAAAAATAGCAATCCCTGTCTCAAACTTTCTACTTGTGTGCTCCAGAGGAACCACTGTCATTTCTTTTCGATTTTCTGCTCTTCGCCTTCTTTGGGTTTTAGATTTTAGAATAGTATCTATTGAGCATGAAGTGAATAAATTTAGGTTTCTAGCAGCACGTACACACACACATACACACACACTCTCCTACTCCCCTTGAATTTAAATATTAATCTATGTAAGAAGATTTATTGAGATGTACTATTCTAGGTACTATGAGGAAAGGACAGTAGTGGCCAAAATAGATCAGATCCTCTATGCATTTTAATGATGGAGACAGATACAAAGAAATGAATACAGATGTACATTTTAAGTACATAACATAACAGGTATAGCTTTCTTCTAAAGTATAGCAAAGGGCTAGAGAATGGTAAGTGAGAAGTACTGGTTTAAGTAAGATTTTTGCTTTGTTTTTGTTTCTTGAGACAGGGTCTCACTTTGTAGTTCAGGCTGGTTGGCCTTGCACTGGCTGCATAGCTCAGGCTGGCCTCGAACTCCCAGCATCCTCTACCTCAGCTTTCCAAGGCCTGGGATTACAGGCATATGTCATCATGCCTGGCCAAGAATTTTATTTACATTAAAGCTCAGTGTTTGCATTATTCTGACTATAGCTTTACTTTACACTGAACCATATGTATTGTGATTACTTTTTTTTCTTGAAAATTTTCTGTTTTCCCTAGAATTTATCATCCTTTGGCAAGACAGTTGGGTGGGGCATTGATTTGCTTCTGTTTCTATAACTAGATCACCAGCAGTCTCTGCCAGGGCATAAAACGCTTCTCACTGGGATTGAAGAAGGAAGAAATCATCATTTGTGCTTTGCCTCCTGCTCACACCAGGCCTGTTACCTGGCAGCTCTCCTTCACCGTCATCTGGAGAATCGGCTGTTTCTTGTGAGCGCCAAGTCCCCTCGTGATAGGACACATCTCTCCCAGCAGTTTCCTAGGAAAAGGTACATGGGGGAAACATTTAGAAAATATTTTGCCTGAGAACATTTCTATTTACTCTCACAGTGGAGAATTAATTTGTGTGACTGGAGTATCTTAAATTGAGAAAATATTTTCCTTTAGAATTTGGAAGACATTGTTCTGTTATCTTCCAGCTTCCAATGTTGCATTTCAGAAGTCAAATAGCATTTTGAATTTCTTATCTTTGCTGTGCAAACTAGTATTTTTTTTTCTTAACTCAGACTTTTTAGGTGGTTTCCTTATCCCTGATGCTGCAATTTTGGAAGAGGCTGCTTGGAGTATCTCTGTCATTTCTAGGTGCACGATATTCCAACACTAAAGTTCATGATTTTGGTACTGTGATGTTTTCCTTGTGTAACTTATAACCATGTCTCTACATTTTTCTTTTGTTCTCTTTCTAGAAAGTCTGTTAGTCAGTCATGGGATTGCTTGAGTTCACTCCAAAAATTAATTCTTTTTTGTTTCTCTCCTTTCTGCTTTCTTGTTTATTTTCCTTTTGAGAAATTTCCTCAGATTTACATTTCAGATTGTATGTTGAATTTTCTCATTTTTTTAAGTAAAATATGTCAATTTTACAGCAAGGTGGAGGTTTTTTTTCAATAAATATCATAGTATTTGAATTTTAAAATTTTTAATATTAATTTTTAATTTTCAATATCTTTTTATAGTTCTCTGGTTATTTCTACTCTAGCATCCTGACATTATTTCATGGGTATGACATTTTATCTTATTTTTCTAAAGAAATATATTAAAGTTTTCTTCTATTCTCCATTTTTGTTTTTCAAAGCTACTTACATTTTTCTCCTTGCTTTTTCTTTCTCTGTAGTGTTAGGCTCTTTCTTCAAGTATCTGGTGGTCCTTGGCTGTTTGTCCACAGACATTTGCACAAATTGTACAAATTTAGCATTTTGTGTTCCTTTATTTTTGGAAACAATCTGAAATAAACAACAAAAAATAGAAAATATTGCAGCCTCCATTTTTGTAAGCTGAATCCAAAATACTTTCAAAGGCAGGCAACAATATCTAAGTTTACATGGAAATCTCCAATGGCTAAATAGGAAACAAAACAAAACACATTGAAGAGAAACCTAAGTGATAACAGCACCCATCAAAACAAGTTAGAGAAATTGACCACCAAAAATCTTTACAATATTTCCTTATGGCAAGTGGAACATACAAAGGGGCCAAAGGTGGAGGCTCTGGAATTTGCAAAGTGAGAATAGGAGCTTCTCTCTTGAACCCACATTTTAGGAAGATGCCAAGAAAGCAAGATACCTGCTGTCAGAGAAAAACTCTGTTTAGTAGGAATCAAACTATCTTTATGAGAAGGGAAAAATGGAGAACCTTTTACTATAAAAGTTTGCCATGATTCTTTTATACTCCTTCATAGTACTGATCTCAGAAGCGAGCTCACACAAGGGTAAATACAAAACACACATACACACACACACACACACACACACACACACACACACACACACAGATTATTCTAAAATTTACAGAGAAATGAAAAATAGCAAAAATTGTTAATAAATAACAAAAAAAATAGTCCCCCAAAATGTTTCCAAGAAGAAACTATGAAAATCAAACACCTTGGGCCAGACTGAGACAGCAATCCTGGCTACATTTGGCTACATTTGTTTTTGTGGACTCAAATTTCTTTTCACTGGGAGTCACAACATGGAATGAGAAATGGTAAGAAACCCTTTGAGTCACAGATGTAGGGCTACTGCCACCAGTGAGCTTATCAGTATGAAAACTGACATTTTGAACTTCATCTTTCACTTTCTTGTGTCTTATTTCTCAATTACTTTGGACTCTGAGAGATAGAAAGGTGATTATTTATTGCAAGAAAATAAAAAAATGTCTTAGTGAATAACATGTAATTTTGGCAGGATTTCCCAATAATGAGTAGTCATGCTCCCATATGAGCAGAGCTGAATCCCGTGTTACATGGTGTTACTGCTCTAGCATTTTGCTCTGAGACCCTGTTTGAACCTTTTGTATCCCCTTGGATACAAAAGTTAAGTGGAGGTAGGGCAGGAGATTGGTAACAGCTGCCACCTTGACCCTTTAAACAGATCTGTTCTAAGACAAAGGCAGCAGATTAAGGAGAATGGGGACTGTGTACTATTGGGACTGGTCATTTCCGTTAGTTCTTGAGTATGGGATTAGGGGAACTAGAATTACAAGCATTTATTAATTTATGTTCCAATAGTCAGCCCATTAACCACTATTGTAGGGAAAATAAGAAAAAGATTTTTGGAAATGCTTTAGTATTTGGAGTAATAAAGTACCAACACCATTTGTGGTAAAGTAAGACGTTTGCTTTATTTTGAGTTCTTTATAATTGGAACATCATACTCTTTATTTATTTTTTAAGCGAATATGGCCTAAAAGGTTATAATCCAATGAGGCTATTTTTTCCTCTGATTTATTTCCTGTAGCTAAACCAGCAAGCCAGTTTTAATAGCTTGACAACTCTGTTTCTGAAAATAAGGAATGTTATGGTTTGTGTCTAGATGTCCCCCACAGCCTCATCAGTCATGGGGAGTGGGCCTTTTGAAGACAGATAAATCTAACGTTTGTGATTGGTTCATTGTCTAGCACTGAAATTGGTAGTGTGAGTGCTACATCCACCCAGGTGTGGGTAGCTGATATAAGGAATAGAAGGAAGTGTGCTTTTCCCTTTTTGTCCCTTTTCCCCTTTTCGCTATTTTGCTTGCAGCCGCCATAAATGGTTGCCCCTTAGCCACGCCACCCTATGTTGGAGCCAGCTGATTATGGACTGAAACTTCCAAAAACTGTAAGCAAAATAAACCTTTCCTTCCTTCATTTTGGGCATCAAGTGTTTTATCTCAGCAACAAGAGAAAAGTAACCAACACATGTAGGAAAAAAATAGTGCTATGATTTATGCATTCTAGAACCATGAAGGTGACAGTATGAATCAACATTTCTGAGTCAAGAATTCAGATCTGAATCTTACAAATCAGACTCTAGGCCAGGGGTGGCAAAACTAAGGCATAAGTGCTACATCCAGCTGTTAGTTATCATCTAAAGCGCCAACATGCTTGCCATGACTACCTATGCCATTAGTGTTATAACTAAAGTAAAGGTCCTTAAAGCCCTTCCAACTTTGATGGTTAATTTTCATTCCAACAGGAACTCTTGAGACCAATATTAAAGCTGATGGCCCCTGGTAGATGGTGATAACCTCTGAATTTTAGTACTCTGCTTCTTATTCCTCATTATGCATCTCGTATATTGCCGATGATCCCACTGTTTATGATTCTATTAATTCATTAACATGTCAAAGATAAGAAGTGTCTTCACTCAGACTGCTTCAAAGCTTAGAGGCATCTAAGGACACCTAAGTATGTAGCCTCACTGTCAGTGCAAGTACACAGCGCGATAGTTATGTAACTGTGACTTAACTATGGAAAAACATGCATGTGCTGGTTACAGCACTATGCAAGAATGTAAATATGTGACAACAACCCATATAAGAGTTATACAATAAAGACACAGGTGTTGCTCACT
The DNA here is from genome assembly GCF_034190915.1 of Cavia porcellus. NCBI lineage: Eukaryota > Metazoa > Chordata > Mammalia > Rodentia > Caviidae > Cavia > Cavia porcellus. The sequence continues at coordinate 83,788,454 of NW_026947484.1, forward strand.
CTGCTTCTCTGCTCTGCTCCATGCTGCCTGCTGTTGTTGATGTCTTACACTTGTGTGTTCTTTCACCTGGGGATCTCACCCATGAAGATCTGCCTTAGGACCCCCAAGTGCGTCAACAACTGATATAGTCAAGACACTGAGGTGAGTGATCCTGTGGCTGCTGTGGAGATAGAGCCCAAAGGTAGGGGATGTCCCTGGGAAATGACTGATAAGCAACCCTCAGCCTCACTATAGTTACCTGTTGTCATATTCTTGGTACTTGGAAGGCCCCAGAGGACTGAAAAACTATTTGTTCAGAGTCCAGGGATGTCTTGCAAGTCTTAGAAGAGATAGATAGACAAATTTCCCTCCTTTTTATGACCTGGAAGGGCTGGTGGCTTGGCTGACTTCATTCTCTTCCACCATGTAAATCTGGGGTCTTGCCCAGAAAATAGAAGAGCTGCAACAGATAGACAAGGACTTTGAGCAGTGGCTGACTGCTGCAGAGCTCATGTTTGAAGATGTCAAAAGTACTTATTCCTGCAGAAACGTCTCCAGAACCATAAATTTTTTTTTATAAGGGATCAAACTTGTAACCTCACGCTTGCCAGGCAGGCACTTATGCCAGGGAGCTAAATCCACAACCTGAGTAAGTCCTCATGTCCCAGAAAATCCCTGGAAAAATCCCGATTTTGCATGCTAGGCTGGGTATTTACCAGAAAGTAGAGGTAGAGGGACCCCTAAATACCAGGGAGGAGGACTGGAAGGGCTGCTCACCTCTAACCAGCACAGAACACACACAACCTGTATAGCCACGGAGCTGTGGGAGCTGGCAAACTAATTAAACCAAAAGTGGGTGAAATCGTGTCCATGCTGCTGCTATGGCTGTGGGATGATGGGATTGATAACATGCATTTACGCCCATAAGGGATGTACCAAATAGCTAGCATCCTCTCTATATCAAAGGTTCTATAGGAAGCGCAGAGGACAGTCCCAGAAGCAGGTAACCAAACTATAATAAATTGATTGATGGCAATAGCATACTGGTTTGAAAGAATCCAGGTGACCTGCCAAACAAATAACAAAGTGGACAACCTACCTAGACTTTATATCTGTGGTGTGAGAAATGTGCATGCAGCAAACGATGTTTGCATTGAAGTACGATAGCCCAGATGAGGAACTGCTGATGGCATGCATGAACAACATGATCCTGGTGAGCAGGCCAGCTGGCACATTCAGGTCAGTGGCAGCCCTTCAAATCCCCTTTTGAGATCATCTGATCCAAAATGCTATGGATGCCTTGGCCAGGCTGGGAGATGTGGAAATGAAGTGTCAAGGTAAGGTGAGACCTGTAAGAACTGTACTGGCAGAGAAAAAGTAAGAGAGCTCTGGGCAAACAGAACCATTCCAGCAAGTACAAGCTGTGGGGGCACTGAAAGCTGGTTGATGCTGTATCTGGACAGACCTTCTGGCTGTTGGCCTAGCCACAGATAAATTAGATGGATAGGCTTTCGATATGTTGCTGATTCTGTGAAGGCAGATATGCCTTGAGCTGCAATACTGGATGATGAACTACGGCCAAAAGGCCAAAACAGCCCCAGTTAAACAAGAAGAAGTGACAGGGGATTCCTTTTTCCCCAATTAGGAAGCTGGTTCATGTGGAATTGACTATTTGCTGGTCCCCAAAAATGTACAGTGTGTAGCAGCATTGGTAGATACCAGAGCTGAGTGAACACTAACATATGGCAACACAGACCATGTTAAAGCACCTACAGTATGCATAGACAGGCACGGAGGTCACTACCTTACAGTCTGAAAGGCTTAGGTGACTGGGTAATGGGTGTTGTACCCATATGATATTTGCATCCCCAATTGCTGAATTTATACTGAGGGTAGACATACAGACTAGTGCTCAATTAGACACCACGAAGGGCCAATTCTGGTTCCAAGTATGCACAATAAAAACCATAGTCTGAGGCCATTCACAAGACACACTGTTGACCCTCCCAGAGATCATGTGGGTTGTGTGTATGAAGCAATCCTGGCTGTCTGGAGATCATGCTGCAATAGAACACACTGTCTTGAAATGGGAAAAATCAGAGGTGACATTCCCTGCATAGCACCATTCAGTAGAGCCTGTGCAAGAGTCAAATGGGTTTTGGTGAATGACTAAAATGTCACTCTGATACTACAGTCAGTACCAACTTGCCTTCACCTAGGAAGGAGGCAATGGGTCTTCCAAATGTTGTCACAAGACTATTTGCATAGCCCAAATTTGTCATGACTTGGTAGCCCAGGGTCTGGCCACTTGGGTCAAGCCACACTCTGTGTCATTGTTTTGTATTGATAGTATTATATTAACCATTTATTGCCTTACAGATTTAAAACAATGCACAGTTTGAAGGAAGATTTGCTGACATGGGGGTGGGCCATAGATAAAGAAAAGTTCCAGCAAACTGGCTTGTCTGTCAAGTTCTTGGGTGTTATGTGGTTAGGTAAGACCAAATCTATGACAGTAAGCCAATTATAGGCATGTGGGGCTTGCAAGGTTTTGGTAGACATTCCACACCTAGCTACCCTGCTGTGCCCTTTACATCAGATGACTAAAAGGGGTACAGTATAGGGTTAAGCAAGTGCAATGGAAGCTGCTTGCTGGATAGACACAGAAGAAGCTGCTTGTCCGAATTCAAGGAGGGATATTGCATAGGTGTAAATCCTATGAGTCATGGACCCTACTCTACCATTTATGTTAACCATTACTGTTGATGATGATGGATATGGCTGAGGCTATGGTAAAAACAGGGAAAGAAGTACCCTATTGGGTTATTGGTCACAGGTGTGAAAGATAGCTGAGAACCCATATTCCCTGAGAAACATCAGGACTGTATGTTGCTCTACATCCCTGTGAGGAATCATGGAACAATAGAGAGGTGAGTATTGACACAAACAGCCCATCCCAAAAGTGGAGTGGCACAGGCTTATGTGTTGGAGGACATATCTCCAACAGCAGGCTTTCTTTTTGGCTGGCCTTTTGGAAGCCAAACTGGCAACAGTTTTGGGACCTAAGACATATATGGCCTAGGAACCTATCTGGGAAGATGGTTATGGTTTGTGTGTGGATGTCTCTCCAAAGTCTTATGCAGTCATGGGGGGAGCAGTTTTTTGGTGGCAACTGAATCTAGAGTTTGTGATTGGTTCATTGTCAGTGCTGAGATTGGGACTGTGAGTGCTGCCCCAGGTCTATGGTGAGTAGCCTACATATGATATAAGGAAGGAAAAGAGTCTTGCTCCTCCCTTTGGCTTTTGTTGCTTTTGGTATCTTCTGTCACCATGAACAGCTGCCCCTCTGCCATATGCCACCCTGCCAGATAGGCAGCTGATATGAACTGAAACATCTTCAAATTGTGAGCTAAAGAAACCTTTTATTTCCTAAATTTGGTTGTCAGTTATTTCATCTTAACAATGAGAAAAAAGTAAGACAATAATCAGCAGGACATAATCTTAGTACCTATGCAGAAGGGAAAAAGGGGCCTCTGGCCAATGCCAGATATAGTGATGAGTCTAGCTAACCCTACAATGGACAGCATTTGCTGTCCAGCCTCTTATGGAAGTACTCGGGCTTGAAACCGGAGCAGGAAGGTCAAGCTTTTGGGCAGAGTGTGATTACTTGTGATATATAAAAAAAGACTCCCTTCATGTGTACATGGAATGTTGAGCCATCTTTAGGTGATGATGATCTGGCTGCTAGTTTGGGCAGCTCAAGAGTGAGAGGGCACCATCCCCTTGTGGGAGTCGGACCCATGGAGAGATACACAAAAACATGACCAAAAAAGCTGACCATGTAGGATATCGTGGTTCAGGATATAAGCCCCTGCTCTGACCTGGAAATGACTTAACAGACTTGCCCAGGCATTACAATGAGTGACCACTAAGAATAATGTCTGATCGAAAATATTGATGGCTGCATATGGGATGCTGCTAGAAATAGCATCAACCAGGAGGCAAGTACCAGAGACCTCATCCTTCAGGTTGAAGCACTTGTTCAGCACATGGCTAAGGCCTTCAGCAGTATGTATCAAGCTTTGATGTTGTTCATAGATAGAAGTTCTAAAGTGAGGAAGATGATTTTGTAAAACCACATGGCTCTTGATTTGTTGAATTCAGCACAGAGAGGCACTTGTGCCATTACATATAATATATTATATTCATATGCCCCTGACCTTTTAATGAATGTTGGCAGACAGCTTCAAAGTTCAGGGCATGTGACTTCAATGTCTAGCACAAGTGCACAGTGGGATACAGTTATGTAGCCACGACTTAACAATGGACAAACACACATGTGCTGGTCACAGTACTATATAAGAATGTAAACATGTATTAACAACCTGTATAAGAATTATATAACATGGCTGAGTGTATTCAGAATTGTTTCTGCATCTTCTAATCTGCTCCATTGATCCTCTACTTTTTTTTTTTTTTTTGCCAGTACCATACTATTTTTATCACAGTAGCTCTCTAATATAACTTAAAGTTAGGGATTGTGATGCCCCCTGTCTTGTATTTGTTGCCCAGAATTGCTTTTGCTATTCTAGGTCTCTTCTGATTCCAGATGAATTTTGGAATTGTTTTCTCTAATTCTGTGAGGTATGTTAATGGTATTTTGATTGAAATTGCATTAAATCTGTATAATAATTTTTGGAATATGGAAATTTTCACTATGCTGGCTTTTTCTACTCATGAGGAAAGAATATCTTTCTATTTTCCAATATCCTCTTTGATCTCCTTTACAGGGTACAGTAATTTGCAGTGTAGAGATGTTTTACTTTTCTTGTTAGATTTACTCCTAAGTATTTCATTTTTTCCATGCTACTGGGCCAAACAGATTCACTGAAAGAAAGATAGCCTTTTTATTGAATGGTGCTGAAAAAACTGCATTTCTTCGTGCTAAAGACTAAAACTAGACCCATGTCTATCACTATGCACTAGACTAAAATCAAAATGTATCAAGGATCTAAATATTAAAACAAAAACACTAAATTTTCTGGAAGAGAACATAGGTAGAACTCTTGAAGGAATAGATGTAGGCAAAGACTTCATGAACAAAACTCAGATTGCAGAAAAAAATACTAAAAAGGACTTGGATCTCATCTTATTCAAAAGATTTTACACATGTAAAGAAATCACCAACAGAGTGAAAAGACAGCTTACAGAGTCAAAAATAATTCTAGTCAGTTGTCCCTCAAAGAACTAATATCTAGAACAAATAAATAACTGAAAAAAATTGGATCCACTAAATTCAAGACCCAATTCAAAAATGGGCATCTGAGATGAAAACACACATCTCAGATGAACAAGTACAAATGGAAAATAAATATATGAAAAAATACTCAACATCACTGATCATTTGAAAGATACAAATAAAAACAACACTGTGATTCCATCTTACTCTAGAAAGAATGGCTATCCTCAAAAAAAAAAAAAAATCAACCAATAACAAACATTGACAGGGCTGTGGAGAAAAGGAAATACTTCTTCACTATTGGTGAGAGTGTAGACTGGTGCAACCATTGTGAAAACCAGTGTGGAGATTTCTCAAAACACTAAGACTAGCTGTCCCATTTGACTCAGCTATTCCTCTTCATGGTATTTTCCCAAAACAATAAAAGCATCATACTATAGTGATATAAGCACATCCATGTTTTTAGAAGCACAGTTTGTAATAGCTAAGTCTTCAAAACAATCCAAATCCCCATCAACTGAGGAATGAATAAAAAAAGATGTGTTTTTTATAACACAGTACTACACTGCTATAAAGAAGGATAAATTTGAGACATGTCTAGGTAAATGGATGCACTTTGAGAGCATATTCTTAAGTTAGATAAATAGGACACTATTAGCCCACTCAGGAGACCCAAGGGGGATTTCCATGTGTGAAGTCCCAAGGTTAAGAACACGTGTGTAGATCATCAGCAATGACAGCAGGCAACATGGAGCAGAGCAAAGAACCAGGGTGAGAGCCACCTAAGTCTTTATTGTATAATTCTTATAAAGGTTGTTATGTCATATTTACATTCTTATATGTGCTGTAACCAGTGCATTTACATTTACCTGTGATGTCATGGTTACTTAACTGCAAAACAAACAAGGTCACATCCACAGATGTATTTAGATGACCCTGGGCTTTGAAGCAGCCTGAGTGATTCCTCACAGACACACATGTCTAAATATTGTGTTATCTCACTGTAGTGAGAAACTAAAAATGTAAATAAAAAGCAAATGTACAAGAGATATGGTGGAATGGGAAGAAATTGCTCAAAAGGAAAAGAGATCTAGGAATGAGAGAGGGAGAAAGGAAGGATAAGAAAATAAAAAATGATAAAATAGAAATAAAGCTTTGTAAATAAGGGGCTAAAGGGGTTACAAGAAGGGGAGAGAAATAAAAGGAAAAAAGACAATTCAAGGTTATCACACACAAGTACAAATTCCCTATGATGATTGTGATCACTGTATAAATCTAAATTATACCAATAAACTTAATTAAATTTTAAAAATATACAATAAAGATGCAGGCCGCTCTCATATTCCTAAGCTCTGTTCTGCCCCATACCCCTTCTGTTGCTGCTGATGTCCTGTGCACACATATAGTCTTTAACCTGGGGACTTCATCTACAAAAATCTCCCTTTGATTCCCCTGAATCGGCCGGCCAACAGTTCCTCTCCAGAAGCTTCTAATTTGCTTCCCTTCACAGCTTGAATTATCCCAAGGCTTGTGGTAAAGAAAAAGGCTAGAATGGTCAGACTCTGGAGCCAAGAAAGAAATAACCTTGGGAAGGGAAGGACTTGAGTGTTAGTCCTACAGGATAACACCAAGTCTTTAATTAGGAAGGAAAGAGTTGACATGGAAATCAAGCAATGGGAGGCATGAGGGGCTTCCTGGAGGACAGTGAACAGTAGAGCTTGGGCAACAGAACCAAATGTAGGCAACAAATGAAACTAGGAGACAACAGAGAATGAGGAAGAGAATGCAAAATATCTGGGGAAAGATACCACTGGAGCCCATACAAAGCACTAAGTTGCTCCAGAGTGCATTGTGCTAACATCTAGTTTCACTTAACAGCGACAAGATGGTGAAGCTTCATTCCATGTTGCTATTTCTTTAGAACAGATCAGACAAATGAGAGCCATTGGCCTCAGGTGCATACATCTAGCTATGGGATTAGGTAATAGGTTTTCTAAAAGTTTAAAAATGGATAGATAGATCAATAGATAGATAGATAGATAGATAGATAGATAGATAGATAGATAGATAATCTGGGCTCTACTTCTAGAAATCCTGAATTAATTGGTTAGAGTAAAAAGTATAGCAGTCCTGTTATCTTCCCAGGATTAAATTATCAGCCTTGCTTATAACACCAAGAGCAAAACAATGACCACGCCTGGCTCACCTAGATCACTGGGCAACAGAAGAAGAGCAGCATGTTTCTGGTGAACCTCTTCAACCTCGTCAGAGCCTACATTCAAGAAGCATGTGTTAGAATAATGTGGGCACAGCCACAACAAGCACTGACTTCTTCTAAATTCCAAAATTTATTACTTGAGACATGGCTCTAACTGATAATCATGTGCTGGCCCACCAATTCTATGATCTCATCCTAAACCAGAGATGTAAACCTGATTTTTTGCTACCTATCCAAAAGTATTCTACTAAGTGGTACAGCTGGGATCACCACCCAAGTGGGTCTCATTCTGAAGACTGTGCTCATGCTTTTTATAATAAGAAACAGCACCACATGAAAGGTCACCCTAACTAACGCCTTTTTGGAAAACAAACAGGATAAGCAACAGTGTTATCTAAGTTGTAGGTAGGCCATCATGTGTCCATGCCAATGCCAATGCCCCTGAGATTCAGGGTCAATTGAGATATCCTCTGAGAAACCATCCATGTTCCTGGAACTTTCCTCCTTGGCCAGCTCCCTGACACATACCTGGAAGGCCTCCCAGGTGATTAAAGTTGGAGGCCATTGGTGACCATTTGTTTTCTTAATGCCCAGCTATAAGCAACACAGTTTATAGTTACAGATGATTTTTTCCCCTTACTGCAAATGGCTTTGATTTAATAACATTTTCCAAGCCATTGGCCCATAATGAGGATTATTGCCTGTGGGTGTTTAATACAGAAAAAAGAAATGGGCCCACTTCACCATGCAAATGGCGGCCACAAACTGTGCAGCAGGAGGGCTCCAGTGACAATTTTACTACAGCATTGGGTGGTGTGAATATGTGTGGACAGTTAGTCTCACTCTTTTGCAACATGGTCTCAGTGGATAATGTTGTCAGGAACTAATTTATACTAGCCAAAATCAACTTGGCTTTAGTGTCCTAATCAGAATCAGAAAAGAATTGGTGAGTTTGCAAACTTAATCAGAATGATTGGGCCTAGGCAAGAATGGGCCACAAAGGTGACCAGATTGAGCAGAGGGTGGAAGAAGCAGTGGTAAGTTCTGGAAATAAAGGAATGATAAAACTAAATGACAGATATCAGGCTAGAGGGTTTTCTGATATGGTCTTATATAATCCTTTTTACAGTTCTGTGTAGTTGATGCTACTATTATATGTATTTGTTGAGGAAACCAATGCTTTACGATGCAAGAAAGTTTCCTCAAGGCATAAATAAGAAGCAGAGCTAAATTCTAATGCAGGTATGTCTGTCATGGAAGCTCAGGACTTTTGTACTGTGCAGCATAGTCCTACACCACACACCTGGTAGTGTCAGAGTTGGGATCCTAAACCGTCAACCTGACTCCTGAGTCAAAATCTCCCAGGTTCACGTCACTGCCTCTCATGATGGGTGGGTTTTCTGAAGCCAAGTGTACTGCCATTTATGATGCTTTTGAAGTCCCAATATTACCTTAGTATCTGCTCCAACTTCCTCCTTCCCCCTTTGCACAGATTCTTTGTTTCAAATTGCTTCTGTCACTAGATATTAGCACTCTGTGGGATTCTAAACTACTTGGTGGCTTCTGAAATCATTTTGAAGTGGTATTTGAAATTCAAAGAAAGAAATCCAACAGGCTCTAATGTTGTTTTCAAAAGAGATTGCAAAAATATTTTCTGAGCTTGGTCAAAGTAATTGATGGTAGAGACTCTGTAATCTGTAGTTAACAACATGGTGGGGCTGCCTTTTATATATATATATTTTTATTTTCCCTGGTTGAGACTCAAATTTGTAAATGTTTTTGTATGGCATCTTTTCTATTTATAGTGGTAAAACCACCCTTCCAAGAGCAACATTTTGCAGTTAGTGCCGTCACCCAATATCCTCCAGAGTCCTAACTGTTTGACTTTGAGCCCCAGCAGGAGTGCTGCCCAGGTGGTCTGTGTAGGAGTTTGGACAGAAAATATGACTAGGTGGCCAGAAGTGTGAAGAGCCAAAAAAAAGTGTCAGCTGTGTCCTAGGAGAGAGGAGGACTCAAGTCTACTGGCCAAAGCAGGAGAAGAAAAGAGGCTTAAAAAAAAAAATCTCCAAAACTTGGAGACAAAGCAAAGAAACAGCCAGATACTAGAATACAATCGTCCGGAGAGAGCACAAATAAGAGAATCCATTAAAATGGCCTTACATGGAGCATGCTCCATGTTTATGTTAGTCACACTGTGTGTCACACACACACATGCGCCAGTGCAGAGACACTAATATGCGTACTAACTTCCCTAAGTATAGCTTCCAAAATAAAGCGATAAGTCCACTGCTCAGAACTGTTCAGAAGTATGTTGGCATCTGAAGAGGGAATGGAATCTGCTTCCCACAACATAGCCAGAAAGAGGGAAGGCTATAAATCAGAGGTGCCAACTCCTCAGTTATGCTGGAAAGTTTTATAATCACTGTCTACCTCCTGAGGATACTGCGCCAGGTACCCCAGGACAATTGGGGGCCTAACAAACTGCAAGTACTGCAAAGCCTATCCCTCTGCAAGCTCAGTCGGAACAGAGCCTCTCTTTTACCTGCCAGCTGGACTCAGCCTAAAGGAAGCCTGAATGCAGCCACTCAGGAGGTTCCATCTCTGTGGTTCACAGGGAAAGAGAGGCTACTGGGTTTTGGGAGCTGACAACCAAATTGTGAAGGGCCTTGCACACAATTACTCAAATTCCTTAAAGGCCAGAGTGGTCTAAAGAAACAATATGTCAGAGTTTTACTCTTGACCTTCAAATCTCTTTCCAAATCCTGTCATCTTCTAGTTCTGAAATTCTCCTTTGTCTATGATTTCTCATCTATGGTGCTGCCTAATGATGCAGTCAGTTCCATTGTCCCTTATTCCGCCATGATGGCCTCTTCTTCCTGCTCTCATAGCTTTCTTGTGTAACTTGTATGTCTTCTGGTGGTCCTTTTCCCTTACTTGCTAGACTTGCTTAATAAAATCCCATGATATAGAAGCACATAAAGCCCTCCTTTTAAAGTCTAGTAAGTCCCAAAAGCTAAAGGCCCTGTGGCCTAGTGCAGCTTTTCAAAGGAAATTCTTTTTCTGCCAGGCCCTAATTTAGTTACATGGTTCTTAATGGTGTGTGCAATGTTTCACCTCTCCAAGATGTAGATAAATTTTAGATATGTTGCTTTTATTTTTGATTCAAAATTATATCAAGTAATAATATATTTTCAATCCTGATTTTGCTGGGCTTCTACTATGGAGGTGCATAACTTTGTTTCAAAAATTCAGACAGCAGAAATTTATTTTCTCTGTTTTAGAAGGAGCAGACAAAAAATTGAGAGAAAGAAAATGGACAGCAAGGCCATGAGCAATATAGGTTCACTGCTTCCCAGAGAACGTTCCCCTTCCTAGGTGAATGGACTCCATCTTGAAATGTTGAGATGACTGACTAGTGTAACATTGAACTGCAATTCTTCCTTTCATGCTGAGTCTCGGAAACATAGACTTCCTGTTTTAAGAGAAATATTACAATATAATCAACAAGAAGAATTGAACGAGAGAAAGAACGTAACTAAACCTAAAGAACATGTCACATTTTTCACTGTTCCCTGTGCATTAGGTAAATCACTGCATTGTCCCACACTTCACAAACATTAGCAATGATTTGAAGTTCATCTTTTTTATCAGATTATGGAAGTATTTTCATTTACTGTGTTAAATGTTCTTGGCCTCTGAGGTAAGGTTTGTCCTGGCTCTAACTTCTTTTTGGGTGCAGTTAGTTTCATGTCCATCCTGGAGAGGGAAATTATTTATTTAAGAAGTGTTCTCACATGGCAGAATACATGGTCTTCTTCACCTTCTAGCTCCCTTCTCTTGGTTCTTTATCTCTTATAGATTGCTATACGCTACTGTTCTTTTTCATTTTACTATGCAGAGTATTTGACCTTTTCACAGTTTTTGCTCCAAACTCTAGTACACAGTCCCTCAAGATCCCTTACAGAAGTAAGAAATGGCTATATTTTATAGTACTTCCCCACCAGAGACATCATCAAAGTTATTACCAGCAGTATCTGTCCATTGTAGTAATTTTACTCCTAGATCTTTCAGCTTCTTGCTTTTTCACTTCAACTTTGAATGAGAATGCTGTTCATTTATCTTTAGGATCTAGAACCTGTTATGGTTTGCAGAGGGATTTGCTGCAGGAGAAATTTCCCTGGCTTAGGCTCAGGATCTTTATATAACCAAATCACTTTTGGCACCAAGGTATAGCAACTGTATCATTTTTCTGTGGTGTTACTGCATCCTGGATAGAACCTGAAGTCACTCAGTTATCTTTAGAGTTACAACTTTTCTTAATTGAGAAAAATAAAAGTCTCTTGGTGCTTATCTGACACAGTTGGAAGCGGGAAAGTGCTAATGGACCAGCAACTGCTTCAAATAGATTTTAATAAAACCACTTCCAAGAAGCCATGTGCAACTGAGATAAGAATATGAAAGAAATCCACAAGCTGAAAGGAGGTGAGGGAGACAACAGAGAAAGGTCCTTTTGTGTAGGTCTTGTGGGCTGTAATGAAGTTAGTCCTAGAAGGGTCTGGTGGCTTTCAAAAGTTTCTACTGCCATCCACCCTGGGAATCTTTTTCTTTTCCCGTCCTACAGGCATGCTGCAAAATTGAAAATTACAGCTCAGTTATGCAGGCAGTAGAGAATCTGCCTGCTTTGAACATGAATAAGTACTGCATTAGACATTGTTGATTATACAAAGATGAATAAGCGCAGCCCTAACCTTCAGGAGCTTGCAGTCTACTACATAGACAGATAACCAACTAAGCATAAGACGAACAATGTTGATTAAAAAAAAAAGGATGCTTTCATAGTAAAAGGCAAGGACTAATTAATATTTATCTATAAAATCAGAGAAAATTACCAGAAAAGTGATTTTTCTGTTCAATTTTAAAGAAAAAGTACATTTCAAAGTGATTAGAGGAGATGAAAAGTCATTTAAGAGAGGAAGGACTGTGAGAATATAAGGGGGAAGAGCTCTTAGGGGAGGCTGGAGCACTAAAGGTGCAGAAATATGAGGTGTGCAAAAGGATTTCGGGGAGATACTTTGAAAATGTATTTTGAAACTGGATAACCTAAGAGTTTAGAACTTTTCCTTTGAACCACAGGAAAGCCATCCATGGTGTTGAGGTCGAACATGATTAAAAACCATGTTACACATTGGCAGCAGAATGGGCTGGATGGGGTTGTACCAGAAGCAGAAAGACCGATGTAGAATCTATTTCATTTCATCAAATAAGAAATATAAAGATTATAAGAGGTATGAGGATCTGAGATGAAGCTGTTACTGTGGAGCTGGAGAGAAATGGGGCAACGGACAGCACACTGCAGCAATAAACATGGGGCTCAGAAAATACAGGTAGATTCTTGCATCCTCTGGAAAAGTGCTCAGTACAAAGAGTAAGGAGACTAGTTTTCCCTATCGCCAGTTATCATCATTAATAACTACATGAAATACTTGTGTCCTTAACTTCTGAGCTCTCTGGTCCCTCAAGGCAATGCTGTGATCTAGTCTTTGCCTGGGAAAGGGAAGCATCATTAAAGGAGCAAATTATGAGTCTTTCATTTTTGACACCCAGATCCTACACACCATTGACTGAATGGCATGTGCAGTGCTTTACATATCACAAAACGAAAGTCGTGAAACACATAGAAAAAGGAGAGGGACAGAAGGCAAGAGAGAGGGGGGATAGGAGTGCAGAGACAGTCTCTATTTCTCTATTTCTTAATGAACAGTTCCAGTATGCAGAGGAAGAACCCAATTTGGACCATTGACCAAGCTTAAAATACCCTCCTGCCCAGCACCTGGCCTTTTTGGCTCTTTTCAACCATTTTTGGTAATTTTGGAAGCTTAGTTTGGCTGGTGTGTTCTTTGGAAAGCTTTCCCTGGGGTCAGGTCCCAGCCGTCATCACTGGCTAAAACAGAATGTGGAAAGATAATACTCACAATGGAAAATACCAGCAGGGATTTTCATGACAGTTTTGATGAAATAAAAATAATTAAAAGCAAGAATGAATATCTTTATGCCACAGCCCATACACTGAATAGGCAGCTAAATGAAGGCCATTATTGGAAATTATTACATATATTTAATTTTGTGTTTAACTTAGAGGGAACGAGGGCATGTCAGAATGCAGAATCACATGCAAAATGCTGATTCTTTGAAAGAAAATTATATGAGGGTGACATTATGTAGAGAAGGAGACATAATGGAGAGTTATATATCAAAGGACTAATTTATTTGGAAATTCTCCTTCTTGAGTAATATTCTTACTCTCCACTTTCTATGTCCTTCTTGAAGCATCACATCTTTACACTGTGTCATTCTCAAATTTAGTGTGTATAAGAATCATCTGGCAAACACAGTGTAAAATTAAAATAATCTAGCTGGCTCTTTGCCATCTGTTTGGCAGCTGGTAGTGAACCCTTGGTGAATTCTTCTCTTATTTTCTGACTTTTCCTGAGACTGTAGACAAGGAGTTGGAGAAGGGCACAATCATCCAAAAGTAAGAAAATACATCTCTAAATATGAGTAAATGTTCAAACTCCTTAAATTCTATATTTACCTGCAGTAAAGAATGAGAAAGGAAAAAGCAGCGAAGGACTGAACATTTCAAATACGGGTGATCATCGTTTCTCCAGGAGTAATAGGCTCCCCTTGGAGAAAGAAATTACAAATTACTAATAGTTCATATGGCAGAAAATTGAAACTTCTGAGAAAAATAAATATGCTCTTCCATTTCTAGAGTTTGCGATTGACTATAAGGCAGGAAGATGCAGCATTAATAGGTAGCTATCAAATAAGATTGTGATATTAAATTACATAGTCAATTTAATGTTCTGGGTCACTTAACAAAGAAATCTGTTCTCTCACTGCCACTAATTTAGAGCTTTCAATACTGGATTCTGAAGCCTTTTTTTTTTTTCCTGTTGGGAATGATCTGATTATCAAATTCTTCCATAAACATCTGCAACAGCTGTATAAGAAATCTCAGACACGATGACCTTTCTCCTGTTTTAGTCTGAGGGTGGAAATGAGAACATAATCACCCGCAATGAGCTGGCAGAGCAGAGTTGGGACAGGCTATCAAATGCAGCTGTTGACTTTCCACACCATAAACTTTAGGAGAAAGTGGGCAGGATGTTTGCCCGTATGTCCTGGGTGGTGTAAGCATGTGGCCTCAAACATACTTACTTACACACATACATATATCCAAAGTGGGCAAAAGAGATACAAAAATGTGCATGGGACATTACTTGCATTTGGAAACAAAGTTTTTTCTTGGGAATCTTTCAAGTTCTTTTTTTTCTACCTAGCAATGAAAACACCATGCTCCTTCTCAAGTAGCAGTAGCAAACTATCTTTCTCTCTTGAATTCACTGATTGCTAAATAGTCTTTTAACCCTGTGTTAATAATGATACTAAGAAGGAATCAAGCTTCGCTAGAAAAGTTGACATGGTGCATTTCATCATTCTGGTGGGGAATTTGGTTATTCACATCATAAACTTGCAAGAGGTTGTAATTCTGCCTCAAACAAATGTCATGATGCAAGGACTGGGAATATATGAGCCAAAGCCTTTAAGACATAGTGTGCTTTCTGGTGTCCAGGTTCAAAACATCTAAATAGCACATTTGTTTTTCAACTGTTCACTGTCTGCCAGTTGCCAGGCACTAGACTATGGCCTGAGGCTGCGATGAGAAACAAGACTGCTACACCTGAGAACTAAGTGACAATTGAAAACAGAGTAAACTGACAGCCAGCGAGGGCACCTCAGGCTTAGAGTTGTGAAATCTAGCTCCTGCAGACACATACAGAAGGAAAATAACTAATAGATTATCAGATACATCTTTTTGTTCACAAATGAATGCATAAAAGCACATGTCATTGAATCAAAAGAGGACATGGCTGTGATAACGTCAGATACACTGTTAAATTCGGGCTCGGGTCCAGCGTTGTGATGAACTTAAAAGCCCTTAACCATGGCAATTCATCATTCGAAAGACTTCAGGGCAGAAAAGTCTATTTGGTACTTTGACCACATTTTCAATTCTGAAAGTTTCCCAAGTGAAACAAGGCATAGCAGAGTCAACAGAGAATGGTACGATACTGCATTTAGCAGTTGGAAGAAAAAAAAAAAAATCAAGAGTTTTTGGAGAGGTAAAGGTTTTTGGAAAAGAATTGACTTCTACACTATGTTTGTTTGTTCAGCAGTAATCTTCAGCAGTTCTGTTGGTAGGTTTAAAAAGTGGCCCCACCGTCTTCTCAGACATGCTGGAGGTACAGGCAATATTGACTACTTATTTACATAGGTTTTTTTGCTGGAGGATTAGGAAAATAGAAAAACCAAAGCCTCTTTTCTCTGTGCTTCATCATAAACTGGTATGTACACAGGGAATAGGCACTAATTAATTTTGACTGAATCTGACAGAAAATAATTTAATTCAGCTGCATGAACAGATATTTGCTGTTTCTTAAACCATGCCCTGATTTTTTTCCCTTTAGTTTTTCTCTGCTTTGCATTATCTATGCTTCAGTTCTTCTTCTCTAATGCATATTTAAGACTTTTATTTTGGAGGGGTAAGCTCATGACAGTGGTCCTCTGGTAACACAGTTAATTGGCACAGGAATAACTGCTCCGCATTGACTATCTCCACACATCAGGCACTGTGTTAGGTGGGATAAAAGAAAAGCTGCTGTTTGCAGTTATATCAGAAACTTTAAGTGTAGCATAATGTACAATATTCTTGGAAAGGAAAATACCATTCCCAATAATGTGCTTTCACACTTTTACAATATATGTTCTGGGTGATTTGTTACCCTGTTGGACTATCAATTGACCATCAGTGAAAAGTCATTTACTTTGTAGACCTGTTTTATGTTGACAGTAATTTCTTAAAAAGATACAGATTTTCCAATATATGGTCTGCCCCTACATATGTACAACCTCTTGCATTATCATTATTCTTTACTAGAATAGTATGTTTGTTACAACTGATAGAGCTATATCTACATACAGTATCATCACCACCAAAAGATGTTGCAGATACTGACATTAGGGATCTCTCTTGCTGTGGGTACATTCAATGGGATTGAAAAATATGTAGTGACAAGTTTTCACTGTATGGTACAATACAGAGTAATTTCACATCCCTAAACATTCTGTGTTCTGGTTCATCCTTCTTCCCCCACCTAAACCTGACCTTTAATCTATTAATTGTCTCCATAGTTTATCTTTTCCAGAATTTCTTATAGTTGGAATTGTTTGGTATGTCAGCTCTTTAAATTGGCATCTTTTTCTGATTAAAGCTATTGTAAGTATCCATGTGTTAGGTTTTGTGTAGACATATATTTACAACTCTTTGGGGTAAATACTAGAGGATATAATTAATGGATCACATGATAAAAGTATATTTATTTTTATAAGAAGCCACCAAACTCTAGTCCAAAGTGGCTATACTATTTCATATTTCCACAAGCAGAGAGAAAGAGATTCTGTGCTTCACATGCTCGAAAATATTTGGTATTTGCAGTATTCTGGTCCCATTAGATATGTAGCGGTGTCTCATTGCTTTGATTTGCCTTTCCATGGGGACATACGATGTTGAGCATTTTTCCTTATGATTCTCTAAGATTTGTTTGAATTAACTGATTAGCTGCTCTAATCTTTTACGTGTCATTTTTACTGCTGGGCTTTAACAGTTTCTTGTATATTTTAGACAGTCCCTTAAAAGATACAGTATTTTTCAAATATTTTCTCCTAGTCTGTGGTTTATCTTTGCATTTCCTTGACACTATCACATAGCAGTAAAATTTAGTTTTAATGAAGTGAGGCTTATCAATTCTTGATTTTATTAATGGGTCCAAAAAGTTATCACCAAAAATCAAAGTTACCTAGAATTTCTCCTATGAAATCTTCTTATAGTTTTGCCTCCTAAATTGTTTGTGGTCTATGTTAAGTTAATTTTTGAAAGATGCAAGCTCTATATCTAGATTATTTTGGCAGAGGGGTGGTGTGTATACATAGATGACCAGTTATTCCAGAACCATTTGTTGAAGAGACTATCTTTTTTCTAGTGTATTGCCTTTATTCATTTGTTAAATATTAGTTGGTTACATTCATGTGGGTCATTTTCAGGACTCTATTCTGTTCCTTTGATTTATTTATCAGTTTATTTACCAACATCTCCCTGTCTCAATTGTTATAGCTTTATAATAAGCTTTGATGCTAGGAAGAATCAATATTCCGACTTTCATTTTTTCTGTTAGCATTATACTATCTTTTTTGGTCTTTTCCTTCTCCATATAAACTTTAGAAGCAGTTTTTTGATAATCACAAAATATTAATTTTCATTGGTATTACATTAAATATTGGGAATAACTAGCATCTTGGTAACATACAGTCTACTTATTTGTACATGGAATAGGCTTTCATCTATTTAGCCTTTGATTGCTATCATCAAGCTATTTTTATTTTTCTCATGTAGATCTTGTACATATTCAGTTAAATTTATACCTAAATATTTTGCTTGAGAAGTTTCTAATATAAATGGACTTACATTTTTAATTTTCCTAAAAACTCTTTGGATGGTTTGTTTGTGTGGGTAATGCTGGCCTGAATATGGCATAGGGAGTGATCCTCTTTCTTCTATCTTCTGAAAGAGATTGTAAAATTTTAATATGACTTATTCCTTAAATATTTGGCAATAAGTCACCAGTGAAGCTTCTTGAGCCTCCTGTTTTCTGTTTTGGAAAGTTATGAAATGCCAGTTTGTTTCTTAAATAGACATAGACTTATTCAGATGGTCTGTTTCATTTTGTGTGAATTTTGGCAGGCAGTGTCTTTCAGTGAAGTGCTGCATTTCGTTTCATTTTGAAATCTGTGAGAATGGAGTTGTTATAATCTCCCTTTATTATCCATTTAATAGATGTGGGAGGTGTCGTTCACTCTTTCATTGCTGATATTAGTAATTTTTCTCCTTCCCTTTAAACCTAAATGAAGGCTGATCAATGTCATTGATCTTTTAGCTGCACAGGCTTTTGATTTTGTTATTCTTTACTGTTTTTATGACTATAATATCACTGATTTATTGCTCTTGTTTTTGTTATTTCTTTCAATTCTACTTACTTGAGATTTAATTTGCTCTTCTTTTTATGGTTTCTTATCATGGAAGCTCAGATTGATGTTGGATCTTTCTTTTTTTTCACAAGCCTTGCATTCATTGCTATAAAATTTCCTCTATATACTACTTTCAATGATTCCCTAAATTTTAACAAGTTGTAATTTCAATTTCATTTAGTCCAAAAATATTTTTAACTGTTACTGAGATTTCTTTTTGACCTGTGTTATATAGAAGTATACTGTCCTAGTATTTTGAAATTTACCTTAATATTTTATTACCCATTTTTAGTTTACATCACTGTGCTGTAAGAACAGATGTTATGTGATTCCTAATCTTTTGCACTAAGGTGAGTCTTTGTGTTACAGTAGGCTACTAGAAAAAAGCTACAACAGCGTATCTTTAATGATTTTGCTTATTGTATCCATCAGTTTTTCATCTTTAATAGTGAACTCATCTATTTCTCTTTGAAGTTTTATCAATTTTGCCTTTACACTGTTATTAAGCAAGGCTGATGACTTTTGACAAAATATTTTTGTTTACTTGCTTCTAGTTTAAGATTTATAACTATTTTCTTTTCATGTTATAAACTATTTTCCATTTATTTAGCCTTTGATTGCTATCATCAAGCTATTTTTATTTTTCTCATGTAGATCTTGTACATATTCAGTTAAATTTATACCTAAATATTTTGCTTGAGAAGTTTCTAATATAAATGGACTTATATTTTTAATTTTCCTAAAAACTCTTTGGATGATTTGTTCATGTTTATAACTATTTTCTTTTATGTTACTACTACAAAAGAATATTTGAATTGTCCTAAGAGGAATCTTTTTCCCTTGTGTGCAAAAACAAAGTGAAAACATGTTCATAATTCATTGAATGAGTACTTTAGCTAGGTCCACATTAAAAATATTTTGTCTAATCTTCCTTGGGTGATCTGTTGGTTGCAATATCTCATTTTACTAATAAATATTTAAGGTCTAGAAAAGTTACCCAGGAAAGTATAGCTAGTTAGTAAATGAACCTAATTCTATCAAAAAATCATATCTATCTAATTCTAAAATACTTTTCAAGTGTGACCCAATCTCTTTCAGTGGGCTTGAAGATTTTGCATTCTAATTTTTTTGGATATCTTGTATTTCCAAAGTGCAAAGGCCTACTTTAGGTTGCACTGTTAATATGTCTATGTGTGTGGGGATGGGAAGATGCCTTCCACTTCACATGGTAACATAAATTAGGCAGCTCAGCACAAGGAGGCTTGATTTTTGTAACTTCTATGTTCTGAAAGATCTAAGACAGATACTATCTAGAAACAAAGGGTTACAACATCATCATCTTTTTGAATAAGAAATACAAGGTATGATTGAATTACATGGTGAATATTTAAATTTAAACTGTATATTACAATAAAAGATATGTTGTCATTTATCCCCCTCAAAGTGCTCTCCCTTCCTTTGGGAGGAAGAATACTTATTTATCGTCCTTGCTATTTTCCGAAGCAGTTCTGTAAAGACTCTTTCATGAGTGTCATTATGAGATTTGGCGTGTTGCTGGTGAGTGACATAAGTGGAAGGTACGTACTTATCCTTATTCATTTATCCTTATTTTTATTCCTTACCCTTGCTCACTGGATTTGATACCACACAACTTCTGATTGTTCCCCAGAGTCAGAGTGACCAGGGAAGGTAGATGCTTTGAATTGATTCAGGATGTTTAAGGAAGCCACGACAGATCAATTAAAAATATTTGGATAAGAAGACTTTTAGAATTGCTTCAGAAAGTGGCAAGAATGATGGGATAAATGTATTCAAAATTTTCACTTTTTTGAGGCACTTTTTTGAATATTTTGAGGCAGATTAATGGCAACATGTGTTTGGCTTTAATTTTTAAAAAATTTAAACATTCCCTGCACATTTTGATCACACTTCATGTATCTCTATTCCATTGTACTGGATAATCTATCTCGATCACCTCCTTGAATCCCATTATGGAAGATAATAATGTCTATTATATTGTAAAATAGATATTATTTCCTCCTTTATATGAAGAAGGAAATTGAATTTCAGAGAATTAGATTAATGTGCTCAAGCACACAAAGCTGAAAAATAGCCAAGCCATGCACTCATGTTCACAGAATGAATTAAGAAATGTTAGTATTTTCCCACTTCATACCGTTCTCCAAGCTGCCTTCTAATGTTATTCCATCAGTGATGCCATTTCTTCTTGACAGAGTTGAAAGCCTTCTTTGAAGATTAATTTGTATTTATAATTTTTCAAGAGGAATTGTGACTCTCCTGTGACCTACTCCTCTCCATTTCACTGTCTCAAGCCATTTCTTAAAAGTTCTTCTTGAGTTAGATTTCTGGTTAAAAAAAAACAGTTTTCCCTTACTTTCTGGGAATAAAAAACATTTTCAAAGTTTCTACGCCTATAAGGAGATGGTATGGATTCTTAATCAGGTGGTTGTCAAGCTTGACACATATTGATTTTAGTCTCTCAAGTGGTCATTCATGGCTTTTTGTATGCTTGGCCAGATGTTGGGGATAGTAGGTGAGTCCCCCCACATATACTTTTGTCCTTACAGGTGAGTTTTTGATGGGAAAGAGGGGGGTATCTGCCCAGATTCTAGAAAACGGACTTTCCCTTAAAGTCATAGGCTACTGCCCAACTCTTATTTTAATCTCATTACTTGTGTTTGAGGCAGAATTTTATTTTTTGGTACCAGGAATTGAACTCAGGACTTTGTGCTTGCCAGGCAGGTGTTTACGTCACTGAGCTATACCCCCAGCTCGTTACTTGGTTTTGAAATACATGAATGAGTTACAACTCTTGCATCTTTTGATCTTCATAGCAGATACTGCCACATCTATTTGAGAAATGAAGGAATTGAGGGTTAAAGAAGGTCATGGTCTTGCTTAAAGTCATGAAATTAATTACTAACAGAGAGGGCTAGGATATAACCCTGCTGGCTTAACATACTGCATAGATACCTTCTTATCTTTTTGGTCCTGCAACATACAACAGATCACATGGGAGGAACTAGCTCTTGCAATTATTATTCAAGGCTGCACCTCCCTTAAGAGACTGCCACATCCCCGCCTTAGTGCTATTTTCTTTTCCAGGTAATTGTTCACACCCCACGGCAGACAAGGCTGTGTTCCCCAATAATGTCAGCAGAGGTCTGGTGCCTCTTATTATATTTGGTTAGGTGAGTTTCTCGTTCTGTGACATCTGTGGAGAACACACATTATAAATCAGAAGCCTATGGAAAGTTCAGGAATGAAAGAAATATCATGCAGACCTGAGGAGCTGAGAGCTCATTTTTGAAACCCTGCAGGAAACAAAACAAAACAAAATCATGGCCTTAAAAAACACATTTCCTTCTCTCTCCGAGAAATGTGTCAGTGCCATTTGTCTGCCACATTATATATTCTCTTTGTACTGGCAGAGTTCCAGGAGGGTGGAGTTAATCTTAGTTCATCCTCCAGACAGAGAAGAAATATGAAATGGGAAAGAACCTGGCAGTCTTAGGGATGAGGAGGCTAACTAAGCTGGGCCATCAGTACAGATAATGACTAGCCATGTGAATTAGTTTGTTGAAATCCCTTATTCAAATCCCAACTCAGCCACTTACTTGCACACAGAAGGTTCACTATTGAAGACAACGGCTTAGTTCAAGATACTGAATATTTCTAGTTGGTAAGACCCTAAGTCTTGAGGTCCTGAGGTGATTAGAAAGGCAGGATGAAGAAATGGGCACAAGGTACTATAACACTAAGAAGAATAAACATCTAACATTTACAGTGCACCGCTCTTGTGCTGAGCAAGTGATTGATACTTCTTAAATATTGCACCACTGTATTTTATTCTTTCCATTTATTCAGTTCTTAGGACTCCTTAAGAATCCAAGATTCACATTCAGGATTTTTCTTTACTCTTTGACATGATACGTATTTTGCAATAATCTTGTCTATACTACCTAAATCAAATCTTCTAGGCTTAAAGGTTTAGCAGAAAATAGAAAATTTATTTTTGAGGGGCTTTTAGAACAGGATAAGATTATAAAGGAGAAATATTTTCTCCTAGAAGAAATTATAAAAGAAAGGACAAAGAAAATTTGCTCCTACTAATTATGCTCCCAATATGCCCAGGTTTTAACAGCATGAGGTGAAAGATGTTATCACATAAATACTACATCTGAATCTAGCCTGAACCCTGAATATAACAACACCTTATAAATGCCTCAGGGCATTTAGATCCCCACTGAGATTCTACACCTGCCACAGAACCTTCTATGTGGACCTGCGGAGTTATGCAGCTAATGCCACTGTGTTTGTCTTTGCCAGGTTGAAATGGCATCCTTGAGGGTGGATACTGGCTGATTACTTAGGCACCCAGTCCTGATTTTTTTTATGATGCACAGATAGCCTGAGGGTCATCCAAGAAGCAAACAGGGAGGTTGCAAATTCTAGATTCTGTTCTATAAGGCAGAGTTTCTTGGTACTGCGTAGTTTTCTGAGACAATTCTCAATTGCATACCTTTTGCTATTTATTGAGTGCACACACACCACCAGGTAATGCTATTAGGAAGAATTCAAGTTCTGCAACACAATTGGATTTAGGCCACTGCTAAGTTACTTAATCTATCACAGTACATCACAATATTTTCTTGCTCATGGCTCTCACTCTGGGCTTTTAGAAGACTCTTTAAAAAAATTGTTTCTTGGCAATGCACAGATAGGGTGTGAGGGAAAAAGTTGAAGGCAATTCCAAAGGTGGATATCTTACACAGGCTACCATATTGCAAAATTACACTTGCACACAGCTTCTACAAACTTCATGCCTCTTTGGCTCAGTATTTCTATCAAGCAACGTTATAGGCTGAATTATTGCCTCCAAAATTCATACATTGATATCTCAGTGCCCAGTGCCTCAGAATGTACTTTGAAATTGAGTCTTCAAAGGTATAATTGAGTTAAAATGAGGCCATTATAGTACAGTACTAATCCAGTGTGACTGCTATCCTCATGAGAAGAGGATAAGGCAGCAGGGACACACATGAACAGAGAGGTGACAATGTGAGATGACACAGTGAAAAGGCATCTAGCCACAAGCTCAACACAAAAGTGTGGAACAGATCCTTGCTGTACAGTTATGAGAAGAAACCTACTCTACCAGTATGCTGACCCTCAACCTCCAGCCTTTAGGACTGTGAGCAAACAAATTTCTGTTGTTTAATCCCTTCAGGCTTTTCTAGGTTGCAGTTTACCCCCCACAATTAACAAATCCACTTTATGTCAGCTCTAATAAAGAAGCCAGTCATAAACAGAGCTACTCCACCAATTTTATTCTAGCACAATGTAATAGCAGAGGAATAATAGATTGGGTAGAGAGAAGGAGGCAATGTTCTTGTTATACAAAGAGAGTATTCTCACTTTAAAAAATTGAAATACACAATAACCAAATTTAAAAAGTAAAAAATTATCTGTAATTCTACCACCTAGATAGAGATTATCACTTCCATCATTTTTATTGATTAAACAATAACTGATTCTTACAGGAGACCCTTAATTATTAATACCAAAGAAAGGGAGAGAAATGGGCAGAGAATCTAAAAATTGTTTCTGTCTGCATTGTGTGCTTTTGGGAGTACAAAATTAACCTTTATGATCAAGCTCTGCATGGGCTAATTACTCAAATTACTTTTCCTTTCCCAACTTATCCCAAGTCAGGGCAGAGCCCCACAAGCATCTCAGTAACAGGGGATTAAACATGTGTGGTAACTAATTCAAGAAATGATGACTCGATACATGGATAATTAAGATCTGATTGCAAAGCAAAATCTCAGTCATTGTTGTAGGGTTGGGCTCTCCAGCATTTTAGATGCTTTATCCTCAGAGTAATCTGAAGGTAGATTCAACTTAATTTCCCAGGCATTCAGAGTGAGGCTGATTCACTTTGCACTGTGCTAAAATGTTCAGGAAACAATCTTTGATTAAGTGGGACATGGAATCCTGTAAAGAGGAGAGTTATGCATTCCACTAACTTCAATAGTAGTAACAATGATCATTTCAGTTAATATCTATTGAGCACTTGCCTTAGGCAAAGCTCTATTTTAAATCTTCAAATGTATGAGCACTTTTTATTTCATGTGAAACAGAGTAAGCCAAGGCAAACTATGCACTTGAAATAGAATGATTTAAGTATTGAGGAAGTTTCAAGGACAAGAATAATAGCTGGAAGCTCATGGGCTAAAGTGATCAGGTTTCCAAACCTTAACCCAATAGTCCTCCAACAATTAAAGCAAATAAAACAGGTTGTGTGGGTAGGAGTCCTCTCACTCCTCCTGTTTGTCTCTCTCCCTCTCCATACTTATGAGTGCCTGGCTCACAGTACTGCTGTTTTAGAAATGGTGTCCCCAATTGACAGGGGTAATTTCCTGAGAAAGGCTGATGCTTCTCTCTTAATTTTGGTAAAAATGATAATCCAGGGTAAGACTCTAAATGGCTCAGCCTAAGCTGTTATGACGTGGATCTTGCCTGTCTGCCAAAGACCAAGTGTCAAAGGCATAGTCCCAAGTGTTAAAGTTGTGGCACTGTATAGGAGGTGGTAAAAAACTTCAACTAGGAACTTCAACTTCCTAGTTGGAAGAAGCAGTTCATAAGGTTGAACTCTTAAGGAGTACATTGGAACCTTGATCCCCAACTCTTTTCCTCCTCTATCCCCTCCCCACTTTTCTCCCTGGACACTATAAGGTGAGCAGCTTTGCTCCACTACTCACGCCAACATGAGGTTCTCCCTTGACACTGGTCCAAGCAACCATGGACTCAACCCCACTGTGAGCGAAAATCATCTTTTCCTCCTTTAATCTCTCCCACAGTTTGCCACAGGGATGGAGCACTAACACCATCACCAATGCTTGCTCTGATCAGTTATGTTCAGAGGGATGCTAATCAAGCTAGGGCAACTTTAAGATTTCTCTCAGAATCAGTCACTGGTAGTGAGATCTGAAGGACTTGAAGTTGGAATGCTGGTGGCCCTAACGGCCATAAAAACAGACTATCAAATCTGGGGCTTAGGGCAGTGCTATTGACTCACAGATTCCCTACTGGGTCTGCATTCATGGAAAACACACTGCCTCCAACCAACAGCTAAGCATGACAGGCAGAGGAAGGCAGAACCCACCTGGGAGTTGGGCACTGTTGCCTCCAGGGTGCCTCATGGCATAGCTGAGACTTTGTTAGAACTGCAGGCAACAAGGGGGAAGCCAACACTGTCTATTCAGTATTCCGTGTACCTTTCTGCCTTCACAGGGGTCAGACCTGCAGCACTCTTGATAGCTCTTCCTGCCCCCTCTGGTTCTCTTCCCCTATAAATGCCACACACATCTGATTTCATTTAGCACCTGCTTCTCTGAGAAGGTGATTTAATGTTGAACCTTTCTCTTTATTTTATCTTTCACCATTGAAGGCCAGATAGATCCATCACAAGGCAGTGATGGTATTCCAAGAAATGAAGCCCAAATAGAGGAGCACGTCACAGATACAGTATTTTCCAACGATCAGTTGGTTATAGTAAGCTGCATGCCAGGCCATGGTGGATATGGATGAGAATTACCCAAGGGCATATAAGAGTGTGATTCCCTGGTCACTATCAGTGTAAAGAGCTACAAGAGCTAAAGCTTTAATCCTGTGAAGGACAAGAGGAAGGAGCAAACAAACAGCAACTACCTGCATTTCCCAGGAAAAATAATTTACAGGAAGGTATTTTCACATATTGTCTGTTAGAGGAAAACTATATAAAAGTATAGGTGATGAGACAAAGTTTGTTCTGGAAATTATTATAAGTGTTTGTGGGGGTGGGTTGTTTGTGTTTTTCTAGAAAAAAGGTCTTGTTTATATCTAATTGACTCATTGTAATTACCCTCAGGTGATAGGGGTTGGTATTTATTTGCACAAAATGGAGGAGGGCAAACAAAAGCTTTAGAAACAGTGAGTTAAAAGATACCTTTTCCACGTGAAATTCTCAGTTTGGCAACTTTGCATTAAGCAGGTCACCCATGGAAACACTCTAGCGAAGACAGTGAACAGCGCTAGAGGTGAGTGTATCAGGGAGTGGGTGGCTGGGCATGGCGGACCCTGCTGTTGTTTGCAGGAGAAAAAGTACGTCGGAAAATGTTTTCCTTTTGGGGCCTTTTCTACAAATTACACAGACTTGGTCTCACTGCTACCTCTTCATCCTGTGAAACTAGTCTGAGCACCTACGGCTTCCTTTTCAACTTTTAAAACTAGGTTTAGCACCCGTCATAATGCATTGAGGAGGAACCAATGAGTTAATGAAATACTCTCTTTCTTCTAGAAATATTTCCTTTGTAAAGGTGGGAAATTGCTTGGAAATAGGTGGACTTTGATTTTACTGTTCATGCCCTTGAGCTCCATTTTAAAGATTTATGATTTTCAATTTAATTACGTACCTTAGCCATTAGGCACATATGATGGTTATCCTTTTGCAGATGGAAAGTACACATTTGTATGTTTTTACAATGTTTTCTGCCCAAAGCCAGTGGACAGCGATTGATTTATTGGCTGATTCTGTGTTGGCTGAAAACAAAATAACAATCCCTCTCCACTGAGATCTTTTGACAAAAGTTGAGAAACAATGTCTTGAAGCATCTCTGTGATTCAAAACCCTGCATCTTAAGTTTAGAATTTGCCTCACCTACACTCTAGAGAAGCATTCTAAACCCAGGTGACCCATCCTTAGCCAGATTCACAGTCCTGTGCCCTTCACACATGGGGTCATTTCTCTGGAGTTCATGTTACTGGAAGTGATTTGTGATGACATTGTAAGTAGGCAACATAAAGCCTCACTCAGCATTAACATTAATTCTAATCTCCAGGTAGTACTATATCTTAAGTAAGTTTTTAATATTTTCTTGAATTACATAACATATCCAAGAAAGTTGCAACTAATTACTATTTAAGGCACATCAGTAATGAGTCAGAAGGTGAATAAAAATAAAAGCCTCTTTTTTAAATTGAAAATTAAGAGGTCACCTTCCTTTCCACATGCTGCTCTGAGTAGCCCAACGTTTCTTTGAGGCGAGAGTGAGTCAGGAACAAGTCACATACACAAGCTCCTCTCCAGACAGGCACAGAGTCATTAAAATCCAAAGGCACAGTAATTGTGTATTTTGTTAATGAGCTAAGGATCAGGTGAATCTGTAAATCCTAACAGATGACAAGCTACAAATTAGGTGTGCTACCTTTGATCTCCTGACAAAAAAGAACTGGGTCCTGTGAGCAGGTGCTAGCTGGTTAGACAGTGAGACTGGGATCACGTGGTGATGAAATTGTGCTCATGAAAATCAGGTGGAGCAGTTCTATGAGCAAGGCTGCCTCTTTCTTTGCTATATCGTCTTGTTGATGCTGTCACCTTACAAATTCTCACACCTGGGCTTAGGAGGCCTTCACAATCGCCAGTGTCTTCTATGAAGCTCTCTGTGGTTTGGACCCCACTAGTTCCAAAACTCTTTCCCCTTCTCTCTGATTACCTATTCGTGTTTGTCTCCGGACACACAGGGACTTCATGGTATCTCAACGATGTCTTCTTGACATTTCCCTTCCTCAAATCCTTATATTCCTCCTCATGACGCAGCATCATTCCAACTTTATGAATTTCCTTCCATTATCTTCTTACACATAAAACTGATAACTCCTTCTATGCCAGACTAGCACTCTCCATACAGTTAGTTGCTGTAAAAGTTTATAATGAAATAAAATTTTCCAAAGTGATGTGCTTTGCATAAACCAGAAATTCCTTCAGGTCTGATCTGAGTTCCTCTCATTAACAGTTTCCGATTATCTCCCCTCTGTGATTTGGGTAGTGTGCTCAAATATGTTCAACTAGTGTGCAAGACTGAGAAATCTTCAATCACTACAAGGAAAAATAAGGCAATATATCATATATCAAAATGTGATACATCACCTTGGCTAGGCTACAGTGTCCATTTCTTTGATTGGATCCTAGCCTACATATTTCAGTGCTTTACAGCCACAATTGACATCTACAAGAAATTGACATTAAAGATTAACTTCAATAATGTAGGTATATATTATCCAACCAATTGAGAGCCTTAAGAGTAGAAATTGAAATTACCAGGAACAGAAGGAATTGGGTATCAGGACAGTAACAGAGAACTTTGACTTTCCAGCCTGAAAAGCCACTCTACAAATTTCTGGCTCTAGGTTTGAAAATCAACCTTAGACTGAGCTTTCAGCTCTCTGGTCCACTCTGTAGCTTGCAGGCTTGCCAGTTTTCATAATCACATGAGACATGCCTTCAAAAACATCAATGTGTATCTATTTATAAGGTGCACGCGCGCGCACACACACACACACATCTTCTTGACTCTTTTTTTCTAAAGAACCAAATGAAGCAATTAGAAGAAAAGTAGAAGCTGTGATAAGAGCTGAAAGTGGAGATAAGAAACCAGAAAACTGAGTCATAAGCAGTAGCAGGGAAAGTGATTAGTGGAAATACACTTTTTTGGTGCTGAAATGTCAATACTTGAAGGTTTTTAGGTACCCAACGTTTGTAAATCAACGTAGCACATCTTGGGACCTACGAGATATTTCATAGGGGCTGCTAAATGAACAAACAGGTATGTTTATGAGTGAAATGCACAATACTTGCCTTCTCTTCAAGCAACTTGATAGTTGAAAATACCAGGAATCAGCATTCGGGAATAATATTAATCCTGAAACAAATTAGTTGTCAACTAGGGTAACTGTTCTTTATTCCTTTCCCAGTCATTAAAACATCAAAATGACCAAATTGTACCAGGGTAAAGTAAAAGAGTTTTACTTTCACAGAAACTTTTACAGAAATTCCATCCTGTTAAGTGTAGTAGCATTCTCAGCACAGGAATGGCGCTGACAAAGGTCCAGTGGTGGCCCACTAGTGCCAGCTTGCTTAGCTTCCTGTGATATCACCATGGAAGCTGTCAAGAGCCTGTGGCACTTGTTTGCTACTCACATCATCCTTCTAGTAACATCTGCTCACTGGGCTAAGGATCAATTATCTGCATAAAAGAGAAACTGCTGCCAGTCCCCAAGGCAAAAATCCTGAATGTTTAGGCCAGCT
The DNA here is from genome assembly GCF_034190915.1 of Cavia porcellus. NCBI lineage: Eukaryota > Metazoa > Chordata > Mammalia > Rodentia > Caviidae > Cavia > Cavia porcellus. The sequence goes on from NW_026947484.1 coordinate 83,818,184, forward strand.
TTGAACCACATCCCAGAAGCTGGGTTTTAGCCTCTAGACATTATTTAATATTGGTCAAAGAGTTTTGCTCCACCTCTCTGGGTCTGTGCAAGAACACTGACCTCAAAGTAAATGACAAGACCACATCGTAGCTTTTAAAGGAGTTTGGTCATAGTCATGAATGGCTGGCTGTGCTGTCTGCTATGTACCATCATCATGGTAGATGTTGGGATCCAACTTTTACCCATGAGCCTTTTGTGGCTCACTATGGTACCCAAATTATCTTTAAACTTTCAAGTTCCAAAAGTTTATTGAACACATACTATGTTAAGGATTTTTTTTATTGAGGGAGAGGAATCTAAACTGAAGAATGCCTCTTCAGAAGCTAATACACATCTTGTTACAGTGTAAAGATAAGGTAACAAAACAGAATAATACATACTAATTCATACAATTTAGGGGGACAAAGAAGCCAAACATTTTTTAATGAGACTGGTGTAACCAAAACCAATGTAAGAAGTAATTTGGCAGAGAAATACTATATATGACTAAAACCCCAAAAGACATTCTTTGAGAAATTCTGAAATTAAGCTTAGAAATATATTGTTTCCCCTGAGAATTTTCCATCTATCAGTACTTTCCAAGCTTCATCCTTGAATACTAGGCTTCTACAAAAGATTAATAGTAGTCTGGGGACCATATGGATTCCAAGGTCAAATAAATTTGAGATTAAGAAAAACTATGTATTCATGTCCTCCTTTCCCTTCACCAAGATATTTCAAATCAATTTTAGGTATCTAGGCATTTTTAAAAGTTGTGGAGGAGTGAAGTGTTGACATGTGAAAGATTCTAAGATGTCCACCAGAAAAGAATTCTGATTAGGAAATATTTAAGTGGAGACTCAGGATGACTTTATGGCGGTATCTAAAGATGAACCCTAAGGAAAAGAAACTTTTCTGTTGGCAGAGCGTCTTCTTGTGTCATGCTCTCTGGCCACATGCTTTCTTTGCCTTGATAACTTTCCTTCCTAGGAGAAGCTCCCTCTCCCCATCCACCTCAGCACCGCCCAGCTGAGGTGTTTATGAAATTATTTTGAGGTCTGGAGAATTCATGTCTGATAATTTAAAATAATTCCTCTGCCACTGCTGTATGCCTCCAGCAACAACAACTCAGGATTGCTTAGTAAGAATCCGACCCAAGCTGAGAAATGGTGTGTTTTCTGCTGATGGAGTTCCTAAATGGGAAAATACAGTTATATGGAGCATTTATGGCTTCGTCAGGTTAATTAAGAAATGCGCAAGGTTGCCAGTAGTGTTCATGAGGATGAAACCACAAGATTGCAAGCAATCTGAGAGGTTGGAGATCACCCAGTGAGAAGGCAAGAGAGAGGAGAGGACATCTAGCTTAACTATTAAAATGTAGGTCTTATGTTGTCTTTCTCCTGGGAAATAAATGGAGAGATAGGAAGGAAAGGAGAGAAAAAATTTTCTTCCTTATTTGCCTACTGATCTTTAGAATGGAGACTCTGTATGGTCTAAGATCACAAAACCTCTTTTATCTCCACCCTTTCTTTCTGATCTCTCTCTGATCCCTGTATACATATATACTTCACTTATAGTCTGGCTTTACCCTGAACTTCTAGAAATTCTCTTATTTTAAAAAAATCAGCTTTTTGTTATCTCACTCAGCTCTGCCTTTAGACAAAAAAAATCTTTGTATCCCAAAACAGAAGCCAAATGAACATTCAACTTATTGCCATCAATAGTTAAAAATATTGAAGTATTTTAAAGGGTTTTCCAAAGTTTTTCAATAACTCAGTTATTGAAAACTACATTTCCATCTATCAGTATTTTCCAAGCTTCACACCCCCTAAGGTTTATCTTTAGATGCCTCCATAAAGTTGTCCTGACTCTCCATTTAAATATTTCCTAATCAGAATGCTTTTCTGATTTTTTAACATGTTCACTGAATTTTTAACATGTTAATATTTCACTCCTCCACAACTTTTAAACTATATTTTCAGTTTATTATTTAGTTCCAAACAGTTCTCTGCCTTCTCCCCAAAATGCCCTCTCACCACCCTCCAGATTCCTAAAGAGATTTGGCAACTGCACAGTGATGATGGGAAGGGCTTTGATCTGATTCTTGGTCTCTTTTCCTCTCAGTTACTGAAAGAGTTCCGCATGTTTCTGTCCTGGGAATGCCCAGCACTTGCCCTGGAGGGACTGGATTGATTGCATGTGCTCTCCCTATACTCGCTCCATCTCCTGATATTGGCAATCTCCAGTAAATCGTCCCATAACCCTATTCTGCCCCCATCTTCTGTTGTCTTCTCAAGTGTTTTCGTGTGCAGAGTGGTGTAGTCCAGCCAAGGAAAACCCCGAGTAAGCGTTCAGCCTTCTCACCAAAACCTGGTTTTCACCTGGGTACAGTAAAGCTGTGTGTCTCTTAACAGGAAAGAAATGGAAAATGATGGCCATAAGCTCAACTGATGCTAGGATACACTTGTCACCGTCTCCACTGGTCCCTGTTATCTCCATGCAGTGATGCTGGCCCTTTATGCTGACTTCAGCTCTTGCCGGGGGAAAAAAATGAGACTCAAACATTTCATAAGAGAAGCCAGGTACTGATCTCTGTTCTTTAGAAGTACTCAAATCTTGGGCATCCTCTACAATTCTCCATTTCCTTTATTTGGATGGAAAAGGACTAATAAGCAACACTTATCCTGTGTAGCCTCTTCTGTAGGTTTTCTGGTGTAAAAAGGAAATACTGTCGTCCTAAGTATTTCTGAATAAATTCTGATGCATACAGGTTGGTGCCTTTTGAACTTAGAAACTGAGAATGTGGCTTTTCCTGAGGGCCACCTCTAATGAGAAGGTGTACCATGCTGACCTGTCTGGTGGGCAAAGGCTGTCACCATTGAGTCAGCACAGCTGACACAGCAGTATACATTTAAACTATTTTTAGAATAGCTGCACATGTTTATGGGGTGTGTTATGGTAAATCAATACATGCATGCATCTCCAGCAGTGGAACGACTGAATCCTGTAAGTAACTCTGTTCAGTTTTCAAGGCATTTCTGTTTTGTTTTCTATAATGGTTGTTCTAATTTACATTCCCCCAGAAAGTATGCGTTCCTCACCTCTGAATCTCCATCAGAAATTATTTTTGTGTTTTTATAGTAACTTTTCTAACTGAGGTGAGATGGTATCTAATTTGGTTTGATTTGCATTTCCCTGACTTAGAAATAGAGCATCTTTTCGTCTGCAGTGCTTAGCATGCACTTAGTCTGCAGTATTTGCATGCCTTCTTCTGAAGAGCGCCTGTCTAGGTCTGTAGCCCATCTCTAACTGGGTTATTTGGGTTTTGTTTGTGCTTATCATGTTTAAACACACACTAACTGTCCATATTAGTGGGGAGGGAGCCAAGCTTAAATCTTCTTTGTGTGCATATCCAGTATTTCTAGCGCCTCTTGATGAAAACATTGTTTTTTTTTCTACAGTATATATTTCTGGCACCTTTTTCAAGAAGTGGTTGTAGAAATATTGATTTATTTTTTAACTTTTTTTTCATGAGTAATCATTTGCCTTAATCAATGATTACACTTGGCATGAGGGCAACACATTTTAATTATTTTTGTTCCTCTCCCATTTCCTCCCTTGCCTTCCTTCCAACTCTTAATTCACTCATAATCTTATAAAAGTTTATCTTCCTGTTTCCTATTATCTAAGTATTATTTTGCTTTTTATTTATATTTCAACCTCTCATATAAGAGAAACTATGTGATATTTAAACTTGTGTGTCTGATTTATTTCACATTAACATGATTTCAAAGTGCATCCATTTTGAGTAACAATAATAAAACACGAGGCATTTATTTTTGCAGGATCTGTTCTTTTCCTTTAATCTATATTTATACCAATACCATGACACTTGGTTACTGTACCGTGTGGTCTGTCTTAAACTTGGGTATTTTGGTGCCTCAAACTTTTTTCACTTTTTTTCCTCAAGATTTCTTTGTTTATTCAGAGTGTGGTATGTTTGCATGTGAGTTTTAGGATTTTTTTCTGGTTCCTTGGAGAACATCATTGATGCTTTCATGGACTCCATGGATTACTCTGGATAGTATGGATGTTTCAATATTAATTACTCCCACACCTGAACATAGGAGATCTTTCTAACTTCAGTGTTTTCTTCAATTTCTTCCATCGGTGTTTTGTATTTTTCATTATATAGCTGCTATGCTTCCTTGGGTAAGTCAGTCTCTTGAGTTGTTTTAGTTTTTGTTTCTTTGTGGCAAATGTGATTGGGATCATGTATACTTTCTTTCTTTCTTAGCAAATTTGGTAATTATGTTTGGAAAAGCTATTGATTTTTAATGTTGATTTTATATCCTGCTAACTTTATGAATTTATGAGTTCTGGTATAGTCTAAGTTTTTCTATGTATAAAACCATATTTTCAAGCAAGGCAATTTGATCTCCTTTCTTACACATCCTTTACTTTTTTCTCTTACTCAAGTGCTCTGGCTAAAACTTTTAGTACTATACTGAAGAAAAAATTATGAAAGCAAATACATTTGTCTTTTTTTCATCTTAGAAGAAATATTTTCAATTTTTCCTCATGAGTATGAAATTGGCTGCATATCTGTCATATGTAATCTTTATAATTCTGGGTATTAATCTTCTAATTTGTTCATCATGAAGATTGGTCTTACCAAATGATTTTCCTACACCTATTGAGATATTAGTTTTATCCTCCTTTTGTTGATCTGATGTATAGTATTTATTGATTTATGCATGTAAAATCATCCTTGCATACCTGAAATGAAAATCCCTTAATCATAATATGTGATCACCTTGATGTGGTGTTGAACTTTTATTTGCTAGTATTTAATTCATTGGGGATGTTTGCATCTGCATTATTCAGGGGTAGTAATCATAGTATGTGATAACCTTGATGTGCTGTTGAACTTTTATTTGCTAGTATTTAATTCATTGAGGATCTTTGCATCTGCTCAGGGGTAGTGTCTATACTTTTGGTGGTTGTTGATATTATTGTGAATCTGCCAGGTTTTGGTAGTAGGGTAATGTTGCCCTTATTGTGGGAGACAACTCCAGTGACTCGCTTTGAATCCAAAACAATTGCTGTGATTTTGCAGATTTCTCTGCACAAACCATCAAATCACAAAGAGCGTGGGGGGAAATAATTCAAGCTTTGAAAGATAATAATCTCCAGCCAAGATTGAGATATCCTGCACAACTGTCCCTGGAAATTGATGGAAAAACAAGGTGCTTCCAGGATAAAGAGGAACTGGGGGAATTTGCAACCACCAATTCAACTCTACAGAGAGTATTGCAGGATATTCTAAAAAAAAGAAAAATACAAAGAATCCAGAAATAGTGGCGGGGAGGCCACAATGAATGGAGCAGAGAACAAAATGAAGAAGACAAACTGACAGCTACTGACAGAAAAAGAGCTCAACAGAAATGAGGCAGAGAAGATTGGATGATAGGAATTAGCTATTTTGGAGAAAATGACATCTTAATAGGTAAAACTGATTTAGTATCATCTTGTTTTGAAGTCTCATCTAGCTTTTGTTCTTCTGTCCCCAATGATCTAAATAGGTTGTATCTTATTGGATTTTATTATGTACGATAGTATAAGCAAAAACCTTTTAAAGACAAGGAGATTATACAGAAACCATTGTTCATTTTCTGTTAGTCGATTCTAAATACTCTGTAATGCTGTCATTTTCTTAAATGGTCTTACATTGTTTCGATATACTTAATGCTACAGTATACGAAGTTGTACTCAAGGATTTCAAGGAAAGAGACAATATGGTAACTACTTTTGGGTCGGGATTATCTGGTGGTGAAACACTATTCTGCTTAAATGGTTATGTTTTGATCTGCGCTGTTTTGCTGTTATGCCCTCTTTTTTCTCAATCTCCACTCCATTATTTACTTTTTTATTTTTATCCATTTAATTAAAGGGAAAAAATAGCAGGATATAATATAGTAACCCACTTTGACTTTCTATTATCTCGATTTGAAGCCCTGTATTACTCTCACCATCTTGTTTTTGACTGATGTTCCCCTATTCTGTTTTGCTGGATAGTATCAGGTTCGAAAGTTTAGGCATCAGCTGAAAAGATAATGAGATTCATTATAACGCCCATTCTCGTTGACTTTTATCACTTTTGAAGACCTACAATGTCTCCAATGTTTTGGTTTTGTCGGTTTTGTTCTTTACTATTCTGTTCAATTGTATTATAACTAATGATATAGGCAATTCTATTAGAGATAGCGGGAGGCATTATGGTAACCATTGATGATCACCTTGTATTATGTTTTTATATTATCTATTATGTCCACCCTTTTGACTTGACCGATTCTGTCCTGTTATGTCTCATTTGGTTTTACTCTCTTCCAAAAAAGCAATAAGAACCGTGGGAGCAATGAAACCCAAAATGTGTAATAGTCATTGTACAAAAGAGAGGAAAAGAAAGTGCTCTAAACTATATAACTGCATGTATATTTAAGTGTATAAGATAGAAAATGATATCACAGAGTTTTATTGGATTATTGAACAGAACTGTTTGCAGTATCATTGTTGGAATGTCCACTTTACAAGCTTTAATTTTGTGACTTGAACAATTATTTCTAAGTTGACAATATGTAATCCATTAACTAGTGATTTCCTACTGTTCATTTTTTTCCTGTAAATCTGTATAACTTGTACCCTTTCTCTGCTTTTTTTTTTCTTTTCTCCTTAAATAAAATAAAAAAAAATTGCTGTGATTTTGATTACTTGGAGACTCATTTCCTTATACTGATATGTGAAAGGCTGGCTAGAGTATTTTCTTCTCTCTTCAATTGGCTCTGAGCATTGTAAATAAGGCTAGCCAAGGTGCTAATATGCAAAGTCTATAGCCATCAGACAGTCCTGTTTCCTCCCATGGTACTCTCCACAATATAGGATTGAGCTCTGAGATGTTAGAGCAAACAGCTCATGGAATGTCAGCTGGGTAGGAGCCTCAATATAAGAGGCAATGGCTCCTCAGGGCACAAGAGTTTGCATCAGAAACTGACATGATAGACCCCCAAAACAATTCCACTGCTGCCTTACATGGGCTATGTAAATTGATCCTTCTGCATATCTTTATCTCTGCAAATTACAGAGATGCCATTCTTACACCTGGCCAGCCAGCTCAAGTTACTCAGTAATCCCTGACATCCCCACTATCACTCATCCCTGAGCCACCCTGCTTTCTTCATAAGATAATAAATGCTGGGAGAGGCCTAGGATCCAGGCCTTTGTCTGCATGTCCTCACGAGGATTGGACTTAGGACCCCTTGGCTGCCCTTAACTTGGAACGTGTCTTGGTGTCTTTACTCTTGCTGTGGGTTGGATTGGTGATGGTAGATTGGAATTAACCTGCTGGGATTCCAATAACCTCGATGGGATTATAAATATAACCTTTGGATTGTGAGGAAAACTAGAAAGAGGATTACAATATTTGGGTGACTGAACTTGATATTTGGGTTTACAATACTTATAAAATGTGCTTAGAAAGGATTCGTTTCTTTAAATGTCATGGCATAGTTTGAGAATCATTCTGTTGAATCTTTAAAAGTTTGATAAAATTTAGCAGTGGATTTATCCAATTCTAGGCTTTTCTTTGTTGGGAGACTTTATGTTACTGTTTCAGTCTCATTACTTATGTTTGACCTACTTAGGGTTTTATGTCCTCTTGGTATAATTTTCTCAAATCTTGTATGTCTAACTATTTGTCCATTTTCTCTATTATTTTCCACTTTGTTAGCATATGGCTTTTTCAAATAATACATAATGATCCTTTGAATTCTGTCATATTGTTCATAACATTTTCTTTTTAACCTCTAAGATTTTATTTGAGCCTTCTCTACCATTGTCTTGGTTAGTTTAGCCAAAAAAAATCATCAGTTTTGTTGATCTTTTTAATGAACCTGCTTTTGGTTTCATTGGTCTTTTGGAATCATTTATTCGTGCAATAAACTTTGCTCTTTCCTTCTATTAATTTTGGATCTGGTTTCCACTATTCTGCTTTTCTTTTTTAAAACTTTTATTAGTATCTTTTTGCAGGATATAATGTATTTATTCACTGGAGAGAGTCAGTACCTGTACATAATACATCCTAATTCTTTTTTCACCCCTTCCCCCTTTCCCTCACCTCTCTCTCCATCTCTTGGTCCCCTTCCTATTGGCCAAATATTATCTCAATGTATCTTATTACCTATCTTTTATTATTTTGAAAGAATTTTTTATTTTAAAAATGAAAAAATACAGAATTTCAAAACAAAATAATAGAAGATTAACAATGGTTAATATAGTGCATAATGTTATCTTCAAAGTAGTTCCTCAGATGACAAGATATGACATGAAAAAATGATCAAATAATGAAAGCACAAGCTATTCTTTTTGATGAACTGATAGAGATTAGTAGTATAATTATCTGTCTTGTATATATACTCTTATCTTTTATTTTGTCATGTAAATTATTTATATTTTGAATTTCTCATGTAACAGAAACCATGCAATATTTAAATGTCTGTGCTTGATATTTTTAATTAACATTATGGTCCTGAAGGACGTGTATTTTCATATAAATCATTCAAATTTATCTTACTGAATGGCATATCAGTATTTCATTGTGTATACACACACATCTTATCAATTCATCTGTTGATCTATATATCGGCCACTTCAAAGATTTAACTATTATAAGTTGTGCTGCTATAAATATTGGTATGCATCTATCACCATAATATCTAGAAGCAGAATAGCTATGTTGAATGGAATTTCTAGTTTTAGCTTTTTAAGGAATCGCCACATTGCTTTCCATAGTGGTTGAACTAGTTTACTTTCCCACGGACAATGCAGAAGGGCTTTTTCCCTGCAGCCTTGCCGGCATTTGCTGTTATTTATTACCTTGATGGTATCCATTCTCATGCCGTAAAATGAAACCTCAGAATTGTTTTAATTTGCCATTTCTCAGGATTTTGAACATTTCTTCCTGTATTTATAGGCCATTTCTTCTAAGAAGTATTCATTCATTTCAGTTGCCTGTTTTTTATTGGATCTTTTATTATGAGGTGTCTAATAGTTTGAGTTTTTTATTTGTTAGAGATACTAGTCTTCTGTCTGGGCAATAGTGAGTGAAAAATTTTCCAATTTTGTATGTTGTCTCTTTTGTATGTTACTCTGTTGCTTGTTTTCTTTGCAAAATTTTTAAATTTGATATGACCATATTTGTTGATTTTGTGTTTCTTTGTTTGTTTTGAGACAGGGTCTTGCTGTGTAGCTCAGGTTGCCCTGCACTATGTAGCCCAGGCTGGACTCAAACTCATGGCAATCATCCTGCCTCAGCCTCCCAAGTACTGGGATTACAGGCAGGAACCCTCACGTCTGGCTCTCACTTGTTGAGTCATAAAGTTTTTTTTTGTTTGTTTGTTTGTTTTGGTAATTGAGTTCTGTTCAGGAAGTCCATGCCTATGACTATGATTCCAACAGTTTTACCCATTTTATCTTCCAGAGATTATTTCTTCATTTAATATTTAGGTGTTTGATCCATTTTCACTTTATGGCAAATTTTAGATTCAATCTTCTGGATATATTCAGCCAAGTTTCCCAGCACCATTCTTTAAAGAGGCTATCTTTCTTCCAACATATGCTTTTGGCCTTCTTGTCAAAGAACAAACAGCTTCATGTGTTTAGAGTTGTTTCTGCAACCTCCATTCTGACCTATTGATTCACATGTCTTTTCTTGTGTCAGTACAAGGCTGTTTTTATCACTGTAGCTTTGTACTATAATTTGAAATCCAGGCTTAGGATACTGCTGGCTTTGATCTTATTGCCCAGGATTGTTTCTAATATCTTGGATCTCTTCTGATTCCATATCAATTTCAGGATTGCTTTCTCTAGTTGCATTTCTCTAGTGTTGGTTTAACTGAATTTGCCTTTAGTCTACATATCAATTTGGGTAATGTGGCCATTTTGACAATATTGATTCTGCCCATCCACAAATCCTACATATATTTCCAGTTTCAGACATCTTCAATATCCCTTTCTGGAGTATTGTAGAGATCCTTATAAAGTTCATTCGCTTACTTGGTTAGGGTAACTCTTAAATTACTGTGAATGCTATTTTTTTCTACTGTCTTACTTCATGGATTCATTTTGTATACAGGAACACTATCAATTCTATATGTTGATTTTATATGCTGAATTTATCTATTCTCACAGGTTTTGATGGAATTTTTGGGGTTGTCTATGTAAAGAATCATTTGATCTGTGAAGGACAGTCTGATGTCTTACTTTCTTATATGTATCCTTTCTATTTCTTTCTCCTGCCTAATTGTTCTGGATACAGTTTCAAGTTCTGTGTGGAACGGAAGTGGTGATAGTGCACATCTTTGTCTTTTCTCTGATTTTGGAGGAAAAGCTCTCCTCATGTAATATGTTAGCAGTAGGTTCATCCTAAAGACTTTGTCAGATCTATACAAAGTCCTTGCATATCTAGTTTCTTCACAACTTTTAACAATAATTGGTGCCAAAGTCTATCAAAGCCTTTTCTCTATTTCTTGAAATGATCATGTGATTTTTGTCTTTCTGTTTATGTGATGATGTATTTATTGATTTGCTTATATTGAACCTTTCTTGTATCCCTGGGATGAAGCCACTGATCATTTTCTATGTTCTTTGAGAAGCATCATTAGATTGATCATTTGAGTTTTTAATGTAGGTAGGCACTCATTGCTATATTCTTCCCTCCTGATCCTGCTATTGCTCACATCATAGGATTTTATAAGTTGTATTTACATTTTCATTTGAAGGAATCTTTAAATTTCCCTTCTGACCTCCTCAGTAACTAACTGTTCAATAGTACAGTGTCAATTTTCATGTTTTTATTTTTAAGGTTTCTCTTGTTAAATTCAGATTTAATTCCCTTGTCATAAGAAAGGATATAGAATAAGATTTCATTTTTCCTTTTAAAATTGTTAAGGCTTTTTGTGGCCTAATATATGACCTACTCGTGTGCAGATTGTATTCACTGACAAAAGTATATTTGGCTGTAATTAGATGGAATATTCTGTAAGCATCTGTTAAATCCACTTTATCTAGTTTCAAACTAATGTTTCTGCTGGTTTTTTGTCTGAATGATGGAAAGCCATTGATGGGATTTGAAATACCCCAGTATTATTATATTGGAGACTAACTTTCCCTTTAAATTCAGTGGTGCTTGTTCTGTAAAATTGAATGCAAATATTAGTTTCATATATATTTATAGTTGTTGTACTTTGACTAATTCATTCCTTGATCATTGATCATGCTTTGGTCTATTCTTACAGATTTTGTCTTACTCTATTTTGTCAGGTGTGACCATGGCTACCCCAGCCCACCTTAGTATTTCACTGTTTTGGATTACCACCCCATCCTTTCACTTTCAGTCTGTGTATGTCTTTGTTATTAAAGTGGGTTTTATTCACATTTACAGTTTGATGTATTTAGGTATTGATAATGTTTGATTCTTTTCTATTTCTCTCTTGTATATATCCTTCTAGGAAAATTTATACTTTCCTATGCTGTTATAATTGTAGTAATCTTCCTTCCACTTCTGGATATAGAGTTCCCTTAAATATCTTTTCTAAGAATGATTAGCTAGCCATAAATTTCAGTTCTTACCTATCTTGGAAGGTTTTTATTTCTCTATCATTTCTGAGTAGTAGTTTAACATCTACAGTAATCTCAATTAGCAGTTTTTTGTCTGTTTGTATTTTTCAGGATGGAAAATATTTCATTCTTTGTTCTCTGTGCCTGTATGGTATCCGCCATTATTCCAGTAGGTTTGATTTTAAGTTGTGATTTGGCATTTTTTCTGCAGCAGAATTAAAACATTTTGCACTTTTTAAGATGTTAATAAAATATATACTGGTGAGGAGTTTTTCTGTTGATGCCTTTATGCAGTTCTATATGCTTCCTGTACATGGATGTTTATGTGGTTCTCAAGACTAGGAAAGAATGCTGCTATTATTTCTTGGAATATTTTTACATCCTTAGCTTTTATTTTCTGCTTGTAAGGTACGGCAGTGATATGGATGTTTGATTGGTTTATGTTGTCCCAAATGTTTGGGATGCGCCTTCATTCTTTTATGTATTTTTTTACGTTTGCCTGTCCAAGCTTGATATTTTGAATGACTTGTATTCACTGAGATATTCTTTTTCTCCCATTTGATGTACTCTGTTGTCAAGGGTTTCAAAAGAATATTTTTTTTAAGTTTAACATGTTTATTTTTTCCTCCTAGATCTCCACGGTTAAATTTTGTACCTATATTTCCCTTCAAAATATGATGTAATATAAATTACATGCTTTTATCTCTACAGTAATAGAATATAAATTTCTTGACTATCATCTGATACTTCAATGTTTTATACTGTCAAAATATGCCAATTAATTTTTTAAAGAGGAAAAAACAGAAAAATCAAGAAGCAAACAAACAATAACAAAAGCAAAATGATAACAGCAAAAAAAAAAACAATGGCAATACAGGATTTCAAAACAAGATGATAGGAATTTTAACAGTGGTTGTTATATTGCGTATTGTCATCCTCAAAATAATTGCTCCGGCTCCAGATACGAGCATGCAAGACTGATGAAACAATGCTTAAAAGAATCAACAACATCAAAAGACATCACCAACAGAGTGAAAAGAAAAGATTGAGAAAAGATTTTTGCCAACTGTCCCTCAGACAAAGGACTTTTATCTAGAATGTATGAAGAACTGAAAAAAATTTGGCCTCCCACATTTAAAGAACCAGTCCAAAAATGGTCATCTGAGATGAAAACAAAACCCTTAGATGAAGAAATACAAAAGGCAAATAATTATATTAAAAAAGCTCAACATCATTGGTCATTGAAGAAATGCAAATTAAAACAACACTGAGATATCATCTCACTCAAGAAAGAATGGCTAACATCAAGAAATTAACCAAAATCTAAAGAATATTTATGTGACACACTGAGCTCTTCATTACAAACTTTGCTTTAAGACCTCTCTTTTCTGAATTTCCCAGTTCATATAATATATTGTCCTATTTTCTTTTTTCTTTTTTTTTTTTACTAGTATTAGGGATTGAACTCACAACCACGTGCTTGCAAGGCAGGTGCTTATGTCGCTGAGCTAAATCCCCAGCCCCTGTGTCCTATTTTCTTTTATGTTGTTACATTCTTTAGTTTTCATCAAGCTTTAAAAATATTGTTTTGTATTCTTATCATTCATTACATTTCTTTGGATTTCTGGTACTAAAGAGTCAGTGTCTTATGAAAATGGCATTATCGTTTTGTTTTTTCCACATTTCTTATGTTTGTATGTTAAGATTTGCATCTGGTAGGATAGAGTTCTCTGTTTTACAATGGCCTCTTTTTAAGTTGATTTCTCCTAAAGATGTGTCTTAAAAAATAATAGTTTGTTATGCAATGTTGGCTTGTTTCCAGCTAAGTATTGTAGTGTAGACTTCATGTAGCTTCTTTGACTGTGATTAGTAAGTAGGGGTATAACATATGTCTCATTGGATTTGGAGACCTCTTGTCCCTATGGGTCCAGTGGAAACAGTCTATCTGCAACCCAGTGTAGTGCAGACATCAGAGTGTTTGGAGAGCACATACTCATATAATGGAAGAGGTGGCTCCTATCAGGTGATGAAAGTTTCCTTAGACAACACTGGTATTGGTCTGTTATTTACATGCATTTCTGGCACTGGCTATACCACTACTGGTAAGTGATCTGAAGCATTTTTCCTCTCATCAGAGAGTATTGAAGATGTTTAGGCTTCATAGGAATAAATATTGAGAAAAACTGTGACATTCATTTTCAGTCCTGCCTAGCATATGATAATACAGACAGCATGCCAAGCTGCGATTGGGAACCATGTACGTACAGTGGCAGCGAAGTTGTACTGGTCCTCTGTGCTACTATTGTAGGGGTGTCTGCACAGGAACAAGACCTCAGGCCCCTGAACCCATGCACTCCTATGAGTGTGGTCATAACTGGGATTTTTCTCCTCCCTACTCTTTCAGTTTCAGTACCTTCCAAGGAATAATTAGGAGTGAGTTATGGCTAGAGCTGTGCAAAATGACTCTTAAGGCCTCACTTGGATGTGTGTGCCTAGAGACAGGGTGATGGCTGTGACTTTTCTACTGAACTCCCTCAGCTGAAATGCCTGAATGAACAAGTGATACTGGAATACAGGATGCAAAACGCTAAGTTTCTTTTTGGATTTCTTTGGGTCATGTGTCCTGAAGACAGGGTGACAGCCAGAGAAAGGCATCAAGGTTTAAGACCACCTCTGCACACTGCTATGAGCAGGTCAGCAGTGGGACCTCAGGGTTCTTGCCTTGTTCTGTTAGTGACAGGTACCCATGTGCAGCACTAAGGAGAGGCCTGAGGGAACTATTTTGGTGCCTTCCTCTGGTCCCAACACCACTGTGAATCTATACACCCCTGATCTCAGTGGACAGGCTCCCTACTCGCCTAGTTCTGGAGGGTGGCATCCTTCATTCCCCTCTTTGTGACTGTATTCATCCTCTACAGTGCATAGCATTTAGCAAATTTGAGGGAGAGTCACTCTGCTGAGTCAAGTTTGTCTCAGGAGGAAGGAGATTCCTGCTGAGTCTGTGCAGTGGGATGTCTGTGGGGTCCCCCCAAGCAGCCCAAATTTAGAGAATAGGTCCTTCCTCAAAGGACCTCTGATTCTACAGCAACCTGGGATTTCCCCGAGAGATTAGGTAAAAACCTCTTCCAAAGCAAGGCAGATTTCAGGCTGCTTATGCAATTAGGCTGCGAATCTGTGAAAGTTATGGAATTTTCCAATAGTGGGATTTCCAGTTTCTGTACTTCTAAAGCTACTTGGGACTCACTCTATCACTCTTAAGGCAAAAAGAGGAAATAGCTTTTCCCCAGCTGTGAGCCTAGGGTGACATGTGCTGGACTAATTTGTTTTTTTTTTACTATGTCATTGTTTCAAGTTTGTAACAGTCTACGGATCACTGAAACAAAATATCTGACAACCACTGCTTAAAAGAGGGTGGATTTATTTAGCTACTGGTTTCGAAAGATTCAGTCCATAGTTGTAGGGCTGTATAGCAGAAATGGCATTATACATAGACTTAGTGGAAGAAATGTGCTTAGCCTGTGGCAGCCACAAAGGTTGGAATGAACACTAGAAAGGAAAATTCAAGGTCACACCCTCATGACCTACCCAGATACACCAGAAATGAGCTTTACTAACATATTAGATGTTAATTAATCTAGTCAAATTGATAATTGTAATTAATGATCACAAAATCTCTGAGTCTTACAAAGTTCCCTTTTCTCTCTAGTTGATTTTCAGTGTTCTTTCATGATCATCCACTACAAAATACAATTTTACATCTGTTCTTTAGTCCTTTGTGGAGGACAATGTGAGTGCGGTGTGCTTTCTTCCACCATTTGGACTCCCCGGTTTCAGCATATTCAGGTTTTCAAGTTCTTCATGTATTCTGAATATTAACTTCTTATCAGATGAGTAGTTTGCAGACATCATCCCTTAATGATGCCCTTCCTTGTATAGAATCTTAGTTTCATATGATTCTGTTGGTCAATTTTTGCTTTTGTCACTTGTGCCTTTGGGTCCCAGCTAAAAAACCTATTTCACACACCAGTGTCTTAAAATATCACCTCCATGTTTTCTTGTAATAATTTCATGGTTTCAGGTTTTACATTTATATTATTCATCTATTTTTAGTTGATTTTCATATTTAATGGGAGAAGAGATCTAATTTCACTCTCCTGTATATATATACATGCAATTTTACTCTCACTATTTATTCAAGAGATTATCTTTTCTTCACTGTATTTTCTTGGAACTTTGTCAAAAACATTTTGACCAGGTATTTGTTTATGTTTTCTATATTCTTTTCCATTGGTCTATATGTCCATTTTTATGCCAGTACTATGCTGTTTGGAGTATTATTTGTAGGACTTTCTCTGTTTTGTGAAATGGTCATATGTATTTTGATGGGAATTTCAGGAAATTTTTAATACTATGGTCAATTTAATAATATTCTTACAATCCACGAACATGACATTTAGTTCCTTTTGTGTGTGTGTCATCTGTAATTTCTTTCATAAGTGTGTGATAATTTTCTCTGCAGATGTTTTTCATTTCCTTGCTTATAGTTATTCCTAAATATTTTTGTAGCATTTGTAAATGGATTTTTTTCTTTTTAAGAATGTTAATTATTGGTGTATAAAATAGTACTTTTAATATTGACAGTATCCTGCAAAATTACTGTTAGCAGTTATAATAGCTTTTTTACTGGAGAATTCATACATTTATGTGTAAAAAAATCATATCATCTGAAAACATGAATAACTGCTTTCCAATTTGAGGGTGCTCTTTATTATTCCTGGTCTTAGAGGAAATGCCTTCAGCATTTTCCCATTCAATAAGGTTTTTGTTGTGGATTTTCCCAGATTGTTTTATGATGTTAAGTTATGCTCCTTCTATACCAAATTTACAGAGTGTTTTTATCATAAAACAATAATAATTTTTTATAATAGTTAATACATTGTGTCTTGTCTTTACAATTTTTCAGAGTACAAGACATAGGCATGACATCTTGTCCAAACAATATTAGCACAAAATTTTCTTTTCAAGGAAGTAAGAGAAGCTAGCCATATAACTACTTAACTATCTTCTGTATACATATATTTTTCTTTTCCTTTTCCCATTTCCTCCATCACATTTTGTATTTTATTTGAACAGTTTCTTCCTAATTCACAGTATCTATTGTACATTTTCATCCTATTTACCTGCTCAGTTTTTCACACTAGTGAAACAATATGATGTTTACACATAGTGGTCTTATAATAGGCATGGTCTGATTAATTTCACTTATGAAAATAGTTTTATCCATTTATGTATAAAATTCTCGAGTTTATCTTTGTGGCTGAGTAGTATTCCATTATGTAAAAAAAAAAAACACATCTTTTTAAATCCTTTTCTTAACTGATGGGCACATGGGTTGTTTCCTAAATTTAGCTATTACAAATTGTGCTTCTATGAACATGGATGCACATATATTGCTGTGCTGTGATATTTTTAATTTTGCTGGGAAGACACCCACATGGGTATAGCTGGTTTTAATGGAACCTCTAATCTGAGTTGTTTTTAGGAATCTCCACAATGATTTCTACCTTGCACAAGTCTACATTCCCACCAATAATAGTGAAGCATTACTTTTTGCCCACAGCCCCTCCAGCATTTGTTTTTGGTTGATTTCTTGATAATAATTGTGCTTCCCTGGGTAAAATGGAATCTCAGTGCTGTTTTAATTTGTCTTGTTTTTCACCTGATTTTAATTCTTTGTATCTTCTTTCTTTACTTTGGTTAGTCTAGCTAAAGATTTCTTAATTTTTGTATTAGTCAGTGTTTTACTAGACAGAACAGATATAACACACGATATACAGATGTAAAAGAAACAAGGAGATTGGTTTATGATGGTCAGCCACAGAGTCAAATGAAGAAGCTTGCACACTGGCGGCCGAAGGATTCAATCCAAGGTCTGGAGTTCACCCTAGTGCCTTGTGCAAGTCTATACCAGCAGGCTGATGGGTCTGGGACAGAAGGCTGAAGGCTCCACGTTGAAAGGATGAAGAGTCTATGCCGGAAAACTAAAGAGTCTACACTGGAAGCAGGAGATGAGGTCCAAACCAATGGTGAAGACTGGAGATTCTCCAAGGAATGGAATGCATCGGTCTTTGCTCCTTCTTTTTATACCTCCGGGTGATGAGCTAACCTAGAATGGAGCTTCTTGTACATCCTTGGGTGTAAAGTTGCTAAACCCATTTTGTTAAACTTATAAATATCTCAAGTTGACACAATCAATCAACCACTACAATTTTTTAAACTTTAAAAAGTATTTTAGTGATGATTTGTGTATTTTTATTCTTGATTTTACTTCTTACTCTGTTCTTTATCAAGTCTTTCAGTATATTAATTTTGGATTTAGTTTGATCCTAACTTTCTAAATCCTTTGGATGCATTGTCATAGTCTTCATTTGACATTTTTTGTGTGCATTTATTGCTATAAATTCCTCAGTAGTGCTTTTGCTATCTACTACAGATTTGTTGTTTTATCATTTTCATTTGTTTCTGTCTTTTTAGTCCATCCAATCTATATTATGGTGCAACTTTTTGTCCTTTTTGATGTTTTGGTCAGAGTGATCTATCTATTGAGGAGATATTAAAATTTATTAATAAATTAGTGTCCATATCTTTTTTTCTAGTACTATTTTCTTTAACATTTTCTTTATATCTTTAAGTTCTCTTTTATTTGGTACATAATTTTTTTTTTTTTTTTTTGCAGTACCAGGGATTGAACTCACAACTCATGCTTGCCTGACAGGCACTTAGGCCACTGAGCTAAACCCCCAGTCTTGGTACATAAATATTTAAAATTGCTAAATCTTCTTAAATTGATTCTTTTAGTAATATATAACTACATTATTTTTCTCTTTTTTTTTACAGTTCTTGATGTAGTCTCCTTTAATCTATATCAGCACAAATACTCTTGCTAATATTTAGATTCCATTTGCATGATATACCATTTTCTATCTCCTTACTTTTAGCCTATTTATAGCTTTACCAATGAAGTGAGTTTCTTGTAGGCAGCATGTAGTTAGGTCTCTTGATTCTTTTTTATCCATTCAGCCAGTTTTTGTTTTTGAGTGATAAGTTTAGTGTATTGATACAAGTTTATTACTAATAGGTATCAATTTCCTCCTGTGATTTTGTCTTATATTTTTCCCTTTTTAACCTCTGATTTATTTTTGAAATACAGTAGTTTTCAGTCATTCCAAGCTATGATCTTATTTTGTGCAGCTATTTTTCTATTGAGTTTTGCACATTATGAATTTTTATGATGGTTAACATAATTTTGTTTCTAGTAGAGGACTGTTCTGAGATTGATGTATTTTTCTCAACTTCTTCTTGTCTGGTAAAGATAGTTTGCCTTCATTTCTAAAGAATAATCTTTCTGGATATAATATTTGGGTTGCATGTTTTGTTGTTGCTCCTGTTTCCAGTCAGCACGTTACACATATTATCCTACCCTCTTCTGTTCTGTAAAGTTCCTGCTGAGAAATCTCCTGGGAGCCTAGTGAGCATTCACTTTCACACAACCTTGATACTTTATGGTTTTAGGATTCTCTTTGTCTTGTATTCTTGGCATTTTAGTGGTAATATGCCTTGTGTTGAATCTTGTTGGGGTTCATGATCTGGATGTCCGTATGTCTTTGATGATGCAAGAAATATTCAGCTACCTTGTGAAATAAGTTTTCAGTGTCTTTCCCCCTTTACTTTACCTATAGATTTCAGATTATAGGATTATTTTTTCACCTAATAGTCTCCTGTACTTCTTAAAGACTTTCTTCATTCTTTTGTCTACGGTATTAATTCAAAAGATCTGTCCTCAAGCTCAGAAATTCTTTTAGTTGTTTTCATGTGTTGCTGAATCTCTTGATTCTATTTTTATTTAATTGCTTGAATAGCTTATCTCCAAGGTCTCTAAATGTCTCTGTTTAATGGTATCTTTATCTCTAATGAATTTGTATTTTACATCATATTTTATTATTATTATTATTGTACTGGGTTTTGAACTCATGACATCACACTTACCAGGTGAACACTATAGCCACTGAGCTAAATCTCTGGTTCTCATTTTCTAAATATTATCTATCTGTTTTCTCTTGCACCTCACTGTGTTAATACCTTAGGACTATTACTTTGAATTTGTTATAGATTTCCTTTAAGTTGGGATCTGTTTCTGAAGAATTATTATATTCCTTTGGAGAGATAGTATTTCATTTTATATCTCTTTTGTCCTAACATTGATGTCTTTGCATTTGATATAACATTTGACTTTTGCAATTTTATGAAGTAACTTTTGTAAAAAATGTTTTGTCAACTAGATAGAGTATAGGATGGCAGTCGGGAATATGATTTGGCTTTGGTTATAGGGTAGTTTAAAAGTGTAGTCTCTATGTGATTATCTTTTATTAGTGTCCTTGAATGCTCATCAAACTAGACTACAGTAGTTCATAAAGTTAGCTGTATGTCATTCCAGTGGAAAGTGCAGGCTTTCCAAGGTGTATTTTTTCAGAACTGCAAAGAAAAACCTATATGGAATTGGAGGATATGGAATCATTTTCCACAGTCTCAGAGATGTAAAATGTGGAAGAGACTCTTCATTCCTTCAGATCAATCATACAGATTGATCAGAGCAGACATTGATCCATGGTCATTAGCTACAGGATTTGAAAGAAATCTTCCACAGGACACTTATATTGAATGTGGGAGATTCCTGGGCCTGTGGCATCAGCAACCACAGTTTTAGATCCACAGAATGAAATGAAAATTTCTCCATGTCCCAGAGGATAAGGACAGTTGATGTTAGAGTCTATTTTATGGACTTGAGGTTTGGAGAAAAAAAAAGGGACTTTCTTTAGGTCTTATGGGGTGATTTTTTGGTTCTTATTGGTATGTGTAACAGTGTTACACACTTTCATGGAGTTGTGAGAGCCAGATAGTATATATTTTATATCCTAAGGACAAGCGCAATGGTACAAGGGCTTTCTGCTCAAGGAGCTATGGTCTCAAGTCTGTGAACTATTGAGGATACCTTTACTTAGGTTGTATAGAGCTTGTGAAGCTAATGTTTGGGCTTGTACCACTGTTATCCATATCTCTTGCAGTTGTAACACATGAAGGAGACCTTTCTGTTTCAACAAGTCAAGTGCAGGAGGTATTAGCCCTTGAAGGTTTGAGATTACAATCCTAAAGCTTTAGGTTATGGTTAGGGCAATGTTGTGGAAATGAAGATTGTTACACTGGAAGCTATGGTCCTGGATCTTCAGGACACGAATGAGACCTTTCTCTGGTCCTGAGGAACAAGCTTGGGTAATATCATGGCTTTTGAACCAGCGGATGAAATCCTAAGGCTGTGATTTGATGAGGAGTCCTTCCCAGATCACACTGGATGAGCACAGGTCATGCTAACTTCTGAGGATACTAGTAGCTATATTCCTGGAGCTATGCGATGCCACTGAAACCTTTTCCAGGTCCTGATGGATATATGCAAATGAAACTAAGGCTTTGCAACGATTCCTAGGGTCTGAGACTGTGGTCTAGCTCCCATGGAGCAAGCATGGGTGGGGTTTAGATTTGTAGCTATAATAGCTACTGGTATTGCAGAATTCTGAGAAGGCGGTTTTATGCCAATGAGTTATGTACTAGCTCCAGGCTTCTGATGGTTGGGGATGGTGCTGGCTGTTGGCCCCTAAAGCAAGATGGGATGGTATTTAACAAGATGGTTGTTACAGTATCTTCAATTCTAAGGATTAGGGTACCCAAAGCGAGTCTCTCCTTTGGAACAGAGCACTTACTTTTAGATCAGCCAACAATCAAAAGCGTATTGAAAGCCTATGAGAACCATGGAATTCTCCTGCTCTTGGGGTTGCCAGCTTATTGACAAGGTTAAGTTCAAGAGCACCTTCTTACTTTTTACCAGCAGCATGGGGTATCCTTGATCAGAGAACTACAATTGATGCTGTAGTTTACTTTGCTCCTTCCTCTAGATATCTTGTTGACTCTCCATGCTGTTTAAACTCCTCATTACTTCCTTGCTGATTTCCAGAGTTCTGTCTCAATCGCTGTCCTAGAAAACAATTTTTCCTCTGTTGCCCTGGTTCTTCTTTGTGGCAGAACTGTGACCAGGGCACTTCTATTCAGCCATCTTCACTGGTATGCCCTAAATAATATTTTAAAGCATGTATAAAGCTAAATAACCCAGAGATCTTAAATATCATCAGAATTCAAAAGTCACTCTCCTTTTAATTAACATGTAATGAAGAATCAAGTTATAACAACTTTTATTAGATATCCATCTCTAAGTATTTATGAGTATCTCCCAGGGTATTTTTTCATTTTCCATGTTTTTAAAAAACTTTAATATCACTAAGATATAGTCACTCTGATTACCAAACAACATATTAAGTACTTGAATAACTAAAAAGAGTTATTTGTTGAAAAGCCAAAGTAAAGCTATTTATTCCTTTCATTTAATGCTTATAAATGTATGAATCTACTTCAGAGTGTGTATGCGTGTGTGTCAGTGTGTGTTTTAGTCAACAATCAGGATTTTCCATTGCAAACAACAAATTTGATTTTGGTTAACTTGAGCAGAAAAAGAATCTGTAGGACCATGCCAGACAGGTAGAAACCTGGAGAGTCAAATTTACAAAGGCAAGGGGAGCCAGGTTCCCATGAATACAGAATATTCAAAATCATGTGGTTAAAAAGAGTATCGATAGGGTGCCATAGTCACTGCAGCTGGGTGCCACTACAAGTGGAATATTGGACATTAACTACCACCTCCAAATTACCCAGAATGACTTCTGTCTTGACTTGATTTAGCTCAGATTGTCCATCTCCAGTGAGGTTTCCAGAGTTCAGAAGGCTTAGGGTTTCTTGTTTTTTGATTTTGGGGGGTTTTTTTTTTGAGTCCTGGACTTTGGAAGAAAATTCCTTCTTTCTGCGCATGTTTCTCCAAATCTAAGAAAAGATTCTGATGTGCGTGTGAGTTAAGCAAAAGTAAAACCAGCAATGTCTGTTATATTAACAAGTAGGACTACGATTTTTCTATGTCAAATTACTGATATATTTTAAGTCTCATCCCTCTTGTGTCTCACAGTTGATAGGAAAATGTGTGTGCCCCTTCATTTGATTCAAACTGTGAAGCGCCTACCATGAATTAACTCTTCTCAGCCTTTCCTTTTAACCAAAACATTTAGAAAGTAAGTTTGTCTTTTTTGTTTTTCTCTTTTTATACAAGTGTACTGCTTGAGATAAACATACTCCTCTCACACAGATATCAATTATGCAAGTAATGTTCCTTCCTCTTGGGGTGTGTGTGTGTCCGTCTGTCTGTAACCAGAAATTACAACATCTGAACCAAACCTGGGTGAAAGTCCATCTGCCTCAACAGGGATTTAAAAAGTGGCCCACTAAAATGCTGACCAATGTGTCACTGATTTTTTTAGTAATCTTTAGTACATTAAAACATGTTTTAAAATTCAAATAAAGTTCCAGGAATTACCTTTCTGTACAATGGAAGAAGAGGCCACTCACAGACAGGCAAATGGCCACTTGTCCCCCCTCTTTCCTCTGCCATTTTCTTCTTTTTTCCCACACAGCATGAAAAATAGGAGCTTCCTGCTTCTGTTTAGCTCCCTGGTGACTCACGTCAGCTTACCTTTCGGGATCCCTCTCCACTCCTCTGATCTAGCCTTATAATGCCCTTTGTGCCCTATCCCATCTCTACTCAGTATACCAGCCACCTTCCTGACCAGGAAGATGGCATCAGAGTTAAATCAAACTACAAACCATCAAACTACAATGAATCCCTGAGGAGAGAGACAGCAGGACTTCCAGGCAAAGATGGCTGTCTTTCTCCAAGTCCCCTTGGTAGACTGTTAGTTAGGGCAAGCTGCTGAGTGTCTACCTCAGCTCATGATGCTCATTTGTGCTCTTTATTAACATTAATCTATTTTTAGTGTTTTCTTTTAAAAAAATAAATACCTAAGTTGAAAATGTATAAATAATATTGAGCCCCCAAAGCAAATAACTAAATGAATAGTAAAAATATTCTAAGCACTTATAGATGTATAGCAACAATGTGATTTTAAGGGATCATAACCATAACCATAGTCAGATACCAAAGGAATGAGCTCTCAGTCAAATAGGTAGCAACTCCTCAGTCTTAATATATTGGAAAGGTAGGTGCTTGGAATAGATATAAAGACTAAGAACACCAGCATCTAGAAGACATTTGGAGGAACAGACACCTCCTACAAAAAGCCACAACAATGGTGATAAGACTATTTTACATAAAAACTTTACAAGCATCAACACAGAAAAAAAAAATAGAAAATGACAAAATGAAGAAGCAAAATGCAGCCCAACCCAGGACAATTCCAGAGCACAAAGAGAGAGGAAACTGGGAGCCAACAGCTAGAATTCTCTGGAATGATTGGAGCAGAAGTGAAAAAACAAATGGGAGAGATGATAGGAAAAATTATGTCAGCCAAGGATTTAACTGAGTGGTGTAAGTTCCTTCCTGGCAAGTATGAGGTCATGAGTTCAATGCTTAGTACCAAAAATAAATAAGTAAAATAAAGAAATGACAATAAAATGAAATACATTAAAGAAGGCACAGATAACCAAATAGAAGAGATCAGGAAAATTATGGAAACCATGAGTGCCATACATAAACAAGAAATGGAATTGATGAAACAGATCCAAATACAAATACAGGAAAATTAAAAACTCCATTGAAAGTATACACAGCAGATGGAATGAAGGGAAAAATAGAATATTAGATCTAGAAGACAGGAACACCATTAGTGATCAAGAAAAGAAAGATATTTTTAAAATAGCAAAAGACCATGAAAAATCCATCCAACAACTACAGGATGAAGCAAAGAAGAACAACACAAGATTGGTTGTAATCTGTGAGAAAGCAGGAGACAGCACAAAAGCCATTAAAAACCTTCCACAGAATAACAGAAAATTTCCCAAACAGGGATAAAGAATTTGACATACAAATAAGTGAAGTATATAGAGCTCCAAATATCCATGACCAAAAAATGTGTATAATAATGTTCTGGAAATTCAGCATGATAACAAAATATTAAAAGTAGGTAGAGAAAAAGTGCATATCACCTGCGAAGGAAAGCTCATAGGTGATATTGCAGCAGACTTCTCAGCACAAACCTTGAAATCAAGGAAAACTTGGAGTGAGGTAATTCAAGCCTTAAATGCAAACAGTCTTTAAGCCAGATTGATATACCCTGTAGAACTATCTTTAAAAATTGAGGGAGAAATAAGATACTTCAGTGGCAAAGCATAGATCAAGAAATTCATGACCAGAATACATAGCAGAATGCTCTGAAAGACTTATTAGGAAGAAGACCACCGCAAACATGAACACCAATAGAAAGAAGCCACCAGGTGGGGCAAGAATTTAAACAGAGGAAAAATACAGGGGAACAGAGAGCAAAAAAACAACATGAAAAAGAAAAGCCAATGCATATCAGTTATAAATATCAGTGAAATAGCTTCAACTCACCAATCAAAAGAAACAGACTTGCAGAATGGATTAAGAAGAAAGATCCAACAATATGCTGCATTTAAGAAACATATTTAACCCAAAAAGAAATTTACTGCCTAAAAGCCAAATGATGGAAAACAATTCTTCATGCCATAGGACCTCAGAAAAAAGCAAGAGTAGCTATTCTATTTGTAGACTTGCAAACTTTTTTATTCTCTTTTTTTATTTAAAGAAAAGAAAGAGACCAGCCTATTTGGGACTCTTGCACCGTCTAGGTGCAGAGTAAGGGCTGGGTGGGTCTGGGGTGACTGCATCCACATCCCTGTGTGTCTGGAGGACTGTGGATTTCTCAGCAAGCAGGCAAGCATCACCAGTTCCAGAGGCGCCACGGCCTGTGGTAAGTGCCCAGTGTACTCTGCCCCAAGCCCAGACTGTTTGGGACCCTCCAGGCTTCTGGGTGCAGTGAAGTGGTTAAGTGGGTCTGAGGTGCCTACATCCGCCTCCCCATTCCGGCTGTGCTCAGAGAACTGTGGAATTTCAAGCAAGCAGGTGGGCGAACAGTGTCCTTGGAGCCCAGCTTATCTGGAAATACAGAGTTCTAAACAGGCAGAAGATGGCCACTTGTTCCAGAGGCCCAGCAGCCTGGGGGAACTGGGTGCCAGAGTCCCAGGAGCTGTGAACATAGAAGTGGATTTCCAACAGACCCTGAGGAAGCTTTCGAATAAAACTTGAAACACAGAAATACAGGAAAATGACAAAACGAAAGATCAAATTACAACCTCAAACCTCCAGCCCATCTCAAGAAACCCTAGGAGTGATGTATATAGAAGAAAATATATGCCATACACCTCAAATATCGGACATAATAGCTACTGAAATAAACAAACAACTCCAGGAAGTTTTAAAGGAATTCAAATTTTAAATAATCTCCCAGGTAAAAGAAGAGATGATAAAAGAAATGAAAGAGATTCTGAATATATCTAAAGAAAACACAGTTTAAAAATCGGAGGAACTAAACAAAAAGAATCCCTAGCTGAGCAATATAAGAAACAAACAGAATACATAAAGCAGATGCACAGAGATATACAGGAAATAAAAAAACTCCACTGAAAGCTGTAAAAACTGCCTCAATGAAAGTGAAGATAGAATTTCAGACCTAGAAGACAGGATTGCAGCTAGTGAACAGGAAAGGAAAGATCATTTAGAAATAACAAGAAATTAGGAAATAATAATTCAACAACTGCAAGATGATGCAAAGAAAAACAACATAAGATTGATAGGGATTAATGAAAAAGAAGGGGACAACATAAAGGATTTCAAGAGGATATTTAGAGAAGTAATAGCTGAAAATTTCCCAAGCATGAGATCAGAAACCGACATCAGGTTCAGTGAAGCCTATAGAACTCCAAATAGTCATAACCAAAATAAAACTACACCCAGACATATAATAATCACTATCCCAGAAATCCAACACAAGAATAGATTATTAAAAGCTATCAGAGAGAAAAGACAGATCACTTATAAAGGAAAACCTTCTCAGCACAAACAATAAAGTCAAGAAGAGCATGGAGTGAAGTATTCCAGATCCTAAAGCAAAATGATTTCCAAGCTAGACGGATGTACCCTGCAAAACTATCATTCAAAATCAATGGTGAAATACAATAATTCCATGACAAAGAACAGCTGAAGAACTTCATGAACACCAAGCCAACCCTGCAAAAAATATTGAGAGACAGTTTAGATACAGAAAGGAAAAAAACACTAAGCAAAGCAGATAATTAAACAGAACAGAAAGATAAAGATGCAACAGCAGAGAGATAACATCTCAACAATAAACCAGCCTATAACAGTTATAACCATTAATGTAAATGGTTTCTATGTACCAATCAAAAGAAACAGACTAGCAGAATGGATCGAGAAACAAAATCCAACGATATGCTGTTTACAGGAAACCCATCTAACCCAGAAGGATACTCACAGACTGAAAGTCAAAAGATGGAAAACAATACTTCACACAACAGGACTCCAAAAAAAGCAGGAGTAGCCATTCTGTTTGCAGACAACATGAACTTTAAACCAACAGTGATCATAAAGGACAAAGAAGGTCACTAAATACTCATTAGGGGAAAACTCCAAGATGAAGAGATAACTATCTTAAATATATATGCACCAAACTCCAGAGCACCAAGTTATATAAAATAACTATTAACAGAAATGAAAACTCAAATTATCAGCAGCACAATTGTAACAGGAGACCCTAACACACCATTGACACCAAGGGACAGATCAACCAGACAGAAAATGAGCAAAGAAATAACAGAACTGAATCACACCTGTAAACAAATGGACTTGATAGACATACACAGGATGTTCCAACAACATCAGAATATACATTCTTCTCAGCAGTACATGGGTCATTCTCTAAAATACACCATATATTAGCTCACAGAACATATTAAACAAATGCAAAAGAGTTGAAATCATCCCCTTGCATGTTATCAGATCATAGCACTTTGAAATTAGAAATTAGTGATAAAAGATACTGCAAAAATCCCACAAAAACGTGGAAACTGAATAACACACTATTGAGGAACCAGTGGGTCACAGAGGAAATTAAAGAAGAAATTAAACAATACCTACAAGAAAATGAAAATACAGATACAACTTACCAGAATCTGTGGGATGCAATGAAAGCCATCCTCAGAGGAAAATTTATTGCACTGAGTTCCCACATCAGGAAAACAGAATGAATACAAATAAATAACCTGATGCTACAACTCAAACAGCTAGACAAAGAAGAGCAAGTCAAGCCCAAAGCCAAAAGAAGGGAGGAAATTATAAAAATCAGAGCAGAAATCAACACAATAGAGACTAAGAAAATAATCCAAAGAATCAACAAATAAAAGAGTTGGTTCTTTGAAAGAATAAATAAAATTGATAAGTCCTTAGCCAACCTTATTTTAAAAAGGGAAGAAAAAGCTCAAATTCATGCAACAAGAAATGAAAAAGGTGAAATCACCACAAACTCTACAGAAATACAGAAGATCATAAACACCTATTTTGAAAACCTCTACTCTCAAAGATTTGATAACACAGAAGAAATAGACAGATTCTTAGAAACATATGAAGTACCAAGCCAGATCAAGAGGATGTAAAACTGCTGAATAACCCAATCTCTATTAATGAACTTGAAAATGTAATTAAGTCCTTACCTACAAAGAAGAGCCCAGGCCCAGATGCATTCACTGCAGAATTCTACAAGAAGTACAAAGAAGACCTAATGCCGACACTCCTCAAACTATTCAATGAAATTGAAAGGGAAGCAATCCTTCCTAAGTCACTCCTGGAAGCAAATATTACTCTAGTACCAAAACCTGAGAAAGACCCAACTAAAAAAGAGAACTATAGACTGATCTCCCTAATGAACACAGATGCAAAAATCCTCAATAAAATATTGGCAAATAGGATGCAGCAAATCATCAAGAAGATTATACACCATGACCAAGTGGGATTCATCCCAGGAATGCAAGGATGGTTCAACATACATAAATCAATAAATGTAATCCACCATATCAATAAATCCAAAAGTAAGAATCACATGATCATTTCTATAGATGCAGAAAAAGCCCTTGATATGGTCCAACATTCATTCATGATAAGAACTCTACAGAAAATTGGAATAGATGGTCTTTACTTCAGTATAATAAAGGCAATTTATGACAAACCAACAGCCAGCATCATACTAAATGGCCAAAAATTGAAAGTCTTTACTTTAAAATCAGGCACAAGACAAGGATGTCTTTTATCACCACTCCTATTTAATATAGTACTGGAAGTACTAGCCAGAGCAATTGAACAAGAGAGAGAAATAAAAGGGGTAAAGATAGGAAAAGAAGAAGTTAAATTATCACTGTTTGCAAATGACATGATACTCTACATAGAAGACCCCCTAAACTCCATTGAAAGACTCTCAGATATAATAAATAAATTCAGTAATGTAGCTGGATACAAAATCAATACTCAGAAATCAATAGCATTCCTATACACTAACAACAAAATCACAGAGAGGGAAATAAGAGAAACCACACTCTTCACACTAGTAAGCAAAAAAATGAAATATTTAGGAATTACTCTTACGAAAGAAGTGAAAGATCTATACAGGGAAAATTACAATACACTGAAAAAAGAAATTGAAGATGATTTCAGAAAATGGAAAGACATCCCTTGCTCATGGATAGGAAGAACAAACATTGTGAAAATGGCCATTCTCCCAAAACTGTTATACAGATTCAAAGCAATCCCAATAAAAATACCATCAACATACCTTATAAATCTAGAGAAATCACTCCTAAAATTCATCTGAAACCAGAAGAGACCTAGAATAGCAAAGGCAATTCTAAGCAGGAAAGGCAAGGCAGGAGGCATCACAATCCCTGACTTGAAGTTATACTACAAAGCAACAGTAGTAAAATCAACATGGTACTGGAATCAAAACAGAGCCGAAGATTAATGGAATAGATTAGAAGATACAACCACAACTACAAACACACTCAACCGCCTTATCTTTGATAAAGGAGCCAAGCAGGTTCACTGAAAGAATGACAGTCTCTTTAATAAATGGTGTTGGAAAAAGTGGCTCTCCATTTGCCAAAAACTAAAGCTAGACCCATGTCTATCACCATGTATTAAATTAAAATCTAAATGGATCAAAATCTGAATATTAAAACAGAAACACTAAATCTATTGGAAGACAAATTGGGTAGAAACCTTGAAGACATAGGGGTAGGTAGAGAATTCATGAACAGGACTCAAACCGCAGGGGAAATACTTCCCAGAATCAATAACTGGGAACACCTCTTATTAAAAGTTTCTGCATATAAAAAGAAATCTCCAGCATAGTGAAAAGAAAACCCACAAACTGGGAAAAGATCTTAGTGAACTCCCCCTCAGACAAGGGACTTTTGTCTAAAGCATATAAAGAATTAAAAAAAAAAAACTCAGACCCCCAAAATTCAAAGATCCGATCAAAAAATGGGCATCTGAGATGAATGCACACTTCTCAGATGAAGAAATACAAGTGGCAAACAAATACATGAAAAAATGTTCATCATCATTGGTCATTAGAGAAATGCGAATTAAAACCACACTGAGATACCATCTCACTCCTGAAAGAATGGCCAGGATCAAGAAAAGCAACAACAACAAATGCTGGAGAGGCCATGGGGGAAAAGGAACTCTCCTAAACTGTTGGTGGGAGTGTACACTGGTACAGCCTTTGTGGAGGTCAGTCTGGAGATTTCTCAAAAAGCTAGGATTGGAAGTCCCATTTGTTCCAGCTATTCCACTTCTAGGCATATTCCCAGAAGAACTGAAAGCATCATATCACAGTGATATATGTGCACCTATGTTTATAGCAGCACAATTTGTAATTGCCCAATCTTGGAAACAACCCAAGGGTCCATCAACTGAGGAATGGATAAAAAAGTTGTGGTATTTCTATACAACAGAGTATTACTCACCTATAAAGAAGAATCACATTTTGAGATACTTATCAATAAATGGGCACAGCTTGAGACCATACTCATAAGTGAAATAAATCAATTTCGCATGTGTCAATACCGAATAGTTTCCCTAATGTAAGTAATGATTCAAATTTATAAAAGTATGTGGTAATCATGATTCCCCATTATGTGGCCTTGAAGCCTTATAAAGTTTTCACTTATTAATTGGAATGGCTTTATTCTCGGCTGCTTGATATTATAGCCTGTGATGAAATGAACAGCTATTTTGAAGAAAATAAGTCATCATAATAGCTAATGCTGAT
The DNA here is from genome assembly GCF_034190915.1 of Cavia porcellus. Lineage (NCBI taxonomy): Eukaryota > Metazoa > Chordata > Mammalia > Rodentia > Caviidae > Cavia > Cavia porcellus. The sequence goes on from NW_026947484.1 coordinate 83,849,238, forward strand.
TTACTATCATCTTGTTTTGAAGCCCCACCAAAGTATGGCTCTTCTGTCTCCATTGGTTTTATCATGATGTATCTTGCTGGATTTTAATATATGTGATAGTATAAACAAAAATTGTTATAGGCAAAGAGATAATGTAGAAACCATTATTCATTTTCTGTTAGCTGGTTCTAAATACCCTACAATGCTTTCGTCCACTTGAATGGTTTTACACTGACTTGATATGTTTGAAGCTATAGTATATGAAGTTATATTCAAATATTTCAAGGAAAAAGACACTATGGTAACTACTATTAAGTCAGGTTATTTGGTGGTGAAGCACTAGGTTGCTGAAACTGTCATGCTTTGACCTGTATTGTTATGTTGTTATGTCCTCTTTTATCTCAATCTCTCCCTTATTCATTAAAAATTATTTAATTATTTTTTTATGATTTTTTAATTAAGGGAAAAATTTTAAAAAGCAGGATTATTATAGTAACTTTTTTGATTTCCTATTAACTTGATTTGAAGTCCTATAATACTCCTACTATTTTTTTGACTGATTAGACTCTGTTCCATTCTGTATGATAGTATCAAGTTTGATGGTATAGGCAACTACTTTGAAGGCAATAAGATTCACTATGATGCCCATTCTGGTTTGACTATCTTTGGAAGTCCTGTAATGTTTACAAGGTTTAGGTTATTGGTCTTGTTCTCTGATGTTTTGTTCAACTTTATAATACCTAATGAGATAGACAATTCTTTTTAAGGAAGCAAGAGGCATTATGGTAACCATTGTTGATAACCTTGTACTCTGTTTTTACATCATATGCTATGTCTATCATTGGTTTTGACTGACAGCTTTATTTTGCCATATTTGACTTTATTCTCTTCCAGAACAAAAGAGAGAGAAAAAAAGTGCTCTAAATAATACAACTGCAAGTGTGTTTAGGGGTTTTAAATAGATGACCATATTAATGTTTTTGGTTGGATCATTGAACACAACTGTTTGCAGTCTCACTGTCTGAATTTCCACTTTGTATACTTTAATACTGTGAGTTGGGCAGCTATCTCTAAGATGATAATGTGTAATCTATTAACTGGTGATTTCTTACTTTTTTTTTTTTTTTTGGTAGTTCTGTATTACTTGTACCCTTACACTGCTTTGTTTTGTTTGTTTTTTCTCTTTTTTCTTTTAAATAAATTTTCAAAAAAAAGACAAAAAACAGAAAAAAGAGTAGAAATAATACAGAATTTCAGAGAAAATATTAACATTAAGAAATTACTGGTTGATAAGTTACATGTTGTCCTCCTAGAAATAACTGTTCACAATACAAAATCACAGCATCAAAAGTCGACACTCAAACATTGACAGTGAAATCATTCTGTTCAATGATCTAATGGACACTTAGTAATATGGTCATCTATCTTACTCACTTGAACATCCATATAGTTATATCCTTTAGAGCACTTTCCTTCCCTTTCATTTGTATAATATATGTTATGTATTTTGGATCATATTACTCTTTCAGTTTTTATAATTTTTTACACTAGAGAAACAATGTGATATTTACAAATGTGAGACATTTATTTCACTTATGAGGATAGTCTCAAGTTGGCTCCATTTGCCTATAAAGGCCTCAAGATCTTCCTTTTTATAGCTGAGTAATATTCCATTGCATAAAAGTACCACATCTTTTATATCGACTCTGCAATTGATGGGCATTTTGGTTGTTTTTAAGATTTAGCTATTACAAATTGTGCTGCTATAAATATGGATGTACATATATCACTGTGCATGATCTTTTCAAACTTTTTGGGAAAACACTCAGAAGAGGAAAGCTAGGTTGAATGGAACCTCTAATTCTAATTTTTTGAGGACTCTCCATGCTGAGTTTCATAGTGGTTGCACCAGTCTGCATTCCCACCAACAGTGGAGAAGTGTTTCTTTTTCCTCCCAGCCTCGCCAACATTTGTTATCAGTTGTTTTCTTGATGGTAGCCATTCTTCCAGAGTGACATGAAATCTTAGTGCTGTTTTAATTTGCATTTCTCAAATGACCAGGGATGGTGAACATTTCTTCATGTATTTATTTGCCATTTGTATATCTTCATCTGTGAAATGTATGGTCATGTCAGATGCCCATTTTTGAAAAGAATCTTTGAATTGGGGGGCTTGATGTTTTTCAATCCTTGTATGTTCTAGATGTAAGTCCTTTGTCTGAGAGAAGGTTGCATAAAATTCCCATTCTGTGAGTTTTCTTTTGACTCTCTTGGTGATCTCTTTGGGAGTGCAAAAACTTTTTAAGAAGATGTGATCCCAGCTGTTGATTCTTTGAAGTATTTCCCGTGCAGTTTGCATTTTGTTCATTAATTTTCTGCCTATACCTATGTCTTCAAGTTTTCTACCTATCTTGTCTTCCAATAGATTTTGTGTTTGTGTTTTAATATTTAGATCTTTGATCAATTTTGATTTTAGTCTAGTGCATCATGATAGGCATGGTCTAGTTTCAGTCTTTGCCATGTGGAAAGCCAATTTTACAACACCATTTATTAAAGATGCTATCATTGATATTGGAACTTAGGGCGCCAGGCAAGAAAGCAACCCACATACCTCCCTGGTAAGCATGGCTCAAGCAAGCAGTGGGCAACTGAGGGAGAGAACCAGCCAGTGTCCCCCAAGATCCTGCTATGTTGGAACTTAGTGTGCTGGGCAAGAAAGCAACCCTCCCACCTCCCTGGTAAACATCGGTGAGCCTACTGACCTGTGGCCTGAAAATCAAACATCCTATCCTCCCTCCACTCCACCTTCCATTAGCAAATGGGAGCCAGACATCTGAGCATCTCTTGGGAGGGTGACTGTATGCAAGACAGCAAATATGGGGGATTTCCTTCTACCATCACTTTGAAGGCAAATTATTGTTATCAGTATTTTGCTTTATTCTGATTAACTATATTGCTATATTTAATATTCTGTTTTGATAAGTTTTATAATGTTCTGTATTTAGTTTGACTTTCTATACCTGATTGAAAGGAAAACTATTATGAAGATGGTGTGAGACAGTGTGAGATATACTACGGTACCTATTACTGTTATCCTGGTAACCTGCTGTGAAGTTTTGTACCAATTTCAGTGCATTGTCTAGATGGGCTTTAGTTCTGTCTTGTTCTGTTGTATTTTACTACCTTAAAACTATTAAAAAAACAAGAGGCCATCCTTTTTCCAGTGAACATGTTTAGCCCATTTGTGAAATATAAAGTGGCTGACTGTTTTTGTAGTTGTGTTTGTATCTTTTAATCTGTTCCATTGATCCTCTGGTCTGTTTCTTTACCAGTACCATGCTGATTTTATCACTGTGGTTTTGTAGTAGAATTTCAAGCCAGGAATTGAGATGTCTTCTACTTTGCCTTTGTTGCCCAGAATTGCCTTTGCTATTCTAGATTTTTTTCTGTTTCCAAATAAATTTTAGGAATTTATTTACAGATCTATAGGAATCTAGGAATTTACAGATCTATAGATCTGTAAGGTAAGATAATAGTATTTTGATTGGGATTGCTTTAAATCTGTATAACAGTTTTGGGAACATGGCCATTTTCACAGTATCATTTCTTCCGAACCAAGAGTAAGCAATATTCTTCTATTTTCTAATATCCTCTTCAATCCCCTTTTTTAGATTAGTATAATTTTCAGCATATAAATCTTTAACATTCTTGATTAGGTTGATTCCTAGGTATTTCATTTTTTTCAGATGCTGTTGTGAAAGGTGATATTTCTATAATTTCTCTCTCAGTGAGTTTTCCATTTGTGTAAAGGAATGCCATTGATTTTTGAGTGTTGACTATATCAGGCTATGCTGCTGAATTTGTTTATTACCTCTAGTAGTATTTTAATGGAGGTTTTTAGGTCTTTTATATAAAGTATCATATCATCTGCAAATAATGATAATTTTACTTCTTCCTTTCCTATCTTTCTTGTTTTTATTTTTCTTTCTTGTCTGATTGTCCTGGCTAATATTTCAGGAACTATATTGAATAGGAATGGTGATAGTAGACATCCTTGTCTTATTTCTGATTTTAGAGTAAAGGCTTTCAGTTTTTGACCACTTAGTATAATATTGGCTGTTGGTTTGTCATAGATGGCCCTTATGAAATTGAGGTAGATACCATCTATTCCTAGTTTTTGTAGGGTTTTTATCATGAACAAGTAAGTGTTCGACTTTATCAAAAGCTTTTTCTGCATCTATTGAGATGAGATGATCATGTGATTTTTGCTTTTGGCTCTGTTGATGTGATGTATTACATTTATTGATTTGTATATGTTAAACCATCACTGCATTCCTGGAATAAATCCCACTTGGTCACAGCATATAATCTTTTGATGATTTGCTGCGTTATATTTGCCAGTGTTTTACTGAGAATCTTTGCATCAATGTTCATTAGTGAGATTGCTCTATAGATCTCCTTTTTGGTTGGATCTTTCTCTGGTTTTGGGATCAGAGTAATAATTGCCTCCAGGAATGAGTTAGGGAGGTTTGCTTCTCTTTCAATTTCATTGAAGAGTTTAAGGGGTATTGGTGTCAAACTCTAAATTTCTTGTAGAATTCAGCCATGAATTCATCAGGCCCGGGGCTTTTCTTTGTTGGTAACTTTTTAATCACATTTTCAATTTCAGTAGCTGATATTGGGCTTTTCAAAATTGTTATATCTCCTTGGTTGAGCCTTGGTAGGTCATATGTTTCTAGAAATCTGTCCATTTCCTCTGGGAAGCCATGCCAGCACCTCCCCTCCCTGGTAAGCGGCGGTAGTGTGGCCCACTGCAGCCCTTCCAGGGGGAGAAGTAGCAGTGTCTCCTGAGATCCATGCCATGTTGGAACTTGGGACTCTGGGAAGCCAAGCCAGCACCTCCCCTCCCTGGTAAGCAGAGGCAGGGTGGCAGACTGCAGCCCTTCCAGGGGGAGAACTAGCATTGTCTCCTGAAATCCACGCCATGTTGGAACTGAGAATGCTGTGAAAACAAATGACCATTCTGCCTGCTTAGCAATAGTGAACCTACTTCTACATGGCCTAGAGTCAAATATCCCACTTCCCCTATCCTCCTTCTCCTCCCCCTCCCCGCCCATTAGCAAGTGGGAACCAGAAATCTGAGCATCTCCTGGGAGGTTGACCATAGCAAATTAGGGGGACTTCCTTCTACCATTTCTTTGAAGGCAAATATTTTTATTACTGTTTTGCTCTTTTCTGATTAATGGTACTGCTCTATTCAATATTCTGTTTTGATAAGTTCTATAGTGTTCTATATTTCATCTCATTTTTATATACGGGATTGAAAGAACAACTATTATAAAGATACCAAAGTATACTGTGATACCTATTACTGTTATCCCGGTAACCTGCTGTGAAGTTCTGTACCAATTTCACTGTATGATCTTAGTTCACTTTATTCTGACTTGCTCTGTTGTATACTTTCAAAATAAAAATTAAAAAAAAATCTGTCCATTTCCTCTGTGTTTTCTACTCTATATGAGTAGAGATTTTCAAAGTAGGAATTCATGGTCTTTTGAATTTCCATGGGATCTGTAGTGATTTCCCTCTTTTCAGTCCTTATTGCATGAATTTGAGTTTTTTTTATTTCTTTTTCTTTATAAGGTTGACTAGAGGCTTATCAATTTTTTTATTCTCTCAAAAAAAACAGCTATTTATACTGTGTTTATTAGTTTCAATTGCTTTAAATTCTGCTCTAATCTTCCCAATTTTCTCTCTTCCATGAGATTTGGGTTTGATTTGTTCTTACTTTTTTAGAAGCTTGAGATGTAGCATCATGTTGTTTGTGCTTATTCTGTCTTCTTGATGTGACTGTCTATTGCTATGTATTTCTCTCTTAGGACCACTTTGATTGCATCCCACATGTTGTATCCACATTTTCACTGAATTGCAAGTATTGCTTTATTTCTTCTTGAACTTTACCTGTACCCCACTGGTTGTTCAGAAGATTATTTAATTTCCATGTACTTATGCAGTTTTTACAGTTTCTTTTGCTATTAATTTCCAATGGCACTATGATCAGATATTATGCATGGAATAATTTCAATCCTTTTTCATTTACTTAAGAATGTTTTGTGGGTTAATATATAATCTATTTTGGAGAATGTTCCATGTGCACTTGAGAAGAATGTAGATTCTGATGTCATTGGGTGTGACACTCTGTAAACATCTACTAAGTCTATTTGCTCACAGGTATGATTCGGTTCTATTATTTCTTTGCTGAATTTTATCTCTATGTGACAGTGGAATATTAAGGTCTCCTATTACAATTGTGTTCTTGTGTCTTTGTTTTTCCATGTCCATTAGTATTTACTTATGTTGTTGTATGCTCCTGCATAATATATTTATAATTATTAGTTATTCTTGAAGTTTTCCACTAACAAGTATGTAGTGACCTTCTTTATCTCTTTTAATTGTTTTAGGTTTGAAGCTCATGTTGTCTGCAAACAGAATAGTGATCCCTGTTTTTTTCTGGATTCCTGTTGCATGGAATATTGTTTTCCATCCTTTGACTTTTAATCTATGAGTTTCCTTTTGAGTCATATATGTTTGTTGTATGCAGCACATTGTGAGATCCTGTTTCTTGGTCCATTTTGTTAACCTACTTCTCTTGATGGGTGAATTGAGGCCATTTACAGTTATAGATATAACTGATATGTACTGGTTCAACTTTGTCATGTTATGTTCCTGTTATTTGTTTTCTGCTTTTCTCTCTTCTTTAATTGCTTACCCTGCATGGTGTTTTTTTTTTGTTTGTTTGTTTGTTTGTTTGTTTGTTTTTTTTCTGTTATCCTGGAGATTGTGGTCAGTTTTGTGTCTATCTAGTATGTCTTTCAATACTCTTTCCAGGTTTAGTTTGGTGGACATGAATTTCTTCAGTTGTTCTTTGTCATGGAAGTATCTTGTTTCTCCATTAAATTTGAAAGAGTATAACTGTGTACATCAGTCTAGGTTGAAAGTTGTTTTCTTTCAGAGCTTGGAATACTGCACTCCAAGCTCATCTTAACTTGAGGGTTTGCGCTGAAAAATCTGCTGTGATTCTGATGGGCTTTCCTTGACAGGTGAGTTGTGTCTTTTCTCTAACAGTTTTAGTATTCTGTTTTTATGTTGTATGTCTGGGATCTTAATTATTATATGTCTGAGTATGGATTCATGTTGGTTGTGACTGGTGTTCTATACACTTCACTTATCTGTATGTAAGATTTTTTCCCATGTTTGGAAAATTTGCTTCTATTATTTCTTTTTTTTTTTTTTTTTTTTTTGGCTTTTTTGTTTTTTACCGGTACCAGGGATCGAACTCACGACTGCCTGCTTTCGAGGCAGGCGCTTATGCCGCTGAGCTAAATCCCCAGCCCCGCTTCTATTATTTCTGTGAATAGTTTACCTATGTCATTTGTATTGACTCTTGCATCTTCATTGATGCCTATTAGTTTTATATTGTTTTTCTTGGCATCATCCTGAAGCTACTATGTTGTCATTTCATGATGCTTTGTTGTCTTTAAAAGTTCTACTCTTTCATGATCTCTGTGATCCTATCCTCAAGGTCTGAAATTCTATCCTCAGCTTCATTTAAATGGTTTTGCCATTTTCAACAGAATTTTTTGTTTCTTGGATATCTCTTTGAATTTGTTTCATAGATTCTTCTTGTTTTCTATATTATTCATTCAAGGTTTCAATTAGCTTCCCATGTGCCTGTATTTTCTTTTTCTATTTCTTCTCTGGCTATGCTAATCGGCTCCTTTATTAAGGTTGTTGTTTCTGTCTTTACATAGGAAACTATTTCTAAGTTGATTTCCTGTGTGACCTCATGAATTTGTTTCTTTATTTCATTTGCTATCTTTTTAGAGGTTTCTGGGGTATGACTTTTAAAATCCTGTATTTCAATGTCACCTGACTTGATCCTGATGGACTAAATGTTTGAGATTGCATCTTGCCTTTTTCTTTTGTTATTTTCACCTTTTGGATAAATATTTGGTCTTTCAGTCCCAATAGTCTCAACTGTCTGTATTGTGAATTTTAGAGTCATACTGTGTGGTTGATGTTTGTCCAATTACTGGGTATTACAATGAAGAGGAGGGCCAGTCACCTGAGTTCCTCCTGCAGGGCCTGTTGTGTGAGTCTTATATTCTTCCTGGGCTAACTAGCCTGGGAGTATTGATGTAGGTCAGCTCTTAGTTCCTACTGTTGCTATGTCTTCAGGTTACTGCAGATCACCAGATGTCCCTGTCTATAGTGTTTATGTCAGCTGAGGCCCTACTGTGTCATTGGGTGTTTCATAAGCTCTTTTAATTTTCTCCAAGTTGGGGGAGGCCTTATTGGCACACTCCTCAACCTGTTCACTCTCTTGCCAGGTTCACCAAGGTCTTACAATTGGAGGGAGCTCCATTACTACTCCTATTTACCCACTGCAGACCTCAGTTTTACAGACAAACTCACCACACTAACTGAAGCCTGCTGAGGTCTTCTGTTTGGGTGAGGGATTCCTGAGTCTCCCACCGAGCTGATAATCCACTGTATTTTAAGGTTCTGGGAGAAGGGGTTGGAGCCAAAGATCAAACACAGTACTAAGTCCAGGAGGTGGAGGGGCTCCCCAAGGGGCAGGCCTATGGTGGTGGTCTAATGCATTGCAGGCATGCCAGGCTGAGCAACAATGGAAACTTTAAGCCAAAACTGATCAAAAGAGACAATGGTTTTGGGGAGCTGGGGATTTAGCTCAGCGGCATAAGCGCCTGCCTTGCAAGCAGGCAGTCGTGAGTTCAATCTCCAGTACCGATAAAAAAAAAAAAAGAGAGAGAGAGACAATTCTTACTACATATTTGTTAAGGAAAATTCCAAGAAAAGATAATGATCATAAATACTTATGCATCAATCATAAGTTCCCCCAACTACATAAAACAAATATTAACAGATATAAAACACTAGCACAATTGTAGTGGGGAACCTTAATATCTACTCCTACAAATAGATTAACTAAATTTTAAAAAACCCACAAGGAAATACTAGAATTAAGCAAAGCCGGGGCTGGGGGTTTAGCTCAGCGGCATAAGCACCTGCCTTGCAAGCAGGCGGTCGTGAGTTCGATCCCCGGTACCGATAAAAATGAAAAAGACAAAAAAAAAAAAAAAAAAAAAAAAAAGAATTAAGCAAAGCCTATGAATCAGCCTGTGGACATTGTAGATATCTACAGTGTTCCACCCCAAAATATCAGTATACACAATTGTTCTAGGGTGCACATGAGATGTTATCCAAAATGGATAACATATTAGCTTACAAAACATGATTATGTAAGTGCAAAGGAGTTATAAGCACCCCATATATACTATGTAATGATAGTACAATGTACCTGGAAATTAACAACAAAGGATATCACTAAAACTACATTAATAACATGGAAATAAAACAACACGTTTTTGAATAACCATTGGGTCACAGAGAAAAACTAAGGATGAAACTGAACGGTATATATGATTAAATGATAATGCTGATACAACATACTGAAATTTGTGGGATGCCATGAAAGTGATACCACAAAGGAAATTGATAGCAATGAACCCACATATCAGGAAAACAGCATGAGCTCAATAAGCAACCTAATGTTGAACCTCAAAGTTCTAGAAAAAGAAGAACAGATCAAACCCAAAATTCATATGAGGGAGGAAATTATAAAGATAAGAGCAGAAATTAATACAATAGAGACTAATAAAACAATACAAAGAATCTATGAATCTAAAAGCTGTTTCCTTGAAGTAATGAATTGATAAACCATTACCCAACATCATCAAAGAGAGGGAAAAAGCTCCACAAATTCAAGCAATTAAGAATGAAGAGCAGGTAAATCACTTTGGAACTCACAGAACTCCATACCTACTTATGAAAACCTATATCCTGACAAGATGTAAAACACAGAAAAGAATGAATAGATTCCTAGGCACAATCAAGTTGAAAAACTAAATCAAGAAGATATAAATTCTTAATAGCCCAATATAAGTCAATGAAATTGAAAATATAATTAAAAATTTACTAACAAAGTAAAGCCAAGGCCCTGACAGTTTCATGATTGAATTCTACAAGAAATTTAGAGAAGAAATAATTTAACTAATTCTGAAAATCTTTAAAGAAGTTGAAAGGGAGGCACTACTCCAAAATCATTCCTGGAAATAAGTATTACCCAAGTGTTATTCCAAAACCAGAAAAGAATGCAACCAAAAAGGAAAATTACATGTCAATCTCCCTAATAAACATAGATGCAAAAATTCATAATAAGATACTGGCAGACAGAATGAAGCAAACCATGAAGCAGATCATACACCATAACAAAGTGGGATTCATCTCATGGATGCAGTGATGGTACAACATATGCAAATCAATAAATGTAATATACCATATTAACAGAACCAAAAACAAAAATCATATGACCATCTCAATAGATGCAGAAAAGATTTTGACAAAGTCCAACACCTATTCATGATTAAAACCCTACAGCGAGTTGGGATAGTTATTTTTACCTCAATACTATAAAAATCATCTGTAACAAACAAACAGCTAATGTCATTAAATGGTCAAAAACTGAAAGCTTTCACTCTAAAATTGAGAACAAGACAGTAATGTCCATTGCCAGCACTCTTATTCAATGTAGTTCTGGAAACAGCCAGAGCAACTCAACAAGAGAGAGGAAAAAAAAAAAAAGGAATAAGAATAGGAAAGGAAGAAATCAATAGCATTCCTGTACCCAAGCAACAAAGTCATAGAGAAATTAGGGAAAGTACATATAGCATCTTAAAAGATGAACTACATAGAATCTAACAAAGAATGTAAAATATCTTTACAGTGAAAATTATAGTACCCTTAAAAAGGAGATTGAAGAAAATATCAGATACAGGAAAGATATCCCTGCTCTTTTTTTTTTTTTTTTTTATTTAAGAGGAAAAAGAGAAAAACACAAAACAAACCAAAGCGGCGTAAGGGTACACGCAATACAGAACTACAAAACAAAACAAAACAAAACAAAACAAAAAACCATAACAGTAAGAAATTACCTGCTAGTAGAGTACACACTATTTTCTTGAAAATAGTTCCTCAAATCACAGTATCAAAGAACACAAGGTGGACATTCAAACAGGGAGACTGCAAACAGCTGTGTTCAATGTTCCAAAAACATTGATAAAGTCAGCTATTTAACACCCCCAAACACACTTGCTGTTATATCCGTTAGAGCTCCTTTTCTTTTTTTTTTTCCCTCTCTTTTTTACAACAAAATTTACACATCTTGGATTTTATTACTCCTTAGTGCTTATTACTTTCTTTGGGGGGGGGGGAAGAATACAGTCAAATATGGCAAAACAAAGCTGTCAGTCAATACCAAGGATAGACGTAGCACATGGTGTAGAACAGAGTACAAGTTTATCAACAATGGTTATCAACGTTGTCCCTTGTTTCCTTAAAAAGAATTGTCTATCTTATTAGATATTATAAAGTTGGACAAAACAGTAGAGAACAAGACCAATAAAACTTAGGCATTGTAAACATTACAGGACTTCCAAAGAAGACAATAGTCAAACCAGAATGGGTATCTTAGTGAATCTTATTGTCTTCAAAGTAGTTGCCTATGTCTTCAAACTTGATACTATCATATAGAATGGAACAGAGTCTAATCAGTCAAAACAAGATCGTGGGAGTACTACAGGACTTCAAAACAAGTTAATAGGAAATCGAAAAGAGTTACTATTTATATATCCTAATTTTTTTGAATTTTTTCTTTAATTAAGACAAACATAAGAAATGACTAAATAATTTTTTTTGAAACAATAAGGGGGAGATTGAGATAAAACAGGACATAACAATATAACAATAGAGGTCACAGCATGACTGTTTCAATAACCTAGTACTTCACCACCTTATAACCTGACTTAATAGTAGTTACCATAGTGTCTTTTTCCTTGAAATATTTGGGTAAAACTTCATATACTCTAGCTTCAAATATTTTCATATCAAGAAGCCCAGAATAAAGCCTTTCTAATTAATGAGTGAAAACTTTATAAGGCTTCAAGGCCACCTAATGGGGAATCATGATTACCACATATTTTTATATATTTGAATCATTACTTACATTAGGGAAACTATTCGGTATTCACACATGCGAGATTGATTTATTTCACTTATGAGTATGGTCTCAAGCTGTGCCCATTTATTGATAAATATCTCAATGTGATCCTTCTTTATAGCTGAATAATACTCCATTGTATAGAAATACCACAACTTTTTTATCCATTCCTCAGTTGATGGGCACTTGGGTTGTTTCCAAGATCTGGCGATTACAAATTGTGCTGCTATAAACATAGGTGCACATATATCACTGTGGTATGATGCTTTCAGTTCTTCTGGGAATATACCTAGAAGTGGAATAGCTGGAATAAATGGGATTTCCAGTCCCAACTTTTTGAGAAATCTCCAGACAGATCTCCACAAAGGCTGTACCAGTCTACACTCCCACCAGCAGTGCAGGAGAGTTCCTTTTTCCCCACAGCCTCTCCAGCATTTGTTGTCGGTTTTCTTGATCCTGGCCATTCTTTCAGGAGTGAGATGGTATCTCAGTGTGGTTTTAATTTGCATTTCTCTAATGACCAATGATGATGAGCATTTTTTCATGTATTTATTTGCCATTTGCATTTCTTCATCTGAGAATTGCATATTCATCTCAGATGCCCATTTTTGGATTGGATCTTTGAATTTCGGAGGTCTGAGTTTCTTTAATTCTTTGTATGTTTTAGACAAGAGGCCCTTGTCTGACAGAGAGTTCACTAAAATCTTTTCCAAGTTTGTGGGTTTTCTTTTCACTATGCTGGAGATTTCTTTTGACATGCAGAAACTTTTTAATAAGAAGTGGTCCCAGTTATTGATTCTGGGAAGTATTTCCCGTGCGGTTTGAGTCCTGTTCATGAATTCTTTACCTACTCCTATGTCTCCAAGGTTTCTACCTATTTTGTCTTCCAATAGATTTAGTGTTTCTGTTTTAATATTCAGATCTTTGACCCATTTACATTTTAATTTAGTACATGGTGATAGACATGGGTCTAGCTTTAGTTTTCGGCAAATGGAGAGCCAGTTTTTCCAGCACCATTTATTAAAGAGACTGTCATTCTTCCAGTGAACCTGCTTGGCTCCTTTATCAAAAATAAGGTGGTTGAGTGTGTTCGTAGTTGTGGTTGTATCTTCTAATCTATTCCACTGATCTTCAGCTCTGTTTTGATTCCAATACCATGTTGATTTTACTACTGTTGCTTTGTAGTATAACTTCAAGTCAGGGATTGTGATGCCTCCTGTTTTGTCTTTGCTGCTTAGAATTGCCTTTGCGATTCTAGGTCTCTTCTGGTTCCAGATGAAATTTAGGAGTGATTTCTATAGATCTATAAGGTATGTTGATGGTATTTCTATTGGGATTGCATTGAATCTGTATAACAGTTTTGGGAGAATGGCCATTTTCACAATGTTTGTTCTTCCTATCCATGAGCAAGGGATGTCTTTCCATTTTCTGAGATCATCTTCAATTTCCTTTTTCAGTGTATTATAATTTTCACTGTATAAGTCTTTCACTTCTTTCGTAAGAGTAATTCCTAAATATTTCATTTTTTTGCTTGCTAATGTGAATAGTCCAGTTTCTCTTATTTCCCTCTCTGTAATTTTGTTGTTCGTGTATAGGAATGCTATTGATTTCTGAGTATTGATTTTGTATCCAGCCACATTACTGAATTTATTTATTGTATCTAAGAGTATTTCAATGGAGTTTAGGGGGTCTTCTATGTAGAGTATCATGTCATCTGCAAACAATGATAATTTAACTTCTTCTTTTCCTATCTTTACCCCTTTTATTTCTCTTTCTTGCCTAATTGCTCTGGCTAGTACTTCCAGTACTATATTAAATAGGAGTGGTGATAAAGGACATCCTTGTCTTGTACCCGATTTTAAAGTAAAGGCTTTCAATTTTTGGCCATTTAGTATGATGCTGGCTATTGGTTTGTCATAAATGGCCTTTATTATATTGAGGTAAAGACCATTTATTCCAATTTTCTGTAAAGTTCTTATCATGAATAGGTGTTGGACCTTATCAAAGGCTTTTTCTGCATCTATAGAGATGATCATGTGATTCTTATTTTTGGCTTTATTGATATGGTGGATTACATTTATTGATTTGCGTATGTTGAACCATCCTTGCATTCCTGGGATGAATCCCACCTGGTCATGGTGTATAATCTTCTTGATGATTTGCTGGATCCTATTTGTCAATATTTTATTGAGGATTTTTGCATCTGTGTTCATTAGGGAGATCGGTCTATAGTTCTCTTTTATAGTTGGGTCTTTCTCAGGTTTTGGTACTAGAGTAATATTTGCTTCCAGGAATGACTTAGGAAGGATTGCTTCCCTTTCAATTTCATTGAATAGTTTGAGGAGTGTCGGCATTAGGTCTTCTTTATATTTCTTGTAGAATTCTGCAGTGAATCCGTCTGGGCCTGGGCTCTTCTTGGTGGGCAAGGACCCAATTACATTCTCAATTTCATTAGCAGAGATTGGGTTATTCAACAGTTTTATATCCTCTTGATCTAGCTTTGGTACTTCATATGCTTCTAAGAATCTGTCTATTTCTTCTGTGTTATCAAACTTTTGAGAGTAGAGGTTTTTGAAATAGGTGTTGATGATCCTCTGTATTTCTATTGGGTCTGTAGTGATTTCTCCTTTTTCATTTCTTATTGCATGAATTTGAGCTTTTTCTTTCCTTTTTTTAATAAGGTTGGCTAGGGGCTTATCGATTTTATTTATTCTTTCAAAGAACCAACTCTTTGATTCGTTGATTCTTTGGATTGTTTTCTTAGTCTCTATTGCATTGATTTCTGCTCTGATTCTTATAATTTCCTCTCTTCTTTTGGCTTTGGGCTTGACTTGCTCTTCTTTTTCTAGCTGTTTGAGGTGTAGCATCAAGTTATTTACTTGTATTCGTTCTGTTTTCCTGATGTGGGAACTCAGTGCAATAAATTTTCCTCTCAGAACGGCTTTCATTGCATCCCACAGATTCCGGTAAGTTGTATCTGCATTTTCATTTTCTTTTAGGTATTGTTTAATTTCTTCTTTAATTTCTTCTGTGACCCACTGATTACTCAAGAGTGTATTATTTAGTTTCCATGTGTTTGCGGAATTTTTGCAGTATCCTTTGTCATTAATTTCTAATTTCAGAGCGCTATGATCCGATAATATGCAAGGGATGATTTCAACTCTTTTGCATTTGCTTAAATATGTTCTGTGAGCTAATATATGGTCTATTTTAGAAAATGATCCATGTACTGCTGAGAAGAATGTGTATTCTGATGTTGTTGGGTGGAACATTCTGTATATGTCTATCAAACCCATTTGTTCACAGGTGTGATTCAGTTCTGTTATTTCTTTGCTCATTTTCTGTCTGGTTGATCTGTCCCTTGGTGTCAGTGGTGTATTAAGGTCTCCTGTTACAATTTTGTTACTGATAATTTGAGTTTTCATTTCTGTTAATAATTGTTTTATATAACTGGGTGCTCTGGAGTTTGGTGCGTATATATTTAAGATAGTTATCTCTTCCTCTTGGAGTTTTCCCCTTACGAGTATGTAGTGACCTTCTTTGTCCTTTATGGTCATTGTTGGTTTAAAGTTCACGTTGTCTGCAAACAGAATGGCTACTCCTGCCTTTTTTTGGATTCCTGCTGCATGAAGAATTGTTTTCCATCCTTTGACTTTCAGTCTGTGAGTATCTTTCTGGGTTAGATGGGTTTCCTGTAAACAGCATATGGTTGGATTTTGTTTCTTGATCCATTCTGCTAGTCTGTTTCTTTTGATTGGTGCATTGAGACCATTTACATTAATGGTTATTACTGTTAAATGCTGGTTAATTGTAGGAATGTTATCTCTCTGCTGTTGCATCTTTATCTTTCGGTTCTGTTTAATTATTTGCTTTGCTTAGTGGTTTTTTCCTTTGTGTATCTAAACTGTCTTTCAATATTTTTTGCAGGGTTGGTTTGGTGTTCATGAAGTTCTTCAGCTGTTCTTTGTCATGGAAGTATCGTATTGCACCATCTATTTTGAATGATAGTTTTGCAGGATATATCAGTCTTGGTTGGAAATCATTTTGCTTTAGGATATGGAATACTTCACTCCATGCTCTTCTTGACTTTATCGTTTGTGCTGAGAAGTCTGCTGTGATTCTGATAGGTTTTCCTTTATAAGTGATTTGTCTTTTCTCTCTGACAGCTTTTAATAATCTATTCTTGTGTTGGATTTCTGGGATGGTGACTATTATATGTCTGGGTGTAGTTTTATTTTGGTTATGACTATTTGGAGTTCTATATGCTTCACTGATCCTGATGTCAGTTTCTGATCTCATGCTTGGGAAATTTTCAGCTATTACTTCTCTAAATATCCTCCTGACATCCTTCATGTTGTCTCCCTCTCTTTCATTAATCCCTATCATTCTTATGTTATTCTTCTTTGCATCGTCTTGCAGTTGTTGAATTGTTGTTTCCTGGTTCCTTGTTATTTTCAAAAGATCTTTCCTTTCCTGTTCACTAGCTGCAATCCTGTCTTCAAGGTCTGAAATTCTATCTTCACTTTCATTAAGGCGGTTTTTACAACTTTCAGTGGAGTTTTTTATTTCCTGTATATCTCTGTGCATCTGCATTATGTATTCTGTTTGTTTCTTATATTGCTCGTCTAGGGATTCTATCTTTTTGTTTAGTTCCTCCAATTTTTTATCTGTGTTTTCTTTAGATATATTTAGAATCTCTTTCATTTCTTTTATCATTTCTTCTTTTATCTGGGAGATTATTTCGAGTTTGAATTTCTTTAAAGCTTCCTGGAGTTGCTTGTCAATTTCAGTGGCTATTGTGTCCGATATATGAGGTGGATGGGATATATTTTCTTCTATATACATCGCTCCTAGGGTTTCTTGAGATGGGCTGGAGTTTTGAGGTTGTAATTTGGTCTTTCGTTTTGTCATTTTCCTATATTTCTGTGTTTCAAGTGTTACTTGAAAGCTTCCTCAGGATCTGTTGAAAATCCCCTTCTATGTTTGGAGCTACTGGGACTCTGGCGCCGCGCTACTCCATGCCATTAGGCCTACTGAACCAGTGGCCCTCCTCTGCCTGCTCAGAACTCCGCAGTTCCAGACAAGCTGGGCCTCAGGGACACTGTGCGCCCACCTGCCCCTTGGAAGCTCCACAGTTCTTCAATCGCAGCCGGGTTAGGGTACTCACCACAGGCCGCAGTGCTTCAGGAACCTGTGGACCCTCCCTGGTTGCAGAGATATCCACAGTCCTCCAGACACGCAGAGAGGCCAGTGAGGGCACCCCAGATCTGCCCAGCTCCTCCTCTGCAGACCTGTGGCCAGGCGCGGCAGCTAAACAGGCTGGGCTAGGCTGGTAGTGTGGGCCAGCCCACCTATTGGGAGCTCAGCAGGTCTCCAAATGAAGCCGGGAATGGGGAGGCTGATGTGGAAGCCTTAAACCCACCTCTCTCCTTCACTGCACCTGGAAGCCTGAGGGAACTCCAGCAGTCTGGGCGCAGAAATCCAGAGTCCTCCAGACACGCAGAGAGGCCAGTGAGGGCACCCCAGATCTGCCATCCCTGCTCTTGTATAGGAAGACCAACATAGTGAAAATGGCATACTCCTTTGCTATTCAAATTTAAAGTAATCCCAATCAAAAATACCATTTGCATATTTCATAGATCTAGAGAAAACATTCCAAAAATTCATTTGGAACCAGAAGAGGCTAAAATAGCAAAGGCAATTCTAGGTGACAAAGGCAAGTCAGGGGGCATCACAACTTGAAATTATACTACAAAGCTACTGTGATAAAATCAGCATGGTATTCAGATGCAACCCAAAACACAGTCGTTTTGTCTTCAGCAAAGGAAACAAACATTCACTGGAAGAAACATAAACAGTGCTAGAAAAATTGACATTCCACATGCTGAAGACTAAATCTAGACCCATGCTATCACCATGAACTAAACTAAAGGCAAAATGGAACACAGATCTAAATATTAAAATAGAAACACTAAATTTACTAAAAGAGAAAATAGGTAAAAATCTTGAAGATATACATTTAGGCAGAGAGTTCATGAACAAAACCCAGACTGCAAAGGAAGCATTACAAAAAATCAACAAATTGGATCTCTCCTTATTAAAAAGCTTTTACACAACAAAAGAAATTACGAAGAAAGTGAAAAAACAACCCACAGAGTGGAAAAAAAATATAGCCAGTTATCCCTTAGACAAAAAACTTATATCTAGAGCATACAGAGTTGAAAAATTAGACTTCCCCAAATTTAATGACCCAATCCAAAATGGGCATCTTGGAAGAGCACACACTTCTCAGATGCAGAAATACAAGCAGAAAATAAATATATATAAAAATGTTCAGCATCACTAGTTACTTGAGAGATACAAATTAAAATAACACTGATTTCATCTCCAAGATTCTCCACAGATTCCATATCCAAAAAGAATGGCTATCATCAAAAAATCAATAACAAATACTGGCAGGACTGTGGGGAAAAAGGAACATTTCTCCACTGTTGGTGGAAGAATACACTGGTGCAACCTCTGCAAAAATCAGTATAGAGATTCCTAAAACCTAAGATTAGAAGTGCCATTCAACTCAGGTGTTATATCCCTTCTGAGTGTCTTCCCAGAAGAAATAGTAACATAATAATGCGTCAATATATGTACACCCATATTTATAGCACATTTCTAATAGCTAAATCTTGGAAACAACCAAATGCCAATCAACTGAGGAAAAGATAAGATGTGGGTTTTTAATGTAATTGAGTACTACTGAACCATAAAGAAGAATAAACTGGAGACTTTTGTAGGTACATGGATGCAATTCAAGCCTATACGCATAAGTGAAATAAATCAGATCCATATGTGTAAACATTGCTTTGTCTCACTAGTGTGAGACACTGAACAAGTAAATAAGATCCAAAATGAAGAGCAGATATTCTGTATTGGGAAGAAATTGTTCAAAGGAAAAGACAAACTGTGATAAGGAAAAGGAGAAAGGAAGTGAAAAAGAAAAAATACATTTTTATACATAGGATAGTTAATGTTGTTATACAGCTAGTTTCTCTTCATTCAAAAGTTACATTTGTGCTAATATTGTTTGGACAAGGTATCATGCCTATATCTTATACTCTCAATAACTACTATGAAGACAACAATATGCAATGTATTAGTTATTGTAGCTCCTACTAACCTGTTTTGAAACTGTTTTATTGCTATTTTTATTCATTTTAAATAAAGAAATTACATGGGGTTATTGAAAAATGGGTATATTTCCCTAAGTAATTAATGAGATTTTCTATGTGAACTGAACTGATTTATTAGAGCATCTGTAGTTTGAAAGTAATATCTAAGCTACACTTTCTTATCCTAACTGTTCTAGCATTCTTGGCCAATTTAGCGTCCTTGTCGAAATGGGCAGTCAAGAGTACTTGCGGTGAAAAGTAGTTCTTTGGAAAAATCTGACTTGTAGGAAATCCTTCTGTCAGTTGCTCATCCTGATCTAGTTCTATTGATTGAAATTGCCTAGGACAGTTGTATACATCTTCATTATTTTCAGAAGCCTTGTTTTGATTCACCTACTGTCTTATTATCTATGACCTCTTATTTACCTAGAAACATTAACTGGAGACAGTAAAATGACATTTATATCCATCTTGCTTGCTGACTGAAAACATCAAAATGTGTAGAAGAACAAATGATTAATTCCTTTTTCCCAAAGATGAGCTGCCCAAGGATACTCTTTAGCTTTAACAATTGTGCTAAAGGAAAAACCCTTTCTTTGCTCTTCATAACTGACCATGTAATTTACGCTGCAGCTCCAATAAGCACATTGAGTGTATTATGCACGGCTTTTCCTGGCGAGGAAAGCCTGTTTACTTGCTCCTGCTATAATAATAGAGCCTCCTTTCTTACTCCTTGCTGACAGAAGCAGGCCGAATGCGTTTGGATGCTAAAGCACCCTATTTTTAGCCCCATTGCCAACCGGTCTCTATTCATTACAGTGCTGGATTTGTAGGTTATCATTCTGTGTCTGAAGGTAGACACAGATGTATGCAAGGGGCTTTCCTTGCTGAGACCAAAATGGAAAATACTGAATCTGTCTGATCCCCCATTACCTTCTGAGAATAGCTTGGACAGTGTCCTGAGAGTTTAAACAAAAGCCCTTTTAAATGCATACAGAATGGAGCCAACATTGAATAGAACCACAGAGATCAGGTAGGCTGTGTGTTCACCCAAAGGAGTTCTCACAGGTCAGAGACTCATAGTTTTAGTACTGACCTGTTTTAACATGAGAATTTGATGCATATCACAGGTGCACTTCTAACTAAAGTATTTTTAGAACGATCCATGATTTATTATTTCCTTAAATGTATTTGATTTCTCTAAGGAAACATTATTCTAAAAGCTAGTAGAAATGTCATCTTGCAGGAACCTTTAATTTTGTACCTTTTCCAGTAGCCTGATTAGGAAGAGGGGAGTTTTAAAGAAAAATACTAGGAAATATTTATATAAAGCTTACAACGATCCTCAAAATCTAGGTGAGGCAAAAAGCAAAGAAGACAATTTACAAAGACTTGAGAATGCAAACTAGAGAAAAGCCTGGGAATGTGCTGGTCTGTTGGAGCTCGGGAGAGAATTATAGTAGAAACTAAACAGCCCTTAAGAAGCCATGATGAAGGGGATGACAGAAGCAGCAGCATTCTGTATTGGGGCTTGACACTTCTGGCTAAAAGGTAGATGGCACTTTTCTATATTCAAACTTCTGTCTTACTCAGAACACTGTGCTAAGATTCATTTTCCTAGACTGTATCTATTAATTTGTGTTAATTTAGAAAATAGAGTATTGGTACACAAAATAAGCTTTTCCAACTATATTCAAATTTTAGACGTGGATGTTTGCTATACTGAAATAATCCCTTCTTACCTCAATTTACATATTCCCAGTGCAGGACATGTTCTAGCTGTGCCTCTCTTAAGCTGCTTATCACTTTCATCCTTGCATTCACTATACTTTCCCTTTCACACATAAAACTGCTTTAAGAAAGTCCTATCATAGCCAGTTCATCTTTGCTTCCTCAGTCAAGCAAAAATATCCAATATACAAACCCACCCACTTGATACTGATTGTTATAGTCATTGCGCATTTTTTGAGACACAGAGGTGCTTTTCATAGCAGATAATTTAAATATTTAAATATGACAATGTCTATACTTTTGATAGTTGTCAAAAGGTTGTCAGTTGCCTAAGTCACCTAGTTATTAGTAGATGAGTCCAAATACACAACATGGCTGATCTATTCTATGTGCTGTATCTCCTGACAACACTGTTCCATAGGGTTACACCCCAACCAAATGTAGAAAAATCTACATAACACTGAATTTCATTCCTAGTTGAGGAACTGAGCCCAGTGCATTTCAGTTGGTAAGAGATTCACTTTTTAAGTGAAAAGCATGGTTTAATAATACAGTTGTTTGAAAAGATTTCAAGGCTATCACAATCAAATATATATAGCTCTTCTGATTTTTTATTTACATAAGAAATGAGGATCAGGGCAATTTTGTGACTTACCCAGCATATAAAGTGAATGGCAGATTTGAGGTTAGACCTTAGATATCTAGTTTTTTTCCAGTCCAACAAACTAGTTCTCTCATTACCCCTGCAGTCTTCATCACCTTCTTCACCAAATGTCCCTCAGAAAGTTATTTGATCTTTCTGTGCCAGAGTTCTAATTAGTGCTCCCAGAAGGTTGCAGTGGTCCACTTCCCAGGGATATTGTAAGGACCATAATTAATAGCTATAAAACACTCTGCATTACACTGTTCCATACAGACACCAACGTGGCACAACCAAGTCTATTTCACAGTAATTAACTTGGTATCCGATAAGAGAGAAATCAGTAGAGCAATTCCTACATGACTTTGCAAAAATGCCTGGTTCTACTGTACCACCATAAGTCCCACATGCAGAAAAAGAAGACTCGAACTGTGCATGTGAATTTAACGAGCAGATGCTAGAGTATGAATATTGGCTTTTCTTTAAGTTAAGATGTATGCTTTTTAAAAAACTAATCACCCTGAGCGTTATCAGGAGTGAGTATAAGCCATAAATAGTAACCATTATGCACATTACATAAATTATTTCTAATTTGTATAATAAACCCAGAAGATAGGTAATTTCAACTCTACTTTGTGGGTGAAATAAATCAAGGCTCAGAAGATTAAGTAACTTGATTAAGACCAATTCATCTAGTAAACAATGAAGGAAGAATTTGAATCCATGTTTATCTGATTACAAGTGTGTTTTACTCCCAATTTTAATGTGATAAATGTACACAGCATAAAATTTAATGACTGCTTTTGAGTGTACAGTTGAGTGGTGTTAAATATGCTCATAATTGTGTCCATATATCACTACTATCCATATTCGGAGCTCTTTTGATTTTATAATCTGAAATTTTTTACCATTAAATGAGAATTTGCCACTCCTTCTTTCTTCCATGCTCTGGTGTTATGTTTTGTGTCTAGATGTCCCCTCCAAAGCCTCATGCAGTGATAGGGCACAGGCTTTCCACAGGTGGCTTGATCTAGTGTGTGATACTGGGATCAAGAGTGTGTGACTACTAAATCTAATTGAATTGGCATACTTCTTGGTAGGATTAAGGGCATGTATGCTACAGATGCCCTAGGGTTGGCAGCCTGCATACCACAGGAGGGACAGAATGAGGCTTTTCTCTTTCCCGTTTGTTGCTTTTGCTATCTTAGTGGGCACCATGAACTGTTCTCCCATGTCATAGTTCTCCGCCAAGCCACCCTGCCTAGGAGCCAGCCTATTAGGGACTGAAACCTCTACAAACTGTGAGCCAAATAAACCTTTCCTCCTTTAACTTTGGGTGTCAGGTATTTTGTCTCAGCAATGAGAAAAGTAAGATATCTGATAACCACCATTATGATTTCTGTTTTCATTTTATCTATCCCCTCATCTATGGATAGATCTTAGGTTTGTGTCTTCATTTTAGCAGTTGTGAATACTACTGTGAACTATTCAAGGTCCTGCTCTCAGTTTTTCTGTGACTACCCTGAAGTGGTATCACCAGGGTGGCGATTCTGTTTTTAAATTTTAATGAAATAGCTATATTGTTCTCCAAAGAAAGTACACCACTTTACTTTCTGCTGACAGTGCATAAAAGATTCAGATTTCTCTCTCCCAGCTCTGGAACTTGTCATATTGTGCAGAGACTGATTATGTTACTGGTTGTGAAGTGGCATCTTGTTGTCTTCATTCCCATTTCCGAAGTAATTACTGATGTTTAGACTCTTTTGATGTTCTTGTTGGCCATTTGTATGTGATCCTTGGAGAAATTGCTGTTCCAGTCCTTTACACTGTTTTGAATTGTGTTTTTGTTGTTGTAGTCTTAAGTTTTAGAAAATCTCTATATAATTCTAAACAGTGATTCCTTATCAGATACATGATATACACATAGTTTTTTCTATTCTATACACTGCCTTTTTATTCTGCCTTTTGATGGTCAATATTTAAAAAAATTTAGTGGTCTAATTTGTCTGTTTTTTCTTTTGTTACCTGAGGTTTTAATGTCATAGTCAAGAAATCAGTGCTAAGTACAATGTTATGGAATTTTACCTTAAATTTTCTTCTAGAAATTTTTTATTTTTAGGACTTACATTTTGCTTCTTATTGATTTTGAGTTACTTTTTAAATGAAAACTGGAACTTAACTTTTTACCACAGATTTCTCTATTTTTTAGTACATGTTTGCAGTACATGATGTTCATACTCATCTTAGGCAGTATGTAATAGACTTCACATTATCTTGATTCTTTTTATTCCCTTCTCTCTTCCTACTCACCCCTCTCTTCACTTCCTCCATTTCTAGATCACTTTTCTGCATTTTTATTATTTTTTTAAATTCATGTTTGCAATGTATCATTTAATTCCTTATGGGTAGTTAGTACATGTATCTAATACATTTTAAATCTTTTTACATCCCCTTCCCTTAACCCCACCCTTAAAAGTCTTGATCCCTTCTCATTGTGAAAGAACTATCTCCCTGTTTCCTTTTCTTTTTTATTTTGTTTTTTGTTTTGGATTACTCAAGTAAGAGAAGCCACATAGTATTTAAACTTGTGTGTCTGGTGTGTCTGGAGGACTGTGGATATCTCAGCAAGCAGGGGAGCATCGAAGGTTCCAGAGGTCCCACAGCCTGTGGTAAGTGCTCAGTGCACTCTGCCCAAAGCCCAGACTGTTCAGGACCCTCCAGGCTTCCGGGTGCAGTGAAGTGGAAAAGTGGGTTTGAGGCATCTACATCCGCCTCCTCATCCCAGCGGCGCTTGGAGTACTGTGGAGCTCCAACAAGTAGGCGGGCGCATGCTATCCCCGGAGCCCAGCCTATTTGGGACTCCTGCACCTCACCATTGGTGTGCAGAGGAGGGGCTGGGCGGATCAGGGGCGCCTGCATCCACCTCCCCATGTGTCTGGAGGACTGTGGATATCTCAGCAAGCAGGCGAGCATCGCAAGTTCCAGAAGTCCCACAGCCTGTGGTAAGTGCTCAGTGCACTCTGCCCAAAGCCCAGATGTTCGGGACCCTCCAGGCTTCCGGGTGCAGTGAAGTGGATAAGTGGGTTTGAGGCATCTACATCCGCCTCCCCATCCCGGTTGTGCTTGGAGAACTGTGGAGCTTCCAACAAGCAGGTGGGCGCACAGTGTCCGTGAAGCCCAGCTTATCTGGAGCTATGGAGTTCTAAACAGGCAGAAGAGGGCCATTGGTTCTACAGGCCCAGTGGCTTGGGGTAACGGGGTGCCAGTGTCTCAGGAGCTGCAAACATAGAAGGAGATTTCCAGCAGACCCTGAGGAAGCTTTCAAATAACACTTGAAACACAGAAATATAGAAAAATGACAAAACAGAAGACCAAATTACAACCTCAAAACTCCAGCCCATCTCAAGAAACCGTAGGAGCAATGTATATAGAAGAAAATATATGCCATTCACCTCAAATATCAGACACAATAGCTACTGAAATTAACAAGCAACTCCAGGAAGCTTTAAAGGAATTCAAACTCGAAATAATCTCCCAGGTAAAAGAAGAAATGATAAAAGAAATGAAAGAGATTCTGAATATATCTAAAGAAAGCACAGTTTAAAAATTGGAGGAACTAAACAAAAAGATAGAATGCCTAGATGAGCAATATAAGAAACAAACAGAATACATAATGCAGATGCACAGAGATATACAGGAAATAAAAAAACTCCACTGAAAGTTGTAAAAACCGCCTCAATGAAAGTGAAGATAGAATTTCAGACCTTAAAGACAGGATTGCAGCTAGTGAACAGGAAAGGAAAGATCTTTTAAAAATAACAAGGAATCATTCCCATCAGCAGTGTAAAGGTGTTCCTTTTTCATGATAACCGCGAAAGCATTTCTATTAGTTATTGATGATTGGCAATCTTTCTTGTCTAACATGAAATATTAATGCTGTTTTAATTCACATTTCAGTAATGGCTAGAGGTATTGAACATTTTTTCATATATCCATTAGGTTTTATACTTTTTTTGAAAAATATCTGTTTGTTTCAGTTGCCCATTTATCACTGGACCTTTTAATTTGGGAGGATCTAATTTTATTTCTTTATATATTCTAGTTATTATTCCTCTGTCCAAGGAATAGTTGGAAAATATTTTACCCATACTGATGGACATAAACACCAACACAATCATAGCAGGTTATAATAATACTCCACTTTTACAAAGAGGCAGATCAGCTAAACAAAAAAAAAAAAAATCCTTTGAACAAAGAGACTTAAGAGGAATCTACAGAGTTTACTCTACTGAAACAAAATACACATTCTTCTCAATAGCACATGGAGCTTTCTACAAAGTAGAAAAGTCCACAAAGCCTGCTGAAATACAAAAGAATCAAAATAATACCACATTTATTGTCAGACCATATGTTTCTATGCTAGAAAATGTCTTACATGCAAATGTGTATGTTGTGTTGTTGGACAGAGTATTCTGTATGTTTGTTAAATCTAGTGGTTTATTGTGTAATGTCTTCTATTTTTTGCACAATTTCTTCTGTTTGTTCCTCTCATTACTGAGTGAGTAGTATTCAAGGCTGCCTTGTTTCTCTCCCTTTGTATTCTAACCGAACCATAAGCCCAGTGCCCCCAGACCCAAGGTAGGACTTCCACTATCCACACTAAGAACTATTCTAAACCAGCTTGGTTATAGCACACTCTTATTCCATGTTCATACACCCTAGATTCAGCCACCACCAAAAACTACACACATATCCACATGAGGCTTTAGGGGAATATCTACATACAACCCATAACAAACATAAATATAAAGTTGTTACATGTTCTCGCTGTATTGAACTCTTTATTAATATTAATTACTTTTTATTTAACATCTCCCTTCAGTTACTGCTTATGTGGAATATAATTTTTTACCCTTTACTTTCATTTTTGTGTCTTTGGATCTAAATGAGTCTTTTATAAACTAGTATAAACTTGGATCACTTTGTTAGTCTATTCTGCCAATTTCTATCTTTTGAGCGAAAAGTTTAACTTATTTGCATTTAGAGTAGTTATTAATAAAGTGAGACTTATTTTCAGTAATTGACTATTGGTTTTCTACATGCTTTATCTTTTTCTTTCTGGTCTCTTATTTTCTCCCTTACTATTATTTGTGTTTAGATTTTTTTATAGTGAAATGCTCACATTGCTTTCTTTTTTTTAAATTTTGTTTAAGGAGAAAAAGAAAAAAAAAGCAGAGAAAGGGTACAAGTTATACAGGTTTTCAGAAAAAAATAAACAGTAGGAAATCACTAGTTAATGGATTACATATTGTCATCTTAGAAATAATTGTTCAAGTTACAAAATTAAAGCTTATAAAGTGGACATTCCAACAGTGAGACTGCAAAGAGTTCTGTTCAATGATCCAACAAAACTCAGTAATATCATTATCTTATACACTTAAATATACATGCAGTTATATCATTTAGAGTACTTTCTTTTCTTCTCTTTTGTATAATGACAATTGCACATTTTGGGTTTTGTTGCTCCCACAGTTCTTATTACTTCTTTGGAAGAGAGTAGAACCAAATGTGACATAACAGAACAAAGTCAGTCAAATCAAAAGGGTGGACATAATAGATAATGTAAAAGCATAATACAAGGTGATCAAAAATGGTTACCATGATGCCTCCCGCTATCTCTAATAGAATTGCCTATATCATTAGTTATAATAAAATTGAACAAAACAGTAAAGAACAAAACCAACAAAACCAAAACATTGGAGACATTATAGGTCTTCAAAAGTAGATAATAGTCAACGAGAATGGGCTTCATAATGAATCCCACTATCTTCACAGCTGTTGCCTAAACTTTCGAACCTGGTACTATCAAGCAAAACAGAATAGAGGAACATCAGTCAAAACAAGATGGTGAGAGCAATACAGGGCTTTAAATCAAGATAATGGAAAGTCAAAGTGGGTTACTATAATATATCCTGCTATTTTTTTATTTATTTTCCCTTAATTAAAAGGATAAAAATAAAAAAGTAAATAATAAAATGGAGATTGAGATAAAAGAGGGCATAACAGTGAAACAGCGCAGATCAAAACATAACCATTTAAGCAAAATAGTGTTTCACCACAAGATAATTCCGACATAAAAGTAGTTACCACATTGTCTCTTTCCTTGAAATCTTTGAGTGTAACTTCATATACTGTAGCATCAAATATATCAAAACAATGTAAAACCATTTAAGAGAATGACAGTATTACAGGGTATTTAGAATCAACTAACAGAAAATGAACAATGGTTTCTGTATAATCTCCTTGTCTATAGAAGTTTTTGTTTATACTATCATATATAATAAAATCCAATAAGATACAACCTGTTTAGACCAATAGAGACAAGAACAAAAGCTTGATGAGACTTCAAAACAAGATGATACTAAATCAGTATTACCTCTTAAGACATCATTTTCTCCAAAATAGCTGTTCCTATCATCCAATCCTCTCTGCCTCATTTCTGTTGAGCTCTTTTTCTGTCATTAGTTGTCAGTTTGTCTTCTTCACTTTGTTTTCTGCTCCATTCATTGTGGCCTCTCTGCCACTATTTCTGGATTCTTTGTATTTTTCTTTTTTAGAATATCCTGCAGTATTCTCTGTAGAGTTGAATTGGTGGTTGCATGTTCCCCTAGTTCCTCTTTATCCTGGAAGCACCTTGTTTTTCTATCAATTTCCAGGGACAGTTGTGCAGGATATCTCAATCTTGGCTGGAGACTATTATCTTTCAAAGCTTGAATTATTTCCCCCCACGCTCTTCGTGATTTGATGGTTTGTGCCGAGAAGTCTGCTGTAATTCTGATGGGTGTTCCCTTGTAAGTGATCTGTTTCTTGTCTCTGACAGCTTTTAATATTCTGTTCTTGTATTGGATTTCTGGAATTTTAATTATTATATGCCTGGGTGTTGCTCTGTTTGGGTTATAGGTGGCTGGGGTCCTATATGCTTCATACAACTGAGTATCTTTACCTTTTGCTAAATTAGGAAAATTCTACTGGATTATTTTCCTGTGAGTAGCTTTTGTAGTTTATTTGTTTGTGTCCCTACTTCTTCTTTTATGTTCTTAATTCTTAAATTATAGACCCTCTTATCATCTTCTAGTCTTTGTATTATTGCTGTTTGTTTCTTTGTTATTTTTAAGAAGTTTTTCATTGCATAGTCCCATATTACAAATCTGCCCTCCAGTTCAGATAATCTGTCCTTAGTTTCTTTCAAGCTGTTATGCCAGTTTTTGATAGAGTTTTTAGTTTCCTGGTAATCTCTTTGAACCTGCTTCACATATTCTATGCTTTCTCTATTTTCTCCATTAAACAATTCTCCCCTCTTTTTCTGTTCTTCCATTCAACCATCTGTTTTTTCTTGGGTGTTGCTTAGCATTTCTCTAACTATTCTGCTTATGTCTAGCTTCAGGTCGTTAATAACTTCAGTCCTGAACTTGTCTATGAGGCTCTGGTGATAGCGCTTTATATCTATTGGTGCTGTGTCTGCTGTTGCCTCTTTCTCAGGATTGGGGGCCGAGGAGCCTTTCTTGTTGCTGCCTCTTCCCATATTCTTTGTTCCTTATACATGCAAGCGTATATAGGAGGCCCAGCTTCCTTCCCTGTCAGCCACAGTCTGATTGAATTGCGCTGGCTAGGTGTTCCCACCCACCGCAGTGCACCAGGAAGTTGCAGACAAGGCAGCCTATGCGGGGCCCACCCCTCCAGGTCAATGTACCTCCAGGCGCTGGCACCTGGGTTGTGCTAGCCTACTGGGTCTCAGCCAGCAGCGTCACATAGGCTAGGCACTGCTCACCAATCCTGCTTGAGAGGGGGATACGTGACTTAAGTCACTGCAGCACCCTGTTCCCGCAAGTCTGTCTGGTCCCAGAATGTCCTTTTTGGAGTCTCCTAGACCGTGGAAGAGTCCCAGTTTCTCTCACTCACCGCAGGTCAATGCACAGCTCCCCGCCCATCCTGCTTTCAACTCTGTTCACTGATTCCTGTTCTCAGCTTTCATGAGTCTCTCTCCCTGCCGAGCCGATGTAGATGCAGCAGCGGCAGTGGGAAACCCAAATTGCGCTTCCAATGGCATGGGCTCTAACTTCCACACTGAGGCTTTTCTGTTCCTGTTATAGCACCAGGATTGCATTCCCAGTTGGTTTCTCTCAGCCCAGTTTGTTCTTGAGTCAGTGGGGCATATCTCCTCTTGCTTATGATTCCTTACTCCGCACCATTCCTGAATTCTAAGCTGGGTTTTTCAGAGAGCCTCCGTAGCTGCTGCTATCTGTCCACCATGTTCTCCCGGAAGTCGCTCACATTGCTTTCTTAATTTCTTTTGTCTATACTTTATACCTAACTTTTATGTGGTTACTCTGAAAATCACTTGTAACATCTTAAAATTCATTTAAACTACATTAAACATTCTTTTGTGATTATTGCATTGTAATCAATAATGAACAAAACCCAAACTCCTTTCACAACTCCATCCTCTCCATTTGAGGTTGTATCATACATTTAAATCTTTCTTATGTGTCTGAAAGCACAAACTAATAATTATTCAAATATATTAGCTGATTATCCATATGTAGCAGAAACTTCTCATCATGTGCTAAACTAAAATCAAAATGATCAAAGATGTAAATATTAAAACAGAAACCAAGTGGAAAATAACATAGGTAACACTCAAAGTTAGGAGTAGGCAAGAACTTTCCAGATAGAACTCTAATTTCACAAGAAATAACAGTAAGAATCAACAAGATTAAATATTAAGAATGGAAGTTAAAATACTAGCTTTTAAACTTGTTTTTAAAAATATATTAATCTTTTCAATTAGGAATAAAATAAAAAAGTAGAAGTATGAATCATTGTTAGTTTCATTTTTTGTACTAGGTGTGTGACCCATGTCCTATGATGTAGCACTATGCTACATTCCCAGTGTATTTTAGCAGAGGTAGAGAGTGAGGAGAACAGGGTATTGAGTCTTTTTTTGTGTGTGTCTTTTTCTTTTCTTTTTTATCGGTACAGGGATCGAACTCACAACTGCCTGCTTGCAAGGCAGGTGCTTATGCCACTGAACTAAATCCTCAGCCCCAGGGTATTGAGTCTTGCTAAATTGCCCAGGCTGACCTTGAAGTTCCATTCCTCCTGCTGAGTCCCTAGTAGCTAATATGACAGAGGTGTGTCACCATGTTTGACTTCTTGCTCATAGTTTTGCCAGATTTTGCATTCTTGTGTGATTATTTTTCTTTCAGTTCTTTAGATATATATTCCCACCACCTTATGATCTCCAAAGTTTCTGTTGAGAAAATTGTGAATAATCTTATTGAAAATTATGGTATGTGTATGCATGCATATGTGTACATAAAATTATTATATTTGTACAAATATAGGGTAAATCTATAGTTTTACATGTATACAACTTCACACATTTTAAATAATATCCTATTATTTGTCATTGTGTTCCTAATTTTGTCATATGATGCTAAATCAGATTTTGCACATTTTTCATTGTATTTCCTTAAAATTTGCAGAATTCTTTTAAATAGCATATAGATGAATATTTCTCTGACTTTATACTGTTAAGCATTATGTATTTCAATTTATATTTCACAGGTACATAAAAACATACAAATGTGGATAGCAATAGAATGCCATGTAATGTTCAACACATACACACATTGTGTAGTGTTTAAATCAGGTTAAACATATTTATTCTCACAAACATTTTCATCAGGTTCAACACATTTATTCTCACATCATTTGTCATTTCTTTAAGATGGGAATATTCAGAATATTTCCTTTTATATATGGTAGCTATCAGGAGTACATTAAAAATGCACCATGCAGGATTGCCATTGATAGTCACCTATGGTGCAGTAGTGTACCAGCTTCATTCAGCTAACTGCAACAGTATCCACTGGACTTCTCTTCCCTGTCCATTTCCCCAGCCTCTGTCCACCATCATTCTCTTCTCAGTCATTGTAAGATTTTAAATGTCCCAAATGACTGACATCATGCCGTGTTTGTCTTTCCATGCCTGACTTATTTAATGATCTTAAAATAATGATCTCCAGTTACATCTGTGTTTCTGCAAATGACAGGATATTTTTATCTTTAGGCTTGAATTTTACTCAATTGTATATGAGGCCATTTGCTTCATTCTTCAGTTAATAGGTATTTTAGGCTGTTTCCATGTATTTCTTTTCTGTTGTGACTTGTATTGCAAGAGCAGGAGTACAGATGCCTCTTTGACATGCTAATTTCATTTCACTTGGATATATGAAAGAATATAGAGTTACTGAAATATTTCTATTTTTGTAGGATATTCCATAATGTTTTCTCTTAACTCAAATTTCCACCAATGTAATATACAACTTCCCCTTTCTTTTCTTGACAGTATTTTTTGTTTTGTTTTCTCTTTTTGATAGTTCTTCTAAATGGGGTGAGAGGATATTGGTCTTCATTTCCTTGATAACTAGTAAGCTGAGTATCTTTTTCATGTGCCTTTTGGTCTTTTGTGTGTTACCTTCTCAGAAGTGTTTATTTAGTTCTAATTTCTTATGGGTTTTCTTGCTTTAAGTTTACAGAGTTCCTTCTTATGGTATCTATAAAGTACTTATCTCATTCATATATAGCCTTTGTTTCATTCTTTCCTTCCTTAATTCTTTCTTTTAGCTGTTTGTTCTAGATTCTCAGCACTATGGTTAAGGAAAGTGATTATGTTTCTCTTATTGCAGGTCTTTTATAGAAATTGTTTAGTTTTCTCATATTCAGTACTATGTTAGATGCTAGCTTATTATGAATAGCCTTTATGACATTGAGGGACATTGCTTGTTTGCCTAATCTTTTCAGATTTTTAAAAATCATGTATAGGTATTGATTTCTATCAAATACTTTCTTTGCAACTATTGATATGACTCTGTTTTCTTTCATCCTATTAATATAGTATATCACATTATTGACTTCCGTATATCTTTGTATTCCTGAAATGAAACCCACTTCATGGTGAATAATTTTTTTAGTGTGCAGTTGGATTCAGTTCACTGTTATTTTGTGGAAGGTTTTGGAATCCATATTCATCAAAGATTATGGGTTACAGACTTTTCGCTGTAGTTTTGGTCCTTACCTGGTTTTGGTAGCAAGATAATGCTTGGGTCTTTGAAAGTATTTTGAAGAATTTTTTCTTTAAGAACAATTGGTATTAATGCTTCTTTAAATATTTCATAGAGTCCACCAGTGAAAACACCTTGTCCTGGAATTTTCTTAGAGACTTACATACTGATCATTTTTTGGATGAGAAACTTTTATTACTGATTTAATCTTGTTATGTTTAATTGATCTGTTCAGATTTTCTATTTCTTCCTGATACGAGTTCAGTAAGGTTTATTTATTTAGGAATGTGTCCATTTCATCTAGATAATAAGAATTTTTGGCATGAAGTAATTCATAATAATTTCTAATGGTCTCTTATTTCTGTAGTGTCAGTTATAATATACTTTTGTAATCTCTGATTGTTTTAAACATTTTATTTTTTGAGACAGTATCTGCCATTAGGTCACGCTGACTTTGAAATCACTGTGAAACGCAGGGTAGTATTCGATCTACAGTGATCCTTCTGCTTCAGCCTCCTGAATGCTGGGGTTAAAGAAGTGCACTGTTGGGAGCCGCGTCTGTGATAGCTCGCCTTGCGCGGCGGACGTGCGGCCTGTGGTAAAGAGCAAAGCCTGAGGTAGATTACCCCTCACATCGAATATGTTAGTTTCCTGCTTACCGCGTAAACAACCCGCTCAACAATATAGTCTGCCTGGCAACTGATGATGTTAGCCAATCAGCTTGCCTTGCTTACTTTAACATGATTGGACACTGTACCCGTATATATACCGGTGCCACCCCTGGGCGGAAGAAGAAGCCAGGTAGAAGCCCAGAAGTAAAAGCCCAAAAGGAGCCGCGGAGAGCGGACCGGTAGAGGCTTTGGGGCAGACTGAAGCACAAAAGGAGCCGCGGGGAGCGGACCAGAGGAGGCTTCAGCTGGGAGAACCCAGGGCAGGCTATACGGAGAAGGAAAATAAAAAGAAAAGGTTGTCCACTACCAGACTTTGTCGTGTGTCCTTCCTGCCGGCCGGGAGCGGACATCGACATTTGGTGGCCCGCCCGGGGACTGATCACCCCCGAGACGTGGAAGTGGACAACGCTCCAGTACAGAGCTGCGAGACAGGTGAGTTGGGGATAAGCCTGGGCTCTGGGTGGCGCGCACCTACAGGGCTTTTAGACTCCCCTCAGGCTCACGCGTAAGTGGCGGATTCCTTGGGCCTCACGCGGTGAGTAACATATTAAAAGATGGGAAACATGTTAGGTAGCAACACTAAGAGCGAGGGTGGTTGTGGAGAAAGCTCTCAAGAGCTTACAAAAGTACGCAGGGTATCTGAGCAGGCCCAGTCAGCGAGCTCCCGAGAGGGGTCCGTCAAGGGGAACAAGGATGCTAAGGAGGAGGACGGGGCTCTAGCCTCGGAGTCGTCTGACTCCGAGGACGAGGGAAAGTTGAATGGCAAGGAGGCCAAAGAGACCAGCTGTCAGGAGCCTAAGTCGCTCAATAAGGAGTCGCAGGGTTCTTTTCCAGCGTTGCCCCGCGAATTGCGCTCTGCTCAACCTGGTCTGCGGAGGAGTAGAGAGCTCCTGAGCGCTCCCCGGCGCGAGAGGGAGGCGAAGCCTTCCGCCCCACCTTGGGGGCCGTTTCTGGAGGCGATTCCTCGCCACGAGGCGGCCGCCTGGGAGCTCTCTCCCCTTTCGCCAGAACAGGAAGTGATGCACGGGCCCCCATTTTCCGCCCAATCACGGCCGCTGTCTTATGCTCCGCCGCCGGCGGGTCGGTATTTTTACAGGCGGCTTTGGCAGGGGGGACGCTTGTCTCATGAGGTACATCCACCTGGGATAGATAGTGGCCCCTACGAGATATTTCCTGTACAAGTAGCTATGGGCCAGGGACGCAATGTATGGGAGCCTTTTGAGATAAAGCAGATTAGAGAACTTAAAAATGCAGTTACAACCTTTGGGCCGACTGCGCCTTACACCATTGCCATGCTGGAGAATCTGTCTTCTGGGCCCCTCACCCCCGCGGACTGGATTCAGCTGGCAAAGGCGTGTCTGCCCTCGGGCAGTTACCTGGATTGGCGAGCCTGGTACGCAGAGTTCTCTGCAGAGCAGGCTGAGAGAAACGCCAATTGGGGAAACCGGGGGTGGAACAAGGAAATGCTTATGGGAGAAGGTCGGCACGCTGATGACCAGACCCAGTTCCCCGGCGCTGTCTATGAACAAATCAATGCCATAGGGCTCCGCGCCTGGAAACAGGTAAGTGGTGCCGGAACAGCCTCCTTGTGTCTTTCAAAAATAATTCAGGGTACCACAGAGCCATTTGTTGACTTTGTGGCCCGAATGCAAGATGCTGCCGATAAGATATTTTCTGATCCGGGAGTGGCTCAACCGCTGGTAAGACAGCTGATTTTTGAGCAATGTACAAAGGAGTGCAAGGCAGCGATAGCTCCTCATAAGAACAAGGACCTCAACGCCTGGATTAGGATATGCAGAGAGATAGGGGGGCCGCTCTCCAACTCGGGAGTGGCTGCTCTCCTGGCCGCGGCTGTACAGCAGAGGGGACCTCGCGGGTTAGAAGGGGAATGTAAGGCTAAAGGGTGTTTTGCCTGCGGGGAGCCAGGACACATTAAACGTCATTGCCCAAACAATGCAGATGCTAGGCCTCGCCCTAGGAATGAAGAACCATATGTTTGTGGGCGATGCAAAAAGGGATCACACAAAGCTGAGGAGTGTAGGTCGGTCTTAGATGCTCAGGGCAACCGTATTTGTGGACAAGATGCTAGAGAGCCAAAAAACGGCCAGAGGGGGCCCCCTTCACAGGCGGGCCCCCGCCCCAGAGACAGGACAGCTCAGGATGGCAGCCTTCAACAAGGGCCACCCCTGGGTCAGCAGGTGTGGACCTCAGTGTCGCCTCCAGACTTATACAGAAGGTCACCATTAGGACGGATGGCGTTAGGACCCTAAATGACATGCAAAAGCTATTGGGAGACATTAATTGGATTAGGCCATATTTACATATACCAAATTCAGATCTCAAACCCCTGTTCGACCTTCTGAAGGGAGACCCAGATATAGCCTCCCACAGGAGGCTCACTCCTGAGGCAAGAGCTGCCTTACAGAGAGTGGAAAAAGCCTTAGGTGGGGCTACCTTACACAGAATTGAACCAGGGCGACCCTTTGATGTCTGTTTGCTACAGACTAGTCTACAGCCTACAGCAGTGATTTGGCAGAAAGGACCACTACTGTGGATACACCCTAAGGTCTCACCTGCAAAAGTCATAGAGCATTACCCGGAGGCAGTCGCTTCATTGGCCCTTGAAGCGCATGATAGAGCTGTCCAACATTTTGGCTCAGGACCACAAGCCATCCGAGTACCCTGTACCGCCAGCCAGATCAAGACCCTGGCTGCCTGCATAGATACCTGGGCCATTCTGAGATGTGTTTTCCATGGGGATATAAACAATCAATACCCTAAAG
The DNA here is from genome assembly GCF_034190915.1 of Cavia porcellus. Taxonomy (NCBI): domain Eukaryota; kingdom Metazoa; phylum Chordata; class Mammalia; order Rodentia; family Caviidae; genus Cavia; species Cavia porcellus. The sequence goes on from NW_026947484.1 coordinate 83,885,469, forward strand.
ACCCTATCTTGTCATTTGTCACTCAGCACCCTATAATTTTTCCAAAGGTTACTGCCTCTGAGCCATTAGTCCTAGCAACTACAATATACACAGATGGCTCCAAGACGGGGATAGGCGCCTATGTGATCCTAGGCAAGCCCCCGGTTACCATACAATTTAAACCAGATCAGCCTCAGGTGGTAGAACTGCAGATCGTTAAAATGATTCTTGAACGGTTCTCAGAAGCCATTAACATTGTCTCCGATTCTAGGTATGTGGTCAATGCCATGCAAGTGCTTGAGACTGCCAGTTTAATTAGATCCACTTCCACAGTGGCTGGACTGTTCCTGTCTATCCAGACATTGCTTCAGAACAGACACCATAAGGTCTTCACCACCCACATAAGAGCACATACATCCCTGCCGGGGCCCATGGCACAGGGGAATGCGGCTGCTGACACTGCCACTCGCCCGTTATGGATTTTTACCTTACTAACACCAATCGAGCGAGCCCGTGCCTTCCATGATAAGTTTCATGTTAATGCCAGGACACTAGCAAACCATTTCCATGTTTCTAGAGCAGATGCACGAGATATCGTGCGACTATGTGACTCCTGTGCCACATACAAACCTGCCATACCGATGGGAGTAAACCCTCGAGGTTTGATCCCTGGTGATGTTTGGCAGATGGACATCACACATATACAGGAGTTTGGGACTCTTAAATATGTTCATGTTTCCACAGACACCTGTTCTCACGTCATATTCGCAACAGCAGAAACAGGTGAAAAAGTGTCTAATGTGATCAATCATTGCCTGGCAGCTTGGGCCGCATGGGGCAAACCAAAAATATTAAAAACTGATAATGGACCAGCCTATATAGGCAAAGCCTTCAATGAGTTCTGCAAAATGATGGAGGTTCAATTAAAACATGGTATCCCATACAATCCCCAAGGTCAAGGAATCATTGAGAGGGCTCATAGAAGCCTCAAAGAAATTTTACAAAAACAAAAAGGGGGAGTAGGCCAAGGCCTGGCCCCAAAGGCACGATTATCCATGGCACTATTCACACACAATTTTTTAAATTTAAATAATGATAATCGCTCCCCAGCTGTGGAGCACTGCAACCCTTCCCCCAACCATAAAGGGTGGGTGAAGTGGAAAGATGTCCTGACAGGACAATGGATGGGCCCGGATCCAGTGGTCAGCTGGAACCGAGGCGCGGTTTGTGTTTTCCCACAGGAACCGGGACGAGAACCACTGTGGATACCGGAGAGACTGACACGGGCAACAAAGCCCTCGACTGAAGATCAGACCTGCCCTACTGGAGATCCATCACAGACCAACCAATAAGATGAATAGAAATAGCGGTAGCCCGAAATGGACAAGAAGATCCTCAGGCATATGCATGGCTTGCTCAATTGGCCCACGACCGAGTCTAGATATGGCGGGCATCCCTCATTCTCCTCCATAAGGTGACAATACACAGCAGGGTAGGTGAGTCAATGACGGGTAAGAGCGTGCCTCCCCAGCACGACTCGACCTAAGCCAGGCCCTACCCCATCCTGCACGTAAGCCGCTGGACTGTTAGATGCTGCCCAGGTCTAAATTTCTCTCCGAGGGGATTTCTTTACGGAGAGGAAATGAGTGCAAGCTTGTGTGCATCCAGGTTCCGTCCAGTTTGTGCCTGGCCCTAGAAAAAGGACGAGGGCCTCAGGGCCTTGGCAGACCATGGCATGGCCAACCAGGGTCTAAGCCAAGGACCTACGGTGGGCCTACACATAGGGCATAAGCCTCTGCACCCAGTCCAGGAAGGGCTACGATGCGCACATTCATAAAAAATAAAATAGGGGGAGATGTTGGGAGCCGCGTCTGTGATAGCTCGCCTTGCGCGGCGGACGTGCGGCCTGTGGTAAAGAGCAAAGCCTGAGGTAGATTACCCCTCCCATCGAATATGTTAGTTTCCTGCTTACCGCGTAAACAACCCGCTCAACAATATAGTCTGCCTGGCAACTGATGATGTTAGCCAATCAGCTTGCCTTGCTTACTTTAACATGATTGGACACTGTACCCGTATATATACCGGTGCCACCCCTGGGCGGAAGAAGAAGCCAGGTAGAAGCCCAGAAGTAAAAGCCCAAAAGGAGCCGCGGAGAGCGGACCGGTAGAGGCTTTGGGGCAGACTGAAGCACAAAAGGAGCCGCGGGGAGCGGACCAGAGGAGGCTTCAGCTGGGAGAACCCAGGGCAGGCTGTATGGAGAAGGAAAATAAAAAGAAAAGGTTGTCCACTACCAGACTTTGTCGTGTGTCCTTCCTGCCGGCCGGGAGCGGACATCGACAGTGCACCACCTTGGCAATCTCTGATTTTATTTGTCTCCTCTCAGCTGAGTTGGTCTGTTTTATCTTTTTGAAGAATTAGTTATTCATTTCATTAATCACTTGCCCTTTTTAAATCCTATTTCATTTGTTTCTGCTAAGATTTGCATTACTGTATCTAATTGAATTATTTGCTTCCTTTCAAGTTATTTGAAATAAATGGTCTATTTGATATCTTTTTTTTGTGTGTGATCATCAAAGGATATAAACTTTTCTCTAGTACTGGTTTTGATCTACCTCACAGATTTTGGTATATAGGACTCCACAGTGCTTTGTTTCAAGAAATTTAGGATAAATAGGGCCCCAAATGGATGATGATTATTGGGAAGTAGGAAGAAAATGTTCAGATGGGGAAGGGGGACACAAATATGAGGAGGGAAAAGAAAATAAAATAGAAGAAAAATTGAAAACAGAGCTTTTGTAAATGGAGTGGGGAAGAAGGATTGAAGGCAGAGGAGAGGAATACGGAAATAAAAGAAAAATCAAGATTATATCATGTACAGGTATAAATTCCTTAATACACTGGTTGTTTAAAAAGTAAGTTGTTTAACTTCCATGTATTTGTATAGTTCCCAAAGCAGTTCTTATTGAGTTTTAGCTTTGTTGCTTTATGCTCGAAAACATGTATCAGTTTCTTAAACCCATGTTGAAACTTGTTATGGGGTCTGTTATATGATCTGTATGGAGATTGTTCTGTGTGCTGATGAGAAAAATTCATATTCAGTAGCTGTTAAAACAGAATGTTCTGTGGACATCTGTTAGGTCCTTTTGGCCTATGATGCAATTTATCTCTGCCATTTTTTTGCTGGTTTTTCTGTATATTAATTGATTTTTCTATCCAACTCTGTCCATTGCTGAAAGTGAGGTGTTAAAGTCTCTGACTTTTAGTATCTTGGAGATTATCTCTTCTTTATCTTTACGTTTATAATTATTTGGACAGATATTGCATGCATATATATTTAAAATTAATTACTATTTCTTCTTTCCCATTATGGAATAATATTCTCTATGTCTTTCCTGTTATTAAGGTCTATTTTATTTGAAAAGAAGTATGGTTCTTCCTGCTTTACTTTAAATTCCATTAGCATGGAATATCTTATTTCATTCTTTTCTTTCAGTCTATGTTTCTCCTTAGAAGCAGAGGAAGTTTCTTGTAAGTAATGTATAGTTTGTTTTCTTTCTTTCACTTGTTTTTCTTAATCTGATTAGGTACCCTGACTCCTAACTGGAGAATTTAACCCATTTATATTCAAGGTAATGATTGATAGCTAAGGTCTTCCTGTATTTCGTAACTTGTTTTCTAGCTTTATTGTAGTTTCTCTCTCCCTTTGTCATACTGCTTGACTGTGGATAAGTGAATTCCACTATTAGTCTGTTTTGATTTCTTGTTCATTATTTTTTGATTTGTTTATAATAGGCTTTTGCTTTTTGGTCTTGTATAAGGTTTACAATAATTATTTTGGACTGTAACAACTTATTTTGACATGATGGCGACTTAATATCATTTTAAAAATAAGAACAAATGAATGAATAGTATAAAATATATTAACAGTCAACTTTTTTTTGGTACCAGGGATTGAACTCATGATCTAGCACTTACCAGTCAGGCACTTATAGCACTGAGCTAAACCTCCATCCCTAATAATCTACTTTCATTGTATTAATCTCATATTCAGTTTTTGCTATCCCCTTTTTTATATTGCCTATCAGTTAACATATTTATGTAATTATTAATTGTGACCTATATGTTAGTTTGCAAACAAAGATATAAATGTTTTACAATCATGATTATAATTTTGGAGCATCTCAAATTTTGTAATAACTTACTAGTGTGCTAACATACCTTTATGGTAATAACACCTTTCTAAGGGTTCTTTCTCATTAATGTCTATTTGAGTGGGAAGAACTTCCTTTAGCCTTAAGCATTTCTTGTAGAACAGGTTTGCTGGAGATATATTTTTCAGCTTTTTCAGGTGATGTCTTTATTCCTCCTCCATTCATAAAGGATAGCTTCCCTCAATTCAATATTTTCAGCAGTTTTTTTCTTTCTTTTAGAATTGTGAAGATCTTATGCCACTTTCTGGAAATTGTAGGATTTCTGCTAAGAAGTCTTACGTAAGATCAACTGAGATATCTTTGTGTGTTCTTTGCTCTTGAATACTTGAGAATGGTCTCTTTATCTTTCATCTGTGACTTTGCTTAAACCTTAAGACAAGCAAGTTAAATTTGATTGATAAACTTTAATCTTCCTTTACCTGAATAAGTGTATACTTTTTAATTTCACTGTATTTTTCAGTTCAAGAAACTGGTTAATTTTTCTTTTAACTATGCCCATTCTTTGGTTAAATTTCTGTGTTAATAGCATTGAAATATTTCTGTTTTTCCTTGAAATAGACATTTAAGATTCTCTGACACTTCTTGTATATTCCATATGGCTTTGACACTTTTTGGTACTTTGAGTACTAGATGAAGCCAAAGTTTCCTGAATTCTTTTGATGGGCTAATAGCATGAAGTCATGTGTGTGGGCATAAAAATATTAGGACTTATTCCATTGTTCTTAATTTGGCTTGCTTAATGTATTTTTGTCTTTCCAGAAATCCCAGATAGGGTCCTTCTCCTACCAACTGTGAGTCTGTAGTCTTCCACAATTGCAGTACTGAATGATGCCTAAGTCCATATTTTATGGGAATCTACTGCTGAATATATTGTTATTCTTTCAGTACAGGAGGGCAATCCAAGCCCAGGTTTTTCTGAAATATACAGTTGGATTTTTTTTTTTAAAGAAACAGGTGAGGGGCTGTGGATTTAGTTCAGTGGCACAGCGTTGCCTGACAAACCTGAAGTCCTAAGTTCAATCCCCCCACCAAAGAGGAAGAAAGAAACAGAAAGAAAGAAGGGGGGGCGGGAGACGAGTCCCTAAGAAGAGCTGTATGTGCCTCAAAGCCTTTCTCTGAAGTTGGAATAGGCTTACATGCCTCATGCAAGTAACTGGCGTGTGGTCAGACACTGCTGCATTCTGCCCAGCTCTCACCAAAAATATTGAATTGAGGGAAGCTATCCTTTATGAATGGAGAAGGGATAAAGACATCACCTGAAAAAGCTGAAAAATATATCTCTAACAAACCTGTTCTACAAGAAATGCTAAATATATAGGCATGCAATTACAATACCTGTGGACAATTATTAATACTGTGGACAAGCCCTAAGACTGTATGTCATACATGTGATTATGCCCACTACCAAGTTGGGTTACATCCTATAGTTTTCCAAGACCATCATGACACTAGTGTAGGACCATGGCCCAGGCTGCTATGAACTGTTTATTGCAGAGGTGACCTTATGGCTCAAATCATTATGACTAGTCCTGAGTGGTGCTAGCTAGAATAGATGTGTGCTTGATTGTGGCTGCGTGTTTTCTCCTGGCACTGAGGTGTTCAGGGCTGTATCCATTCTCAGGCTGGGGATGGGGCACATTAGGATCTTGCCAGTATTAATTTTTATAAACTCGGCACAAAATTCTAGGGCAAAATCTTGTGCTTACTACTCTGTCCCACCCCCAACAAATGGAATTTTGTACCGTTCTATACTGGGTTAGTGTTGGTGAAATGTATTCTCTTGGTCACCTAGTCTGAAAATAAGATGGGTTATGCCTCAGAGTTGCAGTTTTGAGGACTCACAAACTCAGGGATATTTGAAGCATCTATTAGTGATTCCAGGCAACAGGTCCTGTAATCACTGACCAGACAGCAGCTGTCTGCAGTTGTAGAATGAGTGGTGGAGACAGTCTCTTGGCTGCCATGAGTGGTGCTAAGCTTAAGGCATAGAGCCATGGGGATTCGGATGATATTAGGAGGAGGGCAAGTGTGCATTAGATTCAATCCAACTCTGGAACTGATGCAGCAGAACTCGGAAAAAGGTTTCTATTTGATGCCAGGTTGGTATACAAGTTGTTCCTGAGTTCTGACCTGTTTATGGGGTTTTTAATTTTTACCAGGTATTGGTAGGTATGACGGTGGGATCCAAAACAAAGCCCTATGTTACTTTTGGTCCTCTGGGTCCAGGCAAGTGGATTCTTGCTCCCTGGTCTCCTGCCCCAAGGTGGAGGACGGGTAGAAGGAAAATGCTGATCCAGTAGCTGCATCCACAAGTATTGGTCTGGATGTTGCATGGTGCTTTATCACTAGACTTCACTGTGGTAATTATGGAACTGGGTTTTAAGCCTAAAGTCTTATTTTTCCCATCCTACTTTAAGAAGCTTCTTGTTTTGGGCTGCTTAGAGTTGGGAAAGAGATGACAAGGGCAACTCTTTCCTTTTTGTCTTCTTTAGTGAATCTTTTTTGTTAAACTAATAGTAGACACTGATCTCTGATTCCCTTAACTGTTTTAAAAGTAGTTCAGTGTGTAAAAAGCTGTTCAAACTATGTCTGTGGGGAGAAAATGCCCAGTATAGCTTATTCAGGTACCACCTTGTTCCACCTCTACAAACTATATTTTAATTTATTGAAATTCATTTAATCATAGACAATGCTAAGTTATTAATTCATTATTAATATCTTGAGAATTTCTTAATATATTGACTAATGAACATATTGACTAATCTCTGCATGTATGTATAAAGTTAGATCATATTTTTTTCATCTTTGGCATTCTGATCAATTATCTGTTCAGAAGAATGACTGCAATGTTGAAAACACCAAATAAGACACATCCTGAACTTTTTGTGCTCATTTCCTGGTTAAGGATTTTGTGCCTACACAATCAATCCAGTGATCAAATCTGAAAAACAAAAGCCCAATTAGGCAGAGAAGAAAAATGTGAAAGAGAATCTAATTGTCTATTCCAAATCAAGATTTCCAGAATGTTTGAATAATAGAGTTGTTTTATTCTGTCATTATTTCCATAGCAACAAGCTTTCTTGATGTTGATGACATTAACAAGCGTACTTGTGCTTTGTCTCACTTTAACTCATTGGATTGATTTGCAGCCAGTTGTTGGTCTCACAGTGCTCATTGCTAATAGGTAACATATCAGCTACTAAAACTTTTTGATTTAATAAATCAAAGAGCACATTTTTTCTGTCTATATTTATATTCCTGAGATGATTATTCACTCAAAGTCAGGTCAGCTAGGCCAGCGAAAATCTACTCCATTTTAGGACTTTTCCTTGTGTTGTTAGCGAAGGCAACTCCCCACTTATTTAGCTTGTGGTGTTAATGATCCTGGAGGTTTTAGAGGTTGCAAAAAGGAGTTTAGAACTGATACTAAGAGAAACCAGGCAGGGGATGAGGGAAGATGCCATGTTTTGACATGACTTCAATCTTGAAACCAGCTGTATTATGTATGAACATTGTGTATTCTTACCCTTTTTATGAGAGTCCACTTTTTATCTTTGTTTTTGAGACAATAAAACCTTTCTTTCCCTGAATGCCAACTTGAATCAACTTGCTACCATTCACAATTGGTAGTCCTACCTTTAGGAATATCATATTTTCCTTCATGGCGCTTTCAGAATGTATCTTTATCATTACTTCAATGCCAGTGTCTCTTACTACACTGGCTTTTAGGCAAATGGTAGTATGACCTCACTGTGTAGGGACACTGTGCGACAACTAGAACAGTTTTGACCCACTATTGGTGTTCGGAATATCAAAGAAGTAAAGCCAGTCTTTCCTCAGCTATGTTCTTAAAAGCTTTTAAGAAATTAATCTTGGAGCTATTTTTCCCGTCAGTTATTTGAGATGATCACACTTAAATACCAATACTTCTATTTTTGAAATGTGAACTTGGACAATTATTTCTCTGAGCTTCAGTTTGCTTATCAGTGTGGAGTGCTTACTTCACTATGTGAGCACTTGTAAATACAGGCTCTTGTTAAAAGGACTGCTACTAGCAGAACAGAAAGAGGTACACAGGTGACAAGTGGGAGCAAATAGTTGGTTCAAAACCAGCGTGTCCGAGTGGACAAGAGCAAAGGCCATGACTGCATAACACTGACATTTTTATTAGAATTCATTTGTAACAAATGGAACTTGTGTCAGCAAAGAACTGATTTTCATACAGACTTCTTTCGCCACCAATGTAACGAAGTAAGAAAATAAAAAGCACGCCTTTCATTCTGTAAAACATTTACGCGTACTACTAATTAGAGGTAATTGTATTTTTTTAACAAGCCATTTTACAAGTTATTTTAAGTTTTCAGTCTATGCATCCAAAACGAGAGCAAAGAACACAACTGTTATCTTTGTAAAGACACTCCAAGCTTGGATGGCAAAGCCACGTAACGGATGGATAGGATGGATCTGTAGCCTTCTGATCTCTGCTGGAGTATCAGGGGCACCCATAAACCCAAAAGAAAAATGAAGAGGGAATCAAAGTGAAAGGAGGGACTAAAACAAAGCAAAACCAAAAATAAACAGGAAAGAAAAAAAATGTGTGCATGACTGCTGATTTTTTTTCTTTCCTGTTTCTAAGGTGTGTTATTTACATACACATAAATGAATTTCAGAAGCAGTTTCTTACAGATGGGTTCAAGTAATAACATTATTGGGTGTAGAATCAATAGGGCAGTGCATAGTACAAAGGTATAGAAAGTGCAAAGTTCCCTAGAGGCCCTTCCCTCCCCTGGCTGTCCTCGCCGTTTTGTCTAACCATGCAAATCATTTTTAAAAAAGAGCTAAAATAAAGTTCTGTACAAATCACTTTTTATATATTTTGATTTTTACCATTGTAACTAATTACAAAATTATACATAACTACACATACATAGGTAAATAATAGCACCGTACTGGTTATGGTGATGAAAAGAACTGGAAACTTGAGCGTTTATGGAAATGGCAGATAAAGGTGTCTACCTGGGAAATTAAAACTCAAATGGTTGTACAGAAAAGTACAGAGTGGAATGCACATCAATGACAGTAAGGGAGTTAGTTCTGGGAACAGCTCCTGAATAGTAAGATTTCTGGAATAGTCTCTGCCTCGCTCGTCTGTGGTATGCATCCCATTCATTCGCTTTTTGTGATTATCGTCACCTTTCCCTCTGCCCTGTGGGCAGCTTTTGTTTCAGGGAGACAAACTGCTCATTGGCCAATCATTCTGGTGTGCAATACTCCATCAGGTTCTATGTGTCCAGCATAGTGTGTCTGGATGACACAATATCTGTCTGTCTCACCTCCTTTGTCTCACTAAAAGAAAAGTATAGCACTGAGTAATCTGGCACTTGGATAAATCTTCAAAAGATACAAACTAAAAGAAAACAACAGACCCCACATAGTGCACATTCTTCTCTGGTTCTGATGTAGGTTAGAGAGTCTCATTCTGAGGTAGCCTTCTAGATACTTTTTTTTTTTTAAAGTATTATGTATATTTTTTTCTTTTTTCTTTTTTTTTATAAAAGTGCTCAAATATGATGCTTGCAAGTGTTTGGTCTCTTGGATTTCATTCTGCTAGCGATGGGAAAATGTGAAAACAAACAAACTTCCATGCAGAACATCCATGATGCAAAAATAACCAAAAAATCATACCTATATCAAAACTCTTAAGAGTTCTTAGGAGTTTTTGAGGGTTCTTTAAAATCAGGTAAGACATGGTGAACTCATGCCACCATCCATGGCTTCCTAAAGAACTTATGTTGGAGGATTTAGAGGAGAGATATATTATTTCCACTTTCAGAAAAATCCTAATGAAATATCAAATATATCCTAAAATTGCCAATGATATTTTTACTAAAATAAGTTTGATGTAGTTACTGCATGTTTCAGAGCAGATTTGGAAGGGATTATAAATAAAACAAGTAGCTTTTCCTGATGTTGACGATTATGAACAGAAGAGCCCTGATTATCCAAGTGCTTTGGGCTGGTACAATCACTAACATCCCCGACTTGGCTGAAAACTAGGAATGCATATTATTCAAAGAGTTTCTGTACATGTGGTAAACATTTAATGCTTTAATTGAAAGGGTAACAGATATGAACCACTAATGGCAATATGAACCCAAAGCTAAAAAGAAATGCTATTAAAATAGGCATCAATTATAAGGCACTCTAAATGCAAAACTAAAACCAAAACAAAACAAAGTATAGCACTTCCCAGGAATGCTATGTGCCACAAAATGTTTCTTACCAAACAGACTAAAATGAGTTTGGCTTTGCCCCTGTTACATATCATAAATGCAAATTTCATAGCACGTACTATAGACAATATATGATTGAATACACTTTTTAAACAATTTGATAGCTGATATATTACAACATTCTCCCTTCCTAAAGGGATATGCACTGACCTTTCCCACATGCACACCTCTTAGATATTTAATAATTTTTTTATTGCACTAGATTGTTAGGAATACTGAACTTTGTTGGAAGCCTGGCTAACAAAATGTTATTTGTGAACATAACTGGGTGGGTGAGGGAGATTGAGTTGGAAATTAGGGGGGTGAGGTTTGACAATCACTGATGTGCATTCCTCATTTCCCTTTAGAAAATTAAAATTTGCGATATTAAGAAATCCCAATATGTAATAAAATTAAGAATTGAAAGAGATATTTATAATAGCTTTTATACTATTTTAAAAAAACTGAATCACAAGAGAACTGAATGATTGCTAACTCTAACTTTTGTGTGGACACACTGTCTATATATACATAGACACCCTTACAAAATTCGGATATATATGTATATATGTTAGCAGCAACTTTATACTTTGCGCCTCCCTGTTGATTCCAAAAGCAAAACAAAATTAAATTCTCTTTGATCATTTAAAGAGAATGGGTACTTTTTCATTAATTAAAACTGAACAGAAATGTCAAAGTAATATCTGATGAGACCAAAACTATAGATTGAGTATTGCACAAAAATGTGCAAATTTTCAAATGATTTGATATTTCTACAGCAAGATATTACAGATAACAGTTCTACAGCTTAAAAAAACTTACAGTTTGGAAATAAAAAATGAAGAATTATGTAACTGTTTTTTAAAATTCACTTTATCGAATGATACATTTTGTTAAAAAAAAAGTGTACACAGTTAGAAATGAAGCACAGGTCAGCAGTATCTTTACAATACTAAAAAACTAAATCAAGGGCTTTCTTTTTAAACATCCCCCACCCTTACTCCTAAAAGCTTATTATGAGTGGTATGGTGGGAAGGGGCAAGGTCGGAGCAGAATCCATTTTATTCTGAGAAGCTACACCAGCAAATATCTTGCACTGTAGCACTCCAGCAATTTCTCTTGGTACCTGTGAAGCAAACTCAAACAAGATGTTGGTTCTTTGCTGTGATTTCTTCTTCCCTTTATGTTGAATCCTTGAAGTATCTGTAAATAAAATCCTTCAGATGCTTCATAAGTCAGGATTCTCTTTATTATTTTTCAGGTTAGATTATTAAACTGAATTCTTGGTCCACCTGGAATAGTTTGTTTTTAACTGGTTGTGTGTGTAATAGTCCCACTAAGTGGTTGTTAGCTAGAAGTTAAGAAGGACTTCTCAAGTGCCCTGTATGGCTCAGAAGAGACTCCATGGATATTGAAGGGCCTGTAGTAAAAATCCAGAAGGGGTCAGGGGTTTCTACGTTGCATAGTGATCAAAGCTGCCCAGGTACTCTAGTGCGGCTCGATAGCAAAACTGGTACTGATCCTACAGGAGATAACACAGAAGGGAGAAAAGGAAGTGTGAGTGTATTACAATAGAAAACTAGCCTGGTAAACAAAGTTCTATTTCTACAGGAACAGAATCATTACTTTTTATAGTCAGTTCAATCCAATGACCATGTAGTAAGTTTGTTAACTTCACCAGTTTGATCAAAATAGTTTCCTAATACCAAGCAGGTGACAAATCTAGAGATCATTCTCTTCTAGATGAGTACGAACTGATTTCCAAATAGTAAGAAACAATTACCACCAGCTGAACACACAAACCTCTTATTTGCCACAAGCATCTTTTATCATGACTTGTTGCACTACGATAACTAATCCTTAGCCTGCAAATTTAGAGTCCTAAGGTGATCTGGATTTATATTTCTGGCACTACCCATCCAAATTTATGTTAAAAAAATTCTGATTAGACAGTAGATCCTTGTTGCCTGTAGTCAGAATGACCGTCATTTTTTATATCCATGTACAAATGAGAGAAGGAGCCAAAAAGTCATTAGTGTGGAACCTCATACAGGCAAACCATTTATTTCCACAGGACACTTAACTTTTAAGCCTTTCATCTTCAAAATGGCATGATGAATTGCTTGACCCTATCAAAAAGTACCTGTGCCATTTGCCCTACTTCAGAGTGACTGCAAGTGTCTGTTCTAGAAAGGCCTACATTAAAATGAAACAGTATAAACATTTCCCTTTTCACACAAGGAAAACATTTTCATATGGGAATAAACAGTATTGTTAGAAAGACAGAAAAATTATGATTTACTGATGACACGGGCGTGGGAAACAGTAGGATTTTCTTTACAGAAGAAACTTATTTTCAGCAACCAATGGGGCTGAAAGTAGTTTCTATTTTGCTTAAATGTGCATTTTTCTACAATAAAAATGGTAATGTAGAATAAATGGGGTTTGCTTTCCTATCTTGTCACAGTAAGTTGCTTGGCTAAGTTTTAAGGCTTTTTAAACTTCCAATTTTCCTGTCACCCCCAAACCTGTTAGTTTGTCAGGCTGACATAATGTTTTGAGTATTGTAAGCCAAATGCCCATACTACCTTGAAATCAAAGTCTAGAATACATTGCAAATGATGGACTGAGGAACACTTATAATTCAGTGTCCATTAGAGGACTATAAACACTACCACATTATCCTTAGAAATGAATGATCATTAGGTCAGATTGGTTAAATCACAGTATTCTGAGAAACACTAAAATTTCCCTATCAACTGTTAGAATAGAAAATGGGGGGCTAATGTCACTAGGTTTATTACCAAGATCCAAATATTTAGAAAGTAAGCTATAGAGCAACCAATGACATACAATACAGCCTTCTGTATTCTCTTGTATGCCTTCTGAGACAAGCATCTTTTAATACATTGATATATAAATATTTGCAATGTTTATTGTATCAATATGCATACAATGAAACATGAAACTTCCATTTTACTGGTGAAAAATGATCAAATGATGACACCATGGCTCCACTTAATAGACTCTCAGGTAATCTCTACTGTAACACTAAGACATTGATCTAAAAAGGGGAAGATGAGGTTCAAAAATATTAAATGACCCAATGCTTTTCTTACAGTACTTTCTTGTATTTTGTGTCTGAGGTTGAGCGTCTTGATTCAAGTAGGTCACAGTTAGTAAGATGTAGGATTGGAGATGTAAAACTCAGGGGAATTTTTCTTACCTCTGTCTGTACCATGGCTGGCCGTTGTGTTCTTAACATTTTGACGGTCTGGAAAATATCTACAACGCCTTCATATCTCATTCTTTCCAAGACAATGCTCAGTGTTATGAAGACACCGGTTCTACCAACGCCCGCGCTACCAAACAACAAAGGCAGTGTTAGGAGTGGAGGCTCTCAGTGTCCTGGACAGACTTCTCTCTTCTAGCTTCCACTTTCCAAGCGTTTCCATAATGTTATTAGGGAAACATGGAATTGAGTTCACCAAGTGATCACTTTTGGGACGGTATGTTATGGTAATGTGAGGAGAAAGTAATTGGGACAAAGTCTTATAAAATGACATTTTAACTGCACTTGAACATCATTTTAAAAAGACCAAGAAAATAAAAACACAAACATGGTAACATAAAAATAAAGAGAAGGGGTAGATAAAACACAGATTTATAGTAATCATGCAGACTGTGAAATGCTAAAATTTTGCCCATTAGATATTTTAAAGTATGCAATAATTCAGAGTAAGATAAAATAAATGTGGCATCTTCAAATTTTCCAGGTAATTATTCATTTTTTATAGTCATAATCCATGTAGAGTGTTTCATCACTTAAACCTGTAAGTATGTAACAAGGTATATAGATGATGAATTACTGATTAACTTTGGTTTGGATTTTAAAAAAAGATTTTCTAAAATGAGGTTATCAGACTTGGAGGCATTTTCTACTTAGTCTTCAGGTGGGGCTGTGACTGTCTTATATGCATGGATTGTGAATATGTCAGTTTTTCCTGTTTCATGAATATAACCTTCAACAGTTTCTTAAAGAGATCTCTAAAAGAACATCTAAGAGTCACCGGTTTCTAAAGTTATCCACTATTTTTAGGCGATTAGAAGCTAAAACTCCCCAAACTTTTTATAGCATGTAGCCAAGATTTTGAGTTTCTCTCTCTTGTCTTTGCTATATAATTCCAGCACAGCAGCAAGAATGAAAAATTCATTTATAGTACTGTGCATTTAAGAAGCAGAAAAGCATCTGGAGGTTTAGGTAATGAGAAAAATAGTGAATAATCTGAAAAATCCCTACATTTTTGGATCCTAATTAAATGGCCTGTGTAACGCTTGGGTGCAGGCTGTAGAAAATGGATGGATTTGTTTACTTGGGGATGTAGGTGACAAGCATATATAAACAGTGCATTTCGTTATAAATTTGATTTCTGAAGAGTCTAAAAAGAAATGTTAAGTGAGGCTTTAAAATTCATAAGCAATCTTTAAAAAGTAGCTGAAGATGTCCAACAACAGTCAAGGATTCTGCTCAGTTCCTCTCAGTCACGAGAGACAAGGACTTCTTGTTTTTTTCTGGAACCATTCAGATACTCCAGAGTTCATCTTACCTGGATTTGGTAACAACAAATACAGTGTTGTTGACTTTCTAAGTATTTTCAAGATAACAAGTGTTGACCTTACAACTTTTGAATTTATTGACTTTACCATGTTAGCAAAAGGATCTGATTTAGATGAGTGGTATTTTCAAGATATTCCCAGACAAGAGAAAAATACCTAAAAATACTAAGGAATGTAAGATGTGTTAATAATATGCCATTTCATTTATACTAAAAAAGAATATATATCATTATGTAATGACAGAAGCAATGAGAAGTAATGCATACTATACTTATGGGAAAGTTTAAAACTAAAAATTACACTAAACATTTTTCCCCTGCTGATCACATTAGAAAGGTTTGAATTAGCATTTGGTCAATTAATAGAAAGAGCAAGTGTTTCAGACTCTGTACAACCTCCACTTCGACTATTTCAGTCCCTGTGTCCCATTCTACACGAACTTTGGTTGAATAAAGGGTTTTTGATAATTCATCACAGAGAAAATGCATATGAATAAGAACTGTTTCTCATATAGTATTCCATGAGTAATCAACAAGGAGGTGCTAGGAAGCCCTTAAAGATCAGCAGAGAAAGAGAGTCAAAAGAAATTTCATTATTGTTGTAAAATATCATACTCAAATTAAGTCTAGAACATATATCTTGAAGACCCAGTAGAATGTGTGTTTTGTTTTGAGATCTTGCCTCATATCATTATGAACTATATTTTATATAAATTTTAAAACTCTACATTTTGACAATAAAAGCTGAGAGTTAAGGTAGTTGAAGTTCTATAATAAAGTACCTTAAATAAAATTAGGTGAATTTCTTTTACTACAAGAGTTTTGCAAAGCAGCTTCCAAAAGCACTAAATTTTTGGT
Organism: Cavia porcellus; assembly: GCF_034190915.1. NCBI lineage: Eukaryota > Metazoa > Chordata > Mammalia > Rodentia > Caviidae > Cavia > Cavia porcellus. The sequence goes on from NW_026947484.1 coordinate 83,901,405, forward strand.
GAATGTCTAAACTCATTTACTTGGTTATTTCTATTAACTTCAATGACTTAAATTATAAAATGCTTTAGAAATAATTAAATTGAAGGTGCTTCATTTTCTGTTGTAGCAACAATTTTCAAGCAAATTGCATTTTTAACTGAGGTCCCATTCTAATCGCTTATTGACTGGCAAGAATTAGTACTATCATTAAGGCTTGATAGCTATTTATGGTTCTCCCAAGAAGAGAATGATATAGAAAAACACTTATAAGGACAATACTATGAAAGCAAATCAAAGAAGAAATGATTCACATAAATTATCACAGGTGGATATACCAAACATTCCTGGAAAATTGCAGTTTGTTTTATTCTACAAGAGGTACAGTTTGGAGCTAAAAATTTTCCTCTGATTATTTTTCAGTATATGGAAAGAGAAATAGATCCTAAATTATATAATACGTTGTTGAGAATATTTCAATTATGTGGATTCGCTATGACAAACTTACACAAAAAATGAATATACAGTAATATTTGTTTTCAAAGCCATTACTGCATTAATTGTGAGCATCAGTTAGTAGTCTTCATTCCCAGCTTACCTGCAATGGACTGAAATGGGTCCATCTTGACCAAACTGCTCTTTTGTTTTGTGGACTTGGCCAATGAAGTCAATAAATCCTTCTCCAGACTTCGGCACTCCTTGCTCTGGCCAGTCAGTGAACTGGAACTGCCTTACAGTTCGCGACTGGCCATCCTTTGGAGGGAAAGCCACATACCCAGTCACATAGGAGGGTGCCACAGGGATTCCCCAAGTGCACAGAGGACCAAAGCAACCATATGTAAGTTTTTCCAGAGATAAAAAGGGCACAAGAAGTTAGAAACCTGTTTTACTAAAAACAGTTGTGTGGTTCATCTACTAGAACTGCCTGTATTAACATTTATTTCAGTCACAAATTTATTCTCCTTCTCACCGTGATCTGTTAAGAGCTTAGGTTCTTTGATTGCAAATACCCATACTGCTTATCAGCAAATGCTTCTGAGACACAAAGGTTAAGTTCAGAATCACTGATCAGGTCCATATTCTTTCCAAATGTATCTTCTATTTAAAAATTTTCACAATATAATAATTTCTAAGTTTTGAAAAAAAGCATATTGTCCATACCAGGTTTTTCTATTGTCATGATGTCATATCTGCAGTGCTTATTTCTAGCACTGTCAAATGGTGACACTTAAAGGATCTGGCACAAACTAGGTAGTTGTTGTTAACCTGGTGGCCCCACATGCCTCAGAAGCATAGGATTTCTAATCACAGCAGGAAGCACAGCTTGTGCCGTGTAACTATGCTGTGTAGCAAGAAGTGAAGCATCCCTTAAGGAGACCAAATAAATGCCTCTGTCTGTAAAAAGACTCTTCTGGACTGGCCACAGGAATTCAGTAGGCTGCAGGGGCATTTACATAGACAACTCAAAGGCAAAAAGAAAATAAACCAGATGTAAGAGATGTCTTTCTTTTCTAATGATACAGGCAAAATTTCTCAAGACTCATAAAGATATGAAGACACTTCAGATTCTTTCGGATTTTTTTTTTTTTTTAAATAAAAAGGAGCAGAAGGGACCTTCTGCTATCACAAGCTTAGGGGACCTGTTTCTAGTGGAAGAGGTTTCACCCTCTCTGTTCTTATTTATAACTCTTTCACCATTAATATTCTTTTGCATACAGGTGTACATGCTGTTACATTTTTGAGTAAGTGGAGAGAGGATCAATCTTCCTCACTCAGTCCTACTGAGAGAGGGGTTGGCTCAGTTTCAGACAAGCACCTACAAACTGCCCTTGGAATTCACACAGGGAAGACATTTGGCTGGTATCATTTGGGGACAGAGGTGAAACAGGAAGATCACACCAATCTTACGATAACACAGAAAAATTCAGAAATAATGGCCTGGCCCCAGAACCAACTTATGGATGGTTACCATGGAAGCGGGAAAGGTTAGAAGGCAGAGGAAGAAAAGCCAGAAGTTAAGTAAGGCAGATTTGTCCTCTTATGAATGTCCTTGGGATTTCATTTGTGACCACAGCTGCTTTTAATAGCAGGAAGAGGTCATGTGCACAAACATTTACTATTTGGAGGCGAGACCACCTGACTCCATTTAAAGGTTACCTGTATAACAAGACTGTATTCTCAAGTGCCAGCTTGCTTTCAGCACCAGGAAGGTAAGATTAGAAACACACCAGGAGCACAAACAGCAAGTGGTGTAGTAGCTAAGAAAATTATACAATCACTGAGGGATTTAAAAAAATAATGTGGCCAAGGTCCTGTTTCAATTTTTCTTTATGGCTACTGTGATCAGATTTCATTTGGGGATGGAGGGATCAGTAAAGGGTGTTTTTGCCACCAGTGGAGTCTGTCTCCTGGACTCTGTTGTCAGAAACAGTTGGTGATTTCAGCTCAGGATTTTTACTTACATAGCTGTAAATTCTGAAAGGGCATTAAAAAAAAAAAAAAAAAAAAACAATAGGTCAGGTCACCAAGGCTTGCTTGTGCAACTCAAAAATGAGACCTAGGGACTTAATGGCTGCCTTGAGTACAGTCACCTTCAGGGTAGTGAATATTTCAGACTTGTTTGGCATTAACAGGTCTGTCACGTGGGTCATCTCTCCTGCTAACCACTTCCTATGTCATTATAGGTCAACAGTCAGTGCTGGGCTATGAGGATTAGCAGACTATCTCCAAACAGAAGTTTGAAGAAGGCTGCTTTCCTGAAAAATAGAAAAAAACAACCAAGAAAAAAATATAATCAATGGATCAACAAAACAGCTGTACCCTGGAGTTTTAGTCAACCCACCCCTGGTGACAGTTTCAAAAACGAAGCAGGGCTTTGAACTGACCCACTCTTCCCTAAGATATGTTTGTAATCTTGATTTGAGAGTGGCCAAAGGCAAAGACATTAAAGTATATGCATAGAGCATCTTACATCAGGGCTGAACCTTGGACTTAGCAATCTTGATAAGAAACTCAGAATGAAAATTAGCCAACAGAGGTCACCGGAGCACAGTTCTCGTGGACAGACACATTAGCACACAGAGGAATAAACCATGCCAGGAATCAAATTAGAATGTGCAGAGCTTGTCAGATTCTTCTAAAGAATGCCACTTGCTGTGCAGTTTTAAAATCATTCCAAATTAACCTCCAAGCCCACATGACCTAAAGGGCTTTGCAAAACAACAACATATTTACAGCCTCGAGTAATAAAGAAATCCTCCAAAGAGAATGAGCTGAGAAGGTAAATGTAAGCATAGCCACCAATCAGTAAATGCTTCCCAGAAAAAAACTCTCACAAAGTACATACCCAAAGTTGGGCTGCCAGATGTTATGTTTGAATGGAGGCCAAATCTGGGTTTATGAGAATGCTTGCCAGGCAGGAAAACATGCATATATATATATATATATATATATATATATATATATGTATATGTGCATTCATATATATATATATGAATGACTGTGGTCACTTAGCAAATGTTTTCTCCCAAAGAAATTATTTGAGACTAATTTTAGGCTAATTGTTAAAAGCTGGAGACTGCCCCAACTTACCCTGGCATCTGTGACCTTGAATTCTCTTAAGATATATTGTGGCATGTTGTATTCAGCCATGGGATCTACAACAAAATACTGGTATCTTGCAGATCGTTCTGCTGGCCAGTATTGATGGCATTTCTCCTAAATGGAAAAATTAATACTAAACTTTAAAGAATAAAACAGATTTCATCACACAATTAATACAATTCCCAAATTCAGGCAATTCTGATTGCACATGGCTCACTTTCTTCACTTTCTCTTTGAAATCCTAAGCTCCAAAAGAATAGAAAAATCATCTGGTTTAACATTTGTCCATGGTAGCTGGTACAGTACCTGACATACAGCAGTAGCTGCTTAATATTACATCAGCTGATCTGCATATTTTGACAGAGTAGGCATATTTTATGTACAAGTTATCCAAATAACTACAGTCTTTGGGCAAAGCCAGCCACATCATTCCCACATCTCTGCACACTGCAGCAGCAGTTGTTGGGAATGAAAAGAATCTTGAGTATAACTGGGAAAGAAACCTCTGAATTGATCCTTAATCTCATTTTTAATGAGTTGGGTGAGCCTTGCAAAAGCCAGTGGCCAAATTAGAACAAGTCAGGTGGTTTCCTAGTGTCATACTGGATTTTAATGTATTTCTAGCCTTTACACAAGGAAGAAAAAATATCTCAAGTAAATTTTGCAAGATGTTTACATGAATTGACAGGCCCCTAGATATCTCTAATATGGTTTAATGTACATCTCAGATTAATAATTTCTTTAAAAACATCTGAGGTTGCTAGATTACATCCTTAGAAATTTTCCCCAGGAATGAAAGAAAGTTCCTCCTTCATCTGGAGAAATGATAACACATTTACTTAACAAACCAGCCTGTCCATAGTAGAAGAAATAAGAATATATGAGAGCTATAAATCAAACAGGGGCACCTGCTGACTAATCAGTGTAATTTTGCTTCATCAGGACCAAAGAATAGATCTTTCCTCAAAATATGCAAATTTAAGAGCTTGATGTTATCTTGCAAATTAGAAACCAACATATGCAATGAATGATCCAGATGTGGCCAGAGTACTCTGTATTTCAAAAAAATGAGGCTGGCACTGGGGTTATTAGGTGGAATCCCCTTTCCTTTGAAGTGGAGGTTTTATGAGAAATCATACTCACTCTTCCCATTTCACGCAGCTTGGTGAGCATTACAACTATGGTGGAATTGTGTTCCCAGAGCATCCGCCAGAAGTCTTCCGTGGTCTCTGCCAAAGGCCCCTGGGTAGCAATGTATGCTTTTTGTTGTCTGAATTACACAGAAGGAAAAAGCATGTTAATATATTTTAAGAATATATGAACGTTCACTTGCTAGTTGAACATCAAACCTAATAAAAGAAAATGAGCACACATTATTAATACAGTTGCTGTAAATTTCCATTAAGGGAGGGGGAGACAGCAGAGGTAAAGGGGACATAAAAAAGAATTAAGATGCATTGTGTATATGTACTAACTCCCCACGGGGAATGCAATCATTCTTCAAACATGTACTAATACAAATAGGGGTTAAGAAAAAAAAAATAAGAGCATTTAATACATTTTGAGAACTTCACAAAACTTTCCTTAATATTATAGGGTAAATGTTTTTTCATTTTTAAATTTCAGTAGAAAGTTAATGGCTCAGTTTCATGTGCCATACAATCATAAAGTTGGACATCTTTTTTTTTAGAAATGATGCTCACATAATTAAATATATGAAATATGGTGCTAAGCAGCTTTTTTACTAGCACCTTAAAATTCCAAATAGTTTCTGAAAGAAAACTATAGACAGTCAGATTAAAATCTTTCTGTTACTTCTTAGCTCCCAAAATAATAACAAATAAATACAAAGCAACTGCATGCTGACCTATGGGTAAAGAAAGTGGCTTTGAATTGAAATGAAACTCTTCCTGGTTATGAATCTAGGGCACACGTAAATATCAAGGCTTTGTATTGTCAGGGGAGCAGCAGTGTATACCTGTATCCATCAATAAAACTGGCATTGATGTAATCAGATCCTTCCACTCCGCGGATAGGCTGCAGGCATACCCTTGTGGATTCATATGGCATAATATTAACAAGGCGATTTTTGAATTTATTACATGGAAGATTGGCACTGATGAATCTTGAGGTGTGAGCTTTGGAGCTGGCTAGACGCTATTGAAATACAGAAAACTGATAATGTTAGATTGCTTGAATGCAATGTTGCCAACATACTCTTTTTAGCTATAAATCTTTTACTTTAACCATTCAAATTGCACTGCTTTTTACTTCTACCTAATTACTTCACATAACCTATTGAAGCTTTATGCTCGGAGAGGATGAACTGTCAGTTAAGATACAAAAGGGCTCAAGGTATAGTTAGGAAGCAAAGAATAGAGAAGGAAAAAGTGATTTATAATCAGATATTTGAAGAGAAGGTCAAATGAATCTTGTACTTCAAAATTTGAAAGGTTAAAGTAAGTCCCTACTCATAAGCAGTCCCAGAATGACTTGCCCCGGAATAACCCCATCATATCCAATGCCATACCTTAAATTCGAGCTCCATTCCCGTGACATTCTCCCCTGTTTCTATTTGTGTCAGCTTCTGGATGTAGGCATACAAGTTTCTAGCTGGCACTTCGGTATTTCCACAAGTCACTGCTTCTAACAGTGCATCGTGGATAAAGATGTATTGGTCTTCTGTTTGAACCATGTAATTCCTCTGGGCTCTCATTAAAGTTACATGGCCATAAATATCTACAGTTTTTTCATGCTTTATTCTTTCTAACATGGCATCTATTACAATGAAACAACCGGTCCGGCCAACTCCCGCACTAAAAAGAAAACAGAGAGAAAAGCTCAAATACACTTAAAAGTTCAAATAAACTTATCAGAAAATGAACACAAAAAATTATTTTTATTCTTATTAATGAGGCTTTATACTCATGAATTTTCAAGTAGCCCCTATGATGACTTTTGAACACTCTGAAATCAAAAGGATTATTAGGGTCTCATTACCAGAATATAGGGACAAAAGAGTAAAATTTCATAATGTACAAAATATTAAGTCCATAATTACTGTGCAGTGCAAAATGAATGTTATTTTGAAAACATGAAAAAATACAAAACATTTAGGCTGTTTAGATGGTATTTTAAACTTTTGGTCAAGATCTAATTAGACATCCCATTTTGCAAATTCATTCTATTTTACTTTAGTTTACAAAAAAAGCAAAAAAAAAATCTAACAAATCACTCAATTATAATATTTCATATTCTACAACTCAGCAAAGAAGTTTTAAAATCATCCTAGTGGGATGTATGTAATTAAAACGTCGCACACTAAAAATAGACCACTTTCTTAATAAAAAGCAGCTGGTAGACAGTGTATATTTTTTGTTTTACTCTCTTTTTTCTTCCACAGTTGAATGTATTTTGAAATTCTAGGTGAGATTCAGGTATTCTGTGCAGGAAAATAAAGACCTCAATCTTTGTTACTGAAAGAGATTTAAGGCTTTTTAAAAACTCCATTACCTGTGGACTTAAGGGTCATTTTCCAGTTGGTAGAAACTTACTCAGAGAAGAGACACGAGAGAGTCAACAAAGCACAAGGGGTAGACAAGTTCTGCTGTTCTAAGGAGACAATCTAATTTACTGACTAGGATTGCAGAGTCTGATGCTTGAAATGGAATATTCTCTAACACTGAAAAGAATACCAAGAAAATAACACACCTGTTTTTATAATTTCAAGGTAAGCCTTGTATGCTTCCTACTTATCAAATCCTTCAAGCTAAGTACATTTAAAGTGTCAAAATGCTTCAATCTAGAATGTTTCTCCTTTTGACCATGCATATTTACCTGACTGCTAAACATGCAATCAGTAGGAATGGATATATTGTCACCAGGTTGGACACCATGATAGAGTCCTTCGTTTGCTCCATGTCACTGTGTTCTGTAATCTATTTTTCTCTCTGTGTGTGTGTGTGTTTCTCAATGTTTTTCATCTGTGTCCAACCACAGATTTGTCCATCTTTTTAGTCAAAAGAACAATGAAATACTCTGTTAAGTGAATTAGCAGATATAACAATAAAGATGATTTTACTCCTACCTTTAAAGATCTTAGAATCTATCGCAGAATATACTAAAACGATGTGTTAGTTTTGTGGATGATGATGCAATGTTTGAAATGGGACATGAAGGACATGAAAAATAGGGAATTGAGGAGGCAAGAATGGCAAAAAGGAGAAACATTTTCATAATTATACTGGTGGCTCTGGGAATGAACCATGAAACTTCACAGCAATATACCTATACAATGAGTTATACTAGAACACTGAAATGAATGACTGTTTACTTGTTTAACTGGAATGCCAATTTCTCTCCAGTGACATGGCCCACAAAATGGGAACAGCATTGTTTTTAATGACAGGATATTTAATTACTGAAACCTGTATATCAAATCCAATCTCCACACAGAAACCTGTGGTTAGTACTAGGTAAAGTGTGAATTTGATATAAGCACTGTTACAATTATTTCACTCTTTTATGCAAAAGAGTCACTAGACACTCCATTCAAGACCTAAGCCTACAAACTGACACACACTGAGGTACTGTGCACACATACTTTCTGGGTGCAATGAGCTTTAGAAATAATGAGATAGCTCTTAGGGCAGCACAGGTGGAAATGTGATGCAAACATCAAGACAGAGCTCTGTGAGTCTGCCTGTTCCGGTGTGGTAAGATCCACCAAGTGCCATTTATTTAGTTTATTCTACTAAATAATCATTTGGATGGCAACTTTTCCTGTCATTCTCTATCCCCACTCCCCTCCATGTGGCTGATTAATCGGCTTCCTTTTCACATCTCTTTGGCTCTTAAAATACCCCATCCATACAAAGCTCCAAGTGATATTATTAGCTTGGAAGGATGGACATTCATAAGCAACAGTGCAAACGCTGAGGGCATCTTTGTGTTTCACATCAAGTGTACAGTAAGCATTTAATAATGATGTAGACTACCTGATTTAGTGGCTGGAACAGAGGCCTTTTGTAATGAGCAGCCCATTCTGTCTATGCTGGCTTAGGAAGCAGACTCTCCAAAGTCTGAAAAATCCTCCATTTTATAAATGTTTGGAACTACGCAAGCAGTATCTAAAGATTGTGCTGCATAATGTTTGGTAGACAATAAGGAAGCTGGGAAAACGAAGCAGTTTTTGTATATTGGTCTGTTTGTACACAATCAGTCTCTGATTAAAAGAGCCTAAGGACCTTAGCCTGTAAGAGGTCTGTCTGTCTGGGTTTCTTGCACGCTTCTCATCTGGCAGGTTCTAAGATTATGAGGATTTTTTCTGTGTTGCCTTTCTAAATTGACTCCATTTTAATTGGGCACTGTTTTTCACTGGAAACAACTTCAATATTGTAGTTCCTTGTGGAAACTACCCCATAAGTCTTATAACTGAGACCCATATATCAAGTCAATTGTAGATAAAAGCAGGAATATTCCCTTAAAATATGCATCAGGGACCGTTCAAATGTCTGGATGATGCATGATTCTATAGTCTGGCAGAAAGATACTATGGAGTATTGCAAAATCAGTAGGAATAGCCTCGACTCTAGCCACTGTCAATTTTCTTTGGCAGTAATGTATTTTTCCAAAAGATGAAGGAGGAAAATTATCAACTATGCACCTGAGTCGAAATCACATATTATAGGAAGAAGAAGTAACAGAAGGATGGCTGGAGATTGAACAGTTTTTCTTCCCGCACAACACATTCTTGTTCATGTGGAAAGGAATGACTCTTGGAATGCTGGGGTTAATTATTAGACGTTTGTCTAACTTGAAGTAACACCATGAAGTTCAAGGTACTTTTTTTTCAGATACCAATTACTATGTGACTTAGAGAAAGACTCTGTTTTTACACTTTTTAAAAAGTTGACAGTGATCATCAACTTAGTTAAGCAGTATTTCTAATTATCCAATAAGCATTTAAGCTGAGTTAAACACATCAAGCGTTTGGCAAACATGAAGCGCGATGCAGTTACTCTGTAGGTACAAATTACATTTTTACATTCTACCTGGCATGACAAGAAAGAACGGGTGTAAGCTGAAGATTTATGAGACTTATTCTGCGATATTTGAGTTTCGGTTTGAAAATATGCCTTTAAGCTACCGCCTCACACTGCTCTCATTTTTTTTCTCTTTCTAATAAGCAATGTCTTATGTGCAAAGCATTTTGTTTTCACATATTGCCATGGTGAATGAGATGGCAGTCAAGTGCCTTCCTGCCACAGTGGTTGGCATCCAGTAAATGCATTCCTTCTCATTTCTCATTCACATTTTGGTACTGCCCTGCAGCCATACAGCTTGTGGCAGGTGGCATAGGAGGGACTTACATGCAGTTACTGAGACACAATACTGCAATTTAGCAGCACTTTTTCTGACATCTTCTACTGCTTCATGCTGTTTTCTGCCATTTGCCTTAGCAGAAAGTGCCAGCTGGGGTGACTTGGTTGTAGCCCTTTCCTCTTTAACATTTCTGTAGCACCTGCCTTTCCCTAATGTAGGTTCCTGGGAAAGTCCCTCTTCCTAGTTTTGGGTGACACCAGTCAAGCAAGTCAGGGGAACATCAGATGCCTTCTTGGGGTTGATGGTAGTAAAGGAGTAGATTTTGCCATTATCCTGTAGAATAACTCAAAACATAGTACAATTCGTGAAAAAAAGAGTTATATTATGCATCCACTGATAATGAAAAAATTCCTATCAAGTCAGGAGCAAAAACCAAACATGAACTCTGTGATCTACGTAAATCCACTGTCATATCTTCTGACTACCCTGGTATGTAATTTTTCTTTTCATCTGAGTCATGTACTGATTGTCTACCTGCTCTATGGGTTGTTCCATCTCTTTCACCTTCTTTGATTTAAATACCCCTGCCAGTCCCTCTTCCCAATGTTAATAATGTCCCAAACCTTATATACTTCTTTCTCTAATTCCCCTTCATGGCTCAGTAGTAATCTTCAAACAAATGCTTCCTAAAGCAATGACCTTTCTTTTGGGCAGAAGTGGGAACCTACATTTCAAATGGCCTTAAAATTTCTAAAAAAATGACCAGAATGGAAGCTTAATATACCCTTGCAAATCTGCTCCTCCCTGTGTTATCCCCTCTTCTTGATAGTAAGGTATAAAATTACAGAATCACCTTGACTTGTTTTTTCCTTTTACTTATATAACAATATTTCATAAATTTCTATGCTTTTCACCTCTATAACTTTGTTCAGCTATCCATTAGTGAGGTTCTGCAATTGGGGAAACCAATTGTGACACTTTCAGAACTTGTGCTTATATACAATATAAAGAAAATACAAAAAATGCATTTCTTTTTAATTATTTTACACTTGAGAAAGTATTAAATAATTATGCTCTCTGAGCAGCTCTTACCTAGTGACCTCAGGTTTTAACTAGGTATCATCTCTCATGAAGACACTTAAACCAGAGGAATCAGCAAATACTTTGTCTGACTATGATTTAGATCTGAATGTCTCCCCAAAGGTTCATTTGCTCAAGGGAAGGCTTTTCAAAGTGAGACTGTACCATGGGAATGCTACAGTTAAATGTGATGTTACCAGCTGGAGCCTGCTTTGAAGAGGTGGGTCACTGTGGGCATGACCTGGAAGGGTGTATCGCCCACCTGGGCTCTTCTCCTCCCTCTGCTTTCTGATTACCATGATGTGAGCATCTTTCTTCCATCCAGGATTTCTCACCATGCTGCTGACCATGCAAGGAATGACACTTCTGACAGGCATTGTGTCTCAGTGACCAAGAATATGAAAGACACATGGAAGAGTTGCATACTATGCATTTACCAGTTCATGCTGACTATTCTAATTTATTGATTTCTACACCCAAGGAGAGACAGAAAAGTATTTATTATTTTGTTCCCCCTTCCATGTTTGCATTATATATTTTCCTAAGTTTCTTAGGTTAATTTTCTCAATATGTACTTCATGCCTACCAATGCTGACGTTGTATCCAAAGAGTGACTATGTAGGAAACAGGGCCTTTAGGGAAGAATTAAGATGAAATGGGGTTTTGGGATTGAGTCTTTCCTCAGCTAGGATTACTCTCCTTGGAAGAGAAAGGGCAACCAAAGATCTCTGTCCTGACATGATCAAAGATGAAAGGCCAAGGAGGATCAGTCACCAGGAAGAGAGGCCACACCAGAAATCAACCTGATACTACCTCAACCTTGGACTTTTAGCTTTCACCACTGTAAAGAAAACAAATTTCTGTGGCTTAACATGTTTATGGCTGGACCATAATTCATGTCTCACTTCCGGGTGGCTTGAACTACAGGTGGTACATGTATGACTGTCCTGTGCATGACTATACCACTTCTACCACCAGTGCTACAAGGCACCTGGTAGGATCGTCATGGATGCAGTGCCACCAGTGGTTCAAGCCAGCAGGAACGTGAAGACACGGAGTCTATGGTGCTATGTTAAATGGTCCTGGGAGGTTAATATAATAGGAAAAGGACAAGTAACTGTGTGCTATGTGAAGAAGGTTGAAGAAAATAAAAGGCATTGGAATAGAAAATAGCGTATTTGAGTAACTAAATAAAAGCGGGTAGCTGGAAGGTAGCCAGGAACAAAAGGACATTTTCCACATATTAACTGTTCATTTTAAGGGTTCTCTATAACATTTTTATTAAACTTGTAACCATATTAATAGCAATTATTTAGAATCATTACATGTTTCATAGCTTATCTTTGTGACACAGCTCATCTCTCCTTGAATTCTTTACTTTGATGTATTTATTGGTTGGCTAGAATTTCCTTAAATAATGTTTCATATAAAATACGCATGGATGGTATTATTTATGCTTTGCATATCTGACAAATTATTTTTGTTTTGCGTTTGCCTTTATATATGACCAAAAATTTTGCTGTTCTGAAAGATTACTGGTTTCTAGTATTATTTCCTCAAACTCTAAAATACTGCCCTATGGTCTTACTTTACATTTTAATTAGCCAGTTTGACTTTTAGTCTTTTAAATAAGTTCTGCCAAAAGGACTTGAGTATATTAACTTGAGGTTCAAAGGATTTTTTTCTACGTATGTCTTATCCCTGCCCTCATGATTAAAACTAGATAACATTCAGACAGTATTCTATTTTACAACTCATAGCTTTCACTCAGCATCACTAAGGCATCTTTCAAACCTCCCCATCCTGGGGCTTTTCATGTGCATGTCTTATCTTGACCTGAGGACACTTGCCTTCCTTTATGACCTATCCTAAATCTGTACCCTTGGTGGATGGCCACCTGATGGGCTCCCACGGCAAATTGTACCACATTCAGCAACTGACTTCTTGTATTTTTTTTATGTAGGGCAGGTATACAGTCATATGCCAGGGGAGACTCAGCATGAAGGAAAGGACAACAGCTTCTTTATCTCTATTGCATTTGACAAGTTCCTTAACAAGTCAAATTCCATGTTGGGAAAACTGCAGGTACTCAATTTGAGTTGCAAAATTTAAAAAAATATACAAGTTTAAGCATACTGGGCCTCCTGGATTAATGACACACAGGGACATCCACCAAACCCCTAGGAAGGGGAATATCCTTTAATGCACTTTTATAAAAGGGAATACTTATAATTTGATGAGATGAAAACAACATGTCCTTATGCTTTATACCAGTTGCTTAGAAATAATCCTCAGGCATGATTTGCTTTCTTAAGTGGATGCTGAAGATAAGAGTTTTTTTGTACTGGTGATCCAACTTAGGACCTTGCACTGGCCAAGCAGGCACTTGTGCTGCTGAGTTAAACCCCCAGCTCCAGAGCTTTTAAAAGTATGCCAATCCACTTCTGCTTGAATTTCCAAGTTTCCACAGCAGCACATATTTTACCTGCTTCTCTAGTTTACTCCTCCCCCTCCCCTGCATCAGCATCTGAGTGCAGTGCACCTCTCAGAATGAAGGATTGTGGTTCTGAAAGCAAATGCATTTTTCTTTGATCTTGAGAAAGTTCCCCACAGCAGCGATAATGACGGAACCCTATTTAGTGCTGTTTGTTTTTCATCATTTCAACAGCCTTCAACCTGAAACATGATAAGAACAGCGAAACTGATAAACCACCCTTATTTTTATCTGTTTTCTGTCGGAGTAGCTGCCAAGCAGTGAGACAGATTTCCCCAAATATCTTTTAAAAGAAGGAGTGGATAACCCTGTGCTTCGGGCTGAGGCCAGCACAATTCAGAATATTTATTATGTCACAGAAAAATTCTAGCAAAACAGAAGAGGACAGCACTTTTAAATCAAGTCTAGCGTTATATTGAGCCCGATACTCCCGAAGTAAAATCAACTTTCTAAATCATCCTCTGGTGAGGACAATGATTCCACTAATGAGAAACAGAATGCAAATATGCTTTGTATTTGCAATGAATTCTGCAGCAAACCAAATTATGGGTAAACTTTTGCCTTTTAAAAAGTTTCTGTGAGAAACAGACACTGCAGTGTTTACCAGCTGAAAGACTGGACCATCTATTAAACAAGTCCGCCTACTAGGAAACTGTTATTACTTCAATATTATCATTCATCCATTTACAACATTTGTTTTCAATTTCTCCAAATATGATTGAGTTAGTCCCATGAGTTGATATATGCTTAATGTCCTGTGATGCGATATAGTAATAATGTGCAAGAAGAAAAAACTTAAGAGGCATAAGAGACTATTTTATGCTAAAATCATTCTGGCTATGTGCTTAAGAACTGGCTTTTCTGATTAATTTGGTAGGGTTTTCATGCTGACCCTTCAGTGATACTTCATGATGTGGCAGCGAAGGACAACAGAATTAGGAAATTTTACAGACCATTTAGCTGGGTGCAAAGACAGTCAATTATGGACCAAAAGCCACTGTGAGTATTTTGGCCATGTATCGGCTCATAATTTGATTAGATATTATAGTTCGGTTATAAGAAGAGCATTGATGAACTGCAAGTTATATAAAAGAGCATCTATGAGAATGGACTGAGTTTTATGACTCGGGTTTATAGCATTAATGAAGTGACCAGCCTCATAAAACTGTAAACTGACTCTGATGAGGCTGCTGTTTTGAAACTTGTCTTTTATTACTTGTAGAAATCAGCATTAAGGTTAATATTCTGCTGTGATAGGTTATCTCTTGAATATGTAAAGCTCTACCAAAAAAAAAAACCCAAAAAACAAAGAAACAAAAAACAGATCTACTGACATTTTGATATTTTCTAACATCTCTTTGACCTAGGCTGACTGAAAAATTATATGGGTTTCCTTTTTGTGACTATACAACTGGTTTATTGACTTGTATATTATGAAATAATTTTAGGACAGATTGTCACTGAAATTCATGAATTACCCATGCTGTCAAAAACAGACCATATGCCTAGACTATATACAGTTCATTAAAATTTAAAATCATATGTTTTTGACATTAGCACCAAATCTCTTATGGAGTTCTGTAATGTACACATATGCACAGAGAGGCTTACAGATTTTTTGTGTTAACATTATTTAAAATAGGAAATTATAGGTAAAGTGTGTTCCCTATGATTAGGGAAGTGGTTAAGTATGTTGTTTCAACAATTTTATGGAGCAATTCAAAAGAACTGGTGAATCTATGTATTGGACCTCTCCAAAAAAGAGGGTTTTAAAATATAAAATCTACTGAAATACATCATACAGCAATACATGCATCCTAATACCATTTATATTTTTAAAAAACTCAACAAGATTATATATCAGTATACCTGTTTTCAAATAAAACATGACTGGAGAAGATACACAAATCATAGCAGTTACTAGTGGGTGGTCTTTTACTTTGAAATGCCTTTTGCCTTTTTATCAAAATCAGCATTTTATTTTTCTGTAATGATTGAAGAGAAAACTATTAAAAGGAATGAGCCTAGGTAAAAAAAATTCACTAGGAACAAATCTGAATTTTCTTCCCCATATATGTACAAACAAAAGTCTCTCAAAGACTTCTGCATGATCTTGGCTCTGTCCGGTCATTATCTGACAAACACACATCCTATTATTCTTAAAATGTTTTGCTCAAGATAAATGAGAAGGTTACTGTATTTATATTAAAAAAAACTCAATATGCCATAGCAGGTGTCATTTTACAAGAGAGTAGAGGTCACTAAGCACCAGCAGAAGCAGATTCAGCTGCCTCTGGTAACTGCTAGTTAACAATTCCGAGTAAAAGTCAGAAGTATATAAGAAACTATATCATTAATATGTGGAGTTTCTTTTCAAATTGCCATATTAGTTCAATCCATATTATAAATTCTGTTTAGAATTTACATAGAAATTTCCACTTTTGGAAAGAAGATATTATTTTTCCACCTGTCATGTAAAGCTGCAAAGGTTGTCTACTGCTCAATCTGAGGGTAATTGTATAGACTACACAGTATACTATACTATACTATACTATACTACACAGTATACTATACACAGTAATTGTATAGACTACAATACATAAACCTGCTCAATCCTACCAGCAGGTTCACCATTAGCAATACAAATACTATTACTCCTGACTCAGGTAAAGCATAGTCAAGTGAAGATCCACTGGAAGGCATCAGGAAAACATTCCTAATGGGGCAATTCCACTTTGAAAGGCATATCAATATCTTCCCACAAGGGCAAGATTTGGAAGGATTTCAATGTTACTGTTTTTCAAAAATACTATTATCTTTATTTAGACATAAATAAGCCAGTCAGTTTGAAGGATGTAACTCAGAGCTAACACACTGGTGGCCATGTTTTGCTTGGTCATTTGACTCTTCTGGGATTTAATAATGCAGTGAGAATCTCAGTCCCGGCACTGTCAAGTCACCTAGTGTCTTAGACCCTGCTTCACATGTTTCTGTCACTCTGTCAGCCTCCGAGAGGACTTCATTTTGGTATGCCCTGGTCTGGATCCTGGAACTCATAGGTTTCTGAATTTATTCATCAGTACTGGTCATCAGTACTGCATTTTTACAACCCTTTTATTTAGATTCTTTTTGAAAAAGTAAACAGAATTAGGCAAAGTTAAAAATTTGACTAAGATGATGTGGCTTTCTAAGGAGCTGGGACTGAGTCTACATCCCCCTTTCCTGGAATCAGAATTCCACCAACAGCTGCTTTACTGATAACAGATGACAGTTTCCACTAGGACTCTGTGGAAGAACCCAGGTCCATAACTCCAGCAGTTTAGGTTGCAGAACATTGGTCTGAAAGAGAATAGTCTACTTACTCAACTTAAAACTGTCCTTTATTCATGAAACAAGACCTGCCACCTTATTTAACTTCTCAAAGAAAAAAGAACTAAGTGACTTTTGAAGCACCATCCAACTCATCTTCTTGTATCTAGCTACACGTTATCTAGCTGTATCAGCTCTGTCTATTTTGGAATGTTTTGATTTATGAAAGACTTTCAGTAAGCGTGCTGCACATATGTAATTACCATGTAATGAAGACCAGTATCAAGTGTACTTAGAAGAATATCCTGGTCATGGTTAGGATAGGAGGAGGGAGGATGAGGTTTGCTTCTGATACAGGGTAATATAAGTCATGACCCTGTGAAACCAGAAGTGAAAGTTAATACCCAATAAATCAACTCAAATACAAAATGAGACACTCCTGTATGTAACAATTACCATGTAGTGCATTGCAAGGTGTATATGTATCATATGTTCAAGTGGCCAGTTCATATTCCTGGGCAGTACTAAACATGAATTCCTAGGCTCTGCCCCAGGTTCTGATTCACGTGCTGGGGAGGGACCTGTAATTATGTATTACAAGAAGATCCAAAGAGATGCACAGTGCCAGTCTGTGGCTGCATTTAAGTGACAAAGATACAGAGAGACACTTGTAATACCTTTAGAAGTAAATGAGGAAAAACATACATCTACTATACTCATTTCTCTGTATCTTTATATTCATAAATTTAACAAAAAACTCAGTCTCTCATTCATACATTTTTTTGTCTTAAGTCATAAAACTTTAATGGAAAAGGAAGACTGCAAAAGATGCTTTAAAAAATGTAAGTTTTCCTTTTTCCCCTAAAGACCAAATATTATTCTATCTCCAGATACCTGCAAATATATGGAACTATCTTGTAATAATCTGATGCCAGAAGCCCACCTTGCAACTTTTCTTTGCAAAAAACCCCAGATGCGAGCAAATCAGATACCATGTAATAAAACCCAAATGTATTTTTCCAAAGACAGAAAGAAAAATATCCAAGTGATAGAACCCTGATTGGAAAGACACAAAACAAAGATAACAGAACTATTTTTAAGCTTTGTGTTATGACCAGGGGGCACAGCAAAACAGTTTGAAATAGAAAATCTTCATGCTGATTACGTGCAATCAAAACACACAGTGTTCAAAGGCAGCCAGTATTTTTTTACACTGTCTAGTTTATGCAGTGAGTTTCTGTGTTCTTTCGGTCTGGGAATATTTCAAAATAACATTGCAGGTACAGCTGGGGAAACTCAGTGATACCGTTGGTCCAGATCTCAGCTATTAGGTTATAAAAATATTTTGCATTTCCCAAAGATGTCTTGATTCCTTTTTTTGCTAGAAATTTTAATTCAGAACTCATTATTGACAGCTGTTTGTTGGGGATAGAACCTAATTGCTCCCCCCAGCCTCAGCTGCATGGAGGCTGATTTCCTCTCCCTTCCAGAGCACATTACATATAAACATAGGCAGAAGAAAAAAAAAAACCAATTAACTAAATATGTGTATACGAAATGATTCATTGAGAGCTCTGATCAAGTAATGTATCTAACTACAACAGAGGTCAAAGAAAATTGCAGCACTTACAGTTTTCAATACTAAATATAATTATATGGAGATATTCACAAGCTCTAACATATACATGATGAGTGGCAGCATCTGAATGTTTATTCTTTTATTAGAACAACTTATAAATTACTGTATTTAAGTAATTGGCAAGATATTTAATCTTTTGATGTATTAACCTAAAGTTATCCCTTTAACATAATGTATATACTATGTGGAATCTGAGATGTTCTTTGTCGAGAGTTATCTAGTAAGCTGTGGAGTCATTTTGCTCTACAGAAAATTCTTCTCTGGAAATCAGAGTTTCTAGGGACCCAACAATTCTTTCCTCACTCTGCAATCACTGCTGTGGCTGAGTTGCTTTCCCTAACTGTATAAGAAAGGAATATAACATTTTTGAAGTTATTTCTTTTGGAAGATTCTCTTCAAAGGCAATGCCTCGTTTTAGCAACTCAAGTGCAGGCATAGCTTGGCAATGTTCATTCTATGAAATGCCTTCACGGCCTCACTCATGAGGTCTAGGCCAATTTGGGGACCTCAAGCTGCCTTCCCTATGGCTGATTGTAACCCCCAAAGAAAGGTAAGCCGTGGGCTGGATTCATTGGAGACCATCGAAGGAGCGGATACACTCCATTTGAGAAGAGCAGTAGTTCCTTTTATTTGTTCTCTGTCTGTTCTGGGAATAGAGGAGATGTGATGGTTGAGGATGAGCAAATTGCTCCTTAGTGAGGAGCCCATTCGAAGAAAATGAACTTTCTCTTAACATCAGGGACACTACGTGGTGCTTCCCTTTCTGAGTGCAAGAAATGCTTCTAGTTGGAGACTTAATTTACCTCATATAGGGAGAAAGATACTGGGATGGGGTTCTTACAACCCTGGTGATTCTCTAGGATGCAACACACATTTCCATTAATACCAGACAGAATGCAAACTACCAAGCAATCCCAGACTCAACATTTTCAAAGCCTGACAAAATGAACAGGAAATACCCTAAAGGGTCTGCTACCCACAAAACCTGGCCTGTAGTTTACCGTCTGAGCCCTACCCCAAGTGGCAGTGAAAGCCATTTTAATTAGCATTTAAGAATAAGGGAACTACTTTTTAAAGAAAACCCCTACCCTTAGACATTTATAGCTTTTAGAAATCTTACACCTTTTGGGCCCTGGCCTTGTCTGGGTTAAGACACATCCCCTTAATGTTCACTTAACAAAAGTCTATTGAGTATCTGCTTCATGCCTGCTGATATAAACTCAGAGAAACTGTATCTACCTACATATCTCTGAAGTTCAAGGGAAGAGAGTCAGTTCTTGCACATGAAACTGAAGGACTGCCTCACTTAAAAATCTTCCATATTTTTCTTAAAGGCTCATCTTTTACTATTTTCATAGTCCAAATGTATGGAGGGAAGCAAAAGAATTGATGAAACCTTTTTGTTTATACATAATCATGGTAGAGCAAGTGACCTCTGACTAACGATGTGCCATTGTATGAGTTTGGCAAATGACTTCCTTTTAGCTACTGTGAAATGAACCCAAGCTCTTACATGTGCGAGGTAAGCACTCTGCTGAGTCCATTTGCCATTTGTCTCTTTCTATTTGCCAATGTAGGGTTGAGAATGTCTCACTCAAGTGAGACACTGGCAAATGGAAAGAGAATGGACTTCAGAAATTCAGAATCCAGTTCTTCCTTTTATAAGCCATGTGTCATTACATCACTTATTTATCCTGTCCTCACCTATACAATGGACTCTTTCCTTAAATTTTCTATGTAAAGATATCATTGACAAAATGTCTTAATAGATCTTTGATAAACATTAATTTCTCTTTTTCTATGAATTTTAATTTAACTCACCTAATGGCACAGTAGCTAGGCATGGTTTATACTACAGACATGGTAATGCATTTATAAAACCAATATTCTACTTTATTTCCCAATTGTTATTTTCACAGGAAGAGTGACATATAATTGAATCTGATTTGAGACTTTAGAGATGCTCTGACCCAGTGGTTCTCAGTGTGACCCCATGACTGCACCATCAGCAGCACCATCAAGGGGCTTAGAAATAGTTTTCTCAATCTATAGGCTCAGAAATACTGGGGGGTGGGACTCAGCAACCTGAGCTTTGAAAGGCCGTAGGTGAGCTTGGTGCATTCAGAATTGAAGAACCACGCATCCTACCAAACCCTAACGTTTTACAGATGGAGACACCAAGGAAAGTAGACCTGATCAATATTAAAAGTAAAGTCTCTATACTTCAGGTGCATTTCATTGCTTCTGTTAAGAGTTCTTTTCTTTCTCTTATCTCAGGCAGATTCTATTGTTTGTTCCAGCCATTTATTCCTATTAATATGCATAAGACTCTACCTTCATTTTCTTATATTACTTCCCTTTAATCAGTTTGACAAACTCAAGCTTTCCCTTTTCTCCAAAGCCTGCAGCTGCTGCTCACTGCATTACGGCCACTCGAGGATAGAGGTCACTCTCTAGGATGCTGTGCTCTTCATTGGTATCATGAGGTTCATTCCCAACAAGCCAGTTATTTTAATTAAATAACTTAATTATTAAATAAACCTAGAAAAGACAGTTGCATAATAAATGTTATTGCTCCTTTAAAAACAAAGTTAATTTCACTGCAAAGACTTAAGAGTAATTTGTGTCTGGTCAGACCTCCATAAAAGTACAAGTGACTTAGGGAAAATTGAGACAATTGTAAATACATGGACAAAATACTGGTAAAGTTTGAGAAACCCAAACTTAACTTGCTTGCAAAACTTTAAGATTGTTTTTCATTTTAAGTATACTAGAACTGCTCATCATAGTATAAAATAATTACTCCTAAATTTAAAAAAAACAGGATCAATCTTACATAATAATATATCCAACAAGATTCTCAGGGATTTTTGCTTTAGCTGAGGTTTTCTCTAAATGACCAAGTCTTAACACACAGATTAAGCTTTTTTATCAACTGTCCTTTGTTTTCAGTATTTTCATGTATGCTGTTTTAAGCATGTTGAGGGAGATGTTGTCCCCTTTCATTCCCAAATTCCATAGCCTAGGGCAAAACATGGTTGAGTTCTAACAAACACTTATTATATTAACGTACACATTCTACTGAGTATTCCTGACTAGCTGACAATGCACAGTGGTTCTGATGGTCCTGTTTTTATCACTGTCAGTTGAACTATAGAAGTTACATATGCTTTTGATAGCATATCTTAAGTCTTAAAGAACTCATGGGGGAAAACGAGTTGCATAAATAAGTTTCAGAAATTCATGCTTGGGAACGTACAATGGAAATAAGTATTTTACAGGATTAAGAAACCCTATAGTAAAGGGATTTTATCTTTCCCCATATTTATCTGACTGTGGTCATTCAGCACACTCCCACTTAGCATTAGTAACAACCCGTGACTCACTCAGTCTACACACACACTGATGAGATAGCCCGAATTTTAAATTACTTGCCTTTTTAGATTGTCAGGTAATTTTTCTCTTTTCATAGACTTTCTCATGTTTATTATACGACCCAGATTGGGTGAGAGAACCATTTGTCAGATTACATTTGTGAATATTGATTTAGATTTGTAAAACTGCTACCTTTCTTCTAAATCAAAATGTTTGTGATCTAGTTCTCCTTTCACAGGTTTTCATGTATGTGTTGCCGAAGGGAGCACACCTTTCACAGATTAAAAGGAGAAAGTTTCATCAGGGAAGTATGAAGAATCGGATGTTAAATAACAGACTGAGGAATGCCACTGTAAACAGAACCTAAAATTTTAAGATTTAATTTAAAAACAAAAGTGCTGAATAACAAACAGTTTTTCTTTTTTCTACAAACCAAATAGTTTTGGGTAGCAGCTCTCCAAAGAGCAATGTGGCTTCAGTACTCTGGAATTATGTTACAACTGGATGACTTCAGACTTTTAGACTTGGAAAAGCAGTTTAAGTATCAGATTATAGGAGTACAAGAGACACAGTCCAAGAGCACTCAACCTGGACCCAAGAAACTAGTAATGAATGCCCTTTACACTAACTATACCCATGAAAATGGAACAATTACCAGAGATAAGGCTGCCAGGATATTAAAATCGCAAATGATGAATGGCAGTTATGTAATGAGTTTCTTTAAAATAGACAATGAATTGCCAGTTAACAAACACTGGCTGAAGTGTTGATAATTGAAGCTGGGCAATGCATACTTAGAGATTTATTATACATTCTCTCCAATTCGGGTATGTTTAAAAATGCCCCAACTAAAAACATTCAGAAAAAATAATCCCCATTCCATGTTCTCTCTGAATGTAGAGTTCCCTACAAGGTGGAAATAACAAAGAAGATCTTGTTTAGAGCCACTAATCTCCTTCCAGTGAC
Organism: Cavia porcellus; assembly: GCF_034190915.1. Classification (NCBI taxonomy): domain Eukaryota; kingdom Metazoa; phylum Chordata; class Mammalia; order Rodentia; family Caviidae; genus Cavia; species Cavia porcellus. Next base: position 83,924,171 of record NW_026947484.1, read on the forward strand.
TTTGACTGGATCTATGTTTCTTATAATATAGCCATACTCAGATGCGCTGAGGTTCTAACAGGAAACTGCATGTAACTAATAATTCTGTGGGTGCTATTTGATAAAACTACTCATGTGGAAAGGCATACAGAGAATTCAGCAGGAGGTATGATGACTACCTTAGGAATTGTTATACCTTTGTACATTATGCACACAACAAAGATTTATACTGAAAATGATTTCCATGCAGAATTATTATCTCATATTTATAAAATGTTTATCCTAATACTTTAAGAAATACAAACATAGCAACAAAGGCATACATACCTATGTCTCGTAACTGGACTACATTTAGAGAGCCTCTTACTGAATTCTGGAAAAGGTTTTGCTAAGCTTGTGGCTTTACTATTGTACCCTACAAACCAATAAGTTTGAGTTTAATTGAACCAAGATAACAAGTGAATTTCAGGCTGTAGCACATAAGAGAAAATAGTCTGAAACCAGGTCAATCATTTTCAGGCACACAAAAGAAGGATAAAATGTTAACCGTAGGTTATAAAGGATTTCTGTGGTTTGTAACATGATTGGTTATGGTTTTTCAAATGCAAGTAATGAGCATGACTAGAATGAGCAAGAATCGCTGCCAAACTGATTAAAATCAGAGCTGGATTAAAGTTGACAAAATAAATTTCTGAGAGTTGTGTAGAATGGCCCCCCTACCTTGAGAACCCAAGAAATAATTTCTTCAGAGAAACAGAAAATTTCTCACTACTGCTTCCATAAAACTCAAGTTTATCATCAGCATCATTAAAATAAGTATAGATTAAATCTACCAAATTTGGCCAACTTCTCTTATAGAGAACACACCATTGGAAAATGACCTGATTATTCCCTACCCCCTTGTACAACATCACACAGCTTTAAATTAGCCCAGTTTCTGCAGATGCAATTTCCATTTCCAATCCTGAAAGCCAAATAATGGAAGTAGCATAACTCAGGTACTTTTATGATAATACACTTAAGTTTTTAAGATCTTGAGCCTTCTTTTATCACTTTACACTTTGAAGCCCCCTTCTATATGTGAACTGCTTTAGGAAGAATTTGATTTTATTAGAGTCTTTGACCATGTGTGAAGATGATCATGTTTGGAGACCACACTGAAATCCAGCAACCCTACCTCTTGGAAAAGTTTAGAGGCTGTAGTTGTGACCAATTGAAGCTACAGTTTATGTATATTTACCTTCTATGGTCACTTATGGTATTCAATTTGAGCTTGGTGTTGAAATATAATTAAAAACAAACAAATAGCATCTTAAGTAATTGGTAGTTAGCCAACAAGTAAGTAGACTTCAATATAAATTCTGGCTCAGCACGAAGATGGGGCTGTGCCTCACTGTCAAGGCTCTTGACAGAATCTGGTGCAGTGAGGTCAAAATTACAGAAAAAACAAAACCCCCAACTCACATCTCTTAGCAATATGTACAAATGTGAGGGTAGTTACGTATCTGAGAGAAAAAAGCAAATCATCTCACCATAGGAAAAAATAAATCCAGCAACAGTTCTGAAAGAAATTCAAAGACTTTTCACTACTTTCTTACACATTCTATAGAATGGCAAAAGAACTTGTATCTTGGATTATGCCTGGGGTTTTGCTCTTCTTATCTAGATGGATGCAATAAATTCACACTGCAGCTTAATCAGGCTGATGAGAATAGAGTAGTGAGAAAGCCTGAGCCAGTGCAACTCTGAGGTTCACTCGTGCCTTCTCTGGCTCAAACAGAAGTCTGACAGGATGACTTTGGAGGACCAGTGACTTGGTAGAATCTATTATTTTTTATTTTAATAGACAACACTAAGGATTTTTCATGTTTGTTTTTTTTTTTTTTTCATTTTTATTAGTGTCTGTTCATCACACACACACACACACACACACACTCACATACACAAGACATCTTGATCCCTTTTATCTCCCCATCCCCACTTCCAGAGTCTACCTCCCTGTATCCTATCATCCATCTTTTTTGGGGGTGGGGACCAGGATTGAACTCAGGACCTTGCGCTTGCCAGGCAGGCACTTAGGCCACTAAGCTAAATCCCAAGGCCCTATCATCCATCTTTTACTTTGCTCTTTAACTTATTTACAATTTGTGTTTCTCATATAAGAGCAGCCATGTGATATTTAACGTTCTCTGATTTACTTCATTTAGCATTAGGGTCTCATGGATCCCCTTTCTTTGTATATTCTGTATCCAAAGGCACCTTTTGCTTGCTTCACTTTTTCTCATTTATTCTGTCTTCAGCGCAGAACCAGTTAAAAGTATCCAGACTCTTATTTCAAAAGGGATTCTCTACTGACTTTGGTATGACTTCATTTCAGCAACAAAATTTCTCTCCACGATTGCATTTAGTTTAGAAACATGAATGTAACTCATAAATGCCACTTATCAAGGCAAAAGGTTTAAAAACACTTATTACTAAATACTTGTTTATTTACATGCAAGGCTTTAGAGTTTTGCACAGCTAGATTCAGGCATATAGCAAACACAGCGAGTGTTTAGAAGACATATGAGTGACTCCAGCATATGGCATGGTCAGAAGCAAAGGGTTTGCAAGTTCAAGAAATAACACAAATTCCAACAGAGAAGTCTGAATGACACATTTAGAGCTACAACACATTTAGAGTCAAATGAAGAAGGTCACTTGCACCACGTTAAGAAACATGGAGACAGATTCTTATCTTGTGTAACCACAACATCCAAAACGGGCACTTGGCACATGGGTTACTGTTGAACAATATACCACATGTGGCTTCTTATTTCAGCTCCAGTGGGAAAACATGACTGGCAAATTTCTTTCTCTCTTTGCTTCCTACTTTATTCAATAGCAGAGGTAACAATAGCATCTGCTGCACTTGGCTGGAGCCTGGGATGAGGAAATTGTGGATAATGATCCTCCTAGGCATATGGCACACTAAAACGCTCACACTACAGCCTTGGTGCAGCCAGGCCAGCACTCCAGTGGGAGCAGCAGATGCATGAGGTAGGCCCTGCAACCCGAGGCAGGATTGCCAAGACAGCATGTACAGTGATTTTTAGTGGCCTGAAGTGGCTTCCCTATCGCAGCTGCTGGCATTACTGCTAAGCAGGACAAGTTTATCTCTGACATTTTTTCCAACTCTCCCTGACTTCCTGCTACCCCTCTCTGCTGCCCCAGCTTAGCTGACCACAAAGGGGCTAAGCACATTTAGACTGTTCTTGGCTATGCATCAGAACTTCTTTCCTTTTGTCATGGTCTTGAAGATCTGTGACTTAATTGTATCTAATGCATCGGATTATTTGCTTCAACCATTTTAATATCAAATGTAATGCCTTCTCTCATTATACAGATGCTATCTAGTTATTTTCCTAATGCATCTACAAAAGAGTTAAGGAGCTCTTTGATCGAATTAATGTGAACAAAATTTAAAGGACCATAATGCACTGGGAACCGTGTAGCTCCAGTGCTTCTGCAGACCTCAGTTCAGTAAGTGTCTATGGGAAAGCTGTCAGACTTATTGGTCTTCATTTTGCTTTCTCATCTCTGAAATTAGAGAGAGAGAGAAAGAGAGAGAGACAGACAGTAACAGAGACAGAGACAGAGACAGAGAGAGAGAAAGAGAGAGGAGAAAGACAGAGAGAGAGAGAGAGAGAGAGAGAGAGAGAGAGAGAGAGAGAGACAGAGAGACAGAGAGACAGAGAGAGAGAGAGAGAGATCTGGAGGTTTGAAACAAAGTCCCTTTCAGGACTGATTTATTGTGAATGAATCATACTCCTGGAGTTTTTGAGTTTAAACAGAGGCACATTAACCCCATTAAATCCTTTATTACAGGAAGATGCAAAGGAAATATATTTCAAACAGGGTGAAAAAGGAGTTAGGACTACAATTTTCTTCCACTCACAAGCTTGTATGGCAGTAAAAATACTGAACAGTTGTGAAACAAATCAAATTGCATTTCCTCTACTTTCTTATCTATCTCATATAACAATCACTAAGCCCTGCATTTTGAGGTGATGTTGGTAATCTCTGTCCCTGTTATCTAGCTTCATGAGAGAAATACACATTGTGCACCTAGCCAGTCTGATGGGCTTGGGGAGATGAGCTCCTAACAACCCAATAAACGAAGTTCAGCAAGGTAGCACTGAGAGGAGGAGTAAATAAAGAGAAATTATTTGTTGCTTTTTGCCATCAAGAGGTGGAGTGTGTTTTACTACCCCTTGGAATGTGGACCAGTCCTTGACCTGCCCTGAGCAAAGCATAGTAGTAGAGGCCTTATTTTCAGGAGGACCTTAACTTCCTCTGATGCTCTGAGAAGGCTGAGACCACTGAGCAGGATGAAAGAGCTCAGGGACCAGGAGGCCCCAGCCAGTCTTCCCAGCAGTTCCAGCCCACTGCCAAGGAAGGAAGGTGAGCCCATAGGACACCAGCAGACTGGTCACGTCCCAACCAAATAAACTGCAGAATAGTAGGAAATAAGATTGCTGGAGTTTTAAATAACTGGGAAATTTTGGCTTGGGATTTTCAGTCAGTAATGGCTGATGGTTAGATTTATCCCCCTCTTTAAGAACAGTTGCCAAATCAAAGATATACAGATGACCTCAAAAGAGAAAGATGGTTTTAATTCTTTCAAACATAATTCAGCGCTCAAAAATAACCCAAACCCAAATAAACAAAAGCAAAATGAAAAGGTGCTGTTCTTAAAAATAATATTAATTCACCAATCCTCTTTTCATCTGTTAAAATGAATTTAAGTGCACGTGCTATTTAGCTCTTATCATCAGAAGGGAAGAGCCCCAGTAAAGCCTGCCCCATTTTATCCAGTTTATCTTTTTATCTGCTTAGCTATGTGGTGAACCATGGCTTCCATGGCACTGCTGTGCACTGAGGAGGGACCTGCCCTATCTCCCTTTTCCAGCTGAACTGCAGAGAAGGGGTTTGGGAAGGGAAGAGGAGGATGGAGGGAAATGGGATGAGAAGAGAGAAAAAAGCATGCTTGCACTGCTAGGAAGGTTTTGAAAAACATAAATGAAACAGGTCCAAGTATTTCCTGAGAAACTTTTAGTGAAATTTTGGGAGTTAAAAATAGAGTGTACTGTTCCAGAAATATACACCCCAAAATTCAAAGGGCAAATATCTCAGGAACCTGCAGGCCTGAGCAGGGGGTCTGACATTATGACTCACTTTCCTTCCTTTCATCTGATCTTTTATCGTTGGCCTCTGTGTAACAGTGAAAAAGGGACAGTCACTAAGTCATATGCCACTTAAGGGCACTCCTGGGGCTTATTGTTTTGAACTGCCAAAGTGCTGGGTGTCACACCAAGCATGAATATGAAGCAGTGTGACTGCTTAGCAAGAAAGACTAGCATTTATCAACTCCAAAGAGCACAGCCCTCAACAGTAGCCACCTTGGGAGGCTAAAGATTTATTGTAGCAATTCTGCTATGGTGCAAAAAATATTTTTGGACCTCCTTTTTTTGGCAGGAAACAGCCTGTAGCTTGTTCCTTTGAATTCACTAATGGTGGCACAGATTTGTCTTTGAAGGTGATTTTTTTTCCCCGAGAACTCTAGCACCCAATATTGGGTTTGTGTGGTTACTGACCATAGGGAATACAGGTGAGTATTTCTCAAGTAATAAGTCTTGTTCTTTCTATGTTCCACAAGGAATTATTAAAGGAAATATTTTTTTAAAAATTAAAGCGAATATTACACAAAGTTCTCTAAATGTTTAAAAGAAAGATATTCAAAGAACAGTCTTGGGAGGTGAAAGCCATGGAGTGGGATGCCATTTGACAGGAATAATTCTGCCACAATGAAAAGTCAGTTTCATTCCTGTATAGTAGTGATTCTCAAACAGAAGGGCTCTTTTCTTCTTGGCAATGTCTACGGAGGTTTCTGACAGTCACAACTCAGGCAAGCGGTCCTGGGATTTGATGGCCAAAAGCTGAGGGTGCTGTTGTGCATTCTACATAGTTTTGATCAGCTCCACAAAAATTATACAACCTAAATTCTCAACCATGCTGAAGTTGAGAAACAAACTCTTGTAATAATAAAGCACATCTGGGGGCTAGGGATTTAGCTCAGTGGCATAAGCACCTGCCTTGCAAGCAGGCAGTCATGAGTTCGATCCCCGGTACTGATTTAAAAAAAAAAAAAAAAACAAACAGATGGTGCTTCCTGTTGGGTATGTGGTCTTAGGCAAATGACCTAATTTCTTTATCTGTAGAGTGACGATAGTGATAGTGCACATTGGCCATTCTCATAAACACCAAATCAACTGAGTGATAAAACAAAAATCTGCAAAAGCTGTCATAATCCTACACAAAGGCAAGGTGGCTGCTGTTTTTGCACAAAAATTGGACATAGAAAGGGGACAGCTGCACAGGTACCCCTGAGGGGACCTTTATAATACAATGCAGATATAGGACTTTAAGAAGATAATGTCTTACACCTACTGAACTCACCTGTCCTCTGTTGACTTTGTATTAATTACCTCAGTAATGTTTCTTTCCTAACACATTTTCCACATAATCAGACAACTCAGAGTGTTCCACTAGCATGCCAAACACATATTTTGAGTTCCACACTGTACAAATACTGAAACCACTCTGTAATTTCTTTTAATGCTTTCCTCTGGCTTAATTACTTTTAAACTATTTCAATGGAAGTAAGATGCTTTTCTCATATAGTTCTATGCAATCAAAATACTGAGCCCCTATTTTTAAAAACCATATTGTTTCATAAATTATTTGGTTTTTATGCAAGATTACAGAACCTGTAATAATAGGTTCTGCATGGTGTAATTATTTCTTCTCATCTTAAAATGTCATAAATAAGAACATAATTTATGGGGCTGAGGATTTAGCTCAGTGGCTTAAGTGCCTGCCTGGCAGGCACAAGGTCATGAGTTCGATCCCTTGTACCCAAAACAAAATAAAACAAACAAAAAAAACCCCAACAACATAATTTATATATTTCACTCATTTTCTTACCCAGGGACACTGGTGTATGTGCGTGTGTGTTTTAAACATCCAGTGTTTCATCTACAGAAGGTTCACTTTTCCTGAATTCACACATGGAAATGAATCCCAGGTTTAAGGAAAATATGAGTCTTCATACTTGTCAGCATCACAAAACTATCACATACTTTGGCAAGACTTTGTGGTCTTTGATCCAAAGAGACATTTGAAGGGAACATTGGGAGCAATAAAGGATGAAATTTAGAGTGAATGATTAAAAATGCATTAAATAAATTTCCATAGTGCCGGCAGCTTCTTTGGATGGCAAGGTCTTTTATTTTTATGCTTAAATGCAATGCTCTCCAATCTTCTGACCTTGTAAAGTCTATTTTTCTCCACATTGAGTTAGTAGGGCTAAATGGTTATCATGTGAATATGACCTAAGTAGTTTCTTGGTTATGTTTCATATGCAAATTTGAAATTAGTAAAAATATTAAATCTTAATCTCTCAATCCCAAGTTGCATTTCATTTTTGGGGGCAGAAGGAGAACTTTAATGGGCCACTGATATTTCTAGGACACTATTGACCTATATCTGCTTACAGTTTCTGTTCATTCCAGATTTGAGGACCCAATGGATTCCAGGATCTGAAAGATTTAAGTGATCTTCCAGAGGCTGTTTTACTCCTCTCGGAATATAGCTCCACTCGGAAGACTGACTCAGAAGTCAGGATCTACCTCTATTTTGCTTTTAATTAAAAAATGAATAAATTTCTCCTAGGAAGAAAATGTATTCCCTTGTTCTTAAAAAATATAACAACTCAAGCATTAGTTTCACCCTTCAATGTTTTATATCAACTCAATTCAACTTTAGCATCCCAATTTATTTATTCCTAACATGAAACAAGTACTTATATCAATCACTTTTCATATCATTTTGGCATTTGAAGATAGATTTTATAGAATGTGGTTTAAATCATAAGCTTTTCTATAAAGCAACATAAAGAACAGTGCTATAAAGGAAAAACGAGACAGCAAACATTTTTTCCAAGATGTCTGAGTTAGTATGTAAAAATATAATATGCAATCTCCAAGAAAACAGAATCTTAATCAATAACTTGAAAGTTTACCTCCTTAATCTTTTGCAAATCCAGGTTTATAGCTGAAGGGGAAGCTGCATGTCTCCCTTCAGGTACTACATAGATGTCTGTGAAGCCTTAATAGTAAATCTTTTTGACAAACATTTGCTCAACAGATACAGAATGAGGTAGTAAATGTAAAGAGCCAGGGTCAGCATGGACAGAAAAGTGAATAGGCTACGCATGGCCTTTGCAATGAGGTTGAAATTTGAATTGTTTATCTTTGAACAAATCACCTATGATCTCCTTGGGACTTATACTCTTTGTGAGTAAAATATTTTATGGGTGAAACGTTTTTAACTTTAGTGCTCAGTAATCCTTGTAGAAAAAAGCAATTGCAAAAAAAAAATTCTTGTAGAAAAAAACAATGGCTCAGTAACTCCTTTTTGATATTTTGATTATTTATGTTAAATTGATTAAGGTGATAAACTGCCTTTGATACAGAAAGAATAAAAGATTAACGTATAGTAATGTGAAACGGAGTTAGAAAGGATGGAGTTGTTCATTCTTATGAGGTCATTAAGGAAGAATGGACAGTGCAATTCTCCCCAAGTGGGCAGTATTTGGGGAAGATGTGAACCACAAAGTTATCTAAGAACTGAAAATTTTTCTTGGTCTATGTAGGGTACAGAATAGTATTTCTAATAGTAATGGCATGAGATCAGGTAAGAAAATAGACCTCTAAATTTTACAAAAATGATTGGGAAGTAAAAGCAATGTCACATGCAAAGCACTCTTTACATACAAAGCCTTCTGAGATGACAAGAAGATTATCTGATGTTGAATAAATGCTCAACTACCATTATTATTATGGCTAAAAAGCAAGGAGGTACGCCCATATTTTGTCATGTGGTAAAGAACACTGAAGCTAGATTTAGTAGAAACTGATAACTGAGAAATAGGGATAAGTTAAAGACAATGTACTTAAGCATTCATCAACAGAGATTGCAATGAAAAGAGATGTACATATAGTCTTTTACGTAAAAAAATGCAGTCCAGCCTTGAAAATCTCATGTTCATATCAATAAAAATTAATATAGTTTAACAGTCAAGCACCTTGAACAATTAATGACTGAACACTTACCATGGAGAAGTAAGAACTGGGCACAAATTAAACGAGGCCCATGCCCTCGATGAACTCAAGCCATATATGATCAGTGCATGCACAGTCAAACATGCTAAGTGTGAAGCTACTTGAGAAAGAAAGTTCAGAAAATAGTGTTTAGTTCTTCTTGTGAAAGAAAAGCAGGAAATAAATGCAGGAGTTTTTCCCTGGGTTACAAATCAGATGTCCATAATAGGAAGCCATCCCATAAATGGAGGAACTGGTATGGGGATGAAACAACAGGGGAAATGTAAACACTGGACAGTGTACTCCTGCTTAAATGCTCACAGCTTTTAAAAACTGCGATGTGTATCAACACAATCACGAGAGCCCAGTTTGAAACATGTGCAATGTACGTAGGAAGTGTTATTTCAGATGGATTATGAATCAGGATTGAATATCATCAGGTAGAGAAGGGCAGTGACTGAAATGCTCCACCAAATAGTCTGCTGAGATCAAGAGATGCAGGCACAGTTACTGGAACCCACAGCTAGCATAAGCGGCCCAAAGAGAAGCAATGAAGTATGCAGGGCTGTGAATGCAATGTTAATTTGGGACTTTATCTACGAGGCATGGAGAACCCTGTGAGTCTCCAACAGGATCATATTAAAGGGTTCAATTATTTTCCAACTTTATATAAAAAACAGGTATGTTGTCTGGAAGATTTCTCTCTAATTTACAACATTAAAATCTCAGTTGTGAAAAAAAAAACCTGGTGGAACTACTATGATGGAAAATACAAACCCTTATAAAAACCTGAACAATTCTGATATGTATAAACATCTGGTTACTTAATAATATGAATACCACACACCATACAAGTGCTTCTCTTAGCTACATTAAGAGAAGCAAAAATTGAGTACATTGGAAGAGAAGCAAAAATGTGAAATATAGATTATATATTTCAGAATATTTTTGTGATTATTTGTAACATGATCGTGGTAATTGTGATCAATCTCCTTTAGCGAATTGGCTATTTAGGATTTTTGCATACTTTCTTACAATTTAGGGATGGCTTCTAAACTAACATTTCTGAAACCTCACACGAGTAACTGCTATTTAAAATGACTTTAATCTGCTGCTCTATCAGAAAAATCAGATTCAAGTTTTAACACATTTATATCCAAGTCCGGGATTTGTGATAGTTTAGACGTTGATTATTCTGACATGACTTTTCCTAAACAAAGAGGCGAACATTTCTAACCAGATACGTGAAATTATCTATGGGCAAACACAGATCATTTCACAGAGTTCATTTTATGGTGTATTTTTCCCTTATTGTTTTGAAATCGATAACAAATTTCTTTCATCAACATACCTACTCTTACGTTGTTTGTTTCAATACACAGCTTCTCCAGAGCCTCAGGCACTGCACTCCCAAATGTCGGCAGCTATTAGCTCTGCACATTCATCTTTATTTCCTCATTTCTCCTGAGCAGTCTGAATCTCTCAACGGCAATTCCAGATGACTTGGAATAACACAGGTGTGTGTGTGTGTGTGTGTGTGTGTGTGTGTTATGCATATGCTCAAAATAAGGCATTATTGGTACTTTTTTTTTTTTTGTATGTACTTGCTTGCAAACCTTTTTGGATCTCTCAAAATGCCTAAAGTATATGCCTTGTTCATGATCCACAAAGACAAATTTCATTTTAAACTTATCAACAGATCATAGTTTTCTTATGCCTATCTTTAATGGATGCTTATTTTCAGAGAGTGAATATGCTATATTTCAAAATACAATATAAACATCCTAATGGTCTTTTTTTCAAGAACTTCCAAGTTTAGTTTCCCTAAGTTTTATTTCTATTACTGCATATATAATTAACGGTGTGTGTGAAAGTGTGTGTACCTTATTCTCACAATTAAGCATATGAGAACATTTGTTATGAATCCAAATTTCCTGTTTCTCTACCTTTGGCAAACTTTATCTGAAAACACTTCATGTGATGCATGTATAATCTTTATATACAAGTGAGTTCAACTTGTGCCAATGTAACCAGGTACATTATTTCTTTGAAGACTGTAAAAATGTTTATATAACAGAGTGCCCAAACTGGCCAAACTAAGGCCTGATCTAGAACCAACATGCTGGAGAACCAGAAATCTGCTGTAGTAACATGGAAGCATTTGCTTAAACTAATAAAAATCCTGAATATTCCCTATGTTAGGTTTAGGAGAGCAACAACTAGAAAAAAAGTCACCAATATGTCACCATCTTCTTTCTGACTATTAATACCAAGTCAGATCCTGTATTGTCTCACTTACATCCTCTTAACCAAACATATAGAATATTTACAGCATTTATTCTGATCTACCCAGTGTCCCCACTTTTCTTGGAAAAAAGGCCTCCTTGTGAGGGTCTACTTTATTCTGCTAGAGTAGTTATGGGTTGTGAAAGAGAGTTATGCTATTAATTTTTAGTACGAGTGTTTTATGATAGATGCTTTCTTTTTTTTTAAAGAAATTTCCATGCTTAAAATTTACTTACCTCTTTAAAAGACCTATTTTTTCATGTCTTATTGAGGTTATAAATAACAATAAAGAGATTATGTCGGCTATGCATTTATATTGTAATAAATATAGACTCTAAATATCTTAAATGTTAGTAGTGATACTTGAGAAGAACTCAGGCAACTGTAAGAAACCAGTTAATATTAAAAATGTATGAACATTAAACAGAGTATGAGTGGTTTTGTAGAGCTAGAATTAAGTAAAAATTATACATTTAAAGAAAAATACAGGATCATTATCTTTGAGTATATAGCTTGTTCCAAATAGGTCTTTGTATACATTTTATTAACTAAATTTAAAAGATCTACTTAGCATACTGGTTATCTGTGAATTGATATTAATAATGCATAAAAGACATTTGTCTTTAGGCAATAAGATATTATCCCTGGAACTGTAGTCAAAACAATTCATATAAATGTTTTAAATATGTTCCTCAACACAGGAGATGACACTTCACCCTAATTACAATATGTAATTACAATTACATCCTCAATACACGATGTTATTCTTTTTAAACATATATTTATGGCCATGAATACACTTAATATTGAATTTATTGATTTAACCCCAAGGAGATGATAGAATGGACACCTTTATCAAATCCTTCCCATTGCTATAGGGTCAATCCCTAGCATATCAACAAATTGCAAAGAGAACACCAAATAAGTAATGGCTTAACTGAAGGCTTCAGATTGCAAGAAGAACAAAGGCTTTGGTGGCCCTTACCTGCAGTGCACGACCATTGGACCTGCATCAGGAGGGTTACAGGTTTTGACTCTCCGTAAGAAAGCCAGGAAAGGCGTGGGGTGCTCTGGAACACCATGGTCAGGCCAGGCGGTGAACTGGAATTGTCTCACTTCTCTTTTCTCACTTGAACCATTCTGTGATACAGGAACACAGGCTGAGGTCTGTTCTTTCCACCTCGTGGTAATGATGCCATACCCCCAAGAGGCACCCCTTTAATACCCCCCCCTCCACATCCTTTTAGGAGCCACATACTTTGGAGATATAAACTCCAAGCTGTCTGTAAATGACAACTAGCTGCTCAGGAAGATAAAGCTCTTAGGTGAGAGCAATCTATTGTTCAGGGTTAACCATCAGGAATGCTTCTGTTATATTTTACAAAAAGAACTAGTGCCTTTTCATCTATTTTTTATTTGTTGCGACTTTTGTTTAGAGCACAAGTTTCATATTTACTGATAAATTGCCAGCCTAGGAGAAGAATTGGTGGGTGATAATGGAAGAATTATTTCACTCTTTACTGTTGCCAGTGGGATCAAGATTTAAGTAAAGGCTGGAGAGACTTTATTTCTCGAAAAGAAGTTTTCTTTAAATAAAAGAGAAGACAAAAAGACAAAACACAAACCTTGTAAAGTGCAAATGTTCGAACACAGTATGTGGCCAGCTCCACAGTATCGAGCAGTGTCACCTGGACGAGTCCATGGGTTTCTGTGCCTCTGCTGGGCCAATATTGGTCACACTTCACCTATAAGAAACAAGCGACACATTCAGGGCAGATGCTTATCAATTTCTCCACTAGCTTTACTTTGAGTGGCTGTGGAAGGAAAACAGCTTTTTTTGCATTTAATTTTATGTTGATCTTTTCTGGTGTGCATTCTTGTTATCCCAATATATGTAAATTAGTGCTCTGATGCCAATATAAGCCACATTTTTCAAACTGGTAGGAATATTAAGCAGTAACAGATTCAATTTTCCTGAGAAAAATTAGTTGCAGATTGTTGCTCGGCAAAATAAGGAGAGAGGTATTTGAAATTTCAGAGTGTTTGGGGGGAAAATTCCCCACACATTTGTCTTGGATATACGTTATGATTCATATCAGGAAAATTTCATGTAGGCATTTTAAACTACAGGGTGAGATAGTAGTCATCCATCAAGAGTTAAAAGGCACAAGATATTTCATCTTATGCTATCGCAATTTCCAAATATGCTTGTTTAAAGAAAAGTAGAAATAATTTGAAAATCTATCCAAGTACAATAAACAACATAAGCATATGTTTTCCTGAAAAATACAAGATAAATGGTATTTGTGTCCAAAAGAAATTAAAGCTGTAATGTCTAGCAGGAAAAGATTTGTTTGTTTTTTAAGAATGGTCTCCGAGGGTAGTACAATAACAGTACAAAGTTTAAATAATTTAAAATTCATTCGAGATGAATAATCTAAAATTTCTACCTGGAGTGAAACAAAAGCACGTAAAAATATTCAACTCAATTAGTTTAACATGCAACAAAGTGTAATTCTAAGTCTGCAGTGAGCCTCAAATTTACTGAATGTATCTGCTGGGCATAAAAAAGCATAATGAAAAATGACAAATACAATACTGTATTTTCTGTCCATAGATCAGGACATATTTACCCTTTCTATCTTGGGTTAAAAGAAAAACGCAAGTGATTTTTAACTGAAAGGAAAGGAAATGCTTTTTTGTAGGTTAAGAAAACTAACAACTATTTTAAATTAGGAAGCATACTCTTTACTTGAAGAAGTAAGAACTGAAAAAGTATAATCTTTGTGCTTAAACAAAAACAATTGGGTATTATTATAATAGACTCTAGAATAATAGATAATTAGATAATTAGTTGCTTTTATGTTCAGTATAAATATCAGCAGCATTCTGGGAATAATACTGTAATTTGTTTCTAAGGAATAACAGTGTCTACTTCTCTGAGGACTCAGGCTCATCCCATGTAGATACTGGGTCTTGTAAAAACACAGAGGTATTATCCCCTACACGATTTTCTCCATAAGAAAAGGAAGGAAAGGAATTTACTGTATGTTTATCTAGAAGTCAAATTCTCAAGGATTGATTTCTATGCTTTTCTTTCAACTTTGAGATCACATAAATACCACCTCTTTGATGAAAAACAAATAAAAGAGTTCATAGTAAGTTAGGAAATTTGTGTTTTAATAGGATTAAAACAATACTTTGCATGTTTCCCAAATGCAAAAAATATGCTTATAGTTTTATTTCTACCATATGCTCTTACTCAAAGAGAAAGGAACACAAAGGAAAAACAGTTCTTCAAGAATACTCACCTAGCATGATCAGATTTAATCACCTCTGCCTGTTCTCCAACCCCCTCCTCCCATTTAATCCAGGCTGCATCTGACATAATTAGCGAAGACTACCACTTGAGAGAAATAAATGATACTTAAACTGTGATGATTCAGATGGGAGGGGGAAATTACAAAAATAAGCCTAATGCTTTGTTTTGCACCATGAAATAGATGTGAAGTTGATGTCCTGCTGCTGAGAATAAAGTAAATTTGTAGGCCTAATAACTGCAATTTTCAAGAAAGAAGATACTAACAATGTGTTAAAGACTCAAGAGAAAATGGTAATTGATTGATTGATCGACAGTTTTTGCTGGACAGCAACTCTATGAATCAAACATAATTGATAAAATCCCATGAGAACAAGTATCACTATGAAATACACAAAAACATCACAGTAACGCAACAAAATCATCTCTAAGGTCAGTTCAGTGTACTGAACCAAATTCAGTAAGTTGTATTTCAGAGGTTATATTCAGACTTTTTAGTGAAGTAAGATATAGGAGATGAGGAACGGGAATTCAGCCTTTATATAACTGTTAGAAAAATCACTCAATTTAATGACTCTCTAGAAATCTGCCCCATCCACAAAGTACAGAAAAAACTAAAATCAAACGAACAACACTATGTTCATACTTCCGGTAATAAGTTTGAGACTGTCGTTTGTATCATCTTAGTACAGGGAGTAAATGCTAGAAACGTTCTAGCCAAAAGGAGAAAGCAAATTGTTTCTGTACTCAGTGTAAATAATGTATTCAATTTTATTCTTTTTTCCAAAGGAACTGTTTTGAAATATTTAAAACTAAACTAAACTGGGAGCAAACTTTAAAGTAGGTATATTTAAACAGTGCCATTTCACTCAGGAAATATTTTTCAAAGGGAGCTCATGAACATAAATCGTCCCACACACACGGACATGCACAGGGACTCTGCAGTGGGATTAGACGCTTCCCCTGTGCTTAACTGGAGGGTGATGTGTACATACTCCTCCCCTCGCCAGTCAGCCCCTTGGCATTTCCTGTCTCAGCTCCATTCTCCAAGTAGCCTGCACAAGTTCATCTGATTTCAGAGTGAAATTTCAGACCTTATCTTTACTGGCAAATATTCTTTAAGATTCCATTTTTAGACACACGCTATACAAATAATTTCTGATTTCAATATTAGAGAATGGGTGTAAAAGGTAGTGAAAAAAGGACAGAACAATAGAAATGATTGTTTTTCTAAATAGTAATGTAAATGAACTAGTTCTATTTTCCTCTCTTGAAATGTTTTACTTTGATAAAAGCTCATCTCCCCTGGATACACTGAAAGAAAAATCTCAGTATTCCTAGAGTTACTATCTGCAAGGCTTCATGCCAAACACTGGGTGTGACAGAGCAGGAGTGTGCTCCCTTTGTGTGTGTCAGAAACCAAAAGCAGCAGCAGCAGCTACTAAATACAAATACTGATCTGTGCCTTTGTTTTTGTCATTTCTAAATTTTATGGTGACTAAAAGAAATCTCAGGACTGATTCAAGGAAAGTCAGGCACAGTCTCGTGTATGATCACAGCTGCTTTTCTGTTTCCAGGATCAAAGCAGTGTTGCCTCACCTGAAAAATGGGAACAACATCTCTGGCATCTCACATTCATGGCAAGGTCAGACAATAATGTTGGGATGTCCTTTTCGAACAGAATTCAACAGGGGCGAGGTATTACTCATTGTCAGATTTTTTTGGTAATATAAATATGCAAAATAGGAGAATGTTACTAATTTCAGTAGATTTTTTTAATTTTAATTTTTATTTATTTTCATGTTTTTATCAGAACTGGGGATCAAACTCACGACCACTCACTTGCAAGGCAGGTGCTTTTGCTGCTGAGCTAAATCCTTAGCCCCTAATTTCAGCAGCTTTTGATTCAGGACAGTATAGGTGCAAGCAAGCCAAGAGGTTAGCAGCTGTGGGGATATTAAGGTGAAAGGTCCTGGCTTAATCCCTCAAGCTCAAGGAGAAGGTCCAGTTAGGCAGGCCACACCTGCTTCTTCAAGGAGGCAGCATAAACTTCCAAAGAAATTCCTTTTACCTCCCTGGGCTCCCTCCTGCTGTGAGAAGAAAATGTGTCAGATCCTAGTATGGGAAAGGGTGGCAGCAGAACCTTTACCCAGTACTGCTTAGAAATCATCATCCAGGAACTACTTGAGGGCTAAACTGAAGGAGATGGTTTAAATAGGAGCTAAATTTGAGAGAAATGTTTCTTTCTACAATTGGAGAATGATAAGTCTCAGACAGAAGTTTCACTTTTCTAAAATTATGCAAAGAATCAGTTGGCTACTACTAAACACATGCTATGGAATTAACTAAGTTCAGTTAGTGGAATGATAAAACATATATTTAAGAGAAGAGCTTGTCATAGGCATAGTGTATAGGTCATCATCCAACAGGACTGCTCACTGTGCTCTCACACGCTCTCATTCTTTACTCCATATGGTTTAGCTCAGAAGTACTTGGCACATTTTACACACTTAACAAAGATGGTCATCGTTGTAGTCCATTATATTGTGGTCTAGATTGGCTTTTTTAAAAACTTCCTGAAACAGTTTAAATTTCTGAAAGCAAAACCATCTTATTTCAATTTACCAAAGACATACTGAGCATAGTAAAGCACCAGAATTCCAGTTGTAACAAACTTAAACCCCTGAAGAATTCTAACATCACTTATACGGATGTATTACTACATGGCACTGTGAAAAGCCTGCCCACAGTCAGGTTATGTAGCCAAACAGGGCTTCAGATAGGAAATAAACAATACGTGAGACACTGTAACTATTGCTAAAAATAAATATAAATTCATACTAAATTTACTAAGTTTGGGCAGAGCTGTTAAAGACTCAGGATTCTGTGAGGAATGGGTAAGTATGTTAACACTAGACAATCCAGCCCAGTTCTACTGGTACCCGTTTATCAATGGTCATTTAATAAGGGGCACTGTAATAAAAGAAAGCTAATTTCTATGAGTTATATTAACTTCTGGAAGTTTTTAAGGCCTGATTTAATATCTAATTTTCCACAGTAAGACCAGAGATCATCTCAATGACTTTAGTCTTTTTTAGCAATATTATTATTCTCTGCACTCAACTAATGATATTTGGCCAAATCTATTCCCAAAGGGTAAAACAGGCTGGTTTGTATATTTCCTTGTTTCATTTTATTTTTACTGACTACTAATCAGTGGAGGATCAGGAAGCAACCAAATAACTGAAATGTGTGTGATATGAAAAGCATCCGACCACCAATGAAGTCATGGCTATTCACCCATGCAACTGTAAAGCTGAAAAATATTATTTTCTAAATAATCCAACTTGTATAAGTTTGCTTTCATTGAACTATTTTAAACTTTCCTAATCTGTTATCAATTTTAAAAAATATATTTTATGTTTGATGTTCCAGTAGAACTTGACATAGAAAGCTGTCCTGAACTTTTTGAATAACTTCCCCATTAAAATGCTAAGCATATGTTTCAAGTTTTGGCACTGAGTTATATCCAGACAAGGTGCTTCTTTTCAGTGGCCAGGTAGTGTGTGGATATCAGCTTTTCACATATAGGTTGAGTATTTACCCCATACATAGTAACTTCAGAGCGGAAGCTGGATATCCTGACTAGCTCTACAGCTATCTCTGTTCTGCCTGGTCTGCCAAAAGGCTTCCCTTGACCTAGCCAACCATTGTTAAGAGCAGTATTATTATGTGAGTTACTGTATCAGTGCAAAGATAATTTCCATATACCAGCCAGTTATAAAAACACATATTCTGAAAATCTAACTACCAGTACAACTCAACAGTGCATTTCAACCAAACATCTTCCTTGTCTGAAATTTTATTGATAGAGGACAAAGGAAAACATGCATCAACTGGATGCTAAACACTGGAAAGCACAGAGAATACTTCACACTTCTCAGAACCTTAAAAGTAACCTAATCCAACCCTGTAGGAGATCTACAGGCAGGTATGTACAGAATGAGAAGGCTTTTGCACAAAGTCATTGGGAACAAAATTGTGTCTCCCCCTCTGGCCCAGCTTTTCCTTAGGTTACCATGTCTCTCTAATAAGAATGTCTGTGGCTAGAATCTGTAGGCTCCCATTCTAAACAGAGAAGTC
The DNA here is from genome assembly GCF_034190915.1 of Cavia porcellus. Taxonomy (NCBI): domain Eukaryota; kingdom Metazoa; phylum Chordata; class Mammalia; order Rodentia; family Caviidae; genus Cavia; species Cavia porcellus. Next base: position 83,943,101 of record NW_026947484.1, read on the forward strand.
TGAAAAGGGAAAGAAGGTTGAAAATCCAAAAAGCTAACAAACAACAAGAAGCTGGTGGGATTTTTGCTCTTGTCTCTGACACTGTTGCTGGCAAAGAAAAACCGAGTGCGTGGAGCTTGCTAGATAAGGACCCAAGCATCCTTTTGGTTGCCAACATGAGCATCACTCTTTTTGTTGCCAGTGTCCTATTTACATTAAGTATCCACATTTTCAAAACAATCCATACATCATGGAGACTCCAAAGGCAATGTTTGCGCTGCTGTTCCTAAAGTTGCTTAAGGAAAAAGCAGTTCTATTGCCCTAGATAGGCAGGGCTTTAGGATGCAGTTTGAAAAATTAAATGTTCAAGGCCTTCGGCACTTCCAGTTCTATTTGGAAAAGGACACAGACCTGGCATTTGGAAAGCATTTGCTCTCCATTAAACTTACCGAACCTTGACAAACCAGAGAGGCCAAGAATTAGTCTGCCACTGGCCAAGGCTGGGCTTTCCAAAACCAATAACAATGAAAACAATAACTGAGTGCCATTTATGTGCTTCCACACAGTTCTGTCAAATTTTAACCCAACAAGACCTCACAATCTGAAAAGCACTTCAAGATTTATTGTATAGAAAAAGAAGAAACTGTTTGACCAGAATCTCCTTGGTTGCAGTTTCTTGCTCAAAATTGCTCTCTTGGCCACAGAACAAAATGTGAATGTGTTTCCATCTCATCCTGCCTCTCTAATGGGGAAAATTTACAAAAAGGACATTCAAGGACTACAGAGGTAAGTGGTCATTGGGCCAGTAGTGTTCTACCGGCCAAAAGTCAATTCTTGGGATCCCAATTCCCTTATATAATTAACACAGTAAAGAAATACCGGTCCAGTTTCTTTGGCCTTGACAGTGTCTAATCTCTACTTATTAGCACAAACAATAAAACTCAGTAGTGTACGTCTTCTTATTTTCTGGCCCAAGAAACAACCACTGTTGTGATGCACCAAACATTTGATCTGCTTCAGTAATGAATGCCATCCACTAGTTTGAGTGATTTTTTCTTTAGGAATGGAACATGGAATTCAGATAGCTTGCAAACTAAGAACAGAATTTCTCACCTCTATCCTGACGTTTTCAAAACTAGGCGTGGCCTACACTGCGTGACAATTCAAATCACGTGCATGTTGAGTGTCAATAATTTTCTCCTCAACATCTATGTTTACAGAATCAAGTCAAGCTATAATTATAGTTCTTTAAGTAAATCCTCACCACAAAACTTGAAAGATTGTGTAAGTAAAAACAGTCTCAACTATCAGCAGGGAATAAAGGCAGGCTGTTGAGGACAAATGAATGACACTCCCCTCCTAACCCTGTTTAAGCCATTTCAGCATCTAAACAACCCATCAAAGGTGCTCCAGGATTTGGCAAGAGGAGCCTTCCACATTCCCTCTGTGTTGTGTATGTCCAGATGGGAAACAAAGTAGAAGAGAAATAGCCAAAAGCATATAGATGAAAGGGAAAGAAAAAAGTAATGGAGCTCCTTAGACCAGGAATCACCTTGGCCAGTCCTACCTTGGAGACTATAATTCTTCAAGGGAAGCTGCCAACTACATACTCAAGTTACTCACAAATAGCATCCTTTGAGTGGAAATCCCAGCTGTATACATCTTGCTTTCCTGCCAGTGTTTCATTTTTTCCAAACTTTTTCTTCCCTCCATGTGGTTGCCCAGACCAATTCATGTACTTATTGGCATGTTATGAAACATGGAAACAATTAGAGACCACATTCAGGGCACCAGAATGACTTGCTAGAAAATCAATGAACTCCGCAAAACTTGAGAAGATTTGGCAATACACGTGGAAACTGTGGGGTGAAACCCACTAACAGTATTTTATATCACACAGTACATTCTGCAAAGTTTTGCATTGATCTCTGTGTTTCGGGGAACGGTCATGCTTTACCTTCACAACCTCCAGCTCTTAGACTTATTTTGTTTCTTTATATAGTCTAATGAAACTCAGGAAATATTCATCTTAATAATTTTCTCTTCAGGCAACCTGAATGTATATAAGTGAAAACAGTTTCATAAGATACTACCCCAAACGTGCAGCTGAGGATTCTCTCAAGGCCATAATTGAGGTAGAGTGACAGCATTCGAAAAATCAAAGAACTTGTTTTCAAATGAACAATATAAGTCCTAAATTAGACTCATCCTGGGTAGAGGCTTCTTTGGCCACTGAAATGCTTGGAATTGTCACTTATCTAGAAAGAGACCAGTCAAATTTCTAGCACTGTGGTTGAACCCAGCAGCCTTTTGTCTTGGAGCTCTTCTGACTCAAGGAAAGTTACAAGTACTGCTGACAAACCTCAAGCCAGTGAGTGAATGAAACCCAGACAAAACAGCCTGAAAACATGAGCCTGGTGGTAACAGAATTTCCTAGCGTCCTAAAACAGATGCAGGGCACAGTGATACATACCTTAATTCTAGAACTCTAGGAGGCTGAGGCAGAGGATTATAAATTCAAGCCTAGTCTGGGTAATTTAGCAAGACCTTATCTCACAAAAGAAAGAGAAAAAATAATGAAGACATGAGATTCAGCGAGGTGGTACATGTCTGTCAGTCCAACACTTTGGGAGATCAAAGCAGACAGTTAAAAGTTTAAGATCAGCCTGGGCAACTTACTTTCCAAGAGCCTGTCTTAAAGTGAACAAACAAACAGAATAGAAAACAAAATTTTAAAAGGGCTGTGGATGTAGCTCAGCAGGAAGATCTGGGTTCAATCCCTAGTACCCCAATCAATCAGTCAATTGATTAAGCAATTAGAAAAGGGAGTGGGGAGGGAATGTAAAACTTAACCCAAAGGAAATGTGTATCAAAAATATGTTACCTTTAGGGACAATAGTTGTTTCTCTATGTAAACTGTGTCTCCATAACTCATGACTCTTCTATATATTATTTCAAGATATGGTTACAATAGCTGCCAGAATATCATTTTGTTCTATTAGCAGACCGATTATCAAGTTCCCTGTGCCAAATCTACATTCTTGAGACTGTATCTTGGAGAAGCCAAGTACAAAAGTATCTCAAGGTCTGAACTCCACTATTGCACAGGTATGTGACAGTGGGAACAATGAGCAGAATTAATCATGTGAAATGGCTCTGTGAGATTGAGCAGGGTTCACTGTTAATCACAGCAAAACAAGTTCATTTCATACGGGGACTAAACTGAGTTACTTAGAGGCCAGCTTTAAGGGAAACTAATATAATGGCTCAGCCACCAACCTTTTAACTGAGCAATAATAGCTGAGACTCATGGAACCACCGTGCCAGTCTTCATTTCAGGTAATATCCACACAGATATTTCCACATGTTGCCCAAAGCAGAAATAAGACACAGAGGGAGTAATACATGTGCCATCAAGCAGTTAGTCAGGGCTGGAGATGAGATCTGAGCCAAGACACTGGACGGTAAAGCACTCCCCTTTGGAACTCTGCTTGTTCCTGATTGATAATCCTCATTCACAACAGTGATCCCATGCAGTCCTTTATAACACCATGCTATCTTCTCTTTCCTCTCCTCTTTTCATCATGCCAAATCCACACTCAACAGGAATTACTGCATACTTCTGGCTTATAGAAGTGTTAACATGGGAAGACAGTTTATTCTGAAAAACATAGTCTTAAATCCAAGTAATGAAATTTCAGGCATTAGCCCTTGCAGAGATGACTTTATACTATGGTAACCGGACCAACTGCCTTTATGGGGTGACTCAAGGAAGTTCCTAAGTGGAAACACGCTATTTCAAGTGTCTGCTGTGAAGCTGGCTGCTAGGAATTGAGAATTCACTTGACTTCACAGATCAGTCCTCAGAACCCATAATGTTTCTACAACATGAGATTATACATTTCAGTAACAACTAGCCACTATTCATAACATTGCTTTTACAGTGAAATTCAACCTAAGTTCTTTGAGAATCCAGAAACACCATTCTTTTTCTTCTTGCTACTTTATGTAAAAGAACAACTGGGCAGGAGAAGGGTCAGATATGGAGGATATGAGGAAGAAGAGGCTCTTACAGCTGGATACTTGTTCCCAAGTGTTCTTGATTGAAAACAAAGGGTTTTCAGGTGTTGGGTGTCAGGACTCACTTGTATGGTCACACTGATAATGACTGGGATTCCTCAAATGCCTACTGACTTACGCAGGTCACTGCAAGTTTAGGTATAGGTTGAGCCAGCACAGAATAAAAGTTATAAGACAGCATTTTAATTGGTGTCTTTAGGCCATTTAACATAGGAGAAAGGGAGCTTGCAAGAGCAAAGAGTAATTAATGAAGGGAGCAAACAAAGGTTCATTTAGTAACTTCCAAATAAGTCCCTCTGTCTGAGGGGTGGGGGAAAGGTAGCCTGCAACAGAAAGATAAACTACAGGTATTTAAGTCACAGTGCCTTCCGCCAAGAACTGCTCATTACCATCAGATGAGGCAGTGACGGTGGAGCCAGTTAGAACTAACTTTATTATTAGAAGCAATTAGGGAGAAAAGGGGACAGAATTTCATTTGGTTATTTCAAAACAAATTTCTGTGCACAGTTTAATGAAGGCCTGCAGTGTCAAGATAAAATGTGTATTTTACTGAAAACAGCTTTGGCAAAGGACTGCTTGTTACCAGCTGGTATCTCCAGGAAGAACAGACAGGGTAAGTTGGATTTACATGCATGCTGTAATATAATAGTTCAGCTGTCTCAGCTTCGGAGGCCTGCTACAAGGCAGTATGGCCTGATAGGTAAGCACGTGTGTTCCAGAGCCAGAACGTCTGTCTTCAATTCCTATCTCTGACCTTGGCAAGAAAATGACCTTGGATGACCTTTGCTGGTTTGTTTGGGTATTGGTTTATTCACATATAAAGTAGAAATCATATCAGCTTTTATCTCATAGGGCTTTAGCAATATATCAGGGCACGGAATATAGGTTAGACACACATGTAATCTGCTACATACAAGTGTCATTTGGCTTAGAGGTTGCTCTTAAACTGCTTAAATATAGTGGTTGTCCTAAGCACAAATCAGTAAGGAACCTATTTATAACCATTGATTGGGGTTTGCATGTAAAGTTAGAGACAAATACCTGGTTTCAGTCACAGTTACTTTTATGAAGCTTCTTTTCGGACAAAATTTTAACATATCTAAGAAATTTGGATGTTTTGAAATGATGTCATTGCTTTAAAAGTTTACTAGAACAGCTGTGTACCCTAACTTTTGATTTTTAACTTTAATAACAGTTGCAGTATTTTTAATATACGACTTTTATTAATGCCCTGAGCACCTTTAACTCTTCCCCTTTATACACACCTTGCCTAAGAAAAATGGCGATGTTTGAGCTTAGAAGAACATTTACCCTCTCTCAAGTTAAGTAGGGGATCCGGCTTTGGCTCTAATTATTCTCTTTAACTGACCAGGTAAAAGAGACCTCTCAGCTGATCTCAACTGTGAATATCCCCACTTATCAGTGAGCATATGTACTATATCTTTTTCAGATATCCCTTCATTAAAATCTCAGGTTGAAGATTTTCTTCAGATGGTTACAAAATTTGCACATGCAGTGGGGAATATGGCACAGTACATACAAATTAAGTTTTCATTTTCCAAATCAATAGCATTTAACTAATGTGTCATACACCAAAATATTGGGCCCATAAGATGAATAAACCTCCTTTCTTGGATGTTAACAAGCAATGACTTGTTATTAAAATCTATTCACTTTGGAGATGTCTAAACTAGCAAAACACCCTCTATGTACTTATGTGTTTTCTCAGCTTTGTGTTAAGCCACATCATTTTCCATGCTGCTCTGAATTAACTTATGTTAAATTGAATAATTTAAGTAAGAGCCTCTTTTATAGCACTTAGATCTTACCCTATAGATTGTGAGACACAAAAGGCTGAACGTTCTAGGAAGTACACACTGGTGATATTCTCCCAGAAACCTGTGGTTTCTTGTTCAATGTAAGTTTAGGAATAGATTCAAGTGGACATTTATATTCTTTAAATGAACTGTACATGTCCTAGAATGCTGCCCCCATCCCCCAGCAATCATAACATCCTAACCTAGGAGAAACTATTTTAAAAAGAGCTCCACAATTTTAAAGAATGATCTTATCAGAGTTGTTGATGCTCATTCATAAATTAATACCTGTCAGAAAAAGTTAACCTTAGGGAAAGATTGGATTGTGACTACAATAAAACACAACACGGTGACTCTGAAGGAAGACCGGAGTGGTGGATGCTGCCCCTTACCCTGGATCTTTCTTCTAGTTTTGTCATCATGACAACTGTGGCACTCCGTTGCTCCCATATCATTCTCCAAAAGTCCCCAAAAGTCTCAGGAAGAGATCCCTGTGTTGCAATATAGGCGTTTTGTTTCCGATAGCCATCTATGTAGTTGGCATTCACATAGTCACTTCCCGGGATTCCTGTAAAACAAGGAGTGTGATTGAACTAGGTGAGCAGATCCCAAGTGACCAGAGCCTGGATACAACCCAGTGTCAATGCTATATTACCATCCCACATTATGGTAGAGGAGGCACAATTATTCAAGTTTGGGTTTTAAGTAAGATTAGAAACAGATCCTATTGTGACCATATTTCTTTAAAAAATGCATTACTTCAAGTATCAAGTATTTCTAACATGACAAAATGGATCACAAAAGAAAGAGAAATGTAACAGATGGTCCACACAATGCCTTTTCTCTCACAGGTTCTCTGCTTTCTTTGATACCCCAGCAAAAAAATAGTTCATAAGCACAATAAATAATCTGCTCACATGCCTCCCGCATATTAATCCCCACTATCCAACAAAAATCTAAAAAAAGAAAGAATTCCTGAGTCTGAAAAATATAAGGTGGATCCTGTCAGAATAACAAACCATTTGCTGCAAATGAACTATCAATTCTCTGATCTTCACAATGTGAGTAAATCCTGTCATGACTGCCTTGGAGACTAGAGGAACACACACCTCAGCCAAGTTCACCACGATGGAGAAACTGGAATCAGTCACAGCAGTCTGTCTGCTGTGTCTGTGACATGACTTCTGGAAAGTCTTGCTTCTTGCTTTAAACCTCACGCGACTGACATAAGGAGCATAAGAACCTGCTCTGAGATGCCAATGTTCTCTTAATTGACCATAACACCTCTAATTTGGACCTCACGAGTCTGTTCTAATGAGCGTAAGAGTAAGTCTGATATGTATATCAAAGCATGAGAACAAGTTTCAAATACTATAACTTCTTCAGAACCAACAGTGGGTTCCCTCTTACTTAAAAAATAAAATCAAAACTCTTGGTCTTCAAACAAAACTCTGTATGTCTCTAGTCTCATTTCACTCCACTCACTTCATCTCTAGACACTGACTTGCTTTGATTGTTTAGAAAATATGGCTCTCCCACTTACAGCCTAAACTCGCCTTGTCTGCTACTTACCCTAAAATATGCAGCCTCCATAGAATTCTTCCTGGAGTACACTGTGCCCTCCAGATTCCCTGGAAACCCTTCCAAGTACTATTCCAGGTTAGAATTGTACACTAATTTTGGTTTAACTTGACTATTGTTGTTTTTGACCATCATGCCATGTGCTTGTATTTACTTTTGCTACCACTCATAACAAAAGGAATAATTTGCTGAGTTAGAATGTTTAATAGATAGCAGAGCTATATTTTTTGGATATTAGCAGTATAATTCCTGATAGCTAAATTGATGAACAGATAAAGAAAATGTAGTAGTTATGTACAGTAGAGTACTACTCTGTCATAAGAAACATAAATTTGAGTTATTTGCAGGAAATAGATGCATCTTGACACCATAATGTTAAGTGATATAAATCAGACACATAAGCTTAAATATCACTGGTTTTTTCTTATACGAGAAGCCCAAATTATAAATAAAAAGCTAAATAAATGATTATAGCAAGCAAGGAGGTAGAGTTTGTTCAAATGGGAAGGGGATCAGGAGATGGGAGGAGGTGGTGGAGGAAAAGAAAGGAAAGTAGATGAAATAAACTCAAGACGTGCTATGTACCTGTACCAACCCTCCACAAGGAATCTAATCATTATGCAATGCATAATGTAGTACCTTAAACAACTGAATGAAATCTTAGGTTTTTTTAGCACAATACTTTTAGAAGGGAAGTAGTAAAATTCAAGCATCTTTCAAGAGTGAATGCTTCATAATAAGAAAGTGAAATATACTATAGCAGCAAAGGAAAAGCTAAGGAGTGGGGATACACACTACCTGAAAACATCAGAAGACAGGTTTAGATCTACTCTGAGTCCCAAGGTTTCATTCTGAAGGTTACAACTGTAGAGAGAGGAGCTTTGTCTCTGATACACTGAAGCATTTTGAAATACTCTAAAGAAAAAGGACCAAGTCTCCAAGGTAGTAATGAGTTGCCTATCTCTGGGCTGGAAGATGTACTCAAGGGATATCAGTGTGTTACAGCCGAAAGCACTAGAACTTATCCACAATCCTCCCAGCTCTGGGAAAATACCGTGACCTGGAATTATGGAAAAATAAATTTTTCTTTATAATGAAACATATGTGCCCAAACTAAAAAATTGTGATACTTTACTGATTGCCACTTGCAATCACTTTGACTGCTTTTCAGATTCTAGTTTTAAAACTGATATTCTCAAGAAAAGTAATGAGAGTCAGATGGAAACAACTGTGCTCCAAGACGAACACATGGAAATGGAATACCACCAGCATTAACGGCAAAGCTTTCTGGGCGAAAACTGAAATGCACAGTTGGCCGTAACATTATTCATCTATTACAGCTACTCAAGAAGCAGTTGGGGTTCTGGCAGCTCTGTGTTGATAAAGATCTTATTCCTCCCCTCTACCAAGTTACTGTAGATTCAAAAGACAGCTTAAATAAGACACTTTGGTTAGAGCCGCTGGGACGTGTACAACTCTCACATGTCTATAGGATTTGGTTCTGGGCCAAGAATGAGTCCGTTTTATAACACAGGGAAAGTCCACTTTCCATATTTTAGTTTACCAGTTAACAGCATTAAAGAATAGATACAAAGAATTCTTGCTAAGGGCCTCACTCAACTGAAAATATATGAGAAACTTTAAAAAAAAAACACGTCAGAATGGAGAAATCTGGATAAAATGACTTGGAAAATGAATCAACAGGGCAACGTGCCAGTTCTTCCCTTATCAAGTATAACAAATGTGTCTAAAATAAATGCATCTGGGGACACAGAGGCAATGTGATGAGAATTATCCCTAAAGGAAGGAACCAGAAATCCAATCCTCTTTGCATATTTTTTATCAGTGATTATGGATGACTTTTTTATATAAGACTTAAGATTGAATAATAAAAATTTTTGAGGGGGGATGGGTTGGTATTGGAAAATCATTATATTTCACAATACTGATAAAAATATGAGTAAGCACCTGGGATCAATACTGTATTATCAAATGGTTTGGGAATTTGGACTTGAGATTTCAAAAGGAAGAAAATTGAAAACCAAAAGTCAAAACTCAAAGAATTATTAGGCTAATTCTACATAATTCTAATATTCTTTTTCCATTTAAACAGTTGTCTGTGAGTAGATAACACCCGAAATGAGAGTATCTTTCCATCAAATTCCTTTACTCACACTGATAGAAAGACCTTTCAGGCAAGTTCTCTCCTCTAGTGCTTTGCAATGCACAGATGTGAGAGACAACTATGTCATCCAGACACTCTATGGTCTACTGACACTTATATCTACATTACCCAACATAATGAGCTGTATAGAAAGATGAATGAGAGAAGATCTTTGAAACAGTGGTGGCTTCTTATTCTAAAAATATTAACCTCAAATTGTAAACAAAATTTAAACAACAGTCTGTTTCAAACAGTTGAGGTCTTGGTTTTCCATATAACATATTTAGAAAGAGTTTTCAACCAATCGTGTGAAAATACACAATATGCTGTCTTTCCAAGTGCTTTGGTGCCATGGAATGCTTCCTTAGAAATTCTTGCTGGGAGACTGCAACTCCAAACTTCCTTTATGTTTTTTTTTTGGGGGGGGTAACATTTGTTTATTTAATTTTCAATTTCCTATCCTATCTCGAAGATGATTTGCATCTGCTAATGCAACAGTAATTAGAGTTCACTCCTAATCCAAGAGAAATGTATGAGACTTAACTGAATTAATCTGGGGCCCCAATGGATGGAACTCTACTTAAAATATAAGACCAAAGTAATACAGAAATGTAATACATTAGCTGATTGCTTTTGTTTGTTGGAGTCAAGGAGAACTTACAATGTTCTAGTAACAGTGCTGGCCTTGGGTTTTTGTTGCTTTTGTCATTTGATATCAATATGGGAAAGAGTTATTAAAAAGCAGAAACATGACAAAGATGTCTTTTTTCCACTAATCACAGGTAAAACCTTAGGACAGACTGGACTGCTGTAGGAACTGTCCCTTGGAGCCAATTATCTTAATACCACTGTTCAAGGAGGAGCACCCATAATCTAAAGACTTCACCTTTCCTAATGTGGCTGCATGGGTAAACATCAGTAGGCTTCATGATTTTGCAGGGGTTGTTTCAGGTTGTATTCTCCAATTAACCACAGTTACATAAACAATTCCAACATCATAAATAATTATTCTAATTTCACACTAAGAAATTTAAGGCTGACTGTACGTTATACCTATATGACTCATTATCTTGTATTTCATCAGTTATTGGGTTGTTATTTCTTGTGGCACTTAAAAACGTTACTTGTATGGCTGAGGCCAAGATTTTGTGTTTTGGGCTAGTTATACTTAGAATTGTAAAACCTAATCCTTTCATATTAATAAAGGTTTGATGAAGTGAACAACTGGTCGACCAGTGCTTCTGTCATCCTTACACATAACAAGCCAAAAGCAAATACCCACCATGCAGAATCAGGCAACTGTCAGGCTCGCATTTAATTTGTTGGCAATTGCTAGTTAGTTTTCAGTGGGAAAATAAGCTTCAGCACAGACTTTACCTGGACACTTAATCATTCCCCTAACAGCCTATAAATTTAGAAACTGTACCATGAGTTCAAGTGACAGGATAACATTCTTTTGCTTCATCTAAGCATGATAAGAACAGCACAAGGCTTTGTGACACTATTTCTGTATGTGTTTGAATATTAAAATAAGAAGGGGGAGATCTTTGGAAAGATGAATGTATTCTGTTTAGGACAATACTTGTGATAACAATTACTGAAGAATGCTTAATTCTTAAAAAGATGCTGCAATGTGAAAGAATAAATTACTTGTGCTGCTTTGTTACTGGGGGGTTAAAAATGATTTTTTTCTATTAATTTATGCAGGACTAAATGGGTCATGTACCTTTCTTAAAAATAACAGTGACAAAATAAAACCCACTCCATTTTTCTGTGGACTAAATTATTTTTGTCAGCAGGTAATTTTCCTAGAAAAGATTTCTCTTGTAAAAAGAGTATTTGTAATTACAAGAAGTTTATAAGCAATCCTTCCAACTTGATGTTAGGTGAAAAAGCAGGACCCAAAATAGTGCATAAATTATTTTGTCAATGTGAAATTAAGTAATCATAAGAGGAACATTCGTGTTTTTGTATCACGACATATAGGGAGAATCATGCGTATATTTTAGAGAGCAGGGAGAATACTAAGCAATTGCTAAGAATTTAGAGAAGTTGACCACAAAACAAGGTTCCCTGTCCAGGGCCACTAGTATTCTGCTCTTTGACATTTGGTCAGTTATTCAACTTGTCCAGGCCTGTGATTTCTTATCTGCTAAACAAGGCATGTTGGACAAATTGACTCCCTCAAGTCCTTTTGAGTTCTAAAATAAGATGACTCTCTATGGTATTCTTAACCTTCTTGGGCTAGGAAATCTCTGCAAAGATATTTTAAGGTGAACAAAAGCTTTCAACCTCTCAGATTAGGTAGGAACACACTCTGATGTTTTTTCAAACTGATTTCTATCGCTCTCTCCTCTGGTGTGTGGAGAGATTTTTCATTGAGACTGATACTTCAAATCTTGATTGGAACCTGGTGGGGTGAAAACTAAACAACATGGGAGAAAAAAAGAGGAAATGGTGGTACAAAAAGGTCTGTTCGTGGGAAGCAGCTCTCCTTGAAGTTCAGGAGCTGGGAATGAGTAAGGGCAGCCTTGCAGGAAGGCAGAATCTAGGATGCAATGGACAAATGGCTGGTGCGCTGCAGAGGTGTGGGGAGGACACTACACAGAGGGCTTACCGTGCTCCATTGCATGAGGAACCTTCAAACTCAGGGACTATGTTTATCTCCTTTACAAAATCTTTAATGAAGTGAGGCTTGTGTCAAACACTGTTTTAGTAATCCATTTTACTTTGTGTTGTAAAACAGATCTACTCAAGACCCAACACTACACAAATGTTACCTTTTATTCAGCAAATTCTGTTCCTTCCTTTATGTACACGTACACACAAACACACGCACACACACACGCACACGCACACACACACACACACAGACCCCGATCAATTACTAAGATCTACACTGAATTTTTTGCCATTCATTATGTAGAAAAATCTACTTTTCTGACACCAAATAAATTATAACACAGAAAAGTTTAATAACAATTTATGAATAAATTCATTTAATTCCCAAAGACATGGATCTTTTTTCTCCATCCCTTGTACTATAACAGCCACCTATGGCTGCATCAGAATTGGGAAAATGAAGGGTTTCATTTCTAACATAGTAGAGAAAATAAACCTTTTTTGTGAAGACACAGGGTCCCCTGATGTAACTGATATTTGGGAAAATTTCTTTTATGTCTCTGTGGAACACACAACAATTTTTCAAACGCATACCTTGCTCTGTGGGTATGCACCTTAGCACCACAGTGAGCTAACGGGAGAATGAACCCAACTTGCACTTTTTCATTACTCTCCATCTTCCTCTGACATTATATCTCTGCTCTGTGAGGGGTCTATGGCTGGGGGATCAGCATAGAAGAGAAAGTGCGCAAGTGAAAGTCTTTGAATACATTGCAAGATCACATGCACATGTAGGGGAGTCATGAGCGTTTATGACAGAAGGAACTCGTTTCTCATTAGGAAGTATTTTGCCCTAAAATAAAACAAACCCAGGTGTATTACAGCAAACCTCACAGCTCCTCACAGAACTGTAGCACACTTAGTTTATATTATCAATAAAAATGAAATTACTATAGGGCTTCACCGAGCAATGAGATAAAATCAAGTGTTGGATATGCCCGTAGGAGCTGTGTATATGGGAAACATTCAGATCCTCAGTGTCTTATCATAAATATATAAACATTATCATCACACCATCCTTAGGCAAACACTGTGAAACTCAAATGAGTCAATGCATTTGGAATTTCTAAAATGCTATGTACGTATTATTGTTATTATGATTAATATAATACACAGAAATAAAATAAGCTCACTCTTTCTTAGGTCATTATGAAATTTGTCCCAGATCTGAAGAATCCTTTGTTGCTTCCATATTTAAAAAAAAATTAACAGGGCAGATGAAATTATTTTCCGACTTTCTAGCAATGTACAGCCTGTGTCTATGGTATTATAGCAGAGTGATACATGACGGAAGTTTTTCTGTTGTCTCAGAGTAATGAAACAGAGATTCATTAGAGTAATATGCATAGAAGTACCATGAATATGAAAACAACCCAATGACTGAACTAAAGACAATACTGACAAAATATACTCACGCCTAGAGCATTATAATTTATTTTTTATTAGATTCTAAAGAAAAACAGCAAGCAGCCATCTCTTAAAAATACCTTTTTTCTTTTTTGGTAAGCTAAAGTAGGAGCTGGGAAATAACAAATCCGCACATCACTTAACATCCAAATAGCCCTAATTAGATAGTTACTATGAAGAATGCAATAACCCTATGAAATTGCTCCAGACTTGTTTGGTTGATACATTGTGTCAACTTGAGAAGTTTAAAAATTTAACTAAGAGATTCAGCAAGGATCCAGGATCCTTATTTTGTAAATATCCTTAGCTTGTGCAAGAGGAGGGCACAGAGGTGATGTTGAATGCTACACTCACTCTGGTGGGGGGTTAGCCTACTTACAATATAAGGGAGGAGAAGAGGCTTATTGTTACTCCCTTTTATTTTCTGGTTGCTTTTGCTGGCTGCTGCCTTCAAGTATTGCCCCAGTACCATGCCACTCTGCCTTGGAGCTGATTATGGACTGAAATCTTTGCGAACAGTGAGCTATCTAAACCTTTCCTTCTATCATTTTGGGTGTCAGGCATTTTGTTCCAGCAATGAAAGAAAAGTAACCAAGACAAGACTTCCAAAGCTAAATATCATCTAGCTTGCTACTTAATAAAAATTAAGCTATAAGAGTATATCTGTTCACTGCTCCTCAAAGAGATGCTTTTATGGACTGAAGACAGGATTAGCATGCAATATGTCTATAAAAAATTCTCTGAGATGAATTTCATTATTATGTACTGTACTGCAAGCCTATACCAAGAATAAAAACAAACAAACAAACATCCCACCTTCGGCCTGGAGATTTAGCTCAGTGACAAAATCGCCTGCATCCCCGGTACAAAAACCAAAAACCAAAAAACAAACACAAACAAACAAATGTAGAAATAAAAGGGTAAAACAGTATCAAAACTTTAAACAATTACCTTGAAAAGTGAAAAACTGAAAGCCCTTAAGGAACTGCGCTATCTACATAAATCATGACTAATCTTCTAAACAATGTGAGGCAAATGAAGTCAACCAAAAATTTGGATGGGATTTATAAAGGTTTTTAAAATAGGATATATGTTCTAACAAATGTTCTTCAGCCCTTGAAATAGAATGTCAAGAGCAAAATAAAATAAATACCGGGTGCCCACAAACCATTCAGTAGTGACTTTAAAAGGGAGCCAGAATAAGGCAGAGACCCTATTTATGAAGCAATGTGGGAAAGAACGCATGGCAACTACAGAGGAATTCTTTACTGAGTTGAATAATTTTAATGCTTTGTTGTCAGAGCATCATATGGAACATTTATAATTAACATTCTGTAGAAAAATGTTGAGTAAACTATATTAATTTTTTAATATTATTTTTGGGATGAGGAGGATTGCTTTGGTTTTTACTCATTAAAAGTACATCTGGCTACTAGAGATGACCTAAAAAAAAAAAGATAAAGATATTTCACAGCCTGGATATGATGTGAAATTGGAGAATATGTTAACGTGTGCTAACAGCTGTTTTAAATGAAGTGGTAGAGACAGTACCGTGAAGACAGATGCAAACATGCCTGAATCGTAGGGCACTCCTACAGCAGCAAATGCTGGGTCAGCATTACAGAGGGTTATCAGTAGCTGCCGTTCTTTATTTTTTTAATTACATTTATCTTAGGGGTGGTGATTTTCCATGAGCAGCTTTCTCATTTTAAGGTGCTAAATTGCCCATCTCAAAAATAATCAAGTTGTTGTAACATCATCTATAATATTTACACTTGGATTTTTTGAATTGCTCCTATTATGCAAATCTAACAGCAGATGATATATTTTGAATTTCCATTTAAAAGAATACATTCTTCTCCCTGTTGAAATTTGTAATGCTATTATGAGCCTGGTTTCCATTTATCAAGCACTAACGTTTTCTTTTGCTTCACCGAGTACTCCAAATGCATGCAGCTTTCTCATTTGGATATAGTTAATTTTTCCATAGATCATATACAAATGAAAGTCTCTGACGATAAAAGGACTCAGTTGCAATAGTAATAAAATTCATAATACCAATGATAATCTTAATAATTCCTAATACTTATTAGGTATTTTCTTAGTGCCAGACTCTTCTGAGAGTTTTATACATATTAATTCATTTAATCTGCCTACTACTTCAAGGAGGTTGGTATTGTCACTCTTAGTAAACTTATTATAAGGAAGAAATCAAGGATTAGAAACATGTCTGAGAAAGCTTCTCTGAAGCAAGAAGAGCCTAGGACTCTTTAATAGGAAATAAATTTTTTAGAAGCATATGGGATCTTTCAAGAAGGTATGCATTAAAGAGATGTCATGAATATATTTACAGTTAAAACCTTAAACATATGCTCCATCCAGTAAGAAAAATTAAAGCAGACTACTATGGTCTAAATGTGTCTCCTCAAATTTGTATGCTGAAACATAACTGCAGTGTGATAGCATTGAGAGGTGGGAACTTCAGGAAGTGATTACATCAAAAGAGAGAGAACTTTCGTGGAATTAGAGCCCTTTAATAAAACAAAAGTTTGCAGCGCTGGATTTGCCATTCCTTTAGCAACCTACACAGTCCTTGAGAACACAGTGTTTCTCCTCTCTGGAGGAAGAAACACCAAGGCACCGTTCTGGAGGCAGAGACCATGTGCTTACCAAACATCAAATCATCTAGCACTTTGGTCTTAAAGTTTCCAGATTCCAAAAATGTGAAATAAATTTCTATTGTTTATACACTACTCAGTATATGGTGGTTTATTATGGCAATCCATATTTTACAAGGCATTTTTTTAAAAAAACAGACTAATAAATAGTAGTATTAAGGTATGTATTATCACATGCAGTCGTTTCTTCTCCATTACTTCTCATTCTTTCATAGATTAAACCTTTTTGGTGAACTAATTACTATTAACTATATTAGAAAAAAAGTGAAGATCAGGTAGCCCTTTAGACTGGGACTTTGTTTCCAACCTCCTGCCTTCTTATTCAATATTCTTCCAATGTACCTTCCAAAATAATGCGTACTAAACAGCAAGAACAAAAATACCTCAAAAGCATTTATGTGTTACTTATTTTTTCAAAAAAAACTTACAGTGGTATTTTGGTTCATGAATAAAACTTAAACATGATTGTAGTCATGAACCAAATTAGTGGGGAACAAAATCAAATTTCCCCATACAGTTCAGTGTCACTGGAGATGTGGAGTTCATGAACAGAGGCAAAATTATGAATGCTTCTGTTCACAAACTGCATTGTGAGCTAACCCTGTATTTTGGGGTTGAAAACCACCTTTAAAAACTGCTGGTTCCAAGATTCAATTATTTATGAATGTGTATTTTAAATACCTCAGAAGACATTCTAGCTAAAAAAGCACTGATTTTGAATTAGGTATGACACACCTATGTGTCAAAGCCACTATGATTTCAAAAGCAGCTGCAAGCCAGAGGGGTCTCCTGGGAGAAAACAGTAGCCTTGAACCCAACTGATACAGATTATTAGCATTTTGACTCCATTACATACTAGCTATCATTTGTAAAAATGTTACTTGACTTTCCTCACTTACAAATTCAGAGAATTATACCTAGCTTTTGAGGTTGTTTTGCACAGTAAAGATAATACATATAAAATCTGTTATAAGGTACACAGCATATAAAATATACGTAGATAATCATGCCTATTATAATTTTTATCTTCAGTTTTGAATTGTAAAGAAGCATTTTATTTTGGCTTTGTATTTAGACTTGGTAAGAAAATTTTAAAAATCCATGACAAATTTGTTTTTTTAAATGAAATGTTAATTCTAATCTTACTAATAAAGCATAGCACTGTCAGCAGTAATTAATTTTAGAATAAAAACTTTTTTATCCAGACTGCAATAATTAATTTTAATTAGTTATAAAGCATTATGATAAATAACCTGCCATTAATATACTTGGGTTTATACAAAATTGAAGATACAAAAAAAAGCAACTGACATATGTAGATAACCTATAGAAAAAATACACTTGATTATATTTGCAATGTTATGGCTTTGATGTATTTGGACCATTGACAAATATCCATACTATGTTGTTGTTTCAGATTAGTTAGAATGTAGACTAGACCATGAAACTCAAAATGTAGTGTTTGTATTGTTCAGAATTTTACTGTCCAATGATAAAATGGATCATTAGGAAAAAAGATAAGGCTGGGTAGTTGGATCTTCACTAAGTGACTTAAGGACAGACACATCCTCTCTCATCAGGAAAGCATCATTAGAAATGTGGGCCAGTACGAGCCCTTGCAGAGGAATAAGAAAACACATGGCCATTAACTGCCCTCGAGACCTTCCCTTTCACTCCAATACCCTTGACCCATCATTCTTGCCATTTTCTGAAGCAGTTGTAGAAGTTCTCTTTCACAACTGCGTTAAAAGGTATGAATTTTAAAAAAGGTACAATAAAAGTACCTTTTTCATGAAACATAGCGCTGTGAGACTTCCGGCTCTTCCCCAAAACCAAATAACCATGCAAAAGGTAAACACTGAATCAGTTCAGGACATCAAGGCAGTCAGGATGGCACCAACTAAACATACTCTTGTGTTATAGCTCATATCTAGCTGTCCCCGCAAACCTTCACGTGCTCACAGGAGGGGCTTTTCAGAGCTGAGGGGATACAGTGTGTGATCCTGGGATTAAGGGTGTGTGGTATTAAATTAGTTCACTGATTGGAATTAGAATAGTTTTGAGTAGCATCATCAAGAAGGCTGGTAGCCTAGACAGGACAACAAGGAAAGGCAGGCTGGCTGCTGGCAGCTGGCAGGTGGTTGCTTGCTGCGTTCTGCCTGCCATCCCATGTACTGTTTCTCCTCTGGGATACCCCTGCTTCCATACTGCCCATTTTGGAGCCAATCCTATGGACTGAAACCCACATATACTATGAGCTGAAATAAAGCTGTCTTCCTTTAATTTGTGGGCTTTAGGTATTTTGTCCCATCAACAAGAAAAGTAACTAAGACACTCATGGGAAAAAAGAAAAAAAAAAAAAAACTACAAGAAATGCATTAGAAAGTGGTATGAATGAGGAGATAAGTATATTTGAAGCTAGGTTCCACATTTTTTTAGGTGGTCAATGGTAATGTGTCTTTTACTGTACTACTTTTTTAAAAAAATATAAAGAAATGATACTTTATATCAGACCTCATATAATGTGTTTATACACATACAAATATTGGCATCTATTTGTTCTTTAAAAATATTTTTCTTAAATTATTAAAGTAACTCTTGTTCAGCAATTACTATTTTCTCTGAGAAACTGCTTAAACATGAAGAGTATTCCAATAGTGATTAGATTTGTCAAAAATTCTTTTGTGTTTCTATACTGGTTACTTTATAATTCAACAATTTAGAAAGTCTTTTGTATTTGTATCTCTATTGAATTCAACATTTTTCTCAGCATAAATAAAATGAGTGTGATTTGGAAACATGCCATAAAGCAAAGCATCTCCATTTTATAGAAGCCCAAAAGCACATTGGTGTTCATACACAATTCCTAATCCTTTTTATTTTCCCCTCTGTCATCTTCACAAAGGAAATTGGGTAAAAGTTGTTTGCACATTTTAAATTGTGCATGAAGGCACTTAACATTTGAATATAATAAACCTTTCTAGCACTGTGCTATCAAAGCTTCCTGTATAGGTGGCTCCTTGGTGAGTGGGCATCCTGTTCCACTTGGTGGCATTCTCTGTTCAGTGACTGCGATGTAGTGTGATTGACAGCTGCGTTACATACTTGGTGAGGCATCTGGCTAAGATTAAATGCTGTTCACGATTGTAATCTAGATTAAAGCTCTCTATGTAGCCCATGACCTTCGATTAAATGCTTCTAACTTTTGCATAACACATCAAATGGAAAGGCTTTTGGTTTCTAGGTCAGTTCTAGGTTTAGAGTGTATTTGTAGGTATAGAGCTATAGAAGGCAGGTTTTAGCTTGATTAAAATGCTTCTATACTGTTAAAACAGCACACAAATAAAATGGTCATGTTTCCAACTATAAACAAGGAGGTTACTTTTGGGTCCCTCAATATACTTTACTGCTCAGAAGTAGAAAACAACAAATTAAAGAAAATAATGACAAAGTGGCAAAAGTACAGCGGTACCTTGGTTCAGAAACTTAATTTGTTCTACAATCTTGGAAACGATAATCACATTTGTGTTGAAAATACGGTTGAAGTTGTGTTTGTCACAGAATTTGCAAACAAAACCAAAACTTTGCTGAACACCTTTGTGAACCAAATTGTTTGCAAATAACAGCATTCATGAGCTGAGGGAGCACTGTATAAAGAAGTGTTAGTACTGGAAGACTGAATTTTGATTGGAAATACCACTCTACTGTAGTAAAGGTAGGCTGATAAATTTTTCAAGCAAGATTATGCTAAATTCTCATCTTACATTCATTTATTTTTATTCCTTTTTTCCATTATTTTAATAATGTGCCATACTTTTCTAATAAAAATACTATTTCTCTTCCTCGTTACTTCGACTTATTATTTGGAGTCTTGGGTCAAGAAATTGCTAGTATTTTACATGTTAAAATTGAAAATATAGGGGTAAACTGTAAAGCCTATATTTTAACTATGCAAACATATTAATTACAGTTTCTAAACTATATTAAAAAGAAATTATCTAGCACTATTCTGTCTGAATTAACACTGGTAAAATCTAATGAACTTAATTTCCTTAGTGTGAAAGTAAATTAACTCTTGAATACCTAGTAATTTTTGGTCACCTAAAAAAGGATCATAACACTGTTCATCACCAAAGTAAACTGATTGTGAGGGATTTTTATAAAGTATATCTAAACCATATAATACCATCTTGAGCTTGTTCGAATGCTGAAAGTTATTTCTTATTCTCCCAAATCTGGAATTCAGTATATTGCTGCCACTGGTGCTTGCTAGGAAAGCTTGTAAATAGTGTTCCAAATTTTGAATTAATTTTGGACACTATGAATTCAGACAGCATTTGGTTAGAGAGATAAAGTGGTGGCCAGCATCAAATTTGGAAGCAGAGTAGGGGGAAATGTACTTCACCAGTTAGAGATAAAAATGCTTGAACCATGCCATCCTATGAAAAGTTGGGTTGGAAGCTAGCCTTATTTAATGTTTTACAAAACATCTGCAAGAGGATGAATAGTGATGCTTCGGGTATGAAAACCTTCAGAGCTTTCCTGCACACCCGCAAGGAAGAACGTGTCATGTGAGAGCCAGCAGCTCTGGCTGACTGCTCCTGCACAGGGAAGGATTTAAGTGGCACTATACGTTATTTTCTAAAGACTTTTCAATCCAGTGTGCTACTACAGCTCAAAATATTAACAAAATATGCAGTGCTGAGGATGACTCCTAGATGTTTTAATATGGCATGTGAAAAGGATTTATGATTGGAGAGAGGCAAGTAGAAACTGTCTTTCTCATGCTTCCAAAAGGGAAATCACGCAGGTCCAAGAGTAACCCTCATCCATCAATCCCTCAGAATACACTGTTAGCTACAATTGTGTGATGGAATACTGAGCAGTCCTCAAATTAGATATACAAGACATTTCCACTTGCTTAACTTACATTAATCATCATAGTATCAATCTTAATGTTTAGGTTCTTCCCAGTAGACATACAAATTTATTTACAAAGAAATAATCTCTCTACTTTTTAAATAAAGTTAGTTTATGTATCTCTTCTGACAATTACTAGTTCATGCACAGCCATCAACAACCATTAATAAACTGGGCAATGCCAATTTCCTTTCCATCTAAGAGCACCAATTACATAATCAAGTCTTCCATCTAAGCAATAGGATAATGAGTAATGCTCTTGTGTCCTATGCTATCAATGATACTTTGGTGTTGTTTACAATATATTTGCGTGAGGAAGAGACAATGAACTGATTCTTAGGTACGTACCTTCATAGTTGGTTAATATCCTAGGTAAAAGTATGTTCTCATGTAAGTACTTAAAACCAAGAAAATGAGAAAAACATCTTCATCTCCTTACCTTCTATTGCTGATAGGAGAACTCGAGAATGATCATAGGCAATGACATTTGCATATCTATTCTTTGGTTTGTTTACTTCCAAGTTTGAATGTTCCCATGTGAACTGCTGGCCAGGGTCAATTGACTTTAAAAGAAAAACAGCACAGACAAAATCAATATTGAATAACACAGAATTATAGGCATTTATCACAGCAACAATCATGATTTAAAAAGAAAATTCTGAAGCCACACTCTATCAAGATGATTCTAGCTGTGGAGGTGAACACTAATATAAATAGTGGAGCACAAAATGATTAATCATAGTAAGCAGCAGTGATAGTCACCAACATTGATTCCAATGAAAAAAATCAATGTAGATGTCCTGTTAATATTGGAAAGACAGGTTTTTATACTTTTCCTCTTTCTTGCTACAGCTTATAAGTTTGTATGGTTCAATATTCCTTCTGGTTCTGTGAGCACTGTTTTATTTTGATTTTTCTTGCTGTTGGCTCCTATCTAGAGCTGAGCTCAGTCTTCAGGTTGAGTGCTCCTTTAACAGCTCACTGGGAACAGGCTGTGGATTCTTCTCCATACTCATGACTGATGACAACTTTAAGGTCTGTCTGTCTCTTCATAACACACTGTGGCCAATATTACGGGTAGCTATACAATTCAGTTAATAACAACAGTAAGAAAAATAAGTCAAATAATTACTCAAAACACTAATTTATAATCTATGGCAGACAGAGTACCTGTTTTCCTACGTACCATTATATTTTTCCACGTATTATTATTTTATCATTAAGTTTGGTTTTTATTACTTATTGTAATCTTAGCTTTTCTTTTTCATCTTTCTTTGATGTCACAGTGCAGCCAAAATTACTGAATAATGTCAAATATTACAGATATACACTATGCAATTTTATAGTTAAATTAAACTGTTGTTTCAAGATCACATTCAGCAGTGATTACAAAACACTAGGTGATCTGTTAATTTCCAGCAATAGCATATAAATCAAAATACATTTTCTTTTATCACAGGAAACTGGTACCTTACGAGTTTTAATTTCACAGAACATGAGAACATGAGCTGAATAATAGTATTAACATGATTTTAAATGTTTAAAATGAAAATTTCAATAGTAAGTAGTTTAGTATAAATTTTTTTTGAAAAGTTCATAAAATATTTTAGTTATTTTTGATGTACGATATTTTACATGTTTATATGTTTTTAGGTAGAATTTGAAAGCAAAACATACAAAACTACTATATATATGTAAAAATACATATATCCTAGTAAAAGACATAGACTTCAACACAACATAAAACTCATAGGTATAAAAAGCCAAGTGTGTCAATAGTCTTGAAAAGTCCCCAAACACACTATTTTCAGCAATATTTAAGAAGGAATATATGATTTTTCATGTCTTAACCTGTATTAGTTCTCTATTTACAAAAGATTCACTCATTGAATACTCTGTAAAACAACTGGCCATGCTTTTACAGTCTAAAGAAGAACATTACTAAGGCCTTCCAAAGTTGTTCTAGGGAAATGTATCATCTGCCCTGGAAAACACAATCCTCTCCAGGTATTATTCCATGATCAAAAGGACTGAATTCAGTTGTCTGGAAGGTAGCATTCAAGTCAATTTGAACCTTGTTCACACAGAACACCTGTACACATTGAACTCCCTTAAAAATATCTCAAGTTTCTGGGGATTTAGCTCAGTGGCCTAAGTTCCCCAACCCACTGGCATTCCCTAAAGCCAGAATTTCAGTATCTACAGTCTAACTGAAATCCCTCCTATTACTCCAACCCATTCTTCACTCTATTGCCAAAGATGTTTTCTGAAGGGCAAGTGTGTATGTTTGGTTATTCTCCTGCCTCTGGGTGGGTTTACAGCTCCAATTCTAAATTCCTTAGCCAGAGCCTTACCTACATAAGTAGCCACCTATGCACATACACTATACCTGCATTTGTAAATGGCTCTATAATTTACTTGAATGAATAGAATTGGTGAACAAATGTGTCTGACAAAAGCTCATAAAGAAGTTGGGCATGGTGGCTTATGCCTGTAATCCCAGCACTTGGGAGGCTGATGCAGGAGATCGTGGCAAGTTCGAGACCAGCCTGGGCTACAAAGTGAACTCAGGGACTGCCTGAACTGCATAGAGACACCCTGTCTCAAAAAAGACCAAAAAATGGCATGGAAGTAACAGAATGATAAGCCCTCAATGTACAGTGTACCAAAATTTTAACTTTTCATACACAGCTTAAGAATTAACTACATAATCCTGAGATAACTGTCACTGCTATTTCACTTTGCATTTATGAATATTAGTGAACAAGCCTCTTATGTATTATTCAAATATTCCAGGAAGCTCCAGAGCTATGACTAGCCAGTTATTTTGGTAGAAGATACTTCTCATGGCTTTGCTTCACTCAAACCAACATCACCTACAGGTGTGTAAATGGCATGCATGTCATTTTAATAAGGAAACTGTATATTTTGACTTGAACACACTGTTAATTGTGCCACAGATTTCTACTCTTGCCACACATTCCTACCCTCTGCATGATTTATTTGATACCTACACTGAAGAATTTACATACACTGAATTGGTAATGGAAAAATGAGTTGTGTGCCATATATGCTAATATGCTTAGTCAGAATATTACTTAAAAAATACAAGAGGTTAATTTCAAAAACAGCTGCCAATTTACTACCCTTTACATATAGTACCATTTCATTTTCACAACTGTTGAGGTTGATATTGTTTTTTTTGCATTTGGGAAACTGAACTAAAGAAAATTAATTCATTCAGCTTGTTGGAGGCCTTTTCTGTCACAGGCACTGTATCTTTGTTATTTGGCTAACTCACACAGCTAGACTCAGAGCTACCCTCAAACACAGATCTGTCTGAATCCAAAGCCCAGCTGATAATTACCAGCTAGCAATCAATAAGCCACAGCACTACTGAACTATCCAGGAAGCTCTGCACTGTGAAAGAAAGAAGCCCGATAGTGAAACACACCTAAAGGTAACTATCCTTTATCTGGCCGGTCTGAATAATATTTCTTCCCAACTTATCATCCTGTGTCATTCTGGGACAATTACATAAGAAATCACATTTTAAAAATGAGTTTGGCTTCCCATGGTTGATAAAACAGATGGGGTACAGCTTACATTTATTCTTGTTTTACAGATCAAACTAACGTTGATTAAATAATGCTGACTTGTCTTTGTGCAACATAGCTCTCATCCATCTGTATCTATCTGTCTGACTGAACGTTTAACAATACACAGCATAAGTCATTATTTTTGGAACTTGTCAGAATGCTGAGAGCAGTAAACTCAGTAGAGAAGAATAACTACCAAAAGCAGGTAAGGTAGACCAACATCTTTCAAATATTGAAAGAAAAAAAAAACTCACTAAGGAATAGTTTCCATTATGCCTTTTAATAAGCTGAAGATACTACGGATGTATGATTCCAATCTCAACTCATACTTTTTAGGCTTTTCATGGTGCTCATAATGATGCCATCTCTTTGTTCTGTAGTTTGCTTTGCTGCTGTGTCTTAAGTGGAAATGAAATGACCAACATAGATGGAAAAACAGCAATGCAGACCTTGAGTAAATAGAGAAGTTGACTGAATTCACCCTCATGTTTTGTCTGGTCTGCCCTGACCAGGAATCTTTCCACCACCAGCTCACACTGAAGCCACCTCGATGTTACTCATAGTGACGTGAAGTAAGCCCCTTTCCCTCATGGACTTAATGAATTCTTTGGGGTGGGGTACTGCTGGTATTCTGAATGATGAGCTTGACTCAGTTCTCTCTATTCATCCTCCCAGCTTCCTCTCTCCAAAGGACAGTGTGACAACCTTATTGTCCCAGCACTCAACCCAAAGTACCACTTTCCCTAGTTTGCTACAGTGTCCTTTGAGGAGGACTTTGCAAGTCAGACACAAAGCAAGGTAGATTTATTCAACCACAAGTTGATTAATGGACTTTGAATAAATTATATGAAGTTCATACATTATATTATCATAGAATTCAAGCACTGGATTCACAAACAAGACTGTTTTATCGTACTGTATTTGTTTCTCTAGCCATTCAAAAAGACTACATAATAATGGATCCTGAATGGATCCTACGCATCTAAAACTACCCAGATCTCAGTCTGTTTTACTCCCTTGTCTACTCATCTGGTACTGGGCAGCCCTCCTCACAACAGTTTCAGACTAGATCATTCTAACCTTAACAAACCTTCCACTCCCGGCTTTACCCTACTGAGAAATAAGTGACCAAGCAGAAGGAAAGTCTTCCTTGTGAATAATTTTTACATTTTTAAAACTTTGTTTTTATCATAGTTTGTTTGTATTACATCTTGGAATTTATTATATACAGAAAGTCTCAATTAGATGTTTGCTAATCCTATTTAGTCTTGAAGAATGACTTTTTTAATCAGTTAGGACTTTGAGACAGGTAAAAGGAAAAATAAGCTACATATAATAAAGGTTTATGTTTTCCTGAATCCTTGATTTAAAAGCCAGAATTACAATATAAGTATTTAAATAACAGTTATAATTATACTTACATAAATTTACTGTTTTCTTTGAGTTGTACGTGTAAACTGGTTTTATCTTTTAAAAACTTCTAAAAGTAATCATCATTATTATTATTGTTCTGTGAATGAGGAAACTGAGGTACACAGAAATTAACTCTTCCACAGTCAACAATGGTAGGTGGAGGAGCCAGGTTTGGGTCTGGGAATTCTGATCCCCAAGCCTGAAGTCACAGCCACCACGCTATTCTTTTTGTCTGATCAAATGGGGGGAAGATCTCTGATTGTTTTCAAGTTTGCCTTTCAGTTATTCTCTTAAAACACAGTACAAGGAAGGCTAAGATCAAACTCTGTATAGTACTGCTAACCTGTATTTACAATTCTAAACAAAGAAAAAAGTGATCATAAATTTGCACCTCAGATTACAGCCACTGGGTAAAACTACATCCCAATATACCCAGGACCTTTGTTGGTAAAGTTGACATCATCATAGGGCAATGACTTTCACTGGTTCTGCAAAATCTAACCTTTTAATCCAAAGACTATACTTCACAGGGCAAAACACCACATAATAGCATTTATCCTGTGTCTCATTTTCCTTTGGCTTCATAAAGAGAAAAAAACCTCAAAATATTCCTTCGGAAACTCATCAAAGAGAAACCACAAAATAAGGTCAGATTCATCCTGTTTTGGTATGTTTTTAAAACAACTAACAAAAATTTAATTATATAGAAGGAGTAGAGCAACTACTAGCCAAACTATGGGTCAGGTTACTCTTTTTACAGGCATTCATTTGAACTTTAAATGACCTCGATTTTCCACAGAAATACGATCTTTCCACATAGCTCCCCATCTTGGCTCATCTGACGTTTACTTGGTGTGGTTTACCCTGAGATAGTCACAAGCCCTTTCTGAGGTTTGGAAGAGGAATCAGGCTGAGAATGAACAATTCTACAGTGAAGTCTTTTTCATTTCCATTCGTCCATATTCTGTCTGTTTGACTTTCTATGTGAAATTACCCACGTTGCTTAGCTGAGAAAAGCCCGATTTTGTACAATTAACAAAGGCCTGCAGCTGACATAATGAGTGCCTTAAGGAAAAGTGTCTGTGCTCAGTGAATGAAGCAAGGGTAGGGAATGTCGTGATGACAGAACGACACCAGTAACCACCAGTAAATCAGAGCATAGGGAGATATGATTGAAAACTACGGTAAACATTTAAATTAAAAAAAATATGAGAGTAAAAGTCAAATTGTCATTAATTCTCCTCAAAATATCCTCCCCGCCTTCATATCTATGTATCTCACCATTCTTACTGCTCTCTGTGACCGTTCTAGAAGCGCTTCTCCATGAATGTCTTTAGTTGCACTGTCCTGGGTGTCTTCACGTTCTGAATTCAAAACGTTTATACTTCCAGTCGTACTGGCTTTGAGAAGAGCCAGAAGTCACGGGGCCAGATCCAGTGATTAAGGTTGCTGAGGACAAGCTCTAAATTTTTTACAAGCCAGGCTCATGTGGCATTTGGCAGGATGATTCACCAAATTTTTGATCATATTTTCTAAAGACATTCATGAAAGATTTCCACAACTGCTCTAGAAAGTGGCATTAACAGTGGAATAAGTGCCCTAGAAGTGGGGATGATATATCTTTTACAGAATAAACACATTTAGTGTAAACATTCACTCTATATTTTTAACATACTTCATAACTAGACTCAGAGGAAAATTTATGAATGAGTTGCTTAGTTTCATCATTGTGGGATGACTCATAACATTTAAAAAGAAAACTAGTGAAGTTGAAAGATGAACTGGCTTTTATAAGTAATCACATTCCTACAAAATGTAAAAAAATTCTAATGAGGGGCTGGGGATTTAGCTCAGTGGCATAAGTGCCTGCCTTGCAAGCAGGCAGTCGTGAGTTCGATCCCTGGTACCAATAAAAAAGGAAAAAGACAAAAAAAAAAAAAAATTTCTAATGAACATTTTTTTTTGCCTTGCATCCTATAGATAGATATATTTAAGGCTTTTAGCATGTCCATGCTTGACATTTAACAAACAGTTGCTTTGTTAAAGTTTTGAAAGCACTCTCACATTTAGTTGCCAATGTGAGGAAAAAATACAGATGAACTGCAAAACTGAAATATGAAAAAACTTTTGTTAATGTTAAATCTTATTTTATGGCTCAGAAAAACAACAACAAAAAACACTTTTCCTGAGCCAGGATCTTGTTATGCAGTTCATACTGGTCTTGAATCCACTTTTTAACCCAAGCTGGTGTTGAATTCACAGCAATCCTTCTGCCTCAGCCACCCAAGCTCTGAGATTGCAGATTTGCACCACCATGCCTGGCTAGAAAAATCAGAATTCTAAACCCAAAATGAAATGAGAAAAAGCGTTGCTTTCTTCCCTTGATGACAGAATAAAGAATATTAATCACCAAAAATAACTTCCTATATCACTTTGTCACCAAGTGTTTTTAGTGCAACTATCTAATTGAAATAAAAGTTTCCACAAGTGCTGTTTGTGCACAGAATATGCACTAAGAAACCCCTTTATGTTGATATCATTGATCTTCTCTGGAGAGGTAACAATACAGCCTGCTACATATAAACTTCTGAGAAAAGAAGACACTCAGGTTAGTCACTATACATATGCCCATGGCACATAGGTGTCTTATGAAGTATGTACAGTCTAAGGTGTCATGTATATTCTTTCTTCCTTACATATGATAGGTAAACTAGAAAGAAATGAAGAACGTGCCATAATCTAGGATTTGAGTTTATTTCTAAACTAAAATATTACTTTCCAAAAGTAGTTGTTTAAAATGCACATGACTTAACATTGTAAAACAAAATACTATATTAGAGGTTTCATTGTAATTTTTATATTAACCTTTTTGGAAACTTGGGACTCATTTGAGAATATTGCCACAGGGGTTAAGATTTACCTGAGGTTATTTCTTTAGTGTTTATCATACAGTCGATTTTAAAATACCTATAGGATAAGTGGCTGAAATATATTACAGGTAAGACACAGTGTGCAATGACTTTTTACTTCTTAGAAACTTAGAAAAGTAAGATCCCTCTCAGATAATAGAAGGGTAAAATAAACATACATTGGAATATACCAGAGATGTATAAAATCATTTTATATAAACTGAATGGCTTGCTGCTAGCACATGCTTGATGTACAAACACTGCTCCTAACCTTGGCATATTTGAAATTCACTTTACGCTAACACCTGTAACAGCTTTTCAATGCGTGATTTCCAACTTTTGCATTTTCTACTACCCAGATGAATCACATACTTGCAGTCTTCCAGGTTGCAGTTCTGTATAGACAATATATATATATATATATATATATATATATATATATTTTTTTTTTTTTTTTTTTTTTTTTTTTTTTTTTGCATAGCACTATGTGCTTAGACAATCATTTTAGTGTTCGGTGTTCTCTGCATTAAAGGTCTCAAGGTCAAAATGTTGGGAATTGTGGGAAGAGTGGAGAGGTTCTGATCAGATGGAAGAATACATTTCCCAGAACCAAGCTCTGGTTGGTTGTGTACAGGTATTGGTTGTGTTTCAGATGAAAAAACCTTACATCTCACTTTACATGCGCTATCCCAGAGGAATTTATTAACAGGACTCTAACTCTCTAGTCTACCAGTTTGAGCAGTAAGCTATATAAAAAGTAAAGACTATTCCTACATTTAAGTAATGCTTATTGCCACTTCAGCAACACTGAGATATATCAAACTGGGATATCAAGGTATAAGACGAGAAGGTGCTCAGCCTGAATCAATGATTCATCCTTATTTAACTCACCCGTGGAGCTAACAGAAGCAGGGAAAAGAAGTGAGCAGAAGATATGCTTCTTAATACACATTAATCCTGCTCTCTAATGAGTCAGCAATTTAGCCTACTGAGAACACCACTCGCTTCTTCTTTAAGGGAAGGTGGTGTGAAGGGAGGAATGTGACAGTGAATAGCTGGTTGGATATGAGTTCAATTGCGGAGCAAAGACGACAGTTAATGAAATTTTTAAACACTGATAATGCAGTTGATAGACATACTCTTTCATCTTTTTTATCTAGTACAATGTTCTACAGAATTTAAGACCATGACAGAAAGATTAAGTCTAATTATGTTTTTTTCTTTTTCTTTTAGTGCTCTGAGAATGGAAGTACAATGTTCTATTGCTAGAATATTAAACAATTCAATGATCAGACGTGTCTTCAGATACAATATGTTCTCTTTATTGCAATATATACTAATATACTTCTTAAAATTTACCTGCACAAATACATTTAAAGAAATGCTAAGCTGGTTGATGGTAGAGAAAGGAAATCACAGAGACACAGAAGGTAGAGCACCAGGAGGACCTATCTGGACCATGAGCCTCTTGGCCTCTCTGGAAGATGGCATATATGCAGTAGCATAGCTCAGGTTTTGAAGAAGGTACAGAAGGAAAGTCACATCGTGAAGGTGCTTTTCCTGGACAGGAGGCCAGGCCAAGTGTCACTCAGCCTTCCCCGTCTATAACCATTGCATTGTGCACCTTCCTCAAAACCTGAGCTATTCTACTACATATCTATGTCTGCTATGCTTCAGGAGCAGTACCAGATATAAGACTGACTCAAATTATAAGTTTACTATCATAAAGTTTCATTACTTGTGTTAAAACTGGACAGTAAGCAAAAGAAGTTAAAACTCCAGATGTGTCTATTAGTTTTGGTTTAATAATACATTCATGCAACAGTTTTATTTCCAAAATTTTGTGGCTATGAAAGACAAGCTGTAGCTTTCTATATAATTAGACTTCTGAGAGTGAGGTTTTTAAGTCTAGTATATATTCTATCTAATTAAAAATAAAATGACAGGTGATCTCATTTTAACCCTCATGTTTCCTTAGCTAATAGCACTTCTGTCTCCCCTCCATACCACAAATTCTGCAAAGAAAGATAGAAAGGTGATGCACATTCACTGACTGGAAATGAAGAGGTACAATGGATAAAAGGGTAGAATAGTATTAGAGGAAACTACTGAGAACTGTAAGTGACTTATAACTCATGAATAGCAAGCTTCCAATAACAGATTTAAAGACTATTCTAATGGTTTAATGGATAGTACTTTAATAGGATTTTTAGTAGAATCCTTCTGAAAGTACGTCTTCAATAAATCCATCATTAACAAAGAACTGGACTGCTTCACTATATAACCACAGGTTACTGGATTTGAACACAAAGGAATTATGGCAGTTGTCACCCTGTATTACTATCCTTGTCTCAAGTATTGTTAACTATCATGAGAGCGGTGGCTGTATGTTTAAAATGTAGGCTGCCAGTGAAGGAGGCATATTTATGGTAAGAGAAAGCAGCAGACATTGAACAAAACACAACAAAAAGCTCACAATTGTAATATTTATGCATGCAAAGACAAAAGAAGGAAGACCAACTGCAATCTAAACTTAGAGGTATGTGACTGAGAAACTGAAAACCAGCTGGAGTTACCTCTAAAATGGCTTGGTGAAATTTTGGGGCAATTCATTTTCGAATGCCTATAGCACTATTCTTACATTGGTGTCAGACTTGTTTTATGTTGTCTTGTTTTCTGTATTTACAGTCTTTCCAAGTCAGGGATCAATGTGCTGCATTCCTTGGGTTGCACACACCTCAGTATTAATACTGAAGTGGTTACCAACAGCCCTAATGATTCATCCTCAGTTCTAACGTTTTTCTTCTCATACATGAGGTTCTCTATTCTGATTCCACAACAGCAACTCTTCCTGCCTGGAGAGCACTTTATCTTCCCTCTTTTTCTAAATCTTTGCTTTTAAGGTTCCACTCAAACCTCACTCTTCCTAATCTCCTCTCACCAGAGATCTTTCTGAAGTATTTCTACCTGTGCTTACCACCACACGTTAGAGCAGTGATGGCCAATAGAGCTTTTCAGGATGCCAACAGCCCGCTGTGACATGCACGACACAGGTTCGCCACCACTGCACCAGAGTGTGTACCATCCCTTTGGCCACTAGCTACATCTGGCTGACAGTTCCTTAAATGCTGTTCATTATAAATTATCTTTTTATTTGACACTTGCTTATTGTAGGAACATCTGAATAGATATAAACTACTTGGAAGATTATGGGTAATGTTACTGTAAAAGTGACCCACTTTCTCAAAATCAAAGATAGTTAATCACAGCTACCCCAAAACAGAATTTTATTTTGTGTAAGATAATTATATTTAGCTTCATTTAGAACACCTATTGTTTATGTAGAACAATTATTAGATGATAGAATCTGCTTTTACTAAATAGAATCTTATTTACTCCAATCTGAAGATGTGCTTTAATACTAATAGGACAGCAAATAAAACACAAAGAGGCTAAAAACAACTTTTTAAACAGCAACATGTATAAAGAAGAAGCATAAGAAGTACACTAAAAGATGCTCTTTTTTTTTGAATGCAGATATTAAAATGTAAGTGGAATATCTAAATCTATGATTTTCAATAAGGAAAAAACATAAAAAGATCGCATGATACTTTAGATCCCATATTTCTTTCTGGAGGCATGTATTTTATCCAGCTAAGGGAATTCTGGTTAAAATTGTAACATACAGTACTGTGCTTGTTAACTGCTCCCACAGCTTACAGAACTGTTCTGAATCTCTGCCAGGGAGACATAATAAAGAACAAATGCTGCTGCTTCTTTACATACACTCAATTAACAGAATATGGGAAAGAAAAAGGAATTTTCGTCAAGATAGGTTCCAAAAACATAGGACTTTAAAAGATCTTTCTTTTTAAGAAATTAGCAAATAGACACTTTGAAGAAAACATTTAAATGGTTGCTAGCATTCTAACTACACCAGCCTATAGGATTCAGGGATAAATCCCTGAATTTAATGAATTTCAAAAAAAATTATTACTCCACATATGGTAGATATGATGAACATAAGAAAAAGTCCAAATCCCATTACATTGAAATAATATTCCCAGTTATACCATATTGGAATACTAAGAAAATCTAGGTTTTGTGGTTTTGTATTAAAGTTTGGTCAAAAAAAAATTAACTGAATCTTTAGACTCTAAGGCAAAAATCATACATTATTCATCTTCGTAGCCCCTGAGTCTAGCAATGTACCTGGCACACAAGATAACTCAGTAAATGTCTGTTGCATGAGATGATGTGAATACAAAGCAAGAAATGGACAAAGACCACCAAAGAGGCAGGTATTAGAGTTCCCAAACTTTATTTTGGATACAGCCTAATATGTTTCAAGAAGATCTCCCATGTTTTCATGGACATTTAGGAGAAGGATCTTTACTTCAAAAGTTTGTTTGTTTGTTCTTTAAAGGAAATTATAATCCTTGATCTGTGGGATTGCAATTGGTTGCTGTGGGAATGATTACAGATCAAGGGCAAAGCCATTATATTCTTTTGCAAGAGCAAAGGAACAAAAATGTTCTTCTCATGCAATATGTTAATGATCAAACTACTGGGAGAGAAACAGTGAAGTTTCTAGTCATTGTGAAACTTGCTGATGGGTTCCTAGATTTAGGAAAAGATGATTCTACACACGGATCAGAGTGGGCTTGAGACATGAACTCTCCAGGTCATTTTTCTCTCTAGACATGGAGACAGGAGCAAAGTGAGTTCTGTATTCAGCATTCTCCAGCTGCTTCGTTTGAGGTAGGGCAGGGGCTTCCCTGTCGTGCAGAGAACCATGGACAGGGGGCTTGATCTCTTGCACTGTCCTGACAAATGTTGCCCAAGGGAAGTCACCAAGGAAAAAGGCATTCTCCACACAGAGTGAGACCCACTCCTGAGCCGCTACTGTTGCTGTTCTCATCTTGATGGCCTGGGGATGTCTGCTGCAGCACATCAGCTGCAGTGAGGGTACAATCTAACAAAGCATCCTTACTCATGACTTAGTGATAAGCATCCTGATGACTTAAAATTATACTCAGGAAGAGGGAGTCACAAAAAACAGAACAGGCTCCTGTGTGCATCTTTGTTCTGCAGTCATTCTAGAAACACAGTGCTAATAACAAGGATACCTGGACCACTAAGGTACATACCCTGCCCCCTAAGAAAGTATGGATTCCAGTGGGACCAACAAAACTAAGAAAAGCAATGAGGATTTGAAGATTCTACATCCCTTTGTACTTTCTCAACTGAGCAGAGATCAAAGTAAATTTGTCACATGCACAGTGATAGGCACTTATGTCATTTTGCTCTTGGCCTACTACTCAAGCCAGTAGGTGGAATCTCTCAGACTGACAGCAGAATTTTCCAATGACTCCAAAGTGGAATTAGTTCCCTCTCTCAAGTTTTAAAAGGCAATAAAAAAGTAAATATTTATCATATGTATGAGGGGACCCAGTGGTTCTCTTAATTCTTTGTGATATACCTGTTTAATAGTCAAATATAAAGTGTGTCTACTTAATTTTTTAATTTAAAAGCATGAATTTTATATGTGAATTTTTAATAAGCAAATGACACAGAATAAAAATTTGACACAAATATGTATTTTGTCTAAAATTGCTTGTTTTTTTTCATTCATAAAAACTTTTTTTACGATTCTTGGTGGTACCCAAATTACAAGTATTGTTTATAACTTGAGTTCTCACAAATAAAACAAATCTTTACTTATCCATGGTAGCATGACTTTAAAATGTACTATATCCTTTTTCCCCAGAAAACATTTTTCTTTATTCATATAGAAAACCTATATGAAAAAACATCATCTCTTACACAGTATTCGATGAGAAACTTGCTAAGAGACTTCAGCTCCATTGCTTCCTGATCCTGACAATATCTTTTTTCCAGTAAAACAACAGAGCCAGACTAGATTCAGAGATTTTAAAGATCCGTGAATGCAGCTATGCAGCAGAAACTCTGGCACTGGATTCAGACTACAGGAGTTTTAAGAAGGACTGTTCTTTTTAAAAACAAAAATAATAGAATTCCTGAGCTGTGACAGGATCAATGTGGAAGGGACAGCCAAGAAACAGAAAAGGCAATCAATGCTCAGTTGCACAGCAACACTGACTCTGTCCAACACCTAGGCTGAAAACTTTTATTCTCCTCCTGCACTGAAGGACAAGGAGGTCAATTAATTATTGGGGGTTGGGGGTGGGTAGAGGCTAAGTTCTCTTAGCACAACCCTAACTGCCAGTAATACAAAGGGAGGCATCATTTCACTGTTCATTAACTGTGCTAATTACACTTTCTCCATCACTGCAGCCACGTCTGCATTCCGGAGTTACTGAAGCCCAATAAAGCAGAGGGGACCTCAGCGTCCAGGGTGGGGGCTGGGGGCACAACACAGGGCCACAGTGGGAAACTGGGCACCAGAACGGACCTTTATGACCTCTATGTCCAAAGAGCCTTTATAGTAAGCAGATAAACGTATTTTAGAGTGGGAGAGAAACTCTAAAAGGTCCCCTAGTCTAATCACTTATCAGTTCATTAAGCTATATGGCAATTGTCATACTGTTCATTTTCACAAAAATAAAAGCTGGGGCTAAAGCAAACAAAATAACAACAAAAAGCCCTCAGGCGAATGGAAATAAACCTAACAGGCAATGAGTCTGTGTGCTGCTGACATTTTGAAACATGCAAACTTCTGATTGAAAAGATACAGTTCCGATCTTTTCAATTCATTTAGCAACTCTGATAGGACATTGATTTGTAGGAACATAATGAAGACTTATAGATGAAACAATGTTTTTAAAATCTTAAAGGTGTTACTTTATATCATTTGTACAATTTAAATAGATTTTCCCAGCTTAATTTGTTGTAGTGAACAAGTCTTTCTTTCATCTTTGGGTCTTATCTAAATGAGTCAGAATCTGACGTGTGATCAGAGAGGAGGTACCTTGCCAGGACATGTCTTCACGTTTAATCTGTAGAATGAGATGAGTAGGGAGACCCCGGTCTGTAGTTTAAAATCCAAGGCCAAGATAAGAAACAAATCAATACTAACCATCTGCTCTGAGAGTTAAGCCCAGGGCTTGTCTCACACATTCCATTTTCTTCAAACATCCGCTTCTTCCTCCTCTCTACTTCCAGTGTACGGTCAAGGGCAGAAGAGGCACTTACCATGAGTTAATGGAAGCAGGTAGGTGAGCTTTTTATTTTGAGCCCAACTACCAGAATCTATTTTTCTGTTTGACAGGGTTCAAATGGAGAAAGGAGGGTTAGTTATAACTTTTTAGGGATAAGTTATAACCTGTTCCCCATCCTCAAACTTGCTATTTTATTCTCTCTTCCTCCTACTCCACTGCCCCTTCTCCATCTCTTTTTACTGCTAGAGATTGAATCCAGGGTTTTAAACTTGCTATGCCCACCCTAAATCTACTAATTTTTTTTTAAAAGAAACAAGGACGTGAAACTAGATACTGAGTCTAAAGATTCTTAGTTAAAAAAAAATAATTTTGCCATTGTTATTGATCAAAGAATATCTCTGACACTGAAAAACAAAAATAAAATGATATCAACCAGAAAAATGGACAATGTGCCTTATCTAGGGTCTTGTGACTATTTTGAGATCACCAAAGTAAAGTTAATGGCATAAAACTTGTTCACAGTGAAAATTATTATGCAAGGAACTCAATTACCAGAGGTAACTACAGTGGCTACAGTACGACCCAGACACCAAACCAAGTTGACTTCATATCCCAGGCTCTGTCATTTATTGGCTATTTGATTTTGAGCAAGTTAATTAATTTTGCTGTGGCTCAGTATCTGTTCTTATATCAGTAGCTGTGAGCCAATGGCATGCATTTGCAGTTATCACGGAAAGCACTAAAATGTTCATCACGATCATACATGGATAGTACCTACAAAGAAAAACTGAATTGAGTTAACATATGAGATGTATTTCAAAAAGTTTGTGACCCATGGTGAATGCTAAGTTTGCTATCTTATTATACTTGCAAAGCACTAAGTATATTTTGAAGCTCTGTAGAAAGTGTATTACTATCATAATATTAAATTATTGTGTATTTTAATACCAAAGAAAAGCAAATGGAAAAAAAATTCTTAAAACTTGCAAGAAAAGAAAGGAGTGCTGGGAAGGAAGGAAGGAGGGGACAGGAAAGGAAAAAAAGGAGAAGAATGAATCAAATCAAAGGTCTCCGTGAACCTCTGGCTGGAGTCTGGAGGACTGATGAATGCTTGCTATTAAGGAAACTTACTCAGCAAGTGAGAAATAATTAAGTTCTGATTGTGCTGCATGCATGAACTTCTTAGTGAAAACCAAATACTCCAATTGCTGCATCTGTGATGATTAAGAGACTAATACTTCCCAAAGGATAGCCAAATCTGAAAATTCCCATAATGTCCCAATGCTTATACCCTTGTTTTTCATCCTTTCTCTACTCTCCAAGCATGGTGATGTGCCCAAAAATTATTTTTTTCAAAAAGAAAAGAAACTATGCCAAGTAATAAAGCTGCTCCCCTTTTTCAAATTTAAAAAGAAATACATGAATAAGCAAAACCATCCTTGTGATTTAATGGAGCAAAAGGTTTTCTGCATCCAAATGCCACCACATTGTGATAGCTGTGTGAAAATTCTCCCCAAAAGTTAATTCTGAGAAGAAATATAAACATGGATGTACTCAGTCATTCCTCTGGGTGCTTGCAGCTTTAGCAGCAGAGGTAGGAAGTAATTTCCATGATTTGAGCATTCTTTTGGGATCACCCAATGCAGACTCTGTAACCTAGCATCATGAGTCTCCAAGGGTGTGGCCACCTTTCTACTCTTCATGCCTCAGCATCATTACTGTGATGTTGGAGTGAGAGCCACATACCAGGCTAGGTTCCTTGCACAAGCCAGGCTTCTCACTGCTAGGATTTTGCATACCCATCTCCTGCATGTATTTTTGTATTTCTAGCAAGTGGATGCTCTCAGGAAGACTCTCCTCAATACTCTGCTACTTCCAACATCCATTTACAGTTAGGGCTTGGTTCTGTCTATTTCTCCCAGGAGAAGGGTGAATCTTGCAGGGATAGAACTGATTTCTTGAGTCATTTTTTGTGCTCCAGTAAAAGTTTGTCAAACAATGAAGTCATTCAAATTACTCTTCTTACAAACAAAGAAGCCAAGATCAGGGGAATTAAATGATGTGTCCAGGGGCATTAAAATTCATTGCAGACAAACCATAATAGTTTCTACTCATCAATAAAAATGAGTTCTTTTCTACTTCTTTCCCTGGGCTTTTTAATAATTCCCAGAAATGACAATATATGAAAAATTAAGAAACAAACTCAGCAGCCACCACAGTCACCCTTCACCCTTGTCACGTGTTACCTTTTCCTACTTCCACAGAGTTCTGTCTTGTAAAAATAAGAAGGGAATATTCCAGAAGGAAAATATAACTTAGGAAAAGAAATTAATGCTATCAAGTGACTAACAAGCCATGAGTATTGAGGTCTACGAAACAAGAGGCATTTCTATACTATATACAGAGAGCAAGAGGTTAGTTGCTTCACATACATTCACCTCCGTTACAAATTCATGATTACACACCCATCATTTCATTTGAAACAAGCAAGCACCAAAATAAAGTGATGTAAACAGCTCAGGGTTAAGTTACATAGCTACTACCTGGTTGAGTGAAAATATGAACAAATTGATTTCAAAGACTTTTCCAGCACCTGCCATCAGGCTTCATTAAATACACATTTACCACTATAGCCCTAAAATTCTAACTTCACTTTCAAATCAAAATGAAGCTGAAAACCCAGTGTCTTTTCTATATCTTGCTGTAATGTTCTTTCATAGCTCAAATCTTGCTTTGGAATTGCAGAACTTCAGGATTGTTTCATGAGGTCTTTGAGCTCCACGTGGGAGCAGCTGGAAAGACGTTTTGGTCAATGCTCAGCAGTGGTCATAGGTCAGTTAGAAATAGGGAGTCCATAGGAATCAAGGATTGAGAAATAGAAAACTAGGTTTATGTGGGATTACCCCAAGATGAGTACAATTCTGGAGTGGGGGGAGAAAAGAAAAGGAAAAAAAAAAAAGAGGCTCAAGCATGAAAAACAGAAGTTTAATACTGTCAGGAAAAGAAAATCTGAGGTTTAAAAAAAAAGTGCATGAAAGAACAAACATTTAAAAAGTCTCAACAGAAACAATCTTTGAAACTTAAGAAATTGGCTACAGTTTTGAATTCTAATAGCCACAGAAATTCAGCAAAATACAAAGATTAAAAACACACATAAATATGCTTATTTTGGATGTAGTGTTGCTTCTAAGGTGAGCTGCTCTGAGAGTGTGTGTGCATGTGTGCATGTGTGCGTGTGTGTGTGCGTGTGCATGTCCCCTACTAGATTTGTTTACAAGTTGCAGATCAGCAGCCAGCTGGGAATGGACTCTTTGTACCTTGCTATCTTACTTGGCGAGGCTGGCCCTTAGCTGTGGAATAAAGAGAGCATCTTCTCAGATTGCCAACCCATCTCTACTCTAAAAGCTACACTGGGAGTTTAATCAGTAGGTACTTTAGAGTTAAATTTGAGGGGTCTGAATTAAAATACATTTGCTTCTGCACAGTATAAAGATAATAACAGTCTATTTTCTGGGGAAAAAAGCCTGAAAATCAGGCTTCACTGCTGACAGAGGATGTGGGATGTGGACAGAGAAGAGTGGCTGTTTTAACGGAAAGACACTCTTTGTTGTATTTGCTTCTGCTGCTGGTATGAGCAATTTTGATGACAACAAAGAGTCTCTCTAAACTGTAAATTTAGTTAGAAATTGATCCAGACACACACTTTGGTTAATCATCTGCTGTGGGTCCAGTGGAGAGCCTATTGCCACATGGCCAGCAGCATACAGAGGAGCCAAAATATGTCACCAACAGTAGTCATGACACAGCCTGGCACCAGCATGTGACACGGAGCAAAACAGTAAGCGCTAACTGTGTTGGTTTAAACTAAAAAGATTTCTTTTCCTCTTTCCTTATACTGGTTTCAGTAAATCCCTAGTGCTTTGGTCTCTGACAAAAAATTTTCATGGTTTCATTAACTCTAAGAAATACATTTTCCCCTACATTGTAACATCTGTGAAATTGATGTGTACCTTCAAATTAATGACAAATTCGAATCATATCAACAGCATAAATGGTTTTTGTTTTTCTTAGGAATACACTTAACTGCAGGGCAACTTAAAACTGATACTATCTACACGTGATGGAACAAGGTACAGCTAGCAAGACTACGGACCACTTATACCAAGGACTCTGATAAACATTTATGTGTTCATTTATTTCACATGACTTTATAAAGTAAGTACTGTGATCACTTCCTTTGCAGAGAGGAACAAACTAAAATACAAAGAGGCCCTGTTATTTGTGTAAGGTGAAGAGCCTGAGCCAGGTTTCAACTGAGGCACTGTGACTCCAGCCCCTGTGCCCTTGGCCACTCTGCAATTCTATCCAGTTGGCCCTGAGGGCCAGACAAAGTGTCAGGATCCAATTTGGGAGGCAGAAAGGCCACTTGGTTCTTCTGAAGTGGTTAGACTTTTCACCCCCACCTCCAAGGTGAGAGCTTCTGCAGATTCTGATTTAAAATATTAAATTTAGCCATACGCTTCCCTCAACTTGATTTATCCAAGTCAGACAGGGAAAAATTGTCATGTTTTTTTCTTTGACGAAATCATTCTTTCATTCTATTATACAAACCACCATAATCATTCAAAATGCAAAATAAAACAGAAATCTCTTATGGCTCACATATCAAAAATGCTTAAAAATGGAGGCCTTACCTTGTGGATTCAGCTTTTCAAATTCACATTAAAGATAAAAACAGATCTTTGTCACCTACTACTTTGCCTTTCAGGAAAATCAGAGAGATCTGGAAAATCCCCGTACATTCAAAGCTTGGCCCAAAACAAAAACAATTCAAAACAAACAAAATGTGTATGTGTGTGTGTGTCGCTTAGCTTCTTATTGGTGTGTGTATAATGCTCTATGGCAGGTCCACTGTTGTGAATTCATATACAAATTATAAACGAAACGAAAGCAGATATGACAAGTGGTTTACAGAATGTTTACTAATGGTGCCTTTGTTCCTGAAATGTGCTCTGACACACACTGCCACTTAGCCCAGCAGCATGTTCCTAGGGGAAGAAGAAATGTTTTCTTTTGTGGTCACTGCT
Source organism: Cavia porcellus (assembly GCF_034190915.1). Taxonomy (NCBI): domain Eukaryota; kingdom Metazoa; phylum Chordata; class Mammalia; order Rodentia; family Caviidae; genus Cavia; species Cavia porcellus. The sequence continues at coordinate 83,984,559 of NW_026947484.1, forward strand.
TTGATGACACAGAGAAAACAATGTTTACTGTTGGGAATGGACATACTATCTTACAGAGAAAAGGAGTGCTTCCTTAGCATATGGCAAAAAACCGAAGCTTTTTCAGGGGACAGTCATGCAACACAAATTGGTCACTATGATATTTTCACTGAAATCTTCAGTAGGTCATTTTGATCTAGCTGGAGACTAAGACTCCTAGCCTGTATAAGCAAAAATAACAAAAAGAATAAATGATTTAGGTAAGTGAAGAAGAACACGACCTATCTTGGTGGCTCTAGGCTAGTAGATCAGTGACCCTGAGGGTAAAGTAATTCATTTCCTATGTTTCTTACCTCTATGTTAAGATTAAGCCACATGATCTCTGAGGTCTCTTCAGTTCTACACATTTAAAAATATAATCTAAGCAATGCTTTTTCATGTCTCTACATGTCTCAACAGTATCTCAATGGATCTCATTTATTAAGGAAACAGTTTATCTTTTTTCCTTTACTTGTCTCACTAAAGTGTTATGAAGATTTATCTTTACCCAACAAAGTTATAATACACATTCTGCAATAAAAAAAGGACAGGATGCTGCTGGTATCTGCACTGTTTCACATAAGAACCCCATTACTGTCAGCAGAGACAGGAGTTGTAAGAACGCCGCCAGAGAGGTAGGAAACGAGTCTTAGCACTTTTGGATGAAAAATGCTGGATCACATGTAAGCACTGAGATCAAAGGTAATCCATTCATACAGACAGCAGCACGGAAGTGGGGGGGATTTTCAACAGGAAAACATAGGTCAAAGGTGTTCTTCAAGTGGGACTTCTATGAAACACAGTTTGTTATTTCTTTCCAATCGCAGCAAAAAGATTGCTCAGAGAAGCTTTTATATACGGTTTACAGGACAAGAGAACTTGCACTGATAAATCTGAAATCAAATGTTTAACAACTGGCCATGTCTGTGTAACTACCACAGCAGGGGGAATCATGATTTAAAAAGTAACTTATAAGGGACTGCCAGAAACTTGGAATAAACTTTGTTGTGGGTTGTTTTAAAAGCAGGTTATTTCCTTAACTAAGACCACGGAATGTGGAAGAGCTAAAATTACATGACGCAGATTTGAGAATTTACTTCAGTATCTCTGTGGGAAACTGTCTTGACAACCAAATTAGGCACCAGTTTTACAACTTCTCTAGCTTTGTAGCGTTTTCAGGTAATGAATGACCATTGGGATACCCGTGTTAAGAGTCTTGACCAATAGGAACAGGAAAACGCATCTACTAAACAGCATATTCAATTTTGTCTAGAAAAATGGGAAGAATGTATATAACTGAGGTTGTTTTCATACCATTTACAGAGCAAAGAAATGCTGCAACAGTATGCAAAAGTCAGAACACCTGTGCTTCTCAAAGTGCTGTTCATATAGGAAATGAACATACACGTGCCTAAAAAGAACTACTTTCTGTTCCCCTCATCATTCTTCCTTTCCCCAGGTTCTACTTTCCCCATTTTATACACTGATAGTATATTAATGCCCTAAGAAACCACCTAATCAATACAATGTACTCTGTCTTACACTTATCAGACCATGAAAACATGTTTATCATAGAATTATATTTTGTAATTTTTTGTTGGCATTTATGTTTGCAAATTTCTTGAGAATACGAAGAACCTTAAAACATAAATTTTTACCTTATTATGAACACCTGATAGCTTTAACATAAATGAGCATAATCATCTCTTTACAACAAAGCTTTTAGTCCTTTCCTTAACCAAGAAGTCCAGGCTTCTAACTTGGTCTCCTGCTATATGTGCACATGTGGTGTTTATACACATGTGCACATATACTGTCTAATTTTCACAGCAAAATTCTTTACAAAGGAGAAATTTATAGTTAAATAATCATGAAAAGATAAATCATACAAAGAATGCAAAGCACAATGCAAATCTGTCTAGGTTGAACCCTATATCCTTTCCACCATGAAGCCACCGCAAACTTACCTTTACATTAGTGAGAATAGCACTGGAAGCTCTTTATGATTTCTGGCTCTCCTTATCTTTAATTTCACCCAACTCTTTCATAAATAGTTTGCTCCATCGTAAGTCTACTAAGAACCACCTCTCCACATATCCTTCTAGTTCAAAAACTACCAGGGCATTACTGTTAAAATGTAGATTCTAAATCCATAGGTCAAGGGAAGGACCTAAAATTCTGCATTTCTATAAATTACTAAGTGGTGTTGATGTGCTGGTTTGTACTCCCCACCTGGAGTATGAAACTTCCAGAGCATCGTTTCCCTGCCGTCTCTGAACCTTCCCTTCACAGTGTGCTTTCACTGCCCTTCTTGACTGCACTTATAAACACCTCCCTTCCATACCTCTCTAGTTCTCTATCGCCTGCTGACATTCATGGAAATTCTAGAAACATGCAATTAGCTTTTAGGATTTATTCCGTGGCATACTTTGGATTATTTTTGTATGTATATATTTGTCTTGGTCAACTAGACATCTTAGAAGTATTGTTTCTTAATATCTTTTCTATTTCTCTTTGCATTCAACACAGGACTGTTGTTGCACTGTAGTGCAGCGGATAATTACTGGTTCATCTTCTGAGCTCAGAAGCCCTTTACATTACACGCTTTCCCTTCCCCATCCAGGGTTCTCTGTCATTCAGCATTTGATTAACAATAAAAATCTAGTCTCTTTCTTTAGGGACCTCTATGTAGATAAAAATATGATAAATAATCATGCTTTCTGTGGGTGGGTGGGTCACACAGCAGCTGGCCTGCAGAGCAGAAAGACTGAAGTCAGCACAGAGAACCACCATGACGCCAGTTCCCAGGAAGAAGTCAGGAAAATGACACAGCCTTCCAGATCTGGGTGATGGCTCTTAAGGTTTCCCTGTACTCTTAGCCCTCGCCTTATGATAAATTAAGAGCTCTTTTCCTTTAGCTTAAGGATGTCCTATGGCTACAGTTCCTTAATCAATCTGAACTACAGTAGATAGAGTGTGTTTAGCTAATGATGACTGTGATGATTTCTTGTCCATGGAATCTCAAATGCAGCAATCTACTTGCCAGGAAATGATGAAATGAAGATCATGTTGTGTAATACATTACCCTAAAACAATGACATTTTTCAATTGAAGTAATCAGAGTGTTTTCCTAAAATGTTCTTTTAAAATGGAGGCTCCTAAAAACCATGACTGACATACTGAACCATCATTTCTGGAGTTGAGACCAGGAATTTGAATTTTAAGTAGGCTTCTAAAGTAATGCTGAAGCACTAAGATTTTGTTTAACATGATCTGCAGTATTATTCTGATTCAGTCTGAAGTTTCACCAACGAATGCATTGACTTTGACAGTCCTATGAGCTTATGGGTAGAGAGGAGCTTTCTTCTCTGCACTGCAGTAGTCACACTATAAACTGTGACCACTTAAATTCTAGTAGGAATATTTTAGTCTCATGTCAGAACTGAAAACCGAAAGTGTTTATAAAGATCTTCAGAGATGGTGTTACAATAATTTCTCAGGCTCTTTTTCTAGTTGTCATTGAACCCAGTGATACGGTGCAATGGCCTTTGTAATAAAGGAGAACTCTTGTACAATCTAATTATTCTGTGCTTTGAGGGAAATCTGCTTTCCCTATTTTGACCTCAGGATCTGTACAAGCAGTTTTCATGCTTTTAACCTCAGTTTCAGTCTTAGAACCAGAGTGACAAACGTGGCTTCATACATCTTGTATGGTCCTAGCAAACATTAATTTACGTGATTATGCCAAAATAATTAGGTGTTTGAAAACAGTATGAGTCTTCTTTCCATTTTCTTCTCCAAAAACCAATCAAAATGCATTCACATTTATATGGAGGTTAATAGGAAAAAATCCTTGAAATTGTTGCTCTGAAATAGTATACAGAGGCCTTAATTTTATTACCACAAATGAGAATAGCATTTAAGTATCTCCTTCATGGCTGTTAAGGCACAGTAGAGTCAGTGCATGCCCAGTGAGCTGTAATCACAGGTCATCATCATGACCAATGGTGAAGACCCAGTGTGGGCTATCATGTCAATGGCTTAGGCTATTGGGGGAGTTGTTAAATGAAAGCCTTGCCAGCATGTAGTTCATAACTATTTTTAAGGAGCACTTGTGATCTAATGGCTAAATGAGGGTTATTAGAGAAGCTGTCCATGTAGAATTTCTTGAGAAATCCCATATTCAAAGGAGACCAGTTATTGCATTCGATGTATACATCTGAAATTATTTGTGTAATGCAAACACATATTATTATGAAGGTAGAAAGTTATACTGCTGGTGCGATAACAGCGTAATAAGCAATTGAGTTGTCACATTTTTATCTCATATTCACAAATAAAAGATTTAGAGCAGAGCCATGACAAGAAATCATGCAGCAAAATAGTAAGAATCGTAACAATAATAAATGTTGGATTTGGGTTGTAAAAATTCTAGTTGGTGAAAACTGACATTTAACTGTTACCCTAGAAGATAGTCATCACTCATCTTGTCTGTTAAAATTAAGTTTGCAATTTCAAGCCTCAAACTATGAACTACAAAAATGTTCTAAAGGGTATTACATAATTTTCAAAGACCAACTAAGATCTAGAGGAAAAGGAAGAAAAAAATAAAATTAGAACATTTGAGAAAATAACACGAACCATATCTAGTTTTGAATTTCTCAAAACTGAGATGGCTTCCTGAATGCTTAAACAGAATAAAGTCAGCAATAATTAAAGAACTGGTTCCACTATTGCTTCCTGTTTCAGAAATATCCAGTTTTGGCAAATTCCTGCTTCAAAAATTACACAATATTCAAATATACACATGCATATACACACACGTATAACACAAATACTTCATTTTCATAACAGAAACATTTCGAGAATTCAAAAAGAACCTTTAAGATTCTGATATTTTAAGACAGTATTCAATTCTCCACTTCTTCAGAAGTAGTCAACTTTCTGAAATGCAGTACCACCTTAAAATTAGTGCTAGTATAATTTTAGATTGAAAAATAAAGTTCTGCCTGTGTTTTCATTACAGAGTTTTTGAGCCATGTAAAACAAAGAGTATTGAGAAATCTTATTTCTGTAATCTCTTTTTCAATGACAATTCCCACTATAAATTAATGTATTTGGCGGCTATATTATGTATTGTGAAGCTCACCAATTCAGAATTTTTTTATGAACTAAAAGCCAAAATAATAAATCAATCTCATTAAGGAACACTGAACAAACATAAACTAACATCTCTAAAAATGCAATTAAAATATTAAGAAATGCAATAGGGGGCTGGAGATTTAGCTCAGTGGCATAAGCGCCTGCCTTGCAAGCAGGCAGTCATGAGTTTGATCCCCGGTACCGATAAAAAGGAAAAAGACAAAAAAAAAAAAAAATGCAATAAACATTTTAAGTTGGTGCACATTAGACATTTTCGTATCATATTTTGAGTCATATTTAAATGAAAAAGCAGATGTTAACTTTCAAGAATATGATCAAGAAGAAGAGGGCAGCAACTCCTGAAAGTTCTGTCAACTATCAGAACTAAAAGTACTGTGCAGTACAAGGTAAGTACTGGAAGTGCGGTCAGTGTAGTGAATTACCTCATATTCCTGGGAAAACTTCAAGTTGTCATTTGCTTTCAGTCTTTCAATGTGATCGGCAAGTTCCAAGATAGGTATTGGGGGATGGCTAGCCATACCTAGTAAAAAAAGAAAGAAGAAATACATTTGAAAACCAATGAAAGTGACCTAAAGGCCTCCAAAATACAGAGGATACTGAAGTTAGAATGGCCTGAAAGGATGTGAGTAGTAGAGGTGTGTTCGGTGAGGAGGCAGGCAGACAGTTTGGTTACTCAAAGCAGGACATGCTCTGGAGGGGTGGTTTTTGTGGCCAAATAGAAAAATCACCAAGCATAGTCCCCAAACTAACTCTTCCTAGTATAAAAGAAAATGTTACCGTGGTATGAATCAATGAGGTTAGCTAGTGGAAAAACTGAAAGGCAGGCTTAATGTCAACTTCTGCTTTGAGTAATGACTATTATGTCATCACAAACTCCTTCTCCTGCACTGTGTGAAATGGAAATTGTGTGGAATTTAATGGTATAAAGCGAACTAAGAAAACAGACACATAGAAAGGCCTAAAAGAAAAAGAGTAGCAGCTTGATAGGAAACATAAAATGACTTATGAATAATCAAGGAAAACTAAGTGGAAGAATGAAGGTTACAGGCGTAACCGGAATCATCTGAACCTGCAAGGAAAATGATGGTGTGAATGATGGAGTGAATTTGTTTAAAACAATGAAATGGATATTCTGATGAACTTTCAAAAGACAGTAAAAATTGTGTCAAGTTTTTGCAGGATCCACCATATATTGTGGGCTAGGTTAAGACTGCTTTAAGATTTCACAAACCTATAGGTGACTGACATTCACATGCAAACATGGACACAAAAAATGACATGCACCACAGTTCACTGACAATAATCACTGACAACACACCAGACAGCAAACTCAACTTCAAAAATGTTTCCACTAGTAGCAGATTGTAGAGGTTGGGGTTGCAGCCCACTCCTGGACATTTACAAATGGCCACATTAACAACCCTATGGTATTTCCCACTAGGTCCCATCATTCAACCCCTAGTAAACCTACAATCTACTTCAGGTGTAAGCATCTTTGTCCACTAATGAAAAATGAATTCAGGGGAGTGAGCACACAGTGTAAGGACAAGGAAGGGGCAAAGGTGGAGGAGGAAAAGAAAGCAGAGATTGGGCTGACACATCATAGTTCAGTGGGCCAGCTGAAGATATATTGATTCCATAGACGTTGTTAAAAAGTAATCCACTGTTAGTTTTGGTAATTCCTGTGTTTTCTGCTTTCTCACTTTCCATAGAATTTGCATATTGTTTCACTCTGATTAATTCTGCAAGATAATTATGAGAAAGCATTGCTGACTCGTATCTTAGAAACATGAATTTCAGCTGGCTAGAGAAATCTGAACTAGCATGCCCCCAGGGAAGCCTCTAAAGTAGAAACATTTAGTGGGAGGAACTCAAACTGGAAGCCATGTTAACCCTGCTATCAGGGCAACCTTTTGGATGGTGTAGACTGCAGAGGGACGACCATCAAGTCCACATGACACGCAATTGCTTTATGGGCTTTTCAGAAATTGTGTCATAATTGGACCTCATCAAATGAGTTCCTTTATCTCAAATGCCAAATTATCAACTGTTTTGGCAAAGTAAATAAAAAGATATTTTCTTCTTAAAGATACTGCTTAGCAGAGTACTGTGAGTTGTATTGGTTTAGTATCAATAGCTGTGAAGTCTGCGTCTAGCTAGCTGAAACTTTAATGGAGGGCCAATAAAAATGAGTTGGTTAGAAAGAGAAACTCTTTATTGGTGATTTAACTACATATTTGGACCAAAATTTGGAGCTCTTTCTGAAACTTTTCTGTATAGCTGGTAGAATTGAATTAGTTTCCATTCTGTGTGGAAGTGGGTGGGTGACGGAGACCTGATAATTAAAGTGATCTCATCCAGCTGAGGCGCTCCCCAGTAAAAAGAATGAAATGCAAAGGCACAAGAGACATAAGGCTTATTTGGGAATGGAATGGACAGGTGTGGACATCATTACAGTGCTTTAACAAAGAAAATAATAGAGACAAAGATGTTTAGACCTTTTCGAGCGAATCGTGGGAGAGAGTTATTATCATATATGGACTGAGTGGTGGTTTGGCTAGAGAGGGAGGACACAGAGCCAATCAGGGAGGCGTAGGGGACTGAATTACTGCTCAAAGCTGCAAAAAGTAAAGCCAGTTGGAGATGGGAAAAGTATTAGTATAGCAGCAGTAGAAGACCATAATAAACAACCAAAGATGTGATCAGCATATTTACTTTGGGCATGCACTGGCACATGGTCTGCAAGTATTATTTGGAAGTCAATTACAGAGAAATCCAAGCAAATCTGTGCTTATTCTTTCTAAAACAGAATATATACCACATGCAAAGACACCATCACAGAACTAAATCATTATTTAAGGCTTGCCAATATGTACCATATTACATCAGATTTCTAGGAAAAGTAAAAATGGCAGAATGGATGTTTCACTGAAATGGGGAGACTTGGGGGAACTGCACGGCACAGGAAACACAGTCCTGGCCCAGATTACTGCACATGGGTTTTATGTTTGGCTCTATGAAGAGAGACAAATCAATTAAAAATGAGCACCTCAATCTCTTCATCTGGAAAATAAAAGTACAGAACTGGATAAGTTCTGGAGTGACTCCCTTCTTCACGACTCTCCTTTCTACCACACACTGATAGGATTTCTCAAAACAAGAAACTATTATGTAGTTGAATTGTCTACCTTTTGAATTAGCTAAGCTTAATGGCAATTTTTAGCTTGTCAAACATGTACACAGCACATTATGTTACATTATGTATTTGTAAAGACTGAATGGACATAAAAATTATGCTAAGTAATAAACCAGGAGAAAAACTAATCTGAAACTCCTTAGCTTATATTAGAAAACAATCACAAAAGATTCAAAATAATGTTGTACAATGTTTCAGAAACTTTTCTATTACTCAGTGTTGAGCATAGGATATGATACTATCAAATATATTATATTCTAAATAAAAAGGAGACACTACTAAGATAAGTTAGAGTACTAAGTTGCTCTTGCTCTATTATCTTTTCAGTCTTTTGTCTAGCTATGCAGCCAGCGCTCAGAAGGTAGAAATTAATTTATTTTTATGAGAACGGTATTTTTCACACCTGAATCTGAGGTACTTTAAAACTGCTCTTTGTAGGCTGTGCACCGGATTAGTTCAGACTATCTGCATGCAGAAGCTAAAAGCCAGTATTTTAAAAATTCAATGAACAATGGCCTCAGTCGTATGTGTATTTGTGATGGAGACAGATGGTAGCCTGTGACTCCTTTGGTTTCCCATTTAATGATCATATCAGGATGTAGGGGAATGAGATGATCTTTTCTCTGACAATATGCCTGAACCTGTTGACTCCGCATTTACCAAGTGGTAGTGCTTTAGCTGTTATTAGCAGCAAGGAATTGAAGCACTGTTATCTGATGAAGGCTTGCTAATGCCATGACCTCATCAATTCAAAGATACAGATGCATGATGCAAACGCATTTTTTACGGGGATTTGTACCTGCACATATCGGTTCTTTTTCTCTCATTTCCTTTCCCTCCTTCCCATACTTCTTACCCTCCTTATTTACAAAAGCTTTCTTGCCATTTTTCACTCTTTTCTTTTTTTCTCCCCCCCCCCCTCCTTTCTTAGTTCCCCTTCCCATTTCAACATTTTCTTCCTATTTCACAGTATCTCTTATTGATTCTGGTCCTTCTTTAAATTTTTTGTTTCTCACACCAGAGAAACAATGTGATATTTCCATGTGTTTAATTTATTTCTCTTAAGAGTATGGACTCAAGGTGCATTCATTTAGCTAGAAATGTCTTAAGCTTATCCTTCTCAATAACTGAGCAGTACTCTTGTTTTATAAAAACCCTCCACATCTTCTTTATCCATTCAGGGATTGATGTACACTGGGGCTGTTTCCAAGATTTAGCTATTGCAAACTATGCTGCTACAAACATGGGTGTGTAAATATCACTGTGGTATGATGCTTTTAATCTGGGGGGGGAAAGATACCAAGAAGGGGAATAGCTGTGTCAAATGGAACCTCTAGTTTAATTTTTTTTGCGGAATCACCACACTGATTTCCATAGTGGTTGCACCGGCCTACACTCCTACCAGCAATGAAGAAGGGTTCCTTTCGCCCCACAGCACTGCCAGCATTTCTTATTTCTTGATAATAGTATTTTGAAGGCACATAGTGAATCTGAGCAGAATGCTCATACTGAAGCTACCACATCCACAAAATACAGCTCTAACCTGACAAACAACGAATGCAGTCACTGAAATCTGCTCAGCCTACAGGGGAAAAAAAATGATGATTGCGTTTAATATGGCACTTATTTGTGAAGATAATGTCATGGCAGCTTTCTCTTAAGAAGGAAAACTTTAAAAGTATGGCATTTTTACACTGAGAAGTATCTTAGATATAACTTATGCTACCATTTTCATTTTATGCAAGAAAACTCTAAAGCCTGGAAAAATTAAATGGCATGTGCATGTTTAGGTTAGACGAGAATAGTAAAAATGTTTCCATGCTGTTTGGGTATCTCCCTGAAGTACCATTTCTAGAATGGTAGTTTTCATCCTCTAAAGCACAGATCATTCCAGTGGCCAACGGAATGGGGCTTTTAAGCTAAGTGGAAGACATGAGGTATTACATATTAAACACTTTGACAAAAAAATACGATCATCCCGTTTCCTTGCAACAAGCAGACGTAAAGGGCTCCCTTTTATTCCTATACTTTTGGGAGAGGTTCAGGAAAGAGAAAAACTTCTTTATGTGAAAGTTAATAATAAGCATGGGATCAATGGCAACTAATGCTCAGTGTCAAAGTCAGAATAATCCTGAGGGCTGGGGTGGGGAGGTAGGGATCTGTGCAGAAGGGAAGTCACTTGCCTCCAGCACTTCCTCTGCCAAGTGGCAATGCAAAGCCACCAGCCCCAGACTTATCAGGTTTCCTCTGGCTTGGGATGTGACACCTCCCAGATTTTACTGTTGAATCAACTCTTCTTGAAGCCCAGTGGACTAGATAGAGGCTTCTGTTCAAAGTAACAAAATATTAACTTTGTACCCATTGGATTACCATCAAAGAATGCTGAGAAACAGACTGCCTGCTTGCATAGACAAGGAAATGGACAGCATGTAAAAGTGGATATTTCTTGCACTGGTTCATCCTCTGAGGATTCATTTATCTTTCCCTCTCCATAGCCCACGCCCATTCATTTTATCAATTAGGAAAATGAAGATCAAAGGGGTTAAGTGAATAAACAAAGAACATAATTATCTGCAAAGTTTGGTCATGCAGGAGATGTGGCCACAGGTCTTGTCACTTCTGATTTAGAGCACTTCTCATTATATCATGCTGTCTCTCAAATCATTTGCCTGGAAGAGTGGTGACATGTGCGTAATGTTGGGCTGTGAGGCTGGGCCACTGTAAAGGCTTGTGTTCAGATGTCTCCCGAAGGCCTCATGGGGTCACAGGGTTTTTTCAGGTGACTGAATCTAGAGTGTGTGATTGATTCCTAGTACAAATGCTGAGATTTAGGGTGCTGGAATTAAGGTGGGGTGATTGCTGGATCCACTGATTTGGATTGGCACTGCCTGAGTCGAGAACAGTATCAAAGAAAGAGGCTTGCCCTCTCTTTTGTTGCTTTTCTGCCTTCCGCTGCCATGAACTGTTGCCCCTCTGCCATGTGCCACACTGCCTTGGAGCCAGCCGATTATGTCTCTACAAACCTCTACGAACTGTAAGCTAAACAAACTTTTCCTCCTTTATCATCCGGTGTCAGGTATTATGGCCCAGCAAAAAGAAAAGTAACTAAAACAGCCATCTATGTAACAACACAAATATCATAAGCCATCCACCATTTAAGATGATGTGTTACTATAACAACTTCATTTAGAGTTATTTCTCTTTACCTACTGGGATCCAGGATGAGGGCATTCATATTCAAATCTCTATTTTTGAATTACTTCTTGCCAAAACATTAAGTTTCAAGAAAATATATAATAAAGGTACAAATGCAACATGTTAAAAATAATAGTTGCTATTTGAGAGATGATTTAAAAATTTGTTGCTTCTCTAATGTTCTTACCTCTATTTTATTATTTATAGTATGTTTGAAAAAATTTTAGTACCTACAGAAAATGTTTATTAAATATAGGCTGAATATTCCTAATCTGAAAAGTCAATATCCAAACTGCTCCCAAATTTGAAATGTTTTGACCTTTCAGAACAGTGTGATTGTGGATTATAGAGAAGCTTAATGTCCAGCAAGTTAAAGGCAACAGCTGTTTCAAAACTGTAAATAACTGATGTAACAGTGATAGAGAAAGGGTCTCGGTTCACTACCATACTTTACCATAATGCATGCACTACTTTGGCCACCATAAAAATACAAATATTCTACTAGGCTTATAATTTGTCTCACAAACTAATAACAAAGATAACAAGAATATTGATTTTTTTTAGGTATAATTGCTTCTTGGTAAAACAGTAATGACAGTTTCATTTGATCCATGATTGGGATCATCATTAGGTGAAATTTTCTCTACTGTGGGGCATCCTGAAGTGAGCACCGAATGAGGTAATTTAAACTCATTTTCAATGTAGAATTTCTCAAAATGCAGAATTGGAACAAACCATGGAATTTAACATTCTGATCCCATGAATCACGGTTTTCAAACTATATATAAAAAAGATTCATTTAGGTTGTGTATCCAAATTGCTTATATAAAAAAATATGAAAAAGTCATAAAAATGGATTTTGGCAGCACTGATCAAGTTAATAGCATCGATGCATCAAAGGAGAGGCTTCAGAACTTCCAAAGCTGACTCCATCGCAGAGCAGACATTTCTGCTGCTGATATCACAGCTTCTGATCTGGTACGAGTTTATTTTATTTTTATGAGTTTATTTTTATTTTTCACCAGCCATCAATCACCCACCATCCATATATGCTTTAGGGCAAAACATATTAAGGTCAACTACAGAATGAAAAAGAAGCTTTTATGTTGTGACATCTGATGATGAATTCTTAAATCTCTTTTTCAAAAAGGTGCAAGCACAAATACCATAGTTTTGTTTTTGTTTGACTGCTTTTACTGGGGACCTGGTTGTGAACCAGGCAGCAGGTCCTGGCAGGTGGCACATCTAGACAAAGAGAAGGCAGTGTCTGGCATTCCATGCAACAATGGCAGCCCCATTCTGTCTTACAGCTTTCTTTGTACTGGAAATAAAGTGTGTTTCTCTAAAATGGAGAATTTTTAAAATCACTTGTGAGGATGTATAAATATGAACATATATCAATGTTTTATTTGACTTTCTTACATACCATCATATATTGAAAATATTATATTTAACTTCATCATAAATATAATATATATAAAGAGTACCTGGGCTAGAGAAATTAAATCTCTGCTACAGGATTTTCACAGTGTTTAAAAATATATGTAATATGTGTCTCCCCTAAAATGGTGTCCAGGTGAGGGCCCTGCAAGGTGTCTAACATGCAGAAATAGCAACAATGCTGAGAATGGATAGGGGTTTGGTACCGGTTATTCAAGGACAAACTGCTACAGCAAAGTAGGACAAGTCATGGCTGTTACTGAGGAGGAATCAGTGTATTCTGAAATCTATACAACAGAATATCATCAATTCCACCAGATATCTAGAAGGAGGTAAAAGCTCGAAGAGTAATTTGGGAAAATCCAGTTTTATATAGTCAAGTGTAACCCAGCAAATTGTGTATCTATTCACATACTGTAGATTCTATCACTTCAGGAATTATATACATAAATTTAAAATGTCTAAGAGGATATGTATGAACATAGTTGCATATGGCATTTATTTCAGTGTTTGGACGTCCCCCAAAAGCCTCATGTGGTCATGGGTGTGGCAGCTGAGTCTAGCATTTGTAATTGGTCTGCTGTCTAGTGCTGGGATTGGTGGTGGGAGGGCTGCACTCACCAGAGATGGGTAGTTAGCATACAATATAAGGGAGGGAAGGAGGCATGCTTTCCCGTTTTTGCTGCTGTGGCCTTTGGTACCTGTTGCCACAGGAATGGTTGCCCCTGTACCATGCTTCCCTGCCTTGGAGCCAGCTAAGTATGGACTAAAACCTCCAAAACCTGTAAACTAAATAAAGCTCTCCTTTATTTTGGGTGTCAGGTATTTTGTCTTAGCAATGAGAGAAAAATAACCAAGACAGTTACTAATCTATCTACTTGGGTCTCCATTTTGATTTTGTAAAGTTTTCAGTGAGACTAGCAATGCTTCTCTAATTACCTAGTCCACTCTAGTTATGACTGATCCTCCATACTGACAACTGTTGACTCATTCATTTAAACCATTACTCTCTTGGGAGATAACATAGCTTAGCTTTTCTCAATAGCTTGGCTATATCCTGCTGTTTGACTTTTGGTAAGACAGGTTAATGTTCCTGGGCAATATCCTCAGGAGAGGCACTTCCAATTGTGAAAAATGGAGCTTTCTGACCTGCTCAGATGTTGGAGTGCAGTGCTTAGCTTAGAGGAATTTAATTCTTACCCAGAATTTTGGAGGTGTGTTAAAGAATATTTCTCCCCGTATCCCCAACCACATAAATTTAGATGGTTACACTAAAAACAGCAGGTGTCTCTCTTTTCTTTTTGTGTTTTAGCTGAATAACAACGGACAGCTCTATTCCTGACCAAAATGTGCTTGTGGTATTGTTAAGCTATAAGAATATTATCATAGGACATTCAGAACATTGGCCAAATTAAGAAAAAGGATCTGACTCCCTAAACATATGCGCTCAATGAAGAATAAATAACTTAGAGTAAATGAATCTTACATTCACATTTTTTAAGGAAGTAAAATTTATGCAGTCAGTGAACTAAGCAATGTGCTTCCTTTGGCATCTGAAAGGTTGGCTGCACTTCAAGTGGCAATGTTTGTTTGGAATTTTATCATTCACAACAGACGCATCAGGAATGGGAATCAATTTGCTTTCACTGGCAAGTTCTGTTCGGATGCTGGTATATAAATCACAAATTTCTTACTTCATCAAGAGACTACGTGAATAAATGGTCCAAGTCCCCATATGCATAGCATTATTAAATAATCTCAGCTGTTGTGATGTTTGGGGATAAGTAACTATATAGTCATAGATCTCACATATATGAAATATTTCACACAGTGAAATATAAATAATTCAAAATAAAAAATTAAGTAGAATCAAAGCACCAAGTATATAGCACCTGAAAAAAGGATCACTTTGTTTTAGTATGCAAGAAAACCCTTGCTTCTCTGTGAATAAGAAGAAAAATTAGAGAAAGGTTACTTGGTTAACAATCCCACCTTCTGCTTTTATCCTAGTGGCAAATAATTAATTCACAGTCCCTGGCTGGAATCCATGCTAGGTGAAGCAAATGGTCACATCTCTGTGAATTTCACATTAACAGCTGAGTTTATTTCCTTTGTAAACTGGTCAAATTTTCAGGACAGCAGGCCACACCATAGGGCTTGGGAGGAAAAGTGAGGACTTCAACAAATCAAGCTTAAGTGGATTGCTCAGGGCAGCTAAAGGGCACAATACAATGCTTCCCGGGGTGCCACTGTGTTGGAAGCTTAGGAAATTTCTCCTTTTCTATTCTCTTCCTCTGCTATACCCCCCTTTCTACTATTTTATTTATTAGTCTACTTATTCCATTATCTATTTAGTGATAAGTAGCTAAATGGTGCCGTCTTACATATATCTATCCCCATTTTAATTCTGTAAAATCATTAGTGATTTTAGTAATCACTAGTGATGAGTGCCACTTTGATTATAACATTCATTTTCTTTTCCAGTGATTTATTTGAATTTAACATGTTCTTTCTATACATGGACCTACTATTCTCAAATACAGTAGAAAAAGAAATTCTTAACAAAATTATTGAGTTTTCCATATTCAAAAAATTACCCATAAAAATGAGAAGTACTTGAAGAGGAAATCACATTCACTTTTGTCCACTTAACCATATTTTCTACATAGCTCCCATCCATTTCCCATTTATGCCTGGAAGCTGTGCCTGTTGTTACTACAGGAGATGAAGTGCTGTAGTTCGATTGACTTTTTTGGAGCTGTATTACCTTTCCACTCATCTCCTGGACTGTATTTCTGCTGAGCTGGAAGACCAAGGTTCCAACACAGACTGCTGCACTGAGAGCAGCCCAGCAAGGACTACTAAAAAACACAATCACTTCTCTATTTTCTAAATGTGGTGAGATGGGGGATGAGGCAAGGATGGTCAAGAATCATACTGAACATAACTACTTTGGCCTTTTGGTCTTTTATATATTTAGTTGACCCATATGAAATACATGAATTTCCAGAGCCACTGATAAGAAGTTGGCTTTAGCTTGAATTAGTCAGTATTACTTGAAAGCGTAGTAAACCAGCCAGATTTACTACATTAGGTTATTTCTTATTAAGGTGCTCCAAGAAGCATCGAGAAAGCAGTGCACCACAGAGTATTCAGGCACAGCAGTGGTTCCAGAGAATGACTCAAATCTGTTCACGTTTCATGCACAAGTTTATGGGATTCTTCTTCAGCCCTTAAAAACGTACATTAAAGGTATGTGGATAACTGAAAATTTATTCTATGTTTTATACTTATGAAGTTAATTTTGCCTTCTGAAAAACAATTTTAAAGATCTAACATCATTTAAATTGGAATTTTAAAAAAATCCACAATCATGATTGAACAGTGCAGCCACTTGGAAAATGCTGAACATTTTCATTCAGTTGAACATTTGTTGCCGTGACAAATGTATATGAAAAAGTGACAATATGCTAAATACAATAAATTACAGCTTTCCAATTATAAGCAATTCACTGAGAACGGACAGTTTAATAAATCTGCAGTATTATCACATAGGGAATTAGAACATTCATTTAACACTAAAGAAACTTGCCAAAAACTTGGGACACAAAACTACAAGCAAATTTTTATCTAAAAGATTTCTTGTATCAGCTGTTTATCATGTTCATTATTATAAGTTATTAAGGTAGTGTCACTCGGCTGTGCAATTTTAACTCTGCTTAATATTTGTCACTTGTTACTCGTTTGGTATAAACAAATTTTGGTTAAAAGAAAGCAAAATACATTTAGACTTGGAGTATCCATATTATACAAAATCCCCTGAGGAAGTATAGTGCTTTTCTTCTGTGGATGCACTTAATGGTCTTTAAGAAAAATACGGATTTGTTTGTATCTCAGTCCCTTCCAGTGTCTCCCCAGGAAGAAATCTGAACTGGTGACATGGAGTAGAAATAATATTCTCAGATGTGATTTTCCCTTTTTTCCTTTTCTTTCCTCCCTTCCTGTCTTTTCTTTCGTCCCTCCATTCTCTTTTTCAAAATTTCAGAGCAGCATAAACAGAAACAAGTAGGGAAATATAGAACAAAGCTATGCTTTGAATGATATATACATTTATCCTTTTATTCACCGTTCACTTTACGAGGAAGTAAAATCTCTCCAATTGAGGCCGCTGAAAATAATAAACTGTGTTAAGTCCATAAAAATGGCAAATATTTTCACAAAGACAGTAATTCTTCCAAATTTTGCTACTCTACTTTAGATTTGTACAACAAACACAATTTTCTTGCAGACTTATTCTTGGATGAGCCTCAACAATATTGAAATAAAGCAGGATGAAAAATGTGATTCAAAACAAGCCAATATATTCATCTTTCAAGACAGCATCACCTGAGCCATTTAACTGAGAGAAGGCTGCATTAGGGACGCAGGGGTCACGCATCTTACCTGGCGTTTGAAAGTTAAGGCGCCTCAGTTCTACGGGGTCTGTCGGATGGTGTGAGGGAACCTCCTTACTGTTCGGTATACTGCTCTTTCTAGACTCAGACTCTGCTCTCTTCCTACGGGGAGAAAATTAAAATTTAAGAATTGAAACACATATGAGAAAAGAATTAAAATATGCTTTCAAAAAACAGTCATCATGTTCAGTCCTCAAGTGTTCAGTTTCAAAACCTTTTAATCACTTAGGTTTATGATCTTACGCAGGGTGGGTTTCCTCTCTTGGCCTACAGTAGTTCCTCTGGTCTAAAATTTTTATGTAAGTGGATGATCTTAATGTGTTCCCTCAGTTTTAGGATTAATAAATTCAATATCGCTGTTTTTTGGTTCTAAAGGAGTGCTGGTAAGATGTGCAAAAATTGTTCAATAATTGTCTCTTATCTACAAGTTCTACTTGTGAAGAATAAGACAGTGTATTTCTAGTCACTGATTCTAACATTGTTGTTACTAAAGAGATTACTTAGCCTCAAGCCAAAAGGCTATTTCTGTGCCTTTCTTCTTTTTAAGAATATATAACTGGTGACTATAAAATGGAGATACACTGAATTTTCCCATGAGACCAATAATAGTTCTAAAATATAAGCTATCCTAATACCTATAAGAAAAATTGGGGCCACACAAGACATCTCATTTCTCTTTCAAATTGAAAGGAAAAAAAAGTGTGCCGACTATTTATGGTGGTGTTAAGCAATTTGTGGTTAATAGTTTGTTAATGAAAGTCAATCACAGAACAATCAGAGAAAAAGTAATTTCTCCCTACGGGTAGTGCAACTCTCCTGATGATTAGTCAGTGCACCACTAATGGTGTCTTGTTATAAATATGATTTTTCATAGAATTCGTATCATGTTTTTAAAATACCTCATTAAATACACATGCTTAAACTGTCATAATGTAATCTAAATTTCTAAGTAAAAAAATCGTAAGATTTATCTTTCTGTTTTTCTTCAAACCCAAACAACTATCTTCATGTAGACTGAATAAGGTTAAACACCCCTTTTAACAAAAGAAATCCTTGATATTATTAGTACACATCTGCAGTATATAATTATGATTACAGTTATCACGGGAAGCTGGTAAATCTACTCGTCACATCGAAATTGTTTTGTCCCCATGCCTGCTGTTCCTCCCTGCTCCTTCTGTCTCTTGGTTCTCTTTCCATTTGCAAAAGCTCCATTCCCATTTTTATGTCACTTCTTTTTAGCCCATTTTCTCCCCCCTCTCTTTACTTCCTCAATTTCTTGATCCCTCCCCACTTGGGAAAGATTTTCCTACTTCCATTATCTATTTTTTATCTTACTCTTTATTTATATTTTGGGTTTTTCATGTAAGATAAAACACAGTGTTTAAGCTTCTGTACTTGATTTATTTCACTTATTAGTGATGATGTGTGTCCCTTTATCTAAAATGGTTAGAGCTTTTCCCTCTGCAGAATAGTACCCCACTGTCTACAAACACATCACATTTTCATTATTCACTCGTATCTTGATGGGCAGGTAGGCCATTTCCAAGACTGAGCTTCTATGAATATGGGGTGCATGTATCAATGTAACATGATGATTTTAAAACTTTTGGGAAGACACCTAGATGGGGAATAGCTGTGTGAAGTAGAATTGTACGTTTAGTTTTTTGGAGAATATCCATTCTTATTTCCATAAGGTTTGTACTAGTTTATACTCCTACCAACAATATAGAAGGGCTTCTCCCTCATTTCCAGCTTCACAAGCGTTTATAATTTTCTATTTTTAATGAGAAAAGGTAAAATTTCATTACAGGATAGTAAGAGAATAACAATAGTTAATATATTACATGTTATCTTTAGAGTAGTTGATCAGGATACTAGATATGGGCATAAACATTTCTCCAGTTGATATCAGCACAAACCTTCCTTTTAATGACTAAGATGTATTAATAGTAAAGCTGACTGGCATTTTTTCTATTTTCTCCGGGGTCCTTTCCCTTTTACCCATTCTAGTTCCTTTTTCCTTTTGAACAATTTCTTCAATTTCACAGTATCTTCTGAACATTTTATACCTTATTTATTTTTTCAGTTTCTCGCCAGGGAGACAATATGATATTTACACATATGAGTCTGATTTATTTCACTTATGAATATGTCTAAAGTTGCCTCCACTTACCTATAAAAGTCTCAACTTTATCCTTCTTTATGGCTGAGTAGTACTCCATTATATAAAAATATCACAACTTTTTTATCCACTCTTTGTTTGGTGGACATTTGGGTTGTTTCCAAGATTTAGTTATTACAAACTGTGCTGCTATAAACACAGGTACATACATTTCCCTGTGCTATGACATTTTTAATTCTTCTGGGAAGATACCAGAAGGGGAATAGTTGGATAGAATGCTACTTCTAGTGCTAGTTTTCTTAGGATCTCCACACTGATTGCCACAGTACTGTACCAGTACATACTACCACCAAGAGTGGAGAAGGGTTCCTTTTTCACCACAGCCCTATCAGATTTATTGGTGATAGCCATTCTTATGGGGTGAGATGGAATCTCAGAGCTATTTTAATTTGCATCTCTTGAATTACCAGAGATATTGAACATTTTTTCATGTATTTATTTGGGATTTTCACTTCCTCATCTGAAAAGGGTGTATTATCTCAGATGCCCATTTTTGGATTGGGTCTTTGAATTTGAGGAGGATCTGACTTTTCTCACTTCTTCGTGTGCTACAGATGTAAGTCCTTTGACAGCGGGACAACTGGCTAAACTTGTTCTCCCATTCTGTGGGTTTTCTTTTCACACTGTTGGTGATTTATTGGGCTGTGAAGAAGCTTTTTAGTAAGATGAGATCTCAGTTGTTGATTCTTTGAAGTACTTCCAATGTAGTTTGGATTTTGTTCATGAACTCTCTACTTACACCTATGTCTTCAAGATTTCTATCTGCTTTCTCCTCCAGTAGATTTGGTGTTTCTGTTTTAGATTGTTGATCCCTTTTGACTTTAGTGCATACTGATAGACCAAGCTTAGTTTTAATCTTCAGCTAGTAGATGGTCAATTTTCCAGCACCATATATTAAAGAGGTTATCTTTTCCCCCATGAATATGTTTGGCCCACTTGACAAAAAAAAGGTGGCTGAGTATGTTTGTAGCTGTGCCTACATCTTCTGATCTGTTCCATTGGTCTTCAGGTCCATTTGGTTGCCAGGACCATGCTGATCAGTAATTTCATAGTATAATTTCAAGTCAGGGATTATGATGTCCCCTGGCTTGTCTTTGTTGCCCAGGATTGTCTTAGCTATTAGAGGTCTCCTCTGGTTCCCAATGAATTTTAGGAATGTTTTCTCTAATTTTGTGAGGTATGCTAATGGTATTTTTATTAACATTGAATTAAATCTGTATAATAATTTTAGAAGTATAGCCATTCTCACTATGCTGGTTCTTGCTATCCATGAACAAGGGCTATCTTTTCATTTTCCAATATCCTCTTCAATTGCCTTTTTTCATAGTACTATAAATATATATATACAAGTATATAAGATATATATATATACTGTATATAAAGATATATATATATATATATATATATATATATATATATATCTTTTACTAACTTTGTTAGGTTGATTTCTAAGTATTTCATTTTTTTTAATGATACTGTGAAGGGTGTGATCTAATTTCTCTCTCAGTGAGTTTGTTGCTTACATATAGGAATGCTATAGATATTTCAGTGTTGAATTTATATCCAGCTATGCTACTGAATTTGGATATTAAATCTAGAAGTCTTTTGTTTGAGATTTTTTGCAATTTTGTATGTAGAGTATCAGGTAATCCACAAATGATGATGATTTAATTTGTTTTGCTATCCTTAGGCCTTTTATTTCTCTCTTGTCTAATAACTCATGCTAGTGTTTCCAGAACTATATTGAATTGGAGTAGTGATAGAGCACATCTTTGCCTTGTTCCTGATTTTAGAGTGAAAGCTTTCAATTTTTGTTAATTTAGTGTGATCCTGGCTGTTGGTTTGTCATAGATTGCTTTTTTCAGATTAAGACCATCTATTCTGATTTTCTGTAGGGTTACTTTTTTTTTTTTAACATGAAGAGTGTAGAATTTTTCAAAAGGTTTTATGCATTTATTGAGATGATGGGATTTTTTACTTTGGCTCTATTGATATTTTACATTTATTGATTTGCATATGTGGAACCATGCCTGCATTCATGGGATGAATCCCACTCGGTCATGGTATATAAACTTCTTTATGAATTGGTGCATTATATTTGCTAGTATCTTATTGAGAATTTTTGCATCTATATTCACTAGGGAGATTGTCCTGTAGTTCTTTTTGTTGGATCTTCTCTGGCTTGGTGTTAGGGTAATACTTGTCTCCAGGAATGAATTAAGGAGTATCGCATTTCTTTCAATTTCTTTAAAGAGATTAAGAAGTATTGACATTAAATCTTCTCTAAATTTCCTGAAGGATTCAGCAGTGAATCCATTGGGACATTGGCCTTTCTTTTCCTTGTTAAGTTTTTAACTAATTTTCAGTTTCACTGACTGATATCGGGTTACTCAGAATTTTTGTATCTTCTTGATTCAGCACTGGTAATTCATACGTACTTAGAATCTTTCCATTTTTTCTGTGTTTTCCATTCCATGAGAGTAAAGATTTTCAAAGCAGGTACTGATGATCTTCTGAATTTCCACAAGATCTGTAGTGATTTCACCCTTTTCATTCCTCAATGTATGAATTTGAGTCTCCATTGATTTTGAAAGATAGTTTTGCAGGGTACATCAATCCAGGTTGTAAGTTATTTTCTTTCAGGACTTGAAACATTTCACTCTAAGATCTTGACTTGAGGAACTGTGTTGAGAAGTCAGCAATGATTCTGATGGGCTTTTCTTTGTAAGTGGTCTGTTTTTCTCTAACAGCTTTTAATATTCTGTTCTTGTGCTGAATTTTTGTGATCTTGATTATTATATGTCTGGGTATGGATTTATTTTGGCTATGATTAATTCAATTTCTATATTCTCACTTATCTGTATGTCAGTTTCTCTTTCCATGTTTGTGAAATTTTCTGTTATCACTTCTACAATTTTATGTCATTTGTATTGATGCCTTTTTTCTTTGACACCAGTCATTTTTTCTTTGCTTTGTCTTACAGTTATTGAATTGTGATTTCTTGAACCATTTTTATTTTCAAGAGAGTTTTCCCTTTCATGACGACTAGCTGTGACCCTGTCTTGAAGGTCTGAAAGTCTATCTTCAGTTCTGTTCAAGTGATTTTGACAGTTTTCAATGGAATTTTTAATTTCCTGGATATCTGTTTGATTCAATTTCAGGCATTCTATTTCTTTCCTATGTTGATCATTTATGTTTTCTGTCCTTTTCTTACCATTTTTAAAATCTATAATCCACATTTGCTGAGTAATTCCTTCATAAATGTTTCTTTTCTTTTCTTTTCTTTTTTTTTTTTTTTTTTACCTGAAAGATTATTTCTGATCTGATTTCCTTATAGCCTTATGGATTTGTTTCTTTACTTTGGTTGCTATCATTTCAGAAATACCAGGTGAATGTTTTCCATTTTTCTCTAACTCCATGTTTCTTAGACTTGTTCTGGGTGGGCTGGATTTCTTAGATTGCATTTTACTTCTGTGACTTGCCAGTTTCTTTTTCAAACGTTTTTTGTTTTCTGTGTTGACACTTGTAGGTTTTTGTAGTAGGTAGCTATAACACTAATAACACCACCTCTCTAGGAAAAGTCTGTTCTTTAGGGATGTCTTCTATGTGTAGGAGGTTCTTGGTTTGTGTCTTTCCCGAGATCTGATCTTTCCAATTAATTAAGAGTAGAATGCTGGTATCTTTTTGGTTCAGTCCCCTGTCCTTTGGTGTTTGGCCATGGTGAGGTTATTACCCCAGAGCTTCCCAGTATTATTATAGAAGGGAGAACAACTGATACAACAGATAAGACACCCTTGCTAAAATAGCATAGTTATCCATAAAATAGCATCAGATGTAGTTTAGAATCTGACAAACTGTGATATTTTGTATCTTAAACAACGTGAGAAAAATCTACATTTATATAACAAAACTGATAGTAAATTAGAAGCTTGTATGCAACATATTTCCCCTTGGTAGAGTAGCTTTATCCTGTGGTGGAGAAATTTAAGGACGACAGTGGATAAAACAAAGATAACTAAAAAGGAACTAGAAGGAAGGATGGAGATCAAAGTATGATCATGTCAGCTTTAGTAAGCTAGAGGCCAGAAATAAAGGAATAAAGGAGTAAGCAAGGGATTATCTGAGGTTGGTCTCTGGGTTTGGGGAATGGGGTTAGTTTTCTGTGGCTGGATGTCTCCCCAGCCATTTATAAAAGAGTGAAAACAAAAGAAATAAGGAAATAAAAAGTAGAAAAAGCTAAAAACAAAAATAAAATAAAAAAGAGATGAGATGGCCTCACCCGCCTGCTTCTGTTCCATGTGTCTCTGTCTCCAAGCACAATGCTGCTTTGCCTAAGTCACCACCTGTTGGCTTGCACTGTTAATGTCACTTTGGACCTTTCCATCTCACCACTCTTCCATGTTCATTGCCTGCTCGTCATGTGCCCCTGGTGGGGCAGTACTGTGTGACTTGCATTCCCTTGGAGGCCTGGTCCTTCTAATGTAGGAGGGGAAGAGCCAAGCATCTGAATTTTCCCTGCTGACCAGTTTCCAGATCTGTGGCACAGTGGGGAGGAGCCAGTCTGATTTCAGGACGAAACATTAACCTCCCTTTCTGGAGTAAATTGGAATTTCAGTGTTGTTTTAGATTATATTTCTCTAATGGCAAGAGATATTGAATATTTTTTTTCATATTTATTGGCACTTTGCAATTCTTCTGAGAAGTGTCTGTGCATTTCAGCTGAGCATTTTTTGACTGGATCTTTTATTGTGTATGTGGGGGTCATATTTATTTATTGGCTTCTTTATTGCAGATGTTAATCCTCTCTATGAGAATCACT
Organism: Cavia porcellus; assembly: GCF_034190915.1. Classification (NCBI taxonomy): domain Eukaryota; kingdom Metazoa; phylum Chordata; class Mammalia; order Rodentia; family Caviidae; genus Cavia; species Cavia porcellus. The sequence goes on from NW_026947484.1 coordinate 84,009,029, forward strand.
GCAAAATCTTTTCCCATTCTGGAGGTTGTGTCTTCATTTTGTTTCCTTGTTATGCAGGTTTTTCCTTAATTTAATACAATCCCATTTGTTGATTCTCAGCACTAATTTTTTGTGCCATTGGGGCTCTGTTCATGAAATCCTTGCTTATGTCTGTTTTCCAGAGTTTTACTTATTTCATCTTCCAGCAGATTGTTTCTGTTTTAGCATTTATATTTTTGATTCATTCTGATTTTAATGTAGTACATGGTGAGAGATATGGGTCCAGACTAAGACTTCTACAACTGGATATCCAATTTTCCTACCACCATTTATTAAAAAGCCAGTCTTTCCTACAGGTATATTTTGGCCTGTTTGTCAAAGAGCAAACAGGTGCATGTGCCTGAGGTTGCTTCTGCTTCCTCTATTCTGTTCCACTGATCTATGTGTTTATTTTTGTGCCAGTACCTTGCTGTTTTTAATCACTGCTGCTCTGGACTCTAACTTCAAATCTGAGATTGTGCTGCACCTTGCTTTGCTTTTGTTACCCAGGGTAGTTTCATCCTATTCTGGGTCTCCTTTGGGTCTGTGTGAATTTTAGGGTTATTTTCTCTAGTGCTGTGAAGAATGCAATCGGCATTTTGACTGACACTGTGTTAAATCTGTGTATCAGTTTTGGAAGTATTGGCATTTTGACAGTATTAGTTCTGCCTTTCCAGGAAGAAGATACACGTTTCCATTTTCTGTGTGCTCTTCAATTTCCATTTCAGAATGATGTAATTTTGATTGTAGATGTCTTTCACTTCCTTGGTTAGACTAATTCCTACTTTTTTTATATTACCGTGAGTGGCATTGTTTTTATAATTTCTTTCTGAGTTTGCTATTTGCACACAGGAATGACAGTGAGTTGTGTGCATTGATTTATTCTACCCTACTATACTGCTCAATTTGGTTAATTCTAGGAGTCTTTTGGTAGAAATTTTTGAGTCTTATATGTACAGGCTCATGTCATGTGCAAATGATAGTGTGACGTCATCCTTTCCTGTCCAAGTCTCTTTCATTTTTTTTCCTCCTGATTTTTCTGTCCAATGTTTGGTGGACTGTGTAGAACAGGAGTGCTGAGAGTGGACCTTCTTATGCTCTTGATTTTAGAGAAAAAGCCTTCTGCTTTTCCTCATTTAATATTATGTTGGCCGTGGGCTGTTTATAAATGGCTTTTATTAGATTCAGATAAGGTCCTTTTTTACTTCTTTTCCCTAGGGTTTCATTCATGAATTCACATTGAATTTTATCAAGGGATTTTTACAATGTATGCATTTTTCCATGTGCTGATTCTAGAAGCCTCCATATTGGAGCATAACCCTACCATATGACCTCACTCAAAGAGAAGGTATTCTTGTTTTGGGGCAGGGGCTGATGCAAAGTGCTTAGGTTAATCTTTCCCATCCCTGTCCTGGATGTGAGTGCATGACAGTGGTACAGCTTGTTATTTTGTCATGGCAATGGGCTTTCAATCAATGCCAACCAAGTCATTCTATAGTTAGCTGGAGGGCTCCTGTTAAATAGGCTTTCTTTCCATCTCTGCTCATCTGTATAAAATAAAACCAACCAGGGGATGAAGGGAAGATTGATGTGAAAGAGATGGGCACTTGATTTGCTCAGGCGCAGTGCCTTTGGCAAAACATCCTCACTGAAATGAATTTCGCTGGTTAAGTCCCATTAGACACCTTGCTTTCTAAGCACAGCAGCTCGGATTAACCTGTCCCACGTTTTCCTTTGCTTCCTAAAGTTGCCAGATAGAGCCCTAGACAGAACACACTGCCAAGCCATACTACCTATCAGACCAATGATTTTGAGTGATGATTTTGAAACATGCCAAAGTACTGGCAGCTCCAGTCACATGGAGTAAAATATGAAAAGGCAAGGAAAAGAAAAGATGGAGTGCTGATGAGAAAGAGATGAGAAGGAAAAGAGAGGGGGTGGGCTCAAAAGAGCACATGAAAGAAGATATGATGATCATTTTCAGAGTAGAAACTCTCACTGCACTCATGCTACGGTTACTTCCCCACAACACTGTGGGATCCATTTTACCCCGAAGAGGCAATATTGAAATGGACTAATGAAATGTCACCAAGTACAGCTGGCCAATCAGTCTCACATGAAACTATGGTTGGTATTCTCACTCTGATGGCTACTCGTGGCCCTGCTCAGGTTTTGGTTCTTTCACAAAAGTAGGTACAGATGCAATTCTTTAACCATGTGCCAGGTTCAATTTCTAAAAGTTAGGTTTTTCTCCTTTTTTAAACTATCACCCTTCAAGAATATAAAAACCAGAACTAGAACTACCTGGGCAAGAAAACTATTTTCTTACAGGTTTTGGGGATCAGTCTCTTTATCATCTCTTCCCAGAGGCCAGACTGAATGACACAGAGCAGGAAGCCAGAAAACAGCACTTGCTATAGAAATACAATGCATTTCCCTTAGACCATTTTCCCTTGGAAAATGCATGTTGTGGTTAAGATACACCTCTCAAAAATCTCAGAGTATGAGACTAAAATTAAATATAATTCATTCTTGTAATGGACTAGGAGTGGATTTAATTAAATAACTTCTCCCTCACTCTATCTGTTCCAATGAAATAGACTCCAACATCTTGAACATTTAAAATCCTGGCCAGCCAGGAAATCCAGCACCTTCCCTTCACTTTCCGTTTTGTTTTTCTGATCACAATATGGATCATTTTTATTGGTGTTTTGAGACAAGTTATCATTATATAGTCCAGGTTGGCCTTGAATTTAAGGCAATCCTTCTGCCTCAGCCTACTGAATGCTGGGATTACAGGCATGCACTATCATGTTTGGCTCATAAAATGGAAAATTCTGAATGCATATACTCTTATTGCATTATTTTTAAACATTTATATATTAAAATGTTATTTTTCTAGCCCAAAAGTATTTATTTATTCATTTTTGGTACTGGGAATCAAACTCATGACCTTGCACTTAACAGACAGGCACTGTGCTGTTGGGCTACATCCCCAGGCCCCAGAAGACTTTCTAACAAAGATGTTAATGCTGAAGAACTGGTGTTTATTGGTATTAATGGTAAAGACCTTTAAAAACTGAATTCACTACCTAAAATATCAAAAAGCATATCATGTTGTAAATGAAATTCAACAAAAACGTAAGCTGCAACATTTTCTTGATAAACTTTCACAGGTCCTATCATTCTCAATTAGGAAAAAAAAAACACATTAACTGGAAAAAGATTCCAGATTTTTGCCTTGCTATTGTTTTCCTATTAGATGACAAAACTCTGATACAGCCTTGATTTTTATTGTGAGAAGTACAGTATCTTCCAGGTACAGGGACTATGTGTCAACAAGGAAGGGAGAGATCACATGACATTGCAGATACATCAATAACTGCTAATAATGCACAGCTGTTCCAGATGTGAGGAACGTACAACCAACTGCTACTACTCTGGCATTCCAAGGAGCGTTTTATTCCCACTTATTCCTGCCTTCATATTTGCAGGGGGGGCTGAGAACAAAGGGAGTTTGTGTGAAAGATTATATTTATTGTCTGGTGGCAGTGACACTTGGACATCTGGGAACAAGCTTTTGAGAGGAATATGTATTTATTTGCAATTTCTACTGTTAGTATTCAAAGAAATGACTTCAAATACTTCACAGTTTTGATGCCATGAAGAATGTGAGCTCAAATCTTGGAATGCCTCTATTGGACACGTGTCAACTACGAATACTGTTATGAATTCCTTTGTGTATAAAATAGAGGATTAGAAGATGTAGTAATTTTGACCCAACTGTCTCATCCTAAACCAATGAGAAGGCAATGTGGACAAGGTTACAATGCACAAGTTATAAGTACATTAATTGTGTCCAAAGTGTTCAAGATTTTTCAAGCAAAACATAATTTACCTCGTGTGTGGGTATAAGCTGGATTAATGGTAACTAGTCATGCACACAAAATAAGAAAGCCTCATAGGGACTCCAAGATGCCTGTTATTGGCTGTGTGGCCTTATGGCCAGTGTAAAATAATTCTGGAGATTACAGTGTATAGCAGCTCTCAGCCTTGGATGTGCATGACACATCCACATGGCAGGCCTGGCTAAACACAGCCTGTGGGTCGTACACCTTGGGTTTCTGATTCTGTAGGTCTCAGGTGCAGCCTAGTTACTTGCATTTCTATGAACTTCCAGGGATGCTGATGCCATTGCTCTTGGTTCAATGACCCTTCACTGAGGATTCCTGGGATCAAGGGGCAGAGAATCCCCGAGATCCTTTTCTTGATCATGAATTTTTATATACATTTGTGTATACTCATATCTATTTATTTTTATAGATATATGTAAGTATACCAATTTATAGATGTTAAAAGCTGGAAATTAATTTGGAGTAATGACTCAATTATCACACAGTCTACCTAAACTATTATTATTTAAGGCTGAAAAACATGGCTAATAATTTTGAATTAGGTAAGAATTTTCACTAAAGCAGTAACATTAGTATCTATGGGCTGTGAAAATGCTAGTATTCCTATAATAAGGAGTGATCTGTGATCAAATTTAAAAAGAGACCCATAAAAACAAACAAAACAAAAAGGCTTATGGGACACCTCACATTTCTGCTCTGCACAGAACATTAACACACACAAATGTTCATTTGACCTTGTCCACAACAAAACCCTAAAACTGGTTTTATGACCTTCCAAGTTTGGCTTCAAATAAATAAACGTTTGCTTTTTTTCCACACAAGCAAAGTATTTCCCATAGTCATTTTAATACAAGTATCAATCATTTTTCCATCTTCCAGTTGCCAGATGGTATCTTTTACATCCAGCCCCACCCTTGTCTCTTCAGCATCTCCACACTCTGAGTGTCTTACTGACCATTGAAAGACTGTGGACTATTCCTCACCTGTCAGGTTTACTGCTCCATTTTAATGCAGCAAAAAAGGAAAAAGAAAGGCTAAATGTTAGTTAGCCAATGGTAACAAGTAACCACGACAACCGAGATTTAAAAAAATAGTGCACAAAGCAAGGACACACATAACTGACACACATTAAGAAATTACAGTGTTTCAAAATATTACACGGCCACTAATCACTAATTAAACAGAGAACATGAGGTTACCTTGCTGAATAATGAATCTGTCTGTGTGTGTCCACGTGTGCACGTGTGTGGGTATTAAAATTGTATTTACTTGTATCCATCATCTATGAAACACTGCTCATATTAATTATATCCCAGGAGGTGTTTGATGATATATATATATATATATATATATATATATATATATATAATTTGAATTTTATAAAACATGCCATGAGAAAGCTACAAATGCTTTTAATTAAAATATAACATTTCATGAAAGCAATTCATTCCTATGAAATATAAAGTCTTCAGTTAAAAATGTATGCTATTCCTTTAATGTTATAAAATATCTACAAATTGCAGTGAACTGCACAGAAATTCACAAAATTGAATAATATCACACAAGCTAATAAAGTAGCAGAAATGATTGCCTCATACACATTTTGACAAGTAAGGTAGTCATAAATCTTTTTTTCCAATATAGGATTAAATACACTTTCAGTTGTGGAAAATATAATACTCATCATTATACATCTAGGGCGCATGATCCATCTATACAGCTGTGCTAATCCAGGTAAGCATTTGATTATCAGTCATTGGTAAAATAGATTATTTTTTTCAGACTGCTGCTTTTGTGGACATATCTACTTCATGCTCAAAGGTACTTTCACATGATAATATGTTGACTGTTTAAACAAACATGTTTTTGCAGAGACCCTACCTTTTAACTGAAATGAATCTGAACATTTTTGTTTTTAGGCAAAATGTAAAGTGGTGAGTTCTCAAGGGAAAAAATAAAACTACTGAGTGTTTAATGCCAATGAAGTGTAATGACCATGGTGCTGAACTATCTAGAGTTATGATGTAATACAGTCTTTCTTACAAAAACAGAAAAGAAAAAAATCCACATTTAAATTGTATGGACACACACATATAAGATTAAAAGATATTAAATTTATAGGCTCATTCTTTTTATTCTTAATTTTGAAATGACTGACCTTTTTGTTAAGTTAAAAAATTGTACTTCATCTAACTTGTTGATTTCTAATCAACAACAATTATAGATTCCAGTGTGGGAAAATCTCTTCTAGATGGAAGAGAACCATGTAATGAATTAGCAGTTTTATGTATTACTAGGATTTCATAAATGTTCAGTTAGTAGGTAAATCACTTCCTCTGCTACAGAAATGTCAGACTCAGCACGTACATGGGCACATATTTGGTGTAAATATCTAAGTTTGACAGCTCTCAGAGATGGCAAATATGAATTACAGGTCAGGGGTTTTATTATTATAGCTTTTGCCAGTGGAGGGTAGAATTTGTGAAATACCATTTGATCTGTATAAATTTAGCCATGCAATAGAGTTCTCTGCTGGGCACTCTTCTTGGGGTACAATGAGCAATAACAGAGCACTTGACTTACAGTAAAGAATCAACAAATGGGCAATTGCAGAAATACAGTAGGTTCTGTAACAGAAAAGTAGAATGTACTTTAAGGACACAGAGAAAAGAGTCCCAAGGCCATGGGAAATGGTAGTGGGATAGCAGAAGGCTTTTAGCATCTTAGTTTACTTCTAAAGGGTAAGTCAGAATTAGGCAGGCCGAAAGGAGAGGCCCCGACCAGGAGAAAATGCATCCTAGACCCAGGGAGGAGTGTAGGCCAGGCCAGAAGACAGAATCCAGCAGCACTGTCCTTGTGGTTGGAGGTGGCAGCACAACCTTACATAGCGTTTCAAAATGTTCTGGATTATATTTATTTGTAAACATATATGGCACTGATAAACAAAAGGAAACTAAAGAATTAAAGGCCACATTGGTGCTGGGAAAAGTGTAATTTAGACACCTCTACCTTATAATTTCCCCATATAAGGGTTGCGGCTAGAAATTATTTTCTGTCTTTGCAATGTCCATTCAGGCTAGACTATTATTATTCAAGAAATAAATTACCTCAAATCTACACTGCACCCTATACCATATAATACATAATTCTTATTCATCTTAGAATGCTTCCCCATGAAGTCAGGCTAAGACTTTATTTTTAATTATTCTCTATGTAAATAATTCTTGGGAAGTTCCAGAACTAAGGACTGAAAGCCTGATATATCTAGAAGAGGTACAGGGTAGATGAATATATAAGAAATTTCAATTTCTTTCACAAATTTTAATTAGTGTGGGTGGATGGATGAAGGGAGGTTGGATCCATACTTACACAGAAATACTGATTCTATTACCTGTTTTCTGATGTTCTCAGACCACACAACGTTATTATTTAAAGCTTAATTATCTAGTCTCTCTACTTTATAAATGAGTTAATGTAGGCCAAGAGCCTTGGCTTAATTTATCACTGCATTTAGCCAAAAGCAGGGACTTGAAATAGGTTTCTTGCCTCCTAGTTAGTATCTGTATAAATACACTACCTGCTATCTCTAAGGTTTATGTTTTAAGTCATTGCATGTATCAGGCAAAGAATGCAAAATTTAAAAAAAAAAACATAAAACAAGAAAATTTCAAACACTAAAAGCCCACTAAATATATTTCTAATGGTTCAGACAGTATATCAGGGACTATACATAGCCTCAATGGTATTTTTGTTATTATCAGTGTGTCATACCTGTATAAAATACTAGCATAAAACGAAGTCAAATAAATAAAATGACAGAAAACAACCTTAAAAGTCAAATTAATAAAAGGACAGAAGACATCATTAATCTATCTTAATGTCTCCATGTCTGCTCACATAGCTAGAAAAAATGGGTTTATATGTACAAACCATTTATAGTTGGACCCAACAGGTGTATTTGATACAGGGATTTTCAGGACAGTAGGAGTCAATAATATTTTATGTTTGTTCCCTCTCAGAGCATTATGTGAAGTATGCAGGAAGTGAATTATTTTAACCATAATTTTGGTAATAGTAACAAAGCTATTTCAATTGTAAGTCATTATCAATGACCTGTGCATAAACTAAAAGGCACCTACAAAGGAGGAGTGATGTACCATATATTTAACTTTGTTCAGAATCCAAGCTATAAAAGACTCTATTCACTGGGTACAGATGAAATCCTCTGTGCCCAATGACTGCCTCATGATAATCAAGAAGGACATTGTTGGATCTACTTGCACTACAAGTCAGGAATGTTCTTTACTGCTGAAGCATGCATTTCTATTTCAGAAGTGCTTCATGGGCTTTCAGATGGTTAGCTAAATATACTTAGCATTCGAAGATGTGTGCATTTTCCAACAATCGCATTAGACGATGCTTGTATGTGCATACACTAAAATGAGACTCTTTTAACGGAGTCATTAAACCTTTAAATACGATGTCTCTTTTTGCAGGATTAGAAAAATTCAAACTGGGTTGATATTTTTTTTCAAGCACAAGCAGATGAAGCAAAGAAAACTTAATTATAAGTCTTTAAAAAAATAACAGGGTTATAGTCCTCGATTCCTTCAAATTTGCATAACCGATTCACAAACACCATACATATCACTGCTAAGTGGTATGACTTAATGATAGTCAGGGGCATTCCTTAACAACAACACCTCTGACATGAGGCATTTATTCTGCACATTTTTTAAAAGACAGATTCTATCTTGTTTTTTGGTTTTTTGGTTTTCATTTTTTATTTTATTTTTTTTTTTTGGTATGGGGATTGGCACTCAGGACCTCACACTTGCCAGACAGGCACTTATGCCACTGAGCTAAATCTCTGGTCCCATTCTGTATATTTTTAATAATCAAAAATGTCATGTGATATTGTCTAGCGATGCACCTGTCACTAAGCACTTGTTTTCTGATTTGAATCTCACAATAGGATGTCACAATTTGAATATTTCTCCTCAGACAATTAGAATTCTAGTTTTCTTTTTATTATTATATTCTTTTCTTGTAGGACCTGTTAGCACACAAACAGATACAGGCACTAGCTCCTGCTCAGATTCAAACAAGATCGTAATTATTCTGGGACACGTGTGTGGCTCCTGCTTCCCGCCCTTACCTCATATAGAAGATAAAGATGGTAAAGCACTATGGGACCTGTAAAATACTCATAAATGAGATATGAATCAGGGTTGGATGGTTCCAACCATAAACTAGGAGAACTCTGCCTTTGAACACCACTTTCTTAACTACTTTATATCATGGATAACTGAATGATGGATTTTTTTCTTTTCTTTCTGACTCTGGAACAAGTTAGGCAATATAATGGGTTATGGTTATGAGTTCTCTCATTTGTCCTTTATTTTTTCCATCTTTTCTTCATGCTGGAATAAAACTGAGTGAGGCCTTATGCTATGGTTTATATCTAGATGCCCCTCCCCAACAAGTTTCATGTGCTTGGGTGTGACTTTTGGAACGAGCCTGGATTACGAGAGTGAGGCCCTGGATAAAGTGTCCATAACTATATTTGCCTGCTATTGGTTTAGGATAGCTCTGGCTGTGGATAATGGGAAGACCCAATAGGCTTATAGCCCCAATGGAATAAAAAGGGAAAGCAGAAGGAAAGCTGCTGCTTTCTCCTGCCTACTATGCCATGAGCTGTTTCTCCTCTACCATGCTATCCTGTTTTGCAGCCAACTGAGCTAAATTATGAGCTATAAATATAAATTATGAGCTAAAATAACCTCCTTTAACTTACGGATATCAGGGATTTTGTCCCACTAAGGAAAAATTAACTAAGACATCTTATGAGAGAAGGTCTTCCAAAGGAGAAGTACTTTGTAGCATTTCTTTTTTGAATCAAGATAAGAACTCATGGGGGGGGGGAGCTATTCCAAGAACCTAAGAATAAGAAAATGAGGTAAAGAAACAAACACCCTACAAGGAGATGTATGGGCAGGAACAAGGCTTGATGGAAATGAGGTTACACTGAACACGTAAGCACAAATCAAAATGAAGACAGTCTGTCTGATTCTAAAGGACAATATGATAGGAAAAGAGAGGAAGAAGAGCAGGGCCAAAAGAAAGGGAAGATAATCTTCATGGTAGCATTATCAAACATGGCACACTTGGCAGAAAGTGGGAAACCAGATTAAAGTTTTATAAAATATTTGAATTAGAAGAAAACTTTGATACAAAGGTAATTAAGAATTTAGTCATTATAAAGGTTTAAGAGAATTCATTACCCATACATTTTTGTTTTATATATTTACATTATGATTATAAAACTAAGCCAGAAAGAATTTAGGGGAGAAATTACAAATGTCCTTCCCAGACTGGGAAAGCATCAAGGATAGCAGAGATCTGGCTTCTGTGTAATGAAGCAGAGCAGATGATAGAAGCCCTGGAAAGACTGGGTAGCTATGGATTACTTATATCCTTATTCTAGTCAAAGACACTAATCAGACTGATAATCAGGAGTATAAAGACTACGGTTATTTTTTTAAATCGAAAACGGTATCTTCTCATCTTCCCATGTTGCACATAAATGAAAATTTAATACTGACTATATTGGAAAGGTAGAAAAAAGTGGGAGGGAAGAGTTCACTTTCCATCTCTTATTTTTTTTTAAATCTCCAAATTTTTAGCTATTTTTGTTAAATCTTCAGAAATGCTTACAGGAAATATTTTATCATATGTGATATAACATATGTGTCAGACATATAAAATAAACGCAAATGTGCAAAATCATAGCAGTGTTTTGAAATACGTTGAAATTGAATAACTAAAACCTCCACATGTTCATGGAACAATCTGCTTATGAATATAGTAATCTCTCAAACATCATGAAAAGTGCAGATTCTACATTAAGCAGCCCAAAAGATGGAGCCTAGCATACACACATCCTGGCAGCAAATATCTCTACCACACATTGAACCAGCCTCAGAAGAGTACAGTCTTTACACTTGCTCTAACTCTAATGAAAACATTTTCCCAGCAGTCACTGGGGCTGCACTACATTATTTCTAACAACATCAACTGTGAGACCATCGAATACTGATACATTCCTCAAAAATAAAGCAAACATCAAAGCTTCAATAGAAATACAGAGCAAACCTACCTTTTATAAAGAAGAATAGCAATGACAATGCAAATGATAAAGACCACAGCAAGGACAGGACCTACGACCCAGATCAAGCCCTCTTCTTCATCCGTGATCGGCTGTGGATCCAGATCCATTGAAACGACAGGGTCGGAGTAGGGACTGGTTGCATACATCTTCTGAGGAAAAGTAGAATCTATGTTAGTTACAAGGCAATGGCTTTCTACAGTATATATCCAGCATTAGAAGGAGCACTAGTTCTAGGACACAGTGATGACGAGTGAATGAAACAATGTTAGTTAAATACAGGAGAAAGGAACTGAGGGAAGACAAGAAGAAGAAAATTTGCAATGCAAGTTTCCTTAAATGGTAAGACATAACAAGAATTTCAGATAGTATTAATTAATTCATAGGGTTTTACATAGAATAATACATAATTTCATGAAGTATACAGGAGCAATAATTAACCAGACACAAACTGTGCAATGAATATTCAATGTGTTAGGTGCTACATGAAAATATGGGGAAATAGTAAGAGTTCCAGTCTCAAAAACATTAAAGGCTGAATTCCTTAATCCAAACATCAGAAATCCAGAGTTCCAAAATATGAAAAATTCTGAGAAATTTCATAACGTCTGGATTTTAAGGGATGTTAAACCTGCAAGGTCTAAGTTAAAATCCAAAAAACAAACAAACAAAAAAAAAAAAAGCAATCTGAAACACTTTCAATCCAAGTATTTTGGAAATGAAATATTCAATTTGTATTATAAAAAAAGATTAAAGTTAAAAGGTAATATTTTTAGAGGAAAAGAAGCAATATTTAGTCAAATATTAAGCTGTACCAGTGCTCATTAGTACTACACATGATTTGGGAAATACAAGATATAGACAAAGTCTTCAATATCAAAGGATAATTCCAACATTCAAATAGGAATGTAATATGTACAGTTGTCTAAAATGCAGAATTGTTTGCATTTAAAATGATTTAGTAGCTCTTATTTAATTTTATCATATCTACTATATAAAGTTTGGAATGGTAAAAGGATACTAAATTTTCAAAAGCATAATCACATTACTTGGTGAAATAATAAACTGAATGTCTTTAGGATATTTCAGCTGACTTTAGAAAAGTGTTCTCTTGACTCTGCACCCCCCTTACGGCCCTCTTTTCCTTTTATTTCCCAAATTCAGCAGAGGCCAAATCATAGCTGGTGGCTGCCAGGCTGCTCTCACCACTCCCACCTCATTTTCTTTTCACTGCAAAGCCACCACCGGTCCTAGATTTTCTCTGCCTAATCTTACCATCTTTATTGAGTTGTTTTCCTCAAGGTATTCTCTAGATTTCCCGTAGTTGACCAAGATTTCTTAAAATGTCTTTCTCTGACTTTCTTAGTTCTGCATTCAACTGGTTTCTTCCAAATCTATCTGCTCAAATTCTGTTGCATTAACTGCAATTGACTGCACCCTACGGTAGAGCCACCAGTCTTCAGTTTCCTTCTTTCTAACCTCTCTTATGGAGCCATGTTTGGTCCAACTTTAATGACTAGGCTCTATGTAGACCGTGTCCTCATTAACATTTCTAAATACAGAAAATCTACTAAATCCCAGACCCTCATTTATGATTTTCTCTATGTATTGCACTCGAATGAAGAATCACATGCATTCTTTCTCTATTTTCTTGATTCATATTCCTAATTTCCCTGTTTATTTCAAATTCTATCTCAAAATACAAACTACTGATTTCACTGATAAATGACTCTCAGGTCTTCTTTCTAGTCTCATGGTTACTATTTTTTTTCAGAATCTCATTCATGCTCTCTTAACCATTATAAGGAATGTCTTCCTTTTCCTAATAGTCATTATTATCACTGCTACAGAATTATTGCTCTAAAGTTCAAATGTAAAACCTTCAAGAGGCTCTATGCAGTCAAACATGGCTGCCAATGGTCACCACACTTTTTCTTAAGTTTCCTTATTACATCTAACAATTTACATCACAGTGAACCTTATTTGCTGTTACTCCCAGATGCACTATTTATGCTCTTTATCTGCCTTACAAGATCCACAAAGGTTAGCTCTAAAGATACCACTTCTCACCAAGGTTCCATGTAAATACTGCCTTCCAAACGGGGAGAAATCAGTTACTCCAAAAAATACAGGTAAAAAAGCCAAATGTAAATATTTAATTTAGTTATTTACTCCTTTTAAAAGGGCATGCAACAAATTATTTTTTAAATGTGTATATGATTCATTTCCCTCAATGAAATCATCAGTGCTTTCTAAGGACTGATTCTTGGACTTGGATTTCCAGTCCTGGAAATAAATATTTATATTTGGCCTGGGGATATATAGCTCAGCGATACAGGGCCAGTGGGATAGACTATGGCTCATGGTGGCCAAAATAAATAAAAATAAATTTTTTAGAAAAGATTTGAAGAAGTCTCTGTACTCATACTCTGAATTTGCTTATTCTTAGTTTTTCATTAATTTATTTTTATTTTTGTGGTACTGAAGATTAAGTGAAGTACTATGTACATACTGAGTTCTCAGCAAATCTTTATTGAACAAAGTAAAAAGATTATCATTTTCATTGGCTAAGATCTAGATATATGTGTACATGTTTCTTTTCCATAATTGGTAAATATATTTAGCTTTGCAAACCTTCATCTTTTCAAAATGTATTTTTTGGCAGACCTTCTGAATTTTAGTTAAAGATCAGCAAATGAGTAGCAGAACGCATGCCCCACTGACTCTTGCTTCCTAGTTTTTCCACTTGGCCAGGAAAATGATTGATGAGACTTTCAGACTTTCTACTGCATCAAAGAAGATGAAAATTTATACCTTTCCAACCTTCTCAGAGACAGAATAAAGAAAGAAAGGAAGGAAAAGAAAAGTAGACAAGAGAATGGAGAGAGAGAGAGAATGGATATATATTGGTAACAGAAATGGCATAAAAGACTTGGCAAAGAGCCTACATATATTCAAGCAATGTGATTTCTTATGTAAATATTTGCTTCCATTTATATTATCTCCTCCATTTTGTAGGTTCCACGCTGAAGCTGTTTGGTTCTACAAAGTAAGCAAACCTTGCTGACTTGAATGAAATTCTTTACCAAGAGGTCTTGTGGCAATTAACTTGGTTAATCATGATAGAAATGTAAAGAAAGATCCTCCCAAAGCACACAGATTTCCAATATAAATCAAGAAATAGCAGTGTGGAGATGGAAAGGAAACAAAGCTATAAAACTCTGTGAGTCTCACGGAAAATTGGATTTGTTCAGTGGGAGGGAATAAAGGAAGAGATCATACCTTAAATAATTCAAAACCAATTCTCTGGTGTTCTTACTATGAGGCAATGTACGAGAGGAAAACTCAGTGTCTGTGGGGAGGGGATGAGGAACAGAAGTATTCTGTGTCTGTAAAGGGCTAGCCCACCTTAGAAGTGGTTACACGCATCACTAAGAATCAGTCCAGGAAATGTGAAGCTTACCAGCTGCATCACTGCAAACTTTATACTGTTTGGATATTGTCCATACAGTAAATGCTGGCCTGCACACATGCTACTTACTATATGAATTGTAAGGGAAATAGTGCTTCTTTTGAGAGGTACATCAAGAAATATGATGAAGAAAAAAAGGCAATTAAAGAACAAATCTAGGGGGAAATTAATTCTATTATGTAACTAATGGAACAGTGAGATGGCACACTGAAAAAAGGAATAGACTCTTTACCAGAGGCGCTACATTTAACAATTGGTAGAAATGTCTAAGAGCCATCAGAAGCCAGGGTGTGAGAAAGGTGCAGTCAGTCTACATGATGAGATTTCTCCCTCTGGCAGATCCTCTCATCTACCCCCATGTTCAGAATGTGCTTTCTGAAATGTTCATAGAGCTATTTAAAGAAAATTCCTCCAAAGTACCCAGGGTTTTTTTTTTTTTTTTTATTAAAGAAAAAGACCATTTCTAACAACCATTTCCTTTGATGTTCTGCTTTAAAACCTTCAAGTAGAAAGAGAAAGCATAGCTGTGCATTAAAATTCCAAGAAGGGTGTCACTTTGTTTTAAAATGACATTCTGCACACAAAGGTAACCAGACGGCCTTTGTGTTTTGATTTTCCACAGGAGAATTCCTCCAGTCACAGGAAGAAAGGCCCCAGCATACACACTGACACCTAATGTGGAGAAACCTTTGATACATCCCAGGTTTCTTAAATGCAGAAAGGGTGCCACTGAGTTGCCACACCTGTCAGACTTAGGCCCTGATTAGAAAGATTTCTTTCGAGAATCTGTATGTTAAATGTTAATGTAAACTACCACTTCAAAATCCACCCCTCCTTTAACATCTACAGGTTCTTATCCTCTGTCTTTTTCAAACATTTGAAGCAACTAAAGCATAAAATAACATACGAGCAAGATGAATTACATGAAAAAGACAACTCATTATTTAGAGCACCTTAGGACTTTTCCTTTTTACTAAATCATTTTCTAACTTTCTTTGCTCTTTGCTGATAGAGCCACTTCAAATTGGTGCAATTAGAGAAGCTGCTGGTTCTGCCCTGGTCCTAGGCAGGCCTTCCTGCGAATCTTGGTGGGAGCACAAAGGCTGCAGTGGAAATTTACAAGAGAAAAAATGCAACCACTCACCAAGTCAGTGTTTTCAAATACTAGGAAATGTACTGTGTTAAGTTAAAGCTTGTTAATTCCCATTGTAATCACACATGGGCTAATGTCTACCAGAAAGTAGATAAGGAGTATTTTTTTTAAATGCTCATTTTAACTGACTAAGGATGGAGACCAAGCATTGATGTTATACATTGTGATGTGTTACACTGACACATCCAAACGACCATGTTCTATCAGTCTGGACTTCCATATATGAGAGATACACCCACATTTGACAGTCTATTATAACACCACAGTAAATGACACCTTATGAGAAATGGGAAGGATGAGCCTACATATGCCCCCAAAGTTGGACAGCCCACTGGTGAAAATGAGTAAGTATACCAAAGGCAATGCCATCTTCATTAACTTACAGACTCTGCATGCTCCATCACTGCTAACACAAAGAAGACATATTCTTGACCACTCTGGAGTTGCTTGTTTGTAAATCCACCGTAATGTTTGTCATCCCCCAAGGTAAACTCAGTGGGAAGGACATCAAAGTGAGCTGCGATATATGGCTTTAATTCAACTTCTCTCCCATAACGAATGCTTCTGCGTCTCCTAGATATCTCCTTAAGTAGCTTAAGGAAAAAAGTGAGGAACAGAAAAAGAACTATAAATAACTCTAATTCTTGATGGTTTAATGGTAGACATTAACTTAAGGATGAGACTAAACCAAACATAATTTGTATGCATTTCACGTAGCATGCCAGCATCACTAAATCTCAGTTATTTCAATATCTCAATGCTTATCTTCTTATTAACGTAAGATACTGGGCAGCGTTTGGAAAGTGCAATGTACAAATGCTGGGCAACTGTAACTTCCCTAGATCCTCATATTATTTCTACACTAATGAATATTATTTCTCTTTAAAGGACATATTATTTCTCTTTAAAGGACAAAAATGTATTTCTCTAAGGAAAAGAGTCAGCTTGGCTCAAAAACCTTGCCTTATAGGAGATTTATTTAAAAAAAGTAGTAATTCAGATAAAGTCATCTAAACCTTCAATAGGACCACATTTTGGGAGAAGGTAATGTCATTCATAGTGTGCTTATTAA
Source organism: Cavia porcellus (assembly GCF_034190915.1). Taxonomy (NCBI): domain Eukaryota; kingdom Metazoa; phylum Chordata; class Mammalia; order Rodentia; family Caviidae; genus Cavia; species Cavia porcellus. The sequence goes on from NW_026947484.1 coordinate 84,025,826, forward strand.
TTCCATCTTTCTCTCAAACCATCACACACAGAATCCAATAAATAATTTGAAATTTAAATATATTGTCAGTCATCTAAAAATTCCTGGCTTGATCTGCCTCCTTGATTAACCAGTTGGTGTGGGGTTCCTAACATTCTATCACAGTCAGATTTTCCTCTCTGAGCACTTTGAATAGCTTGTAGGGTGACACATGCAGAGTAGATAAAAATTAATTTCCACATTGTCCTGAAGAAAACACACAACACGCATACACATCCTTCTTGTATTTTTAAAAGTCATTTGTGTTGAGATAATCTATGGCTTTCTATTGACTCATTTATTAAAAAATCATATTAATGATATGCTAATTGATTTCAAAGTGATATCAAAATTACCTTTGCTGCCTTCTCACTTGACATACTGGTATTCAAAAGGGCTTAGGAGGGGAAAAGTCTATCAGTTTAGGATGCCTTTTCAAGTAAACAGTACTTTTTAAGCTTGTCAAAAAATAATTTTTGGTATAATTTCTGTGCAAGAAAAGGTCATATATCTGAGTACAAACTGGAAAAAAGCTTTATATCTGAGGACAGATCTTATCTTCTTAATAAACAAAATTTAAGTATTTATGAAAACTCTGCATCAAAACTAATTACCACCCTTAGCTGTGTAAAGGGGAAGGTTATAGTAAAAATCACTCATGATCTATAGTTAGTCGAATGGGATTCTGGCAGGATCAAAGGCAGGCTTTTGTGATTTGATGGTTGAAACAACACCTCTGAGGCACATGGCATCCTCCTGCTAGGACTCTGATGCACTATTATCTCTATTGAGAGTTGTGAATGTGCTCGGCTGATTGACCCCATAAAATGTAGAAAACAAGTGTGCTGTTCCCCAGTTATTTTTCAATAATATTTAATTTACAATGCTGTGAAATGTTCTGTGAAATCTGAGTTTATTAATGCAATTAAAATACATGAGCTATAAGCCGTTAATGAAAAGCACAGTGGACTGGACATGATCAGTTTGGTAAATGTGGACCATCAAATCACAGATTCTGATAGGTAGAACAAGCACACAGTGGTAGGCCAGTAAACAGTAAAGCCAGGCTTAGTACTACCTTTCAATTTTGAGGTCAAATTTGTATTTACTTACAATAATGATAATGCAGATGATACTAATTACCACTTTCTAAATGTCAGATGCTGTCATAGGAAGCCTAAATATGCAGTAAGTCATTTGCCCCTCATAATAATGCTGTAACACAGGGTATAATGATCCTCATTCATGAGCGAGGGAATAGGCACAACAGAAAGTCACAATGTTTAATTAGACTCAGTGAATAAAATAAAGTGAAATTGTATGAGAGATCACCTCAATCTTTTTAACCTAATGATGCCACCAAATCAAAAAAAAAAAAAAAAAAAAACAAAAACAAAAACAAAAAAACCAAATAGTACATTTAAACTCTGATCATGCAAACTGTTTGAACTCAGTCTGTATTTCTCTGCACCTCTTTTCATTAACACAATGAATGTTTTGTTTCCTCTTCCTGGATTTTTCACATGCTAATTTTTTAGCATGTGAAAAATTTAATATTATTCTTAAAAAGTCATTAGAAAGGCTCTTGTGGATGTGTAGTAAACAGTGACCCATTACTTTGAGGACAAACCTATTGCAGAAAAGCCGAGCAAGTTTTTGAAATTGGCTAATCAAAAGCATTTACTGTCAGTTGTTTATGTGACTGTGTCCCTACTTCACTGATCAAACCCTACCTTGATTTTATTCATACTTCACATGCAGACAGCTGTCACGATTCTTCCTTATCACTGTCATTCCCTGCATATGTTCTGCTAGTGTTTGTTTAGAAGACTCAGAGGAGGTGCTTCAGAATCAAACATTTGGCTGCTCTGGTGTTCCTCTGGTCTAAAGCAGTGATTCATTAAGGTCAAATCTGGAAACTTGCCCTGCCTCTGTAGCTGGCTGTCCTCTCTGTAGGACATTTCCTGGGTTACATTTTAAATGGCTCAAGTGAGCCCAGATGATGGCATCAAAGTTAGCCAGCACGCTGAAGTTACAATCACCAATGATCACGTATTTGTGCAATAAGTATTTGAAGCACATTGAAACAAACAGCTTGTGACATCTTACATGACTTGCTCTGATTTAAATGTAACTAATATTTTGGGAGTCACACTGCCCAAAATTCATTGCAATTATCAGTGTCTACTCTGCCCAGTCTGACCTTGAGAACAGGAATTCCAGTCTAGGAATTTATCATGTGGAGAGTATCCCCCCACACAAAGAATAAATGAGCATGGAAGAGAATTTTGAAAATAATTCTGTCTAGAAAGCCATTTTCAATTTTTTATGGGCTACATGTGAGGCTTACATGTGGAAATCCCCTTAGGCCACCATTCTATTCAATGATATGGTTCCAACCATTTGAATTATAGACCTTTCTGAAAAATTACTCAGTCAAATACATTTAAGAAAGGAACAATGCTTTGTCAAACTTGGTAGTATAAGCTATAGATAAAATTATTAAAATTCTTCTATTATCCATGGTAAAGCTTTAAAAAAAACCTATCCATAGTGATCAAAACAGGATGAATAAGCATAAAGCGAGGCCATAACCTACTTTCACATTTGTTCCCCTCCAAGAGAGTTACAAGATGTATTGGAGGTAATTCCAGGAGATATATCAAAAGCTTTAGTTCCTTATCAGAAATAATTTTCATTTTCCAGTCAATGCATATCTTATTTCTTCCACCATTAATTCTCCTATGTGGTCTCAATTATATCAGTAAGAAAAGTGGGAAACAATCCATCCTGACCCCAAAATTCTGAATTAATAAAATAGGTTCTTTATCAACCTATTTTATAGATTAATGCACCACAACCTGCAGGATGATTTAAATGACCCTTTGTTATGGGAATAAGCAGCACAAATGTATAGAATTTAATTGCAAGAAAGTTCAATGTCATGTACTCCTGTACTTTAATCCATTAGCATTGCTACATATTTTTGAGGTTAAAATGCAGTTGTAAAAGAGAATCACTTCCTAGTATAACCAAATGGCTTAACTTCTAATGAATGCTCATTATTTTAAAATATTTGACATCATTTCATCTTGACTATTAGTGCTCTGGAAACTTGGTAGAGATTCATAGGTTTTTCAAGTTGCCTTTGCATTTTAAATTCAATTCCAGCTAAAATGCATTCGTGAAAATTCTGTAATCCAGTTAAAACCCAACTTAGATAATAAAGACTATCTCAGGATTAACTGATTAGTCAGTTATAAGTAAAATCATGTCTTGCTTCAAAATAATTTTTTTAGAAACACTAATCATTTTGAATCTTAAGGACTGCAGTTTTTCCACTGTCACATAGCAGTAATTTTTATACCTTTTTTATTAATAGAAAAATTAAAATCATAACATATCTAAATTATTTGACAACATTAATGAAATGCTATCTTACTGTATGTGCCTCCTGGGATAATCTAATCACTTTATGTTGACAAAAAAACATCAGTCTAGTCTTGAACTCACCTCACCTTCTTAACTCAATCATATTTACCTCAAAAATGAAGTAGATGATGATGAACCCTAGCTATGGGGTGACAAACCCCTATCAAAAGATGCTAACAGCCGAGTTGTTTTTTTTTTTTTTTTTTTTTTTTTTTTTTTTTTTTTTGTCAGATCACAGTGTCTTTTGTGCAGATTTGTTTGAAATAAATATCTACCAGTACAGTTAGGGAATTATTATTCTTGCTCCACTTGAGCTAAACTGAAAAAGAAATAACCTATTAAAATATAAAATCTAGACTATGTAGTAAACTAACCCAATAAATTAAAAGTTTTGTTTTTCCAAATTGGAGACTGGGCAATTTTCTTATGAACTTATTCAAAATAGCATTTTGTAAAAATAAAGTCTCCTATATTTTAATTGTGAATCTTAGTCATTAACTGTGGTTCTCTGGGGATCTGGCTTAATGCTCTAGATCATAGTATTTTTCATTTAAATAAAACTATATAATAATTAGGTCTCCTTCATATTATGTATTAACTTTCAAAACACAAACACTCCTTTCAGCAAGTAATCACTAAAATACAACTACTATTTAAATTTTGGAAATTATAGTCACGCTATTTGGAACCTGCAGGTTTTATTTCTATTTTCTGCTGTGCTCAAAAGTTTGTGTTTTCCTCTGCAGCAGAATGTACTTGTGATTCTAAAAACATAACAGAATATAAAGTAAGGCAAACAATACAAAAAAAAATATATACCCAAGACCACATAGTAGGCCACGTAAACTCTGCTGCAATGTGCAATTTAGCATTTATAACAGCTTTAACAACTACCAAATGAATGAAGGTTCCTGGAATTCATATCGATGGTGATTTAGTCTTTGGTGACAATTTATTTCACCTTCCACACTTCCATATCATGTTTTACAAGGGACAAGGGGCAAATTATTAAGGCCAAAGAGGATTAGGCAGGTTGTAAGGTTTATTGCTGCTTAATGTCTTTTAATTAAAGCTAAAGGATCTTTTTTGGGATCCCCCAGAGCACAGCATGCCCACAGCAATGAGCCATCTGACCAGCCAGATATGCAAAAGCCAATACCTGCATTAGATGCTGGAAGGACTCCACAGGGAGGACAGGGTATTTTATAAATTAAATATCTAATGAAACACAAGTCAACAAAGATATAGTTACCTCATCTAATTCCATTTCATCTGGACTCTCCCATGGCTTGATAAATTTCCCACGAGATTTCTTCAAAGGCACAATTATTATGTAGTAACCTCTGCCCAGGGATAGACAGACAAAAATATGGTTAGTGGAAAGAGGAGATTAAGTGGAATACACCCTTAAATCTTCCACAGACCAGCAATTTAGACTGAAAGCAAATTATGGATATGGGCTAACTTATCTATTTCTTGCATCAGTGACAAATAACCACCTGTTTGTTCAATTTTAAAAACAACATGGGTACACATTAATGTGTGACTTCAATTGTCCAGTATGGTAATATCACAACAGTCGACTGCTCTTTATTAGACGTCATAAACAAGCAAGCTCAGCAACTGGATACATGTGGGACAGGTGTATTGAAATCTACCACTTCAAGGTGCTGAGTCAAATATTTTCTATGACATTAACTTATAACAGGGATTTTAAAGGAGGATATATAATAAAATTACTTTAGCTTGTATAAGTATTGTTTTGTTTATACAAATTTAAAACATTAAAATAAAAAGTACTTATAATCTCACAACAAATAAAGATGTAAAAATTCTCCTCGCATTTTACTAGTCCTATTCTGAAACTTAAGGTAAGCACAGCAGTGATTTGGGAATTTCTAATTAAAGGCCTTAAAAATAGGTCTCAACTTAGTTATAATTATAGACGACAAATGTAACCGGTTGCTCACAGTGAGAATTGTCCATTAATATACACATGCTGTAGAAGTTCACATGTTCAAAAACAGAAACAGGCTACCAGCAAAGTTGTTCCATAATCTCATTATAGAGTTTACCTTTCACTTGTGTGCACATTTAGGGACCACACTCATGCCAATCTCTGGTGTTAACTCTGTAAAGTAGATAATACCTACTAGGCTGTCAATCACTTCCTACTTTTCAATGTAAGACATTCATTGTATTATCTTGTTTTGCTCTCCTAGCACAGTCATTTATGGACCTACGCTGTCAGGCTGTAAGATCATATCATCAACTAATAGATCAAGTGATACTTAATAATTTCCCAAATTGAAACAGATAGTAAGGGACTTCAAACCTTCACGATGGTCTGCCTCTTTTTTCATTTATGCAATGTGAAGTATTTTTAAAGGAATCCATAATGTACTGGATATTATAAAAATGAAAACACACACATATACACATATACTGGAATGCACTCATCTACCTTTAAAAGAGAAACTATTATACAGACAAAGTGAAGAGTGGATGGGGGTGCCTATACCTCAGAGGATAGCAGTCACCAACAACATGCACAGGAAAGTCTTGTTCCACTCAGTGCATAGCAAAACCTGTCACAAACTAAACAAATTCTTGGTGATAATGAGCTTTGTTTTCATAAACACAGTCAAGAGCTGAACTGATCAGTAGAGTAGATCTGAGACTTGTGGCTACACAGCACTTGAAATGTGGCTGGCCAGAACTGAGACACACTTTGTTTGTAAAAGGAACACTTAGTTTAAAGGCTTCATAAAAAAGTAGAATATTTCAGAAAAAAGTAACATATTTCATATATGACAGTGATCCCATGGTAAAACTATAATATTCTGGATCTATTGGGTTAAATGAAATATGCTATTAAACGAATCTCACCCACTTCTGCCCCCTGCGATTGAGAATTCAGGTGAAATCAGAATTACACCAGGATAGTGCTCTGAGCACCTAATCAACAAATACCCAGAATTATAGCAGTTAGCCATTTATTTTCTTAACAATGAATACTGGTGATCTAGAGGGAGAGGAGAAAGACGACATGGAGTGTGTGAAAGAGGACAGTATCTTTTATTTTGTGATCCAAGGTAAGTCTCCTCCTTTGCCTGATCTCACTCCACCTGCTGGATTTCCCCAAAGAATCCATCACGTGAACTACCATGGAGAAAGACAGAGGCTGTGACCTAGTGTATAGAATAACCCTGCAGGTGTACCTGACAAACACACTTGTCACAGAACCTCCTGCTTTATATCCCAACGCACAAAGTCAGGATAATTTTGCCAATTCTAATAATACTGCCCATAATGTGTGAGCTCCCACTGTTCACTTTCCAAATCATAAAAATCAAAGCTAAGCTGATGAGCTCTATTAATTTTTTGTCTGCTTTCATACATTGAGTTGTCATTCTGGTACACACACACACACACACACACACACACACACACACAAAGGGTCCATTCTTCAGTAGAACTGCCCCACGATCCATTTTCCTTATGGCTGGGATAAGAATTGAACCACCTCTCCCTTAGCAATTAATTACCAGCGTGGTCAGATATCTATAATCTTTTCTCTCTACTGATTTCTAAAACATTCATCTAGAGCAGTCAAAGTGAAGCGTGCTTCACAGCAGCTCACACATACTGAGAGAAGTGGGATACTGACAATCTGAAATTCTGTATTATTGAAAATCTTGCTTGCTCAGGTTAAATCTACATTTTCTAACTCTGTGTTCAACAACTGAGGATCTGTAGACATACATGTCTTTCCCTAACCTACATCCAGCTCTCCTCTAAGAACACTGCTTCCCCTGCAGTCTTCTCATGTTTCCTCTTCTCTCCTGCCCATGAGCCTCACAGGAGGGCTACAGGGCTTCTTGCTTGCTCCTTGCTGTTGCTTACAGGCATTTTTTTGTCTACCTTCTTGCTGAAAAACAAAACATATCCCTTTGAATGTTCACATAAATCATGTATATGATGCTCTTCCCTCCCTCATTTTTGCCAGAGAAAGATCAACTTCTCCAACATCTCTTTTCTCTTATGGAAGGATTAGGCGGTTAGGGGTAGGAGTGTGTGTGCGTGCGTGTGTGCGTGCGTGTGTAGCTCTCCTCCCTTTTTTAAGAACTCTGACATCAACAGAATCATTGTAACATCTATAGAGCTACCCTATGCACCAGCTAAGGCTCTCTCATCCCTCTTCTAATCCCACTGAAATCTACAGTTGCCACTTGCTGAGCCTGAACCACAGGGAGCTGAATACAACTTGAGAAATGAGGCTTAAGAGTAGAATAATGCCACAAATCCATGATGATAATCTCAGTAAGGCCCTCCACACCACTGGGAAGTCAATCTTATACAGTTTCTGCTTTTACCTAATTCTTCAATTTTCCATAACAACCTTTCATCTATTTTTCTCTAGCTTCAAACTTAGGAATCAAGTGGCCTTAGCTTTTATTTACAGATACAATGGGACAGTCACACAAGAAGTCTCTCATCATCTGCCTACCTTCAACTTTCCTTTTGTATAGTAGCAGGGCAGGCTCTATGTTTTAAGTATTTCCTATTTCCTGAATCGGTTCCCCTTCTCTCACTTTCTTAGCAAGTTTATTAGACCCCTGACCCATTCTTCACTGCCTCTTTCAACGTTTTCCATCTCATTGGATCCTTCCCATGGCTTTAATCACACACAGCTGTCTGCCATTTACAAAATGAAGCAAGCACGCCTTTCTTCCCTTTCTCCTGACCTGTCTGCCAAAATTCTGCAAGAACCTGAAATGTTCTTGCTATTTTCCCCATTCTCTCCTTCTGCATATGCCTCAGTGTCCCTATTGATAGTCCCTGCCTCATCATTTATGTCCCTGACACTGCCAAGGACCTCAGGGCCCACAGTGTGAAGGACAATTTTTGACCCTCTTTTTTGTTTCATCCTCCAATCAGAATTTATTCTCTTAGTAAGAAATTCTATGAAACAGTGTCAGTTCTTTCTTTGTGATAAATCTTGCTTGTTTTTCACAGTTTTATCTCTTCCTATGCTAACTTCATTCTCTTACCAGGGTTTGTTATTTACTACCTCACCATTAAATGATAATGTCCCCATGGCTCTGGCTAAGGACTTCTCTCTCCCTGCTCTTCTTTTTCATCCTAAGAGAGCTCATTCATGGAATAAGTTACTGACTAATGCAGATTATTTACACATTTATGTCTCCAGCCGAGAGAACTCTTCTCTGAACTCCAAAGATTTGTCAGATTCCAGCTTTACATCTTCATGTATGTCACGAAATATCTGATCCTCACAGCAGTTAAAATGAATAGGCTTTTAGAAATAAATCTTGCAGAAATACTGCACCGTATCTGTTTTAGTATACATGTCGGAGAGTCAGGGGTTGTCACAGACAACCTGCTTTCCCCCTTCATCCCTCATGTACAGTGTATCACCTGGGGCTCTCACTTCCAAGTTCTCACTTGTGCACGCAGCTGTCTCTACTGCCATGCCTCTGTTTTTACCACATTTTCTCATACCTGGGCAATCGACTCCTCACTTTTGCAATTGACTGTAGCCTTTTCTAGTCTAGTCTCTGAATTTTTCATTTTACAATACAAAATTGAGTTTCTAAGGTGTTTCAATAGAGCCTCCTTTCACTTCAGATGAAGATTGAAACATATTACAAGCCTGTCTGAATCCTTCCCTCCACAGCATCTGAGCTATCCCATGATGAGCTTTTGAATTGATCTTGATCCATTCTGTCATAAACTCTTGATCATCCTGTCTTACCTGCCTAAAGCCTTCTGTTCCTCCAAGTTAATACCTCTTTTTCCTCAAACATTAATTCACTGTTTCTAAATGGAACTTTCCTTCCTGATTAGATCAGTTACCCCTATTACATTATCTCAATAGACCATGTTTCAGTATAAAGTTTTCCTATACCATTTAAGACATGTTTTTATATTTAGAAAACATATTACTATAGCAAACATACATATTATCTTCTCAAAATTTGTTTATCACTGACTTATTTTTTCACTCAAAAGTGGAAGTGGGTGGGTTCCGTGATTCTCAAAGACATCTCTCTTAAGTCAGGTAATGGAAATGTTTAGAGGTCCTTCTCAACAGAATTTTCAACTCTCAATTTAATCAAGGTGGTTTTTTTTCTTTCTTTCTAAGTGACACCCCCCACTATGCCAGACGTGGTAATCCCAGTACTTGGGAGTCTGAGGCAGGGGGATCGCCAGGAGTTTGAGGGGGGCCTAGGCTACAAAAGTGAGTTAAAGCCCAGCTGGCTCTACATATTGAGATCCTTTCACGATAAATAGGTAAGTAAATAAATAAATAAAAAGTAAATGAATTCTCAAATAGACTTTATAGAAAATATAACTCACAAAGTTTTTTATTTTTCTTTACCAACGTACAGGTGACACTTGTTCTAATCTTATGGATATTAAGTAAGATAAAATGATTCAGATAGGAGGAGAAAAGCTGAGAGATAACATGTGCCCTACCAATTCATATAAACCAAATCATATGGAATGAATAAATCTGTTTGAAATGGGAAAAAATGCAACTTCATATGTAAAATTAAACTGTACAATTCACTTTCCTTGTCTGTTTCAAACTTGGAGTTTAGGTTCCAAATAACTTTTTCAGTAGAGACTTTAACTATTAAACTAGAAAAATAAATAACCTCAGAATCAATATTTCTAGAAAGCCCTAGACTACTTATAAAGTAAGCTGTGTTTTCCCAGTATGTTAGATTTAATTAGGTAAGTTAAATCTAACCTTCAGAATTTTAATTATATTAAGTAAAGTTTTACTAATTTCATTTAATATGTTATCATCAAGGGGCCCAGATCCATATAATTATATGACAAGGCAAGCTCTGGTTTTTGCAGCAGTCCCACTTCAAATTCAGCCAGGCTTTTTGAAATAGAAGCCTGTTTTAGCATTGTTGTACTCATTATTTAACTGAGAGGTCAAAATCTGTCTCATAGTTTAATGATGAACGTCAAGCCTTGCATTTTTTTTCTCCTATGGTCATCTGGGTGTATATTGTTGAAACTAAATTAATTCATGATAGAAAAACCACAGCAGGTTAAATCACCTTTCCAGTTTCTGTGTTTAAATTAAAGGCATTAGATCTTTTTAGCTGTGAGATATTAGCCAAGACACATTGTTTTCACACATCTTTCCTTCATTTGCAAAAAGGTGGGGTGACAATGCTGACCAGGAGGATGAATTCCCTTTATCTCTACTCTTGATATCTCACGGCAGCCTGCCAGTTTCAGTGACAGACAGTTACCACTGCTCTGTGCCTAGCAGGTTTTCTAGGCAGCCCTGATTATGGCCACATCTGAGGGTGCTCTTAATTGTTTAGCAAGTATTTTCCAATGGGTATGATGGGGGAAATCTTGGTTTGATTATAAATCCACAGTATCAGGGAAAGTTGGGAATCAGGGTGTGAATTCTGGAGCCAGAATGCCAGAATTTAAGTCTTTTTTGTCTGATATGGATATTGTATGTCCAAAGCAAATCATGCACCTCACAATGAACTATGATGAAGAGGCTTTTCTAGAGATAAGATTGAGTAACAAGTGCCACGTCCTTTAAATAGTACCAGAATTAACTATTATTAACATCGACTACATGATTTTGGTCAAGACTCTTAGTATCTCTTGGCTTTGCTATCAACAGTCAATGGAAAGAGTATCTACCTTTTGTGTTTTTATGAGGTTTAAATGAAGATCTTAAATATCCTCAACAATTGTAAAATATTATATACATTCAATACTTTGACAAATATGATGAATCATTCTTCACTAAACTGCTAATAGTAGTATACTAATTTTGCAAAGCCACACTGCAAGCCACAGTTCCGTAGATAACTTAAGTAAAAGTAGATCCAGGAACATCATATTAATAAAAGCAAAGAAATTTAAAATTTCATAAAATAAGGATCAGGGGTTTAGCGCAGTGGCTGAAATGCCTACTTGGTAAGCATGAGGTCATGAGTTCAATCCCCAGTCCCAGAGGAATGGGGGAACTAGTTATAAAATTTCATAAAACATTCTCCTTCACTTCCATTTTTCCTAAGAAAAAAACTGTTGCTATGAAAATAATTTACATTGAGTTACTTCCTGTAGCTTTTCTCATAATACAAACTGCATGGTACATTTTTTGTTTCTTAACTATTCTAAGTAAAATTCTGCTCTAGAAAGCCAGAGCAGCTCTGTCAGTACCAATTACCTCTGAAAATTCACTAAACTTTATGACAAGCATTTTGTCCACTGAATCTATTAGAAAAATGAGGTTCAAGGACCTAGAATTCCTGGTATCAAAAACTGCCCTGCCCTTGAGACTGTTTCAGAAAGAATTTAAACTTTTCTTGGGGTGATGTCTGCTTCTTTATACAAGACAATACAAGAATCAAATGTAAAAATGCAGAAGCAAGGAACCATGTCTTCATTATACTTACAAGAGACCATTTTATATTTATGTGGTAAGGATTTAGAGAGAGGGTACCAACCACATTCTCCCAACTTGAGAAAAGTGTGTTTTTGTTAGTAACAAAACAGTCTTCAATAGCCAAACTTAACATTTCACTAGGGAACAAATAGGAAGTGTTTTTTTTCCTAAATGCAAATAAGCTAGCAGTGGCCCCCCAGGGCAGAAATGGGTACTGCTGCCTGCCTTACATCTCCCACAGCACAGAGAACCAAAGTCTACAAACATTTCTCATCTCTGAACTTCGAACCACTGCAAAAGGCACAGGATGGTACAAAGATTCTTGTAATGCTCCATCATAACATATAAGTCAGCACAAAGACATAATGGCTAACTTTGCTATCTCCCTTTTAAGAAGCCAAGTAAATATAAATGATTTATATATTTATTCATATAAATGTATATTATGAAAAAATATGTATAGTAATTCTTTGTTTTTCATGGATTATGGTTTTGATGCTCTTTCCACTCAAATGCAAAGTACAAGGTCTTTTGTCTTGCCTGAAAGCTATAATATAGTTTTGGGAATCTTAATTTCTGGAAAAGAATTTTTTGCCATGATAGTTTGCTTTTTTTTCCCCTATTCTGTAATTGTCTCTTCTCTTTGTAACCACAGTTTTATTCCCTTTCTCTAACTCCTATTTCAAATACAGGAGAATAAACATTCATACACAAAAAGAAAATTGAATAAGCTTTTAAAAAAGCCTAAAAGACAGAATACATTTTGTAATTTTTTCATTTCATTCAGAAGTTGGCACATGAAACTAAACTCTACCACAAATGGACTAAAAATGGCAATTGCCAGCAAGAGCTAAGACACTTTACAAGAGAGACCAGGCATTAGCTTCCATAGGTCATTAATAAAGCTATTAATAGAGCTAAATTAATATTTATTCTAGTGAACACATTATTTTCATCTTTCAACTGTTCTATTCTTAAACAGGCAGGCATTTTTTACTGCGCTGACTTTGTAGTTCATATTTTTTTCCTGTTCTTTCATTATTTACGATTTCACCTTTTATAAATCTTTCTCATCCTCAAGACTCAAATTAGACACTAGGGTGCCTCTCCTGACATCCACATTTAACTGAAACTCCATAGTTACGTTGCTGTTGTATTTAAAAGTGGTCACACCATTATCTTCCCATGATCTATTTTCTGTATCTGTTTTGCTACTATGAGGCAGGTGTTTTTCTCAATCATCTCTCTATATCCAGATACAGCACTGGAAATAGTTAGGCACAGCATAACATTTGTTGGGTCCTAGCTGAACAGTCTTGGTAGGTGAGTATCATGTGCAACAGGGGACACATGCTAGTCTCTCTCATGTCTCTGCAATGGTATCTATATGAACAGGTGTTTCCCAGCTCCACTGTCCAGCCACCTTCCCTGGCCCCAATTTATATGTCACTTTCTTTAAGGATCTCTAGGCTGCACGCTTAGCCTGGGTTAAGTTATGCATGGCGTGTCTTTCCTATGTAATCTCTATCACAGGACTCTGCTGTGACTGACACTTGTCCAAATTCTTCATATAACTCTATTGTGTAGGTGCAACAAGAAAGAGCTCATTCTCTCCATGGGGTCATGAAACACTGCCTGGCACTCTGGTGGTCAATTAAAAAAAATATCTATTATGTGTATGGTCTTGATGATAGTTTCACGACTGAATATTTATCACCAAACCCATGTGTTTTATACATGAAAGATGTTCAACATTTTACAGAGCAATTATATTTCAGAAAAGTGGCATGAAAATATATGTATGTGAACACCTTTCACTTTTTAGTAGAAATTCTTGAAAGTGCAGCATGAATAAACAAGTCAGTTTATACAAGTAAGGTGGTACAAAAATTTCTCATTTTCAGTTATCTCAATGATAGCAAAAGACTGTACAAAAATGTCCTTCTCTACCTGCAATTGTTTCCCTCATCTCTCACCCTTCCAGACACTTACTTTATGTTCTCATTGGCAGGAACTTCAGGAAGTTGCACGGTAATCATGCCGTCCAAGTTGGTCTTCCCAATGAAGGCAGGTTTGGTGCGGAGCACATCCGGGGCAGTCTTTGCTGTCACCCTGTGCTGGAGGCCACCAGCACTGTTTCCACGATTTGTTAGCACAAACGAATAGGACTTCTCTGGCTTCAGGTTGACAATTAACTTCTGGGTGGCACGGCCGTCCACTTCTTCCACCATTTTCCCATCATCATAAAGAATCTAGAGACACACAACCCACAGAAAACTTGGGTTTCCTGAGAGGCTAAGTGCATTGTCTAAGAAAATACAGACTCAGTTCTGGAAAATCTAGGTCAGGTGAATTCTAGCTCTGGGTGATTCCTGAGTCTGTAAGTATTCAAAGTTGAGGAGATTTCATCAATTTTCTTATCAATTCCTTTAGTCTAATGATATGTTTCTATCAAAAATATGCAAGAAAAAAATGCACTAACTTTGCAATGTTTGACCTGTATATTGTATGTTACATAAATGCACTGTGTACACAAATGCTTGAATTTTTTTAATACATTATTATTATTTTTTCTAAAGTTTTCAGTCATATTCTAAGCTTATTCTTACATTCCAAAATATATTCAAACTCCTTGTTTCACAAACATGTATGATTTGCTCTTTTCTTTATACATACCAATGCACCAATAAACAAATTAAAAGACTCCCAGAATCCTGTGTTTTATAACAAGTGAACCATGTGAATTTCATTTTGTAGTGGAAAATAACTAAGTTAGATGTAAAAAGTTCAAGTTCAAAATAGTAGATTTTCTACCAGTAGTATCAGGCATGGGGTAGAGCTCCTGCCACTGGCAGAGAGGAAAACTCAAGTTGTCAAACAACCAAACTCAGTCTCCTACATGAAAGTCACAAAGGCAAATACCAAGTAGATGCCCAAATCTAAGCAGTCACCAAGCTTTACAAGTAACTTACCCTGATGAAATGCCCCTTCCACTTTTTATCCATGATACAAAGCAACTTACTTTGAAAGGCATGGCAGAGTTATAATTCTCTGGAATCTCCCAAGACAGTAACACTGAAGTCTTCATTACTGCTTTGACATGAAAATTTTTTGCAAACACTGCTGGAAAAGGAAAAACAGTGTATTTAAACTATTCTTAAAGACATGGAACCTGTCCTTTTCACCACGGTTTGTAGTGCTTATACTAGGTGCTGCCTACATTGAGCACAGTGAAGTGTGATTTGCCTACCTGTGCAGAGCATAGATTTTAATACTCATTCTTATAAAGAACTCTCCTTCCTCTTCACTTCAGCCAACTACAATGTGTTTTCCTTACCTGACAACATGGGAGTGCTGTCGGCCAGACTTGCTTGGTATTCTACAACTGAAACCTAATGCATCCAAAATGTATGAAGTTTTACATACTTTACCTTTTTGTTTTTGCTGAATCTATTAATATGAATGGGGCGATCAGTTATTTATAGCTTGAAAATACTGATTTCCAAAGACTGATATTCCTTTAAAGGAGGAAGGCCACAAGTAGACAAATCCTACCTTGATCCACAGGCAGTGTCCTGAACTGGACACTTGGACTATATGGCCCGGGCCCTTTGCTCGTGTGAGCACGTACTTTTACATCATATGTGGTATCTGGTTTTAAGCCAGTAAGTGTCATGGAAGTATCAGCTGGAACAATCAGCTGCTCCAGTGGAAGAAGGGGAATGTTGATATCCCTATACAGAAGGGTATACTTGGTGATAACACCATTTCTCTCTGCCAGGACAGGTGGCTGCCATGATAACTGGACGGAGCTTGAAGTAGTGCCTTCTGAGTGGAGGTTTTGAGGGAAGCCAGTTGGAACTTCTTCTGGAACAGAAATTTCCTTCACCATCTCCTCCCCAAAGCCTACTTTGTTTCTGGCTGAGAGCCTAAAGACATATGATGCTCCTTTGTGGATGTCTGTAGCTGTGAAGTGATCTTCTTTTTCGGAGAACTCAAGAGTAGTGAGGGGTTCCATGTCCTTGCGGCCAAATTTTAGACGATAGCCCTGAAGGGGTCCAAATGTGTCCACAGGGGGGTGCCACTGAATGAGAGCAGTATTCATCTGAGTGTGGTTAATCACAAGCCGAGGTTTCCCTGGAACTGAAGCACATGGGATAAGGTGATGAGTCCAGCTAGTAGGATGTCCACATTTCAGTCATTGCCAAGTGGGTGTACTACAAGCAAGAAAGGTACAGAACAAAGTTTGCTCTGAAATCTATAGCCCAAACATGTATTGAGGCCATCATTTTGCTTACACATTAAGAAAAAAAAGAGTGTAAAATTATGTTGCCTTTAGTCTGCTAGGAAGCACCAGGCGTCATGAATAGGATTAGCGAATGAGAATATAGTGGCATGCTTTTTGTGGTGAGGAATTAGTAACATAAATACAGAATTGATTTATTTTAAAGTCAAGTTAGGTCAGTAAAAAGGTCTAATATACTCTAATATATACATTTTTAAAGGAGACTAATTTATTCCTGCAGTATATAGCAAACGACATCAACAAAATCAGGATTTTCTTCAGGTATTGTCTAAAGATGGGGAAAGAGAATAAAACATAACTGCAAACAAAATTAAAGCAAATTTATCAAAAGAAAAAGACTCAAAAAGAGGAAAATAACAAGGTTATAAAAAAAAAAAAGATGGAAACATGATGAAGCATAAAATGTTAATCTCAGGGACTGCTTATCTTCTTTCTAAAATCAAAAAGCTGTGGCCTAAAAGGAGATGTGCTCAGCTCAACAAGACATTCTGTAAGACATGTTTTTATCCTTAACCAATGGAGCAATAGTTTTGGCTCATGTGCTAGGAATATTCATAGTAAGCTTCTATGGGTAGATTTATATACTAAGTTTATATAATTTAGCTAACCTACAATGTATGGGAAAACAGCTTCTGAAGTTTATAGTGGCAATTATATAAACATGTGCTAAGAGTGGCCCTGGGAACTGAACTATTATGCATTAAATGTATCTCTGGGAAAAGACATCTAGACATCTTTATATTCAAGTAGAGAATCATACAGCAGAGCCTATTTGTAAGTTTTGATACTTACCTATTTGTAAGTTTTGAATTATTTCATTTATTTTTTTATCAAACATATGCCATTTTAGAGAGGTTACTTTGCCTATATTTTAAAATTGTATTCACATTTTATTTCACATATATTGACTATCATTGTAGCACTTTAAGGTAGACATTGCTAGACTACATTAATTTCTATGCATAAATAGAATTTATGTCACTTGCCTATTAAAATATGAGTGATGTGATAAAAATGAAACACTACAGTGTGTTAAAAAAAACTCTATAGTCAAGTGGGGCTCTAGGCAGAAAATACTAAGAATGAAATCCAACTGATACTCTGGGGATAGAAATGTAACTATTTAAGCCTCACATTCAGCAGGGACAATGGATTTTATTAAATGTTTATTAAAGTTTCCCAAAAATCTGGTTCCAAGAAATTGCATAATGGTCAGTACACTGTGTATCTTCTACTTCTAAAATGCATAGAAAGCTAGGTTAAACAGATGTATTTTTAATATACTGATAAAAACCACAAATATAAATTATATTCTAATATTTGTTGGCTGTGCTACTGTTTTCTACTGTTTCATTTTAGCATACAGTACTGGTAAGGTACCAACCAATCTGGAAAAATGTAACTAACAGAAAATTCTAAGGAAAAAAAAGCAAACTAACTATGAAAATCTTCATGTATTCTTCTGTGGAAGTCAAAGTTAGGTTGGAAAATATACATTGTTCTTCATGTTGGCGTGCACTTTCATATTCTGGGATATGAAGGACAGTTGGCTTGAAATCTTGAGATTGAATGATGTTCTAGGAGTTATAGCATCAGCTTTGACCTACTGGCTTCTACTGAAGTACCAAGAACATCTCAGTCTCTTATCCACTGCCAGAGTCATGAGATTACCCCTTTGCCAGGGAGAAGTCTGAGTCTGAAACCCACAATATGACCAGAAGCACGAGGCAGCATAAATATAGGATTTCGGGGGAAAAAAATGAACACTGAGGCAGGAAGAGGAAGAACTTCTAATACTACTGCAGGAGGCACTGGCCACATGAAGAGATGTCTTAATCCTCCATAAATGTATGAATAATAGAAATAACACATGCAGTTTAAATGAAAGGTTAAGGATCTGGTGAGTTGTATCATCTCACCCAGGAAACAAATAAGATTTTCTCTTAAAAAAGAAAAGAAATTAGAAGTGTACAGCATTCCATACAGGTTTCAATAGGATTCTTCAGAAATTCATTAACAGCAAAAGAACCATTCCATCTGGGGCCTCCAGAAACCGTATTATGAATCACCTACTAGCTATTCCCAGTCTACATCGTCGTATACTCTGCCACACAGGCATCTGCTTGGGAAAGATGGATACACAGGGCTATGCCATCTAATACATCTCATTCTCCAGAGTTAAGACAATGAAGAGGTGGGAGACATGGTGCTGTACAAAAAGTCTTGCTCAGGATTTTTGATGCCCTAGAGTTATTATGTGGGTTACTTTTAAAAGCCATACCAACCACTAAGCTAATCATTCTGCTTAGTTTCGTATTAAAGCACGATGGCTGTCCAAATGGAAGACTCTTAAATATCTCAGAGGGGCTTAACAAACATGATGGAGAAGAGAAAAGAGCCAACTCTAAGGTGAATAAGCTCACATTAATTTATATCATGGAATAGAAATTTTTCGCCCTTTGGGTTATATTTATGCCATTTTATTTTTGCTATGGTGAGGATAGAATTCCTTAATTTGTTTTGTCTTCTTGTATTCTATTCTTCCCCCTTTTAGTAGTTCAGAAATGGTATACATATGCAGTTAACCCAGTTCACAAAATCAGTTTCCAGAGGGCAACCAAGGGTCTCAGTCCAACGGCTCCTAAGATAGCCTCGATTCAACCAAACACAAAGCAATAGTAGGTACAGACTGTTATTATTATTATTATTCCAGAATTCACCACATCATTGCCATCTTTTGATCATCCTTAAATATAGCTATTCAATATGATACTGAAATTCACGTAAAAGATATAAAACTGTCAAACTAATGATTTTTGTCTGGTTAACATAAATCTCAATGCCTCAGGCAGTAAACTAATTATTACAATACAGAACAATGGGAATATTAACAGAGAAACTAAAATCATGTCAGAATCACTGAAACATAAAAGCCAGGGCTTCATTCAAAAGCGTCCTGCAGGTTACATAAATTGTACACAGATTACTTAAATGATGACCAGAACTTTTGTTTCAAAGATATGATTGGTTATAGATTCTAGCAAAAAATGTTTAATAAATACAGGATTTATTTGTAGTGTAACAGTAAAATTTCATGAGAATTCTTGAATTTTCAGCCACCTGAGTATATAAGGATATTTTTGTGACAGCCTACAAAATAAAACAAATTAATATGCTCACTAATTGCATATAGACAAATCATGACTAGGAAATGGTGGCAATGGATACATTGTTACTAAGGGAAAATAAGTTTTTCTCTTCAAGGGATGATTAAGTCTGGTGGTCTTACTTTCATCCCAGGCTTAATAATGATAACGTAAATATTCAGGAATCTAAATTATAAGCCTTTCCATCCCAACACCCAAGACTCGATTGATTAAGAAAGACTTGAAACTGTGAATTAAAATTCCACCAGAATTGTATTTATCAATAAAATGCACATTTCTTAGAAATATTCTGCCCTGTAACTAATGAGTGATAAATTAGTTTCAATGACATTAAATTTGATAAAACTGTTCCTTATTCAATGACTCAATTATCTTTGCTATAAATTCTCTACTTCGTCCTCTACCATGTAATAGACAATAAGAATTTGGAGTGTCATGTTAGACATTTCATATTGTTTTTTTTTTTTTTTTTTTTTTTTTTTTGTCTTTTTCCTTTTTATCGGTACCGGGGATCGAACTCACGACTGCCTGCTTTCAAGGTAGGCGCTTATGCCGCTGAGCTAAACCCCCAGCCCCTGACATTTCATATTGTTACAAAAGTATGTGAAAGAGATCTATTTTCCTTAATTTTCTTTACAATTTCAGGAGCTTAATACATTAGTCACTTACCATCATGCCCCTCACGAACATGGATTTCCTAATTAGGAAGTCAAATTAGATGGATACTATAATTACTATATTATTTTTTTCCTGGTATAGGGGATTGAACTCATGACCTTGTGCTTTACAGGCACGCACTTTGCCACTGAGCTATATCTATGAGCAGATAGTATAATATTCTTTAAGAAACTCTCTCTCTCTCTCTCTCTCTCTCTCTCTCTCTCTCACACACACACACACACACACACACACACACACACACACGACTCTGCCTTACAGGAGATTTGCCATCTGTAATGTTGCTGCTTGAGGCAATTCCAGGTGGCGGGATGCAAGTGAGGCAAATCTTATGACATTTAGACAAATTTGTCAGTGATCAAGGCACCCAGGAGGGTACTCAACATCACAGCTGTTCTTTGCTTTATGCCTTTACATAGAGGTGTGCTCCTAAAAAGTTGTCTGAGAAGTGATTCAGGAAGAAGAAATCAAAGCACAGCTTCAGTGTTCCATGGGAGACTGCTCCATGAAGGGAGTGGAGGAGAACCCCCGTGTAAGGCTCCCTTCACTTATCAGTCTTACAATGCCAGGTCTTCTTTCAGGCTGGCTTTTCCTATGTGGCCAAGTAAGAGGAAACCAAAAGAACACCAAAGAGGCTCTGTTCTTCAGTAAGGAGCAATTTTATATCAGTTAGCTGTCTTGAAATTCTTCCTTTCCCTTCCTGTTTCCTATCTTTTGTGCAATTTGCCTTCTTTAGAATCCTAACAGCATAAGGGAAGGAACAGAAAATGACAAAAATAAAATGAAGTTACACACAAATCCAAGATGGCAGCTCTTCTAAGAAAGGGTTGATCTCTGAGGAAGACCGAAGTCATTATGTGTCTTCGCTGCCTACATGCTTTCTTCTGTGCCTTTGTGTTCAAAGCTCTTTCACCCTTAAGTTTCAGCTTCAGTACTCTTCCTTAATAAGACCTTAGCTGGGACAGGCTTGGGTACTTAGTAAGCCTATGCACCTTCATTTTTCATCCTATATACTGACAGTTTATTATACACACATTTGTTTATTAAGTAAATGATCTAGGGCAGAAAATGAATTACATGAGGGCTGATTACATTTATGGGAATGGTGCCAGACACAGGCTAGGTATTGGGAAAGTATTTTCTGATTAACTGGATAATTCAAGGAAAGTTTGCATTTGCACTTTTCCCCTGAACTAAGAAGAAAAAATATCAAACACAAAAGTTGACCATAATGCACCTCCTTCCTCTGAGGTTTATCACAATGAAAGAATAACAGACTCCACTCCTATCACCTGCAACGTTAGTACCATTTAGCTCAAGACTCAGATACACACAGACACAATTACCTGCCCCAGTAGTGGACACCAGTTTGGGTTTGCTGCGAGCACCATCTCCTTTCGTGGTGTAGGCTGTCACAGTGAGGGAGTACGAGGTTTCAGGCTGTAGCCCAGAAATGATCATGTCCTGAAATGACACAATAAAATCACACTGAGTCCAAACATGCCACAAATGATCTGGGTAAAACTAGACCATCTATGTTCCTTCCGTGCATGCTTGGGCAGTCTCTGAAGCTATGCTAAATAAGCATAGAGATTTCATGCTTGCAGCTCATGCTAGAAGAACCTTTGGCATGCTAAAATTGAAGTTGAGTCTTCAGGTATCCTAAGAAGCAGCTTTGAGGAGGTATTAGTGAAAACCTCAAAATCTGGAGCTAGAATTCCTGAACTCTTGAATCTAAATCTGCAATACCCTCTAGGCTGGTAACACAGATCCAGGGAATTTAACAACACATACCTTCACTTTCCAACTCAAGGGTGAAATAATAATAGAGTCTTAGAGTTTGCTGGGAGATTAACTCAGCCAGGGCTGCCTGGCTCACAGGAGTGTTTCCCAAACTAGCTGTTATTTTATGCCAACAGCTTTCCCTGTATCCCTACTGCAGCCAGCCCACAGACTGGGGGCAGGGCAGATGCAAGTGCAATCTGTCCCATCACCAGGTAAGCGGTTTGCCAGATGGTTGATCTGTTGGACCTAGATATTCTGAGAGCCCAAGGATTTTCTTAGGACTCCAGAACTCATTGTCAGTTAACTGTAAAAACTATGAACAAAATCATTATACAATGAAGAGACTTTTCTGGTAACCTACAGAGCAGGCCATAAAACAAGAATATAACAGAATCTGAGACCTTCAGTAGCACTAATACGTAGTGAAGCCTGACTAGAAACTGTTAAATCTCACAACGGTGTAAAAAAATCTTTTAGTTTTCTTTGAGTGAAGTCCAATAGCTGTGATGGCTATAATACCAGAGGATCTCTGAATCCATTCCTTCAAATCCGAGCTTACAAGGTTCCTTAGTTAGAGTGCTGGATAGTGAATTGTTCTAGTGTTTTCTTCAGAGCTATACATGCAAACATACAAACACATCCATTCACAAATCAATACACAAAAAAGCAAATAAAACCCTGGAATTTTCTGTCACATCTATGTTTTAAAATTGAATATGGGTAAATTTGAGAAAATCCACAATGTCACTGAATTCCAAATCTAAAGGCAGTGTGAGTGTTAAGTGAACAGGATAGTTTGTGTGAAGCAGTGTAGGATTTTTCTTAGTAAGGCTGTTAACGGGTACTATCAAACTCAATTGGTGATGCTGATCTCAAATATGACAGCTTTTGACAAGGTGCTTTCTCAGAAGAGTAGGAATATCATCATTGTGGAAATTGAAGCATTTCAGAATCGTCCTGTGATCCATGGGAGATTTTTTTTTTTTTCTGTCAGAAAAACGGACCATTTGTAAAAAATATTTTCCTTTCAGACCCTGAAATGGTCTCACTGACATTTCAGAGGAAATCAAAATAAAGTAAGCCATTTCAGAGCACTATTCTAAATTAAGATAGATACATCGGTTGTTCAAAAAAAAAATTGTGCTAGGTGAATTCCAACTTTGGAAGTCGCCCTAGATTAATGCTGAAAAGCAGACAAGGCCAAAACTCACAAGAAGGAAAGGTTGGTTCTACTACCAAGGTGACTGGCACTAAATGCACGCAGCCTGGGCCACCTGTAAGCTTCTCACTCATACACCTAGGTTTGATCACACATGCTCTTTCTCTTGCTCAGGTTGGCATAGGGCACCACAGGTAACATAATTTGAAGCTGGCGAATTGTCTTCAGTGGGATGATCTCAGCTGGACACATATCCGTTTGCCAAAACTGTATCACCTCAGGAGTTAGGGTATCTTTCTTCAAGGATCAGGGGGTGCTTCCTTTGTGGTTTCCAAGATCCTCAACGAGGCAGTGTGTCTAATACAAAGGTCATCTTTCCCCATATTCCTTGTCTCTTCCTGTTGTGCCACCACTTTTATCTTATGTAAAGCTAACCTTGCTGAGGTCTTGTTACAGCACTGATACGCTGTCATTGTATCCAGTTCTGGAAAATCTGTTTAAATACTGAATCCTAAAATAATTACTTCTGACTATAGCCCGATTCATCTCCACGCCTTACTTTTCTCCTGAGCTAAAGTGGCACATATAATTTTAAAAGTCTGCTGAATATTTTCCTATGATTACTCCAGGGTTATCTCAAATTCGTTGTAACAAACTGAAAAATCTCCCCCAGAAGCAGACCCCTTCTTCACATAGTTTAATGAACAGGAACACAGCTTTAATGTTCATGGACTATCTTTAACCTTTTTCTCTTCCTAATTCTCAGTCATGAAGCCTTTGTCAAATCTTCCTTTAAAATATTGATCATAACGCTCCCTTTTTCACTTCTGCCACCTCAACTTTATTGAAGTTTGATCACTTCATGACTAAGTTATTAAAAGAATTCCTTTGCTTTTTTATCTGATTTTTATTCTAATTTGTCCCTTAAGTCACTGGTTTTTAAAAAGCAGGTAATGATGCCATTTAGTAGATCAAGAAATGAAATTATCTGAGTCATGACCAGCATTTAAACAGACAAAAAAGTGGGGGACAGATAGATTTGAATACAAAATGTTTGTAGAGTTTATTATGTGTTTAAAGTATGCTTTTCTAAAACTTTTATTTCAGTAAAGCATATGTGTACACTGGATCATAACAAACGTATTTCTTTCTGTGAGTCATTATTATAGTTGGGATTCAAAATGTATCTGCCACAAATGCTCCATGTGAAGTGTTGATTACTGATGGGCTTTCGGGGAGGGGTTGATAGGATGTGGGCTCTAACGTGGCTCTATGGGAAGGTTTAGAAGGTAATGTGGCACCTAGAGGAAGAGAATGGGTCACAGCGGGATGGTTTTAGGGAATATATCAGGTTCCGGGCCCTTCCTTTTTGGCTCTTTTTCTTTCTACTTCTGCACTGCCATCAGCTCAGCAGCTTTCCTCTGCCCTGCCCTTCTGCCACGCCCTTTTGCTTCATCACAGGACTGAAACCAACAGGCCCAGCTCATCATGGACTGATTCTCTGCAAGGATGAGCCAAAGTAAACCATTCCTGCTTTAACCTATTTGTTTCAGGTATACG
This sequence comes from Cavia porcellus, assembly GCF_034190915.1. Taxonomy (NCBI): domain Eukaryota; kingdom Metazoa; phylum Chordata; class Mammalia; order Rodentia; family Caviidae; genus Cavia; species Cavia porcellus. The sequence goes on from NW_026947484.1 coordinate 84,050,392, forward strand.
GTGACTAACAGTCTTGACATAGTACCACCTTGTCAGCCTATAAGGACTTACACTTGATACTGATTTTTCCAAGAATCAAAAAAAGTCTTCTGATGGTGCAATACAATCATATATTGAATGAAAGAATACCATCCTTACAAACTTTATGTTTCATTTTAATTTTTTTTTTTTTGTATCTCCCCAGGAATGAAGAATGAAAGACCCTATACGTTTAGATTTAGGATTTTGCCAACACTGTACTATAATTTACTACTTAGGTGTATTTATAAATAATTTATGCAAAGGTTTCCTTTTTTTCAAATTGGCAAGGTCATGGTCAGGTGATTGGTCATGATCAGTTGGACCGGTGGCAATTGCATTCATGGCTACCTCTGCTGTGTGTAATGCAAAATGCTGTGGTTCCCATGTTTGATCCTGCAGCATTCATTCTCATTCATTCTCATTCTCTCCATCTCCCCCTCTCTTTCCCTTTCACCTATCCAATCTCCTGTCATCCCTTAAGCTGTCAAACATACTTTAGGATCTCTTTTAGCATCATGATTAACTGTTTCTGAACCCACAGCTCGTACTAACATTGCCACTCATTTCCTAAAGTGTTATTATACCTGGCTTCAGGCCATTTCTTCAGCTATATTTTTCAGACCTGTTTAGAACTGTACATATTCTAGCTATCCAGACTGCAAACACTTGAGGGGTGGATGTCGCCTGTGTTTGTTCCTTGCAGTACCTTACATAGGCTCACAATAATGTAATCCATCTATTTAAATATATTTAAAAAAACATTTCTCTCTCAATGAGATGCTTCTAGGAAGGTCCACCTTTCATTCAAATCTTAAGACAAAAGAGAAATTTGTAAAGGGAGTTTAATCAATGCCAGATCTTTATCAGGTTATCTATGGAGTATCTAACTTATGATAGGACTATAAAAACCTATGCAACAACTTGACACTTCAGTCTGCAATGCCTACACCCAAAGAGTACCTCCTCTGCGTGGCACAGGCAGTTAGTAGCAGAAATCAAAAGAACTGTGGTGAACCCATGGCTTTTATGCAGTAAGAAGCATCATGCTGACTTTGTAAAACAAAAAACCAAAACAAAAAGTGCACACAAAGTAAAGATAACTTTAAAAAAGTTTGTTAGTTCATGCATCCAAGCAAATAGTGATGACAAATTCATGCACACTGTGAAAGAGTAAAGGAATGATATAAAAATTATATATAGTCTTTTTTTTTTTTGACAAAGCAGTTAAAAATTACTCACATGTTCAGTAGTATCATCAAACTCCCACTGATTGAGATTAAGAAGGTTGGGGGGAAACAAAATGAAAAAAAAAAAATGAAGAGAAATCTATTGCTTTATAAAGGCAAATTTGCCTTCCTTTGATTAAAGAAAAAGGAAATTAAGTAACTGAAACAATGTGTACAATGACATTCAAAGGAATGTAAGTGTGCTATGTTAGCCATCCTCATACACAAATGTACAACTGGACATAAAATTAAATAGGCTGTGTTATTGCTGCCACTAAAACCAGCCATATATATACACATTTATATAATATATAAATAATTATATAAATGTATTATTCACTGAAATAAGGAAACCAATAAGGTATAGCACAAAGCTAGTGCTTGTAATCACATCCTATTTTTTAATATTTATTTTCACTTCTTTCCTGAGTTACATGCTTCAAGTTACAATTCAGGTTAGTATTTTTCATTTCATTGCAATTGTATATCCCCAATGAAGACTTGTGCTTTGTAACGAAGTTTCAATGAACAGTCAAAGATAACAAATTAGATGGGAAGGGAAAAATAAGGTAGGAAAACCAGCAATTAAGAAAAGCAAAGTGGAAAGGAGAAAAAAAAAAGTCAAAGTAGATAAAAGACATAAAATGATACAGTTGGAATTCAATAGGGTTGGCATTAGAATTACAGACAGATGTACTGTTTTGTAATGCAAATGATCTAAGAACCAAGGTAAGATGATCATATTTTATTTTTCATAATTGAAGACTTATAAAATAAAACACAGTAATCATCAGTGTAGGACAGTTATGAGAACTTACTAGTTTATAAAGCAATACAAAATAAAGGCCTATAAAATCATAGTCAGGCCCTTTTTCTGATATCAAAGGGATACCAGGACTCTCTACCTGCATGTACAAAAGTGGCCTTCAAATCAATTACATACAGCTGGACTTAGGATGGATAAATGAGCTCCAGTTCTAGATGCATACAGTTAGAAAGTTTCAGAACTGAAGCAGAATAAGCTTGATTTACATAAAGACTTTAAAGCTAAATAGTTAGTGATCCAGGGTCTTTATGGTCCTCACATTTTCAGAGAGAAAAAAATAATGTAAAATTGGGCAACCTATGGTCGTAGTTTAACTTGCCCCAGGGTCTTTCCCATTTCCATACAGAAGTGAAGGCATTTTCACTATTGCCATCTCTGCTTGCTCAACCATCAGTTTGCTGAATGGACAAAACACTTCAATATTCGCAAAAACCCACTATCCTTTGACGCTGAAAAGGGAAGCTAGTTCACACTTCACATGTCATTTCCCAGCATGGCTAATATTTCTTTTCCTTTCAGGAAAATACATGATTATATTTGAATCACCTTTGACTTAAGAAGAAACATTGAAAAATTTCACTGATTTGTTTTAAAAACCTGGTCAAAACAAAACAAAACAAAACAAAAACCTGTGAAATAATGATTATGAAACACAGCACTAGTACTAAAAGAGTTTTCATGTACTCAACTACTCATTAATTTTCTTAACTCAATATAGAGGATCTCATTTATTTGATGGGAAATTTAAAATTTTGTTATCATTGAGATTCTCTTCATTTTCTGGAACCTGAAACAATAAGTTGCATCAAATATGTAACTTGATGAAATATTACATAAAATAATCCTTTCCAGGTATCATTCTCTTAACCAAAATGGCAGTTACTTTTTAAGAAAGTGTAAATATTTATTTATGTATATATTTTACATACAAATATCTTCTTATTCTTAAAAATTTAAACATTATATAATGTCAGTTCTTGAGTGGAAAGCAATCATACATTTAAAAATTACATTAATTTAATTCCAAACAGTTGTAGTATAGCCGAAAGCAGATCTTATCAGCAAAACCTGCAGCTAAAAATTCTTCCTTTTGATTAAACAAATTTTCTTAAGAAAGGCAATTTTAGGCAGAGTAGCAAAGAGCTGAATGTTTGTATTTTCACAAAACAGTGGCATGCTTTTAATCAGACTGGAGGGTCATTTTGTTACTTGACACCCCCTGGGATCACAAAGGTAAACATCAATATATTTCAAAATCTAGAATTATGTGTAGGTTTTTTAAGCCTCAGAGAAATAAAATGGGGGTCAATTTCAAAGTATAGAGCAATGTAAATCAATTGTGTAAAATCAGAGGTAGGTAACGTCAGAGGCTCACCTGTGCGTCAGCCAGCATGACGTCCTTCAGCATGGGCTGGCCCTTGGGCTCACCATTTTCCATCCTCACATAATGCACCTGGTATCCTCTTATCTGGCCATGCTGTTTATTGGGCACCGGTGAGCGCCACGAGACTTTAACAGATGTTGAGTTGACAGCCTCTACCTCGACTTTGCGAGGAGGACCACTAGGAACTGGAACAACATCATCGGATAAAAGAAAATTATAGGCACTTGTCCCACCCAGTCAGAGCATTTTCTTCACTTAAAAATGGGCAGACCCACTATGCTTCCTTTGAGGAATACAAACATTTTCAACCAATGAAAATGCTCAACCACTCTGCTCTACCTTTTAAGAAAAGATCAAAAAACATGACCAATGCAAAAAAACAAAATGGAAGAAAAAAAGAGTATCAGAGAAATAGAAAAACATGTAAAAAAATGTACAAAAGCCAAGGAAGATGCTTTGAGGCTCAAAGCATTAAAGCACAAAGAGGTATTGCATTGAAATAATAACAAAAACTGATTGTTGATTGTCGTGTGTTTTTAAAGGTTTCTGTTCAAACAGCAGAATAAAAAGATTCTTGATTATATGCATTGTCTTCTTTTTTTTCCTCATATCAAAGGTATTCCATACGACAGATGCCAAAAATGGAAATGTTGAGCATCAGTGTCTTTGAAATATGCAAGACAAAAACAAGAAGAAAAGAAGGCAGTTTTGAAAGTTAACTTCAAAATGTAAAAGAAGTGAATATAAAAAGCCAAGAAAAACATAGAAGACTTTAGCTGGCTGTACAGAGAAGTGTCCTTTCAAAGGCAAGAAAATCAGTGCCTTGAGACTGGGGCAAAAATGCTCAGGACGCAGCAAGACAGGTCTTTGGCAAAAATTTTGAAGTAACAGCAATGCTGGCCAAGAAGATAAGCAGAGAAAAGTGGACAACGTTTAGCCTATCAAAAGACAGCAGACCAAGATTGGCAGAAGGGTGCAAACTGACGTAGTGGAGGCAACATACCATCTTCATCGGTTCGAATCAACACGGACAAGCTCTCAGGGCCGGGGCCGACATCTGTGTGGGCAGTCACAGTGATCCGGTATTCAGTCCATTTTTCCAGCTGTTCCAAAAGGTATTTGGTAGTGTCCGAAGGAATTCCCAAAACCTCATGAGGCTTGTCATCTTCCCCATCCACTGCCGTGTACTTGATGGAGTATTCAGTAATAATGCCATTCTGCTTCTCCACTGGTGGAGGCTGCCAACTTACCAAAATACTAGTGGAACTTGGGCTGGTACAACTAATGTCTTGAGGAGGAGCTGACGGCTCTTATTTTGGTAGTGAGTTAAAGGAGGATTTGAGTGAAAGGACAGGAGTGGTTGGAAAAAAAATGATAAAACAAAAGAAAAGGCAAAAATAAATAAACGAACAGTAAGGACAACAAAATAAAAATAAGGCTTAGAAACTTAAAAGTTTAAAGACACATTTATGTACCTTGGCTTAGTAACATGAATAAATCAAAGAAATGAATAAATGACCAAAAATAATTGTTAAATAATGGGTGGGGGGAATGTGTGAAAATGAAACTTTGAGATAATCAAGCCTCAAATAAAGTTACCTACCTGAGATTTAAATTCTTCTGCTAAAAGAATCCCTCAGCATTTCCCACCCCATTATACTGACTGTCCAGCCCCCGAAGCTACAAACAAAGCTAGTTTTCATTTTAAACTTGGGATTCTGATGATGAGGCACAGAGGCATTTTACATTTTCATTTCTACATTCTAAAATGAGGTGAATTCAGTCACAGAACTCACTGTGAGAAGTTACAGTGACTGCTACATGCCCTTCCACCACTTCTAACTTAAGAAATAAAATAAAAAGCCCACCAAACACAAAAGGCTACACTCTGTCTCAAGTCTGCCTGAGCAGTTGTAATCAAGGATGTTACCCTAACATTGACTGCAGTTCCAATACAGTAAGCATGCAGAATCAATAAAGGATGAAATGCATATTCCGAGATTTACCTACCCGAGGGTAATGTCAGGCTTGTTGGTTTTGACTGTAACATGTACTTACCCTATGTCAGCTTTCAGCATTTTTATTATAACTCTTCTTGAGACACCATTGCTAAAGAATTAGATCCCACCAGCAAATTTTGGTAAAATCAGTAATAATTATCTATCCCTTACAAAATGTCAACACAGCCATTAAAAAAAAACTATTTTAAAAGAGAACCCCAAAACCAAGAGATGGTATGACTTAGATGCAAAAGTCTTTGCTTTGTACATAATTATGGTAATGAAGTGTGCTCACATGAGAATTAAAAGAGAAACTTTCATAGTGCCCATTATAAATCAGTCACTTTCTGAGCAATTATTTTCCATCAAATTAACCAAATATATCATTATTTGAAAAAAATTAAAACACCATAAAGGACAACATGACTATGATCATGACTTTTTAAAGTTAATAGTATATATCCTAAAGAAGGACAAACAAGAGGGCTAAGATATTCAAATATATATACATAATTTTTAAAGCAGTATCTATGGTAGTATTAATGACATCACCCTAAACTTTATGTTTTAAAATTACTTGAGGATTTCCTAACACTATATTAGGGAATTTTGTTTTTTCCTTTGAAATGGAAGTCCACTGTGTGGCCCAGGAAGTCTCCAACTCCTAACTCAAGTGATTCTGTCATTTCAGCCTCCAGAGTACCTAGTGTGCAGTCACTACTGCATGTGAAGACTCTGGAAGTCTTAACATTTTAAGTATGAAGTGTAAAGTATATCTAATTGTTTTGTCTTAGTTCACATGCTTTGAGTTCATCATTAACTGTCAATCAAAATGAAAAATTCCCTTCACTCACAAAACAAAATATTCTTATAGGAGAGTCTTATGAGTTTGAAGTAAGAGTTGCAAAATCACTAGAATATCATTTTTGTTGATTCTAACTTGAGGTTCTTCTATCTTGAATTATAAAACATATATATATATATATATATATATATATATATATATATCAATATTCATAAGTTGAGTAATTCCTGAAACAGCAAGGAATCATTTGTAATTCTTACTTAAAAAGCTAATTTTATTTTTACTAGATCACTGCCTTCAGTGAAAATCACTGCCTTCCTGTTCTAGTACAAAATATTTAGTGCTGCTTAAAATTTTCACTTTAATTGAGTTGATACTTCTTGATGTTGGTACAAAAAGTCCATTATATATTTAGGCATGTATTTATGTTTTAAAGTTAAGTGTGTAAACTAGACAAAATATGCTATTGAAACAATATTTTTAACTAAATGTCTTATATTAAAAGAATTATCTTCCTCAGTGTTACTCATTCACTGCATAGAATTCAAAGCAAACATATACAAAAATGCTGTAATTTACATGCTTCAATTTTTACATGAAAGGAATTTTATGGGAAAAAGAACTATAATCATGAATAAGTTAGGCAACAATATCCAAATTTCACATGAATAATCACGTTTTAATTAAAAAAATATAAATTTTACCCTCAAAGTCATGAAAGACTTCAACTTTCTATAGAAAATGAAATGCTGAAAAAATCGTACATATGAAAGGAAATTAATCTTTTAAAAACATCAATTTCATGTTTGTTGACAGGTCTAGATACGAAGTCTACAGAGGATCTTTTTGATAAGACTCAACATATTCATAGTATTTGTGTCTGCTGAATATATTGCTATGTCAAAAGCACAGATATTGCACAAAATACTGTAAAACTCTCCAAGATAAATAGTTGTCTGTAAACTATAGATATTATTAAAGAGTAAAGAACAGTATTTGTTGTAAGTTACCCACACTGCCCATCAAAACCAATTTCCTATATAATATTCCATGTTATCTATATACATATATATATATATAGATATATACATATATATCTATATATACATACCATGGGCATAAATAATCCCCATCTTAACAAATACAATTATGCTTAAGGGCAAAGTTCCAAAAAGAAATTGAATTTGAGAAAAGAAAATACAATTTAGGATTGCAAATGTGCTTGTGATTACTCCATTATTCTTAAAATTGTCTAAACACAGATCTGTGAACGTTTATTTCCACATGTACTATTTGCAAAGTTAATAAGAAACGGGACATAATAACTGAGCTTTTTTCCCTTACATATGAAACAGACATATGAAACAAAGACTTGCTTATAGCAAAATTAAAGCCTAAACACTTTAAAAAAGATAAAAGTTTTGTCTTTTGTTGCCTTTTTATTTACTATGTCCCCTGAAACTACACTGTAGTATTTTCAATATGAATTTTGCCTGATAGCCTTATAATTCTTCTACAAGAATCCAAATGAACCACTTTCACTTACTTTTCAGCAGTGGAAGTCTACTGATTTCTTTGAAAGACTTTTGACTTAGGAAATGGAAAATGGGCTTTGTTATTTGGACCACATTTGAAACCAGCATAACTTAGTCTATGCACTGATCCCCAAAGTGAGACGCTTGCTAGCATACAAACTATGGACTAATTAGCATATCAGTGAGTTTGTTTGTGGAGACAAAGGCAGAAACATCTCCAAGTTCAAAATGGTCAGAAAGCAAGCAAAGAGAGACACCTACTTGATTGCATGGTTCTAGCTGATATTTCAGCTGTAGAAGCACCCAGGCCTTGAGGAGAGCGTGCAGCCAGACGGAAATAGTACAGGCTGTTTGGTTTCAGCCCTTGCAGCCTGTATGATGTCCCTGGCTCAATTGTAATCCGTTGCTGTAAGAAGAGAATTTGGTTGTCCTCATTAAGATTTATGAAAATATTTTTAAATCACATTGTAATATCAGATTTCTGTCACTAGAACTATAAAGTTATCAAACTATCACAAGAGAATCAAGAGGAAGATCAAAAACTGTACTAGGGGAATTATATAATTAAAATATTACAGTTTAAGAGGTTTCTGTAGAAGACAGCATCAGCTTCTTCCATTGCACACAGGCTGACAAAAAAGAAGTACCAACCTCCATCCCACTCTGCTGTAAACGACCGGCTTATCTGGAGAAACACAGGCTGTGATAATAGCTATGGAGGTGAAATACAATTGAATGCCTGTGGTGCTTTGGTGTTCCACTAACATTGCTTGTGTAGGACCAATGGTCTGATCACAGGTTCAGAGGATAGCGGTGCACAGTGCGACATGTAGTGGAGGATCTTCTTCTGAGGGTTGCAGCCATTGCTGATTCCCTATGGTCTTGTTTTGGAAGTCTTATATTGTATCCATTGTTTCATTGAGTTTTATTCTCTTTTGTTTTGTTTGATTATGTTAAATCCAATGGTAGGAGCAGCATTTCAAAGATAGATTTCAATGGTAACAATTTTGGGTTTACTATAGGCTTGTTTTGAAGTTCTTTATTGCATTCATTGCTTTGTTTTTATTGTTTCTATTCCGTTCTGTTTGATTTTTACTATGTCTGAAGTTATCTGCCGCTATTTTGAAGACATCAAAAGGCATTATGATAACTACTGGGTAATTTCTTAATATTTTAAAGTCCTGCATCTTTTGGTTTGTTTTGATTGGTTTTATTCTCTTTAAAATATAAAGAGAAGACAGGCTATCTGGGAGTAAGGGAAGCCAGAGGTTAGAATGTTTACAAAGTTATCTAAATGCAGCAGATAAAAAGGAGACTGAAAAGTACACTCATGAATGTGCCCCATCCGAAAGGTGCATTATGTAGCTATGACAGAAAACAAACAGAAACTGACACCTGCCCCTAATACTAGAATATGCTGAACAGGCACAATTTCATTTAAACAGATGTCCAGTTCATCCTCATGACCCTCTGCAATCTGATCGGGGCAAAGATAATATGGTCAGAAGTAACAACAGTAATTAATGTACGGTTACCAAGAGGTTGGAACGAGACAGCTATGAAACTGCCAAGTTCTGATGGGAAAAAACCTGATGTTAGTTACTCAGGAAAGTGGAAAAAATTCTATATATTCATACCATTACTCTAGGTTCATTTAAGATGACTCAAGAATTTCCATTTTCCTTATGAATATAGAATATGCAATAATAAACTTAGAAACTTTTATAACTTGTAACATTGTATAAGACTTCTGCAGGTGATTTATCAAATGTATAATTCATATACACTTGAAATGTTCTGCTTGAATGTTGTACATCGGTAATCAATCTTGCATTGAATATTAGCCTGTAGTAAATCTTAAAATGAAAGCAAATATGTTATCTAATAATTGTGTAAATAACCGTAAGGTTTTTATCAAGTAGTGATTGATATTTATAAAAACTAAACAGTCAGGGAGAATTCAAATATAATGCTAAAGAAAACATCCCTGTATTCTAGCTTACAAATTAAAAAAATATTCTCAAAGTTTTAGATTTATGAAATTAAGAAAACAATTATTTTGATAAATAATTTTAAAGCACACTGGACATCCCAAACTTCAAGCATCCACAGTATTCTAACAGGTTTACCATTCTTCTAGAGTGTGTTTTTATTTTAGTTTGATGATTTAATGATGATTTATGATACACAAAAAGCAAGAGCTCAAGTTGTACCATTAAGATATGTCTTGATTTCACTTATGTAATTTTAAAGGCATAATTTATACGGTCTTTATTAGCTAATTCTAAAAACTTACATTTAAAGTTTTCCCTTGAGATTTCGCTCAATGCAAACAGATAAAACAGAAATTTATAAGAACCTATGAATTTATTATAGCATTCAAAATGATGTACCATGAATTAGTTTATAAGTAGTTTATTTAATAAATGAATGTTTAAATTAAGAATGTATTCCTTATTAGAACAAAGGTACTATTCTGCTTTTCAATTTTCTATTTAGATAAAGAATTGTAAGAGGTATAATAAAATGACTGGCATACATCGAATTTTCAAGTATAGTTAAACTAACAGTTTTGTACTAGTGTTGTTATTGGATTTCACAATAACGAAGGAAATACATTATTCACATTTCTATACTCTTATTGTGATGATGTTCAATATCTTAATGTCAATTTCTGCCATTTATTCAAAATATAACTCAAGACGGATTAGATCAAAACAGTTAAGAACAGACTTTGAAAACTGTGTAATTTAAATCCACCTCTGCCAATTAGTAGTAGAAGACAGGCAATTTATTTAACTTTTTGTAACTTTTCTTATTGTGGAATTGAATGATGACAGAGTTGACCTCCTCCCAATGCTTCCTAAAGAATAAATGAATTTATACATGTGAAACTATTACAGCAGTGCACTATGATGTAAGTATCCATTATGATGGCTTTCATTTCTATGCCTTGTGTACTCTTGTTACTTTATTTGCTAAATTACTATCCCTTTATGTATATTCACATCTCATCCACTTTAGTATGTCAATAAATATTTGCTATTTGCATCTTCCTCTAAAACCACTGCAGACAAATTCACTTGCAAATGACTTCCAGTAGCATACAGAGCTCACTCAGTCACTTGTCACCACAGCAGCTTAAGTGCTTAAATGATAGAGAAGTCCCCAAGTGTTAGTGTATCTCTTCTACAACTGCATAGGTCTCTAACCTGAAACTTGGAAATGTGAATAGAATGGAGCAAGAGTTTTACTTTGTTTTATTTTTGCCTTAAGGCTCTCTGTGAACCATTGTTATTTTGGGGTCGGGGGGAGGTGCTATTGCTCTTTTGGTGAATACCAATTCTAAACAAAGTTCCCCTGCAAATAACTAGGCAAAAACCTGGTTAAATTCATAAATGTCAAGCAGTGGCCCAGAGTGATGAAAAGCAGTGAAGTGACCAGTATGCTCTCACCTCCTCTCCGTGCTCCCCATCTTTGTAGACCAGTTCATAGCTGGCGATGGTGTCGGAACGTGGAGGTGTCCAAGAAAGCAAAATACTTGTTTCTGATTCAGGTTCTGCTTTGAAGTTTAATGGCTGCCCTGGTACTATAAAGAAGGAGATAAAGGATTAAATTCACCATCACCATGTTCACAAAGTTTCCCAGCAGTGCAACCATTTAATCCTTCATGGTATGCCCACATATCTCAGCTTAATGGAGAACAAGGTTCCAGAGGATTTTCAAATTAACCTCTTTGCACTTAACCTATTATTTTCTCTTCCAAAACCAAGAACAATGTGGTAAATACTGATTTGTTGTGAGTACTTTAATGTAGACACAATGTAAAGTAAGTGCATTATGTATATATGTCTCTGAATTCAATATTAAGGATAATAAAATTATGTAAACAAATACTAAATGCAGAAAAGCTATTACTACTTATAACTACATGGAAACTTACTCTCTTCCACTACACAAAATATTCTAAATCATTTCCATTTAGACCTCTAAAATCCCACCTGTATGCCATTAATAGACCACACATAGGCAATCAGAACCATCTAGCATTTTTCTGACCAATCCATAGTTTCAAAAATACTTCTAATTTCAAAATTACTTTAGATTAATGTGCTAGACTTAATGTAGTATTTTCCCTACTGTCTTGGAACTAATCTACTACACAAATTAACACATTCATAAGGTGCAATTAATATCAGAAATACATTAACAATTAATCAATATTAGTAATCTCATGTTAATCATACAAACTATGCAATGATCACATGCATTAAACAGGAATTCTACAAAATTTAAAACATTTTACCCAAGTAACTTTTATTAACCTAAACTTCTCAGTCAGTACCTCATTCTGTTAGTTGCCCTCTCTCCTTCAAAACTGCAGTATAGGGGACTGGGGATTTAGCTCAGCAGCATAAGCACCTGCCTTGCAAGCAGGCAGTTGTGAGTTCGATCCCCGGTACCGACAAAAATGAAAAAGACAAAAACAAACAAACAAACAAACAAAAAAAAAAACCCTACCGTATGGCTAAAGTGTAACTAGCACACCTAATCTTACATTCTTCTTGGTCAATGTCCGCTCTAATTAACTAGCAATAACACCTCATTATTTTTTAAATAATTTAACCGTTTCCTTGATACTTTGGCATATGTCAATGTAATGCACCTCCAAATGGGTTTATTTATTCTCCCACAATCTGACATGAGAATTCCATGCCTATTAAAAAACAAACAAACCAGAAGAGAACAACTTTCCAAATTACATCTTTGGAAAGTTGGATAATAAAACAAATTACAGATGATAACTTTAAAATAATGCTAGAAACACTTGCACAAGAAAAGTAGACTTTGGAGTATAAAATATACCGTTCTCTTTTAGAATCATCTCTCTATCGTTATGAATAAGGAAATTTTTAAAATGTCCTTTGTTTAAAGGAAGATTGAATGTCTGCAGGGCTCTTCAACAGTGGTGGTTTTTAAGGTCTAATGATCAGTTCAGTGCTCTGCCTGTTTTGTCAGGCAGTGCCATGGTGTGTCTGTTAATATATGTGAGCATGTGTATGTGTATGTGTATGAGTGCATCTACTCATTCATGTCTGGATTGATGCTTAAGGCCACAAATAATCAGTGTTTCACATTTCCAGTTGCCTTCATCATTTTTTCCTTTCTTTCTTTTTATCATAGACCTTGAAATTCTCATTAATTTAATGCTTCTGGGAACTTACTTTCTGAACAAGGCATCAAATTTTTGTTTTCCAGTGCCTGCCCAGTGGCTAATCTAGCACAATCATTCATTCAGATGGAGAGGCAAAAACAGAAGAAGATAACAAATAAGATCCAGGAGCAAGAGAAGGGGGACCAGAGGGTAATAAAAACACATGGGCAAACCACAAAGGAAAGGCAAAATGCACTACTTCTAAATACCAAAGGCAATGACAAGAGCAGCAATGGAAGACAAGAATAATCAGATGTAAAGATTATAATCAGTTTCTAATATTCAGGGCATAAAAGCATTTCTCAGCCTAAACAACACATACACATGTGTGTGTAAAGTCACTTATTTTCTCTAGTTGTATTATCTTTCATTCCCCTAATTTCAATAAGTCTGGAAAAGAAGGAAATATGAGGAAACTCTTGCATCAAACCAAATTGGAACTAAGTATTGTCAAGAACTGGAGACAGAGCGCTAAAGGGCTGCTGTCAGGATAATAATTGTTTGGTGCATGTTTCCTCCCTGCTTAATGTTAATAATAGACACTGATTGAAAACATCTTGGAAAACAGATTAACTTTTTCTTATTTAAACTGTTTACTTTTTGCTTTTAATTTGTCTTGAGTAAATATCCAGTTGGTCTCAATGCTTCATTCTTGTTTAGTGACACAAGCTTTGTCTGATCTTCTAATTCTCTGGTTTTATTATGATCCCCCTTCCTTCTAAATAACAGACTAAACAGACATGTCAGTATCAGAGGGTACAGTGCTGCTTCTACTCTTAGATAAAGAGAGTCTTAGCCAGATGACTTGATGTCTTCATGTAATATGTAGGAATCCTTTCCTCTTTTTTTCATAGTCTCCTTTATAAATAGTGCAGAAGAAAAAACTCACGACTAAACTGTAAACTCGTACTGGAAATACAGATGGCTAGAGATATCAGACCACTAATGAGATGCGTGAGGATGCTACAGGACCTCATGCTGCCAGAAAGATAGCCCCTGTCTCAAAAGTAACAGGTCAAATTTAGTGCCACCAGATATAGAAAGTGGGTCCAGGTTTTTAGAGATCTGATTTTTTTTTAGAAGTTGCCAATGAATCTTCTAGGCAAAATTTCTTAATGTTTCATATAAATCGTTTTCAAAAACACAGAATGGGAGAAAGTGTGTCTAAGTGAAATTCAGCATATGGACCAATGTTTTAAATTATCCTCTCATGAGAAACATGGGATCAGCGTGTTAGATTCAGACTTTCTTGGGAACTAAAATACTACCTAAGGTATAATATTCTCAGAGATTATATTCTTGTATTTGAAACAACCATGAAAGCTGAAGGAAAATAAGAAGGGGTGCAGAATGAATGAATGTATCTTTAAATTCCCAAATACAGTAGTCCTAATATTCATCAAATGTGCATAAAAGAAAATGTTTTAGGGGACTGAAGTCTGTTACAATTGCTTTTTCTTTTTTTTTTTGGTACCTTTCTGAAATATAGATACTTTCATTGTCTGAAGTTTTATACCAAAAAACGTATCTATCATGTTTCTAATTTATACATATATTCACATTTTCCATAAATATATATTCACGTTCATTTATATTTATATACACATACAATGCTTTCAGTCCTTATGCATCACATTTTCTATTCTTTTACTTCACTAACTAGTTATTTGTATACATATATTTTCTTTTCAATGGTATAATATTTCTATCACCAAAAAATGAAACATCAATTAATGAAAATCTGAAATTCTTTCAATTACAGACAAAATAAACATATACACCCAGAACTTCAAACAGAATCACTGTATTAAAATAGGAACTGTAAGTATACTGACTACACACCAAATTTATTACCAAATTATAGCAAAAGTGAAAGTGCAGTACAAAATTCTTTAAAACTGTATTTTAAAATATCCTTGTAGCCTGTAAAGTTATGCCCTTCTTGATTACTTATAAAATGTCCATAGGAAATAAAAATATAAGCCCTGAAAATTTAATTTATAACCTCATCAATAAATGTCAATTCTTTGACTATTAATACAGCTTTATTTTATATAAATATCTCAATGGACTCAAGAAAGAAGATGAAGAAAGTCTAACAAATGAAAGAAAAAGCCATAGGTAACTGAAATGCTAATATACGAACCAATCAGTATTTGAGTAAAACTTAGGAATAGCACTAAAAAGATAAAACAGGCACATATTACTCAGATAAATTATCATTTCATCTTCTCACATAATGAATATGAAATATCACCAAAGACACTAGAAAACCTTTTATAACTAAATAATACTTTCACAATATACATACTTTAAAATGTACGTTTCTATTATTTTTATAATACAAAAAACTATGTTTCTGGCATACTGACAAATGATAATATTAACAGTAAAAGTAACAGTCAGAGTTATGGTGGTAGTAAAATAAAACAAATTTCAAACAAGGAATCTGACGTGTGTCACAAATAATATCATTGACAAAACAGATACTTAATACACAAGGATTTCCACAAGCTTTACTGTCAACCATCATTAAGTAAGACAGTTAAATTTTATTACAGTTGTATTTACATCCGGTCTTTACTTATTGCTGAAAGTATTCATAGAAAGCATTTGAATTAGCTCACAATTTTGATAATTGAAAGGCAGGTTTTTAAAATTTGCTTATATTGGCCTGTTGCCATACATACAATGATTAATAAAGTCCTGGAAAACTAAAGCACAGTATCTCTAAATGTCATAGCCCATATTTAACACTTCACATTTAACATTATTCCACTTCCTAGAATTTGTAATAGAATTCAGTTCTTAACAATACTCAAAGTTTATACCATTAATAGTTTTTTTTATTTTTTACGTATACTTTTTTATCTTTTCAAGACCTATCCTATTAAGGTATATCCATATAAGTCAGTAGACTTTTCTCAACAATCTATGAAATGCACAGAAAAATTTGAAGTCAGATACACTTTCTAAGAAGAGTTCAGACATCAGACACACATCAGGATTGAAGGGGAAGAATGGTTCCACCTAGCATGACAGCAACCAAAATGTATTTCACTGGATTATAACTAAGATGTAATTTGTTATATTTCTTTAGCGGAGTTTTTCTGTTTTCACCGTATTTTTTATTATTATCTATATAAGGTGATTATTCTTTTTTGTACATGTTTTCTAAAAATCAACATATTTTTCTAGCACAGTGTAAGTAATCCCCTTGTCAATGGCTTTCCATTCTACATGCTTTATCTCCAAATAAACCAGCTGCCTGTGTTATACCAGAAGTTACAGTTAAGTTAAAGAATGAAGACTGATCTACATTTCTAGCAAATAATCAAGTAACCAAATTATTTTCTATTTATAATAATTTGAGAATTAATAGTCAATTGTGATAATATTCATTATCAAGGGGAAATATTCTCCACTTAAAAATAGGTCATATTATTTCTAGAAAAATACACATTCATATTGTCTTATCATATTATCATATTGTCTTATCAATTATCTTAGATAAGAACCAAATTGATGACTTCCTTCTTGAGTTCATTTTCTTTCTAAGTACTATTTCTTTTGAATATGTTTTTGAACAAAATGAGGAATATGTTAGAGAATGAAAGACAATAAAATTTAATGCACTCCTATCAGGTATAGAAGGCATCAAATGTACATTTTTATGTATATGTAATTAAAACATATTCACATTCATATATATTTTTAAACAGCACATTTTTGTATGCTTAGAAGAGATAAAATAGATTGAAAACAATCATTTCCTTTAGTGTTCTACAACCTCGCTAAAGAAATATTTCATAATGGTTTGATGTTTTTATATAGCAGTGATGCTAAGAATTAGCTAGTCAGCAAAAACAAGCAGCTCACCAGTAATTATATCAGAACATCATTGTATTTGGCTCCTGTCCACTAACATCAAATGGCCTATGTTAATTAATCCGATAGAACAGATCAAATCCCTGTGCTATTTTGGAGGGTTTTCTTAGCCTATCGATCGTGAAAGGCACAAGTCATTATGTCACTATGTATCTTCTCAATCAATGGATATTAAAAGTCAACTATTATGAAAGGGTCTTGGAAATTTCATAAAGTAAAAAAAAAGAGCCAAAACTAAATTGGAAACGATTCTAATACAACCATGACTCACTGATCTGTTCTTCTAAATTTTATCTTTAGACTAAATCAGACCTTTCACAAAAAGTGTGGATTATGTCAACTCAATTGCTACTTTCATAATACTATATCATTCTTGAGTCTGAATCAATGTTACATTATTTCAATTAGTAATGTGAAAATAAAAATAAACTCTATGCAAGTATAATGTCTGTATTTTTAACTAACTTGTGACTAAAGACACAGGCATCTGTAATTTAATGTTCTAAATATAATGATGCTCATAATATTTAAGGATATACATTTTATGAGAAATTTCACAAATGAAAGTTTTGTTTCTTTGGAAGCTAAATCCTCCTGTTTTCTGAAAATAAAGATGAATGTGCTACATTGTAGATTTCTATATTTAAACTGGTAGTGATAAAACTTATATACCAAATTTAGTTATTTACTATCATATTATTATGTAGCACAGTTTTTTCCCACTTCTTTAAACTTTTTCATATCTATATTATTCAATGTACTTTTTACTGGCATAAGCTATTAACAACCTCAAATATATCAGAAATAAATTATATGTAATTAAAATCTGTGTTTTTCTAGAAAAATATGAACTTTGTTAGTAAATCAAGAGATTCCCCTCAATTATGAATGTTAGAAAAGTTTACTATATTCTCAAAGTACTATAAATAGGAAAAATTTGGATTATGAGGTACTGTTCCTCTCTTCTGTCTCTATTTACTCAATATCCAGTAGGCACAAAAACACTAAAAATATCAACTTAAGATATAATTTATTAGAAAGATAACGATGATTTTAAAAACTACCCAGAAGCCCTGGATTTAAATTCTCTTCTATTTAGTAATCTTCTGGCCCAAAGCAAGGTCCCCAAATTTTCATATGACTTGATTATCAATTTACTCACTGCTACAGGAACAATCCTAATTGGATCATGAGAATACATGTAAAGTTCATGGCACTGTGACTGGTACATATTAGCTATTAGCATAACTATATTTACTAAGTTACAGAATGTTTTTGTCCATTATGTGACCCACAGCTCTCTCTTACACTGAATTATATCACACGGTGATTCATGTGTTACTGTCCTAATGCCCATTATTGCCGAATGTGACTTCATTGGGTTATATGGTCACAGTAGATTTAATCAGCTAAGATGAAGTTATTAGGGTGGGCTATATCCCACTATGATTGGTCATTACACAAGAAAAAACAGGAGGCAAACTGTTTTGTAATGAGAACGTGTGAAGATGAAGGTCAAGAGAGGTTGATGTTTCTACATCTAGCAAACATGGTGTCAATACAGAACACAGTCCTCAGGGGAAAGCAATCCTGTCAGCATCCTGATTCTCAGCTTTCCCGGCCCCAGAACTGTGAGACAATAGATTCCCACCATCAAAACCACCCAGAACATGGTACTTTCACTACAGCAAGTCTGGGAAAACAAGCACAAGCCCACAAAATTCTGTAAGGTGGTGATTCTTACAGATTAGAAAGCCTGAAGCACAATGAAGTGCTACCATTTGGATTTTGAATGTCCCAAAATGTCCACAGGCTAAAGTTTAGGTCACTATTCTGCAGTGCCGCTGGGAAGCTAACAGAACGGTTAGGAGCTGAAAGCAGCGAGGTCACCAAGAATGTGATCTTGGAGGGAACACAGGGCCCCCAGCCATTTCTTTCTCTTTTCTTCTAATTGCTTGCCACAGTCCATGAAGAGAGCGGTTTTGCTCTATCTTACGTGTCACCTCAGACCCTAAAGCAATGGTGCCAGCTTACACAGACTGAAATCATGAGCCAAAATAAAACTTTTTTCGGGAGGGGGCACAGTGAGGAAAAGCTGATCAACACGTCAAGAGAAGTAACCTCTCCAAGGTCACAACACTAACAAATGGTAGCTTGTGATTCAAAACGGGGAAGTTAAAAAAATCAAAATGGAAATTAGAAAATCTTCAAGTGAAATCTAAGCTCCCATATATTTTCTTACCATCTTTTCATGGTTACGGAACTGCTAAAATACCATCAGAAATATTCTGAAAGACGACCACTTTTAGTCAAGAAAAATTAGAACAAAGTCACAGACTGTTATATTTTCCAGCAAAAAGCTTTTTTTGACAAAATTATTCCACAATATTTTCCTGCATATTAATATAGTAAAGAAACCCAGATTAACTACAAATGCCAACTAGGGAAAGGAAGCAGGTAACATTTAGTACAATTAAAGTGAAACATACACTTTTATATACACTTTTATAGCTCTTCTATGTTTTATAATAGGGAAAATAAATCCATAAGCAAGTAAAGGATAATCAAGTAACAGTATAAACATCAAAATATACAAGATACAAATATGCTGAGATCACCAATAGCAAAAGCAAATAGAAAACATACTAAATCACATAATTAAGAAAACCAAGGCCATGCCATGAAACTGAGTCAATGGGTCAATGAACACAGGTATCAATGAAACCAAATAATGGGTTAACCAGTCCTGACACCTAAGAAAATTCAACTGATCACCAAACTTAGCAATGAGTTACACTTTTACATTATAGATGTTATCCCCAATGAGAGGGTTCTTGTGTGTGCTACCAAAATGTTTAAAGACTACTGCGAATTTACAAGGTAATAACACAAGTCACATAAGTAGCTCTCTGATACTTGAGAATAAGCTTTAGAAGATGCTATTTTATATTCCAGCATAAATAAAAACAGATCACTCTGAATCAATTATAAGAGATTCTATAATCTCCTATGAAAACAAAGAGTCCAGGTTTTCAACCTGAGGTAGTTTGCTGTTTGCTCCAGCACCTTATAAAATCAGTCAATTACGCCCCGAAGTTTGATCTGAGATCTTGGCAACTATTTCTCTTAAACCATGGAGCATATATAAAGAAAAATAAAATGCCAAGCCATTCTGAGAATAAAAACCCCTGATAAGAGACCCCATTAATGTTTTAAGCTTTATCTTGAACCATCCAACCTCATTCAAATTAATACTTTCCTGAGACTATCCTGCCCAGAGTTACTGGTACAAAGCATACTGTTCTGATTTCTAATTGCTGCAAAGCAGAAGCATTTACCCACCTCATGCAGGAAAATCTTCAAGTTATTCTTGTATAACATTTTTTTCTTAATGACAGAGTCCTTCCAACAGATCTCTGCCTGAATGGTTATTTAGTATTTCAGATGACAGTATATTCCTTTTCAGAAGGCTTAAGTATTCTTCAATGTTTAGTACCAAATCTTAAAAATCAGTTCATACTCTCTTTGTTGTTTCTTTGTTTCTGTGCTTTCTGCCTCCTAGGACCATCCTCCTTCCCTCCCTGCCCTACTCCCCACCCTGATATGAGCTTACCTCCTGTCTGAGTGATGACTTGTATGTCACTGGAAAGAGGACCATCTCCAATTGAGGTAAAAGCCAGGACTTTGACAGAGTATGTTTTTTGGGGCACTAAATTACCAATAGTAGTGATTTGGCTGTCAGCTACATTGTGTTTCATCCAATTGTTGACATGCTGGGTAGGATCCATCGTATAATAAACTCTGTATCCTTGGATCTGTCCATTCGGCTCTTCGGGTTCCTTCCACTGCACCAAAATGGTGGTGGAACTCAGCATCCGTGCCTGGACATCCCTTGGGGCACTAGAAGGTGCTTGCTCTGAGGTCTGTGTCAGCACAGGCTCACTGGGAGGCCCCCGCCCAATGTTGTTGACAGCAACCACCCTGAATTCATAATCCGAGTAAGGACTGAGTCCCGCAACACTGTAGCGCGTGGTTGCCACCCCATCGATTTCTTTGTATGGTTCCTCCGAATTTTTGGGTTTATGCTGGATGATGTAGTAAGAGACAGGCTCAGGGTTCCCAGAGTCCCATGTCAATGTGATGCTCGTGGCTGTGCTCTCAGTCACCACTGGAGTTCCTGGAGGTTTGGGTAAGGCTTGGGAGAGGAAAAAATAAACAAAAAACCATAACCATCTGCAATGCACCAAGCAATTAACTGCTCTTCAGAATTATAGGGATCAGAATCTACTGATAAAAATTAATGCAAAGGATTGTTTTTTTTTAAGTGACAAAAAAAGTACAGTGAAAGCTACCTAGTTGGTACAAATCTCATTTTTCTATAAAAGGTTTGAGAGCATATATTTTGGGCTTATATCTAAATCTGCCACTTATTAGCTAAATGACCCTGGATACATTCTTTAACTTCTCTTTCCTTGAGTTTCCTGATGTGAAAAATAGAAATTATTACTGGGACTGTATTGTACAGCTGAATAATTGTATCATACAGGTTTTCTGTGAAGATTAATGAACTAATCCAGTAATGCTCTTAACAATGTATCTGGCACACTCAATAAACAGTTGTTAAATTTATTACCACTTTTATACCAAAATCTTGGCCACTTAACCCCTTGTTCAACAAACAAATGATATAATTCAATCTCACTGAACACAAAAAAGAAAAAAAATCTTTGAATATACTACAATGGAATTAGATTATTATGAAAGAGTACTAGCTGCAATTCATAAAAAAATTACCAAACACTTCTTATAAATAAGTTAGGATTTATAAGGATTTTAAGGTAGAGGATTTTAAGGATTTTAAGGTAGAGTTGGAATAGAGTGTTTATCTGGCATGCAAGGAATCCTGGATTCAAACGCCAGTACTATAAAAAGAAAAGAAAAAGAATTTTAAGACAAAAATGATAATTTCATAGCAGTGTGTTCTTGTTTAAAAAGTTGAAGGAGCTAAGACCTTTTTCCAAATCATTTTAAAAATATGTTATTGTAGGGGTCTGGGGATTTAGCTCAGCAGCATAAGCACCTTCCTTACAAGCAGGGGGTCATGAGTTCAATCCCCAGTACCAGAAAAAAGAAAAAAGGAAAAAAAATATGTTATTGTAATATTAAAATTCTACAATCTGTTTCACATATACCTGAGACAAGAGCTACCTGACAAATATTTGCATTTAAATGCACTTATTTCATCAGTTCAACTTCCTCTTTTTAGCAGAACTCAACTCAAAAAGATCCAACTCAAAATATAGTTTGTAAGGATACAAACTATCTAAATTGGTGACCTCTTATTTAATGGGCTAGTTCTGAACAGTGACTCTAAAATGGGGAATTCTGCTTGCTAAATTCTTAAGAGATAAACCAGAGGATAACATTCATATTACCAGGATAGTATCTGTTTTCTTTTCAGTGCAAAAGTAAAAATTACAACCCCTCCTAGAATGCTAGCTTCCCAATAGTATCACACTTGTACTGTAGTGCTATGTTTGCAGTACCAAGCACACTGCCTGGCCCTGAGGAAGTTATAAATGAAAATTGGCAAATGGCTGAGTGAAGCAGTCAGTATACACCCTCTTCAGCCTCTTTAAACTCTTAATTTCAATTTAGTTCAACCTTTTGCCTTTAAGATTCACCCAAATGCTTTCTTTTTTTCAGAGGTACAAAAGGTACTGAGGTGTGAAGCATCAAGAAAGCCAAGATGAGACAGTGAAGGGAGAGGCAGTTTAATGCAACTCCTGCTTTTGAATTCTTGAAGGCCTTCAGAAACCTTCAAATATTTAAAACTCAGGCAGTTATTATGAAAAGAGGTGAATTAATATTTGCATATTACTCTAAGAAGTATAAATGACAATATTTAACCAGGGGAATTTACTAAAAATAATAATACAAAGACATTTGTTCAAATACCCTGGCCTGACATTTTTTAAAGAACTGGGTGATTCAGATTTCCCCAAAGTATCTCCTTGAACTTTCAAGGAAAATAAAAATATTGCTAATTAAAATTGTATTTACTGACATTATTAGTTTCACAAATTCACATTTTTTGTATAATACGTGTTTTGTATCTGTACTGTACAGATAAGCACTGTACATTTACTATTTCAAGAATAGACAATGAATTATTTTAAATAAGTGTAACTATAAATCCCGATAGTGAACACTAGGTTCTCACCTCATGTGATTGATTTTACATGGAATACATTTGATATACATGCTCATTGGAGGCAGAATGAAAATTATAAGATGCATGTTGTGTTTTCAAATATTTACTGCCTACAATAGAAGACAATTTGTGTTTATTTTGTAATAACTATAGACATTGGCAGAAAAATTAAAAAACCCTTAATCTGACCCAATTTTCAAGTTTTCTAGAACTGTATGAATACTGGGTAAAAGCAATTTGAAGTCCTATGTGTTTCATTTTTTTCTCTGTGTTCAAAAATATTCACTGAGCATACTACTTAGGATATATTTGTGCATGTTTCCAAAAGAGTATGTCATGAACACTCACCTTTGAAAGGTAAAACATAAAACTAAAACAGAACATAATGCCATTTGCACTTTGAGTTTTCATGGTATGATCCATCAAAAATTTAGAGCATGTATTATTAGATAATGCTGATTTCAATTCTTTCTCTTCTCTTCCCCTTATTTTCAGAGATTTTACAATGGGGTTCTTGTGTCTTTATCAAGACTCTGAATGATTATGAAGACTTTATACATTCCTAATTTTGTCTGGGCCTGGTCTGTTGCTAAATATTTTGACAGCTATCTCCAGCTTATCTTGTCAATACTTCTAAGAAAGAATATGCCAATCTACATACAGGTATTCTATATAATAGCACAGATATGATTAAGTTATTACATGTTTGAAATACTGAATGATGAATTGACTCACTGTAGAATTCTGAGAATAGACCTTCTAGGATGTTATTAAGGTGCTTTGAGTTTGCCCAGTTTTTACAACCCACTGAACATACCTTTAACAGTGATCTGTGCTATTGCTTCAATGACACCCAGTGTTGACATAGCAACACAGGTATAATTTGCCGACTGTCTTACATCATTCAGTTCTAGGACATTTCTTCCTATTGGCATATCATCTTCAGGTGTCAGATCTTCTGCCCCCAGCATCCACTTCACATAAGGCATTGGTGACCCCACTGCCACACAGGTGATATTAACACTTCCACCTGGCATGATTTCATGATTAGTGGGTGGGATAGAGAATCTTGGTGGAACACGGCGAACTGGAACAAAACACAAGGGAAGATGATAACATATACAAGGCACGAAAAACAGTGAGTTGTTAAAACACATGACATGCAATCTACAGACACAATTAAACAATTGAAACGTATTGTGAACTGTCCAAAAACAGACATAAAAAAACTGTGGATAATACAGACCATACAAGTATGGTGTGTGTATACACAGAAGAATATATTTAGTTTAATCACTTATAGCTTAAAGACATCCATACAAAAGTGGGTTCAGTTCTAAAAGGGCCCCACAATAAACTATCTACAAACTAACAATACACAAACATCATGCATAAGATAAACACAAAAACATATGCATGCATGCATATGATAATGATTCTATGCATGCATGTATATGTATGATATAGGGCTGGAAGGTCACCAGCATGTCTGAGTTGAGTGTCAACACCAACTTCAGTGCTGTGCATTTCCAGTTGATGTGACTGTATGTTGTGGTACCACACTGTCACATCCAAGCCCTGGAAAACATCACCTAGAATACACTGAATGTGTAATTTACTTTCTTTTAAGATTCAATGTGGATGCAGCCTCAAAACCTTACACTAACACTGGAACAAACACTATATATAAATAAACTGACAGAGGAAGAATCAGGCCAACACCAGTAAACATACTGGATTGAATCATGCAAGGCATGCACAAGATGGAATCTCATGTCCGTGCTATGACACTGGGAAAGTAGCTAGGCTCCAAGACGACAATTACAACAGAAGAAATCATAGGGAAGTAGAACTAAATACAAAGGGAAAAGGTAGAGTACAGTGACTGAGGCAGGGATTTAGAGGATAGGAGGGTTGAAAATTGCAAGATACATTAAACTGAGGTTGTTAAAGGAAACAATTACAAAAACAAAAAGGAGCTGGATATTTCACATTCAGGATTCCATTCTGTACATAGCTAAGATAACACAATATTGATGACCACAAATATCTAACAAGAGGCTTTTTATGCCTACATTCAAATTGGGAACAACAAATCTAAAACATTGAGCTGGACAAGACATTAAGAGAAACGCTCATATTAAAGCAACATAACACAAAAAAATTACCAAGCAATTACAGTTCAGTGTTCCTGCTTCAGATAATCTTCATGTTTATGTATGTTTAAGTACATGTGTTTTAGACATGGTATAAGGAGAAGGTGAAAGATAAATAGGTTTCCTCTTGGGCTTTTACTGGTAAAACATTACACCAGGAGAATTTTATATCAAGAGAGTAATCTTTTGAAGCATACCTTAAATACAGAGAATAAACTGTTTTCCAAAGTTATAAAAAGACTGAATAACAACCTCATAACTCCAAGAAGATAAATAACTGTCTGAAATCTCTTTGGTTGTGCTTAAGGTTAGATAAACCTTTACTGACTTGAGAGGGCTCGCTGCAATGGCCTCGTGGGTGAATGGCGGTTATAGGAGAAGGAAAGAGAGAGCTAAGCATGCCTCCTGCAGCCAGTTCACAGAGGTTACCCGAAGCAAGCAGGAGCCAGTGTAGACTGAGGTGTCAAACAACATATCGAGAAAAATGGAGGGGAGTTTAGTCTTCATGCTTGGAATTAGGGGAACAACTATGAAAAGTCATTCTGTGGGGCAGCAGGCATCCTTAGAAGACAGAAATTAAAGGCAGGGTGGAACACGGGAAGAGTAGAGGAAAAAGGAAAGCAGGAACACTGACCAAATTCACTGGATCTTAG
This sequence comes from Cavia porcellus, assembly GCF_034190915.1. NCBI lineage: Eukaryota > Metazoa > Chordata > Mammalia > Rodentia > Caviidae > Cavia > Cavia porcellus. Next base: position 84,076,315 of record NW_026947484.1, read on the forward strand.
AGAGTTAAGTGTTACCAGTTACCATGCACCCGGTACATCCTTCCCCATCATGCATCACGGTTAGACACCACCAGCAAGCAACAGAAGCCATGGCCAGAGCATTCTCTGCTAAAATATACCATTAACCAAAAGAAGACCACAATGCAGCTACATTCATTTCATTTGTATTCTTTTGTTATTGGTTTAATTAATAGTTTTGTAAGGTGGGTAAAAAGTAAAAAACACACCAACCTTCTCGCAGCTCTGAGGGATGTAGGGGGTTTGATGCAGAACACAATGAAATGAGGAAAGGAGAAAAACAAGGGAAACACAGAGAGAGTAAAAAGGCCATATCAAGGCTTTCAACTGCTATTTGAACATCTTTATTTGCTCTAGTTCATCCTTCCTACCTTAGCTGGAAAGTTAGCGATACCTTACAGACTAACACATTATTAGAAACAATAGCTAGCATCATTTTGAAATTTTCAATGGAAGAAGGTACACATGCCTCATGCAGCAAAGGAGGTCACCACTGTGAGAGAAGAATTGAGGGGTTCTCAAAGTACTTAGAGAAGAAACAGTTTTCTTCATATCCCCCCTCCCCAGACTCCATAGAGAGAAAGGAGAAAAACATCCCCAGGGAAAATTGTCTCTAACAAAAATTTCAAAATCAAGCTAGATATTTTCTTAAGGGACCTCCCCCTCCCATCCTATGCTAACTTAAAGCCATTTGGTGTCTCATCTGTTCCCACCCCCACCCAAGTCTTGCTGGCTATTCAGAAATGTAGACCAGGAACCAGTGTTTTCACTGGCTAAAAACCAACAGGAATCAGCTTTGAGAATTCCAGGGAAGAGGAAGTAGGTCTTTTCCCTCAAAATGAAAGGCACAGCCATTTATAAGCTCAAAATTTAATCATTCCTGTTACTATATATAAGGGAAAGCATGAATATCTTCATAATTCATTCCTGTTCCAAGGACAACTAATATTATTTTAAAATATGCAATCAGGGTTCCATGGCAATCAAAAGGTTAGATTTTTTTTCAATGTTCTAGTAATTTAAATAAGTCTTGATGTATACAAATGTGCATATATAAGTATATTCAGATATATTATATATAATATTATATATTTATAATTAAGATAAAAAGATAATTAACATAAAAAGTATTTTAAGATAATTAATACAATTAATAATTAAGATAATAATTATTATCTTAATAAATAATTAAGATAATTAACATAGAAAGTATTACAGTTGAGCTATTTCTATATGGCATCCCTCTTTGTTTTGTTTTTGTTTTTTAATTTGCAGCTTTATTCTTATAGCTTGGCAGCAGAGGTCATGAAGACATAAACACCTTTATGCTTAGAACTGCACACACAACTGATTAGTAGCACACCAAGCAATTATTCTAAGGTTTGATAAGGAAACAGAGAAGAAACGTCAGGAAAAAAAGTAAGAAAAAGAAGAAACTCTCAAACAAATGCAAATTACAGTTCAATCAATGCAGTAAAAAAAAAAACAGAATAAAAATCTTAAAATGCAATTATACTTACAAAGCTCAAGCCTCAGGATAGATTATACTCAAGAGTTTTCTCTTTTTATTAGGAAAAATACATTTACACTTTTTTCATTCTGTACTTTCTAAAATGCTTCAGCAACTGTAACCGTTCCCAAATCTACTTATCAAATACTGGACATAAGAACACAGGTCCTGCTCTTAGGCCAACTCCCCCTGATGCTGAGTGAAGAAGCCATGCTGGGGTTGTATCATTCCTACCTCTGACATATAAATTGGCAGGGGCAGAATATCGAGTGCCCGCGCTGTTGGTGGCAACACACTCATATTTTCCTTGATCAGATTCTTCACTCTGTTCGATCTGAAGGGCTCCTGTATGGATATAAAATATATTGCCAAAGAGATGGTCAGAGCAGGCTTTCTCAATTCAGAAAGCTAAACCTCTCAATAATATGAAAAGCCCTGGCAAAGCGAAGGTCCGCTCAACGTCGATTCAATCTCTCGCTAAGGTGCACAGACAGAAAATGATGCGATGAGAAAAACATATAGAGATTATTTCTTTTTTTAACATCATCAATGCTAGCATAAGAAAACAATATCTCTTTTCCCAAGCAAGATTCTATTCATAATTAACACTCTCATTTCCTAGACTAATAAAATGAAGATGGGTGAGACTGCTTCAAGGAAGTATGGCTTTTAAATAAAACAAAAGATTAATTTTTGGTTTTGTTTTGTTTCATTTTTATATCAAAAGTGGCGCAAAAGATGGGTACATCACAAAAAAAAACCAGCTGAGTTTTCAAGAAAGTCTTCTGCTGAAGAAAGCCAAAAATACGCAGCAAGCACAAAAAGGCTGCCCAAAGCAAAAAATTAAAATTAGTCATTATCAGTTATCAAAATATCACTTAAAGAAACAAAACTCCCTTAAGACATGCAGATCGTTTAAGAAAAGAAAGACAGTTTGCCACAACTTACAATTATTGATTACATTTGCTGAAAAACAAAGAGCAGTTGCATTAGAAGATTTTAAAAAAGTTCAAAAGCACGGCCTGTGCCAGCCAGGAAGAGTCGACCAACCACCGCTTGAGGACCTTGAGACAGATCCCCAAGACACCCATCACAATCCACCAGTGGGATTAGCAGTGCGGTGTCACAAAACCCCAAGAAAAATACAAAACAAGAATTACAAAAGAAATGAACACTGAGTCAAAGTATGAAAAACCGGCAATATACACATACCACCAAGAATACTGAGAACCTCGTTTCCATAGCCTGAAGGACAGAAGATCCAAAAATCCAGAGACGAGTAATCCAAGAAAAAAAGAAATAGGGAAAAAAGAATCGCTGTCAGCTTGTAGGCGAGTAGGATCGGGTGGAAAGGGAGTCATTCTTTGACTTTTAAGACATTAAGAGAAAAAAGAATTGAAGAACAAAAGCAAAAACCTTTTGAAAGATAAAGACAAAAAGCAGATGGTCCAGGCTGTCTTCTGCATGTCTGCTACTGTTCTCCAGACCACCTTGGCTTTGGTCCAGAACAAGAACAGCTAAGGAAGAAAAAAATGATCTTTTTTTTTCTCCAGTTGGACAAAAAAAAAGGAAAAAGAAGAAAAAACAAAAAAACAAAAAAAAAAAAGAGAAAAAGAAAAAAAGAAGAAGAAAAGAAAAAAAGAGGGACAGATGGTACGCTGTGACTGGTCGGAGGTCTAAAGACCCGGATATGCTTTCTTTGAAGCATATCACAACTTAAATAATCATTTTCATAAAGAAAGAAATGAACAAAACAAAGAGAAAAAGAGAAAAGGAAAGGAAAATCCACAAGATGGGCGTCACGAATCATAACCAAACGGTACAAAGGAAAAAAATTAAGTTGATGGACATTATTGGGATGGTTTGGAAAACAGGACAAAGATGGGAGGGATGAAAGGACAGAAAGAATGAGTAAGATCATTCTGTGAACGTTAGTTCAGCACTCTTACCTCTTATTGGTGTACCACCTGGGTGGATAATATGAATGCAAATAAGATTAGAAAGAAGAAGCATTAGTACGAGAAGAAGGAGGCTAGGGCTGGGGAGAAGAATTAAATTAGATTTACAGAATTAAATAAGATCTTAAAAGAAACTTGAATTACTATACTGGTAAAACAGGAATATATTAGATAGTATTATTAGATCACAAAAGCAAGTTGCACTATACCACAGAGGGCAAAGACCGTAATAGGCAGCATTGCCTTTCTCAGAGAAGCAACTGAGTTCTTAGGTCTGGGATCACATAGGGTTAGAATTATATTTCATATGCCTCATATCCTTAAAAAAAGAAGTATACAATATTTTTAAAGACATAGTTTAGGAAAATGCTAGCTAAGCTATTTAAGTATATATATAGATATCCATATATATATACTATCACAGGAAATACTAAAGTCTGACTAGAAACAAACACTGTTGGCTAGATAGCATATGCTACTTCTTATGTTACACTTGTGTGATATAATTTGTGTATATTTTATTTCTCTATACAGTGTTCTTATAATAACAGTTCTGTGGAGGTGTCCATGTGCGCGCCACTACAGAGAACTGGTGTCTACACTGACAGTTAGTAAAATGCATGCCATGCATTTTATTAATAATCATAATCATAATATTCTGCATATGGAAATTAGTGGGGGGGTGAAGTGCGCTTCAGAACTAAGCACTTACCAATGGATTCTGGAGATTTAAATACGGAGAGAAGAGAGACAGCATAAAAATATTATTATATTCCTTATAATTTGGTACAAATTTTTCAGAAGTTAAAGCTTTATTATACTAAATTATCTATGTTACATGTGAATCATTAATTCTTTATTTACAAAAACAGAATTCTAAACTACACAGTTCTGCTGACAACAAGCAAAAAAGGCAGTTAACAAGACGCTTTAACATCACAGGACAGGTCAAAAGCTGAGAATTCTGGGAAGACAGGCAGTTAAACAACTTATAATTCCATACCATTATTACCAAAATGTCAAAGTAAACAGCTCATTAGTATATGCCCCCATGACATTACCTAGGGACTGGTTCTAATACTTCAGAATTTAGAATTATCTCTACTTTTAATCTACAGAGAGCACAAGAATAAACTCGGGATGGGAACGGGAAAGGGAGAAAAGGACAAAGAGAGGGAGGAAACAGCAAAAGCTGGAGTCTACACCAAAAGCAGACTTCTGTAGATCCAGTCACTGGAGGGCTCAAAACCTTGAGTGTGAGTGTGGGCGCACACTATGGTGGCTGATGTGTAGAAAATGCTCACTCACAATGACACAGTAATAGTATTAATAAAATTCCCCTCCTTTTGTTGATACTTTGAAAAAGACTTTAAAAAATACAACTGGTTATTCATGAGATAACATTTCCATGTTTTATGTATTAGTGAAAAGAAAGCAGATGTGTCCAAACTTACTAAACGCTGATACTTGGATGAGTTCAAAAGTAGAAAAGACAGGCAGAAAACAGACTTTGATATTATTGAATCATTTTAGGGTTTAATATCGACATTTGTTTCTTAATGAATATAAGCATTGGAACTCCTTGCAAGTTCTGAATGAAGTCCAATGTTGAAATAATTTCGTTTCAAAAGAAAACAGAGAAAGAAGAAAGAAAGAGAAAATGGATCCAGCGAATACTGCAGAAAAGCAGTAAATTAAAAAAAATATATCAAAAATGCAGTCACAGCAGTGAGCAATGTGGATTAAACAGAAGCTGCAAAACACAGAGAGAAGGGCAGACTCTGAAACAGGCCATGACATCACAAACATGGACAACATGTTAAATAACAGAGAAAGAAGAGGAAGAAAAATCAATATCTAAAAATTAAAATAAATTAACAAAAAAAAAAAAGAGAGAGAGAGAGAAAGAGTTTTTAAAAATTTGCTCTAGGAGTCAATGGAAACAGTAACAAGACCCTACCTGATCGTAACTGCTTAATACGACCATTGTTGTTGCTTGTGTCGACGGGTAAGAAATCTTTAAACCAAGTGATTTCTGGATCCGGATTGCCACTGGCTGCACACAGCATGGTGGCAGTGCGCGTGCGCTCCACCACCTTCAACTGTGGGCCCATGTCAATGGTAGGGAAGCCCCTGGGAATTTGATCCTCTGCAAGACAAAAGGTAATATAAACATGTTAACAAGTTAAAAGCTTAAAATTCAATATTTCTATACATCTCTACCTTTTTCAGCACTTGTTGAGGCCCTAACTTGTTGAGCACTACAGCACCATCAGACGAGGGTACAGTCACAATGTCTGTTTCTGCCTAGCAGACTAAGATGCCAAAAGCCTACATGCTAGCGCAGAGCTCAGGCTGGGGCAAGAGACTACAATAAGGAGATGAAACAAGTTTCATAACAGTGCAAAAACAAACTACAGGATTTGGGCTGCAGCAGATTCATGAGCAGCCAGGGGAAGCTCTGAAGGCAAAGGGCCTTTAGGAAGGTGTTAGGCAGTCAAGCTGGCCAGGTTTCAAAGAAGGAAGACAGAGTTTTAGAAAGACAGGGATATCCCCAGTCTCAGCATTGATGTAGGAAGGTTTTACTGAAAGAAAATAGTAGGCACTGGCGGAGCTAGCACAGGAATTTGATGGAAGTTGAGTGGGAACATAAACACAGGTTAGTGAGTAGGAAGCCAAGATGAGCTATCTATATTCCATGTTGAAACATTTCTCTAAAAACTGGTAAGCAAAACTATATACACTTAGCCATCTGAATCCACTGGTACTACATATACCGGTTGAAAACAGTTGCCTGATTGGAAATATTTGGGAAAATAAATGCATCTACACCAAACATGTACACACTTCTTATTGTTATTAAGCCTTAAACAACAAGGTATAACACCTCTTCAGAGCATTTACGTTATATTATATATTACAAGTAACTTAGAGCTGAATTAAAATCTACAAGAAGGTATGGAAGGTTATATGCAATTACTAAAGCATCTTAGATGAGTGACTTCAGTAGATTATTGGGTATGTGAGAGCCAGAACCAATCCTTCACAGATACTGAGAATGACTGCATTTTTTATCCAAGTATAAGGTTCAACTTGAATGAATTCCTTTGACAGGAGTTTCAACTGATCAGAAAATTATCTGTGAGTTATTCAATTTTTTTATTAGCACATGTGTTATAGACAGCTGAGTTAACTAAAAATATTATAGGCAGTCAGACACAGCTGGGCCCTGGAAGGAGCCAGTGCAGAAGACTGGATACCTTGCAGCTATGAGGGAAGACAAACACCTCCACTGTGGGCCAAATCTCAAGACAAAAGACAAATATAACAATTAGAGACTGATATTCTAAATAGGTATCAATCACCTTGTGGAAGCCAAAGTAGCCACTAAACCAATCCCCTCTAGGAAAAGCCTCTTTTCTATATTCATGTCCACTTGTTATGTGACTTGCTTCCCCACTGGATCCAGATTTAATCAATTTTACCCGAGCAATTATACTCCTAATCTTATTGATTGATCATAGCTCTGCCCCACTTCATGCCCAGTTGCCTTGGGAGTTCCCAATCCACCTTGGACCTTTTCCACCTTGTGATTTTGCTCTACAAAAGTCCCAAGAAAAGGCAAGATTCTAGGCAACGCACTTAGGACCATTTCTGTCTCTCTCTCATTGGAAGCTTTGTTTCTTTCAATCAATATATTCTGCTTTTAACCTCCATTGTTCCTAAAATTCTTTCTTCATTTTAGAGAACACAAATTCATTCCAAACATATAGTAGTCTGGGAGTTTCTTTCCTCTATATCCCGTTTTCCATACATATGACCACACCCATCATGAGACATTTGTACATACATATATCTTCGTTCTCCCCATTTCCTGCCTTCCCTTCAACCTTTCTTCTTCTACCGATTTACAAATGCTCTGTTTCCATTTCTTCCCTTTAACTCTCTCTGTTTAAACACTTTTTTCATTCCTTCTCTTCCCCTTCTCTTCTTCCTTGTTCTAGAGAGTTTTTTACCAAAGGAAAAAATTAAATCCCTGTTAATGACTCAAAAGAATACATTCCTTAGGGCAAGAAAATACTTTGCTCCCATCTGAAAGGCCTGTATCATTTTCAGAAATTAAAAAGTTCCTAAATTTCAACTCTCCAACTCAACTAAAGTCAACTTCTTCTCACCCACAACAAAACTGATTCAGATTTCAGAGGAGGAAATAAAGTCTACTTAAATCCTCCAGTCATGCTGCACATGGAAAACCTGCATGGCTAGCTCTTCCAACCTGGATTAGAAAGCCAGTTTCTATTTGTGCACTGAAGAAACATAAGTTTGATGTGTGGTAATATCCAAATTAGAATTTGGACATTTGTTTGCAGACTATTATGAAATACTTTGACTTCTAATTTGGTTTGATGTTCATTTAATCAAAATAGCAGGTCATGACCACTGATGAATTTTGATGATCCCTTAACTCTTAAGTAGCTCAAAAATCATAAACACTAGTTAGGAAAACATCAGAACATAATCCTGATGCTTCCTCTTTGTTGTCAGTCAGCCTGTGTGTCCTCTCTGATATCCTCTTCCAACCTACAGGCCAAACTCAAATTCTTAGCCCTGGCTAAAAAGGTCCTGTTTGTTTCAGCCTCTCACTGATTACTTCATCCACAGGAAACTCTCCTGTTGTCCATACTGACACTGTCACATCTCCCTAGACAAATCATATCTGTTAAAGATTCTGTGCCACTTGGAAGCCATTTAGCTCAAAGTACTTCCTTCATAAAGGTTAACAGACCTCTCTGAAACACATTTAATCTTTTCCTCATCAGAGATATATATACCAATGGGTACGCAAGTCCAGTTTCTAGTATTTACAAACCGCAGAAACCCTATCCTTCCACCAAAATTTGCTTTCAAATCCCTTGCCATCACACTAGTATCAACTGCTAAATTTTAAGATGCATCCCAGTAATTTCCAAATCTAGGTGAATATATGTCAATGAATAGAGGAAGAAATGTCCTCTCAACACACAACTTCTGTTAGAAGAATAACAAGAAAGGATTGAAGACACTGAATATGCCAAAATACTAACAAAAAATCTACAAGAAATGAAAGTTCAGAGAACAGCAGTTCTAGATCATCATAAGAGGAAAGTCTAGACTGGCTCTCAGGATGGCCAGAACAATGCTTATATAACTTCTATTAATAGTCTACGAAAAAACAAAGGAAATTGCAGCAGGTTGAGCTCGATACCTGGATCTACTAGAGATTATTTTCTTGTTAGACTAGATACTTCCTGCTTTGACCACTAGCAATAATAATTTAAAATTTTAAAATATAAAATAGTTAATTTCCACAAAGTACATTTCATTCATCTAGAAAAACGTGTTTTTTTTCTGAAGAAACAGAAACTCCTGATTATGTAAATGTTTAAACATCTTCAGCCAAGCAGAGGTTCACAGGAGGTGTCAGGAGAAGGGATCCACAGTGGCATTTCAAGATGATTTTTCGAGTCTTACAGGGAAAGTTAAAAATTAAAATGAGATGAGGCATGCCTTACAAATTAGGTTATGCTAATCTTAATAACCTATTCCACTGGAATTTCATCAGGCTGTTGTTTATGCTCTTTAAGATTTTACCAATACAGTTACATCTTCAATGTAGTTCTAATGTTGTTAGGAAAAAGAAAAAAGAAAAAGATCAATAGCTGCTGTAACACAAATATTATATTATTAAACATCTCACTTGGCAGCTATTGACACAAAAATCCTTCAAACAATAAGAGTAATTTCTCTCAAGTGTTTGAAAGTCAATTACATTGCCTTGAATATTGAAAACAGAATTTCTGGAAAATTGCTTAGAATTTATTGTTATTTTCTATTTTTTTAGAGCAATAAACTTAAGCAAAACAACAACAACAAAACATCACTCTAGAATTTTTCTGTTTCTTAGTGTACTGGAGGAGTCCATGGCATTTAACTAAATAATAATGCTAGTCATTAATTTTTTTTACATGTTTATCTCTCTAAAGAATCAAGCCAATATTCAAGACTGATCAGTAGTGTCAAAGCCTTAAGATTATTGAGCCACTTACTGAAGACTCTTACCAAGGAAATCTATACTTAATAACCATTTATAAGAAATTAAGTCCTCCCGGTACTGGAGGACTTGCAGTTATTTAACTTACTGCAGTTGCTGTTTGAGAAGATTGCGATTCTGTATTACAGGAGGCCTTCTGAATACACTGGATGTAAACTCCTACACAACAAAAGCAGAGCTAGTGGCTAAATTGACTTGTGCCCTCCTGGAAGTAGCCTAATACATTTGAATGACCTGTTGTTGTTGTTGTTGTTGTTGTTGTTGTTGTTATTTTTCCTGCTCAGCTGATAGAGAACACTCCAGAGCCTCTTTTTCATACACATAAATGCACAACTAAGATAAGCTACCTAGCATACTAATTGGTCAGAGAATGTAAAGGACACTCTTTTCTTATTTTTAATAGGGGTAATTAAATTCTGTCCACCCCCCCCCATTCTGCAGAACCTCATCAAATGCACTTTTTTCTCTGAATTTTCATGAGAAATATCACAAGGTAACAGATTCGAACAGCTAGAGCTGTTTCACGTTGACAGTCGTGGCTTGTTTCCAATTTGACTGTCAGGTATTTGGCAATAAAATTTAGTATTCAACATAAAACGAACTGTAGAAATAATGAAATTTCTAATTGGAATGCTTATCTCTGTGGGTGTAGTTTAGAAGATATTAATGGCTTTTTTCACTTTATACATTTATTAGTGATTTATATACAACTGTCTTAGCCATTGGATTATGTTAACTGTGACACTTATCAAAATAAGTGGTATCAGGAACTTGGGAATTGAATTGACACCTTTAAAATCTGAACTACATCAACTTTCACACAGAAAAGCAGCTATCAAAAATTAACAAATTGTTAATGTTAGTAGTTTTAAACTTTTATGTGAGGTGAAAAGAAAAACATTTTGTCCTGTTCATTAATGTGCTCATTAAGCTTTAAAGTGCCTTACTTATCACCATTCCATATTAATATTCAATCATGCAGAATTAGGTACTAATTCATCAACAATTTAAATCAGACTTGACCTTCATGAAGCCATTCAGTCTGTCATTTTGAGGGGCCATTAAAGGGCAGATGACTGCACAGTTGTGCTCAGTGAGTCGGAGAGTTATACATACTCTGTTTGTGATGGCAGCTATAATCAGAGCTGGAAATATAGCACCATCTTTGAATCTGTCTCCTAATGATATATGCTGATAGGAAACTTTCAGTTCCATTAAGGAAACAGGAACATGAATTTCAGCATTTTCCAGATCTAACTTTGAATTGTTGTACAACTTCTTAACAAAGCCTGACCTACAGAGGACTAGAAAGCTGTCTGTGGGGAAAAGTCTGTCCATGTTTTGGAAGGAGAATGCCTTTGATAACTGCGTACCATCAAATACTAACTCTTCCATAGTTTGCTCAGTTACACTGCTTTCACTGTTCACCCATAAACAGTTTTAAAGGCGTCTTTACATTTGCTTCAACTCCAAAGCACTAAACATTTTCAAGAAAGGTACAGCAGCCTGAATTGCTTCTGATGGCCAGAGATTTCCTTTGCGACAGCCCCAAATAGTTCTCTGTGAAAAAATGCCAATTTATCAAATATACCACCAATGTGTGTATGGAGGGAAAAAAAATCATGTCAGTTTATGATATGCTTTCTTGAATGTATTATTAAAAGATTTGACAAGTGTTTCTGACTACTTAGACCTTATTTATAATGTAGAAGTTTTAGCAAGCATGGTAGTATCATCAAGCAAAATTAGATGCTGGGAGAAAAAGACAAGCCGCTTTTTTTCCTGGAGAATTTGTTACCTGAAATCCTTTTTCTGAGAGCCATTGTGTAGTGAAACTTTAAAAGTACCCAAACAGTACTAACAAGGAACACCTGAATGTAGGCACTGCACATGTGAACATGTAAGCTCAGGAAAGGAGGGAAGTTTGTTTACCTATGCATCTCTCCCAGTGTTCAACAAATACAGGCACCTAGAAGTGTGCAGGAAGCTTTTCAGTCATTTCAGGGATCACTCACAAAGCGTCTGAATTCTTAGTGGTTTACTCAATGCCATTCATTTAAATAGTAATTCTATTTAAGGTGACTGTACCTTTGTCCTCTTTTTGATTTCTAGTCCAGTAAGAAGCAAAAACTCTTCAAAAATCCTAGTCTTTTAAAAGCATGTTAACTAACATTAGACTTCGAGATTCACAAAAATGGCTGCTAATGAATGTTTATTTTTACAATGTTCAGTTTTATTTAGTCAGCAAACAATTTTCATCAATTGACCTGTGCAACATACTTGCAGTTATTTAACTTACTGCAGTTGCTGTTTGAGAAGATTGCAATTCTGTATTACAGGAGGCCTTCTGAATATATTGGATGTAAATTCCTACACATAAAAACAGAGCTAGTGTGCAGAACTTTATGCAGGAACACAATGACAGTGAAATGAAGATAGCTGAATATCTACCTACATTCTACTGTTATCTATTGCATAATGGAATTATTTATGTTCGAGATAATGGGAAAAACTCCAGCGAATCATCCAGGTGTATTTTGAGGCAAACACAGTGAACTTTCTTTCTGACAGAATACATTACATTTAGATGTGCATGACATAATCTTTTAGGGAGCAAAAGTCTGTGTGCGTGTTTGCATGCGTGTGTGCACACATGTTGGTTGCAGGGAATTAGTGAGAGATACTCTTACTAACATATGAAAACAAGTAAAGTATTAGACCTGTAATATGTTGGCTATTTTCTTAAATAAAAATTTTAGCCTCTGTGTCTCTCTCCCTCATAGACAGACACATACACACACACGTGCACATACACATACACACACACACATAGACCCAGAGGAGGGAGAGAAAGAGGGAGAGAGGTCCTCATCTGTTAAGATACTGCTGTTCTGTGCAGGAAAAAGTCAATGGGCCTTTTAACCTAAGAAATGCAAACTTTCTTGGAATAAATGTATGTTGGTCTTAAAAAGATCAGAAGACTGTCAAGTAAGATATTTATGAATAAGATAATTTTGAATAAGCTATGTATTGAAGTAGCACTATATTTTTTTAAAGGAGCATCTGAACTGTTCAAACAATGTGCTGGATAGAAGACAGCAATATTCCTTTTGGAAATATTTATTGAAGGCCTCTTTTGTGCCAGACTGGGATAGGCACTACATATGAAGTTATCTAGAGAATCTCTATATTGTTATGATTTAATCGTAGCTTCAAAATAATTAGATTCTCTGGGAACAATAGTGGTACCCAGTTCACAGACAGGAGGACTGAATGAGATCATGTATTAAATGTGCTTAGCACTGCCTGACACCAGTGTCACACGTCTAGTAAAACATTAGTTAGTGTGTTTGTACGTAAACTATGCTAAGCTCCAGCAAAAGATCTAAGTTGAACAGAAGCACTGACTTTAAGGCTTGATATACGTAAGAGCTGCAGCTATAAACTGCACATGGGAAAACAGTCCATGCAAATCATTATAAACAAGGGTTATTCATACAGGTGAATTAGAGAACAATAGCCATGCCAAGTGATCCTTCAAGGCTCAGGAAGGCTTCACCTCTCCGTTTGAACAAGATTGTAGGCGGATGATTGATTTTTCCCCAAAGTGAATTTTTTAAATGGCTCTGAATATCTGGGTTGATATAGCACTACTGTGAATAACTGAACACACTAAAACCAGTTGCTTTTTCTTACACCAGGAGGGCCATTTCTCTTTTAATTATGCAGAAAGAAGTAATTAAATATTCCTGATGTTGGGGAGTAGATCATGTGGAGAAGCCTATATGGCATTTTATATAAAAGGATATTTTAAAAAATGAAGCATGAAGTCAATGACACTGGGTTTGTTTTTCAAGTTTTTCACACTTAGAAAACAAGTTTTAGGGGAAAACTATATAAATCAAGAAACACCTCTGCACAATGTCCTCAGAGGATAGTGTAATGGTCCTACTAATTATTCAGCTCTAAAGAGCCTATTTACCCCATAACAGAATGGAATTTAGTAAGAACTTCATGTTGAACTAATATAACTTTTTACACATTATAAATTACTCTGATGCACAATATCTCTAAAAATACAAATGTTGAGCCTTTTAGGGTTCCTCCAGGGTAGCCTGGAGTGATATCATTATTTTCGTGTTCTGTAGACATAAAACAAATACTCATTAAAATTAAATTACTTATTCTCGGTAATACCATACATATAGCAAATACTGGAAAATGTTTTAGTTTTAGATATAGTCTATTTTAATTTCATCATGTTTCCTCTATGCCAACTGCAGTTCTTTGAATAAATATTCATCTTTCCCAACAATGGGCTCTTTAATCAGAGTCAACTCACAATGGAAAGCACACTAAAATTTCTGGCTACTTGGATATCGTTTTTATTTTTTTAAGCAGGAAAGATGAGACATTAACATTGCACAGGATGTAATAATATCTTTAAAATAGTCCTGTATTCTAAAATTTACTTCTGTTAGCTTCCAATGAACTTATCATTTGTAGTTGGAGACCAATCTTCCCATGTCTCCTAGCCAATACTGAGTAGAAGACAATCGGAAAAGAGTGGAAGGATGACAAATGCCAAGAAATTTCCCTAGGGAGTGCAAAGTCAGCACTGTGTCCATGTCTTTGACCCTTTTATAATTTCTATTAAATTATCCAGGCAGGCCTATACACGGAAGGGCTTCCGCCATGCACAAACACCTAAGACCTCCTACAGGCTGGAAAGCAGAGTTAGGCAGACTTAACACAACCACCCAAGGACCCTATGCCACTGAGGCTGCTCTGTGCCATTATAAGGTTGACATTTCTTACCTTGTTAAGAGATAGGAATGCATAGTGTAGTTTTAGGTGAAGAGAAAGATCATCCTTTCAAAGGCTAGAATGCAGAGAGCTAAAGGCTGGACTAGAGTATTTTTTACTTTGTTCAACAGCAGTGAATTTTAAGCCATTACCTTTTAAAATGGACCATGGTATCAGGCTACAAAAGAAATGAACCATTTTCATAACAGAATATAGTCCCCGAAGAAGGGGAAAAAGCATTTATTTATTATTCCTTTCTTAAAGAAAACAGCATAAATACAGCTTTTATTTTCACCATTCCAGATGGCAGCAGGGTATAATTTGTACTGTTTTGACATCATAACTGTATTATTCAAAATCAATCTTCCCGCAAGCAAACTGAATAAGGGACTGAAAACAGAAAAATAAAAAAATAATAAGTAAACGCTAAATCAAAGATTTCTTAAAAAGTTGAACTGCTGGGCCATCATCAAAATTATATGCATATGAATGAAATCATATGAATAAGGTAGTTTCTGATTATAAGTCAAAGACTATACTAACTCAAAAAGTAAGAAAAATTGCCAATCAACAATATTTCAAAGGGAATATTTAATAAATATAAGCTCTCATTCCCAAAACGTAACTATGAACAAATTACAATTAAAACTCTTTACTAATTATGTACAGATGGAATGCTTGTTTCAATACCGGTAGAAATCAATGAAGAAACTTATATTTCAGAATGGATTTAGGTATCTTTTAAGGGTAGAAAGTTATGGTGCACAAGAGTCTACAGAGGTTTTCATAGAATTATGTCAACAAGAATAGAAAATTAGGCACTGATAAGCTGATTGGAGCTTCATTAGCAGCTACAAAATATTCAGCTTTCCAACCAACTAACCACAAAGCATTTCAGAGCAAAATTCTATTTCTGAAACATTCTTCACATGTTGAAAAGTTCGTAAGACACTTTTGGCACAGAATAAAGTCAAGTTATTTAGAAGCTATGTATGCAATTATCCTATAAACTGCAAAGTAATGTCTACGTTGCAGAACACAAACCTCAATTAGATCATCATTTGTCTGAATATGGTAGCTGAAATTTCACATTGCATTAAGTCAGTGAACCCATACTGAAATTAGAGTTTATCTGCAGCCAGTGATTAACTTCTTTAAAATTAGACACATTCATTGAAGAAAGTAAGAAAATAAGAGAAGGAAAAGAAACAAAGAGAGAGAGAGAGAGAGAAAGAGAGAGAGAGAGAGAGAGAGAGAAATAAAGAAAGAAAGAAAGAAAAGAAAAGAAAAGAAAAGAAAAGAAGAAAGGAAGGGAGGGAGGGGAAAGAAGATGGGGGAGGCAGAGAAAGACATACCCTCTTACTATTTACCAATATTATTGCTACTTGGATACTTGATATTTAAATAAGTCTGTAAGGATACGGGTAATGCTTTCATCCTGTTCTTGATGATGCAAGTCTCATTAAGGAAACAAGATCTAATAACCATTCACTTTCACAAACTTTATTTCCATTAACTTATATTTACTAATAACAATCTTCTGTGATAATCTGCGCTTCAATCCAAATGATTATTTTGAATACCTAACTTTTCTATAGAATTTCATATTCACTTTTTAGAAGTTTATATGTAAATCATACTATCAATTTAGTTTAGTATGGAGCTGAGGTTAAAAATTTTGACTCTTTGAGATATAGAGATATAAACAGTAAATATGAAAAGAGAATTGGTTTTGCTTATGGCTTCTTTTTACATGTATGCTTAGTATAAGTTGAAAAGTTTAATATGCTAAAATCAAATAAAGTTAAAACTGTTTTTTAAAGTAGTTATGGTGAAGCAGGTATATTATCTCCATACTCTGGGAGGCAAAGGCAGGAAGATCACAAGTTTAAGCTCAAATAGAGCAATTTAGCAAGGGTGTGTTTCAAAAATAAACTATTTAATCAATTAATTTACAAGAGGCTGGAGTTGTAGCTCAATGTAAATCTTCTGGGATTAATTGTTGGTATTTCCAAAACACGAAACAAAACAGCAACAACAAAAACAATAATACCACTTCTCTAAACCATCAAGTATTACATGAAAAATAAAAGCATGTGAAACGTGGTGCTGGATTGGAACTGGAGGTAACTTCTAGTTTTTGAGAATGCATAAATAGACATACAAATGAACATAATTATAAATGAGTATGCACATACATATATACATTCTTTGGTATACTCCTGAAACTAAACAGACATATCATCATTAGCTGTGAGAAGTGAGACCAGAAACATCAATATAGATTGGCAATGGTAGAACCTAGTTGTCCAGACCATGATTTCTTATATCATTCTATAGTAAATAAAAATACAGAGCTCCTTGAAGAAATGACTGACTCCAAAATAAAAGACATACTTGGACTTAACTAAGTTGATATTGAATGGCAGGGCATATCTAAAGAACTCAGAAGAACTTAGAGGTTCTCTTTAGCTAGATATGGCACAATCTGAGTATCAATTTTTTTTAACTAACAAATAACAGCACATTGAATAAAATGAAAAGATATGCATAGATACTAATGTAATGGATACATTAAAAAGTACAGAAGGAGTCTCAAAGTAACTTCATACAAGAATTCATTAACTATAAAGGAAAAAAAAAACTTTAAAATGGAGAAGGCATACAAAACATCAGAAAATCAAAGGATTGATAGCAAGATAAATCAACATATGCTGAAAACCATAAAACATGATTCCATGATATTCCTAAAAAAAAGATTAAAAACCTAAACATGATCATGAGTGAATTATCAGAAAAACTCAAAATGCATACATTTTATGAAAAACAGGCTTGATACCTTCAACACTATCCAGGTCAGAAACAAACGAAGTTGAAAGCTTCCCCGATGATTATTGTTGTACTTTCTATCTAGATAGCACCTCAAAGCCTCATGCACTCTGCAGGTCTTTTGGGACAAGACTGGATCCTGTGAGCAAGACACTCATCAGAGTAGTTCACTGACTAGTTTATAGCTTTGATCTGCGAGGTAAAACCTGGGTGAAAGATGAGAGTCACTAGGGTGTGGGCAGGAAGAGTTTATCTTCTTCCCTCTTCAGCCTTTCCCTGTTTCCCTGGCCATGCCATGAAGTCCTTCTTTCCTGTGATGGCTTGTACCATACGGCGCTTCCTTGGAGTTACCTGATTTTGGACTAAAACCTCTCCAAACAGTGAGCCAGGATAAACCTTTCCTCCTCACAGCTGTGGATATTGGGTGTTGAATCTCAGGGAAAAGAAAATAACTAAAACAGATCTGGATACCCCAGAAGCAGGTGGTCACTGCTGTTATTCCTAATTATGTGGTTCACACTGTTTTGAAACTGGCCTGTGAGGGGAATTGGGAAAGGCTTGAATATGCCAGCTGGAGAAGAAGCCCTAG
Organism: Cavia porcellus; assembly: GCF_034190915.1. Classification (NCBI taxonomy): domain Eukaryota; kingdom Metazoa; phylum Chordata; class Mammalia; order Rodentia; family Caviidae; genus Cavia; species Cavia porcellus. The sequence continues at coordinate 84,094,116 of NW_026947484.1, forward strand.
AATCTCATGTGCTGTGCATGTTGGAAGGTTCTGGCTAGTGCTTAGAAGATAAGAATGTTGACAGTCATGCAGCTAGAAAAGGCCATAATCCAGAGGTTTCAGTTTGTAAGAAGTACTCCACTGGCAGTTGGACTCCAGTCCTTGTGTATTATACTGTGTTAGAAAATTCACCTGCATTCTGTTTATGTCCAGAATCTTTGGTGGAGATGGTGACCAAGGACAAGATATCTCAAGGTAGACTATCGAGAGCAGCAGCATGGTTACTGTTGCGAGCTTTTAGAATCCAGAACAAATGATTCCAGCAGAATGATTCAAAAGTTTTTCATTTGATCAGAAAGCAAGCTCTGAAAAATTTGGATCTTGCAAAAGTGCAACACTGGAGAGCTGGGGTGTGGGAAAGATTAGCATTGAAAAGAAATCAACTGTTTTTGAATAGGACAAGAGAAAAGATGGCCTGAAGGTATCACAAGAAATAGTAGGGCCAAGTCCTCTTAAGGCTCAAAACTGCAGAAGTAGAAAGACCTTGCTTTGAGAAGACAGCCCCAGGGCACCATGCTCCAAACTGGCGGCATCCTAGGAAATGGAAATTGATTCCTTGGGCTTCAATTAATCATGCTCAGCCATCCAAGCATCCAGAGGCCTCTGGGGCCATGAGCAAGAGGTGAAAAGACTCAGCTCTGGTGTCAGAAGATTAGCATGTGGCAAACAGGCAAAGGAAGTAGGCGTGAACTGTTAATTTCAAAATTCCAGGATACATGTGCAACACAATTTGGAAATCCCTGCAAACTGAACCAATCAGAAAGTGCTGTCTTCAAATTTTCTCCTAAGAATGGGAACAAATATTTGATAGCATCCTTGGCCTGACATCAGTCAGAGGAGTGAGAGATACAAAAAGACAGCCAATATTGAACATGGGACTATTGTGTTCTCTATTTCACAGTAGTCCATTATAACACTGTAGAGTGTACTTTGTTGCTCATCCTCGGCCCCAAATTTCCCCAAATTCACTCTATAGAGCACGTTTATTTTCCTATCTGTAATAAATGTAAAAATTTCCTAACTTTTATGTTTCTTTTGACAAATTCTTTGCTGAGAGCAGAATAACCTGCAAACAACTCTAGAAGGAGATTTCAGCATCCCAAGTCCCAGTAACGCTGCTGCTACAGTTGGCAGCAGACCGTGCTGTCATCCATGTGGTGCTGGTTCTAGACGCATGTAGAATTTAAGAGTTGAAGATTCCGAAAGGCTTATATTCGGGTTTCACAAGAAAGCCTGGAAAGCCATGGAGTGTGCCCTAAAGAGGACAGTGTGACAACCTGTAAGTGTGAAGCTGAAAGCTCAGGAGACTCTAGGATGCTGGATAAAACAGCAATGTGTACTCCAAGGAAAGCTGCAGGGTGAGCAAAACCAGCCCAAGGAAAAGCCATGAAGGTTATAATCACTAGCAATGCCATAGGGCAGGGACACCTAAACCCTCTAAAGTTCATATCTTGCCACTGATCTTCCCGAATGCTGGACATAGAACTATGGGATTTAATGTTTGTCCTACAATTATAAATTTCAGTCTTGATTTGGTCCAATTCCATTCTATCTCCTACTTCTTTGTTTGGAAACAGAAAAGTTCTGTGCCATTGAATGCTGGAACTATTTAACTTTCTCATCTTTTTTTTTTTTTTTTTTCAGGGGCTCACAACTAAGAGTTTGCCTTATATCTCACAGACTTTGGACTTGGATGATTTAGCAACATTAAACTGTTGTAACTTTAGCAGTTCTTAAGAGTTACAACCAAATGCATTTTGCATCAAAAGATGTGCAAGAGTCCTTTGGGGACCAGGTCTGGAATGTTGTGATTTATATCTAGATGTGCCTCTCAAAGTCTCATGTGCTCCTAGGTGGGCTTTTGGGAGGTGGTGATTGGATCATGAGGCACAAAACTCATCAGTGAGTTAATCCACTGATGAGCTTACAGCAAAATGTTATTGGGAAGGTAACACCGGGCTGAAGAAGGTTAATCACTGGTGCATGGTCTGGCAGGGTCTGTCTGTTCCTTCCTCTACTGATCCCTCCTCTTTCTGCATCTTACTGCCAGGTCATGAGCCATTTTTCTTTTGCCACACCTCTCTGCTTAGGAGCCAGAGGCCTACAGACTGAAAGCTTCAAACCATGAGCGTAATTAAACCTTTTCTCATTTAAATTGTGGTTATTTGAGTACAGTGTCCTACAGACAAGAAAGGAACAAAGATTAAATGCAAGACATAATTTTGAACTGGTGTTTTTAAAAACAATTGGGGAACTTAAACTGAAACAATCCTGAAACTAAAATTGCAAAAAGTAGTAAAACATGGTCTGAAGCAGAAGAGGCCTAAGAATTATATGTTCACGGTGCATCAATATTTACTTTCAAGATTTAATTTTGTAGTTAGAAAGGGAAATGTTCTTGTTAGTATAAATTAACTATTTGGGAATGACAGCCATGAAAGACATTGATTCTCAAATAGGTCACAAATAATAGGTTCTTTCAATTATAATTTCAACTTTTCTACAAATGGAATTGTTTCAATTTTTATATCATATAAAATTATATTTATTTTGTAGAATCATAGGAAATGAAATTTTATTAAGTCCTTATATGTACTCAAGCATTGTTGTCTCAACTCTGAGAAATGCACCAAAATGCACCTCTTGAATACATGGACTTCAGAAGACCTCTTGAATGCAAATACTATTTAAATTATATTTAACAGCAAGTATGAATTTTTCACCAATAATAATAATACAAAGAAAAGTATTAGGGCTCAAAATACACAATTTCTACTGTATTTCAACTTACAAAGATTTAATTCTCAACCACAGGCATCCCCAGACAAGGAACTGTAGACAATACACACAATTAAGGGGCAATTTCAGAACAAGTTTCAGACTCATAAAAAAAATGTAGGGAAATCAATATTCCAATCAAATAATTCTCTCCTTATGATTTTTATTTAATTGAAAAAGTAGCAAATATATTCTTTAATTTTTTAAAATATTTGAGAAATTTAAGGTAAAACTGTTCCTATGATCTTTCTAAAGCATAAACTTAAAACTCAAAATATAATAAAAAGTCATTTTTTAAAAAATCAAGCTTTTCAAAATGCTCAGAAAAAAAAATCTTGCTTTAACCCAAATCTTCACAGTAGCCCTCCTGGAGCTAGAACACATTAAAAAATGTTTGTGATCTTATGGTTGTTAATAAGTTATGAGAATAAGCACAAAAATAAAGTGGTTCTGATAAATCTAAACTTTTCTTAAGAAAACATTTAATCATTTTATTCCAGTAACAGTTTTCATAGCTCTCTGGATATATTGTGGTGGGTATTTGCTTTACTTGAAATCAAAAGAAAATTCCTGGTAAAAGAGGTAATGGCAGTTTTCTGTTGGGTTATCTTGAAAGATAAGATGATCAAATGATAAAACATCAAACATCGTATATGTTTTACTGTAGAGAATAAAAACCGTAACAGCACATTAAGAAACATTTAAAGATAATTTATGTGACCCAGAAATGTGTATTTGTTCATATGTTTATAAGTACATATGGAAGAAAATTTACTATCAGTTTAAATTTTGTATTTATATGCCAAAATACAACAATAATTTAATACCAGAGACCTAGAAAATGGGGCTAATTAACTTTTGAACTTCTCTCCCTTTTAATATGAACTTTTAAAATAACATCATACTTAAAAGCAACACGGTAGAAATTTATTCATTACATTTTGAAATATCAAAAATTATTAATATGTTCTTCAAAGGAGGTTAAAGCTCTGCAAAATAAACAACAACAACAACAAAAAAACTACCCAAAAAGTGCCAAAACTGCCACACAAAGTCATATGAATGGAATTCTACAATCCATTCCCTCTAGATCAAAGAGATATAAAGCCTCTATACAAACTATGAAAACTTCACTTTCTTCTTCAATAGATATAGCTCAAATAATTAGAAAAAGGTTTCAGGAAATTTAAGATAAACAACTCTGTTATTTCTTCAAAAGTAACCAGAACTGAGATAAGCTTTAAAGCTAGATCTAAACATGGGGGCACTTAAGTTTGCAGATTCATGTACTGAGAAAGTACATTGCTTATCATCAAATTTGTATTTTGAAAAAAAATGCCATTTGAGCTGAACAGTGAAAAATGCAATGAGGGAAGTTTCAAAAAAGGAGGGTTAGATTCCAGGAGGTGGTGGAACAGTAAGCAGCAGAGTAAACAGCTTCTCCGATACAGTCCAGATGCTGGAATATAGCACTGTGGGGAAGACAAGGAAGGAAGTGAGTCCCCTGGATTCAGGAAGAATCTAAAGTTAGAATTGAAGCCCACAGAAAGAGTAAAAAGAAAAAGGTGGTAGTTAGTAACAGGTCACCAGGAGCTGGACCTACAGTGCAAGAGGAACTGTTGGAACCTGGGGATGCATGGTCACGGTGACAGTGGTGGATGGCAACCCCAGATGCCTCTGCAGAGATGCAGTGGCAGAGGGGACTGGTGGACCCAGAGGACTGCAAACAGATTCAATGGCTGGTGGTGGAGTGCAGAGGACTCAGTCCTGAGAGAGCAACTGTCCATCACAGAGTTTCTGGCCAGTAGCCAGCTTCATCTGGAGACAGTGGCTGGCCCCACCCCTATGTGCACTCCACCAACCATCCAGAAGCCAGCACAGGCTGCGAAAAGCAGCAAACAGTCCTGCACCAGGACACCTAATGGCCACCATCAGATATCTGTAGCCAGCACTGGCTACAAGAACCAGTCTCGCTTCTAAGAAATTATAGCCAATTCAGGAAGTGCCTGGGACTCCACTACCCACTTGTCCAGAAAAACCCAGGAATATATCAAGACAAAGAAGCAACTGGCCTCCAACCCAAGCAAAACAAGTCCAAGAGATGTAAACATGGAAGAGATCAGGAGCCACACCTGAAATTTCTGGGTGATGGCAACTGAAGTAAAGAAATATCTACATGAGGCTATAAAAGAAATTAGAGTTAGAAATACTATCTCAGGCAAAAGAAGACATGAAAAACATAATAAAGGAATTGCTAAGCACCTATAAAGAAGGCATAGTTTAAAAAAATGGAGGCACATGGGCAAAATCTCTTAAAAATAACAAGGAACCAGGCTATAATAATTCAATGGCTACAAGACAATCCAAATAAGCATAACTTAAGAACAGATGTGAGTGAAAAAGCAAGGGGTCAACACAAAGGACATTAAAAGTCTATTACAGAAATTATATCAGATAACTTCTCAAGCATGGGAAAGAATGTGACATTCAGTTAAGTGAGGCATACAGTTCTCCAGCTAGCCATAACCAAAATAAATCTACACCCAGACATACAATTATGAAGATCCCAGAAATTCCACACATGAACAGAATATTAAAAGCTGTTAGTGAAAAGAAACAGATCACCTATAAAGGAAAACCTATCAGAATCACGACAGACTTCTTAACACAAATCATCAAGTTAAGAATAGCTTGAAGTATTTTAAGTCCTGAGAGAAAATAACTTCCAACCTAGACTGACGTACACATGGGTGAGTATCGTGCTGTCTCCCTAGTATAAAAAACTTAATGAAGTTAGTGAGATCCAAAATGCACAATAAATTTTGTGAAAGTGAAAGGGGAGGAAGTGTCTACAAAGGGAAAGCAGTGGCCACTGTTACTCTATGAACATGATTTGAATCCCTTATTGTTTTCATTGTTCAGTTTACTTTTATTTTGTTTGTCTAATTTTATATTTGAAGGTATGGACAACTACTTCAAAGATAATGAAATAATTATAGTAGCAATGATTGATTTCCTATTCGCTTGTTTTGAAGCCCTGTATTGCTTTCATTGTTTTGTTTTGATTGATTTCATTCTGTTTTGTTTTCTTTGTTTGTATTATGTCTGATGATATAGGCAACTACTTTGAAGGTAACGAGGCATTAATGGTAGCCACTGTGGTTTTACTATGATCTGGTTTTGAAGTCCTGTATTGCTTCTATTGTTTCATTTTTATTGGTTTTATTCTGTACTATTTTGTTTGATTTTATTACGCCTGATGGTATGGACAGTTATTTTAAAGATAACAAAAGACATTATGGTAGCCATTATTGATTTCCTTTTATCTTGTTTTGAAGTCCTGTACCATGTTCTCTGCTTTGTTTTGATTAAATCTATTCTGTTTTATTTCATTTGGTTTTATGAGAGAGAGACAGAGAGAGAGAGAGAGAGAGACAGAGAGAGACAGAGAGAGACAGAGAGAGAAACAGAGAGAGAGAGAGAGAGAGAGAGAGAGAGAGAGAGAGAGAGAGAGAGAAAAGATATAGAAATGCCATTTAGGACTGTACTGAGAAGTCCAGAGGCAAGGTAAACCAGGGAAGAGGCAGAGGAGACAGGGAGAAGTGGAAAGAATTCACAATTTGAAGGTCACTTTTATAAGGCTTAATGAGTTTGTCTGTAATGGAAGAAGGAAGGAAAAATATTAGGGGTATTTTTCTAAAAATATATATGATGGATTTGCTTGATATATTTTAGTCCTATATTTCCTTGGGAACAATGTCATATATTTGAGGCACTTCAGAAAGAGGCAGTATACCCCTAATGCTGGACTCTACCCAGGGTGGCTGCCTTAGAGCAGAACACAGCCCCAGGTACAAAGCAAATACCTATTGGTGAACAGTGATCCACAATCACCTTCAGGAACTGGCAGAAGGCGTTGGTACATTAAGCCATTTTTTGCATGCTGTGTCTCTGGGTGAGAGTCCGAAGTTCTGACCCTGCATATGTACATGAGCTCAGCATCAGACCATGAAGGTGAATGAGAGGAAGATAATCATGGACTTAGATGGATTTTCTCAACACATAGCTCAATGCCTCTCACGTGAAGATTGTTTAGCTTTCTAGTTTTTCTTTAGCCAAAGAAGAAACAAAATATTAGAGTATGACAGTTAATAGCTTCTTGAATAAAAGGAAGAATGAGTTCCATTCCTGTGGGGACACAACATTAAGAATCGTCTTATAGATAACTCATGGCTGACACATTTTAATATACGACCTGTCAGTTAAACAGATACAAGTTTCCAATGATAAGATAGTCAGAAGCAGAGCAATAAGCCCTTTCTTACATACTGAAAACAAACCTAGAGTTGCTCGTTTTAGTTGTAATAAATTGACATATTGTTATAAATTTGGGAGACATGTAATTGCTAATTCTTTTTTTTTTTTCTTTTTGGTTTTTTTTTTTTTTTTTTTTTTTTTTTTGTCTTTTTCCTTTTTATCAGTACCGGGGATCGAACTCACGACTGCCTGCTTGCAAGGCAGGCACTTATGCCGCTGAGCTAAATCCCCAGCCCCTCAATCACTAATTCTTAAAGTGACAGCAATTTCACAGGGGAAAAGTTATCTCAGCCTTTAATTCATCAACATAGAAAGCCAAAATATCCCAGTGCTTGCCCTAAGCAAAAGAGGATGGTTTTTATGTTCACTGATGCTCCTTCAGTTGCTCAATGATGAGGCTGTTGAGTAAACATTGTGTGCATTCACTAAAAAGAAGTAAGGAAATGTGTCCTTACCTTCAGCCACCAATCCCTAAAATAACCACTCCTACTTAAGGGTTTGCTATAAAACTAATATGCAATAAAGTTTTGTAAATTACACATGACAAATTTCATGGACAAATTATAATCAAACAGGCAAATTTTATATTTTTTTAAGAATTAACTCAAAAGCACATAAAATGTAATCAAGAATATTTTCCCAGTGAGAAAACGACATTTTCCATTTTGTTTTTCCTATGGCTATCATATCCTGCCCTGGTGTAGGTGAATTAAGCTGGAGATCTCATAGACTTCCATTTACTGCGAACCTGCTGGGCACATCATACGGATTCACTGCCGAGCACCGAGAGACCTGCTGCACTGGCAATAGCATCTGGGTCATACAATAAAGCTGCTTTTTTTCACCCCAGAAAGCATTCACTCCTTCAAAGCCTAATCTACTTTTCTTAGCATATAACAAGGAAGAAACTACCATTGCCATTGTGTTTTGACTCACCAGCCACAAAATGTAAGAGACAAATAAACCCCTTTTCTTCACAAAATATTAGTCTCAAGTATTTTGCTACGGCAACACAAAACAAACTTTGACAAGATCCAGATGAGTCCATGTTTCCAATAACAATCTATGAGAAATGTTAGTTACCTGTAGTTAATATAAATCAAAAACAAGGTCACTTAACCACACTTCTGAGAGAATAGGAATAAAATCCTTAATTAGGTGAACACTATCTTAAAAGGAGTAGTAGAAAAAATAGAATAGAGAGGTATGATAGGACTAGGTGACCATGAAAGCATTTCATTTGTATTTCTGGAAAATCTTTGGGGTTTTTTGCTTTTGTTTTGTTTTTTGAGACAGGGTCTCACTATGTAGTTCAGGCTGGTCCTGAACTCACTATGTAACTCAGGCCAGCCTCAAACTCAAGGCAATACTTCTGCCTCAGTCTCTCAAGTGCTGGGATTATAGATATGTGTCACCAAGCTCAGTGGAAAAATTACTGTAATGAAAACATTAATCTACAATAAAATTGAATGATGCATCATCTTCTAACAATACAGAATATACCTATACATAGTTATTCATATACATGTATTTATATATAAATATTTTATGACATACATGCTTACATGTGAAATAACTTTCACATTTATTAAATATTCATCAGTAGCACTGATTGTCCAATTTAACAAAAAGTGTTGAGCATATCTCAAAATCTGCTAAAGATTTTATGGTGCACACACATGAAAATCCCTCAAAATCTTACAGTATGGGCCAGGGATTTAATTCAGCAGCATAAGCACCTGCCTTGCAAGCATGTGGTCCTGAGTTAGATCCCCAGTACAAAAAAAAAAAAAAAAAACAGTCTTACAGTACTTACAGTATGATGACACCTTGGTTCACACATTTAATTCTATGTTTGTAGTCTCTGAATTTCTTCCATGTTTCTGGTTTCAACCAAATTGCAAGCATGTGTGACCAGAATGGTGGACAGAATTCAGTTCATAACTGAGATACCACTGTATATAATATGAACACAAGGAAATGCATGAACTCTACAAATGCTAAGAAGAACACAGGTATGAGTAGTGAATTCAGCCAAAGATCAGGGAAAGTAGGTCAAAAAGTAACACTAATGGTTTTCATAGACAGTGACATAGAAACTGGTCTTTAAAGGCAAAAGAAGGAATCCAAGGTACAGAGAAGATAAATGGGAGCACTATGTAATCATGATTGTCACCTGTTTTGATGCTTTTGTTTGGGGGTCACAGGAGGACAGTGTGGCAAAGCCTGTCCAAGCAAGAAGCAAAGGTTGTCAGCCGATTCCAACCGTGAGCAGCTGGAAGAATGGCAGGGTTCATCGGGTAGATGCATGGAGCCAGATATTTCTGATCAAGAATGTAAAAGGAAACCAAGAAGCTAAAAGGAAAAATCCTAAAGTAGAATATCTGCTAAAGAGAATGCATTGGAGGGAAGAGAAAGCCCCCTTACATGGTTACTCTATTACTTTACTAATAGATGCCCAAATTTGGAGGAAATCACGGAAAGAGTATAGAAGTCATGAGTTGGACACTTGTTAAAGAAAACGTTCACGGACCTTAGGAAGTATTTCTTTTATTTTAGGAGAAACTGGGCTAAAAGGAATGCTAATTCTTAGTTCCTTTGTGAACGATGACAGGTAGGCAGGAATGACATCTAACTTACGAGACAAAGACAGAGTGACAAAAAAACTAAACATTTGAAACAGTTTTGAAAGTAATTCATATGAAAGTGAAAGCTGCAATCATGAAGGTGATGAGATGACCTGACAAAGAATTCACAGTGAGATAACTAAAATAACCATATTTATAGGATTTTGAATGATGGAGTAATTTCCTTTAATAATGCCAATTTGTTCTAGAATATAACTTATAATAGGTGGAGTATTCACATACTTCGTAAATAAAAAAAATCTGTTGAAAAAATCCTAAGTATGTTTTCAATAACATAATTGGTTATTAAATAGTAACAAACTGTTAAGAGGAAGTATAATATTTGAGTTGTGGGTTTCAAACATAAATATGTATGAGTATTTGTCTTGTAAGAAGAGGCATATTAGAAAACAATGTAAGTTCAATTAGCAAGGAGAAGTATGAGAAATAAATCCTGCAGAAAATTATTTAAACAGGCATTACAAAATTAGTCAAATAATAAGTTATTCAGAAAATAAAATCAATTAACTTTAATGTTAACTTGGGATATTAAGGTAATGTTTTAAAATCATTTCTCTCAAAACATGCCATGCTTAACTCTTGCTTTTAATTGTGTAATCATACAAAGAAGCCACCATTTCAGGTACTTTCAGTTAGAGAATATTCAGATCTTCACATACCAACCAGCTGCAAAGCACCCAACAGGAGCTTCAAGGAAAGGGGAGGGTATGATACTAACACGAAAAACATTGATTAAGTTAAACTGAAGCACATTCAAAGCAAAAATTTTAACAATCACTGAAAGTTTAAGTGAATAAACTGCAGGCAGGTCTATTTTTTATTGTATTCCCAAGGCTGATACTGAAGACCTGATCTATATTCATTTGAAGAAAAAAACCTTTTACATACAAGAAAATGTTCTTTTTTGTTCTACAGGCTTATATATTGTTATAGCATTTGAAATTATAGGTCTATAATCTAACACTCATTTTCAAGATCATAATATTAGTACATGTGTTTTACAAGCATATGGTAACTTAATTTGAAGTGTTAAATTATTTAATGAATGTGTAGCTTTCGAAAGTATATTTGTCTATAGAGGGTGTTTGATGATTTATTGGTATTATTGCTACCATAAAACTGCATTTTTATAGCATAATACACACACATATACACACACACACAATGCAATCTAAAAATGATTGTCTTGAAATATTTTAAGCCCAACAAATACTTCAGTTGGGTAAACAACTTAGAGCAAAATGCATCCACTAACACACACACACACACACACACACACACACAAGGTTTCTTGAACATCATCTATGGAAAGAAAAAAATCACAATTATAAAAAGAGTATATTTTTCTATTACCCAACTAAAGTTATGTTCTTATCAAAGAGAAAGTCAGAAACTTGGTGTTATATAATTGATAGCATATAACAATCTGGACCTAACATATTCTGAATGATTCACTGGCTACTGTGGTCTACAAAGCTCATTTCAGGAACCTTCTATAAGAACACGCAGGATAGATCTCAGGTTTCATGGTTCTGCTAATTTAGATCTGTGTCAAGCTCTCAAACTAGAGAATACAAAAACAGTATTAACAACAGCAAACACCAATTATGCTTTAAAGTATGGTTGAATAGACTTCATTCTTGGCACTTCTGTGAGAGCATAATGAAAGCCTCCTATAAAAATAAAACTCAAAATAATTACTTAGGGGTTGTATTTGTTCAACAATATATTTCATTTCCTTTGAGTATTTACTCTAATAATTATGTCAAATTATACACTTCCACAAACTGTTAATCTTTCCATAAGTCCTCTCAAATACTGTAGGCTTTATCTTCAAGACTTATAGCACAAATATAACCTGTAATTTAAAAAGGATTTCTTAATTCCAGAAACCACACAAGAAATTTTTAGTTTTATGTGATGATTTCTATTAAGTGGTATTCAATATAAAAGTTTTTGGAATTTTTATTTTTATTAGTACATATTTGGAGTACATAATGATTACATACCTTGATGGGAGATGGAACATGTGTATAACACATGCTAATCTATTTTCATTTTCTTCTCCTTTTTCCCTTCTATTTCTTGCCATCTCTCGGTCCTCCTCTCCTTGGTAAAAATCTATCTTCCTATTACCTATCTTTTATTTTTCTCTTTATTTATATTTTGGGTTTCTCATATAAGAGAAGCCATACAATATTTAAGTCTGTATTTGATTTATTCCACTTAATAATAAGATTCCATTTTTCTATAAATATAAAAAGGTTTTATAATCACAAGTCTTTTATTTCATCCCTGTGTGCGCTGTACATCATATTTCTGTTCTGTTCAATAATTAAAACCTTTATTATAAGTAAGAAAGTATATGGTTGATCTGTGTTTTTTTTTTTTTTTTAAATACAAGGACCAAAGGTTCTTTAAAAGATCAACAAAAGTGCAAGAATGAAACAGTTACTCAGGACGAGGCGGGAAAATGTCCTTAGAAGCAGTTTTAGATGCTGACCTGTGTGAGAGAGAATAATGTGATCACTTCCAGTCTCTCACCATGAAGGAAAATCATTAACTGATTTTCCTTGTAAATTACCAACAAAATTTCTATAAAAATTTATAGGTATAATAATCCATTAGTCCAAATATAATGAGTAACTACAAAAAGTTGACTTTGAGTGCCACTTAAAGCAATGTCTCTTTGCTGGCAATAAAGATGCAGAAATTTTATTGCTATATTATAAATAAGCCTTGGCATACATCAAAATTTAAAAAAAAATGAATCCAAACATCTTATTTCAGTTAAACAAACGGCATGCAATGAACAAAGCCAGTAAGTGTGGGGAAAAAAGTCTGTATTGAGATTTAAATAATACTTTTTTCATTGTATCTAAGATTCAAGTTCAAAATAAATAATGGCAGTGTTCTGTCCCTCCTTTATTTTAAAGGAAGGACGACAACTTTAAAGTGATGACAACAAACATCTGCCTGCTTGGCTTCAAATTTGACAACTGATCTACACCCAGACCAAATTCCTACTAATGCACAAAGTGGAAAAGAATGAAATGGCAGGAGGCCTTTGGAAAACACATGTTTGCTTTTTTTCTCTGTGGGAAACCATAGAATAGAGAGGACGAAGGTCTATTAAAATGAGAAAGTGGTAGGGGGTTTGCCTTCTAGGTATATCACACTTGCCAGAGTGAGTGAGTTTTACGGAGAGTGTAGCATGCCTTCCTGGGTTTTGGTGTTGCTTTTCCCCAAAAGTCCTGAAAAAGAAGGGTCAATAAACTGCAAGAGATTCAGAGACATACTCACTAACCCACTGCTCTGAATTTAGAAGACAGAATAGTTTCCATAAACAATTCATGCACCATCATAAGATCCAGATGATCAAAGGACCAAGTAATAGGAAACCCAACCAGAGAAAGGGTCAGAAAGAATGAACAATGGTGACAAATCAATACATGTGATGTCCCTTCTCTGGAAATCTCAGGAGCAGTGTGGAAGGCCAAAAAAAAAAAAAAAAAAAAAAAAAAAAAACCATGAGAATACTAATGATGGCCAAAGTCTCAATATTGAATTAGCCATATTATTCGTTTAGGTAATGCATAATCTACATTCTCTACACATGAGCATATATATGGCCACTCAAACTGGCCCAGGGTAAAATAAGTGCCTGTCTGAATCATACAATTCAAACAATCGTTAGAATGACTACCTTGTTAATCATATAACTAAATTATGCACAATAAAAATTAGCCCCCAATAGAACATATATATTATCTCTCAGATAGCATCTAACTCAAATCCTAAATCAGTTTTAAAATACTGTGAGAAAGTTTTTGTGATATTTTCCCTTTCTACATATCAGAAGACAAAAAATGAAAATATAAGAAAGTCCTGTAAAAAGAAGAAAACTGCTTGCAGAGTGGTTCTGACCTTGTGCAGCGTGAAATGGCTCACAGAGGGTCTGAGCAGAAAAGTGCTTTGATTCAACGTATCTTGTGGTGAATGAGGATGCAGAGAGTATTCCATTTTTAAGATAATCAGTTCAGTTCTTCATTTGCTGATCATCTGGTAACCACATACTCTGCGTGATTAACTGAACCATCTAAGAAATAATGATAAGTAAGACAGACTAGAAAAGAAATGGGAAGCCACAAGTGGGATGTAACTTTATGAGAGGTACAGAACATGGCACTGTAAAATATATGATCTCTTTTTATAGTGACAAACCCTAAAGACTCCTCATTCATAGAGATATACTGATGTGCTCAGAGAAGCTATATGAACCCATTATAATGAACTATGACCTCATTTGCCAGTGAATCCTATTCAGATTAAGGATGTGGAATGTGTACACCATAATACAGGAAAGAATGAAGCAGGAATCTTAAATTCAGCAGGAAATTGTCATTATTAATCTTAGCTGGGAAAGCTATGATTTAAATGAAAAAGTTCCATTAACAAGGGCCATTTTAAGTTATAATTTGAACAGAAAGAAATGAGATATTGTCAGAAATGCAAAAATCATCTCTTTTGTGTTTGTAAATATATATTTAACGTAGAGAATTTTAAAAAACAAGAAAGTAACAAAAATGCTTTTGTTCATCTTCTAGACATAACCAGGCACAAATTGTTGGTTTAAGGTACTCAACTGGATCTGTGTTACTACAGGGAACTCAAGAGATGCACAAGACCTCTCTAGACAGTGAGCTTCACCCCCTCCCCCGACGGAAAGGCTCCCCAGAGAGTAAGGTGACATCTGATTCTCTCCAGGCTGCAGAAAGGACCTCGGTTTTCAGGCTAAAAACTGTAAGATACAGTCAGTGAATTTAAATAGCTATGTAGTAATATAATTCTATAACGACTCTGGTGAAAACTAAGGCATTTAGTCCTTGGAAAAATGCATTTGTTGTCCAAAAAATGTTTAACTTGATCTACTAATATAAACGCTGTGGACATGTCAAAGAAACTTATGAAATACATTTATGTCTATAAACTTGATAACCTACTAACATTTGTATTTTAAATTTTTTTCTATGCGTTTTTATAGTCATTGTCTTTGGAATAAGAAGAGTAATCTGATTAAGGTTCATAGCATACCTTAAAGGTGAAATATCTTTGTGCCATATCACTTATTTACTGAAAACTCAAATGTATCTTTATGCATGTATGTATATATGTGTGTAATATGTATATTCTGTATACGTGTGTATAGATACCTCTCTAAGATTTTAGCTTAAACTTTGTGAAATACATGTTTATACTTGTATATGCGTATTCCCACCTGATTCAAAGAAGACACATGTTCCCTCAAATTGAGAAAGAAAAAAGAGAGAGAGAAAGAGAGAGAGAGATCGCACAAAATCACAATTGTTAAATGATAAAACAATACTTTATACTTGGCAAATGGAAACAGCTTAACAATAATAGTGTTTGTAGGTTTTTCTTCAAAATTACTTTTATTTTAATCCATATGTATTTCCTATTGGGCAACTTGAGGTTAAATCCAAAATGCAAATCTCTCAGAGAATGTCCTGATATTGAATAGGAAAAAATATCACAGACCTTGCTGTGATTTAGTTTTCTATTATCTTTCTTTGAACACATTTTCAAAAGAGGATTCTGCTTCTGTTCTAGACACAGCTTCGAATACAGTTTCCTATGCTCAGGAAAGGACAGTGAGACAGTCCCTGAAATCTGAAGAGGAAGACGCCCTGTCCACATCTCAGAGAAGGTTTATTTGTGCAGGGGGAGCACAGTATGCAGATGGACTAAGGATGATAGAACATTGAAAACAATGTTGCATTTCCCCAGAGTTGAGGGTTCATCCTGGATGACTCACACCCCACTCCTGCTTTAGACAAGCAAGTACACAGAGATGGGCCGTGCCGAGATCGGGGAAGACATCTTCATTTCTCTGATGTGGAACAAGGACAGATGGATGTAAAAAACTGTTATCTTGGATGATCTGGAAAGAGCATGCTGTCCCTTGGGGAAACATCTGGGCTGTTACATTGTTTTGCAGCACAGAGGGTAAAACTTGCAAGCTCTTCCACAAAGATTTCTGTCTGTGTTACACTACTGTCACTGAAGAAGTTAAAATTTTACTAAACTCTGCAATGAAATGTAGACTAAAGGCATACTGTGTATAGAAATCCAGTTTCTTAGGCTATGTTCAACTTTACTATGACCAGGACCTGTGTCTCAACTAATTTGAGCCATGTTAGCTTATTAACAATGAGTCAAAGTGGAAAACTATTTTAAAACACCAAAAATAAACTTAATTATAAATGTCTAACAGTGTGTGGTTGCAAGACACCTTGTGGCTTACCAAGGGCTTGTCATCCTTTGAAATGAGTTAAACTATGTAAGAGATTTCAGGGTCACCAACATATACTCTATTTAACATGTACAATTAGCAAAAGCTAATTGTATCTATATCTATATATATATATGTCTGTATATATATATGTCTATTTATATTATATGTCTATATATGTATTTATATAATTGTATCTATATCTATATATATATGTCTATACTACATGTTATTTGTTTACTCTTGTTGGGACAGATAAGCATTAAATTGTTAATATAACCATGTCTTTATTTTCTATCCAAGAAATCCTATTTTCACATACACAACATTTTGCCATATTCAGTGTTATATTCACTATGCATCTTTTGACTTGTAATATATAAATGTATTGTCTTTATAGATAAAATAACATGTGTGAACAATGGGATAAACATGTGAAATCAAAGCATTTGGTTCAGTATAAAGGCTAAAGAAAGAGTATACATGACAAAATCAAACTTGCATGCCACAGTCCATAAAAGTTGAACAGGCTAAGGAATTAGGAGACAAGCGAGTACAGTGATACCTAAATTCAAAAAAGCTTTTGTTTGCAAGCAATTTGTTTCACAAACAGAAGCTATTGGTAAATTTTTGTTTTCATTTGCAAACTCTGCAACAGGTGACCAATGCAAATGCAACCATCACTCCTGCCTAGACCCCAGCATGGCTATCTTTTCCAGACTCGTGGAACAAAGTCAAGTTCGTAAGCCCAGGTAACACTGTAAAATATTTCAAATTTACCTTTAACTGACTATATGATTATACATTTTTAAATTCTCCCATTAAGTATAAAGTATGACATTGGTCATTTAATACCAACCAAGTCTATATTAGAAGATGAAGGTTACTGGGAACTGGCTTGAGGTAAGGGAAGGGAGGACCACCAAAAGGAAGGGGTGTCAGCCACAGGGAGCTAGACCCTAGAGGGAGTGGTCACAGTAGTGCAGTTTGGTGGCATTGATTGAGATACAGGAGAACCTACTCTATGATAGGGACAATGCAGTCGGATGTCACTGTTATGCTGAAGATTACTCCATGCCCATTGGAAGGACCATTTCTAGTAAGGGACTATCTCTAGTGAACCATGTGCCTGAGACCAGAAAATCTCCTGACATGTGCCAAAACCCAATATATGTGATAGTTTGTTGACAGAAGTAAAATGGTATCTGTGATAGTCTATTCTTTATTGTATAATTTATTTCAGAAGCAACAATCTTATTTTTTTCATTGTTATAAAAATTAAATTCTGTAATTTATAAATGTATAAATTACAAATTTACAAGTACGTTTGTGTATATGCATATAAAAAGATAATAAAAAATTTTAAGTAAATGTAACTATTCCTTTTTAAAATTTTTAATACATTTTATTACACAAAGGCTGTCACATAATTGGATTCTTTGGTACTTTGTACACAATTGTTCTTCCTGTCCACACAAAGTTTGCTTCTGAACTTCTCATTTGGGATGGCAAGCACTAGAATGCCAACTGTAACAGAATAGCAGCAGAAATGCCTCCGTGGTGGTTTAGGTTGAAAGCAGTATCCTGGTACGTGTCTCTGGCACTCAGTGTTAAGCAGGTATATAAATGATACTCATATTCAAGAATACAAAATTATCAGTAGGCATCAACAACCACAGTGGTAAACTGTCACACACTGTAAACTGAAACCAGCAGTGATTGATGCGTGATTTTTTTTTTACAACAGCAAGCTTCTCTTCATTATCTTTGACTTCCTGGAACTTACTGGTGAGGGTCTGCCTGGAGCCTCCATCACGATTTTGTTTCCTTTATGCCACCAAAGAAAACTTAAAAAAAAAACATCTGATTAAGGGTGGATTCTGGGGGAACACCACTATCAACCTATTAGAGTATTCTGCCACAAGAGTAAGAGAGGCTTTATCATGTTCCCCAACTTAGAAACAACGGTAATGCACTAGGACAATGAAAAATAATCAAGGAACAGTGAAAAGGAAAGAAGGCAACTTCTCTCTGGAATTTGACTGTTTTGAACTTCAAGTGCTACCTGCTCACCACCTCCCCGAGGATCAGTCATAAGCTATTTCCTTATGCAGATGGAGACAACCAAAGGGGCCTTATTGTCTTCTCCTGTATCATCTCGTCCCTTTGCTTTTCATTCAGCCTTGCCAGAGAGAAGAAACTGGAGCTGAATCACCTTCCTAACAGTGGCTCCTACCCACATAACTGACACCCTGCCTTTCCCCTTTACCACCACAGCCCAGAGCGCACTCTGAACTCAGGTCACACCCTACCACCTCCCAGCATTTATTCAGCCTGACCATCTCTCTTATAGAGAGCCAGAAAACCCTTTTAAATCGTGCTCTTATCACTGGCCATTTACTTTGTACTACACTAAGACTTAATTTCATTACCCAAGCACAAGGAACTATTTGTAATACCTTCTTATCTTCCATGGAATCATTTTTTAGCTTTTATGCAAGGTGAACTGAATTTAAAATGGCTCTGTAACAGAATGGTCACAGGTTCTTTAAAAATTAAAATTGACTTCAAAATTACTTCTGGGAAAATATAGACTTATTAGAATATCACTAATGGATTAAGAAAATATTCAAGAGATGGTACTAATTATTTAATAACAATATTCATAACACATTCAACCACTTTCAAAATTAAAATGACAGACCCAGGTTAAGTATGTTTTAATAGATAATTTGAGCTTTTTTGCTTATTAGTTTTAAGTCACACTGCTTTATTTTGATTGAAGGCACATAATACCTCGTTAATTTCTCTAAAAAGAAAAAAAATATCCAATATTCAAATGCTTTTGCTGTATCACATACAATTAAATTTTACTTGAGACAGTGCTTTATCCCATTAAAAGTTTCTTAGCACATAGATTTATTGGGTTTTATGTGAATAAAGGAAAGTTATCATACTTAAGGACCATCCTGTACAAATATTCTCACAACATAAACCAGATAATAAATTCCTGCTCTCAAGGACAAAGAAGCCCAAAGATTCACTCCATTTGTGCACACAAAAGCACGCTGTGATAGTTCTGATACCTAAACCTCAGTCACAACTTGAAGAGCTGTTTTACCAAAATGGCCTGCAAAGAAACTTCTCTGTCCTATTTTAAACTAACACCTGTGCTAACCGCTACAGCCCAACTCAATTTCACTCTCACAGCTCTAATTTTCAAGGCCCAGGAGTCAACATTAAAAAAAATTCCCTCAACATACACTTGCAGTGTAAACGCACAGCTTCATAAGGTAGCGTGTTGATTTCATTCCCACTATCTGCAGTTGTACCATTAACAACAATTTCTTAGGGAAAGTCTACACGTAATAAGCAAGCTTGAAAGCACAAAGCCAGGGACCATGTAAATCCCAAAAGATTCAAACCATCTTCAGTGAGGAAGTGTGTTTTGCACATGACTCAATTTTTATAAACTTAAAAAGTCATTCCTCTGATTTTTATGGATTTACTGTAGCTTAGACAAATCTGATCATCTTTCAATAAAAAATTCATCAATAAATTTAGATACTCTAAGATATAAAGATGAAATGAATTATGAAAGCCTAAGCAAATCCTTGAAAGAGAAAATTAACTGATAACATATAAGAATGTTTGAAATGTCATTGTAACAATGGCAATTGCAAACAGGGGAATGGGAGAAAAAGATCTAGCAGTGTATACAGGAGCAATTCAACTGGATGACTATTACTATCAATATTTAAAAAAATAGTTACATGTGCACACACACACATTCAGTACCATAGAAGCTCTTTCATATTAAGAATAATCCAAATGTAGTTGAAAGAAAATATGTATACATGATCTGAAAAAGACACGCAAACAATTGTAGTCAGATAACACAGCAATGCAAGGATGAACATGCTTTTGTAGCTACCTGTCCCAAACAAACAAACGAAACCTTTCAAAGAAATCATTTCTCAAATTGATGCACTTATCATGTTGTGTCTCTACAAAAAGCATATAATGTTCTTTAAAACACGGTTATCTAGTGCTTAGAAAGAGATCTCCACTGATGAATGGATCTCTTTTCAGTCTACTGCTGATAGGATGGGGCCAGTTTTGACAGCACATACACTACAATGTTGACTGATAGGATGGATTTAAATGATAAATCAATTCTTGAGGGTTCTTTAGTCCATGAACAACAACAAATATTCTTTCCTTTTAACAAGGTATAGTGATCACGACACATGAACCCAAATTTTTAAAATACATTACTTGAGTGAAGTCTTGAAGAAAAAATACTTGCACTTTTTTCAGTCTGTTGGCAGTGTTGTAAATGTAAGAGTAATAAAGGAAGTATCTAAAAATGTATACTTACTTATCTAAATACATTATGTCTAAAATATAAAGTTAGCAAGTCCTACTTCTTTAAAAGCCACCTATTTTGAAAAATACATATCAGGTCACCAAAATGTTATTGCTACATCTACCACAATTGAGAAGTTAACAGTTCCCAAAACTCACCATTTAGGCACAAAATTACGAATAACATACACCAAAGGGAAACAAGAGTTACATGGAAATAAAGGTAACTTACACATTTAAAGCAAGAGAGTAAACATGGAGGTGTAGGCCCAAATAAGACACAGGACGGGAAGGACTCTGATTTTCTCATTTTGATTAACAAATGTAATTTCCTTTAGCTGTCTATAAGTAGTTTTGATAAAACAGATCTGAAAAGCCCTCAGTGTTCATCTGATAAATAGTCTTGTTATTCAGGTTTAACAAAATTTAAAATTAAATCTACAGCCTCCCCCAAAATATATGTATGCTGTATTAGTTGTATTTTTATTTGTAGTATTTCAAGTTTTAAAAAATTCAAGTTTTAAAAAATATTTTTCAAACGTTCTTCTCAGTGACTTCTGTTTTTGTTTTCTTAACAATGTCTTTATGAGAAGTTTTTTTACACAAAATTTGATGGTATCCAAGTTATCAAAATTTTCTTTTAGAAATCCTGATTTAGGGATTACGGTTAAAAAACATTTCCTAATTTAAACCACCAACATTTTCTTTCATACGTTCTTGCAGAAGTTTTATTCTTTACATTTAGATTGATGCATTAATTTTTGTGTCTGATGGAAGGTCTGAATCAAAGTCACGTTTTCACATTGTTGAAAAGATAGTGAATGATTTTTAATATAAACCTGATGTATGCATGCAATTTAACACCATTTAGAATTAAAAAGAAATGACATGGCAGGCCAGCCTGGTGGCACACACCTAAAATACATGCAATCTAGGAAAGCTGAGGTAAATGGATCACAAGTTTGAGCCCTTAATGCGAACTTATCTCAAAGTAAAAAATGAAAATTTTTTAAAAGGCTGGGGATGTGGTTAAATGCAAAAGGCCTGGGTTCAGTTCTCTATGGAAAAAAAGACAGTAAAACGAAGAAATAGTGAATAAAACAATAGAGGAGTTTATAAATAAATATGCTGAAAGCAAGCTAGTCATAAAAGTCTACCTACTGTGTTTATTAAAACATTCTACAAAATAAAAATCATTTGCAGTTGGGGATTTAGCTCAGCGGCATAAGCACCTGCCTTGCAAGCAGGCGGTCGTGAGTTCAATCCCCGGTACCAATAAAAAGTTAAAAAAAAAAAATCATTTATAAATTTTACATGAAATTTTGCATTTTAAATATATGTCATTTGTCATACATCAATTATAACACAATTTAGATACATGCATATAAATATTCATTTTATATATTTTAAATATACACATGCATTTATATTTAGATACATGCATATAAACATTCATATTCATATTTATAGAAGTGTTTTGACTGAATCTTTTTTTTTTAAGTTCACATTTCAAAAACAAAAAAAATCACACTTCAAGTCATGTTACATTCTTGATTAAGCAAGAGTCTGGAAGTTTTTTATACTGTAATGTACATGTATGTGCATCTATGATTGCATCTATGATTAGTGTGCATCTATGATTAGTTAGTATATACTTACTGGATGAACATGTTTGAGAAAGTTTTTTTAAACATCTAACTACTCTTTGCAGTATAAATATCTAGTGTACAATTAAAACATTCATTTTCCTACTCTAGCCACACTCGAAATATTGAAGTTAAATTTTAGCAAGTAGTTGAATAAAAATCCTAAGCAATACTTTAAAATTTCTTCCATAAAAAATGCCTAGAAATGAGAGTTATTATGAAGCCACTAACAAACTTTTTCATGAAAATCTAATAAGGGATTCAGATTAGAATGAGGTAAAGAAATCTGCTCCCACTAGTTTGGTCCTGAGTTAACCATAGTGGCTTTGAACACAAGATATCAGGGCGAAACGGATTTCAGAGAAAGGTTAAGGCTGGGAGATTCCAGAGCTCATCTGCAGATAAAACTATACAGCTCAAAGAATATTTATCCTGATGCCTCTCTGTGGTGACCAATGACTATTTTAAATGTGCCTTTTCCCCAGTTATTTCTACTACTGTTTTCATGTGAACTATATTTGGTTGTTTAGGTAATAAATTAATTCCCTATCAACAGGAAAGAGAGAAATCACTTTCTGATGAAAAATTAAGCACAGTAGCATTGCGTTAGACTTGAAATTTAAATTCCTAAGCATGGGTAGCATTTTAGGAAACACTTCACTATCATTTTTTCTCTTTTTGGCATTTTATATCTTAAATCAAGAAGGAAATATGGATAGGTTTGATTTCTTAAACACAGAATAAATACCTGAGATCAACATTTTATAAAAGCATACAGTAAACTGTTTAATTATTAAAAGGAAGGAGAAAACAAAATGAAAAATAAGAGGAACATTAGTTATTTTCATTAATTACAATTTTAATGTGCTAAAATTTAAAACAAAATACTACATCTATTTGATTGTTTACCATATTATATGTGTACCCTAAGCAGCTGTAGTAGGTTACTTTCCAAAGTTTTACCACAAATGGCCTCAAGAGCAGAATTTCATGAAACCATACTAAAGTACAGAAACAGGAAGTCTCAGTTCAGCTGCTGTTTGTATACAGAGAGAAAACAAGATACACTTTATGAGTCTTTGGGAACCTTAGGAATAGTTTTGAAGGTGTATAGATCAAAAAGTGTGAAGGTTATAAACCAGGACTCCCAGGTAAGCTGGTATAGAATAAAATCACCAGGGCAATAGGAATTGAAAATATTTCTTGTGAAAAGAAATACACTGAATGTAAAATGAATATAGCAAGTTTCATTTATAGAACAATGCACTCTCTTTGGCAGGGGCAGTTTTTTATGCTACTGTTAGAAACATAAGCAGAGGAGTATATGTAGGAAAGCTGCCTGGTCTGGCATTTTGATGTATTTCTACGTGAAGAAAGAAACTAGCCAAAGAACCACTATTTAGAAATCTATAGCAACAGTGAGTTTCTCTTGTTTTCGTCAGTTATGTTCCTAAATAACAGACTGTCATATTTAGGAGTTATATTCTTTACTTAGTATTAGCACAGTAGTATGTGATTATCAGCTTTGATATACCATGAATCTTGTAATTCAAACTACTGTCTCCGACCCCACACACTGCAAATCTGTTCAGTGAAGAACGGACACAGGTCTAATGGGGAGTGGATCCTAGCTATAGTTAAACCCCATAGCATAAAAATATGTGAAGGAACATCTCTGTGCAGACCACCAGTAACTCTCAGTAGCTGAGATTTCTTGAGGTCAGGAACTGGAGCCTCAATATGCAGTACAGAACCTGAAATATTGCAGGTATTCAGGATCATTTACATGGAAGAAAAGCCAGACAGCCATCCATACCACGTGAACTGTCCAAAACTTAATCATTGTAGGAGTGAAAGGGATTCTAAAGCATAGTCCCTACCACTTTCTTTGAAAAATGCAAAAGAAGGTATGTCAATGCCAATTTTTAATGTTGTCATTCTTTTGAAAAAAAAAAAAAAAGTTCCACTCTTAACATCTTCTTGCTAAAGGGTTCTAGTCAACTCAGTTCTGACTGTTATACCCAATAAAAGTTTCATTCCTGTCTTAGGGCTTGTTCATCTCCTGGAATGGCCCTTCTCAAGGTATGTACTGCTCCTTCCAAAATGACAGTGTTTTACATATACATATATATACATATATATATGTATATATATATATATATATATACATACATATATAATGCTTCATATATATATAATGCCTCATGTTAATGCAGTGAAATATTAACAGGAGGGTAAAATGAAACAACACAGATTGGGTCTCATGAGGTTTTAGTAGTGTCACCCTTTACTTGGGCTTCAAAAGAAATGTTTTTTGGTCTCTTTTTTTTTCTCCTTCAAAATGCACCATAGTCTACAATCTTATTCCCCCTCCCTCACACAAATATCCCTTCGGGAATTCTTTTCCCCCAAACAAAATCTTCACTCATTCCCTTTTTATTCTGGCTTTCACCCAAGATCTGTCACCTGCCCATGTATTTCTGTTACATCAATAACCAATCTCATTGTCCACTAAGGAAGCTGCATTTTAAAAGTGACCTGGGAAATCAAAGGCTGCCACTGATCCTAGTTCCTTGAGGTAAGATGTGATAGTTTTATTCATCATGGTATTTCCAGAATTTTCTAAGTGGTAGTATCATGGTGGCTGCTCAATGTTTTATATGTGTTTTCTTCTTCATGTGTAATAGTGTGATTTTTGAGGTATAAAAGAGTTTAACTGGATATGTTAGGTATACCATACATATCTTAAAATGACTGATCAATGAACGAATCACACAACTTCTAATTATAGATATTTTTAATCAAACATCCATCTTTTACAAATGAAGTCTCTCTAATAACCAAGTAATTAGTTTTGTACACTTATTCCTGGAATTAGGATCCAGTGCTCAGTTTGAAGATTCCCAGCAGAAACTTTCGTTTAGTAGACTGTGACATTTATGGGAAAAAAAAGATTGAATGAATTAATCCTATTGAAATACTAGTATACTGAACAGTCATTATTATAGATATTTAGAAGTGAGATTCTTTTTCATTTAAACCAACAAACTTGCTGCCAATTGTTTTTTGCTGTTGTTATATGTATCCTTTCTAGTATGTGTAGTGAGCTCATAGTTGAAGACAAAACTTTCTAAATAGAAATAAAAAATGCTATGTTCAAAATTCTGTACCTTAATCATCAATAATTCTAATCATCAATAGGTCTTTGCTTAGCATTTTTTATATTCAAGTGTTCTGTACATTGGGAAAGGATGAAGTTACAATCATATTATACCATTTATCAATATTTTAAAGAGTAGTTAGATCCTAAAATCTCAAAGACATAAAATATGTATGTCATGAATACTGTAGAGGATTTTTGTTTTTTTCCCTCTCCACCAAGAGTGACTGCAAGACAATCTCTCCCCAGCCTGCATATTACCTGTTAATAGAAAAAACATAGGCTGCATCTCTCTGGAACCATTCATTCGCATCACTCCTAAATCACCTATGAAGAAATTAGTAATTAGGCTTCTAGAGACATCTGGCCTAAATGGATGCTGAATCAAATGGTTTTAAATGGCTGCTTATTAGCCTTTTGTTAAAACAACAAATAAGAGAAAACACCAGACTGATTCTCGCTTGAGTGGAAGAGATAAAGGTCAGGGTTATATGTTTCCAGTAGATTTGATTTTCTGTAGAATACTGAACAGCCTAGTTTTATTTTACCTTGATCACAACTACTAATTATAAAGAATATTAAATCAAAGTTAAAGGTTTTTAAAAACCTTTCTTATGAACCTGAATTTCCCCTAAGTATTTTCAAGGACTCTATTTGATACAGAACTAAGAAATATGAATGACTTAGTAGAGTTCGAGAAATGTTAACCTGAAGTCTCGGTGTGGCCTAAGGTAAATATGCTAACAGTACCCAGCTGCCTCCCTCTGAGCTTCTGTGTATCCTTAGCCCAAACCTAACACTTTGGACACAGCAGAACAAACACTGACATCAGTTCTCTTACTACATAAAAATAGGCTTCTCAAGCTTAACTTAAAAACCATACCTGACCCTCAACAAAATCATTATGGTTTTTGGCAGTGTTTTCCCTTCTGTAACAGACGCTTCCTTTCATATTTCCAGAGGACTCAGCTCCAAACAAAAGCCCCTGTCTTTAGAAAGGGGACCTTAGGCAACACAGGTGCAACCCTCTGATAGTATTTGCTGGAAAGGACTTGCAGACTTCTCATTTCTTTGATGCTCTCTCTCTGGGCTTTAGAATGTCTAGAAGAAAAGCTACATTAGTGCCATCATAGGCAGCAAGACCAGTGACTTCTGCGGACCAATGACTTCTGTGGAAAGAAGTCAGTCTTAACTAATGTGCCCCTACTGTCCTAGATGGGCAGTTACACTATAGCCTCTTTGAAGTAAGTCAAAAGCCCTGTGGTCTTCTGCTGCTGAGGGGCAGAGAATGCGTGTCCTTGAGTAACTTCTCACTTAGAAAAAGCTCTCTTTTGCTTTAAGGTAAAACATCTCTGAGAAGTCCCATGAAAACTACAAAAATTCCAAAAAAAAAAGCCCTCCAATTATCACTCATCTCATCGCCCTTCCCTTCTGCATCTGGGGTATCTACGGTCTCCTTTATCTGGTAGTGATTTATTTTCAAAGGATGAAAATTAAAAAGAATCACACCTTGCAATTTGGCTCGTTCATTCTTTTTTCATTTATCTAAGCTGAGCAGTCACAGAATATCCTTGAGAGAAAAAGACTTTAAAACTTCCAATACTTAAAATATTACCTGAAAAGAAAGATCTTATGCATCCCTTACACCAAAGGTTTCTCATTTTTATTCACGTAAGATATTAATTGCAAAAGCACAATGAATTAGAAATACTATAAAATTCACACTTGTAACTGAGATTATAAAACACTGAATTTATTAAATTCAATATGAAAATTGATGCAGAGGTATTTTCTTCTATACAACAAAAGTTCCAGATTTAAGATAGTGAAATATATTTCCAGGTTTTTTTAAATGATTTTTTAAAGGCTGAATTCAATATTATTTAGGGGAAAGAGACTAGGTAATTCACTCCTTTGCTCTTCATTACTGTATCTTTTCCAATCCCAGACTATTTAAAAAATCATCTGTTTTAAGAGTTAAAAGAAGATTAGCTCCCCAAATGAGTTTTGATTATAAATTCTACATTCTGTTCTTCCCAAACCAACACAATCCAATGAGTACAAAGAAAACAGAACAAGGACACTGTTAAACTGAACATGTAAGACACCCCTTCTGCTGTTCTCACCTCCACACCACGCCTTTTATATCGACACAGGTTGTTAAACTTGCTCATATGATTAAAGGGAGAAAGAAGTCTCATATTAAAAAGTTGTGATTTAAAAAATTTTCCACTGGAGACTAATGACATTTTATCCTAAAGATGCTACTTCAACTAAGAGATCTTTTATAAAATATATGGAGAAACAGGAAAAAAAGAAAATAAAATTGGCTTGGCGATAACGTCGCTAGCAGCAAGGGTACACCTATAATGATTTGAATGATTCGTTAAAATGGTGCTGTGCATGTGCTTACGGGTGTGTGGAAACTTCATGCAGCATAAATCATAGGTTACAACAAGTTATCCGCACAGACTGGGAGGAGAGGTTTTCAGCAAGTGGCTCTGTGGAGCCTGGAGAATCCCGCAGGTCTCCAGGAGCTGCCATTGTAGGATAAGGAGTTCCAGCTCCCAAACCTTGCTCACTCAGCCACACCCCTTGCTTTTCCTACTTTACACATTACCTATCCATATGAACTTCACAGAGTTTTCTACTTTAGTAAACTTGCACTCAACACACAATTTCCTGCAGCATTCATAAAGGACTTCTTTACATCCTTTGGTAAATGCAACACTCACACTGCCCACAGGCCAAATCTTGGTCTCCACCAATACTCAGAATAATTATGTGAACCTTTTATTACATTTCTCTGTATCAATACATAAAAATAAGTCAAAAGAGTAAAAAAATGTAAAGCCACAGGTTGAATGACATGCCCTACCCAGATACCCCTGTGTTTGGAGAAAGCTTTTCTGAGTGGAATGGATCCTCTAGACCGAGAAACAACTCTAAGAGGCTGAAGCCCTAGCAGAAAGGGAAAATGTGACCATAGTGTTAAGTACATTGGGGAAAGAAAATGAATGGAACAGAGCTCCAAGTGTCTCCAGCAAAAACTGAGAACCTCTCCCTGTGAACCATGAACTAGAAATGTTAAACATGTTTCAAAGAAAATAAAGCAAAACAAAAACAAAAACCTTACTTCTTAACCTTTCAGGACCTGAAGTACCCAACTGATCCTGGAGTGGCTTGAGCCCAGAGGAACAGGTAACAACCACACATATTACCCAAGGTCACATCTCCATGACACACCCAGCCACATCCAGGAGTATGCTTTATTAATCTTCAAGGTGCTTCGTAATTCAAAGACAGTGATACATCCAGATTAATGTTTGCATAGGCTTAACTAAATTTATACCATATTTTAAATACTTTTGTGCATGAAACAAACTTTGTTATCACAGCTGAAGAGGTAAGGAGTGTCTTTCTTTCCCAATGGATTTGCTGAATAAAGTGAACCTTAGTTATGCAAGCTGCATCTTGACTGCGCTGTCATATCTCAGGTATGAAATCTTCAGAAAGGATTTGGATTTGGAGGCATTTTGGGTTTTCAGAATAGGGACACTCGGCTTACACTCAAATGTGCACATTTTGAAGGCAGGTAACACCAACGATCATAACACACTGGACTCTGTTCTGCGCCCCTCATTTCCACTTAAGTGTGGGGTTTTGGATGGAACAATACTGACAGGCAATGGGGAGAGGAAATGCATATAAATGGAAAAGGTAAGGAGGACTTGATCAAAGAGGAAAGGAGTGAAGAGAAGGAAGTGATTTGGTTCCAGCCTGAATTTCACCCCTGTGTAAACTGGAGGCTGAAAGTGGCTTATCAGTGCCTAATGAGAGATACAGCACCAGGAGGGAAAGCTTTTATCTTACAGTCCAGTTTTCATTACAGATCTTATCTGTAAACACAGCAAAAGCAACCTAGAAAGTCTAAAAGATACATTACTAATTAAAACCTTTTAATAACCCCATAAGGAACAGAGGGGAGAAGTGTGAGATTGTGAAACAGAGCAGTCAAGTCCAGAGGATAATTATCACTAAGGACACTCATTCGATGCACTGCATTGTGGACTGAGTAAGAATCAGGCTGCACAGTTCAAGTCACTTTGTGTACAAGTGGGAAATAAAGTGGTGTATATAAGGGAAATAAAATTTGCTATGCACCACAATCCTTAGAGGAATGATTAGGAATACTATGTGAAAATTAAAACATTTTAATATTGTAGATTTTTAGTCAATAACAATCTATTTGGTTTAATTACAAAATATACCACAGTGAAGTATTTGAATGTCAGGGAAAAACTACGTTCTGCACCCTTCCATCTCAGAATCACTTTCTTCTACTGTCACTTCAGAATATTCAAAAATGCATGTGATCCCTGACACATTCTCTTGCAGCAGCTATTCTCCAGCTATCTGAACTTCACATATAACATTTCAGTCTGTGATACAGCAAATTATTAGAAAAGAAAAAAATTAGCATTTGCCTAATGAAGGCTTCGTGGAACTACAGTGATTATGGCAGGAGGAGGTGTCACACTGTGTGAGTCGCTGCTGCAGCACAGACCTGTCTACTCTGCTGGGATCCCCACGGCTGCCAAGGAGTTAGGGCTACATAACTTCACAGCATGCATGACTCTAGCATATTAAATAATGAGTTTTTTTATATATGAACTGGGATTAGTAACAGTAAACGATAATTCATTATGCTTCAATAATGTGGTATCTGCCGTAACACATTCTGAAACTCTTAAAACAGATGTGCTCAAAACTAAACCATAAAACAAATAAACTACCACCTACTGTTAAAGAGTAGTTTACATATTTCAAAAGCAACAACTTAATAAAGATTAAGCAATCTAATAAGCTTTTCCTTTTCTTTAACAAAAAAAGCTTTCAAGAGTAGTCAGAGCCATTGAGAAAGAAAAAACACCACCACACTAAAGTGTGCTGGGTAAAGTACAGTAATAAATACATTTAAGGAAGGCAGATTTTTGTAATAATAAAAAAATTTTGTTTTCTTACCAGTGCCTGCCCGTAAGGCACATTCTTAAGTCGACTTTCATGGCTGTGGCTATTTGTCAAAACTTGCTTCATCATTTATAGTCTCAGAGTTCTTTTCCTTTAGCTCAGTGTTGTGATGGAATCAATACAAATCTGCTCTCAAAATATCTGTCTCTGACCTGTGTTTGTTTTAAGCTGTATCATTCATAACGGTGATGGATTGGTAATGCTATTCCTCTTTGTCTGCACAAAGCACCATGGCATAAAAAGCGCATATATTTTATGCCCAAGGTCAGGAGAAAATTAATGGATAAAGAGCCTGATAAAATGGAGTTCAAGCTGAATGAGTTGAGTGCACTCTACAGGGTACAGACCAGGCGGGTAGTATGAAGTCCATTATATTTAAACACTCTTGAAGCATTTCAGAAGTGAAATCATTTCCACAGGCTAACACATAAAAGCGCCGAGCTCTCACATGCCTGCTGCAAGTGCCCACAGGTACTGGCGGAGTGCTCCGCTCACAAATTCCCATGGCATTTTCCATTTATCAATTTTTACCTGGAGCAATAAACCCATTTGGTGTTTATCACTACAGCTGAACAGTTATGCTTTCTTGTCATTAGTAAACTTCTCTTTTAAGGCTTTCCTACTAATGCTATCTCTACCATTCTCTCTAACCACACCTCATGAATATTTAACAGTTCAAGATCTCACTAGAGATGCATGGTTAGCTGATACATAGCTTGACAGTTAAAAATCACAGTTTACTTTCTATACCATGCAACCTTAGACATCTGAAGGCAGCAAACTAAGCATAAACTGTTATAAAGTACAAAACTAAAAGCAAACAAATATAGTAACCGAGACTTCTAAAATCTGAAATTCAGGATGCCACCAAAATCATCCATGAAGGCTTAGCTCATAATAAGTACTGTAAATATATGGAAATAAGCTTTTTGGAGAATTAAGCAACTCAAAAAGAATCAATGCATTTCTTCACAAACATTGCTGAGAAAAGAAGTATTATTCTACTGGAAGATAAAAGCTAAGCAAAGACATATTAAAATTTCTTTCTAAAACCTAAATTTTAGATTTAAAGAAACAATTATTTGATGGACAAGGAAAGACTTTGTTTTGTTTTCAGGGGAAATCATTGTAACAACTGTGATTTGTCCCTCTCGTACAACCCTTGGATTGTGAAACCCTAAAGTTTCTAGAAGCTGTGGAAATTGTCCATTAGCTGTAAGGGCATGTTTTGACAAAAATCAATCAACATGAAGACAAAACAAAATCCACACAAAGACAAAACTCATCCAGGGCTTCCAAAGAGGAAAAGCCCTTGTGACAGTTCCAGCCATGGTTTCTTTCTCGCTGATACCAAGGCAAAGGAGGAATAAAATTAGGAAAGAGGGGCTGGGGATTTAGCTCAGTGGTATAAACGCCTGCCTTGCAAGTGTGTGGTCTGGAGTTTGATCCCCGGTACCGATTTAAAAAAAAAAAAAAAAAAAAAAAAAAAAAAAAAAAAAATTAGGAAAGAACTACATTAGTAGGACCAAAAATAAGCAATCGTTATATTGAGATTGAAAATAAAATTTGTCAAATATAAATTTGACATTGAAAGCAAAGTGCTGTTCTCACATACTGTTTAAACAGTTATTGGTAGTAGTTCAAAAGGGTGTTTATTAAGTTCCTAGGTAGACTCTGAATGTCAATAAAAGCAGATCGAACTCTTGAGCTTACCACAAATTAGGTGTAGATTTGACCAACATAGATGTTTATGCATTGGTTCATTTATTTGTAAAATTAAAGGTGAGAAGATAGTCATTAAGCAATCTTCTACCCAATAGACGAATAAAACCAAAACTTCTCAAACTCTTTTAAGTTATTCAATATGAAATGCCCCAGGTATAAGATTTGAGGATAAAGGCATTTGCCTTATAATAGGACTATAAAGATAAGACTTTCTGCTGAGTGCACAGGTATTTATGCACATAAAATGACTTCAGGGTAACTATTCATTTAGTGAAAAAAAAGCAATAAAAAGACATTTGTAAGGGTCATAAGGATATTTTTAAATGGTAGTAGAAGGTTGAAATGAAGAGTGATAGTCTGAAGCCTAAAAAAGTTAAATTAAACATCACAAAATATTTTATGAGGACAACTGGGCCCTAGAATAACTCCTCAGAGGGATACTTGAATCATCTGCATTACTATTATTCAAAATTAGACTAGCTTAAAACTAAGTAAGAAGTCTAGAGATCTTTTTAAAATTGTAAGTCATTCCCCTCTGAATGAACATATAACATTTTTAATAAATATTTTTTTCATTTTTCATGTATTATTTTCTACATTTTCTATTTTAATTATTACACTTGTTGGCATGTTTCTATTTTCACATACATCAAAGCATTTACAAAGCTTCAACAAAATTTTACCTTTTCAGTATTTTGGAAGCATGTTAATATTCAAAGTTTAGATAAATCATAAATTATTATTCAATTCAGGATACTCAGATTATTATTTATTTCCTTTATAACAATTTGTATGCTAAATGTTTTCCCCCTGGATCTTTGCACTGTGTTTTAACTTCTTAGGACTATAAATGACAAGTAAAAGCACACGAACATTTTTTGTCTGTATTTATATATTGCTACTTCTAAGAGCATAGAAATGAAAGAATGGATGATAACAAAGAATTACTATTTTAACATTCTCCATAACTTGAATTAAAAAATTGTCTATGAAAATATAAATAAATGCTAGGTTAATGTTAAAATATCTTTACAATTATATAGCAGTACTTTAATAACTTGCATTTCTTTGGTCACAAAGACAAGATTTCTTTCTCATGAGCTGGTTAACTCAAGGCTTAACGGTATGCAACTGTATAGTTACATTCCATCTCCATCTTTAACAAATTAAGAATTTCTGAATAAGAGGGCCCCATATTTTAATTCTGCGTTGTGGCTCAATTATATAGAAAGTCCTTGATTATTATTTGTTTTGTTTTGTTTGTGCTCCTGCTGTTACCACTAAGCAAGTTTTTAAAACTAGGTTAAAATACGTTCCAAATATTCCAGAATCATGCCCAAAATTTTGTCACTGTTCTGTGACAGAGAAGTTTTGGTACTACTAAAGTTACATGTAGTTATTTTGTGGGTATGTTTAACCTATTTGTCCAAGAAATGAAATGATAGGCAAACAGTCTACAAGTAATCTAGAAACAAAAGATAATTTCAACAAAATGAACAGTGATTCAAGTTCCTGGAATGTTAGACACACTTTCCCTGAATCATCGCACATGGAGCTAAAGATGAACTTCACCCTGGATCCAAGGCAGCTGCACCAACGCGCATATGAAACCTGGCTTATAATAGCCAGACTGAAACAATTTTTTTTCAATTCCAAATGGATAAAACCATACCTCTATTAAGCATGTCTGTAACTTTCACAACCCTCTCCACTTCACTTTATCTACAGAGCATGAAAGTGAAAAAATCATCTCTTCTCTTAAAACAAAGTTAATTTGTACCACATAAGTAAAAAGCATAGTATAAATGCTTATGAAACACTATTAATTCAGTATTTGTATTCATTTGAACATTTAATAACTACTGTTCAAAATTATGTTTATTAATGAGGGTGATATTTACCATTTTTTACATTTTAATTTTACTACAATTTTGGAATTCACCGGAAAAAAACACTTTCTCTAATGAATATTTTAACTTCTAATAGGGCCAAGGATGGCAATAATAATTTCTTATCCTCATCTTTTTTTGATGTTGACAGAAATGGCAGTTCTAGGGGCCTTTTCCCTTACCCTGCAATATAGTACAATTGCATTGGTTACTTTTCACTCATTGCCGGACAAAGTAAAGAAAATAGTAGTTACACCTTAAAACTATCAAAATTACACTCAACTATTAAAAACTGATAACAAGGTACAATCAATGTTTTATAGAATTTTCTATTAAGAAGATTGTTGTATATCAATAAACGTACCCTTCAGTATTCATTAGGACATCACCTATTACTTACTATGAGTACAAAAATGGCATCTTGAAATGAGTTATCTAAACATTTTAATTCATGAAAACAATATTTAGAAGGCCCTAAATAAGGAATAATGAATTAAATGCAAAAAAAGGAATTAAACATTAAATTGTCCAGTAAAATATTATAATCTCAGCAGTTTGAGAACACACAGGGAACATTCTATTTATATTAGACATTTAATATAATGAAATGAAAGTTAGTACCTGAAAGAAGAAATGTTTTTCTTAAACTTTTCAGATATTATGTTATTAGTTTTAGTATAAAAGGGACAATTTCTTATGGGTTCTTTCCATTTTGATCCAACTAGTGAAATAAATAGCCGTGTCCAGCCAGGCTTTTATTCCTCCCCCAGAGTTCAATGAATTGCTCAGTTAATTGACAATCTCACTTAAATGACCCACCGCCAAACCTCACATACACTTAGAAAATAAAATAATATGTTGAGATTTGTAAGCAGTCACAAATTTAAAAATAAATTTAAAAAAGCAAATGCCCAAGAAGAGTTTCCACTAATTAGAAAATGAGTACTGTATAAGTAGAAAAGTAGAAGCAAATAAATTTAAAAGACTGAGGTGGTGATCTTTAAAGTGTTGCACAGAGATCGGACTCCATTAGCAGGCAGACAGAAGTGGCACTTTTTTATGATGACAGCTGTTCAGTAGGTCAGACTTCAAACAGGTAGGAGACTGCTGGCCCTGAATTTGTCAGGATGTACTTATAAACACTGATGGTTCTATGTCTCATTAACCAAGGATACATTAAGATTTCTCTGAAGACCAAAAAGAAGTTAAGATTTTCCTGAAGGTAACTCAGGCAGTGTATCTATCAGAATAAGAACAAGATTATAAATAGTTTTCATGGATATTCCTGGAAGATTCACAATACCAGCCCAAGGATGTTCATGTCCCTAATGTGAAGTAGTATTTGTCTATATTCTATGTACATATTCCCATCTACAGTACTTTATAATTTTTTTTACAATAGCTAATATAGTGTAAGTGCTGTTTAAACAGTTGTCACTGTATATGTGATTTCAAAATAACAACAAGAAAAATGTTTACCTTTTGGGTACAGATATAATCCTTCCTCCTTTCCAAAGTGTCCTGGGTTAAATCTATGAACATAGAACATACAGATATACAGGGGACCTGTTGCATTTACATATTTCCAATGGGAACTAATTAAGTCAGTTTTTAGAACCTAGACACTTCAGATTTGAAATACACTTTCATTCTCTCCTCACTTCATAACCCCTTGGCCCAATTTTTACAGAAAATGTAATTCCAGGAACACAGCAAATGTACTAAATATGACAGTTCAGGGTTGTCAGTATACACATTCACATGTAATAGTGAACAATTTTTGTTTACTACATTTTCCCTCCATTCTTCAAGATAAATTAGAGGCAAATAAGCAACTATTTGCTGGACTGTTGTCTCTGAAAAAGCAGGGCTACAGAGGAGTCATATATATTTATTTTTCAAGCAATGATGGCTGTGCCTGTCTGCAAATTTTTCCTTAGAATGTCCAAAAAACAAGAAAGCTCACCTTTTGCTCCAAAAAATGCAAAAACAGTAAAAGTAGCTGCTTAGTTTTTTCAAAAATTCTTTCAGTTACAATAACAAGTGGGAAATCACTGCAACAAATATTGTGACTCCAAGTTGTAAATGCATTAACTGAAATGCATCACGTATATTCCAAGCACTGAACATTGCACTGGGTACTAAGGAGGGACAGACTAGCTGGAGAAAGTTTTTTACAATCCTCAGTTCAGGTTCAGCTCTGTTAAAGGAGAGATGTACCACAGCGATTGCAGCAAAAGCAACTCAGGTCAGTTTACATTTACAAATGAGATTCCCTAACAGCCTTTAAATCCGCACATGCTGTAATGGATGGTATTTAGTATGCACGTAGCTTGGGAGAGGATAATGTTTGTACCGACTGTTTATTTATCCTTATAATGCCAGACCCTGAAGTGTTGGAAGATTACTGAAAGCTTTTTTTCTTTCCTCTTAAATATTAATGTGCACACTTTTCAACCAATTGTTAGCTCCTAATACCTTCAGCAATTCCTGATTCTATCATATTTAGAAAAAAAGTCAATATCTGTAATAACTATAAACATATGATACTGAGTTTTGTTATAGTGCCATTTCCAGCTTACTGAAATAATTGTGCATTTGAGGCAGGCTTCCAAGATAGAACCAAAGATTTTTACTGATATTTGTAGTAACAAATGATGTTTGCTTTATGATTATGATTTGCATTTTTATGAATTATCCATTATAGTTTATGTATTTTCCAATGTGTTCTGAAATTTCTGATTTTAGTTGTATTTTAAAGTCAAAGTAAATGAAATTTAGATAAGTTAAACTGATGATAATGAGGGTTATGTGTACTTCTAGAGTGTATTTTTGTCAAGTATAGAGAACAAGGCTAAAATAGCAACAAAATAATCAATGATGGCATAAAGTGGTGCTCATCATTAATTGGTTCTGGGAGGCACAACAAGTGCTAAAAAAATGTGTGCCAAATTGTTATACCTGGAAAGGGTAACAAGTCACAAGGCAATTGACACACAAAGTTCTATGAGTATGAGGCAAATCTCAAACCCCAGGACTGACTTTTCACATCAAAATGCTTCCAATATCAGAAATGAGTTACAAGAACAGTCGAGTCCTTCAAGTCCTAGACTATTATTTCCTTTTAAAGGCCTCCCCTTGCTTCCTAAATCATTTGGGGATCCCCTGTCACTATTCTGGAAGCATCTTTAATATCCCTTTGTTATTCTACTTATCCTAAACTGTAATGGCCATAAAACACTGTCCCAGAGCAGCAGTATCACCATTACCTGAGAATTTACTAAAAATGGTAATTCTTTATTCCACCTCAGACCTAATGAGTCAAACTCCAGGGACGGGACCTGACAATCTGTGTTTCAACAATTTTCCAGGTCATGCCGACACACACTAAGATTTGAAAATCCCTATTCTGCTGAAATCCTGTGCTTCCATATCAGTTTCTACAGATAATTAAAAGTATCTTCATTATTTTCATCTTTTTCCTTCTTAATCTGTAACACAAATTTGTCAGATACATGAGCAAAAAAGTGATAATTAAATTTTGAATTTTATACTTGGACTTCATATACATTCTTCACACACACAATTTTATGAAGTATGATTGCAATCCATGGTGCACATTTAAATTTGAAAAAAATATTAAAGTAAAAGGCCTATTTATATTAATCCTCCTCAAAATATTTTCCCTTGCTTATGACATTCATACAGCATTGCCCTTGCAGGTCTGCAGGAAGCTCTGGAAGCCCTCTTTTGCGTCTTTAGCTGTGCTTTCTTGGCTCCTTTGATATCTTGACTATTTAGATTCTGGGAAACAGCCACAAGTCACATGGCCTCATATCCAGGGGTTAAGCCCACCGTTCCATTGGACAGCATCGAGAAGAAACGTTCACGGTATTGCCTTCATAAGTATATAACAGCTCAGTGTGGGAGTTGATACATGTACACCATGTATCTCACATCTTTTTATTCCCTCTTTCTCATCCTCTCCCCACCATCCTTTCTTGATCCCACTGTCATCTGCAAAACATTTGTTCCCCTATATTCCCTTTTCTTTTACTTGGTCTTTGATTTATATTTGGTGTTTTTCATATAAGATAAAGCATGCCACAAGAAAGACAGTGCGTCTGATCTTTTTGATAACACTGTGGTCTCAAAGTTTATCCATTTTCCTAAAAATGACTCAAAACCATCCTTCTTTCCACTATAATAATAATCTACTGTACATCTTAATCTATTCATCTACTGTGCTGACACCTTTTAAAGACAAAACACAGCACTTCCAGAACTGTTTCAGAACATGGAAAGGATGAGGGGAGAAGTGTGTTCAGCGTTAGGAGGTGTTATGGATTAAAAACTGGTGGTCAACTTAATGCCAGCTGGATTACATCAGCGTGGCACTGAGCATAGATGTTTCACCTGAGGAAAGTTGCCAGCGTAAATAAAGATGGGAAAAGGAGAAGCTAAGTGTTGAAGCATTGAGGCATTTTGGGTTCTCTGAGGAGTTCTGTTTGAGCCAGTAGGTTCTCCTGAAGAAGCTCTCGTCCTCACATCGAGCACTGCTTCCTGGCTCTGGAGGGGATGCTGCTTGATCTCCAGGATGAACTTGTCATGCTGCTTCCTGGCACGTACCTGACTGTGCTTGTCGTCGGAGGAGCTCAGGGCCTCTGTGTCGCTGAGGACGGCTGTGGTGCTTTTCAAGACAGTCCTGGTCTTTGCTGTGAGTATGACTTCTAGGCTCCAGTGTAAAACCCTCAACCTACCAGCACAGCTCCTTCACCCGGCTGGCACAGACTGTCTCGCTTCCATCTCTGACCTTTGGGCCTTCCCAGCATGGATCCGTAACAGACACTGGTGTGAGTCCTTCTTGTGGGCTCTGGACATCCATTTGGACTTGTTGGAGGCACTGTCATGAGCTCTGGGTCTTCATCTGGACTCATGTGGGACATTGCTGTGGGATTTAGGCCCTTGACTAAGTATTCTATGTCATGGTGTTGCAGATAGGTTTCTTGCAGTTTCTTGTGTTAACTCGGGATGACCATCATAAAATAATATTATAAACTCCATGTCCTGATTCTAATTGTTCTCTGCACAATCCCTAACTACAATAGGGGAATATTTTGAGAGGGATTAATGGAAATGTGCCTGTTACTGTGATAATACTTTAAGCACAAATCACATATTTTGATCATATCTTGAACACAGGATACCCTATACTACAGATGATCATGTTAAAGCAACATGTATGATACACTGCTGGTAGTTTTCAGATGACCCATAATGATCATGAAAAATGAGTAGGATCACAAGAAAATTCATAAAATGTTGGTATGAACCAAGGTTCACTTGCAAATTTTTATTCTGAAACAGCCAAAGACACTGTTGATCAGACAAAGCTCCACTAGCAACCACTACATATAGCGGGCACTGAATATGATTCTTTGTTATTACAACTTTATTACTTATAGTGATATGAAAACCTATAATTATGATTAATTGTATGAGTAACAAATTCAATGGCTGCAAGTACTCCAAATAAAAACTCAAAATTTCTACAGGCTGTACACACAAAACCGTTCAACCTACTGTTTAGGAGACTGCAAATTCCTCATTTATTAGCTAGCTACAATACAGACATGGGAAGGCAGCCATACTATGCCACAGCAATGTCAGTCAGAATCTGCCCATGCTACAATACTCAGACATGTATTTCTAGACAGCAAAGTCCTTGAAAGAGGATTGGAGGCATTGTGTATTGTGTTTTAATTCTCCATCTTCAAATGTCATTTCTGTAATTTTGCAAGCAGTAACTGTAATAAAATATCGACTTGAACAGAATGTCATGTAATTCTTCACTGCTAAAAGTTCTGAGTGCAAGAACATGAGTTAAACTTCCAACTCAAGTTGTTATGTGTAGATATTTTGCCACTAATTGCATTTTACAAATTTATTAAACTGCATTTAAAAATATTTCAGAATTGCTTTAGGACAGATGATAGGTCGCTCACCTGTGACTGTTCATTCCTCCCACATCATCAACATTTATTGATTACTTGCTCCTGCCAAGCATCTTATTAAGTTCTAGCAAATAAAAAAACAAGATCCATGGTCCCTGTCATAAAAGAATCACATTCTGAAGGATCAAAAGGAAAATATATAGTTGCAGCCTGAAATACTTAAGTAGCACAGAAGGCGTTTTTGTAAAGTATTATCAGATCAAAGCAGTCTATTGACCAGCTTAGCTAACGGAATTGGGAAAGTCTTCAAACAGAATGTGGCAGATGAAGCGAGTTTACTAGGAGGCAAAAACAGAGACAGGAAATTAAGCAAAAGAAACACAATGAGGACATATATTTTGGGAGGAATGCAAGATGTCCTGTGAGAATAGATCAACAGTGTTCAAGATAAGAAGAAAGACTGGTGAGGGGTAAGGGAGCCCAGTGCTTACACCACAGCATTTGCTCTTTTTTTCACTGTCAGTTCAAATCAGAGGTATAAAATGGCACAGAAACACACCTAAATTTCCCTCCTGTGTTGTAGCTATGAGTGTCATCAGTTCTCATGGGAATTATGACAGGTTTTGAAAGTCATTTCATAAATTAGCCTCAAAAACTTATCATAAAGACAAAGTATATTCCATAACAACAAATGTGTTCTGAAAAGTCAGGTGTTAAGGCAGATTATA
This sequence comes from Cavia porcellus, assembly GCF_034190915.1. NCBI lineage: Eukaryota > Metazoa > Chordata > Mammalia > Rodentia > Caviidae > Cavia > Cavia porcellus. The sequence goes on from NW_026947484.1 coordinate 84,134,712, forward strand.
TGAAGTTGCACATATGTCAATGATAAAACTGTTATCAGTAGTTATTGACATGAGAAGAGACTAATTTGCCTTTCAGAAAAAAGCTTAAAACATACAATATATAAAGAAAGCACTAGAGATGAGGTAACTGACAAATCAACACAGATTGAAAATGATACATGGCTCTTAAACACAGAAGCTATGATAATAAAGTAGCCTACAGAATGATAATATAATCTAAAGTAACAGATCTAAAAAGTGGAGTGATTTTAGCGATTAAATCGCTTTTGGGCAGTACTGACCCAAGATACTTTTTTCAATTTTAAATATATGCTTATATAAGTCCACAGGTGGTAGACCCTGGTAGCATTCTTATTCTTGCAAGTGGAAACTGCAGCTCAGTATAGAAAACAAGCTACAGAATGATTTGAACCACACAATTAGGGGTGTCTTTGACATATTAATACTTAATAGTTTTAAACTTTGTAAGCATATTATGGCAACTTTTTATTCTTCTTTTAAAGGCAGCAAACTATGATTTGCAAAGTTGTCTAATTATGAAAAATAGCTTACTGGTAATGGAACCACTGGCTAACATAACACAAATGGACATGTGTATATACATGTATTTGCATGTCTGAATATTAGTTTTATGAACAGTAAATCTAATTTCCCTTTAGCAATACAGAACTCAGGTTCTTTTGGTGATCCTGTCAAGGAAGCTAAATATGGTAGATAGTATACTCACTGACATCCTTATTTGCAGTAAATTTGGAGAATGGAAAAATAAATTTGCTGGTTGGTTGATGGTTAATGTTAACTTTGAATTGAATTTTAGAACTTGTATATGTTCATACTTATCCTCTCAATGTGCTACCAAAAAATATGTTGTTTAACTCAACTAATCAGATGGTACTGTTAAGTGTTTTATAAGTCATCTCTAGGATGGCTATTACACATGGAAGCAGAATAAAGATGTTAAGTACAAGCACTTGCAAGTAAGGTGGTATGGATTCCATTCAAAAAATTGTAAAAGACATTTTTAAAAATATAGTCAATCTTTCAAATTAGTAAGTTAGAAAATGACTCAGCAAATCTAACGAAAGCAGAAAGTACTGGTAGGTAAAGAAAAAAATTAGTGAAATACAAAAATAAAGCAATAACAGAAAACATCTTCAAAACTAAAATCTCATTGTCTGGATAGAATTATTAAACCCCCAAATTTCTGGTAGATATGATTAAGAAAAAAAGGAACAGGAATAAACATCATGAAAAATTTTAAAAATTTGAAGAGCTACAGCTAATCTACAAATTAAACATTACTGGAGAAAACAAGAAAGAGCTTGTGCCCCAAAATTTCAAAAATGATTATGTCATTAATTTTTTTTTTTTTTTTTTTTTGGTATTGGGAATCAAACTCAAGACCTTGTGTTTGCCAGGCAGGCACTGTGCCATTGAGCGACATTCTTAGTAATTTCAGAAAAATAAAATTATTTAAAGTGATAAAGATTTTCTTAAATGATCAGAATAAAAAAATGAGGAAAAGGTTCAAAAACAATTATGGAAATTTGCTATGTGTTAGAGGCAGCATTTCAAATACAGAGATAAAGGACAAGTAGCCAAAAAAATAGTGTTGGGATAACCATGTAGACACTTGGTAAAACCAAATTAGACAATTAGTGCAAATCAAGAAAAAAAAATTCAAATGAATAAAAGGAAAAAAGGGAAAGTCTGCTGAACAGATTAACAAAAGAATTTCTCAGACATAACCCAAACAGCAAATAACCATACAGACTCATATTTGACTATGTTAAAGTCCAAAGTTAGTGTTCTGGTAAAAAATATAATGAGTAAGATAAGCTAGTCTCAGGTTAGAGCTTTCGGTGCATGTAATTTATATTTAAAGAGTAAACAAATTCTAATAAACAAGGACACAATAGGGAAAAACATTAACAATTTTCAGAAGATGACACACAATGATTAAACATATGATGTTTACCATCCCTAAGATCCAGAGGGAAAAAAAAAACATACTATTTCCCTTCCAAAATATTGGCAAAATTTAAGGATGAAACTATCAAATTTGGCAAGAATATGTAGAAAAGATAAATTTTACACATTGCTTGTAGAAATATAAATTGAGACCTCCACTAAAGACAAATTTAGCAATACCTAGGACAGATGAAGGTTTTTCCTTTTTTCCCCCTGTATTTTGTTCTTCAATTTGACAAACTGAATTTAAGGGAAATCCCTGAAAGATTTCTAATTTATATAAGAGACATGTATAAGAATATCAGTCAAAGCACTGTGATTAAGAAAAGTTCAAAGCTACTTTGAAGATTATTAACTTAGAAAGCATGTTAATAAACTATGGTTTACTAATTCAGATGAATACTTAAACCAACAAAAATAAATCAATGACCTGGATTACAGGCTAAAACATATATACGTCTTTTAAAAAAAATTAAAGTTGAACAATGAAACCAAACTGCAGAATCATACCACTGGAGTAATTATGTTGCTCATTCATGCAAAGTTTGAAAACATGCAAATTCTTTGTTTGTTTTTTTTGTTTGTTTGTTTGTTTTTTGTATCTAGGATCCAATTCATGAACTCACACGTGCCAGGCAGGTGCTGTGCTGCTGAGCTATCTCCCAGGGTCTCTATGCTGTTATTTTTCTGTCTAGATCCCCCCTCCCAAGGCCTCTAGAGTCAGAGGGGGGCTTTTCAGAGGCCCCTGGATTTGGAGTGTGTAATACTGTGAGTAAGGGTATACGACTGGTAAATCACTCCACGGACTGGTTTGGCATAGTCCTGGGTGTGAATAACGGGACACATCTCCCCCTGCCCCGCCCAGTGCTCCCCAACCAAGAGTCTATAACCTGAACACAATATAAGGGACAGACAGAGGGCCACTTTTTTGTTGCTTTGCTCCCTTCTGCCTGTTTCTTCTCCACAAGGCACCTCGGCCATGCCGCCCTACCTTGGAGCCAGTCCACTAAAACTGAAACCTCTATGACCTATACAATAAACTTTTCCTACTTTAACTTTGGATGTCAAGTATTTTGTCTCAGCAATGAAAAAAGTAAGACAGCTATGTACTAATTAAGGTATATGTATATGATAAGTTTGTTATATATGACAAATTCAGAATGTTTCTGTCTGCCAGGGAAGAAGTGAAAAAACAATGAAGAAAAGGACACAATGACTACAGCATCTTGAAATATGCTAGCAAAGTATTAAGATTCAATGTATGCTTGTCCATTGTATTTTGCTTTCCCTAATTCATTTTGTATTTGTAAACAAAATTTCCATTTACTAGCATCTTCATGAAATATAATTTCTATGCATAATTAGAGGATAATTTAAGCACTTCTGCAGTTTTATCAATGAGAAAAGAAATTAACCTCAACAAATGAAATTTCTCTTTTGTTAATTTTGTTACCAAGTCCTAGACAGTTTGGGCAGGAAAGCTGTATCAACCCTAGACTTGGTCTGATGGCCAGCATAAGCATGTATTACATACTAACACTGAAAGTGCTCGATTCGCGTTTGTCTTCTGTACATTTTTATACACAATTAAGATGTTTTCAACAATTAGTATTTTACTTATCATGCCATTCTTCAAAAATGTGATATCTGGTATTTGCCAAAAATAAGTTTGCCTTTTATTATTGCTTTTCTATCATTCATACCCCACATTTTCCTACATAGTTAACTGACTACATCATTTACCTTAATTTGAGAAATTTACAGAATTTGTTTCCAGCATTTGTTAGTAAACTGTGCACAAATGTGACAAATATCACATTTTCTTCTTTTAAAATAAGGAAAATATTTTAGTAAAATGGGGTTCAAATGAATATAAAAAGGTAGTATAACAATAACCAAACTATGAAAATCAGTTTGTCAATTCTAGGTTACTAACTTTTTTTAAGACAACTAAATGTAAAGAACAGATAGCCTATCTTAGATCTGGCTTCATGAAAACAAGGAATTTTTGGACTTCATGGTAAATAAACTTCATTATCCCAAGTCCGTTTCTTGCTGCCTTCGCTCTGTTAAAGTTTAATGATCTAATTATGTCAACAGTATTTGTTACTTTAGTTTTTTGAGATGCTAAGAGAAGATTTTTCCCCAATGTCAGTCATAAATGCCCAGGCTTGAAGGCAAGTTACATTCTACAAGGATGTTTAGCAACTGTTGGGATTTAATTAGAGTTTTACTGACAGTCTTATATATGTACCATACCAACCACCCTAAAACAACACACTGTACATTTAGATAAGACAAGTTTCCTAGGGGTCACTGCTTCTTTGGTTGAAATGTATTTAAAGAGTTTGGCGAAAAAACAAAATAAAACAAAAAACATTTTTTCTACTTTCAGAGTCATTTTCATGATTGTAACATAAAAATTAGCATTGCATTAACAAAAAATGCAATGTGCCAGTCATTTCTTATTCCTTTCTCTATACCATTTCATAGTACCTTTGTTACAGGCAGTTGAGTTAGTTAAAAATATTAAGAGCAGTCACACAGAGCTGAGCCCTCAAAGGAGCCAAAGCAGAAGTTCAGATACCTTGCAAACTTGGAAAGACAATCACTTCCTGCTGTGGCCAATCTCAAGACAAAAGGCAAATACACCCACATCCTAAGGATCAACAGTCCAAATAGTGCTGTAACCCTGAGGAAGTCCAGTCAGCATCCCACCTCCCTACTGGAAGAGTCACAGCTGTTTAGCATGCCTGCTTACTACCTGACTCCCTCCCCCATTTGTTCCTAATATGATCAATTTTACCTTAGTAAAATTAAATTAATCTTATTAATAAGAGCAATTAATCTTATTGGTTGATAACAGTTTATGGCCCGCCTGATGTTCACCTTGGGAGTTCCCAATATTCCTCACCTGGGACCCAACTAACCTCAGGGTCTATAGTCTATAAAAGTCCCTAGAAAAGACAGAGTCTTTGGCAACCCACTTGGGACCTGTTCTGTCTGTCTGTCTCTGTCTCTGTCTCTGTATCTGTCTTTGTTCTCTGTCTCTGTCTCTGTCTCTGTCTCTCTCTCTCTCTCTCTCTCTCTTTCAGACAGAAGCTTTCTTTCTCTTAATAAAATATTCCACTCTTAACCTCCATTGTTTGTAAAATTCATTCTTCAATTTTAGAGAACACATACTCATACAGGACATATTTTAGGTCATGAGTTTCACTCCCGTATATCACTTTCATCAGTCTGTGCAGCAGGCATGTCCTCATCATACAGATCAGAGATGCTACTGATCTGGACACCGCATAAGTCCCCTTATCTTCTCTCTTCTATGATTTTTCCATCAGTAAAATTGGTTAAAATTTTATTATAGCCAATTAAACACACAAAGAAATTCTAGTATCACATTTGCAAGCATTATTTTTAGTTTCATTTATAATGCCCTGTGGGTTACAAGGAAAGATTGCATAAATAGCATCCTTTCTTTATCGGTACTTCTCCACTCATATGTCCATCCATTTCACTACAGACCACAGTAAAATCACTATGCACTACCCACTTAATACTAGAGTCTGGATTGCCATCAAAGACAATATCAAAGAAAAGCAAAGGAACTTAAAATGGAAAAACCATCCAGCCTGTTAAAAAAAAAAGAGAGAGAGAGAGAGAGCAAGAGAGACTCCCCCCTACCAAGAAAAAGCATGAGTTTAGCAAATACTATACTTTTTCATTTATTTCATTTTCTTCTCGATTATAAATCCTTGATGCAGGTCAAATGTATAAATATATATGAAAAATTTCACCTTTTAAACATATATTACATCCAAATATACAACATATATACATAAGTATACTCTCATATTGAACAAGTCTCATAATTTTTCAGTTTTCATTTTTTACTAGTAAAATTTTCCATTACATAATGTTTTCATTTCTTTTTGTGACATGTATATAACATATCTCAATTTGGTTTTTTATTCCCTTTTCCATTTGCCCCTCTGTTTCTTGATTCCCTTCCCATACTAGAAAAAAATTAATTTCTCTTCTATTATGTATCATTTACACCATTCTCTATATTTGAATTTTTCATGTAAAATAAACCATAAGCTATTTAAATTAGTAAACTGATTTGTTTGACTTAGTATTATGATATGAAGGTGCATCCATTTTCCTACAAATGACTCAAAGTATCCTTCTTTATAGATAGTGGCACTTTATTAACTAAATTACTACATTTTCTTTATCCATTCATCTTCTAATAGACATTTATGTTTCTTCCAAGATTTAGTTATTATGAATTATGCTGCTTAAAACATAGGTGTACTTTTATCAATGCAATATAATGTCTACCTCTTTTGCAAAGATTACTAGAAGGAAGATCTGGATCAAATGGAATTTGTGGTTTCAGATTTTTGAGAAATGTCCATATAGATTTCTATAGTGGTTGCACCAGTTTACATTTCTACCAACAATATAAAAGAGTTCCTTATTTCCCACAGCCTCAACAACATTTCTTGTTACTTAATTTCCAGATGATAGCTGTTTTTGCTAGAGTAAGATGGAATCTCAGTGTTGTTTTAATTTGCATCTCTGTCATTGACAGGGATTTTGAACATCCTTTCATGGATTTGTTGTCCTTTTGTACTTCTTAATCTGAAAAGTGACTATTCATTGTAGTTTCCCATTTTTTATCGGATTTTTATGGGGGGGGTCTTTTATTTTTACTTTTTAAGAATTCTAGATATTAATCCTCTGTCTGAGGAATAGCTAGCCAAAATTTTCCCCATTCTGTAGGCTGTGTCTCTACTGTGTTCCTTCCCTTGCTGTGCACAGGATGATAATTTGGTATGATCCCATTTGTTGGTTTATGGCACTATCTCTTCCTTCCTTGAAGTTCCAGAAAGCCCTTGTCTGCACTTCTGTCCTCAAAGGTTTCACCTATTTTCTTGGAAAGAATAAACAAAATCAACAAATTCTTAGCCAATTTTACCAAAAAAGGAAAGAAAATACATATATTAACACAGTTAGAAATGAAAAAAAAAATGAAAGCACAACAGATACTGCCAAAATGCAGATTATTAGCAGCTACTTCACAGACCTATATGCCAAGAAATTGAAGAATTCAGAAAAAACAATTCAGAGACAAAATTGAACCAAGATTTTAAAACCTTGAATAATTCAATAGCATGCAATTAAATTGAAGGTAGTAATTAAAAAAAAATTACCAACCAAGAAATCCCATGTCCTAATGGATTCCCTGCTAAACTGGATTGTGATCTATTAACACGAAATTGAATTTAAAACAGAACTCTCAAAGTTATTTTTGGAAGCTATCATTATCCTGATTCCTAGACAAAGATCCAACTAAAAAAGAGAATTACAAGCCAATATCATTAATGGACATAGACATAAAAATCCTCAATTAGATACTTGCACATAGCATGCAACAAATCATGAGAAGGATCATACATTTGATCAAGTAGGCTTCATCCCCGGGATACAAGTACAGTTCAACATATGCAATAAATGTAATGCATCACATAAACACAAGCAAGGAGAAAAGCACATGATCATCTCAATAGATATAGAAAAGTCTTTGACAAAACCCAACATCCATTCATAATTTAAAAATAAAAAACCCTGAAAAGAACAGGTATACCTTATCTCAAGCTGATAAAAACCATTTATGACAAATCCAAGAGAATCTTGTCACATCAGGAAAAACCGAAAACTTTCTCTCTAAAATCTAGAACAAGATAAAGATGTCTACCATCACTATTTCTGTTCAACACAGTCCTTGAAACATTACCCAAAGCAATCAGTTAAGAAAAAAAAAATGTATAGAAAGAAAGAAGTCACATTACTATTATTTGAAGATATGATCCTCTGCATAGATGGCTCAAAAGACTCAGAATTAATAACAAATATAGGCAATGTAATGGGATATAAAACCAACACAGATACCAATAATGAAGTCACTGAGAAAGAAATTAGAAAAACAATATCTATAATGGCATCAAGAAAAATGAAACACTTAGAGATAACCTAATCAAGGAAGCAAATCATCTCTACAAAGAAACCTACGTTACTTTAGAAAGGAAAAAAAAAAAAAAAAAGACTGAAGAGGACATCAGAAAAAGAAAATATATTTCATGTTCCTGGCTTCTCAGAATAGGCACACTTGCAAAACCCTTGACTGCCTAACAGTGCATTGCTGGAACACACATAAAAATGGAACATAATAAAATGTGTTTTCCTTAATTTTTTCAGGTACTATATACGAATTTTAAATTTAAACATTTAAATTATGGCCCAAATAGGTTAATGCAATCCCAACCAAAATATCAACAGCATTTTCACAGTACTGCAGAAAAAAATCCTAAAATATATATGAAACCAGCAGAGACGCAAAACAGCAAAAGCAATCCTAGGAAACAGAAGATCAGGGATGTCACAACCCTGGAGGTGAATTTAGATTGCAAAGTTACAGTGGTAAAAACAGCAAGGCACTGGTGCAAAAACAGACACGCAGATCCAGATCCGTGGAGCAGAACAAAAGACAGAAACAATCCAAGCCATTTTTGACTATTTGACCTTTGGGGCAAAGAGGTCAGAGAACACACCTTTTAGGAAAAATAGCCTCTTTAATAAACTGAGTCAGGAATATGAGATAGCCCAGGATAACTGGCTATTCACACGCTGAACACAGACCCACCTCTCTTATCATAGACGGTACTAAATATCAAAATGTACCAAAGATCCAACTGTTTAAACAAAAACACTTAACCTACTAATGTGACTTGGCATATAGCTGTTTGGTTGGATAAATTAAAATAAAAATTTATAACTTTCAGCCCCATTCACTACAAACAGTCCACACCATACTGTGGGATTGGAGGCAATGTCTACAGCTTCATTTTTTGTTGGTTAGTATACATTTTGACAACTGTACTTCTGGACTCAATATATATTCAACTTTTTATATATTAATATAAGATTTTAAAGTGCTAGATATAAAAATACAAAACACAAACTAATATCAAAGAAACAATAATATACTGTTCAGACTTATCATTTAACCAATGAAGATATTAAAGCCCAAAATATTGAGAAACAATAGTTATACTTTATTTCAGATTGACGATTAATATATTTTTTTAAAAGTCTGCACAGGCAGCAGCTATAATACCAGGACACAATTTTAAAGTCATTTACATCTTAGTGTTTTGTTGCTTAGGTTTTCAATAATTCTGTTTCCTTCTAAATAGTACAAAAATCAGCAGACTTTATAGTAATGAAACTTTCTGTGGTCACTATTCTAATTTTATTGACTTCTTCCCAATACTTCAAGAAGGCAGTAAATTTACCTTGGCCTTTGGCACCATTGTACTTATACTTGTGAAATTTATAAATATGTAATTAAAAATAATTTCATCTAAACAATCAAAATACAAGCATTCTATAATACTTTAAAATTTCCTAATCATGTAAAAAAATTTAATCATGTAAAATTTAATAGAAATTTCAATAAAGAGGAAAAATCAATTTAAGTTTAATAGACTAAATGTTTTCCTACATCCCAAAAGGGAAATAAAAATATGCTTAAATTTCAAATACCTTGACCTCAAACATCCTGGAAAACTCTATGTGTGCTTTATAGTCAAGTAACCAAGAAATCTGAAACATGTGTTATAAGAAAAGAACAAACCACTTACTAGGAAGGAACAAAACTTAAATAAAGATTCATAACTATAAATCTCCATTGTGGCATATAATTTTATTCACTATGTTTCTATTGATTATATGAAACCATAAATCCTTACAGATGTCACCAGATCCTTGAACTAATTAAATCACTGGAATGAAGCCATAAGTAATAACTCATTACATCCTGGGAAGGGTCAAAAGTCTTCAAAAACCCACCAGAGATTGGGCTGTTCTCCCTAGAACTCATATGGCCCCCCAGTGACAATTTTAAGTAAACCTGATCTTTGACTATGTGGCATAATTGCCTTTCATTTAAGGATTTTCTTTAACTCTGTGGCTTCCACTCCTGAGAGTGAAAGCTAGCAAAGATAGGCTAATTAGCATTCTGAAATTTCATTCTGTGTTTTTATTTTCCTTTGGAGGGTTCTTGTTACAGAAGAGCTTCATTAACTCAATTAGGCATGATGTAGTAGGCCCATACAAATTAGGCTAGCCACAGTATCTTTAGAATGGACAAAAATAAGAAGCCAGCTGTACACTTTATATTTTGAAGAAAATCTCACCAGCTGACATCTCTTTGTGTCACAGTAATATTAAGCTCACACCAACTGCAATAACCAAATATGTGTTTGAAGCCCGGGTACCCAACACTGTAAGATATATGAAAGGTCCACCAATGGAAAAGGGGAACCAACTGGTACGTTTCACTACATGCTCTTTCTTAGCACTAAATTCCTTTGTTTTATCAAAGAAGTCATGGCCCTTTGACAAAAAAAGCATATTAATATATCAATTTATAAACAATGACTGCTATAGCTCAGGTTCCATATACAATACCTTTGATAGAACCGGGTGAATCAGAATACACCTAGGAGGATGGGTATTTAATTTTTTTCCTATAACATACAGAACAACCACAAAACAAACAGCAACAACAACAACAAAAAAAAAAACCATTAGATTCTACCTAACTTGTGACCTTAGGAAGTACTGATTTTGCTGAGTTTCATCAACAAGGAGAAATAGTGAAAAATCTTCATCTTAATTAAGAAGAATCTTGAGTAATTCAACTGTTCAAAGAATCATCTGAGTAATCTTGCTAACTTGCTAAAATGAATTCTTGGTTTGTATGAGACTTTCAACTGAGGAGCCTAGAACTTCTATTTTTATATGAGTTATTTTTACCAGGTTGTGTTAAAGTAAAATACAGTGATTGTGAAAGCTTTATGGATTCTTACTGGGTTGTTGCCACCTAAAATATTTTTAAAAAACCATGAACACTAGAAGGTTAATCCTGCATGGCATAAATGTACAGTAAGTCCTAGCTTATGAATGAGTTGCATTCTGGGAGGATGTAAGTCAGATTCATTGGTAATCTGACAGCATGAATCCTACGCACTACACCTGTGAATCTCCTGTAGTACACCGTGAAAGTTCACCACTCAAACGTTCATAAAAGTTAGTGACTTGTTATATATGAAATAACATTACTCTTAAAAATTTTTAATACAAGACAATATTTGAGGAAAAAACTGTATATATGTTTACTTAGTTAACCTTTACACTGTGAGGAAAGCTATGAAAAATAAATCAACCAAAGCACTAACAAAACAAATGCTTTCAAGAAGTTAAACATATGTCTTCTGTCTTTGGGAGAAGAACAATCTTTGATAAACACTGAGACTCATATCTCACACAATAACGCATAAAATAGTAAAATAACCTACATACTCACTTATAAATACGAGGATAATAGGGCATAATTGCTGTTACTCTCTGACTTGTTTCCCTGTTATGAGTACATTCTCAAGAAAGTGAAGACATGGAAGAAAAAAATATAAAAACCCTGAAACCTAATTCCAGTGATCTGAATCAAGAATGTTGAAAATAAGATGGTACTTGGAGTAGGGCTTCACTGTCACCAGAAGCTATTTGTGACTTAAAAGCTAGAACAGGGAGTTCAGAACACCATCCAATTTCTGTAGATGACAGTGAGTTCCCAGCAGGAGTTGTTCCTCTCCAGAAACCTGCCTTGGATTGCATCCTGGTACTTGGATGCCTCGCCAAGTCTGCCACCTCAGAAATCAACAAAGTGATACTTCCCTTTGAATGAGAAACTTGACACATTCCTCTGATTCCTGAACTGTGCCCACACAACCTGTTACAACATTTTGTACCCTGCATTGGACATTGTTGAAGTCTTATGGTGGCCAACTGAAATTTCAAATGCACATTTGTAAACTTGAGAATTGTCATTTGAGACATTTTCTGAAAGGGAATCATGCTGGAAACCACAGAAATTCTTTGCTTTCTTGTGGTGAACTAATAATGACGGTTGCTGGTAATGAAAGATTATTGAAGTTATAAGCACTGATTTTTGTGTACTGAATACAGTCATGGTAAAGAGTATATAGACTGTGTGCACTCCTAGAGAGCTAAAATTGATTTTATTATGGCTGATAATAGAAACCAGTTGGTCAGCATGTGAGACAGATATAACCTCCTTAACTTTGGCTGAAAAATAGTTCAAGAAAGAAAAATTCTTACAATAACTAGAGATATGCATTGTAACTTGATAAACTCTAGACTAAATAGGACAATCCTGGAAAAAAAAAATTAAAGTAGCTAATCAGTTTCCTGGATGTTATAATTAGCAGTCACAAACTCAGTAATTTAAAATGATAATAAAAACTGTTACAGTTTGGAGGTCAGAATTCCCATGCACTTTTCACTGGGTTGAAACAAAGGGTCAGATAGGGTGCAGTCCTTTCTAAAAACTTTAGTAGAGAAAGTTTCTCTGCATTTTCCAGCTCCTAGAAGCTCCCCTTTCTTAGCTTGAGACTGCTATTAATCTTCAAAGACTGTAGGGGCCAGTTAGGTTTTCTCATTTTGTAGCATTCTGACACAAACACTTCATCCTGCTTAAAGCCTTTTGTGATTACACTGGCTCATTTGGATGACTGAAACTAGAACCCTTAATTTCAAGGTCAGTTGATTAGCAACATTAGTTTCATCTGCAACTTTAATTACCCTATTCCTCACAAAGCAACAAACAGGTTCCAAAAATAAGGACCTAAGTATTCAGGAGAAGGGTTAAGGGCACTTTGGTCTACCACAAGGATTTACAATAAAAGTCGTAATTTGTTACTGCTCTGTGGAAGGAAGGTCAAAACTTCTTCAAAGAAAGACATCTCTGCTAATCTATAGTTGGAAGACTTTGTTCAGCCTTATTTTGACTTCAGTGCCATCTAATACCCTCATCCAAGGTGGTTTTTTAATGGCAGGTCTGATTTAATCTTCAAAAGACAACTGCCTGATTGCAATCAAAATGAAATAGAATAATTTATGGAAAATAAAAGCAAAATGAGAAAGAATGTAAGAGGGTGAATTTCTTCCTGTGCTTTAATTAAAGATTATTTTAAGAATTTCAGAATACCAAATTCATGAGAATTTAGTCTAGTTGACTAAAATATCAAATTTGAGAGTAATGAAAAAGTTACTATCCCATGAGCCTTGGGAGGAAACTGAACTAAAAATAACTTCATTTATATATCACAGCATTTTAGTTTAATTTCAGGATTTCAAGAAGTCAAATTGGAGCTCTGTATTTACTATGTAAACTTTCTGAATGTATACTCTCAGTCTGAGGAGCAGATTGAGTATTAATAAAAATGAGTTTAAATTTGTCCTTCAAAGTTTGGATTTGGCTCAAGAAGCACAAAAATCTGGTCGAGGAGAAATAAATTTCAGATAGCTACTTGCTGGTTTTACAGAAATACTTCAGTCAAGCCTTGTAATAGCAAATCTTCATCAAATAACTTTTAAGGAAACTAACTGGGGTTTTAAAAAAAAAAGTACCAAAATACAGTGACTTTAGCACGGAAATTCAAATTTTGAAAGAATTATTTGAAACAATTAAAAGAGATATTAATTATACATAACCTGAGCAAAAGAAAATATACTCATATTCAATTCTTCCAGCTAAATCTGATACCCTCCTCCTAGTCTTCCAGTTAACACATCAGAAATTTATTGAAGCTTAAAGTTCACTCTCAAAGTTTTAATCCATGAGCACCAAACCTAATCTTATCAAAGATGATACCCTTCTCCCATGAATGGACTAAACAAAAAAAAAAAAAAAAAAGAAAGAAAAAGAAAAAAAGAAAAACAATAAACACCTTGACTGTGATACTAAACATGGCCCATACAGTTTAGAAGGAAGGAGAGTGGATTCCTAGGTAAATAACTGAATCACAGTGAATGATTTGAAATACTCTGAGAAGGCACAGATCTATTTATTTGTGAAATACATTACCAAAAGTTAACCATTCTTTAATGTTATTCTAGCCAACACCCACTGGCTCTCATATTAAGATACTGACTGCCCTGATTTTGTAGGTCTTTATACTATATAATCAGCAGATATCCTGAACTCTTTCCTTTATTCACTTGACAGAAGTTGAACTGCCTCATTACTGAGGAGCCAATAATTGTATAATTTGATTTCTTGAAGCACATAAAGACTGCTATGCTTAAATATCTTGGCTTAGTTAATGCCCAAAAGAGAACAAGTAATTATGATATAATGTGCTAAGCGTTAATGAAGCCATTACATATTAAAGAGGCAAGGAGGTCACAGATGACTCTACTGGGACAAGTCAAAGACAGGTGGTAACACTTCAGTTGAACCTTCATGCATGAGTACAAGTTTGGCACAGAAAATAAATAATATAAACTTATACATAAAAATTTTGAAGGCAAAAATTAGCTCAGTACACTTGTGAAGCTGAGGATGACCTTCTGTGGCTGTTGTGAAACAAATGAGGAAAGAAAACAAACTATAACACCTAATAGAAAAGATGACCAATCCATATCTTTGGTCTCCCTGGATCATCTGGTTTTAACTTCTAGACAACTGATGTGCAAAAGTAAGTATGCAGAGATGGTAAAAGTTCCTACCCCATTTACTAGAAATTTGCATACTGTGATTGTTTTCACATTGAACTAAGAGGCAGTTTTCCCAAACTAGGAGTAAACATAATTATCCAAGCTTCTCAAAATGGTATAGTGGCTCCTTGGAAACTCTTAATTGCTCAAAGTCTTGCAGGAGAAACATCTTACCAGTGTGGCATAACGATATCATCCCAATGGTAGAAATGCCAGTTAAGAGATTAGTTAGCTGTGGAAGTCATATGCTTCTGAAGAGTGACAGAGTTTAAGAGAACAGCCACATGGTACTTTAGAATCAGCACACTTTCCGTGTGGTATCTTTCAAAAGTAGAGAAAACACGATGCACTCATAGAATTTTCATGTGTGTATATATGAAGGTATATGTGTCTGCATGTGTATCTGTGTGTGTAGTCCTGTATCTCATATATACAAAATCGTACAACCTTATATCTTGCAAAACTTTTAGCAGCAGTTTATGGGACCATCAACAAGTTTTTGTATTTAGAAAGTTTGGTATTACTTAACACTTACCTTGAATGTAGTTCAAAGTTAATTCCATAAACATCTATTTTAAAAATGTTTCTTATGTTTCATGTAGATACATTTGTCCTCAAAAAGCATGTAACTTGATTTATAGGTAAAAAGTGAAGTTAATTAACGTAAGTGTGTGGATTGTTAGAAAAAAATCTCCCTTTAAGGACAGGAGTTAAATGTGTCCTCAGCAGGATAATCTATCTTAGCCACATCAGATGAAATTCCACATTATACTTAAGTCATTGAAGATCACTACTAATCACTTTGTGAATCTGCTGCAAGAAAATTAGAGCCTAATCAAGGTATTTTTTTAAAAGCTCCATATGCCCTTAAGGTAAAAGTATCAGAGACTCTAAACTTTTTCATAAAAGTTATACATTTTATTGATAAAACTGTGTGATATATTTTAATAATTTAGGATAATGGGAGACTCATTAAACTTTATAAAATATAACAAAACAGTAACATTACATAAAATGGATTCTACCAATTGTATATTTCAGTAGATTTTATGATCATAGTAATTAGAATTATCATCACTAGCATAAAAAGTTAAACTAATACACCTCAAGAGGGGCATAAAAAATGTAGAAAGTGAAAGATATAAAGCAAATTCAAATATATCCATCAGCCTTTTTTAGTAAAAACTTATAGTTTAATTAAGACATTATAACCAACTAAAAGGACTTAATATGTATAACAGTATGAAAGTACTTAAAAATACACAATAAAATCTAGACTGCAAGCTCTAAAAAAAAACTACAATATTTTTAATCCCTATTTACACTAAGCAGAACAAACACAACAATAATAACTCATGGAAAAACAACTTCATACCTGAGAGACTGGAAAACCAAGTAATTTTGTAATAGTTTTAGTTTTTAAAGTGATTTGGCTGGACTCCATCTGACATATTTATTAAATGGTGTAAGCAACTTTTAGCTAAATATCTAACAAGATGTCATCCTAAAACCTCATGTTCCTATAGTACTGTGCTGTTAACAGGAACAGCTTGCAAAAGATTTATGGCTTCTATTAATTACACTAAAAATATGGTAGATTTACTCAAAGAAATCAATTGTAACCGGGAAAAGCAAGTCTATTTTTAATTATAATGATACATTTAATATGACTCTCCTTATCAGTTCTTTCTTTTCATTTAATCCTAAAGTGAAAGGCTAACAGATATTTTTCCCTTGATTGAAGCCTGAAAGAAGAGATTTTTTGATTAATACTTTATATGGCTTTCAGGGATATTACACAATTCCTCTGTTCCACATTATTTAGGTTTTATTTACTGATTTATTTACATATGTGTAATATATGCATTTTCCAGAAAGAGCTGGATATTTTTTGCATTTATAGAAATAATATTAACAATAAAAGTTTTTTAAAAACACTGGGAGAAAAGAACAAAGAGAAAACAAAAATAAGAAAAGATATAATTTATGAAATAACTATCAAAATACATTCAAGTTTACATTTAGAACTGCATTTCAGATTTTTGAATACTTTTTGTTGGGCATTAAATCAATATCAATTTCATGCTCACTGATGTTCCCTAGAAACTCTGTTTATTTGTCCAATATGGCCCTGGATACTGAACTCTAGTGATAGCTTATATTCCCAAAGCCTTATGTGGCTTGGCACAGCCACAGAATCTGAGTTGGTAACTCAGATTTTCTTTTCACTCTTGATTAAGCTCTTGTGACAAATGTTCTGATCATTCCACATATTTATTATTTAAAAGAAAAATACCCATTTTTAGGCCAACTCATTTAAAGACACAAGAATTATTTATCATGAATAAAACTGCAAATGCATTAATAACATTTTTTGCCCTCTTTTAACATCTTTCATTTTGGTGAGCCTTTTGCCCCCTTACTACTTAAGAGAATGGTGGAAACATACAATTATGCAGAGAAAAGCCTACAAGAACCAGTAAGTTTACAGTGTTTATTACCTAGTCAAAATATCAGGAATACTTTTCTTCTTTAGATGTACCTAAATTCTCAAAATGTTCTCCAGTGATGCTATCATGAAAAATATAACTTGCATATTATAAATGTCATAATACTTAAAAAAATAATATATGTCATCAACCAACACAAAAGAGCAGTCTGGCTATTAAGAATCTGGCTATGCAAAGAGCCTACTACAAGATGATGCACTTTGACCCAAGTGATTCCTCTAAAACTAAATACTGGCCCAGTTGGTCCTTCAGAGTACTCCCTCCACAGGGAAAGGAAGCGACCTCTCACTGAAATAATTCCTGTAAAGAAAACTGAACTATCTGACCTATCTGAAAATGCTGTTTTCAGAGAATTTACAAAGCCTGGGTTATCAATTTATGAGCAGACTCTGACTCATTAATCTCAAGTCTAGCCACTTCAAGACCTGGAGGCTAAGACAGCAATACCCAGTTGGCTATAGGGTTCTGGTCCTTTGATGCAAAAAGAGACAAAGGCTGAACTTGAACTGAAAAGAAAACCAAACATTCTAAAGGGGCTCAGAAGGCTAAAAAATATAAGCATAAATTACCTATGAAACATTTTCATTTGCAAACCAATGCAATTAGTAAGACTGGAAAATTGAGTAATTTCTTTGGGTTATTCTGTCCTCATTTCCAAACTAATAAATTCAAGAAACAGAAAATGTACAGAACACAGAAGATATTGAATTACTTACATTTTCTCAGCTCAGGAACTCTACAATGAAAGCTTTAACATTTAAATTTCATTTCAACTGTGAATTAGTAATTAGTGTTCAAATAGGCAACTACAACATAATATACCATGTGGTCATTTAGGAACAAGCCACGATATGCATGACATATTTTAATATTAGTAAATGAAAAAGAGCCTTGAGATACATGTACCAAGGAAACACTAGTATCACGTTTATATTTTCCTGGACATTTTCATATTCAATTATTTCTCCATACGAAAGGATCATCTTAACTCCATGAAACTCAGCATGAATTGTACTCTGTACCTGTCCAAGAGAAACACTGCAAATTGGATTATTTCCCATAACTCATTAGTGGTAGTGGTGTTATTCTTTTTGATTAATGGTGCTGCAATGAAGTAAATTCTTAACAGCACAGAACTGAAGTGATCAAATGCACATGTTATCAGGGTTGAAAGTGAGAATTTGTAAAATCTTTCTATTAGGCAATCAGTTCAGGAATGTGTATCAATCATCTCTGCCAGACACTGTTCTAGGTCTATGAATCTAAAGATGAAAAGCCTACAGACAGGCTTTTACCAGGTTTACTAGGTTACTAGGTTACTAGTTACTAACTTACTAGAAAAAGAACAAAATTGGAGGTACTGACCACAACAATACAACACAGCCCATGCAAGGACAAAGAAATGGAAAAGGCATCAGAATTCCACTTTAACACCCAGACTTGGACACTCAGCCATGGGCCATGAAACAGAAAAGACAGCACAGCCAGAAATGGTGCATGATGGGAATTTCCCTCCACATATGAAAGAGTGGCACCATATCCAGCGAATGGGTAAAAGGAAAGCCCTAAAGCCAGACACTTTCTGCAAAAATGTCCTTGGCATTCTTTTCTATCACTAAGTCAGTAATTCTACACACTAACCCAGCAACAAGCTTTCATGATTGAGGCACTCTAACATCTAATTGTAAAGACCCCTAAAGTCACTGGCATGCAGCTTCTCCTCTGCCCAGGATTTCTGCCTCATATTCCCCTGTCAGGACAGGTCTGTGGCAGTGGCTCTTTTCTATAACTGTTTAGACAGCTGGAACAACACGCTTGAGGGTGAGAAAGGCAGAAAAGCAATTCTTAAATTCAAAGCATTCATTGGAAACACTTTAACAGATTAAAAACTTTTCTTTGAAAAAGTATGGTGTCATTTGTTCTCTGCCTATGAGTTTTCCCCTCATAGGATATAAACTTACTGTTAAGCTCACCAGGAATAAGTATACCAGAAAGTATTCTTTTATAATATGATAAACTACTAGAATTTGTGCAATATAACATTAAGTTTTGTGTTCTCAAAAACACAATGCAAGTAAGTGGGTTTTGTCTGATTAAACACAAATAGGACTCCTTTCAACCTCTCCTTGTAGTTTTCCCATGAGTTCAAACACTACATAAAACTTTCAGTAGAAAAGACTGTCAGTCTGAATGAGCTCACTGATATCAGTATTTTTCCAGAGTCAGTATCATACCCAAACTAAGTAAAATAAGTAACTGCATAAAATTGCCTGAAAATGAATACACATGCATGTGCATATATATATTTATATGCATTTAAGTACACATAAAATAGATATATGCACTTTCTTCTATATCTGCAGCATAGATTCAATTCCACATCTATGTCTGTTCTTCTGTATATACTCATCCAACACATTCCCCTTCAGTAAAAGCTACCCCTCAATTACTGTTTCATAGATGGCTACTACTGGAAGAGGAAGCGATTCCAACAACACTACGGCAGGATACCGGTATAGCAACTGCACTGCCCAGATCAATTCTGATCTTTCACATAAAGGTTTTTAATTGCAAATAGTATTCTATTACCTGAAAGCTGATTTGTATTCAGGAAAAGTGTATTATAATCCTCACCAGAAACTAATAATGATTTTAATGAAATTGCATTGACTCCCGAGGTTTCACCGTTTATAAGTTGCTTAATTCAGTCTTAGTGAAATCATTCATTACTCTTTATAAACACCAGCAGGGGATCTTCACAGACAATTATTAGATTAAACTGGATATAGGTAGTTTTATTGTAATTGCAATAGAAAAGAATAAAATCTTTAAAATCTACCTTTTCTTAAATATGATACTGTTCACAGCCAACTCTTGGTATACACAGAAGGGTTGGTTCTATGGTCCTGCAGACAGCTTTTTTTCTAGTCATTAGTTCCATGACTAGTTAATTTGAAAACTGGAACTCTTCCTTTTCATGTATTTATTTTCTCACTTATTTGAATAAAAACAGAACTCAGTGCTCCAAGTCCTATTTCCTAAATTAAATACTTCATTTATTTGACAAGATGCTTTCTTTTGCAGTCACCATAGTTCAGCAAGCAATTAGATGATTAATTCCCTTACAACATAAATCCAAGGGTTGCTGTTACTTATAAAATTGACATAAAATGCATGTCATAACTCATCTATATAATCAATCTATCAACAAATACATATTTATTATGAATATTTTAGGAATCTAGAGGAAACAAAAGGTTATATGCTGCAAAAATTTCAAAATTTAGTTGAACTGAAATCACACTGCAATCCCTTAATATAAAAAGTGAAACATTAAAATGGTTATACTAACAGCATGTGCTTTGAAGTATAGACATTAGTAAAGTATCAGACATTAGAAAGTCCTTTCCATTGACCACACATTAAATTTCCTACAAATTGTCCTGGACATGAATCTAACTTTATTACTAAGGACATCTAAAGTTACACCCTCTGCTGACCTTTCTTCATTCACATCTAGCTTCTAGCATACCCATTTGTTAACATATTTACAATCAAGCTAAGAGGTGCTGTATTTTAAGGGAAAGAACTCAAAAGTGAGTAAGACATATTCTCTAACCCCAGCTTTTCCCTCTAGAGAGTGAGTTAGGGACATGTATGAAATGAAACAAGTGCTCCAAGTGGAAAGGAGGAAAGTGCCAAGCAGCACAGTGACACACCGAGGAAGCCACTGGATTTCCGAAATAGCCAAGCTGGCACCCTATGAACTAGATCTTTTCCAGAGGAATAGCAGACTTCCTAATGAGCACTCCGGAATGAATCACAGGTAGGGCAGGGAAGGAACAACTTGTGCTGAGGCAAAAATTTGAAACAACAGCAGGATGCTTTGTAGGAATGGAAAGGTTAGTCTCATTGAAGTCTGAAATATGTTCCATGAGACAAAGGCAGCCCATGATAATGGGAGCAAGGGACCGTGGCACACCATGGAATTTGGGCTTGATTTTATAGGAAACAGGAAACAATCAAATGTTGTTACTAGATGGACAGATGGCAAGAGCCTAATGACACAGACGCCAGATAAAATGTCTTTCAAAAGTCCTAAAATAAATTATAGGAGTCTCAGCTAAATCTACCAAAGACAGGGGGAGAAGAGAAGAGATATTTAAGACACATTTTTTAAATAAATCACATAAAGTATTGCCTATTTAGTGCTGTGTGAGAAGAGAAACACAATCAAGTACATTTATGTATTTTCAGGTTTATAAAACTGGGTGGTGTATGATGATGCCAGCCTCTGAGATGAAGTTATACAAAGTAGAAGGGGAGAAAAAGAAGTCTGTTCTTGACATGTTTAATTTGAGATCACTACAAAGTGTTTAGGTCTAAATATTCAGTTTGCTTCTGGAACTTTTGCTCATACTACATGGAAAAAAATAAAAACAAGATTTCTATGGCAATAAGTGACATCACATATGAACTAGGAAAAAATACAACAGCACAGATCCCACCAGGGGCACCGGGAAGGACAGTCTAAGTAGGAGGAGCTTGGCAAGGAAAGTATTCAGGAGAAATGGCAAGTGGATTCTGGGGTCCAAATTTAATAGCAACCCACCATCACTTCTGCTGTTACCCAAATTACCCTTTAGAACCCATGGCCTATCAAACTGTATGATTACCCATGCTCCCAGTTTAAGCTGGAGAAATGAGCTATTCTTTTATCAACTTCTTCAGCCAGAGAGCATTTCACTTACGTAATGTGCTCCAGTGGACCTTAAAACAATGAAGTTGAAGGAATGCAGAGTGAGCAAATTTTGAAGTTTATTAGACTTGACATTTTAATATTTGTGTAAGCCGCAAGTGCTAAGCATAATTGGACTTAACTATTGGCTTAGGTTTAAATGAGTTGTGAATTTAACTTCATTATCATAGTTTTGCCTGTTCCTTGAGCTCATTTTCCTCAACAAGGGCAAAAATTTGTCACCTTTTTTTATACATGCATACATGGGCACGCCTATACACCCACACATGCACATACCAAAACATTTTTTTGAACTGACTTGAAATTATTAAGCCAAAGAATGTAGATTTACCTATTTCAAAGAAAGAATTCAAGCAATGATCAGTGATTTGAAGTCTAAAACTTCACCTGCAATTCCAGATCTGCTGGTAAGCCTCAGAATTTAAGCAAGTCACTAAGCTTTGGGATAATTCATTTTCCTCAGAGAGATGTCAATCAGTGAAGACTGTCAGGACACAAAAAGAATTCACTCAGATCTCCTTGCCTCTGCTCACAATGTCATGTCAGCGCTTGTTGGCTGTCTACAACAATTAGACCATCATTTTCTGCTTCAACAAACTTTCACCAGTTTGAGGCCTGTTTGCTCATCTTCAGGAATGTGGGCAAAATAAGTCTATCCTATTCACTGAGGTTGATCATCCTCGCTGGTATTGTTGCCTGATAAAGCTGGTTAGTACACAGTAAAGAAGGGAGAGCCACAGCTCAAATAACTCATTTTTGTGTGGAGAGGAGGTGTTCAGAGTGTAGTGTGTCATCCTCATGAATCTCAAAGTTTCCCTTTTTCCTTCCTTCTCTTTTATGTTATGGCTCTATCAGCATAGGAATAATGAGTGGATCTATATATGTGGACAAAGTCTATGAATGTGTGCCTCCAGGAATCTCCCTGTGAAATGCATGAATATGAGAAAGAGAAACAGAATTTGTAAAATAAGAGAGAAGTGTCTGGTTGGAAATGCTTAGATACACACATTACACATGCACATGCATGCATACACACACACACACACACACACACACGGACTGAAGGAAAAACTGCTAACAAATCAGCTTGATTCAGTAAAAAGAGCACGTTAGTGACAGTGGGAGCCCAGAGAAAGAATATAACAATATAGTCCTTTCATTTTATAGAAAAGGGAACAAAAGCAAACAAGGAAAAAATTCCTTAGCTGCAAAGAGCATCTTACATGGGCCTCTTAACCTAACTAGTGAACAGATGTAAGGTATATATAAGGACCAAAAATACAGATCATGGGGAGAATAAAGCGATCTATGAGTTTTCAATTTTCAGGGAATAACTAGCTAACTCTTGGAGTAGAGAATATGGCCCCAGATTCCATTAATGCACCAAGCATTATTCTTGTATATGATACTTGATATCCTCAAATCCATCTATCTCTGTTCCTAAACACTTCTAATCGCTGCTACTCTAAAAAGCACACTGATTTTAATGTTATTACTTACTTTACTTTTATACTCTAGTTGAGTCATTTTAATGTCTCTATAATAAAGTATCTTACCCCTTAAGTTGCCAGATGTTAGTCTTCAGGAACTTTGCTTGAAATAATTACAAAGCATATTATTTAGTCTATGACTGAATCTGGATTTAAAAATTTGTTTTATAGCTAACTTCCTTCACAGATCATAGTTTTCCTATTAACCGGTTTGGGCATCCCTCATTGTACAAAGGAGACCTTAGTATTACTGGGAAGGGAAACCCTTATTTGAATCCTTAGTTATATACACAGTTAGGATTATCATAAAGCAACATTAATAAAGGAAGTAGGATGTAGCCTTGGCTTGTAATATCATTTGGAAGAAAAATAATCAATCCCTGGGAAAATTTGCTTATGAAACCAAACCACAAAAATGAGCAGAATAAGCATTTAAATAGCATCGATAAATCCTCTTATCAATAGTAAGATGGAATTTAAAGCATTACTAATAATATTAATGGATGTTACCATGTTATGGTGAATTTTATGAGCAACAACTATTATGTTGGTGCCACATGTTCACGTATTAAGTGTAATTCAATTTAATCTAACATGAGGAGCTCCTGTCACACTTGGGTTGCAAATGTCAGTGATTATAAGATGTCAGCCTTTAACAGACAATGTAGTATATTTTAATCATAGGAACCTGGAAACTGCTTTCCCATTATATAATTCCATATATAGCTCAATATAGGACTCACACTTTCAGCACACAAATCTACGATGTGTCTGTACAAATGCAAAGTGAAATGAAGATCTTACTGTTACTCTATTAATCTGAGTAACTCAAAGAATTGGACTAAATAATTCAAGTCCCAAAGTGAAAGTCAGTGGTTTGAATGATCTAATTTAGTGATATTAGGAACACAAATTCATATAATGAAAATTATTAACAAAATACTGTCCTTCTCACAGAAGAAGAATAGTGTAACTTAACCAAAGTAAAGAAACTGTCCAGGAGCAGCATGATGTATTTCCCAAACCAAAATGCCTCTTAACACAGTATCCCTCCATGGTGCATTTCAGAGTTCCCTCATCACCCAGAAGAACACACACTCATCTAAAGTGAGGCATATTCACTGAGAGTCACTTAGAACCATTGAGCCACTTCCAATTGTTTCCCAAATCTTCTGCCTTGACCCTTCTACTGGCTGGCTTTTGGCAATCCAAACTACTTTTATCCATATTTATCAAATTAGACATAATATTGGAAAATATACCCTGGGCTTACACATTAGCAATTTCCACTAGATTAGTGAATGGCCAATAGATGATGTAAACAAAATTTTGAAAATGTGCCTACAGAATAAAAAAGATGAACAGAGAGGAACACAACTTTGATTTTGTTAATTCTGTAGACTGTTATGTGTATATTTCTTTAGGAATCTTAATGAGCTGGACCATATGTTCTTTATCTCAACAAGCAGGAAGGATAAATGCTCTGAATGAAAGAGAATCAGTACAATCAAGAAAGTCGAGCTCTTTACCTACTGGTGAGAATCCTACATGACTCACAATGAGGCAGCCAGGTGAAGAACAGGTTTCTCAGTGTTTTCAAGGGTTTCCCACTAAAATCTGAGGACAGCACACCAACTTCCAGGCAACCTCCACAACATTAAAACTTCTCTGAAAGCTTATCACGTACCAACAGTGAATGGCAATTTTACATTCACTTTCTGAATAAATCCAAGTGTATTTACACAGTAAAATAATGCCCATCTTTTCTAAGTCTCTAAATAAAGTTGCTGTTCCTAGAGATTGAATTATATTGATGTTAGATCTTAGCATATGGTTGTTGAAGTCCCAGGACCTGAATGTGATAATTCTACAGGTCTGCATGGCATGGTTCAGAGGCTAGCTCAGAAAAGTCAGCAGCACAACACAGGAAGGCAAGGCTTTGACTTTGGGTTTCTCTAAGGTCAGTTCTGCTCCATGTTCCGCAGTTCTGGTCATTTATCTTAGTAAAATTTCTGCACCTGAAAATTCTAAAAATTATCAAACATCTGGTATAATTTTCATACAAACAGGTGGAGTTAATACGTAACAAGCAAATAATATGATGTCTGAAACAGAGAAGACGTTCAACACAAGGATGCTCTTGGTACCATGAAAAGGTTTCTGATTATCCATACACAGTTAATGTGGACACCAACAATTTAGCATCCCTCATAAAAGGGGGCACTTAAAAATTATGAAATGTTCAGTTAATTGAATTTTCAACATCGCATCACTATTTAACTCTACATTATTTACTAATATAGTGTAAAGGTTTTGAGTGCTAAAATAACCTCCAATAAATGATGTTAATAATTCATGGAAACAGAAGAATTTTTTTTAATTTTTATTTTTTTCTTTTTATCATTTTACATTTCCCCTGCCTGTTTTTAATGTATCTATTTCTTATGTAAATAATACAGTGGGTGGGGGTTCAGAATTATTTCTCAAATCAAAAATTTCCAAATGTTGAAGTTAGGTTTACATTAACCTCTGATACTAGCTAAGTTACTATGGCCCACTGTACCCAGGCTCCTCAAGAGAAAAATACGAGAAATAAGTCCCAATTTTGTGGCACTGGCATTGAGATGAAACCTGATGGATGGTAAGCCAAAATGGCATATGAGAACAATGATTACTTCTAAGTATTTTGGCATAGTGACTGACATACTTTCTATAAGTGATTAGTAGTAGACTAGCAGTAGTTGTATATACTAATACAACCTTAGTGTACCTATCTACTGAACACAGATAAGATTCCACAGAACTGCTATGAACAACAGGAGATTTTTTTTAGTAAGGCAATAAATATTGGCTATTGTCAATTTTACTCCTTGGAGAAAAAACCCTGAGACATCAAAAAGGGCTTGGGTTTGGCCAACATCATTTTGTTACCTAGTATTGATTCCAGGATGGTTCTATGTTTTCTGATGCTCAATCCAGAGCCCCCTCCACCCCCTCCATTTGACCTCTTGCAGCTAAATGAATCCAACCTACAACTAGGGCAAGTCATTTCTTCCCCCGTACTCCTTTGTCAGACAAACTGAAAATTTAAATTATTTATATATATATATATATATATATATATATATATATAAACTGACACTACATATGGACCTGTTCCAATCAAGAAGTGGATAGGCTAAGCATCACAGAATGCTTATTTACAGTATTTATTTCTAAATATTCAGTTTCACTGGCATGGATTCAGTAATTGTTTGGCACACCACTGTGCTTCTATTCATTATTTTAAAACCTGAGGACATTACTTCATTCACACAGTTCTGCTGTATTGTTCTATTTATTTTTTAATCTTTTAAAAAATTTTCCATATAATAATTTCCTTAAACTATACAACAGAAAGTGGCTTGGTTTAGATAAGAATGTAAAAAATAAATAAAGCTCCAGAAAAATAACATATCATTCAATTGTTAACAGTCTTAAGTCGAGGTAATTATCTTAAAAATTTCCACATCAATAACAATGACAATTTTGTTTTAAAATTGAAATATCAGGAGGCTTTTTTATCAAAATTCATGATTTTGCCTTTTAATTACTGGGATACTAAATTTCTGATGAAACTAATACATGAAATACCACAATCCTTATCAATAAACTAGACTTAATTTTTATAAATATTTCACAAGTAAAATCTTTTTATTATACAACCTCTACAGAGTAACAAAGCAGAGTTGATTAGCTCAAAGCTAAATTAGCATGACCCTGTCCAGGTCACTGAGAGTATTATTTTAATGATCTCAGATACTGGAGGAATTCATTGTTCATGAATGCCATCTTTATAGGATATCACTAAATGATGAAGGTGATGGAGAAGACCAAACCTTAAGGCAGAAGAAAAGAACGCCAGGAATACAACAAAATCAACATGGTGCTCTGACTTTTAAAAAGACAATAACTAAATCCTATTAAATACCCTCGGTATCTAAATATCCTATATAACTTACTGTCATTATATAATTCATCCAGTAAATACATTTTCAAGTCTATTGTTTCACCTTTGCATATTTTGCAACTTCATTTCAAAGAACACACATTCATTGTAAAGGCCAAGATTAAACTATGGATTTCAGCGTACAAGCAAGGGATGTACTTGAGGATGAACTGAAGAGCAAAAGTGACAGCAGATAAAATGTTGAGAGATGAAAAAGAAAGTACTGAGGTTGATGTCAAACTGGAAAAGCAACAATAGTCCCAAGAATCACTTTGTTAGTTTTGGCATGGAAATGTACCAGTTAGAAAAGCAAGATGGCTGGGGCTGAGGATTTAGTTCAGTGTCATAAGCACCTGCCTTGCAAGTGTGTGGACGTGAGTTCGATCCCTGGTACCCATAAAAATGAAAAAAAAAAAAAAAAAAAAGAAAAAGAAAAGCAAGATGGAGGCGTGGGTTAGTGGAGAGCTACAGTCCTCAGACCCCGGCAGCAGTTAGAAACATGGTGGTGAGTTTGAGGTATATCCAAGGCTGTCTTTGTCCTGCTCTTTGAGATTGGAACACCAACGCTCCCTGGTCTTTTCTGATCACAGCTCAAAGCCCTAGGGTTAGTGGCTCATGTGGTGCTCACAGGGCAAGAGAAGCCCTCCTGAAAACCGTAAGGCATCTGGGGAAACTAGTTTCCTTATTGCCTCAAGTTTTGTCTTTGTTCTTGCAAAAATACTTGTTCTTCTTCCTACCCCACCTTAGTCACTGTTAGTGTTCCCAGAAACACTCACTGCCCTTCACCCACTGCCCCTGACTCGGATGTAATGAATAAACGCCAAGGTTCTGGCTGCCTCATGGTCTTTCGGGTCCTCAGAAACAACTGGTCATCCCAAATCTCAACTACACCACTGGTTTCTTCTGGTACTATTTCTTCCCACTGTGCACTGTAACACCTACCAGGACACAGGAAACCGCTTTGGTGCTGCTAACTGAAATGTGCATACAATGCCTGGCAGGGAGGCTCACTGAGGTGAGGGGAGAATGAAAACTGCTGGCTGTTCAGTGAGGCTGGCAGGACCATCAAGAATAAGTGCGCCTTTCCTTAACCTCTCCCCAGTAGAAAGCAATGTACCCTTTCTGGGGTTCCAGAGCACAGTAAGACATACAAGGAATGTTTTCACTATGGCAATGAACCAGGACAATAAACTAGGAAATTCACTATTGAGCAAAACAGAATATGTTCCGTATCCAAAATAAAACCCTCTAACATGCTTAAGCCTTTGACACCAAGAAACAAGTAGTCTATAAGCATCAAAGTTGTAATCACCCCTATTGGGGGGGGGGAAACACCTAGATCAAGAGCTTATACTACAGTTCTGCCAACTGATAGTGGCCTAGGATAGTGTAGAAATTACTCAACAACAGGGCCACTCTGTACCATGTGTCTGTCTATGTCAAAACATATGACTGAGTCTCAAATCAGTATAAGGAAGATGTTTGTGTTAAAAAGTGATATATTTATAGTGAGAATCAACTGGGATTCTTCACTGAAATCCTTACCACCACTGAACCAGTGATACTGAGGTAGGTATTACTAGACAAGATAACAATCCCAAATAGTCACTGACAATATATCTCACCCCAAATGAAGTAGGTACTTAATTTGTCTTTGCTATTACATTATTTAAACCAAACACTGTAACCTACAAACACAGTTTCTTTGCATAACTTAATGTGCATAAACCATGTCAGTTAAACTCTCTATGAAGTTTTTATTATTTTTAAAGATTTACTCTTTGCTGATTCATTATCTGCTAATTTCTTAACTGTCTACCAAAGTCTGCATGTTCATTACACTCTGTCATTTTTATAGGAATAGTTGACATAAGATAAAAAATCCTCTGCAGGGACCAGCAGTGCTTAAAAAAGTTTTTAACAAGACTAAATGTTTTCTTTACCTACAGTGTTTTTGCTGCATTAGGATTCATTATGTAAGTCAATTTTAGTCATGTGTGTTTGCCCTCACTGGAGGTGTATGAAGCTTTCCAAGTAGTGCTTATACAATGTCTATAAAAATGATTTTCCAAAAATTACTTCAAAAAGACCTAAACCCTATGATAAAGCAAGTTCTGTTAAAAAGTTGTACAGAACAAAACGAATCTAAAATGAATTGAGTAATTGTGAAAATAAATTTCATTTAAACTTGAAGAACACAAATTTATTAATAAGTATATCATGCATATCATGAATAGTTTTTAAATCATTATACCTCAAATAACTGGTGCATTACTTGTTGATTAGCATTTTTCACATAATAAACTTACATGTATAATTCACGATAGCCCCAGACTAGTACTACTTCAAATGAAATTAAACATCACTCTAGCTGTCTAAATTAGACAGTGATACTAGGTGCATTCTAAAGGTACTGTTAAAGATGCTGCTGGCTTTCTCTGCCAGTGTTGCCTAAAAGTCATACATACATACATATATACACACACTGTGTTACAAAAGAGATCACAATGTAGTTTTAAGTAGGAAAATGTGTATGTATGGAAACATAGACAAGATATGGTTATTTAACAAGAAACATTGAAGAACAATCCTTATGGTAATCTGAATCCGATGGTTAAAGAAAGATAAATCTTAATCTATAAAATACAGGTCTGTGCTATGCATCTACCAGACCTCAGTACAGTCAAAGGATCTGGAAAGATGTACCTTATAGCAAACTGCCACCATCTCTGAAGGTTTGAAGAGCGTCAGATTATTCCTGTGATGTTTGAGTGTTTTTAAAGGGAATATATTTACGTATCAATGGTGCATAAAGTGAAATATTTTTATTTTATTTTTATATATGCATTTAAAGTGAAATAATTCAGAAAGCTGTCATTTTCAATGAAAGACTATTAATATGGTTTACCAACTGTCTCAAGTGTAGTTACTTAGAATTACAACAAATTATTTTAATTATGATGTGTTCTATGGTCAGCTGTAGAACTGCTACAAACTACTGCATTATTCTTGTTATATATCAAAGTTCACAAAGTGAAAAAAGGGCAACTACCAGTTTCACGACTCATTTCAATATTTTCTTATGCCCTGAGGGACCAAAAGAATTACATTTCTGCATACTCAGACTGTCTTTTCTGTAAGAAATTTCTTAAATGAATAGTCTGTCATCTTAGAAACTGTTCCTATTCAAAGAATATAGTTACTCTTGTACTATTTTCTCTAAAACATTAAAATTGAAGCTTTTCATAGTTTGATAAATCTGGAAGGCAGTCAGAATATGAGTTACTCTTATTTTGTTCTGCTATTTGACCTACATTACCTTCAATATTCAATCCTTCAGATGTGACTAGGACATGATTAATCAAATACTGCAAAAGTCATTTAAGTTACGCTTTCAGAAGCAGGAGTGGCTTTACAGTGAGCTACCCACAAATTTTGTCCTACATTTCTGTACAACATCCATCATCACTCTTGCGCTGTTTCAACAGACTGAAAATGAGCAAAGAATTCGCTTTCTAGGAACAAAATACTACCTGATCATAAAATGATCAAACCTCTGAACTCATCAGTCCTTCCAAGAGACAGATGAACTACTTGTCCTGTTTTACCTCACTCGGGAATGTGTATGTAGGTGAATTAGTTTTCCACGATTCTGTGAAATCAGCATGAGTATTAATTTGAGATTTATAAGTAAATTTTTTTAAGCAGAGGAATTCAGTAATTTGGGACCCATGAAGAATGAAGGTTGATTACAATGGAAAAGATAGCTGCTTACATATTTTGGGGAATTCCTGTGACTGTTGGTCAAAGTCAAAGACAAAGGTCCGCAATATTCAGTCCTGTGTCATTCTTATACTTCACCAAAACTCCACACAGGGGAAGCAACTTTTTCCCCAAAGGAAAGCGCCTTCTCTTTTCCCACTTTCTGAACTAAACCACCTGATGCAACTTTAAAGGAAAAGTGTGTCCATTTTTGAAGCATCTCTGTTCTTTCTTTCGTTTGGCCTGATAATTTCCTCCGCTTTTGTGGGAAAACTTTTTTTAAAGCCACCAGCCTGCTTTGATAAAGTTCTGGGATTTTACCAAAAATGACATTTTAGACCACTCTGACTCAGCTCAGCCACTGAAGCTGAGCACAGCTGAAGAAAGCACTCAATTAGCAACTGCAACTTCAAAGGCTGTATTATTCTCTCCTCAATACACATGTGCAATTCCCATTAGCATTAATAGGAGCTGTGGGAGGCCACGGCTGAAAGAATATGACTCCAATTCCGTGTGCTTGATGAGCATGCAATTCAACCTTATGGCCCAAATTTTTCAAGGAGGGCTCAGAAAGCATAACAAGTACACATGCAAAAATCAAGAGCACTCACTTTGGGGAAAAGTAAGCTATCACTTCTGTTTAAACATAAAGTCAGAACTAGCTAATTTAGGCTTAATTTAATTTCATTCATCCTCTTAAATCAGACAATGATGTCCTTATGTAGCGTTCTGAGAAAAGTCACTTCTGTCTTAAAAGTTGAGTTGTATGTTTTGATAAGCATCAGTCCACACTGCCTAAAACATTGGCCTCAGGAGTGAAAATATCAAACAAGAATAAAGCTATTCTAAGTGAAATCGCTACACCTAAAATTCACACACTCTCAGTGGCTTCTCTTATTTTTCTACTCAGTAGCTTTGTTCTAGTTTAACATTAGGGAACAATTAATTTGGTATTAAAAACAGGACATGAGAGAAAAATGTTTGCCTCAGTAATAGATTTGTCCTTAACAGGAAGTAACAATTTTCACCCTTTACCTCATTCTAAAGAGACTTTCCCATAGTTTACAACATGTACTCAATACATACTTCAGCTGGAATAAAACAGCAATTTATCTGAGGATTAGATGCCTCCCCCCAAAGCCACCTGCACTCACAGGTGGGGCTTTTGGAAGGTTACTGGATCCTGGGATCTCACAGCTGACTTGCACTTAGGAGGTACCATCTGGTAGAAGGAAGTGGGCCTCTGCAGGTGTGGCCTGGTTCTATCTCTTCCCTGCTTCTCCCTTAATTTCTCTCTGCTACCAACACACCCCTCTGCTATCTTGATCTGCTTTGGAGCCAACCAACAATGGACTGAAACCTCTACACTCTGTGAACCACAATAAAAATTTTCTTCCTTAAAGTGTGTTTCAGGTATTGTGACTTGGAACAGGAAAGGAACCAAGACAGCTGGTGTGTGTTACATTCATAGTCCACTGCATTTCTTCATAGAGAAGACTTGACTACTTTAGAACATTTCATTTAAAGCAAGTATTGTTCACGTTTTCCCCAAATTTCAAAAAGTTATGAATGAATATATGAATATATGTGTGTGTGTGTGTGTGTGTGTGTGTGTGTGTGTGTGTGTGTGTGTGTGTGTGTGTTATAAATAGGAGTCAAGCAACTTCCTAAGTTTTACAAGTGAATTATTGAACTAGTCCTGGCACACAGTAAAATCTTCTTTCTCATCATGCATCAAATCCTGACTTTCTAATTACAAAAGAAATGAAAGTTTTTTCAGGCACTAGATCATAAGTACAAATCAATCAAACCGCAATGAGCCAATGAACTTGTCAGGAAGACAACAGTGCCCCAGCGAGTTTATGGGTGTGCTGAAATGTCAGACGTTTCAAACTGCAATGTGACAGATGCGCTAGTTGAAATTTCTGCTTTTAAAATTTCATCTACTACATGGTCTTCATAGCACCATTTTGCACTTACTATTTAACACCTTGTCTCACAAGTTTGATAGATACCATCTCTTCATGGAATTGTAAAGCCAGTGAGTTACAGAATGGAGCATCTCAGAATTGAACACAGTGATGATCCCTCAATGAGATTTCAGGGCAAAGTCAAGACAGAACTATAATCCTAGATGATAATAAACTGTGCTCTGTGGTTAGCACAATTTTGAATGAAGATGTCAATAGAAATTTATGACTCTTTATCAAAAAATTTTATATGTTTACATTACCTTCACAATCTTATTTACCATGTGGCCAGTTACACCAATACAAACACTATTTTCACAGGATATCTCATACCAAACCCAATTTCAAGTGAGAAAAAAAAAAGCCTGTTAAATTATTAGAGCATCTAGGCAGTGATATTCTTCAGTGTTGGGCCTATGAATTATTCTGGAGAAAAATGCTAATAATTTACCTGTATTGATAATCTTGGTAGTACAACCTCCTCCTTTATGTTACTGAGATGTGTTCAGCAGCTAATAAGAAACTGATTTAAAGCTCCATATGGTACACAGCACAGCCAGCACCTATTTGGAAACTTTGTTGATAATGGCCCAGCTAACTGGGTAAAACTACACATACATACTCAAATTTTCACCTAAACACAAACAGACTGTATTTCCATTAACTTTGGTTCAAAGTATTTGTTTGCAAATCCTTATTTTCACCAGGTCTCTCTTTACAAAGGAAAAGTATATATTCCCATCTGGAAAAAGCCAAAATACGTTGATTTCATCAGTCTTAATGGGTCATAAAATGCAAAGTAAGCTGATGTTTGTTAATGGCAGTGATTTACTTTTTTTTTTTTTTTTTTACAGAAAGAAAGAGAAAGAACAAAGAAAGCAAAGAGGAAGAAACAAATGAAGATGTCTACTAAGTAACATGGAAAAGGTTAATCTATGTAGCACTCATGTTATGACCTAGAAAGCAGCTGAGAACTTTATATTTCTCAAGAGACAGAACTACTCTAGCATTTTGGGAAAAGTCTAAGGAATATATATCGAGTAGATATGTAAAACCTAAAGTAGAGAATGTATTCCTATTCCTGAGTATTAGGTTATATTCACTCTCCGGAAATATGATTTGCGACAAACCAAATTGTGAAATTCATTGACATAAATTATGTCCACAAATACGTTGAATGCTTGTTTTCTGGAAACCCCTGCTTTGGTGGCGAGAATACAAGCATGGATCAGTCAAACTCAACCCTTTCCTTCATGGAATAAGAGCTATTCATTACACTTCTGCCTAAAAGAACCAACAAGACTACTTTTTTTTAAAAAAATTGTATCCTCTAATTTCACAAATTCAATTAATTTGAATGGAAAAAGTAGTCTTTGAGTCAGTGAAATAAAAAAAATTCTAAGTGGATAACCTTTCAAAAAAGTAGGCATTTCCACATGGGTATCTAGATGTATACAGAAAAGGGAAATCAATTTCTTCCCTAACTTCACTGAGATGGTTTTGCAAAAGTTGTCATTAAAAGGCACATTGGTTAGGGCAATTTCATCCTAGAAATTACAGGGAAGTAACTAAACAGTGAATTAAAGATATACCTTCTTTGTGTTTTGCCTTTTAAAAAAATATTATCTTTGAAACTGGTACTTTGTCCTACTTATAGCCCTTGATTTTAAATTGCCATTTCTTTTTACACCCAATTAAATTGTCAGTGTAATGAAGAATTGTCAACCGAGTCGAACTGCAAGAATCTTCTCACAGCTGCCTTCTGCAGTCTTAATTTGCAGATGCTTTAGCCTAAAATAAGAAATTAAAGTCACCACCTCAAAACAATAAGACCTGTAAAGAAATATTGCTGCTGTTCAAGACAGATATGGAAAGAAAACCAGCTTCACAAATCAGCCTCCCTGGGCACAGCAAAAGAAATACTGTCCTACAATAATACGATATTTGGGTTCTGTAAATGACATTACTACACTGAACATTCTCTGGTAACAAAGTCCACAGAGGTGAAAGGCTTACTAACTTTCAGTGTGCTCAACAAATCTAGGAAATAATACTCAAAAGGAACACACAACTGACTGCAGATTACTTGAATCCATGAAAATATATAGTGCAAAATTTTAAATTTTGACCAAGATTCTCTGAACAATTTTCATACTGAAGGAAGACCAGTTCTTTGTTAGGACTCTGAGACAGCTGGTAAACAGTCTCTGTAACAGACTCCATCAAAGGTTTCAAAGAGACAGTCCAAAGATCACAAAACACTAACATGATTCACTCATTACAAGTCTGAAATGACCAGCATTAACTCTTTAACTTCCTACAGAAACCTCAAACATTTCAGAAGGATTCTTTTTAAATTTATTTTTTTAATTTGATAGATATCTTGCATGTATTTCAGCATATAGTATGATAACCTGAAGTACATTTGCATTGTGGAATAACTAAATCTGGCCAATTAACATAGATACATGACATCACACAGTTATAACTACCCACTTTCTGAGTATCTTTCAAGAACACAACACATCATTAACCATAGCAATTACACTGTGCAGGAAATCTCCTGAAATTATTTTTCCCAACTAACTGAAATTACGTATCCTGTGACCAGCATCTCCTAAACCCATCACAGGCTCAGACCTTGGTAACTGCAACTAAGCATTCTATTTTCATGGTGATCTTTTTGATTCCACTTATGAATTAGGTCTTGGTTTTTTCTGTGCCTCACTTCGTCTACTTCATATAATAATAAAACATATTAAAGTCATAACAATAAAATGCATTTTTTAAAAATATACTTTCAATCAGCATTTGGATGACTACTCTTCTTTTCCTAACATCTACATGTGTTACATCCTTCTCTACCCTGCTCTTCCTTGCTTCCACGCATCTCTTTCTACCCAAGGTGAGGAGAAACTTGAGGGCAACAACAAACTACCCCTTGTACAACCAACTCAGTGCCTTCTGTTGCTGCAGTGAAGATACTGCCACATATCCTCTCCTTCTACTATGATCCAAAAGAAAATCAATCTCATCTGCATTGCGTTGTATACAACTGTACCCTTTGCAACATACCTTGTGAAAACAAATGCAGACATTTTAATGAATTTTAGAAAAAACCCTCACTTACTGGATATACTGCTAGGTCCGTGAGGTCTTTGGAATGCACCATGCAAGAGGACCCTAACTAAAGCATTTCCTAGACACAGTAAATCCATTTCTCCCTCCGCCCAGTATCTGTTGATTTGCATGTAGACTGTGTGGCGCTGGAGTTTGGCAAAAGTTTGATGTGGATGTTTTAACCAAGATTCATCACTGGGAGACACAAGAAGCACTGTTGAGCTTAATGAATGCTGTCAGCATGTAGCTAGCTAGGCTTGTTTAAAACACATCTCATCAGCATTTTCATTGTAATTCTGGGAAGTATTCTTACTTTAAAACAATACCTTTGTGTTTAAGCTATCACATCCATACTTTAATCATGTTATTAGAGAATTAAGAAACAGGAGCCCAAATCACAGTCCTATTGGGCAAATCTTCAGGTCTGCGGGGTGGCATTTAATGTCCTCAGCTTTTTTAGAGTAAATTTATGGCAATCCTTAAGAATGATAATTTAAATCATCATCCCTCCAGATGATGATTTATCTGTTTGTACAATGAGAGGAGAGATTTTCATTTGCTGTTGAGCCACTGAGTGTTAACTTTATTAATGCATCTTCACAACACTGATTAATGGGACCCACAGTAAGTCAGCTGGAGTTCAGCACCAGTTTACAATAGGCTCAGCAGTACCTGAAAATTCATATTTATCATCATAAGATGAAAAAAAAAGTCAAAGTGTAAATAAGAGGCTTCTCAAAGGACACGGCTCTTCGAGCGGTTACATCTCAAAAGTAGCCTATGGAATAATTTCCTGTTTGAAGAAAAGACTAATGACTTGTCCTGAAGCATTAAAAACACTTAAAATCCCCTTTTTAAATAAATAAATATTTTATTATGAAAGTCAATTGTCCTTAATGAAGTCCTCTGGTGGAGAAGGTACTTTAACCTATTTTACTAGTACATTTTAAAACCATTTCATACTTAGGTGGGCTTTGGTATCTCCAACTAGAGCAAGAAAGGAATCATAAAAAACAGTAAGAGCAGCAATAAAAACTCCTTTTACTATTAGTTGGATGAGAAACAAATGGGACTATTACTTTAAAGGTAATTACTTAAGTTTTTTATTGCATCATATTTTTTTTTCAAAAATCTTAGCAAAGTGATCTCCAATTTTCCTACAAAATGAAATATAATTTCCTCCTAGAACATTTTACTCATCTGAGAAAAAAAGGCAAGTTTAACATTTTTGTCAGTTGAAGATTCATATGTCAAACCCATCCTTCATGTCAACAAATCTCACTGTTACACTGACAGAATACTAAGGGAGGCATCGGGTCTTCCTATAAGTACTAGCTGGAAAATCCATACGCTGAATTCCTGTGAAAGCATTTTTCCTTCATTATCTCCAGCCACCACATATAACTTCACTGCCATTTCAACCAAAATTATGGATTTTTCTCAGAGAATGGATCTTCCTTGGATACAGGTGGGGATTGTGTCTTTTCCACCTTTCATCCCCAATATTTAGGATAATACCTGGCATGAGTGAGCCATGTTATAAAATGAAAAATTCATGAATTAACACAAATTGCATACTGCATAGGTATTCTTGCTGGATACGGTAGTATCCTGACAATCTGCGCAGAGTACATAAACAAGCTGAAGTTTAGCAAAGTTAAGAAATATGGATGTAGGGCAGAAGGTGAAGCTGGGTCTGTTTGTACAGCTTGAACTAACTACACTTCTACTGCTTACTAAACCACCTGTGATAATAGAAATACTCTAAACAATAAAACAAAATTACATTTTTCTATCATCTATTAAAATGTTGAAATAATTTATGATGGTTTCCTCCTCTTCTAACTAATATAACTAATATAACTAATGATGCTACATTTTTATATATGTTAACGAACAGTTACACAACAACAACAACAAACAATTAAGGTTTTCATCTGTTCTATGAACTACAATACTGTTAACTATAATAGAGGAATCATGTTTTAAGTATGATCTAGTTTATGCTGTTACCCAAGCAATTGACTATCTGATGCTAACAAACATCCTATCAAACAATCAGCAAAAATGTAGTAGTAGGGCAACAAGAAGCTCAAATTCTTTCTTTGGTATAATCAGGGCATTGCACCAATAAATGACCTTTAATCTTTCAAGGTAATTTAGTAAAACATGTCTGTTTTCACAGATTCATATTATTTTCATGTGGAAACGTAATTTTTAATCTGTTAGAATAAACCATGTTTCAAAAATAATGTGCAAAATATCTCTCCCCATTGCTCTTGACCTGTCCCTCTGATGTGACAGTCACACAGTCATTAGGGAATAGTTATCCAGCCACTATGGACCCAGCAGGGTTCTAAATGCTCAACAGTGAGAAATTCCTGAGAGAGGAAAACCAAGTGGCTCAGATCCAAAGAGTTGATGAAAGCAGGAAGAAGAAAATTTACAGTTTTCAGAAACTTTTTTCACTGAAGTCACTATGCTCTATGCTTTACCTCAGTGTCATTAACTTATCAAAATGACTCTAAAAGGTATAAGAATTTAACACGCAGAGCCAGGTGCTATGGCCTGCACCTGTAATTCTAGAACTTGGAAAGGCTGAGGCAGTGCAGACTAGACAAGCTAGCAAGATTTTATCTAAATAATAACAATGATAATAATAAAAAAGCAGCAAGAAAAAACTTGGGAGGTAGCTCCATGCAAACTCCCTAGGTTCAAGCAATAGTACCACACACAAATGTACATGCACACTCAAACTCAGATTTAACATGTGGACTTGATTTATGAGTGTAAACCCATGCAGAGAAGAGGGAGCACTGAGCATCAACATGAACGCATGTGTATCTACCAAGAGCATTTTCTTTCCATCACGGTTAGCTGTTTCACTTTTATTTCTCTCTTCATTGTCCCCTTCCCTCTACAGGGGCCACTGCAATCATGACTACTTTATCTATTATATGCTAAGTAAGAGTAGTTCATGTTCAAAGAGTTTCTTACTCATTGTAGAACACTATATAACCATAAATGATCCTTTATACGTCTATTCACTGCATAAGAATTTATTGTATGTACAGTAAATGCTAAGAATTTTTATAGGCTATGGGAAAATGTGATATAGCTTATATACAAAGGAAGGGTATACAGAATAAAAATGTTAAGAAGAATAAATACATATACGGAAACTGCTGTAAGCAAAATAAATATCACACGCACATGCACGCACACACACAAATATGTCTCCCTAAAAGGCAATTTTTTTGAGGCTGCACTTTTATACTGTATTAATTTTCTAGTCATCTAGTAATTAAAAGATCTCCAGTTACTCATGCAATCAAATATGCAAAGGAGAAGAATTATAGGCCAACATTTGTAATAGGAAATATCTGAAAACTGTTACTTTTGCTGGTCTCACTTTTCATATCTTTTGGGGGGTGGTTACCAGGAATTAAACTCATAACCTGACACTTGTCAGGCAGATGCTGTGCCACCGAGCTATAGCCCTGGCCCTGTAACTTTATGTTATCAGGAGATCTTTTTGTAGTAGGCTTAATAGCATGCATTAAATCTCCTAGGAAAATCCAAAGAATGATCAAATTTCAAACCTGACTACAGACATCATCAGGCATATGTTATGCTTCTGACAGAAATCTGTTAAAGTTCACTAAATTAAAAAAGAATGTAATATATACTCAGTGCAAAGCTAAAGTTTTAACAACCAAAGGTAAAGTTTAAATATAAAAACAACTATACTAGCAATTCAAAGTATTAAGTTAAAATACAAGTTAATTTTAAATGATAAGAGGTAGGAAAGTCTTAAAACCCTTGTCATCAATGATAAAATATTTTTAGAAAAAAATAGAATAGTAGGATGTAGGTCATCATCATTGTGTTTAATGTGCCGTTAATTCACAAGTCATTGTTTTGTTTAATAAGATAAAATAAGTTACTTACTCTGAGAG
Source organism: Cavia porcellus (assembly GCF_034190915.1). Classification (NCBI taxonomy): domain Eukaryota; kingdom Metazoa; phylum Chordata; class Mammalia; order Rodentia; family Caviidae; genus Cavia; species Cavia porcellus. The sequence goes on from NW_026947484.1 coordinate 84,174,889, forward strand.
ACATGTAATTAGGACTTTGATAATTAAACCCTAGATGAGGCTTTTGGTATATCTGTGCCCCAAATCCTAATAAATTATGCATGTACAACTTTTAAAACTACACCTTAATTAGTAGCTTAAAATAAAACTAATTTTGAAAGCCAAGAAACTGGAGTTTCAAATATTGTCCAAATTTTCTCTTTAAAAGTCAACTAAATAGTTTTAAAGTATAAACATCAATCAGAGATAAATGTGAATTATTTGATACATTTTTAATATTGCATTCCTTTGAAAATCTCAGCTTACAGAGATGGTCAATGTTAATGAATTAGAGGACTTCTCACTTGCACTATTTAATTTCCACAGCCAGTGAGGTACATCCCAACCTCCTTTTCATCCCCTACTGCTCTTTAACTTCGACTCCAATCTGATCCACTACACATCCACCTGTGATGGTTACCTGTGGCGTGATCACTTGATTGGGCCATGGAGTGCCCAGACATTTAGTGTGGCACCTTAAGTGTTTTGCCATGAGTGTAACACATAATTCATTTTACCAAGTAAAGCAGACTGCCCTAACTTCTATGGGTGGCACTCAAGTAAAAAGACTATAGGCCAATTCCTGATTAAAAATACATATTATTTAACATAAATATATTTACATAGATATATAAATAATGTATAAATAAATAAATCTATGTATACCTACATACTCCTGTTTTCTTTCTCTGGAAAACACTGATACACACCAATATTTAGTCATTTCCTACCTATATAATTTTGCTCATGAAGCATGATTGTCTGTCTGATAGACTCTCATCTACTCTTCAGGCCTCCATGATGAGGGCTCCTCCCTCCCGGGACGGACCAGCCAGGTAGTGTTTTTCCACACTTTGCATAGCCAAAGCATTAAATTTAGCACTTATTTTCATTTGTATCATCCCTGTCTGTGGACTTGTCATTTGGAAGGTTGTTGTCTTCCATGATAATATCTTAAACATTGAAAGTAAAAATCTAAAAAATTAAAGTTCGCTGCCACAAGTAATACAACTACCATCACTTTGCATTGTAGTAAAACACAAGGAAAATTTTAGCATTATGACCAAGAACGAATGATTTCAAACTCTCTAGGTCTTGTTTTCTTACATCAAGAATAAAAAACTAAGAGATAAATGCCAGATACCTTTCTACCTCAACATTTTCACAGTACAAGTAACTCAAACAGCAGCAAAGACTCACATGACTTTATATTCATTTCAAAATCATTAAAAGTAGTATTTTCCTATGAGGTCAAAGGAAGAAAACCACCCTTACTTAAGTGCAGTGATTTACAAGTACATTCATTCTGTGAGTCCTTGTCAAGACACCGTGTCAGTGCAAAAAACAAGTGGAAATGTTTTCAAAGAAGGTGCATGTATCACCAGTCCTCAGAAGACAGATGATCAAGAAACACGGAGAGCTTCTGCTCACATGGAAGCTTTCTCCAAAACATTATCCAGCCTCTCTCGTAAGTATGGAGTCCCTTGAGCTATCCACACTGGGCTCCCGCTTTTGCGAAACTGGTAAGTAGGAGCTTTTTTCTAAGTCCTAAAGATGACCCTATCAAAAGCAAAGGTAGATGCTTCTGTTTCCATAAAATAGCTCTCTATCCAGTATAAAAACACAGCATACCTGGGAAGGCTTTATCATGTTGGCATCAATTTATCCTAAGCACTCAACTATTTTATAAGGCTTTTCAAGTAATCTTCACTCCGTACCATAATTGTCAGCAAGTTTGTTCTGTGTCGCCCACCCTTCCTTTTGTTTCAGTCTTTCATAAAAATCCTTTTGTGTGACAGTCAAGCAGCTGTGCTTTGTTCTTTAATGTTCCTAGCCTGGATCCCCAGCCGAGACCACTTTATAACGTAAACGGCAAAGTACCATTTTCACAGCGGGGACAACTGTGTTCATCTTCAAAAAGAGGCATTAATAAAATGAGACTGTAATGAACATGCTAATTCTGATCACAGGGTACTACACAATGGCAGAGATAGGTGACTGCTGTCTCCCTCAAAGATTGTAAAAGTTGTGTGGCACTTCATTTTTTATTTTTTTAACAACTGCTATAATAGCTTACGTTTTTTGAAACAGACATATTATGCAAACATTTCTCTCTATTTCCTAATCCAATGTCTTTTTTGTCTCTTCCAACTGCTCCCTGTGTTTTACTATCTTGGTAATAGTCACCTTCAGGGAGCATATTTCTTTCCATCTTGCAAGAACTGACTTACTAAAATAGGCACATCACTGAGTCGTAGAAAGTTAGAAGTGTTCTCTGACTGATCAGATCTCCAAGTCAGGCTTCTCTGTGCAAGCCACATTAAAAAAGAGAAAGATCTGCACAAAGAATCACAGCTCTCTTGTCACAAAGCTAGAATTCAAATTCAAATTACTTGAGACATGGACTAAGTAAGGTACATTGTGTAGTCAGAATGGTGATCATCACAGATGATGTATTTATACGTGGAGTACATGTGCACACGCCAGTATCCTTCATTGAAAGGCATCTGCTAACTTAGGTAAATAAAACATCTCATGTTTGGTCAGCTAACATTTTTAGACAGTAACTTCACTTTGTATGTCTTCCATGAAGAAGCCAGGCTCCTCTAAGCAGGTAAAGGCAGTAACACTGTATGTCATACCCTACTCAGTTGTGGGAGTGATGGTGGTTGTTTGGAGACAATGCTACCTGAGAATGAGCACTCCCTGAAAATAATCTATTAAAAGTTTAAAAAATAACCTATTACCTGCTGGTTTGAGTGAAAAATAAAATGTGTATTTTCTTATTATTCCCTTAAAAAATAAGTCAAAGAAAACTAAGCAAAAAATGTAACATTTAGGTCAGGCATAGTGGCCTCAGCACCCTGTAATCTCAGTCCTCTGGGAGGCTGAGTTAGGAATAGCACAAATTCAAGCCCAGATTTGGTAGTAACATAGTAACTTGGTGAGACCTGATTTGCAAATAAAGAGGATTGGGCATATAGCTCCATGCAAAGGCCCCAGACTTAATTCCTAGTGGCAGGGAAACAGAGGGAAGGAGGGGAGGATAAGGAGGAGAGGACAAAGAAAAGGAGAAGAGGGGACAGGAGAGAACGAAAGGGGAATGAAGGGGAAGGAGAGAAGGGGAGACGAGGGGAAAGAAAGGAAGAAAAGATATTTTATCAGAAGTTTGAAGACAAAATTCATTCAATTTTTGATAACTTTTTTTTAGAGAAAAAGAATTCTGTGAGCAAAAGCAAAAAGTCCTGTCTTTCTTCTAGCCCTAAACAAACAGGTGATTCTGGATTTTTAGTATGAACAAAGTCTACAGATGGTGATACGCATCGTCTCTCCCTTGAAGCTGATAATATTTCAGGAAGAACATTGTCATCCCCTAAGTAATCCTTACAAAAATGTATACTGCGCATTTTCCTGCAAATATTCTTTTGTTGGGAAGAAATTGTGGACTATAAACTAAGAATCCAGGTAGAGTCACTTTCACTTGAAGGAAAATCCTTCTTCTTAAAAACACTCAACTTCTTAAAACATCCTCTCTGTCCTTTGTTTAGCCCTACCTGGAGGTCTATGTTAAAACTGGTTTGTTGTTGTTCTTGCTTTCTTAACCAAAATTCTACAGTTAGCCAAGGCTTAGACCCTTAATAACCTCTTAGTGAGCCCTGCCACCATCACTTACAGTTCTGCTTTGAGGAAACACATGTGTGTAATAAATATACTCAGGCTCCTAATGTCTGGGCACCTGGAAGCCAGGATTTTCTTGTATTCCCTTGTCAAGAAAACTTAAAATATTTAAAGTGTCCAGAAGACATAAGCATCACATTAAATTTCCCCCATTTATTCTCCATGACCACTCCACAGTGTGAATGTTAATTACCTGAATATCTTACTTCAGGACAAGTTTGGCCCTAAGCTTGTAGTTATCCTTCCTTAGGAAAACAATTGTGAGAGCCAGAGTAATCTGAAACTAGCTACAGAGGGAAACCTGCCCTGAAATGCTCCTCTCTATGCATGTGGGTGGCCAGGGTATTATTTCGATGTCCTCTGCATTAGCCACACAGGTCAGACTCTTCAAGCTCCAGTTAATTAGGTTCTCTAGTAGCCTGTGTGAAATAAATGAGTGATCTGCAGCCAGCCCACTCAGATAAAAGCCATCACAACACTTGGCATATTTTTGGCATTTGTCAGCTAAGTGGACAAAAAACAAATGACCCATGGAGACAAAATGGGCATCTGATGAGGGTCACTGTACACCAAGAGTAAAATGGTCTCCATCTATAGTAGAACCAAGTGCCTGGGTGACTGCCAACATGATTCACAAGAGAAAGCAAACTTAGAATGGATACAAAGCTCATCAACTATGATATGAACCTAACTATCTACAATGTCCAAAGTCTCTGCACACCAGTTTACCATGGGACATTTTTAGTACCATCCTTACTAGAATTATCCACATTTACAAGTTTTCAACAAAGAAGTGTCACTAGGAAACAAATTAATTCTATCTTCATTTCTTTTGCCTCATAAGGATATACACAAGTACTCTGCATCAAAGTTATGTTTAGGCTACTTTTCCATTATCTAAAATCCCTTTCAATTTTTCCCTTGAAACATTTCCAAAGCCAATAGATACAATCTTTAAAAAATGGTAGGGTCCCTTATTCAAATCATAAATTCCATACAAATGCATGCATATATAGCAGATATTCTCATAAAAGTCAAGACCATATTAAGTTGTTTAATGTGTTTGTTTTATGTGTGGACTGTGTAAAAACACATTAGATGGTGGAACTCCAGCTACCTGGGAAACAGGAAAATACAAATCTATGGGGATTTCTAAGTAAAGTGATATTCTTACCAATTTTTGTAACAGTCTTCATCAAATGGATAAGGATTAAGTCAAGCAAATGACTACTATTATTCCCCTGGAAGGAATTCTAGGGCTTTAGGCTACCAAAAAAAAGTTTCTGGTGAATTTCATTTTACTTCTGGAGTATACTTTCTACCCACTTCTAAACTGGGAGAATCAATAGAGTGCCTGTTAATATGATCAATTCGATGGGATTACAAGATTTTTGGAAAAGCGATTGGATGGTGAGAGCATTAATCTCATCAACTGAGCAAAGAAGTCCATGGCTTCGGGCAATTAGAAGGTAGGCCTCCTAAGAAGAAGTAGGTCATGGGGACAGAGCTTGGAGATGGCATCTGGTCCCCAGGTCCTTCATTTTGGTGCTCTTTCCTTGTCCGCTGCTCTCTGCATCCCATGAAGACAGCAGCTGAACCTTATTCCACAGTTCTGCTAAAAGACTGAGCCTCTCTGCACATGCTCAGTAATGAGATCAGCTGGCCATGGACTGAAACCTCTAAAACTATGAGCCAAATAAACTTTCTTTCTTTAAGTGGATTTTTTATGCATTTTGTTCTAGCAATAAGGAATGCTAACCAACAGAAGTAAGATTCAAAATTTTCAAATATTAACACAAAAGTCTGACTTTATTTCAGATATGAATACATAAGAATAAACTCTACATAGCATATAATATAGCATAAGTTTCTAAGAGTCTTCCCAATTCTAAAACATACTGTTACTGTTATCTGCTCTTTCCCCTTAATATGTATCTTACAGCCCAGTGAGAGATTTCATTCCTTTTACTTTTGCATACAGTTTAAACACATTTATTTTTAAACCCATTTATTATAGTTTAATTATCAAGTCACTGACTGAGACATATAATTTGAATTTTTTTTTCCTCTTCTTTACTGACCCTCAAGTCCTAGAACTAGCTTGTTGTGTGGCATTTGCATTGCTGTCTTGGGCATCAGGGCATGAATGACCATCTTTTAGGGTGCGTGGCCTGGCCTGAGGGGTTGTCTCTGTTGGGTAGGTGCTTTCACGCTGCCTCTTCCACACTACACTGATTCAGTGATTTTCACCAGCTTTTATGTTAAGCTTCTGGCCTCTGCATATTGCCCTATTAGGAATATTTTTTCCTTACCTCAAATCCACCAAATGAATTTGACCTGCATTATAGATTAACTGCCCTCATCCAAATAAACAGGTTCTTAACAATATTAACAAAGTATTCCTTCTTAGAAGGGACCAAGGAGCAGAACCAAGTGTTTGGGAAGAAAAAAAAAATTGTAAAATATACAAAGTAATACATCACTCAATGTAGAAAAACGTGAAATATTAAAGCATATATATTCCTTTATGATTAGTAAACTGCAATCCCATCTTTCCAGTTCCTTCCATCTTTAATAAAATTCTGGTCTCTTAAATCTTAGAATCAGATAAAAACAAAGCTGAACACAAACAAACACAAGTGAGTGATAGAGAAAGAGATAAAGCTACAGAATTGTTAAGTGTGGCAATGTTCACTGCTAGGTGTCCAATCAGGCAGTATTCTTAACTCTATGCAAAAGACTAAATTAAAAGATCTACAATAGAGGACTAACCCATCTTTTATTTTTTTTAGCACTGTCATGGTAAAGGAAGTCTAAAAATTTATCAGACTGCAAGTCATCCCAGGCTTTGCTCAAATTGTAGAAACAACACAGACATGAAATCAAGTGATGAGGATTCAAGAGAGATTAAAGACAAAAATGAAATTATTTTTGACACAAAAAGATGTCTTTCTTATTCTTGGCCCTAATCAATTGCTTAAGAGGACCATGTCTTTCAATCAAGATTGTTTCCTTTGATTTTAAAAGATGGGTGTTAGCTTCCAAAGTTTATAAAATTCAGCTGTCTAAACAAAGTGTAGAGGGGGAAACCAATGGGTAAGTAATGCTAAAAAGCAAAAAAATAGTATGAAGCCTTTGTAGATGTTCTAGCCAAAATCAAAATGACATAAGGCATTTGAAATCAACAGTTCCTTTCATTTTCCTTTCTCTTCAAGATTAGGGATCTTTAAAAGACCGTAACAAGAAAAGGTATGCATTCTCGAAAGTTTACAATCTCATTATGAGCATTTTACTTAATACAATGCTAGTCCTTTTAATGATCCTAGGAAAGAACATGTGAGATGCAAAACTACAACAATGACACAATCAACAACGCACTTGAGAACTTACCACGTAAAACTGTGAGTCTGGTGGATACACTTATTTCTCCTACATTATTAGAAGCCACACATTCATAAATGGCCTCATCCCGTGGAGTCCGCAAGGGCTGTATTCTGAGAACTGATCCAGATCCATCATCAAACTCTATTACCTATTAGAGGAAACAATAGCTGTCACAGGTGTTGTTACAATTGTCTACCTCTCAGCTAAACCTCTCAGTGCAGTGGGCAACCAGCCATTAGACTTAGAATGGACTCCGTGGTAACTAAGTATGATGTCTGGTCTAATTTAATGAAATCTAAATGAAGAAAGGACATAAAACTATTTATGCAAAAATGTAGATTTCTAACCTCTTCTGAAAACTACTCAGGATTTACTCATGAAAATATGTGAGTTAATGTCTCTAGGGCAACTTACGCCTGTTAATTTTGCAAGAGACTTGAAGTTATGATGGAGAAACTTCTCAAGTTATTCTGTTTTTGACATCACATATACACATGGGAATCTATTTAATAAGTGAACTGTAAGGTGAGGAATTAATGCATGTCACCACAAACACTACCGCTCTGTAAACTGTCTCCTTCTGAGTGTACAGATGAGTGAACCATGAAGAGAAACTGCATAAATCTAGTACTTAGGCAGCCAACGAGACGGCTTTCACAACCCAAAAGCCTAACGGCATGCATCAATTTTCCATAAATCATTACAATATTTGTTCTAGTTTGGCATTTTTTGCATTTTTTAGGGCATGCTTGCTGTAAAATGGAGGCTTGCTTCATCAGGTAGAAAATTAATGTCCTAAATACCAAGTCTGAATCCACTATCATTATGAACTCCACTGTGAAACAGCTTAGTAATACCGGTAATCCTAGGCACTGGCAGCTAATTCAAGTATTATTTTTTAATCCAAAAAAATGAGGACGATGGTAAATAAATATATACAACTCTGGAGTCCTTTACCTGTCATTCTGTAACTGCTATGTTCTACCAGCTGCTCGCTGAAATACAGTATTTTATTTTTCATGTTTCCTAGGAATAATACTTCCATGTGCCTAAGTCTGAATAAATTGAGAATGTCTTAGAAATACAGTTATGGGGTGCTTATTCCCAGATTTTTTGTGTGTTGATATTCACCCTAAGAGAAAGGAGAGTAAGTATTTTTAAAATACGTGTGCTTTAAATTCTTTGTGCACTCTATTGCCATTGCAATTCACAAAGATATCCAAGATATTCCATCCCACAATGTGCCACAATTTATGTTCAATTCTATTAAGCACGTGTTTTTAAATGAACCCACTATGCATCTTAGAAGATAAAACCTTCATAATTACTAATTTTTGTTAAACATTCCACGTCTTTAAAAGATTACGAATATCCTGTTGTTCAAAATATAAAAAGGTTAAAAACCTCTAATATCAATTTAAACTTAACTTTTCTATTGTTATAGCCGTTTTTGTTTTTCTGAGACAACATTGTGCTACACAGCCCTACACTGTCTCAAATTAGTGCCTCAGCCTTCCAATTCCTGTGATTAAGGGCATGTGACATCATAATGGGCCACTAAAATTTGATTAACTTAAAGCTAAACGTCATTATGTATTCGCATTTCTGCACTATTTCTTACATTGAGACTGATCTTATAAAAAAAAACATGACATATTATATACCAGTGCTGCAATTTCCAATTTAAAAAGTTTATCTAACATCCATTGTTGACTGCACGCATACCATGATCAGAGACAGTATTTGACACCGATATAATATTAAAATTAGTCTCATATACAACTGTCATAGGCCTTAAAGACAGATATTAAAGATTTTTGATACTATTTAACTTAGGATCACTGTATAAAAGCAACTCTTCCTGGGTATTCAATATGACTCACACTAGCAATTAGCAGAGCTCATGCTTTGAAATGTTTATTGGTGTAACAATGTTATTTATAAGACTTTGTCACTAGCAAGCATATAAAGAAGTAGTCATTGACAGAAAAATTACTTTCATCTAAACTAAAAAAAAAGAGTACACCAAAGATATATACACATATATTATCTTACATATGATATAGGGAATATTTTCTAAAGATTTAAGGCATTCTCTTTATGTTTAACTGAAACAACTGATTTTCAAATAAAGAGAATTTATAATTTACTATCTATAAATTACAGTCTATATTTCACATTTTGCCATTGTTATTAAGATCTTTTACTCAGTTAAACCATATATCACTCTAGGATAGTCTCTGAAAAATTAGTATAATCAAACAGCTCTTGATTTTGTAGTTTCTTCATAAGTAGAAATTGTCTTTAATCTGTCAAACTTTGCAAGAGGTCATGAGGTAGATGAGAAACTTAGACAATAAAGTGAGCTTCAACTGGGGTCCCCCTGAAAATCAAGCTATCTTCCTCATGTCCTTATCTATAGGTAAGACACTGCTTCTTCCACGCTTTCTCTGTGTAAATTACTGCCCATTTTTCTCTTCCAGAATGAGTAAATTTCTAAACCACAAAGCTCCTCACAAGGCTCTAAGAATGTCTGAATTACGTTCATACTTCAATGCACTGAGCTTTCCCAAGTAAAGAAAGGTAATTCCTTCAGTAAGTTTACCTGCAGTCCTACCTGTTGGGTGACATCCTGCAGGGTAGTACTTTATCCTAACAGTGCAGCAAACTCCTCTTTGTACTTCGCAGGCTTCAAACCCAGGTACGAGGGCAGTGGATACTTGCTATCAGCCCCATTCCTTTTCTAGAAGCACTCATTCCACTTGCTTATTATCAGAAGTTTGAAATTCTGTCTGAGAAAATGCCACTCCCCCTTTCACACACGGGATTAAATGGATCTGATCTCATTCCAAGTAACAGAGGTATATTCGGATTGGCCTGAGTTAATTAGCCTAAACTATCCCCTGTCCACAGAAGTGGGTTCTAGGCTGAACATGTAACTCCATAGACGGCAGTGGCATTGGAAGCCTTAGGAAGAGACCTGTTTTGCTGCATCCTCTGAACTTAGTCATGTGAGGATGTAACAGCCTGAGGGTGACACTAACAGACTGAGCTGGGACACTGAGCCTTGGCACAAGCGGAGATAAAAGTCAGCCACTTCAATTCCTAAATTCTCCTTTCTAAAAAGTCATTTAAAGTTACATTTTTCCATCACATGCAACATAAAGAATGCTGTATCTCAGAGACTGGATATATTTTTATGAGAGTGAAGCAAATAAGTAATATACAAACCAAAGACAGAGCAGACACATTCTTCCCCCAGAGAAACAGAACAATGGACCTAATACCTCAAATCTCTGATTGCTGACTTTCTTTCCTTTTTTGTTCCAGACAATTTTAGGTCTTGGGTCTCCCATAGCTTGACAAATGAAAGACGCAACTCCACCAGAGACCCCTGTCTGATCAACGGGAGTTCTTGTAAACCTTGGAGGTGCTGAAATAAAAAGAAAAAAATTACCATAATTAAATGCAAATTTGAAATACAGACGATTACCCTACTGTCCCTGGTCTCCTCGCTGCCCATACTCTCACGCACACATGCATGAATGTACTAGAATTACAAAATTAGAAAAGTACTTTTCACTTTACAGGGGAAGGAGGCAGCTTTCTGGTCAAGTTAGTGCTTTTATTGCTGAATTCTGTATTAAGGCAGAGATCCAATAACATCCGAAAAGCAACATCACACATTAATTTTTATTACCAGTATTAAAAAAATCCAATTTGTCCTCTGTAACAAAATGAGCTCATCAATCAAAGTGAGCAAAATTTTAGTTCTTTGTTTGGATGCCACTATCAGGACCCTGCCAGAAAGTAGCACTGCCACTGCTGAGCTATTAAAATTAGTGACGTTTAAGAGAAATTCTAGGAAATTTTAATGAGACAAGAACTATGTCCCTGAATTAGAGATTTGGAAGAAACAGAAATAGGGAAAAACAGTAAAGTAACTTTCTAACTCAGAAACTGTGGACTGCCTTACTTAAAACTTGACTCCACAATTTGCAAAAATAAATAAAAATAAAGATGAGTCAATAAGACTATAGAGTCATGGCAAAAAAGGACTTGCTTAAAGTGCATATTTAAAGATTACTAAGACAAAAATTACTAAAATCACAGGTGGGGATCTGCATACCTCCGACAGCTCAGCTGGATCAGCAAGGAGTGCAGAAGATGGAACCTTTCTAAGAGCTGTACATCTTTTTAAGTATTTCTAATATCTACTGTCTTTCCCTTAAAAATTTATTTTCTACTTCATATTTCAAAATCTATCATATAACAATGACATAAATGTTGATGAACATTTATGCACAAAGATATTCACTGTATCATTAAGTAAAAGATTATAAGTAGTCTACATATTAAACACTATAGAAAACAAATGTTTAAATTTTGTCTTAATGAGTGGACACTATACCAGTGGCAAGTTTTGAATTTATAAAGATCTTATCAGACATAAGATGTCTGATTCATTGATAAGGCACAAAAACACAAAGCAGAATTATATCTAAGATGTATCTGAAAATGAAAAATACACACACACATATTAGAGAAAGCATACTAAAACAATGTTGTGCAATGTTATTGTGATTACTTTTGCTATTTCTTTATATTTTTTATACAGTTGAATTTTATATTAATGTTATGTTGCAATTTTTAACTAAAGAACATTTAATTTCTTTTTTCTTTTTCCTTTTTTTTTCCTTTCAGAGATTTTCTTTTCCCTCCTCCTCAGTTTTTGGTGTATCTCACTGGAAAATAGTTCTGAGTAACTATGGCTAACATTTTTTAAAAGTAACCTTTAGATTCTCACAAAGGAGAAAATAACAATGTTTGTGTTTGCGCATGGCCATTTTCCCTGCATTCCTTCATGCTTCCCACATGACGCCCACTGGGCCTGCACACAGGGAAAACAATCACCTCTAGTATTATCTTATGCTTTTGCATGCATATATACGGGTAGTTTTGAAAGTAAGTAAAATCATCTAACGTTACTGTTTCTTAACTGTAAAAATGAAATATGGAATATACTTCACAGAAATCCCTTACACTTATAAAGTTTCCTAGCTTAATTTACGGTGTGCATGAAGGACAGAAAAGAGGAAAGAGGCGTCTCTTCAACGATGGTTCTAGGAAACATGTCTCTACTTCATGAGTAAATTCAAATTCTTGGTATAGAAAAGGGGGTCTGGGGCGGTTTACATCAAGAAAGATGAGCAAGGAAAACACTCTATCAACCATACTATCACATCCTGCACCAGATCTGGTTAGCAGTACAAACCAGATGATCCCTAGAAGCTATAGAAATTACATAAAGTGATTTGAAACTAACAAAAACAATTAAATAAAACACACTATATTGACGTCAGTTTCCTGGAAACAAATTAAAGAGATAATACTAGTTTTAATGCTTTTCTTCCTGCTATTGCAAACAATGCAAATTGATAATAACTACCTACTTGTCAGTGTCTAATACAGAAATCATAATTACAAAATTAAAATTCCTAGGAGATTTCCATGGGAAAACAAAACCCATTTCATTGTTGTATTAAACATCCTGATACTATCAATTTCAACAACTTCCTTCTCTTGTTTGTTTTCTAGGAACAGTCAACTCTGTAGAAAAATGTCCATTTTCACAACCTAGGTTCCCATTTAAGGTTTGTCTTGAAATTTCTCACCAGAGCCTGTGAAGGGAGCAAAGATCTGTTTCAGGAAGTGATTGTGTTCTGGTGGAGGTTAAGTAAACCTAAAGGAAGGATGCCAATTGCTGTGACCTGGCATTTTACAGTCAAGGATGAGATTCTACATCCCAATCCAGAGAATAAAGGAAATTTACAGATTCATTCTATTCACAAAAAAGGCCAGCTGCTTTGTACTGCTGGAATGTACCAAAGAAGTCAAACTAACATTCGATACTAAAATCTTATTTCTAACTGGAAACTAAAGAAGACAAGTGCACAGATAAACACGGAAAGGGTGTAAAGATCCAATGTTTTTAGGCGTGTCTCTTGCTTAGTTTCATTTTCTGGATATACAGTAATTTTGCTAAGTATGGAAAGCTGCCACATACAAGACCACTGGAAGGTACTGTAAAAATTTTATTTCTGAAAACCTGAATCAGGCAATGGAATTAGCTTCCTGAAATGGGGAAAATTTATTAAAATAACCAGTTGGAATCTGCTCCAAGATGAGTTTTTGTTTGTTTGTTTGTTTTAATAAGGCCTTGTAATTACACAGTACTTAATGTACTAACTTGGTATTCCAAAGAACAGTCTTGCAAAGGGTCCTTGGGAAGAGGTGAGAGAACGGCTAGAAGCTGTTCACAGAGCTCCCTACTTGGTTTTCTTTGGGTTTTTTAAACAAAGTTTTAACAAAAGACATTATCCTTCATAGACAAGTAAATGATAGTTTTCTTAGGGGATCTGATATCATTTTTTCTACATTTGTCCACAATATACAAATCAAAGAAATGATAGACATCATCATTCCATGATACAAAGTAAAAATCTAGATAATGCAGATTCCTTTTGGTAATCCTGTTGGTAATCCTTTGTGTGTCACATAAATAAGCATTTTGGCTGGTCAAATTCTCAGATTGATACTGTTAATGTGAGACAGCCAGCCAAAGAAAATATTTGAGACAGAGAATTAAAGTTAGTAACTTCAGAAAATGCTCCAGACAAGTGAAAGTTGTTATTCTCAGAGGGGAATTACAATACACAGCACCTACTTCTTCTTTATCTTAACTTAATAAAAGGAACTAGACAAAACCTCTACCTTCTTTTGTCCAGGTTAAGGCCCACACTTAAGTCATGTTCTGAAGAAAAAGAATCCAAGCAAAACAAACAAACAAACAAACAAAAAAGTCTACTGAATAGTCTCAAAACAGGAGATCTTCAAATTTAAATAATGAAAGCCTCTAATTTTATTTCATGAGATACAACCATCAATGCTATATTTGACCTAAGAAACAGAGTATAAAGATGAGGAGAAAGGCATTACAAGTTACAATTGCAACAGTTATCAGTCTGTTCTATCATTGTGTTAGCTAAGTGCCACTCTCCTGCCCATGACTGTGTTTGCTAAGTACCACTGCTAACCATCTGAGACCTCGAACACTGTGCTTTGCAAAGTATATTTCTGCTCAAGCTGATCCTGACAAGTGTGAAGTATGATCTTTTATTAAACTAATGCCAGGCACTTACAGGTCAAATTACTATTCAAGTCAGAAAGTCTATTTTCTAAATGGAAAGATGAGAAGCCAAACATGCATATGAGTCAGGACACAGGCATGGCTGATATTCTAGAATGCGTCTGCCATGGTTGCTGGCTTTTTTCAAAGACCATACATTCTCTGGATGCAATCACACAGTAGACAGTGGCTCCAGGAATATAGTAAGACTATTTTCCAACTAGCTGAAGAGGAGCTGCCAAATGAGTTTTCCTTTTAAGAAGCTTGATTCATAAAGCACAAATATTGCACATTACTTTATCACGTAATAGTAGAAACATTCTGATGCCATACCATGTTTCAAGTTGCCAGGATTTCTGAAGGCGATGTTGAGGCACTTCAGTGTACATTTATGTCACTTAAATTTAGAGGTAGGGAGAACCAACCCAAACCAGCCAACTGTTTTTGATCATCTTTCACAAAATGTTTATGGAGAGAAAATCATCTTTTTAGGACAATACATTAAATAGATATTAATAAGAAAGAATCATTGATAATTATTAATAATACTCATGGAAGAGAGGAATTTATGAGAATTTCTTAAAGGTTAAGAAGACAGCTTAGGCTCGAAATAACTTGATTAGCCAACTGAGAATCACTTAAAATAGAATTATAAAAAGGATCACATGTTACAAAGTGAAGGGAAGAAATGAGGGTGCCATTTGTCTAATTATATTTTTAATTAATAAGCTGCTTCTGTGGACATCAAGAAAATATGTCACATAGGGAACAAATCTAACAGCATGTAACTAATTGGCTGTTTCTTTTAGCTGATTAACATTTCCTTAAATAGAGAGCTTTGTTTTAAAGGGGTACTTGTCATAACAATGTACTTAAAATCTTGAAAGGGGAAGGTTAATCATGTTATTAAATGATACTAAGGGAGAGGCAAAGGAATGTTCAGTAAAAATATGCAAGCAATCCTGTCTTTCAGAATCTGCTTCCTCCCTAAAAGGTTTCTCCAGCATTTATAAGACAGTCAACTAAAACCATCTGGGATCTTTCTTTTTCTGTGTATGTCATGAGTGAGGGTCCCTGTGTAGATCAGATGGGAAACTCAGAACAGGAGGCAAGTTAGGACCAGTTTGAAGGGCTTTAAAGTTGTCTGAAGGTTTGGAAGCTCTGTCAGAGGGCTCACACCACCCATCTCAGTACATCCTACTGCTGCTCACCCATAAATGCTGAGGGGCCAGGGGTTGTGTAAATACTGGATATTTTGTTATAATTAGCTTGATTTTCCCTAAGTAAGTTTGTTAGGGGATGACAGGCCTGAAAAACAATACCACTACCAGAATGCAAGGTGGAAGAGGGAACGCCTCCAAGTTAGTGTGAAATTGTTATGGAGGATCAACATCACAGCACAGATAAACTAGATTTATTGTCAGAGTAGATATTATATATATTCTATGATAACTATGGCCATGTGGGGATATATAACCCATTTTATGGGATCTATACACAATAATCTCTTGATACCCATGACTAGGATAGACTATCAAAGTCAAATGACTGTTTTTGAATCATTTATGGTATTTTCTATTAAGTACAACTTTCCAAACAGCTTTTTAGCTGTAAAATTTGATTTAAGCGGCAATATACTTCAGGATGAAGTAAAGAAACTACTTTCCTGAGTTCCATGCAGCAGACTACACGCTTTCTAAAGTTTATACAAACATTTTCCAAGAGTCCTCTTCAGGGTATAACCTCTCTATATAAATGTATAGAAAGAAAGCAAGCAAAGAAAGCTCACTGAGTTGAAGAGTAACTGATAGACTTTTGATCTAACTGTGAAATTCTGACATTTTCTCCGTGCCAAATTAGATGAAGAAGATGGAAATTTAAAAGATGATACAGAGAAAACATGGCATATCTCCATTTATTTTATATTTTGAAGTTTTTAATAGAAAAATGTGCACTAATCATTTTGTAAAGGACCAGAGACTATTTTTCACTAGTGAGGAAGTTCATCTGAAAAATATCTCCTGGAAAATTTCTCCTAAGGCAGAGAATCACCCCAGGAGCCAGCAGCAGTCAGGGTAACAGCAGATTTTCACACCTGACAAATTAATAAGTGCCACAAAATTCATACATGGAACATCTGTTTAGTATAACAGACTACTTTAGCATTATTCTACATACACATTCAATTTGCATGGTCTGGCTTAAAGGTCCAGACTATAATTTACCTTCCTTCTCAAGATACCCCAGTGACATTTATACACATAGCTCCACTCCTGTCTTTGTGTAAACCTTAACTTTCAATTTTTGACAACACTGAGTATGCTCCCATTGGATAGAAAGAACTCTCTGCCTTCCTGTCACTGTTGCTACTTACCTTGACAAATGATTGCCATGTATATTTTACAATGGGGAAGAACAAAAGGGATAAAGGGGAAATGGAGAGAAAGGCAAAACAGAGAGTTGACTTAATTAAATACAGCTCCTACTTTTTTTCCTCAATGTTTAGTCCTGAGTTCTAACTGAAAAAAAAATATCTTCTACTGTGTCAAAACTGTTACCCTGAAAATAGATCCAGTCATCAACTTCCCATCCTTCTCCCCTCACTGTCTGTTCTCTTGAAGAACTTTTACTTGTCCAAATGCTGTCAGCCTTGCAGATTCAATCCATCCTCTCCTTTTTTTATTCCAGGACCAATCCATTCCCAGGCCCTCTTAATCCAGCTCTAACACAGCTCAGCCCACGATTTTCATAGACAATAATAATGATTCTCCAGTCAGGCCAACAGAAACAGAAAATCTGTGGACGTGGCTGGGTAAACAACTTCTGGATGAAGTCAGCACGTAGGATGAGGAATCACTGTTCCCTTACACAAAATGCCTTCTTCACCACTTTTCAATTGATGGAATTTACTCATTTTTTTCAATTGAAAGTTAAACCCCTGAAGCCTTCTTTGATCCTCCATCTGGATGAAATCTACCATCCTGTTAAATCTCTTATCACACTGACTGTAACTCTTAAGAGTCAAAACAGTTAATATTTCATTATAGTTATTTTATGCACATGTGTTTTCTCCTGCTCCACATTAACAGGACCTTAAGAACACATTTATAATCTGGTCATCTCAAAGGCTTGCAACTCTTATTCAAACCTAACAGTGAAGCTTGATAAAAGATTTCCAAAGAGCTATCCTCTAATCTTCAGCCGAACATGCTCTCGTATTTAGGATGGATAATTAATACTGTAAACATAACTACTGTGTGTCCATTTAAGTTGCATTTGTTTGCACCTTGATAGTCACAGAATACAAATCCTATGTGACAGTCACTGATACTGCAAAACACTGGTATGACGAAGTGGGAGATCAGTGACTCCATACCAGACTGAACTGAAAAACTTCAGGAACTTATCATAAGTTCTGATAATTACATAATGCAATGAATTTCTCTTTCTTTTAGGGCTTTATTTACTCCATCAACAATTATTAAATCATTTATATCTGCACATAAATTTTCTTATGTGATTAATTTGCATAAGTACATTACACATATATAAAAATACTAAATATTAATAATCTGTAAAATAGTTTTCTAATAGTTGTAACTGAGCTCCGGTATTTCTATACCAGGTGGTATTCAGAGGCTATCCATTAGAAATTTAGTTCAGTTCTGTTAACACTTGCTGTGAGATCTGACGAGCATCACATATAGTTGATTTATGAGGTATGATCAAAACCTAAGGTGAATTCTGCCATACAACAGAAAAGCAGTGATGTTCCATACAAAAAATGGCAAAACAGACCTTAGATACAGTGAGTGACAGCTTTCAAGTATGATTCCATTTGAAGTATTTTAACAACAGATTTGAACATGAGTGCAAAGTTTATCCACATGTTTTGACTGTCCAACAAAAGCAACAGTGTTTGTCAGTTTCAATGCAATTGTGTAATCACATTCCACTTCAGATTTCAGCTTTTTAAGAAATGTCACTGCATCAGATGCAACTTGGGTGTGTGGTTAATACCCTCAGACCAAAGATCAAAGTGCTCAATGGAAATTACCTAAATCTTGTGCAGAAAAAGCCTGTCAGTCAGGATCCAGTATCACAGTGATGTTAATTGCATTTTTTGACCTTGATGAAATTGTGTAAAATGAGTTTGTACCCAGAAACTAGTGCAGTGAAATCTAAATGTTGTAAGAGCTTATGAGAGCTTCTAAGAATACATGTGGATAGAAAACAACCTGAGCAACAGACAGTTCCATCTTCTATCACACGCCGCACATCACTGGTATTAATGGTGTGGAAATACCATAAAACATTATGCTATATCCTCATTTGCCTTATTCATCAGAGCTGGCACTATGTGTTTTCTAACTTTCCTCCAAGTCCAAAGCACCACTGAAAATAAACATTTTGAATTTATTTAGGATATCAATACAGCCACAACAGGGCCACTAAAGACACTCACAAAAGAGCACTTCCAGAATTGCTTCAGAAGGTGAAAAAATAATGGTATTTATATATCCATATGCTTGAAATGGAAGTATGTTGAAGACTATTAATTACAGTGTATTTTTATGTAAAATTTTTTACTTTAGTCATTCACCATATTTTTGGTCATGTCTCGTGTGTACATGTCTATTTCTTTAAAAGAGATTAATTTGGGGCTGGAGATTTAGCTCAGTAGTGTAAGCACCCGCCTTGCAAGTGGGCATTCATGAGTTTGATCCCGGGCACCAAACAAGAGAGAGAGAGAGAGAGAGAGAGAGAGAGAGAGAGATATTAATTTATAAAAAGGTGGACAAAACCTTATAAAGATTAGGTCATGTTTTCTAGTATATTTGGAAATAGGAACAATTTACAATAGTTATTATGCATGCATAAAAATGTTGAAAAATATATAACAATCTAGAATGAGGTAAGTATATTGAAGTCCTTTCTGCTATCAATTTTGTCTACAAGAGTGGACAGAATATAGTTGCCTACATATAATTTCCAGCTATTAATAACATCTGTCTTCTAGACTTGTTATTAAAATTAAGCAATGTAATAAATCCAAAACTGTGTAATGTCTAGCATATACCATGCATCCAATAAAGCTGCTCTCTCATCACCACAACTGAGCAACCTCTCAACTCTAGCATCAACCTCATGCCTCCATCCCAACTGCTGGCATGGGAATTCCCTGCCAGTTGCCTTCAACACTTGTGACCTCATCGGGACATACTTCACATTTCATAACACCATACGTCCTAGACTGTGCTATGTACAACATGCCAGCACATTGCAATAGGGCCATTCACATGCAAGTACACAATGGTTCAGAGCAGCAAAGTAACAATGTATGTTCCCTATTTTCTGGCAATTTGTCTTCCTTCAGCATAAATTAAAAACAGTCATAAGTGCTCATCTTTACAACAGCAAATATTGTATGGCCTCAGCACTATAACTTCTCACTTAACAAATACCCATGAGATCCTATGATCAAAGCAAACAAACCCCTACATTCAATGTGCTTGGCCACTAAAAATTCCCTGAATCATAGGCAGACTGGTCACCTGTTTTGGTGTAAGAGACTCATAGAAACCACTGGTTTGGAGACATAAATATGAGGAAGGCCTGAAAGTCATCTTAAATCACTCAGACACAATCAATGAAGCCATTCTTACCATGCCTTATGCCACAGTAATGTATTCTTAGTGAAACACTATTGGCAGTACTGTTTGACACACACTCAACATTTAAGCCTTCAGGTTCACTTACCACCTATTTACACATTCAGCATACACTGACTGTGCTTCGTTTTCATTTAACAGAGTAATAACAGCTTTTACATTGAAACAGAAGAAAGTCATGCATTGTGTGCCATCTCCCAGGCTCATTCAGTAGAGATGTAGGCAAATCACACAGTATTTACTGAGCTTTCTTTCATATTTCCTCTAAATGGCAATATTCTCAAAAGGCTATTTAATACGCGCACTGTTTTTGACAAAAATGAAGCTCTACAGACCCTTTAGTGTCTTTTTCGTAGGATTGGTTTTCAAAGCAGACTCGTTTACATCATTCACTGCTAATTTACTCATTAATCATAATTTATCACATCAGATGTGCTGATCATCATTAAAAGTGATTATTTATTCTTTGTGCTAACCCGCTGCTTATCATGTACCTGCAAATTGGATCACACAGGAAAGGTAATTGGCATATTTGAAAAGGAATATTGGAGTAGATATAATCAAAATGGCAAAGAAAGAAAATTAAAAAGAAATAGAAGAAAAACAATGGCATCTTCCCCCATTTTAACGTTACCAAAGTAGAATCAATCTTTCTACATTTTCCAGTAAGAAACTTTGTGTTCTTTTATTATTTTTATATTTTGTTTTACTATTTTTTAAAAAAAGCAACAGAGATGATGCCCAGTAGTGTTTTAACTTCTGACACAGCAGCGAGTAAGTTCCATGAAGCAAAGAGCTACTACTGTTGTTTTTCCACCTGGAAGGTATGAGCCCATCAAAGTACACTGGGGTCACTGTGTCTTTCAGCCCAACTGAGAAGTCCCCATGACTGGCAAGAGTTTGGATAATTTCCTGTAATATCCATTTCAACAAATAAAATAGCCGTAATTTTTAATCTATCAATTTCACATTGATAAGCTGGCAAGGCAGTTTGGAAAATAAAAATAGCTAACATACTCTTAAGGAGCTCTAATACAAAAGAGATGCTCTGGGAATTCAATGTATTACTTTAAAAGATACAGTATTGTCAGCTATTAATATTTATGTGGGAATACATAATGAATAAATAATAGCAATAATGAAATGCAAACTAAAAAAAGATGAACTTGCTCATACACCAGTGCTGCTTTTGAATAAACCATGCTTAAAAATATTCATATTGATCAGTATCCTACAAGAAAATGTAATATTCTATGTTTGTAGAGTTTATATCACAGTTTTGTTTTGTGTAATACCTAGCATACTGTAGGCATTCAATAACTCTTCAAACAAAAACAATAGTTTCATCTTATGGAAATCTCACCTTACATACATGTTTGTCCCTCGTGGAAACCCCCTTTCCTATACTTTCCACTAAATTGAGATGTTTTTAAAATTCATTTCTCTTAGACTCAAAGTCAAAAAGTATTTATTAATGATTTGCAGTCTTCTAAACATTCAGTATTAGGTAAACATTAGAATCAATAACTTTTTTAAAATCTCAAAAATTTTTAATCTCTGGTATTTTTACAACTGAACACTTTAGGAAGCAACCAAGTGGCGTTTTACATATTAAGTCCAAGTTTTCTAAATAAAACCCGAGTTCTTTTTCTGAATAAAGAAATAATACATTCATACATGCAAACAGGAAGTGAGGAGTGTTTCATAGAGGACTCCCTGGGGTTAACCTTGCTAACAATGATTGATCTTTGCATTCTCAAGCAGTGACCCCACCCATGTGAAAATTCTACTTAGTGAGCTATTTGGAGATACAAAAGATGGAACGCGTGACAACTGGTTCTATGCTCAGGCTGGGAAGTCATGTACAAGCAAGAAATGATAATAATAGCTGATCACTCAGGGCCATGGACTATCCCTGTGCACACAGAAAACTCAAGTTGACAGTAACTGGAACCTGGCACAGAGACAGAGGCTAGGGTACAATTCCTTGGTCTGTAGATGAAAATAAACCTTTAATAGAACTTAGTAAAATGAGCTCTTGGATGGACCAAACTATAATGCAATAATGGAACTGCTGTGCTTTTTTCTTTAAAAACAAATCCAGCAAAATAACCCCTTCAGCATTCCCATACCAGTATGTTAAACCTGAGGAGAAAAATGTTCTGTGCTTGCCTTGTGTGAACTGAACTCTTATACACAACAAATTTAGAAAATGCACACCAGAAGGAGGAAGAGCCCTTCCCCTCCCCTCCCTGAATCCATGATGCTCTGCCCAGTCCTTTTGTTCCCATTTTACACAGGGCATCAGATTTATGCACATGAATATGCATCTCACCTCTCCTGGCAAGTAAACAAGGATAACTCCAGAACCCACAGATACAATGTAACACTGCTCAAACACTTCGCAAGTATTTTTCATTAGATTCATTTTTTTTTTTTAATATCAACTCCCTAATTTGTATCCCTGGGCAGTTCAAACCCTGGAACTAGCTCATTTCAGTGCAGATTATGCATGCTTTTCAAGAGAAACACATTATCTGAGCCCCAGGAATATGGGAGGCATTCCAAAGAGGCACAGACAGTGAGGACCTTTATTTGCCAACTAACTTTTTCTCCCCTATCCTCTAATTTACAGCTCTGGGTATTAAGTAAGAAAACAAAGGGTTTTCCCACACAGAAATAACCTTTCAGAAAAACCTGCAAACGAGGTTTTAATTACACTATTTACCAATAGAAAATACAAACTGAAATATTTCTTGCTGTGGCTTTCTTTCTTTCTTTTTCCCTAATTTAACTGTTGCAGGCAACATCATAGCAATTTAAGTTGGTTTTGTGACAAATTATTAGGACACTTATTTTAGAAGGAAAATCAACCAATAATTACTGCCCTAGCACATGGCTATTGTTCACAGCACAAACAGAAGCTGGGGCTGACAGCTGATGGGCCCAGCCTCCTGCTATCCTTAGAACACATTTGCAGAAGCCCAAAGCCTCCTGCCAGCCTGAAGCATGCTGTAGCCACCCTTTCCTTCCAACAGGGCTACACTGACCCTGAGTAAGACCTCCCGCCTAGTTGGCTTTTGTTGTTCTGGATGCTAAAAATACTGTCTTAAACATTCACAATTCCGCTTGTAAAACACACCAGCCTTTCTGTACCACTTTAAAATACCCATATGCTACTCCAAGCACTTTGAATTTTAGACACAAGAATCAAAGTGTTTTTGCTAGCATCTACCAATCGTTACAACAGAAAATGTTTCCTTGTATTTGTTTTTTTTTTTTTTTTTTTTTTTTTTTTTTTTTTAATTTTTATTTAAGGAGAAAAGAAAAGAAAAAAAAACAGTGAAGGGTACAAGTTATACAGATTTACAGAAGAAAAAAAATGCGCAGTAGGAAATCACTAGTTAATAGATTACATATTGCCATCTTAGAAATAATTGTTCAAGTCACAGAATTAAAGTTTGTAGAGTGGACATTCCAGCAATGATACTGCAAACAGTTCTGTTCAATGATCCATTAGAACTCTGTGATATCATTTTCTGTCTTATACATTTAAATATACATGCAGTTATATAGTTTAGAGCATTTTCTTTTCCTCTCTTTTGTACAGTGACTATTACACATTTTGGGTTTCATTGCTCCCACTGTTCTTATTGCTTTTTTGGAAGAGAGTAAAACCAAATGTGACATGACAGAACAGAATCGGTCAAGTCAAAAGGGTGGATATAATAGATAATATAAAAACATAATACAAGGTGATCAACAATGGTTACCCTAATGCCTCCCGCTATTTCTAATAGAATTGCCTATATCGTTAGTTGTAATACTATTGAACAAAACCGTAAAGGATAAAACCGACAAAACCAAAACATTGGAGATATTGTAGGTCTTCAAAAGTAGATAGAAGTCAACGAGAATGGGCGTTATAATGAATCTCATTATCTTCTCAGCTGATGCCTAAACTTTCGAACCTGATACTATTCAGCAAAACAGAATAGAGGAACCTCAGTCAAAAACAAGATGGTGAGAGTAATACAGGGCTTCAAATCGAGAAAATAGAAAGTCAAAGTGGGTTACTATATTATATCCTGCTATATTTTTCCCTTTAATTAAATGGATAACAATAAAAAAGTATATAATGGAGTGGAGAATAAAGGGAGCATTTGTGACTACATGTCAGATCACAAATGTAAAACTCTGGGTGAAGGTAATCTTTCAGAATTAGAAAGGGGTTCTGGGGATTACCCAGGGAGAAGCCTTTGTTCATGATCACATGAAAGATACAGACTCCAGGATCTCAAAGGGATATATGTGACTCCGACCCTGAATCTTTCTATAATCTAATTATACCCACTAATTTAGTGCAAGGAAATACTGCTTTAAAGCTCATTGTAGAACCTTGGTCAAATTTTACTGTCTAAACTTCTTATAATCTAAACAAAGTAAAAGCTGTTTTCTGACGTAGATCTAAGAGGGCTTGAAGGGAGAGGAAGAAAGGGGGGAAAAGGCAAATCATGAAAAATGATGAATACGATCATTATGAATATAACTGTATCCATACAATTAATTTTTAAAAATAAAAATACTGCAGAACTGGGTGTGGAGGTATATGCCTGCAATCCCCAGCCCTCTGGAGGCTGAAGCAGGATGCTCGCCTGGTGTTTAAGGATAGCCTGAGATAAATAGTAAATTCGAGGTCAAGCTGAACTATAAAGATTAAAAATGCTACAAAATATTTCTGTTCAGAGCTGTTGCTTCCAAGGGAAAAAGACAAGGGGAGTCTAAAGGAATAACTGCAATTTGAGATTAAATATCTATTAGTTCCTCTAATTTCCTAAATATTGTGAATGATCTTTGGGATTATCAGATAATCAAAATCAAAATAATCTACATGGAAAGAAAAACACCAGTTCTTATAATCTGACAAGCAAAGCAGTTACAACATGTACTTTAGAGAATGAACTAACTGAAAGACATTTAGGAAGATACTCATTTGTTTAAATGGGTCAGCATACAGGTTCTCATCTGTCACTACACAACTGGGGATGCTGACAGTTACACTGCTCTCTCCAGGATCCTCAACACTGGGATAGTCCGCCCTGGCCCTTGTCTCAAGAGTCTCCAATCTATCTATGCCCTACTCCCTTGCAATGCTGAAAGCTGGAGCCTTGCCTGAGAAAACCGCGTGAGGGAAAGAAGTGGCTGCCTTGCAAATTCAAGATCAACAGCCTTATGGGACCCCGGTGGCACCTATCAATCAACCTCCCACCCTTCACTAGCCTCCCGCCTCTGCCCAGACCAACCTCTCACCTCTGCGAGATTGATGCTCTTGCCTCCTGCTTCAACAGATAAAATAACATCACCAAGCACGAACTTGGTGAAAGTAATATCCTTTTCTCTGTATAACAAATCATTCTCCTTTAGTTTATCCTGTGAAGACCACTACTGAGGGCTGGGGATCTAGCTGAGCAGCATAGGCGCCTGCCTGGCAGACATGAGGCCCTGAGTTCAATCCCAAATACAAAAAGAAAAACCACTGTTGAATTTGTGTTCTTCAATTCTCCCTCACCATCTGCTGATCACCTTGGTGCATCAACTCAGCACAGTCTCTGCATTGGCTGCCTCTGTAATTAATATGTATTTCCCACCGCTACTCTCCCACAGATCACTCTGCAGACATTTCTGACCACACTGTTCTTTTGTGCAGGGGCTGCCCTGTATAGCATAGGAGTTTTACAGGACCCCTGGCCTCTAGCCAATACACATTAGTAACACATTTTCTGCCAGCTGGGACTATCAGACAATGTAACATGTCCCCTGGGAGAATATTTTACGTGTTAGCATCAAAAGAAACAACTATATCCTGGGAAACCAAGGACAGTGGGTCACCCTAGCTCAAAGCTCAAATAAAATCACTTTCCATTGCTGCCCATTCGAATCAACCTGCTTACAATTGCTTCTTGATTATTCTCTGCCCTGCCGGAATATGATGCCAAGAAAGTAACAATATGTATCAGTGATTCATCCAGTATCACAACCCTTATCAAGGATTATGCCTCAGCTAAAGCTACTGAATTACTACTCGTGATTCCATAACATCCAAGTCAGTATCTTTTATATACAATGTTTTTTATTGGTTAAGATTGAAATACAAGAAAAATTAGTATTTATGAATAAAGGACCAACTCAGCTTTAATTAAAAGTCGTTTAATCATTGTACTTTAGGACTATAGGCAACTCTGGTAAAAAAAAGATACATACAAATACTATATTCCTATCAAATTCACACACTGGAACTCCCAACTAATATGAGCATTAAAGGTTTTAATTAAAAACACTATCTTCCTGAAACAGCCAAAAATCATTTTTGGTAAAATAATAATAATAATCTGAACATATTACTAAAATAATTGGTTTCTCTTCTTATGGACTTCAACTCATCCTTGGGTTTACCCAGTAGGAAGATAGTATTATTCAGTTCCATTAACCTGCCATGATGGTACCAGCTTCTCAAACTGATCCTAACATGTGATACTTTTAGTTCTTTTTTCCTTGTTAGATTTTCCCACTAATATTTTAACAAACTTTTTGTTACCCAGCAAAAAGTCTGCACTTATTAACCAACAAGACAACATGGATTTTTTTTCAAGATTCCTAAGTAAAATGTAGAAATGTGATTAGAATTAGGTTAGTGATAACCAAACAACAAAAATAAAATGTAATAGTTTAAAATAACTGGTAAGAAAAGATAAAAAAGTTTTTCTCGAATGCAGCCTATTGGATGGAGCATTTGTGCTCTGGTTATCCAAAACTATATGGAAAATTTTATACACAAAGCACACTCCATGTTAAGTTTCACTAAAGCACCTAAATAATACACAAACATAATTTCTGTTTTCCTTCTGTCTCATTGGAAAGATTCATAACTCTCAGTATAATAACTACTTTAAGAAGGGAGAAAAAAAGATGTTTTTCCAGATTTTATTGAAATTTAGAAGTAAAAGTTAAAAAGCAACATGATCTATTTTTGAGTACACAGTACGCCTTCACTATCATATGATTAAAAAAATCAGTTGTAGTATGCTCTGCTTTATCCATTTTACATACTGAACTTCAGCAATAATATAAAGATGAATGTGTACAGTATAAATGAGTTAAAAGCTTTGAAAAATTTTAGTGATGAATGAAACACTGTATTTCAATCACTACCACTTGCCCTGGCAATATCACAGGCGTGTACTTTTTCACAATCCTGGCATTTTTATACTACCTAGAACACACCAATTTGAATATGTCCATGTCTTAGACATTGTTCTTTTTTTATCAGTATCTCCTTTAATTTTCATTTTGTATTATCAAATCATTCACAAGATTGCCTCTTCTCTTGATTATAGACTCCTTACTTGTGGTTTTTCCAAAATCACTCCAATGCTACCCAATAAAATGCAGCCATAATTACATCATGACCCTGCTCAAAAATCTCTTACTATCACCTTCTTAGTATAAGTCAGGAAAATATGTTGAAAAATAAATCTAGAAATAAGGTCTTTTAAATTACATCCTTGAGTTTACCTGGTGTAATTTCAATGCTCATACTCACAAATAAGTCAGACTCACATTCCTGTCACCTACCACCAAGAGAATCACCTTTTGTTATTGTTAAACATTTATATTCTGATGGGGAAAGGAGGAAAGAAGGAAGAGAAAAAGTAAAAGACATAAATTTGACATAAGACAGCTAAAATGACTATACCACTAATTGTATTAGTTCTTGGAAAAGAATAGTTAATATTCATATGATTAGATAAATTTTACATGTCTATATATGGTAATCTAAGTAATCTAGTAATCTTCTAAAGGTAAAAATCTGCAATATTACAACCACTGTTACAATATTATAACCATTGCATACTGTTAAATTCCCATCATTTTGTTTTGAAGACCAATAAATATTGTTATTACTCAGGATTTGTTGTTGCTGTTGTTTGTCTCTTTTACTTTTTGTTTTGCTCTTCTACCTTTTCAATAAATAAATTTAAAAAATATTCTGCTTCCTAATGCAGACCCTGAATTAGAATATCAGAATAAGACCTCAGAATAGGTGTCACTACTGCTTCCCGGAGAAGATCTATGAGCATACTACTTACTCAGTTTTGGGGGGAAGACTACTCCATTCTTCCAAAATATTTTTACCAAAACACTCGTTTCATGAAAGCCTGTTCTTCCTTCAAAATCATCTCATATGCCTTCTACTGTTTAAGTATTGTTTTTCTATGGAAAACAATGTTACAAAATTACTGTGTGAAAAAGTCTTGAAAGATTATAGCTGAAAAACTAAAAGAAAAACTTCAGAAGTATGCCAGGAAGTTAATAAAATATAAAACAAGTACTTATACTTATAGATTTATAAGATATCAACTTTCTAAAATTGTGTAATTTATGAGTTATCTTGTTATTCTAAATGACTACTAGTTGTTGTACCTACTTGTGTGTTCATAATTTTAACTTCATCTTTGGAAGAACACCCACTGAGTTACCTAAGCTTAGGACATCTAAATTCTGTAGCTAATTTTGATCTTAATTCTTCAAATAATCTGTATGTCATCAAAGTAGATACTTGCAACGCATCTTTCCTTAAAATTTATGTACTGCAGAAGAATAGCGAATGCACATTTTGTACAAAACTTAATACACCTAATTATCACAAGGGATTGATTTTTTAAATTTATATAGTACTACCTTAAACAGTTTACTAATGTTAACTTATTGTCACAATCATATCAATTTACAGATTCCATATTAAATTATTTACCTAAGTGTTTGTTATCCTCTTGTACAACTTTGCAACAAATTCTCATACATTTTTTCTAAGTTCAGCAGATTTATTTTTCCTCAATCAAAAACATCAATTACAGATTTTAGTTATATATGCATAAGGAATTTATTTTTTTCTCCTAAGTATGCAAAAATGTGAAAGTTGAACTGACCTTTTTTCAGTTTATTTTGGACCCTAAAATGCTTTTAATGTAAGTGAATAATCATAAGCAATACATTAATTAGTATAGATTAAAGGAACTAGGTTAATTTGCATAAAGGACTGGTGTTTTGCTTATTCCTGTGATATGAACTTGTTAATGCTGTCTATTCATTACAATATTATCCAATAGTTGATGAGTCTTCAAGTACCATGTGAAAATCAATATAGATTTATCAGCAAATTCACATGGAGCCCTATTACGTTATTCTAACCTTTCCCATTAAGGAAATTTTTCCTCAGAAAATGTACCAATGGCTTCGATAAACAGTTCTGAATAAGTTCAAGGAAAATATTTTTCTATTAGTATCACAAGTTAATAGGTCTGTTGTAAAAAAATAATTCTACCATTTCTCTGAAGAGGAATAGACTCTCTCACACACACTTCGCGAGTTTTAAAAAATGATGTGAAATTGCCTCTTCCATTATTTTTGATATTTTCCTTAGCACCTAGGTAAAAGGATATTTAAAGAAAAGAGGTGATGAACCAGTCAAAACCTCTCCTCCTTTGTGTCTAAATGGAAAACCTGACTAAGTCCTTCAAAGTTTTTCAAATATTTCCTTCACACTGACTTCCTGATATCACAATGACAGATACCCAGAAACCTAACTAAAATATTATTTCTCTCAAAATCTCAAAATCCAGCTTTATTGCCAAATTTTACATGGTGACTGCTCCTATTAATCATGAACCGATTGTTTTCACTGAAGACCTTTTGTTTCTTTCATCCTTAGTAAGTTGTGCATTTACTCTTGTTTTTAAGCAATTTCAAAAGAGGCCAACGTGAAGAGACAAAGAGACAAAAACCAGTAATTCTATTTCTGGTTAGTCTTTTATTAATTTATTTATTTTTAAGTAAAAGAATGAGACAGATGGTCAACCACACAGCTAACATGACACTTAGGAAGACACTGGGAGAGTTGGCTGCTGTACCAGGGTAAGTCTCAGAGCTGGATTTTCCTGCTCAAACACTACAGGCTCAAGGGATCCCTGGGCCCTGATGGCCTTGTACTCAGCCTTGGCCCATGCCGCGTTAGCGGACTCTCACCCACTTGGTACACCTGATGCTTAATGACCCCAATGTTAATGAGGTTCATGGTAAGAGATGTGGATTTGACCAGATGTTCTGAGATACAGAAGACTATAAGAAGTTTCCTGGCCAGTTTTCAGTGTCTGTTTTGTAATTAGTAGTACATTTTAATTTAGCTTTTATTCTTATTTAAATAATCATATAACTGGTTTTTACTACTTCTTATAAGTTGCTTGTCGCCTTTGTCGAATTAGCTGGTCCCAAGGTTGCCAACAATACACATATAATCTTTAAATCTAGGACAGCAGTCTGCAAAGCCTGAGCCATGGAACAGTACCTGCCCTTGGATGTTGGGAGCCGCGGCCGACACCGGTCGCCTTACTTGGCGGACGTAGGGCCTGTGGGTGGGAGCGGAGCCTGAGCTAGATTGCCCCTCCCATCGAGTGAGCCAAGTTGGCGCCTGCTTCCTGCCCCCTGATTGCCCTGGCGACTTAAACAACCCGCTCTGTAAGATAGTCTGCCTAGCAACAGCTGATGTTAGCCAGTCAGCCCGCATCGCGCGCTTTAAACTGATTGGCTACTGTTACCCTATAAAAGTGAATGCCTCTCCCGCCACGAGGAGGAAGCACAGAGAGAGATAGAGAAAGTCCACCGGCGAGAAAGGGCTGGTGACAGAGCGGAGGCCTCGCGGGGCCCACGCGGAGACAAATAAAGGCAAGATTGCACACCGCCAGACTTTGTCGTGTGTCTTTCCTGCCGGCCGGGAGCGACACCGACACTTGGCCTGTAAGGAACCGGGTCACACAGCAAGAGGTGAGTAGGAGGCAAGTGACAGAAGCTTCACTCATATTTATAGTTCCTTTCCATCTCTCACATTATGTCTGAGTTTCACTTTCTGTCAGATCAGAGGAACTGGATTCTCATAGGAGTAAAAACCCTAGTGTGAACTGTGTATGTAATGGATCCAGTGAGACTCTTTATGTACATTCTGAGAATTTAATGGTAGCAAAAATAAAAACAAAAGGAATCCATATATCACAATGTGGTCCATGAAATAATTACCTTCAATGAAACCAATCTGAGTTGTCAAAAAAGTTTGGGGACCAGTGCCATAGGCTTACCTGCAGATTATGCATATTTTTCTGTCTCCTTATTTTTAAAACTTACGTCTCTCCATTTTAGTGATTTAAAATTAGCTGAGAGAGCTAGGATTTTTCCAGTTCCAAATCATTTTCAGTCTCTGGAGTTAATCACAATCAGTTTGCATAATTTTTTTTCAGCTTTGCAAGTATCATAATTGTTTTGAAGTTATCATTTTTCTTTTGATTTGCTTTGCTTTTTAGAGGCAGGGTATCTCACTATGTATTCCACGCTGACCTTTAAGTCACTTAGTAGCCCAGGTTGGACTCCAAATTGCAGGGATCCTCCTGCCTGTTTCTTGAGTGCTGGGATTATGACATCACCATACCAGCCAACATGATTTAAGGTAATCATATAAAAAGCTTCTACATGATGTGTATCACTACTCAAATATGCGTATTAACTTTTGAATAACAAAAATAAAAGAGAAGAAAAAGAAAGTAAAGGATTAATATTTATCAAGTGTAGAATGTAATGACATTCAGCAAATTCAGTCCTCCCTAAAGTCCTCTATGGTATGGGAGTTAAGTATGTACAAATATGACATTCATTGGATTCATTCTCAGTTTATTGTTTGAATCAAACAAGTAGTGAACACTGTACTTAGTTTTACCCCCCAAAATTAAGACTTTACTCCCTCTGCCTGGCATGCCTGGGTCACCTTGGACTGCCACCATGGGCCTGTCTGACAGCCCAGAAAACCTGGGATGCCTCTAACCAGACTGAGCCATCTCTGACCTCTGCTGCAGGCCTACCCCTCAGCCCAGCACACCTGGGATGCCCCTGCTATGATTGAGGCATATCAGACTGCTGCCATGTGTTTTCCCTTCAGCCTAGCAGGCCTGGGATACCCCTGATCGCCACAGCAGACCCACCCTTTGGGGAACCCACCCGCCTCCTGAACCTAGTACTGTGGCTGATCTTTGGATCCAACCCATGCTCCCAGAATTTGGACTACAGCAGATTATCATGTTGGCTCAATGGGAGACTCAGGAACCCCTCACCCAAACAGAAGACTTCAGTAGGCTCGTTAGTGTGGTGAGCTTGCCCCCTAAAATAGAGGTCTGCAGGGGGTAAATAGCAGTAGCAAAGATCCCTCCAACCATAATACCTGGGAAAACCTGTCAAGAAGGTGGGTGACCTCTCCTCCACATAAAGAACATCAGACAGCTTGAGGGGTACACCAATAAGGTCTCCCCCAACTTGGAGAAAATTAAAAGAGCTTATGAAACCCTGTCAGTGACACAGTAGAGCCTCAGGTGACACAAACACTGTATATAGGAGAGCTGGTGACCTGTGCCATGATTTATGTCAGTGGCACCCAGGCCTCATGCATTTACATTATGCATCTGTGATTGGTTGATTGTGTATTGCTTGGATTGATGGTGTCAGTGCTACATCCACATAAGGGTGGAGCCAGGATGTGATGGAATGGCAGGAAGAAGGTGTGTCTTGCTCTCTCTCTTGCCAGTTTCTGCTTCCTATTTGTAGCCGCCGTGACTGTGGCCCCGCCATGCCACCTTGCCTTGGTGGCAAATGAGTATGGACTGAAACCTCCAAAAACTGTAAGAAATAAACTTTTCCTTTCCCAACTTTGGTCATCAGTAAAAAGTAACTAAGACAACCTGCAATAACCTGAAGACATAGCAACAACATGAACTAAGAGTTGACCTACATCAATGCTTCTAGGCTAATTAGCCCAAAAAGAATATAGGACATGGGCCAGATACTTAGCTCAGTGGCATAAGTGCTTGCCTGGAAAGCGTAAGGTCCTGAGTTCATTTCCTGTTATCAAAAATTTAAAAATGTATTTGGGCTGGGGACTTAGCTCAGTGACTTAAGCACATGCCTGTAAGTGGGAGGCTATGAGTTCCATCCCTGGTACCCCCCCCAAAAAAAAAAGAAATAAAAAGAACATAGGACTCACCCAACAAGGCCCTGTAGGAAGAATTCAGGTCCTTATTTTCATTGTGGTACCCAGCAATTGGACATACATCAACTACACAGTAGGACCCTAAAATTCACACTATGGACAATTGAGACCGTCAAGATTAAAAGACCAGATATTTACCCAAAAGGTGAAAATGACAAAATGAAAAGGCAAAATGCAATCTTAAATATCAAGTCCATCAGCAGCAAGTACGGGCAACATAGAAATAGAGGACTTTACAAGGCATAGACCAGAAATCTCTGAAAAAGATAGCGGATGAAGTAAAGAAACAAATTCATGAGGCTATTGAGGAAATAAAATTAGAAATAATGTTATATGTAAAGACAGAAATAACAATCTTAGTAAATGAGTTGCTCAACATGGCCAGAAAATAGATTTAAAAAATACAGAAGGATGGGAAATTGATTGAAACTTTGAATGAACAATGTAGAAAACAAGCAGAATCCATGAAATAAATTCAAAGAGATATCCAAGAAACAAAAAGTTCTATTGAATGCTAACAAAACCATTTAAATGAAGCTGAGAATACAATTTCACACCTTGAAGACAAAATCTCAGATTAGGATCATGAAAGGATAGAACTTCTAGAAACAACAAAGCAGCATGAAATGACAATCCAGCAGCTTCAAGACAATGCCAAGAAAAACAATATAATACTAATAGGCATCAGTGAAGATGCAGGGGTCAATGCAAATGACATATGAAAAATATTTACAGCAGTAATAGCAGAAAATTTCCCAAACATGGGGAAAAAATCTGATTCACAAATAAGTGAAGCATACACAACATCAAAGAGTCACAACCAACATAAATCTATACCCAGACATATAATAATTAAGATCCCAGATGTACAGCATAAAAACAGAATATTAAAAGCTGTTAGAGAAAAGACACAACTCACCTATCAAAGAAAGCCTATTAGAATCATGGTAGACTTTTCAGCACAAACCTTCAAGTTAGGATAAGCTTGAAGTGAAGTATTTCAAGCCCCAAAAGAAAACAACTTTCAACCCAGACTGATGTACCCAGAAAAACTGTGTTTCAAATTTAATGGAAGAAAATATACCTCCATGACAAAGAACAACTGAAGAAATTCATGTTCACCAAACCAACCCTAGAAAGAGTACTGAAAGATGTGTTAGCTAGAGATAAAAATGATCACAATCTCCAGACCAACAGAAAGAAACTACCAGGCTACACAAGAAAATAAACAAGGGAAAAATCAGGAAAGCAACAACAGGAACACAACATGGCAAAGTCAAGCCAGTACATATCAGTAGTATCCATAAATGTAAATTATTTCAATTCATCTATCACAAGAAACAGTTTGACAGAATGGATCAAGAAACAGGATCCCACAATATTCTGTATATGAGAAATATATCTGACTCAAAAAGAAACTCATAGATTAAAAGTCAAAGGATGGAAAATAGTATTCCATGCAACAGGAACCCAGAAAAAAGCAGGGGTAGCTATTCTGTTTGCAGACAAAGTGAACTTCAAACCTAAAAGGATTAAAAGAGATAAAAAAGGTCACTACATACTTGTTAGTGGAATAATTCAAGAGAAAGAACTAACAATTATAAATATATATGCACCAAATACAGGAGCACCCAACTATATAAGACAAATACTAATGGACATGAAAAACCAAGAACACAA